>NC_133404.1:28567960-29817960 GCF_047511655.1 Castor canadensis | reverse complement strand
ATAGGTCTAAAGAGACATGCCTACACAGAATGCCCCCTTTCTAAACTTGCTAAGGGAATCTAGGTCCCTAGAATGTTTTGCCTGAACAGCTCTGAGCCTACTTCCAAGCTTGAATGGGCCCATTCCCAGGTCTGTCCTCCAAAGGGTGACAGCACAATATGCTCCCAGGTCTGGGGATGGCCAAAAGGAGACTGTTGAGGAAATGGTGAAGGTAACCATGTTTACACATATAGAATGGAGTGTCCTCACACATGTACCAGGCTCCTAGACAAGAACAGGACTGCAGCTGGGGAGAGGGATAGGCTGGGGCTGAGGGCTGGATGCTGCCATGTGGAACTCTGGTCCTTGGCTCTTCAATGTTTGGGTAGACCTGTTCACAGGGCATCAGGACAGGTGTACAACTCCAGAAGTCCCAGGAATTCTGGAAATTAAGGATCTGTTCAGGCTATGCAGCCACCAGAGAGTGAAAGCATAACCAAGGCATTTCAATCCTTAAGAGAATCACTCCCATCCAGAGAAACCTTCTTCCTAGTAAGCAGGAAGTTAGTTATTCACCTGGAGCTTACTGATGCTAGTTTTCCTCTTCAGCAGGCTACCTCCTCACTATTTACTCTCAACTCCACCATAAAGCAGGCAGGGAAAATAGCAGACTAAAAGTACAGCACTGCCTTGGATGCAAGCCCTTCTGTCCGAGTGATTTACTGCCCCTTTAGGAATTAGTTATGCTGGGAGGGTGAGAGGTGAGGCAAAGCTCTGTCAAGCCAAGGACGGTTGATTCAGGGGCAAGTGTAAAACATGTGGCTCAGATGCCCACTAGTATTCATACCAGTTTTGCAGCTGAAGATTTGGAACAGTAATACCAGCTTTTCACAGACCATTACAAAACTTAAATGAGATGATTAAAATAACTATCAACTGTATCATCACAGGTAACAAAGTTTCATCCATAAGCATTCACTCACAACAATAATAATTATTCGGACCTTCAATTTGCAAGAGAGAAATTAAGCTTAGAGAGATGAAAGAACTTGCTAAAGGGGACAGAATAAAATTTAGAAATTTGAGCCAGACTCAAATTTAGGTGCTGAGGGTAAAAATGTGACTTCTCTTTGCATTATCTGGTTTTGCCTTTCATTACATCAATGTTTGTGAATGATTCAAATGGTCAGTTTAAGTTTTGTTCTGCTTTGAGATAGGTCTCAATTTGTAGTCCAAACTGGCCTCAAACTTGCCATCCTCCTGCCTCAGTCTCCCAGTGCTGGGATTACAGGTGAGCACCTCCATGCCCAACTAAAATGATCAATTTGATTGTCATACTTCATGTTGAAGAAATGTATTTGGTTTTGAAATATAATCTTACAGGTGAGAAATTGGAAGCCAATAGCCTGCTGGGCACAGCTAGATCTTTCTTCCTTCCATTAGAACAGGAAGTACTAATGGAGCATTTCCATTAGCTGGGGAGTGTATGTGTGGGGGTGAGATCAGATGAATTAAACATTTATTCCAGATCTCCCCTTTCATGGGGAAATAGACCAAAAGGAAATAACAATTATCAATCTATATGTACCCAATGTCAATGCACCCAATTTCATCAACCATACCCTGAAAGACCTAAAAGCATATATTAACTCCAACACAGTGGTTGTGGGAGACTTTAACACCCCATTATCATCAATAGATAGGTCATCCAAACAAAAAATCAACAAAGATCCTAGATCTAAAATATACCATAGATCAAATGGACCTACTTGATATCTACAGAATATTTCATCCAATTTCTACACAATATACATTCTTCTCAGCAGCCCATGGAACCTTCTCCAAAACAGATCATATCCTACGGCACAAAGCAAGCCTCAACAAATATAAGAAAACAGAAATTATACCATGCATTCTATCTGATCACAATGCAATAAAACTAGAACTCAACAACAAAAGTAAAGACAAAAAACATGCAAACAGCTGGAAACTGAATAACTCATTACTTAATGAACAATGGGTCATTGATGAAATAAAAGAGGAAATTAAAAAGTTCCTGGAAGTCAATGAAAATGAAAACACAACTTACCGGAACCTATGGGACACAGCAAAGGCAGTCCTGAGAGGAAAGTTTACAGCCATGAGTGCATATATTAAAAAGACTGAAAGATCCCAAATCAATGACCTAATGATACATCTCAAACTCCTAGAAAAACAAGAACAAGCAAATCCCAAAACAAATAGAAGGAGAGAAATAATAAAAATAAGAGCTGAAATCAATAAAATAGAAACCAAAAAAAACCATACAAAGAATCAATGAAACAAAAAGTTGGTTCTTTGAAAAAATAAACATGATCAACAGACCCCTGGCAAACCTGACTAAAATGAGGAGAGAAAAAACCCCAAATTAATAGAATCAGGAATGCAAAAGGGGAGATAACAACAAATACCATGGAAGTCCAGGAAATCATCAGAGACTACTTCGAGAACCTATATTCAAATAAATTCAGAAATTTTAAAAGAAATGGACAGATTTCTAGATACATATGATCATCCAAAACTGAACCAAGAGGATATTAATCATCTGAATAAAGCTATAACACAAAATGAAATTGAAGCAGCAATCAAGAGTCTCCCCAAAAAGAAAAGTCCAGGACTTGATGGATTCTCTGCTGAATTCTATCAGACCTTTAAAGAAGAACTGATACCAACCCTCCTTAAACTGTTCCACGAAATAGAAAGGGAAGGAAAACTGCCTAACACATTTTATGAAGATAGTATTACACTTATCCCAAAACCAGGCAAAGACACCTCCAAAAAGGAGAACTATAGGCCGATCTCCTTAATGAACACTGATGCAAAAATCCTCAATAAAATAATGGCAAACTGAATTCACCAACACATCAAAAAGATTCACCACGACCAAGTAGGCTTCATCTCAGGAATGCAGGGGTGGTTCAACATATGAAAATCAATAAACGTAATAAACTACATTAACAGAAGCAAAGATAAAAAACACTTGATCATCTCAATAGATGCAGAAAAAGCCTCTGATAAGATCCAACACCATTTCATGATAAAAGCTCTAAGAAAACTAGGAATAGAAGGAAAGTTCCTCAACATTATAAAAGCTATATAAGACAAACCTACAGCCAGCATTATACTTAACGGAGAAAAACTGAAACTATTCTCTCTAAAATCAGGAACTAGACAAGGATGCCCACTATCTCCACTCCTATTCAACACAGTACTGGAATTCCTAGCCAGAGCAATTAGGCAAGAAGGAGAAATAAAAGGAATACAAATAGGTAAAGAAACTGTCAAAATATCCCTATTTGCAGACGACATGATCTTATACCTTAAAGACCCAAAAAACTCTACTCAAAAGCTCCTAGACACCATCAATAGCTACAGCAAGGTAGCAGGATATAAAACCAACATGGAAAAATCATTAGCATTTCTATACATTAATAATGAACAAACTGAGAAAGAATGTATGAAAACAATTCCACTTACAATAGCCTCAAAAAAAATCAAATACCTAGTTGTAAACTTAACAAAGGATGTGAACGACCTCTACAAGGGAAACTATAAACTTCTGAAGAAAGAGATTGAGGAAGACCATAGAAAGTGGAGAGATCTCCCATGCTCATGGATTGGTAGAATCAACATAGTAAAAATGTCTATACTCCCAAAAGTAATCACATGTTTAATGCAATTCCCATCAAAATTCCAAGACATTCATTAAAGACATTGAAAAATCTACCATTAAATTTATATGGAAACACAAGAGGCCACGAATAGCCAAGGCAATACTCAGTCAAAAGAACAATGCTGGAGGTATCACAATACCTGACTTCAAACTATATTACAAAGCAGTAACAATAAAAACAGCATGGTACTGGCACAAAAACAGACATGAAGACCAGTGGAACAGAATAGAGGACCCAGATATGAAGCCACATAACTATAACCAACTTGTCTTTGACAAAGGAGCTAAAAATATACAATG
This sequence comes from Castor canadensis, assembly GCF_047511655.1. NCBI lineage: Eukaryota > Metazoa > Chordata > Mammalia > Rodentia > Castoridae > Castor > Castor canadensis. The sequence goes on along the minus strand of NC_133404.1, from coordinate 29,813,969 downwards.
GAGAAAAGACAGCCTCTTCAATAAAAAGTGCTGGGAAAACTGGCTAGCAGTCTGCAAAAAACTGAAACTAGATCCATGTATATCACCCTATACCAATATTAACTCAAAATGAATCAAAGATCTTAATATCAGACCACAAACTCTGAAGCTGATACAGGAAAGAGTAGGAAATACTCTGGAATTAGTAGGTATAGGTAAGAACTTTCTCAATGGAACCCCAGCAGCACAGCAACTAAAAGATAGCATAGATAAATGGGACTTCATAAAACTAAAAAGCTCTGCTCAACAAAAGAAATGGTCTCTAAACTGAAGAGAACACCCACAGAGTGGGAGAAAATATTTGCCATCTACGCATCAGACAAAGGACTGATAACCAGAATATATAGGGAACTCAAAAAACTAAATTCTCTCAAAACTAATGAACCAATAAAGAGATGGGCAAGTGAACTAAACAGAACTTTCTCAAAAGAAGAAATTCAAATGGCCAAAAAACACATGAAAAAATGCTCACCATCTCTAGCAATAAAGGAAATGCAAATTAAAACCACACTAAGATTCCACCTCACCCCTGTTAGAATAGCCATCATTAGCAACACCAACAACAGGTGTTGGTGAGGATGTGGGGAAAAAGGAACCCTCTTACACTGTTGGTGGGAATGTAAACTAGTACAACCACTCTGGAAAAAAATTTAGAGGCTACTTGAAAAGCTAAACATTGATCTACCATTTGATCCAGCAATACCACTCTTGGGGATATACCCAAAAGACTGTGACACAGGTTACTCCAGAGGCACCTGCACACCCATGTTTATTGCAGCACTATTCACAACAGCCAAGTTACGGAAACAGCCAAGATGCCCCCCACCACTGACGAATGGATTAAGAAAATGTGGTATCTATACACAATGGAATTTTATGCAGCCATGAAGAAGAACGAAATGTTATCATTCGCTGATAAATGGATGGAATTGGAGAACATCATTCTGAGTGAGGTTAGCCTGGCCCAAACGACCAAAAATTGTATGTTCTCCCTCATATGTGGACATTAGATCAAGGCCAAACACAACAAGGGGATTGGACTTTGAGCACATGATAAAAGAGAGAGCACACAAGGGAGGTATGAAGATAGGTAAGACACCTAAAAAACCAGGTAGCATTTGTTGCCCTCAATGCAGAGAAACTAAAGCAGATACTTTAAAGCAACTGAGGCCAATAAGAGAAGGGGACCAGGAACTAGAGAAAAGGTTAGATCAGGAAGAATTAACCTAGAAGGTAACACACATGAACAGGAAATCAATGTGAGTCAACTCCCTGTATAGCTATCCTTATCTCAACTAGCAAAAACCCTTGGTCCTTCCTATTATTGCTTATAATGTCTCTACAACAAAATTAGAGATAAGGGCAAAATAGTTTCTGCCGGGTAGTGAAGGGGTGGGGGGGTTAAGGGAGGGGGTGGGAGAAATGACCTAAACATTGCATGCACATATGAATAAAAAAAAAATCTGGACACCTTTAAAAAAAAAAAAAGATCTCCCCTTTCAGAAAGAAAGAATGTTAATCTACAGTATTTCAGACAGTAACGTGTTAGTTAACTTGGCCAAACACCACACCTGTCCAGAATGTGAAAAAAATGCCACATAACCAACTTTTGAGTTAAAGATATAATTTTACAAGATTTTTCCTGAGAAAATACAACAGAGATAAAATAAAATAAAATGTATGTCAATAATCATAGTTAGTTTGAGGGCATATGAGAGCTTTCTACCAAGGGATTCAAGCACTTTACATATATGTGTACATGTATATATATGTATTTATATTAACATATAACATTAAAATGTCATGCTGACATTCACAACATTCATGCAGAAAAAGAGAAACAAAGTTAATATGCTATACAACTATATTCATAAGTTGCCTTCTAGTTTTAAATCTTTAAGTCAGAATTAAAACTGATGGCAGAATTTGGTGCCAAATTGAGCATCTCAATTGGTTTGGTTTGATGTGCATAATGCCTTAAAACAATTGGAACCAACATTTGTTTTCAAACAAATCCAGAATTGCAGCTTCACTTGAAAATTCAGAATATCTGGCAATAATCATCAGAGCTACAGGCCATAAATGGGTTCTACCTTGAGCAATCTAGCCCACAGCTAATTTCAGTTACCTGACTAGCTTTCTAAGGCATTTCACTGTGACTCTGTACGTAGCTGAGACTTATCAGTGTGAATTATGTCTTCAAAGTCAGAAACTTGAGTAAGGATAATAAGAGCCTCACACAGCCCAGCCCAGCCTGGGGAAATGATTATGGCCATATCATAGCACATGGGTCTTTTAACGGCCAGTTGTGACCCTTTGAGAACTAGTTCCCAACCCTGACGCTACATGTGAACTGCTTCCTTCCATTAGAACAGGAAGCACATTTTTAAATAGGAGACATTTTTAAACCACTCTCCACTTATCCAGACCACTTAAAATAGGATCTCTGAAGGGGTAACCCATCTTAGTATTTTTATCGTTACATATAAACATTGATTGAAATGTAACACAGAGATAGTAAATTCACAAAGCAAACAATATTATCAGCACCCTGATCCTCCCTCTGTGGCCTTTTAGTACTATCCCATCTTCCTCAACTATCCCATCCCAATTTCCAACATCATGGATTAATGCTGCTGTTTTGAACTTTATACAAATAGAATCATACTGAATGCATTCCTTGGCATCTAGATTCTTTTGCTCAACTTTTAGGACTGAAATTCATCCATGTTGCTACATTTTAAGTTGGTTTGTTTCAAGCTTCACCATATGACTATCATAGTCTGTTTTCCCAACCTATTGTTGATGGAAATTTGGGTTGTTTTGAGTTTGGGGCTATAACAATCAATACCACTATCTATGAACATACTTGAGTATGTCTTGAGATAAACATACACACGCATTTCTTAAGGACATATACCTAGAAGCAGAAATACCAGGTCATAAGTCATGTACATACATATTCAGGTTTAGTAGATATTGCTGAAGAGTTTTCTAGTGCTAGTGTGCCAATTTACACTCCTACAAAGTGTAAGAGAGTTCTGGTTGCTTAATTTCCTCACAACACTTCCATTGTCTGTCTTCTAAATTTTAGCTTTTCTGGTGGTGTACAGTGGCACTTCACTGTGGTTTTAATTTGCATCCCCCTGATAGCTAATAAGGTTGAGAATGTTCTGTGTGTCTTGGCCACTTGGATATGCTCTTTTGTGAAGTAGCTGTTCAAGTTGCTTGCCCAATTTTCTATTGTGTTGACCTATCATACAAAATTGATTTGTTTATATATTTTGGGTACGATTTTTGTAGGGCAAATGCCTCCTCTCCTCCATAGTTTAGCTTTTACTCTTTTCATGGTATCCTTTGAGAAATAGAAGTTCTTAATTTTCATACATTCCAATTTATAGATGTTTCATCATATTAGTACTTGTTGTGTCTTAAGAAATTATGGCTTATCTCAAGGTCATGAATATATTCCATTTTGTCAGCAAGAACAATGCTGCTCAACAGAAAGCAAAAATGGGTTTTACATATGTAATTTTATTTAAATTTCCTAGTAGCTACACTTTTAAAAGTAAAAAGAGACAGTGAAATTAATTTTAATAATGTCTTATGTATCCAAAAATATCTAAAACATTATCATTTTAACATGTAATCAATATAAAAATGACTAACAAGAAAGCTTGTACTCTTTATCTATAGCAGTTTAAAAATTTCTGGGTGTTTTATACTTCAAACACATCTTTATTGGACCAGTTACATTTCAGATGCTCAACAGCCACACGAGTTAATGTCATGTCCGACAAGTTACATTACTTAGGCTTCACATCTAGATTAACATTTAGGGCTTATGAATTGTGAGGTGACAATCAAGATTCTTTTCCTCATGGACTTTCAAATGCCATCCTGTGGTACCACATGGTGAAGATCAAGGGGCTGCATATCTGGACTGGTCTAGAATCTCTAGTCCATTCCACTGCCTTACTGTGTCTCTTTCTTTAAAAAGTTCCCTAGTTGATTTTTACTTTTTCATCCAGTTTTACCATTTTCAGTGGGTTAGTCAATTAATTAGTAGATGATAACTAGCAATTTTATAAAGTGGCACAGAATGGAAGAAAAAGAAAATGTGAACATGTGTCAAGTGTTGTTTTGTGAAATTATTGTCCCAGGAGTATGTGTGTGTGTGTGTGTGTGTGTGTGTGTGTGTGTGCATTCTAAGCTGAGATCTGAAAAGTTTCTTGCTATCAATAATGGTTTAAAAAGTTTGAACATGACTACAATAGTGAAATCTATGAAACAACTACTTAGGGACTCCAACTTGCTTATCAGTTCACACTTACCATCTAAAAGGAGCCATGAAGCTTTGCTCTTACACTTTTCATAAACCAGAATCCCCCAGAAAGCAGATTATTTCTTGAAACAACCCAGTTTAAGCCAGTTACAGTTAATGGAACAGGAGGGACTCGGTATGAAATGCCACAACTTTGACCCAAGGCAGAACATGGCTATGATCCTGTGATACACAGTACAAGTTAAAATTGGGAATCCATACAACTTAAGTTTGTTCTCCACATCAGCATATTATAGATCTTTAAAGTTTTAATCATATGTCGAATAAGAAAATAAATCTCGAAGGGAAGAAATTTAAGCCAATTTAGTTATTAATCAAATTCTATAATCTTCATGATTGGATATAATGCTTTGAGAATTTTTTGCTCCAACCTTGAAATGGTTATTTTATCGCTCAGCTTGTGTTAGGATCAATTTAAACAAGTATTTATTGACTATCCAATAAAACATGTCAGGCAAAGAAATCAAGGTACAACAAATAGGCCTTATTCTAGCATACAGGTACCCAACAGGGAATTAAGTGGATTATCACACATAATTTCTCTTCCTTAAGAACTTCATTTTAGAACATAGACATGGTAAACAAAAATTACTTCATGTAATATTTTATCTCTTCAAGTAACCTAAATATATGCCTCATCTGTGAATTTGACATTTTTCCCATTAATGAGAAATGCATGGATTTTTCATTTCATTTTCATCTTATATACATGCACAGAAGCTTTTGTTCGTGCTGTTTGTTTTGTTTTTGTGGTGGTGGTGATGGTTTTGTGAGAGAGAGAGAGAGACAGAGAAATTGGGGAATTTATGTTAATTATCTTACTTCCTTAGTGTTTCCTAAAGGTACAATTCAGAGGGATTGGGAGTGTAGCTCATATAGAGAATCTACTTAGCATAAGACTCAGGTTTGATCCCTGGCACCATAAAAAAATAGAAAACTTCCCATTGAACTTCTATAAGCCACACAGCAGCATAGATCCTCTCCACAGATTTTTCAGTGATTAAGTAAACCAAAACATAAAAAAGCAATGGATATTGAAACAAGTCAAAACCCTTCTAACTTTATGATTGAGTAGCATGTAGCCATAAACAAAAAGTTAAATTCTTGTTCTTAGGAAAGGTGAAATTTGTCTGAAGGCCGCCCAAGCCAAAACAACTTCTCACTAGAGCTATCTTCTATGTATTAATGGACTTTTTCAGACTTTAAGAGATAATAATAATGAGCTTTGAAATTAACTTAACTGTCTTAGAAACACAGTGATATACTGAATCCATTTACAACTGAGTATCAATCAACAGAAAGCCCTGTGGAGAACTTTAGATGTTAAGTGTTATACAAAGTCAGTATCTCCATTCACTGGTTAGCTTATGTTTTTATGAGTCATAATTTATTTCAATTAGGTTTTAGCTTAGTTTATGTTTCCATTATTAAATCTTAGCTACAAGGACAAATCTTAAGGAAACATATATAGTAAGGCTGTAAAGTAACAGGATTGATGTTGCATAGGTTTTAAGATGTAAGTCACACTACTTTAGAATGCCTTCCTTTATATTGTCAATTGACTGGCCTGTCTACGGTTGACAAAAATTTCTTTAATCACCTTGGGTCACTCAGGAAATAAAAACAAACTTGGGCTGCATATATCAATAAGGTCAATGTATCAAGTGTGGAAGTGTTTCAGGAGAAGGAAGAACCTAACTGCATTAGAAGACGGGGAATTTTCCTGTATTCCTCTTTCCTATCACTCTGCTATGATCTGCAATTCCTCAGAATTCAAAGTTAGGGACAGACTGCCAAAAATGCCATTCTAGATGCCAACTGACCTAACTAATGAACTTGAGTCCAGGCTTTTTGCCAGTAAACACACTAATCTACTCTTGTCCCAAATCCATCTTTCTAAGGATGTATATATCTTTGGGGCAATCTTTGTACTGCATCCCTCGATTCACACTGGGGAGGCTCTGGGAAGCTGAAGGCTGTTGTGTGGGAGCTGCAGGCACCCTCCTCTCATGTGCAATTTGCCAGCTTCTAGCAATGTTTTTGCTGTGGTTTTGGGAGCCAGGGAAAACAAACTCTCCTATCACAAATCAGTATCTCTCTCTCTCTCTGTAAAACACTTATCTCCTCATCTGTCACTTTGTAATGGTTAGCACAAAAAAAACCTGACTTTTAGTAAAGAAATAATCTTATGTTTCTGCTTTTTGCCTGGTTTTGCTATGCTTTGGGAGAATTTTGGCACAGAACATTCACTGCTCTTCAGAGGCTATTTCAGAGCCGATTCAGCTCCACAGAAGAGGATCTCAATAACCATGAAGTGACTTCCAAAAGGTGTCTCCTGTGATAAATAAAGAGTATAAACGGGCAGTGAGCTCCATGAGGTCAAGATTGTCTGCCTTGTTTGCTGCTGATACTCCCATGCCTGGAACACAATCTAGCATACCAAAAGAACGAACAAATAATTGCAAAATGGGGAAATACATACTATTTATGTGGTGGGCATGTGACACACCTGGTCTTTCCATTCCTCATAACAACCCTACATGATGGGCATTATAATAATTAGCTTGTAAGTAAGGAACCTGAGGCTTGAAGAACTCACTGACTTACCTTGGTTCCAGTTACTTAACCGCACCTTGCATTTAAATCTGTCTTTCTGACCGATGTTCTGTCCAGCACATTGTGCTTTCACCCAACAACAGAAGCAAACTCTAGATTGATTTTTGTGTTTTGCTACAAGATACCAAAGTGGAATGTTTGAATGTTATTGTGGGTTTAGAAAGTCCTCCATGTGACAAGGGTGCTGTAGGAATAAGGGGGCTCAAACTGTGCATCTCAGTGTGCAAAAGGGCAGTGAAGTCCTGACTCTCACTTCCTTGCTATGCCACTGTGAATCTCACCAATTTCCCATGCGAAAACTGCATATCCTGAGCTCATCTCCTTGAACTCAGTGGGAAACGCACATAGCAAGACTATATAACAAATCAGATTACAACCAACACTTTACAAACAGTAAGATTAGTAGCCAAGAATTATCTTCACAAGTATGTAAACTGGCTGGTATATTAGAAAAAGGCATAAATAGTTTTAATGGGAAAACCACCCAATTATTATTCATATGAACATATACCTGTTGTTTCTTTAAAGAATTTGCCCTTTGGCAAAAAAAAAAAAAGAAAAATAGTGGAATCCCCCTTAAGAGAAAAGAAAAGCTTGAAGGGGGGAAGGAAGTAAAAAGCGTGAACTCTCAAACATAGTAGAGAAAGCACTTGAACATTGCTGATCAATGAAGAAATTGATATTCATCATCTAGGGACTCACAAAGGTTTCTTTCCCTAACTCTGTGTAAAAATGTTCAGAAAATGCCAGGCATCGGTGGCTCACACCTGTAATCCTAGCTACTCAGGAGATAGAGATCAGGAAGATCTCTCCTGATCTCAGGGTTCGAGGCTAGCCCAGGCAAATAGTTTGAGAGACCCTATCTCGAAAATACAAAATATAAAAAAGGGCTGGCAGAATGACTCGAGTGGCAGAGCGCCTGCCTAGCAGTATGAGTTCCTGAGTTCAAGCCCCACTACGGTAAAAAAAAAAAAAAAAAAAAAATCAGAAAATAAAAATGCTTGAGAGAACATCCTTGATAAACATTTCGTCAGATTAGGAAAACTAAAGTTTTGTTTTTTGGCAGCTTTAGAACTAATCAACTAATCTTCTGGACATGACATTGAGCACTATATCCTTTAAGACAGGACTAGCTTAGAAAAGGCTGTCACTGTGAGGTTAGCAAGTCTGTGGCACTGTGAAATGGTCTCAAATGGCCTTTGCCATGCTGCCACCTGGCCAAGTGCTGTGGTCACCCTTTTCATTTCACCTTGTGTCAAGTATTCCTAATAAACAGAACTCTGCTGAGCATTCAGCCTCTTATGAGTTCACCACCTAAACATTCTCCCCATTCTTTCAATGAATCAGTATAAATGCACCACGGAGCAAGTAATGCAGGTCAGAAGTAGTTTCTGCTTCTAAACACTGCAGATGTAAAACTCTTCAGGAAGGGAGCTCCAAGTCTCTCTTCCTATATCTCCCCCACAACATCATGACAGTATTTTCATCATTCCACTGTCTAGTCTGTCTGTCAGTCTGTCAGTCTCTCTCTCTCTCTCTCTCTCTCTCTCTTACACACACACACACACACACACACACACACACACACACACACACACAGTGTCAAGGCCACCTTGTTCAAAAGTTCTCAAATACTATTAACAAGCTGGCGCCTACCTTTCCAAAATGTCAGTTCACAAAAGATGTTCCTTGCTTGTGACCAGCAGTCAGAGAGAGATTTTCAGCATTCTGGGCAGCTTTGTTCTCATTAGAGAGCAACACACCTCAACTATACGTAAGCTCTGAAATTCTTTCAGAGACCCACCCTCGAAAGTTGCAAGTCAAGATTTCTGTCACGTGAGGCACAGCTACTGGATGGCACCTTCAGGTTCTTCCTGATGGGATGTTGCTTCCTGTTTCACCACTTGCAGAGGAGAAAACTGGAATTCGGTCAGACACTGAATTACGAATGCATCAATTGCCTCATCGCTGCTGCCTCCTGGTGCCCACGGTCATTAGTTAACCACTGAACAGGACGATCTTGCTGTTTGTATGAAAATGAAGGGGCTAATGTGAAAGGACGGCTACAGGGAGAAACCTGAAACACTCCACAGCCCTGCACTCCCGTATGAGCTGGTTTGACAACTACAATACACACTAGAAGCTACAAACACTGTCAGGGCTTTTGCTAATTAAATCATCACCACTACCACCACCAGAACACCACAAAACACACCCACTAGGGAGCATCAGTCTACAGGAATGTGATTTCTCTGCTTGGTTCCTAGTAATTGAAAAAAATTGCTGTTTTCAACTATATAACAATAAAAAAAACCAGGCAATCTCTTTAGAGCAGTCAGGTATAATTCTCTTTGTTTTTATTTGTTTCAGTCTCAAAGACCAATCATCACAAAGACCAATCATCACAAAGAAAGACAGGCCTATTAATTAGTATCAGGAAATTGTACTACTTACTTGAAGCACCTTAAGTTCAAAGGCAAGTGTGCATACATTTTACAGAGTTTTTTGAGGTGTTGTACCTTTGGGAGCCAGTTTTACTTTCTCTTCCTGAAGATGAAACAGCTCCAGCCTTGGACTATTTAAAAGTGTTCTGACAAGTAAGAAGGCTTGAACAAGTTGATTCATGTATCACTTGAAAATCAAACATGCATCCTATGAGGTTCTAGAAGCACCGCCTATCCCGCAAGCCTGATCCAAAGATCTCATTAGCTGCTTTCAACAGATGAAACACACTTTTTATTTTCCATCAGCTGATAGATGACAGCAATTTAGAAGTGCACCAAAGGTAGAGAAAGGGCAATGACAGTCTCAAATGCATTAAACAGCAGAGTTTCTCAAATTTCACTAGTGAGCTTAGTTCAAAGAAAGAGGACTGGTACAGCCCTTTCACTCAATACCTGCTAGTCAGTTCTTCTCTTTGCAGACCTTCTGTTAGGAGTTCATGAATCTAAAAAATCATCAGGCAGAGGGCTAGCCTAAACTTCCAGAAAACTGGTCACTAAATGGGTAGGCTGGAGTCTTTGTGATCCTTGCCAGGAGACTGGTCCATACAGGGCTTTTAGTTCTAGTTCAACTTCTTCCAATAGCTCCCTAGCTCAACTTCCTAATTTAAACATTATTTCTTTCTGTCTTATTCCTCTCTCCTTTGCTGATAAGTCTATACTAGCCATCTTCCTCCTATAGGATCAAAATCAAACTCCAGAGCATGACACACAGCCTGGTTGTAACCTACTACTCCAGGACCTCCTTGTGCCCCTTCCTATTGCACCCGAGAGAGAAGGAGCAGGCAGCTTTTGAAAAAATTGCCCTTTGCCATGGGATGCTTTTTCTGCCTTATCTGATGCCTCTCTCTCTTTTTTTTTTTTAATTATTCTGATGCCTCTCTTAAACTCCCCCAGCCTGCAGCCTTCCAGCTCTGAGTTTATACCTGTATCACAACACCTACTGCCCTGTGATAACTGTTTTTGTATCTGCTTCCCCACTACAATAGGAATCCTCCAGGGACAAGCTTGCAACATATTTCTATCCCTGGAGCTTAACACAGTGTCTTGCTGTTCAACACCCTAAATTGCATGCATCTCACACCCATTTTTACTCCAGGGACATCTGGAGAAGGGACTATTCCTGAACCCTATTCTGGATTCTCTTCTTCAGAACTGAACAAATCAAGAGTATTGTGGAACCACATGAGGGATTTTTTGTATACTTTTATAATGAAATGTAATGTTCACATCAAATGAACCATCAACACATAGTTCAATGCTTTCTACATACTCAGAAGAATCTCTTTTGTATCTACTGTCTTTTTGAACCCAGTGCCTTCTGCATGCTAAGAATATGTTCTACCACTGAACTACAGCCCAATCCCAAATACTGTCTTTCTTGACTCTGTCAGGGAGTAGTTCTTCCTCTTCTTCAGGGACAATAGCTTATTGCACAATCTATACTACAGGCAAGGTAAGGAGGACTGAGGTTTACTGCTTGAGACTGGGTGCACTGGACACCTAGATGTCAGCCTGGTGTGCCCCTGCACTGCTCTTTCAGGAGGATAATCCCAGAGCACTCATCAGGATGAAGACAAACACGAGCATGATCCCCTCATAAATTCTAAGGTGTTTCCTTTCTTTTTCTCACTTGTACTCTACAGTAATTTTATCAGTTCATCACTAACAGAAAATAGAGCACTCCTGGAAGTATGACAGGCAGAGCAAGATGTATGCAGATATGTCATTTCTCCTAGGTGATATTTATTTATTTATTATTATTTTTTAGGGTTAACAGTATTTTAATTCTGAGTCTTTATAGGTTACAAACAATGACTAGTATAGGTCAAGCATCCAAAATCCAAAATGTTCTGAAATCCATAAATTCTTGTGCACTCAAGAAGTTTCACATTTTAGATTTTTGGATTAAGGATGTTCAACCAGTAAAGTGGAAATATTCCAAAATTTGAAAGACTTCCAATCCCAAGCATTTGGACAAGGGATATACAACCTATGCCTGAAACCCTGTTAAGAAAGCATCTTCGTTCTTGGGCACATCCATGGGAAGACAGTCCTGATGATCAAGACCAGAAATCCTATTCCAAGTTGGGCACATGATCATTCAAACTCCATGCTTCCTAGGTGATATTTAACTGTTGCATTTTATGAGCTGACTTTAGGAGTGAGTGGAAACATTAAATCAAAGTTATATTTTAAATCCTCACTAATAGATATTAAGTGATTAAATTAGCTCATTAGAATATTAATGATTCATTGCATTTTAAAAAGTAAATATCACACCTCTGACAAATGAAATGTAGACAATTATGTATGACATTACTGGAGTGGCTTTGTGGGGAGCAGAAGGGGACACATTACAAAGCTGATGAATTTTTATACACAGACAGAGGAATTTTGTTACTAAATGTTACTGAAGTGAGTTAATGTGTTAAGTACCTACCTAGTACATTTTATATAGTAAGTAGGGAAGGGCAATAAGAATGAAACAGAGGAACTGGGTAAGTGTGGGCCAGAGGCAAACCCAATCAGTACTTTGGAGGGTCACTTAAGAGCTCAGAAGAAGAAAGTAGATTAAGCAGGATGCAGGAATGTGAACTCTGGGATCCAGCAGGAAGAGAACTAAACACCAAAGTTCTGTAGCCAGAAGCAAAGGGTGCACAGCTGCATGCAGGCAGCATGGAAGAAAGGAAGGTAGGGCGACTTCTGATGGCGACTTCTGATAGGCTGAGCTGCACATTTCGTTTTCAACCAAACTTGCATAGAATTTTCCAGAGAAGAAAATGTAAATTAGATAGGATCAACCTGTGTTTCCCATCAAAAGAGGAAATTCCTTCCAAGGAACTTAATGAATACAGCTTTGGTCATATTGCTCTTAATCTAATCAGGCAAACTTTCTGAGCTGTGCTATTGACAAACCCTGTTTTCTTCTAATGTTTAATCTTATACGCACAGACTTTTCAAATGCTACAGTTTGCTAAGAGACACAAATTTTAAGTCAAAATGCTACCAACTCATGTATTCAATAGGTTGTGGAGAAAGTCCTGTAAGATACAATAAAACAAATGTCTTCATAAATGCTTCTCCACTACACTGAAATTCTTTTGTGTGTGGTATTGGGGGATCGAACCCAGGGTCTCACACAGGCTTTACCACTGTTTTTTTTGGTGGTACTATAGTTTGCACCCATGACTTTACCCTGCTTGGTAGGCATGCTATCATTTGAGCCACTCTGCTAGCTCTACACTGGAAATTCTTAAGGGACTTGCCTTAGACACCTTTATGTCCCTGGATCAGTATCTATACTGATTGAAGGTGAAGACTACGTTTTATTTGTTTGTTTGCTTCTTTTAAGTAAAGTACGAACTCAGGGTCTCATTCTTGCTAGGCAGGTGCTCTACCACTTGAGCCACATCCCCCAGCCTGAAGACTACATCGTTTTGGTGTGTGTGTGTGAATTCATTATTTTTATTTAATACAAGGTTAGCTCAGGTAAAGCACAGGTGAAAAATCATTTCCAGATACTATCACACTATGAATGTCCACTAGGAATTTTCTTTGAGCTTAAACTATTCAGGTTTTCTGCTCTGTATAGGTTTTCTCCTGTAGCCAAATATCATCAAGAATTACCAGTATTTAGAAGAGAAGTTATTTCCTCAGTCATTCAACACACAGTTTTTAAACAGTTTAATCATCCACTCCAGGAATGCACAATTGAATTGAATACTTCAATTCAGATACAGCATTCTTCTTTGTATTTTCTTCTTAACCTTGAAGACTGTATGTTATTGGCATAAAACAGTCCCCTCTGCCATGATGACTGACCCCAATCTCCAGGTGGATTACAGTATTACAGAACATGAATTTCATCTCTCTTCCTTCCACTCCACCCCGCTTCTATACTTACTCTGGCCTGATGTTGAAAGGCTCCCTGGGAGATAATTTGGAAGGCTACTTTTTAAGGAAGCAAATAACTAAAGAGAGGATCATCTGTAGTTAAATGAGTCCCTAGAATGAACAGTGGTCATACATTTAGATTCCCTTGGGTACACTCCCTGCCCCCAAAGCTCCATCCCCTATCCTTCATTACATCCCCCATGTCATCTATCCCTTTCTAACTTACCTTACCTCTTACCTATTTATTTGTTTGTTACCTGTCTCTCCCCATGAGCTCATGAGCTCTGGGATTCCTACATATCCTGCCCACTGCTGAATCTTCAGGGGTTAATTAGACCTCCTGGCAGAGTGGGCATTCAGTGCCAACAGAGTAACTGATTTATCTGTATACTGACTGTGTCTTTTCTTCTCTACCACAACAGGTAGGTACATTTTCAAAGAAGTCTAGTTGGGCTCTTTCAAAACTTGTAGAGCATACTGGGTATCATGAAGGTGGCCAGTTTTACTGTGAGTTTGTTGGGAGATAGGAAGAGTTTTCCCATAAAGACTGAAGTCTGTCATTCACTGAGGACTTGTCATACAGAAAACTTACAATCACTTTGGCACATTCTCTGCCAAGGCCAAGGTGCTCTATGCACATCATTGCTTATGAGCAGGCTCTCAACACATAAGGCCTGTCAGTTTACCACCCCCACTGAGATTTGCTCAGATGCTTATAGCCACTTGTGCATAGTCCCTGACCACCGGTGTGGCTGTCAGGTACTTCTTACAGAATGTTTCAGTTGCCAAGACCCCATCCCACTTAATACTCACTAAGAAATATTATTCTTATTAGCAGTGTGACTCTAGAATAGTCACTTAGTTCCTCAGGTTTCTCAACTCAAAATAAGAAAAATTATAGCAATACTAATAGAGTTGTTAAAAAAATTAAATAAGTTAATCTATATAGAAGCCCCTACAATGGCACCCAGCACAGAGTAAGCACCATATAAATGTCAATTACAATTACAGCATGATGATGGTCACTAATATATTTATTTCATGCATCTAGACTTAGTTTATCTAATTAAATCTTGAGTGTGAGAACTATGAAAGTCTCCTAGTTACAGCCCGTACTGTTCTCTAAAAGTAGCATTTACTCCACAACTCACTCAGTCAGCAAATATTTTTGGGGTTCATATCATGTGCCAGGCACATCAGCTTTTTTGAAGGAGCTGAGAATCTAGAGAATAAAAATATTCAAAAGCAGACACAAACATACACTTTCACAGATAAGCAAAAGCATTCACAGACCTATTATACACAGATACAGAGGAAAAAATCCCTATGTATTTGTGGTGTGGATATATTTTTATGCTCAAAAACAGCTGAGGAGATGGATTCACAAACTTTTAAATTTTCTTATCCTACAAGCATGAAAGTATAAGCCATGGATTTTAAATGAGGAGCTAAGACTACGATATGATCAGGAATCACAGAAGTGAGCAGATAAGTTTCCATCCCCTAAATAACTGATCCCATGATTGTCTCAATGTGCAAGTAGAATCTGGTAGGGGCAACATCTGTACTCCCTTCACCCAATACTGTCCCAGGCATCTGAGTAAACGTGCCATGTGCTTTGAATGGACTTAGGAGAGTGGACTCAGCACTAGATAGGTAGGAAAAAATAGCAGGTAAAGGGTAAGGGGGAGATTAGTGTCTGAATAAATATTTGGGCCCTTGCTGCTATGTCAGTGTGAACAAGACAATGAAGAAACAAAATACATTTTATTCTTCCAGCCATCACTCGTCCAACACATGTTTTGTACAAGATGCTTGAAATAGGGCTAGTGGAATGGTTAAAGTGGTAAAGCACCTGCCTAGCAAGCATGAGGCCCTGAGTTCAAGCCCCAGTACTGCCAAGATGCTTGAAATACAAAGATGAAGATGACGTCCTTAAGAAAATTATGAGTTACCTTCTCCCTTTTCTTCCTGTTTTTCCTTTCCCAGACCCTATTATGCTAACAAACAAGACACCCAAGAAGGGGTATCCCTCATTTTCTGATGGGATTTTTTTTTTAAAGCAGGATGGGGTGCCCTGTGAAAAACACAAGCTAGATTAAGTGTCATAATATTAGCCAATGAAGGCCCATTCTCAAGAACAAGACATCTGTATCTTTTATTTTCTTATTTACAAAGCATTTGGTTATGTCATAGAAACTAGAGAAATGTCAATCAAGCCTGAGGTCAGCGTGAGCATGTATAGGATTGTGGCTGCTCTGTACGCTCCTTCACATTTTGAGCAATTGCAGACTCTCAAGGGAGAGATCTAATCCAAATGCATTTCCCCTCCTTAGTTGCTTTTGTGCTGTTAGAGTATCCATGGTGACCTGAATTTCCCCAGGGCAACTAAAAGTGGTGTTGAGATACACCCAATCCTGGTAAACTGTTTCCCTTCCCTCTGGTCCTTGAGAGACAGGAGAGCTGCCCTCTTGCTTGCTGCTGCCAAGTAATCTCAAAATACAGCCCCCATC
This sequence comes from Castor canadensis, assembly GCF_047511655.1. NCBI lineage: Eukaryota > Metazoa > Chordata > Mammalia > Rodentia > Castoridae > Castor > Castor canadensis. Next base: position 29,798,058 of record NC_133404.1, on the reverse strand, counting down.
AAATTACTTCCTTGCTTCAGAAGTTATGTTTTTCTTTTCCTTTGGTGCTAGGGATTGAACATACAGCCTCACATATGCTAGGCAAGCCCTACCATTGAGCCACAGCCACAGCCCAGAAGTTATGACTTCTCTAAGCCAGTTACATTAAATCTAAATCCCAGTGATTGTTTATTTCCTACCCTCTAATGTGAATCCCATTTTGTTCTCTACCATACACTAATACTAATCCTTCTTTTTAGATGTGTCATGGGCTATACTCACTCTGACCTTGAATCATACCTCATCTGTGATTTCTTCATATCCAAGTTCCCACCATTTCCTCTAGAAAACTTTGAGGTTGAATCAATCTTTCTCCTCTTTGAGTCTTTACATAAATCTTATCTAAATCACACCATTAGCTCCATTCTATATGCAACTACCTCTGTAATATGACTTGATCAGAAGACATCGATGTGTGCAAACACAGATGAATGGTGGCCTGTGTCCTGTCTCTATGAGGGTACTCTATGAGCCCAGAAGTCACCTAGAAACATTAGAGGGTTTATAGGAGATCTCCAATATGAATTGGAGCATGATAACATACTCTTAACCTGAGGATAGAATCATGCTGTTATGTTATCACATAGTAACTCACTTATTCCCTCTCAGTCTTAAGATTTATACCTTCTTCCGTTGCTGTCCCTCATTCCATGTTTTCATTCATTCAACAACTATTTATTCTATACTTCCTATGTATATGAAGATAGGGAGACAGCAGTAAACAAGACAGACATGGTGCCTGCTTTCTACCTACTGAAGTTTTGGCTTTGGCCAGAAAAAGCAAGCACTTTCCCTGGATGGGGGTAGTCACTGGGTCTCCTGCAGTGGGAGATTATTTGTTATTATTAACAAATTAATGAGCTACACGGCAAGTGCTAGGGTCCAATCTTTGGAAAGCACTAAAGGATATGAACAAAACACCCCATATCAAATTAATTATGAAGTGTTCCTTTCTGGCTTGGTCTGAGACCTTAAATAAGGAAAATACTCTTTTTACAAACTTCTGTAGCATTAGACTGGTTTTGATTTAGAAATTCAGATGGTGCCTAGCCTGTTTCACTGTTGAATGCTGTTGGAAAATATTCTTTAGTTTAGGGCGATTTCTGTTCACTTACCTCCTTTCAGACAGATGCCTCCGAGTTTCCATGAAATAAACTTGTCAAAAATTAGCTTCTCATAGAAGAAATCAGATGTAAAAATTAAGTTTACTAAAAGCTAATATGTCACCAAATGTTTAGATCAATAATTTATAACTATAATGTTTATTCATTTATACACTTATTGAGCTCCCACCGTAGTAGTAATGACATCAGTACATGTGGTTAAAATAAATATGGTGCGCTTGATTGTGTTAAACTGTCTTTAAAGCTCATGTGCAAAACACAACATTAGACATTAACAAATGTCTGGGTTGAACAGAGGAGAAATAGTACAATGGGAGATTATGTACTAGAAGTATAGCGTAAGCTTTTAGTTATTTAAATACTTAAAATCAAAATTAACCAGAGAATCAATAAATAAAAATACAAAATATAAAAATAATTATTAAAATAAGCATTAAGTGCTTCAAGCTTTAGTTAAAAATTTAAAAACATCTTTTATCAAAACTGAAATGAAGGGGCTGGGGTGTAGCCATAGTGGCAGAATGCTGACTCATCATGCATGAAACCTTGGGTTTAATCCCCAGCACAGACAAAAAAAAAAAAAAAAGAAATGAAAATTATCTGACTATCAATAATGAAATCCCTTCAACCTCGAACGCACTATCTCAAGGTCCTAAGCTTTCTGAGAAATACAATTACTAGAATAGATCAGAAAATTCTTGGACTGCTAAATTTCTCTACCGGGTTTCCTCAGGTACAATGTAAAGCAAAGACTTGTATAGTCACTCGTGACAACTGTAGAAGTAACCTGTAAGTCATGCATATTTCATCCATACTATGATGGCTCACAGCTTCTATCAATGCCACCCACCAGAGTGACTGATGTCACACATTTGAGCAATCCTGCCATTATTTTATTTTCCTTACACAGTAGGAATGTTCTATACTTAATGTGACAGACCAGACACCCAAACACATGCCATGCTAATACTATGCAAAATCAATGGAAAACACAGAATTAATGAGAGCAGAAAGTACCACTTGATTCTACTTGGTTCCAATCATGTAAATAATGGTCAAGACACAGTATCACTACTGTAAGAGTATTTTTTATAGATGTAACTGCTTATTCTGGTCCAAACAAATAGCTTAATTCTAGACTCCTAATTTTAAAAATGTCAATTTGGACCTGCTGATTTGATTTTCTGACTCATTAATAGATGATGCTTAATTTATACTGGATTGCCTTGCCCTTTATACAACTCTACAGACTCCCACACCTCTCATGCTAGTTGATTTTAAAACACTTTTTTTTTTCTGATTTTTTTTTTTTGTGTGTGTGTGGGGGGACACTGGGGTTTGAACTTAGGGCTTCATGCTTGCAAAGCAGGTGCTCTACTTGCTTGAGCCACACCTCCAGTCCTTCTTTCTTTCTTTGAGGGGTAGAATTGGGTGCTGGGGATTGAACCCAGGGTCCATCACTGAGTTATACTCCAAATCCAAGTGAGATGAAAGAAAAATGGTAAACAGCAAATGTCAGAGTGATTTCGGTCTCCAAACTATGTCTACAAGCAAGAGAGTGTGCACCTTGCTCATCTTTTGAGGGCTCAACACCTAGAACTGCAGTAGATCTTAGCTATATACTGGGTCTTGATAAATTTTATTGAATTTTACAGTAAATAAAGGGGGCATTTTTAGTATTTGCTTAGAGCAATGGCATAGGGATAATAACTTTCACTTGGGGAAAAAAAAAAACTGAAAACAAAAACCCAAAGCCCATGAAATAGGCCTTGTGGCCAGAGACAAAGGTGAGGATGTCACATGGAGTCAAGTGTAAACCACCAGCAACTTCAGGACAATCTCCAGGGCACCTTGCTAAGTCCGCACCCACCTCAGTACTCAGCACTAGCCAGGCCAGAGCTTTATTTACTTAGATGGGGATTGGCGTCTAGAGAAGGTAGAGTCAATCCGCAACTCTTCTTCCAATTTCTGTCACAAAAATCCCAGAAGGCAAAGATGGAAAACGGCTGGGCACTGTAGCCCTGAGACGTGCTTAATGGAGGTCGCAAGGCTGTGTATGCAGGGGCTGCAGCCAGAGGGGCGCAGATGCCCGGCTCCCACCCCCACCCCAACCCTGCAGCCTGAGTGGTGACAGGGGACGGATAGATTTGCTTGGGTCTAACGGCTTGGCCTCGGCCTGCGAGGTGACAACAGGGACGAGGCCTGGTCTGCATGGGGACAACAGTGGCACAGCCTGGGCCTATGTGGGGACAAGGGTCCAGCCTGACCTGCGCAGGGGACAACAGGAACCAGACTTTGGCCTATGTGGGAACAAGGGCCCGGCTTGGATTGCGTGGGTTCAATGACCTGGCCTCGGCCTGCGCAGGAACAACAGGGACCAGGCCTCGGTCTGTGCGGGGGACCAGTGCCCGGCCTGGCCTGCGTTGTGGACAAGTGCACAGCCTCGGCCTGCGCGGAGACGGGGCTGGTCTTCGGCCTGCTTGGGGACAACAGGGACCTGGCCTGTCCCGCGTGAGGGCAGGGGCCCTGGCTTGGCGTGGTAGGGTCTGACCTGCGGAAACCCAGGCCCGAAGGCCGCGCTCCACTCACCTAAGTCCTGCGGCCCAGGCGCATCCTCAGCCCAGGCGCGTCCTCGAAGCCGCGTGGCTGGGGCGCCGCGGTGCATCTTGGGAGGCCCGCGAGCCTGGGGGCGGGGGAGGGGCTCCCGCGGTCACTGCGCAGAGCTGAACCTCAACGACTACTGTCGGGGGTCCTTCCCTCCCGTCGGGGGCTTCCCCTGGATTCCGGTGGTCTCAGTGGGCACGTTTACCTGGTAACACAGCATCACCAGTGGTCCAGAGAGACCCAGTCGCTTGCCCAACCTACACAACTAGTGAGTGGCACAGCCGGGTTTTAAAGATTGCGAAACCAGTGCCACTTCACACAAATAACATTGTAACTGTCTGCTAACAACTTCCGGAGACGGGGAGAGAAAGGGAAGAAGTTTGAAAATCAATTCCGTAACATCCATGTGCTTTGTGAGCTGGCAAACCCAGGCCCGCAGTGATCTCTCACTATAAGGTTGAATTAACAATCAGTAGAAGATAAAAGCGACCCAGGACAAACATCTCCAGGAAAAAAACCCAAAAAACAAAAAACAAGAGGGACTGTTGTTTCTAGAATATTTCATTAAAATAAAAAAAAAAAATCTATGAAAACTATGTGTAGAGGAGATAGTCAAGGGTCTAGGAAATCAGGTCTTGCCAGGTTTTAAACTCTGACACTTCAATTCGTTAACTTTGGGATGTGTGACCTCTGGCTTAGGAAGAGCCTTTTGAAATACCAATTTCCTCATCAGTGAAATGGAAACAACCATTCCTCAGTATGTCCTGAGGGTTAAATGAGACCTTGGCTACGAAGTATGAGGCAAACGAAGTACTCTGAAATGATAGCTACTTTTACTATTAAGAGTACACAAACGTTAGAAGAGGTCTTATCTATATGATTACTAACCAGCAACTTAATTATTAAGCCCTATTAAAATCTTAAGTTCTCCATGAAATAAAAGGCATTAGAGCTCAGGATGAAAGGTATAGGATATATCTATCTCAATCTCTATCTACATAGGTAGATATATATATACACACAGACATGGCTGATTGCAAGGAAGTAGAAAAATCATAGATTGAAAATCTCTTTGGATGTGGACAATGAATTGACACCGGAGAAGATCAAATAAGAAATGAAGAAGTAGAGTTCAGATACTAGAGTAGAGTTTAGGAGAAAGAAGACATGAAATTATAAAATAGGATTATTATAAGAAAGCAGAAACTCAATCGAAAATAATGACTTAAAACACTGAAATGAAAATAATAATGAAGCCGGCGTGGGTGGCTCATACCTGTAATCCTAGCTACTCAGGAGGCAAAGATCAGGAGGATCTTGGTTCAAAGCCAGCCCTGGCAAATAGTTTGCTAGACTCTATCTCCAAAACAGCCATCACTAAAATGGGCTGGTGGAGTGGGCCTGAGTTCAAGCCCCAGCACTGCAAAAATAAATAAATAAATAATAATGAAAGGCGAGCAAAGAACTAAGAAAAATATCTGGCACCGTAAATAAAAGATTCATCGTGGTCTAGACAAGAGTACTCAAAAGATAACTGGGTGTAGATAAAATCTTAGGAAAAATTTTAATTTCAAGGACAAGAAATTAGTTGGAAAATACCAAAAGGCACAATAAAACCTCAAATCATCAAAGGAGGCTGGTCTCAGACTTTTCCTTGGATCACCAAAGGTCCGAAACAATGTAGCAAAATGGCAGCAAGTGGAGAAAAATTGTGAAATACAAATGATAAGGGACAGCTTTGACATTCAGGTCAATACAAGGAATAACAAACAAAACATATACTTTGATACAGAAAATCTATCCCTCTTCCTAGCAGAGTTGCTAAGAGGAAGACCCCAGCTGTCCTTCCTGGAAACATTACTCAAGAGAGAAACCAAAATTAAGGTTGACTTATTGGACGTATCATGAAACAGAGTTAAGACTAAATAGATATAGGTGATGATACAATGGAGTGTAAAAGTTAAAAATGGGATTTGCAAAGAAGATATAAACATTTATTGGGAGTAGCAATATAATTTATGAAATTAACAATGCCCAGAAAGCTACTGGGGGCAGGACAGTGATGTAACTAAATGCTGCACATGAGGGAATTTATACTTACAGCTTCAGGCTTGGCTTTGACCACTGGGAGAAGGAATTTTGTTGTTGTCATTGTTGTTTTTGCAGTGCTGGGGATTGAACCCACATCTCTTTCATGCTAGACAATCACTCTAGCATTGAGCTACACCCTCAGTCCCAGCAGGGTTTGTTTTTGAGACAGGAACTCCCTTTGTATTCCCAGGCTGGCCTCAAATTCCTGATCCTCCTTCCTCAGCCTTCCAAGTGCTAGGACACCAGGCTCCAAGCATGGGTTTTGAAAAGTATAGAAAGGTAATGATTTGTACAGTTTAAAACAGTAGGTATATTTTGCAAATAAATGTAAGAGATAAATATAAGTTACTAACAATCTTTATGCAACCAAGAGAAAACAAAAGGAAACATCAAGAAACAATAAAACAAAATGGCAAATACATGACATTGTGTGTGTGTGCTCCAATAAAACTTTATTTACAAAAGAAATGGTGGGCTGGACTGGCCCCAAGGCCAGCTGACCACTGATACAAAGCCCTGTGATAAATAGGCTCCAGGAAGCTCTTGAGACATGTCTTGACCCAACTGTCATAGTTCTTTGGATGTACCTAGGTAGTGGTAGTGGTAGAGAGTGAAAGCTCATATTTAGTTTTAATTTCTACTAATATGGGTTAGTCTTTAGAATAAAAGTCACTTAATGTATTCAGTATCAATGTGTATTTGCAAGATGCCCCCTTTCAGTAGTTTTAAATCTTCATATAGGCAATTTATGATAGGAAAATCATTTCAAAGTCTAATGCATATTATACTTCAATGAAAAACTTTTTGATTGTGTTTATAATACAAAATCCATTTTTTACTTGCTGCTTCTACATGATCAGACCAAAAGAAATCATACCAAGGTATTTTGATTAAAAGTGACAGAATGGTGGAACTTCAAAGCTTGGCTTTGGACTATCTCAATACCCTTCCCTCTACATATTAGTAGGGTTTTTCCAACTGGTCCACAACTCAAGTAGCACAGCCAGGAAGGTCAATACTGACTGATTCTGTCAGGGTTCTAGAATCATCTGCATATCACTGTTCCAAATGCCATGCTGCTGTGTGTGCAAATCAACCTCCCACAGTGGGTATGTCACCGACGACCTACAAACAATTAGAATGACACATTGTCTCTGGAGGTGGCCCTTAGAATAAAATAAGCAATACTGTTTATTTTCTTTTTTACAAGTCTTTTAAAAGAAATGCCTCTGATGGAATCCCAGTGGCTTCTTTCTTCTTACCAATCCAGCAGGTGTAAAGTGCTTATTTCGGATCTGTTTCCAAATCCTCAACTGAAGACATGATGACATACTTTCCAAAGCCCTATCCAATTTCTCCTTGCTTCCTCCTGGTAGTTCTCATTCTCCTGCCTAATTTCTTTCATTTTCCTCCTTCTATCCACTCTGCCTCTTTTCTCTTCACTTAGTACTCTCAGGGCAATCATACCTTCAAATGACTTTTGGAAGGGTTCTGGGGCTTGAACTTGCAAGCCTTACTCTTGCGAGGCAGGCGCTCTTCCACTTGAGCCACACCTCCAGTCCTGCAATAATATCTTCATAATACTTATATCCAAATGACTTCCATACTTTGCTCTGATTTTCCTTATGATTTTCAACAGAGGATTTCTGTCTGTTAGATGTCACCGAGTGCTAATGGCAGTGCCTACAGTCAACTGGGCAAATCTTCTTCCACATAAGACTTTCTACTTCTTCATCTCAGAACATAGCAGCAGCATCTCAACCATGCAAATGAAAAAACTGCTCCCTGTTGCAGGTTAGCCCTCTCTTTATTTTATTTTTTCCCAGTTACACTTGCCCTCATTGTTTAAAGTCTCCAAGTCTCTCAGTTTTAGGAAATTTTCTTCAATTTCTTTGTTTCTTCTTCTTCTGTTTTTTAAATTTCTTTAGTACTATGTCTTTTCCAGTTCCTTTTTTTCCCTCTTTCTGGTACTTCTATTATTCAGTTATTGAACCTTGTGTACTGCTCCTCAGATTTTATAATTTCTCTAATTTCCACTTTCTCATTGCTAGGCTTTCTAGATTTCCTTACCTTAATTTTATTGAAATTTTCAGCTTAGCTATGTCATTGTTCCATAAGAGAGATTTTTCTCCAGTTAACGATTACTATGTAGTGTCATTTATAATCTCTTTATCTCTGAGGAGACTGGTGGATTAATGTCCTCCTTTTTTATATCTGATCTGTGATTGTTTTGACTTCAGCGTTGTTACTTTCCCCAAATTCCTGATGATCCCTGGCTGAACAGTCACACTCGAGAGCAATGCACCTACACACCCACGAGTGACTGTACGCAGGTGGCCTCCACAGTGAGGTGGTTTGACTGAGTAATTTGTCAAATCTTTAGTGTCAGTATGTTTAGATCTTCCTTCTCTTGTTAGCTAGATTCCCCAAAAGTGTCTTTGGGTTTCCTGCTTGGAATTCCAAGTGTGGGAGCAAAGGCGGAGAGGCCGGGGAGGGAGATGGTTTCCAGCATCCAGTCTATGACTGTTTTATGACATTCAGTGAACTCTTCTCAGTGTTCCAGTCCAACCCTTGGCTGTACTGGCTGGCCACCAGACCAAAGCCACTGTTTCACTGTCTGGGAAATGAACTACTCTGTCAGGGTTGGGGAGGGTATGGCTTAGGAATATAGAATGGAACAGGGGATATTGAGGTAATTGGATTTTTCTTTCTGATTTTTGTTTTGTTTTGAAGATAAGGTCTCACTTTGTACCCCAACTTGGCCTCAAACTTTTTTTTTAGTTCAGGCTGGCCTCAAATTCATAATCCTCCTGCCTCAGGCTCCCAACAGCTGCGATTACAGGCATGAACCACCACGCCCAGCTTTGGTAATTGCTTCTTGAATAGGCTTTCACCAACTACTCCTGGGTACATCATAGTAATGAATACCATGCACTCCTGAGCCAAAGTGAACCACTTTGTAAATCAGGCTGGTTCTCAGTTTCGCCCATCCCAGGTTAGGGAGTTGGCCTTCTCAGGTGTGCTAAGTCAGTTATTAATCATCTACCCACCTCTTTCCCCTCCTTTCCTGTTTTGTTCTGTGTCTTCTTGCTCTTGATTTTGGCCTCTTTTCTGTTATCTCAGGGGGTGTCTGGAGGGGGAGAAGCCAGGTGTGGCATTTGGATGAAAGTCTGGGTCCCCTTTTTCCATTCCCATTACTCTAGCTTCAGGATTCTGCAATAGACTCTTTGCTTGGCCATACAGCCTATGTTGCCTCAGGAGTTGCTTTCTGCTTTTACTCAAAAACTTCCACTCTCCACTCCTGATAGTCATCAAAATTCCTTCATCATGGGCTTCCTAGGCATGGATAATCTGTCCTTAATAGTCTTTTCTAGTGTGACTTATACCACCCACCACCCATACCCAAAACTGCAACATTTTGTTTTAAGAGTGCACATCCATCACTTTCTATCAAGGACAGGGAACAAATTAGGAAGAGGAGTTTGAGAAGATTGTTGGAACCAGACTACCTGGATCCATCACCTCAACTTTGCCACTTCACCAGTGAGGTGATCTTTGGTAAGTTACTTAATCTCTTTATCTTTCAGGCATGGTGGTACATACCTATAATCCCAACTACTCAGGAGGATCACAATGGTTCAAGGCCAGCCTGAGCAAAGTTAGCATGAGACTCTACCTGAAAAACAAACTAAAAGTGCAAAGGACTGGGGGTATGGCTCCAAGTGGTAGTCCAAGTATGGCCTCCAAGGATGAGGCCCTGTGTTCAATCCCCCAATACTGCAAAAACAAAACTCCTGATCTACAAAACAGGTCTCATAATACCCACCTTCTAACATTACCACAGGCACAGGGACGGGGTTCACAGAGCACTTACCTCAGTGGCTGGCATCTATGAAGTGCAATGTAAGCACTGCACATGTCTCCCTCAGGAGATTATCAAGCTCTTGGAGAGGAATCCCTTCTCATGTGCACATTTGTGATGTACCTATGTTGTGACAGCTGCTTGCCACTGGGGACAATGTAAAAAGAACTTGGTAAATGGAAAGACTGATAATTATTGACTTAAATATAATGTGACGAATGCTACACTATAGGAAAGAGTAAAGTGTAGAGAACACAGTCTGTCAAGTCGAATGGTCCGGAAGAGACGGGGCTTGATGAATGGATATGTAAGGTGAAAGGCTGAGCTGTAAGTACAGTGCATGGAGGAGAACCATGGGTGAGGCTGGAGAGGCAGGTTGGGCCCTGTAACCTGCAGGAGTCTACATGTCATCGATCAGTGTTTGTCAACCTCAGCTTCCTAATGCATCGGATGTGGAGCAAGAGACATCCAAATCTATCAGGTGTGGTGCAAGAAATTTTGAGGAGTCAAAAGCAACTTGTTGCTAATAATAGTTGAAATATGGCTACTTCACGTTGTAAAAACAAATTGGATCAGACTCCCAAACAATGTTGAACAAAAGAAGCCAGAAACAAAAGCATACCTGCTCTAGGATTCCATTTCTACAAATAAGGCAAAACTAGATAAGGCTCACCTGTACCATCTCAGTTCAGAATATAGTTATCTTTAGGGGTGGATAGTGATTGGAAGGAGATCCAAGGGGCCCTTCTGGGTGCTGCTAATGTTGTTTTATAATCTGAGTGCTGTTACTCAGGTGTGCCATTTCTGGAAATTCAACTAGCTGTATATTACATGTACATATGTAATATGTATGTATCTCTTGTACTTCAATTTAAAATAAATAGAGTACATTTAAGACATTGTGTTCACATGCTTTTACTGGGAGAAGAGTTCCAGACTGTTCCTTGGGAGTTTACCGGGAACTCTCTGTGCAGACAAGTATTTCTAGTTATATGTTACGGCCTAACCTGAGAACAGGTTCTGGATGAAAAGCCCATGAAAATTAGCCAAATTAAAAAGAAAGAAATAAATTATGGTAGAAACTGATTCAATGCATATCTATACCAACAGTGTTTTACCAAACTTTTTTTGGTGTGGTTCAAGTGATGAGTGCTTGCCAGGCATTGAGTTCAAACCCTAGTACCACAAAGAAAAAGAAAACAATTTCTATTTGGTTAATATCCTATTGTACTACCACCCCATTGTAGCACCTCCCAGAAGGGTCACCTTTAGCAACAGAAGGGCTTGGCTACATGCGTATGTGTGAGATGACAGATTTATAGTACCAATTACTTATGTAGAGATTCTGAAATACCAACACTTAGCATACCTGTAAGATTGCTTTCTCCTCATTTTATGTACAAGGAAAGGCTGGTATCTCCTTATGAAACTTACAAAGAAATGTAGGACAAAAGCCCATCTGCATCAGCACAAATTAGAAGTCATTCAACATTTATGAACCCCTAGGAAGATATTCAGTATTTTTTTCTTTTCTCAAAAAGTTATTTTCATTAAAAAGTTATTTATCCAGCTAAAAAGAGCACAAAAAGATATGAGAAGTCAAATCTACTTCAGACCTCTCAAGGCCATCACTACTATGATTTTCTTTTTCATTTTTTGGTAGTACTGGGGTTTGAACTCAGTCCTCACACTTGCTAGGCAGGCGCTATACCACTTGAGCCACTCTGCCAGCCCTTTACACATTTTAAATGAATACTTTATATACAATTGGCCCTCTGCATCATGGCTTCAACCAATAGCAGACGGAAAACACTAAAACAAATTACACCTGTACGAACATGTAGAGACTACTTTTGCCATACTTCCTAAACAATGTAGTTTAACAGTTATACTGTTTACTATAACTCTAGTTATAGTAATCTAAGAGGATGTGTGTAGGTTATATACAAATCACAGGCCATTTAATGTAAGGGACTTGATTTTTTTAGTATTGAATCCTAGAACCTCCAAAAAGAAAAAAACAAAAGATTTGTTTGGTTAATCCTTCACTGTCACTTTAGCCATCCTCTAGAAAGCCCCACTTACCTTTTCCATTTCTACCTGAGTAAGTACTAAACTGTTGTGATTACTATCATCAAATATTGATCAAATAATGTATTTTAATGTCTATATGATCAGTCTTGCTATATTCCTCTACAAAGGGGCCACTTACAAGACATTTTAAGGGCAATAGTTTTTTTTTTTTTTGTGGTGTGCTAGGGATTGATTACAGGGTCTCACACATATTAGGCAAGTGCTCTTCCACTGAGCTACACCCAGAGCCCAAGGGCAACATCTTAAAATGTTTTAATAACAGACTCACCAGTACCATACAGTTGTTCTATTACACAAATCTAATAAATATGAAAAATTGGATTTACTGCTTCTTCTCAAAAAGACAGAATGTAATTACTATTATCACAATATTTTTAAATAAGAAAATTACCTAGTGATTGAAAACATTTTTTGGCAGTACTGGAGTTTTAACTTGGGGCCTTGCATTTACTAGGCAAGTGCTCTACCACTTGAGTTCTACAAACATTTTTTAAATAATTATACTCAGCCAGATGTGGTGGTGTATGCCTGTAACCCCAGCACTTGGGAGGCAGAGGCAGGAGGATCACAAGTTCAAGGTCAGGCTAAACTACATAGTAAAACCCTGCATTTAAAAAAAAAAATTCATGCTCAAAAACTGGAGACTTCAAAACATGCCATAAAACTACAGTAATCAAAATAGTGTGATACTGGTATAAAAACCAGCACACAGATCGACAGAATCAAATAGCTAATCAACAAATTAATCCACATATTTGCGGCCATCTGATTTTTGACAAAGGTGCCATGAATACTCATTGGAGAAAGGACAGTCTCTTTAAATGGTACTGGGAAAACTGGCCATACCTATTTAGAAGGATGAAACTAGACCACTATCTCTCACCACATACACAAGTCAACTCAAAATGGATTGAGTACCTAAATGTATGACCTTAAACTATGAAACTATGAAAGAAAACAGGAGACACATCATGTCTGAAAATGGAGATCAAGGCAAAGATCCTTATTTATTTATTGCACAGGTGATAAAAGCAAAACTAGGCAAATGGGATTCTATCAAACTAAGAAGCTTCTGCATAGCAATATTGTGAAAAGACAGCTTGCAGAATGGGAGGAAATATTTACAAACTATTCACCTGGCAAGGGATTAATATCCAGAATATATAAAAAACTCAAATAACTCAACAGTTAAAGCAAAAAGTAAAAGCCAACCACAAGTAATCCAATTAAAAAACAGGCAAAAGACCTGAATTTCTCAAAAGACATGCAAATGACTAACAAGTATATGAAAAAATGTCTATCACTAATCATCAGGAAAATGCTAGTCAAAACCACAATGAGATAACATGTCACCCCAGTTAGAATAGCTACTATTGCAAAAACACAAAAAGTAAGAACTGGTGGAGGGTGCAGATAAAGAACTCTGACACACTATTTGTCAGGAATGTATATTAGTAATAGCCACTGTAAAACATAAACAGTATGGAAGTTCCTCAAAAAGATGAAAATAAAACTGTTGTAAAATCCAGTAATCTCATTACTGGGTGGGTATATATCCAAAGGCATCACTCACAGTATGTCAAAGAGCTACCTGCATGCCCATGTTTACTGCAGAACTATTCACAATAGCCAAGATAAAGAATCGATCGAGACAACCACCAATGAAAGAATGCATAAAAAGTGTAATACATGATGGATTACTATTTCATTAAAAAGAATGAGAACCTGTTGCAGCAACATGGATGCAACTAGAGGACATCATGTTAAGTGAGGTGAGCCAGGTAAAGGAAGACAATTACTGCATATTCTCACTCATTTGAGAAAGTAAAAAGTTGATCACTTATAAGTGGAGTAGCACACAGGTCATTAAGGATAGCGAGGGTAGGAGAAAAGGAGGGACAGGTTAGGTAATGGGTATTGATGCAGAAACTAGTTCTAAAGTCCTACAGCACAGAAGGGTAGCTATGGTCTACAACATTTCAAAATAACTAGAGTTTAATGGTTCCCAAAACTTAGAATTGATAATATTTGAGGAGATGGAAATGCTAATTATCCTGATTTGGCCATTACACATTGTATACAATCACAATCAAATTATCACCATTCATAAATATGTATGTCAATTAAAATTTTTCAGAAAGAACCATGTTCATAAAGCAGACAATGTACATGAATTCAATCACCTATCTTAAATTATTTTTCTACCCATCACTGTATATAGATGAGGAATAATAACTATAGTGGGCTGGTGTCTTCCCAAAATTCATGCTCATCTGGAACCTGTAAGTGTGACCTTATTTGGGAATAAGGTCTTTGCAGATACAAGGAAGCTAAGAGGGGTCATACTGGATTAGGGTGGGTACTAGTCCAATGATATGCACATAGGGAAAATGCCACATAAGGCAGACACTAAAGTGATGCAGCAACAAGGCAAGGACCACCAAGGATGGCCAGTGGCCACCAGAAGCAGGGAAGAGAAAGCATGGCCCTGTTGACACCTTGATTTTAGACTTCTAGCCTCTACAACTGCAAGAGAATAAATTTTAGTAGTTTTTAAGCTGTTAAGTATGTGGTAATTTGTCATAGCAGTTCTAGAAACTAAGTAATTGTCCCAAATTTTGTGTCAGTCTCAACTACCAGAAATTTCAAGTGATACCCAACTACACCAAGTGACTTATCATACAATCTATCTTTTTAGGCACTGGGCAGTTTCCAACAAAGCAAAAAGAAAAGCCTTTTGCAGTTCTATCATCTCATTGAGGCACAATTTACATTAAAGAAAAACAATTTCTAGAAATAAAATGCCACTGTTTTACAAAGGTTTCATACTTTATTACATATTGCCTCTATACGTTTTAACAATTTTAGAAGTGCAGTTGCATTATATGGGAAGAGATTTTTCTTTTGCAAACGGTAAATGGCACCTTGTAGTTCTTCAAAACATTGTACTGTTCTGTAGAATATTCCTAGTTCTGAGAGACTACTATCTGGGACTATTTCACAATCAATAGAAAAGGGGGTATTAGATTCTTTTAGAACCAGAGGCCTTGACTGAGGCTCTAGGCTAAGTTCATTTTTATCCCTACTTGTCCCAGCGGAGTCTTGAATTTTCTTAGTTGCTTCTTGGTGCAAAGGTGTCTGGTCTCGGTTTGCTAAACACTGGTCTATGGAGTCCGCTTCAGAATCATCAGAGCTGTCATAAGCCACTAGGCTTTGAGAAGCCACAGCAGAAGGCAGACTATGATCCCTCACCAGGTGGGTCTCTGTGGCCATAGCAACCTGGGTCAGTGGTTCAGGAGAATCACCAGGAGCCCAGGAAACCCAAGGGTAAGCATTCTTGTGACTTTCAGAAGCAGTCAGACAGTGAGGGGTTGTCTGGTTAGTGTTTTTGTCTTGAACAAGTAAGGGGACACAACCACAAATATCTGTGCCACACTGAGATTCAGTTGCATCAAAGAACTTGCAAATGCTGAAAAAATGATCCCAATCTTCTTGCAATAATTTTAAATATCTAACAAAATATTCTAGAAAACAGGTTTCTGATGAAATCAAAAAGTCAAGAAGAACTGTAGAATCAAATCCTATATTCTCTAAGAAGAACAAGAAAATACAGTGAGGATTATAACCATTTTCATGTGTGTGATGGATCCACGTTTCTTTTTCTTGGGTCAAGCTTTCAGTAGCTTCACACTGTCTGAAAATGAAGATAATGGAGAACCCAGATCAATGACTCTTTATGAACAGCAGTCTTAGCAGACACTATCCTCATACCATACCATCCCATTGCTTTCCAATCTACGCATCACTTTAAAAGAAAAAAATTCAAAATAAATTCCTTTCTCCACACACTAAATAAATTTGACTCAATAAAAGAAAATCCACTGACTTTATGGCAGTTCTTGTGACATCAGAACCCTTCATTCTCAATGGCAACCATTTCACCCTCAACAGGGGTGGACATGTGACCCAGACTGATCAACTGGAGCACCCTGAGCTTATGGCCACGATGACTGGTTCTGACAAGAATATGGGCCCCGGACAGGCTAATCAGATCTCCCCTGGAACTTTTATTGGGGCTATGCAAGATTATAACTATTAGACGAGCTGCCGGTGGCCAGCCTGAGAACAAACTCAGCTGTGAAGGAGTGAAGAAGAGAAATAACTGATGACATGATTTGGATCTCTGTATATATCATTACATCTGATACCAGGTTGATCCTTTAGAACTCCCAATCATGAGCCAATCATTTCTCATTTTTTTGTTGTTGTTTAAGTCAGTTTGAGTTGGTTTCTATCACTGAAAGCCAAAAAACTTAACCAATAACTGCATTTTTAAAAAAGAAATACGTATGTCATAAACATATGCTACTCTGGACACTGCTGAAGTTAATACAGTGAGAAACTCACATATAAGACAAACTTCTTTCTCTTTTATTATGGAGACACAGTCTCACTATGTAGCCTAGGCTGGCCTTGAACTCTAGATCTTCCTGCTTCAGCTTCCCAAGTGCTGCGATTACAAGCATGCACCACTATGCTCAGCAGCAGGCTTCCTCTTTTCTGAGGATTGGGAAGTCAACTTTGAGTAAAACTAAGAATAGATGCTTATAAGCACGTGCATTTTCAGTCTGATTTGTATTTCACTGTCTTTGAGCCAAATTCAAATCACATGCAGGAATTCTGTGTTCTTGATTACAGCCTTTTGAAAATTGGCCCCGAATGCTCAGTCTGCAAGCAGCCACTGCCAGCAGTGTCCTAACACAGTAAAATACTGGCAAGCACAATACTGCACCATGGGTCATTAGGAAGAAATCCCTTTCTCTTGGGCCAAAAAAGAAATGGAAATAAAGCAAATACTTTAGGGTTTTAATAAAGCAGAGCAGAAATAGTGGGAAAGGTCATCAGTTACTAACTTCATAAGCAATTACAGATACTTGCCATGAGAAGATATTGCCACAAGTACAGCTGTTTTAAAAACGCAGAAACAGCATCAGCATAAAATGTCATCCATAACATAACTCTAGAACTAATTTTAGATATTTGCCTTTAGAAGGCAGCAGCCCACATGTAGCTACATATTAAAGTGAAAATTTGGGACAATTCTTGTGATTACGTACAAGCTTGTATTCACTTTTACAAAAGCAAAAATCGTCTTATAGAGGAAGCCTGATATAGAAAAGTAAGTCTTAGAGGTGAACAATGGCCTCAACCATCAACTGAGACTGAGAGACATATACTAGCTTACTCCTGATCACACAGGTACAACTCAAGTGGAGACTAAACAGGAACCCAGGCTTGCAGATCCCAGTCTAGTTCTTCTACCTCACATCTGCCCAGCCAGCCAAGTTCTCTTGACAACACAAATGTCCTCATGTTTTCATGTAAGGCAGGGTTATGGAACTGGAACTTATGAGGAAACCACAAGAAATTTCTCCAATGATGAGAAGTAAATGATATGCCTGACACAATTCCTAAAATGATTCCTGCTTTTTTGGCTAGCAGGTGGCCTTACACAGTTACTTTAAACACAGTACCTGGTCAGCTTCAGGTAGATGCTTAGCAATGCTTTGGCAGCCTCCAGCATGTCATCGTCTTGTTCTATGAAGACCTTGGACAGCCATTCACACGGATTGTGGAAATGCAGAGAGGGCTGAAGGTGAGGCTTTAAGAAGGTCAGTAACTCAGACATGAACCTGTGCAAATCAACTTCAAAAAATGTAAATTTCAAGTGGAGGCAACAGTTTATGAATACATGAATAATATCTTGACCATATATAAATTTCTAGCCTTGCCAATACTTTCAAGTACTCCTTCAGAAAGTCCTATGAGTTGGGGATTATCTCTGTTTTCACAAATGAGGAAACTGAGGCTCAAAGAAAGAAAGTGACTTACTGAAGAGTATTCACTTATAAATATGAATGTGAGAATGTGTATGTGCCACAACTGTTACAGTACTAATGATAGTTTGACTAACAAATGTTACATGATTTCCTCTTTGTTGGTTACTACAGCTATCAGTTACTAGAGAGAACAATGCAACCAAACAAAAAATGTCTTCAAATTAACAGAAAAGTGTATTTTTTTTTGTTTGCTTGCTTAAAGCATTAAAAGAAAGAACTTCTTAACATTTAGCTAAAAATCAAACAGGTCCTTTTAATTGCAATATAAAACTGAGTAACAGATGCCATCTAGTGTTGTAAATTGAAACTGCACAGAATTAAAATAGTTACAAAAAGCTAGATGGTACCCAACACAGTTCAGGGAAGTCCCTGCTTACATAAGTCCCTGCTTACAATTCAGGTTTTTCTTTGAAACTGGATACAGTTTGCTTAGAGACATTTGTTGTTCATGTCTCTCAAGTGAAGTAGAGGCCTAGTCTTCCCCAACACCTACACTAAAAACCACACTTTCCAAGACTTTCTTTGAATTCTGGAGTTAACATCTTGGAAATTATATGCAACAATTCCTTTGTCAATAGAATTTCTCCATGTTAGCTTCAGTAATGTGAATAAATGGGTATACTGCTTTCAATAGGTGGCAACATAAATAAAATGCCACAAATATTTAAAATGAGTTGAATTGACTTTTCTATTACTTGCTTTTTGATGACTCAACAGCAACTTTTTTTCCTATAAACCTAAGCTACTCGTTATGCTACATATATTCAATTTAAGGATGCTACATATATTCAATTTAAGGACTTCCAGTTCTCTTTCTTTCTGTCTCTTTCTCTCTCACTGTCTCTGTTTCTATCTCTCTGTTGAAAAGGTAATTAATAAATTATAACCAGGATAACACATAGTTTAAGTTAGTAGAATTTATATTAGTACTGAGATTTAATAATTATGAACTATTTTACTTAACAAACGATTGCACATTACTTTGCATAAAAAAGCAGTTTGGAGAATTACCTTTCATCTCATTTGCTGAGGTACAATTTCGGAACTTGATTTCTAAGGATTTTATTGTAACTAAGCTTGCTGCTCTAAGGACCACATGAGCTGGATCAGAACTTCGTCCACATCCAGGCTGAACTTCATCTCCTCCAAAGCAGGAAGGCTTCCCATGGACAGAAAATGTCTTCAACAACCCCAGATGCACGGCATGCAAAACAGCATCAGCTAAAGCCAACATGTCCATGTCAAGGTGACGGTCTGGCGACAATAAGGCAGGCACAGATCCACGACAAAGGTCTTCACCCACTTTACAAAGAAGGCACTTTTTGATGAATACAACCAACTTCCTTTTGACAAAAGCCTCAATAGGCCAGGTAAGAATGTCTAGAACACAAGGTTTCAAAAATAAAATCCTTTGGCTCTTACAATGAAACTTCAGGTAGATTCTAGAGGCTATGAGAAGTTCAAGTAAATCCAGGAAACACATCAAACTGTTTATTATAGTAGAAGGATTCTGACAGTTTTCAAAATGCTGAGAAAATAAGGAATTGTAGAATACTTCAAAAGTAGTGTCAAAAGGAATCAGGAACTGTTTTAGAATTTCTGAAATTATAACAATAGTAATCATAAGCAATGGAAACAAACCTTTCTTAAAATTCAACTTCAAGGTCAATTTTTGTACATATCACTTTCATGAGATAAAAGTGCTTACCTCTAACAGATCAAGCGAGGAAGCAGAGATTAACAGCTAATGAGTATGTTTAACATTCAGTTTACAAATACCAATAGCAAGAGACCATGCAAGGGAAATAAAATAACAAAAAGCTTTAAAATCTTCCCTTATACCTTTTTGAGATATAATACATAAATATATGGAAATGTCACCATGAAACTCCCTATATAGCTATCTTAAACAAAAATGTCTCTTTTTGGAAAACAGGACAGGAAGGTAAAACAGGTCCTGTTTGGGAGTTGGTATCAGTGGGAAGAGGAAGATACAAGGAAAGGGTATAGGGTAGTGAATATCATGGAAATACTATGTTCTCAGGTATGAAAATGAAAAAAATGAGACCTGATGAAACTATTCTAAGAAGGGGAGGAGGGGAATAAAAGAGAATGATGGAATGAATGAATTTAACTAAGATATATTGTAAGCACTTTTGTAAATGTCACAATGTACCCCCAGTACAAAAATAATACAATAAAAAAGACAAAAAACAAAAGAAAACAAAAAAATTGAACTAAAACCAGTAAGAACAGTCAATTATAAACTGAGGAAAAGGATAAACCGAGGCAAGACATACAAAGCAATATATGAAAAGCCAGTCATTGCTATTCCTAAATTGAGATAATCATTTAGACACTGGTCAGTTTAAGTGAATCATTTGACAAAGAGTCAGAATTCTGCTCTATGTCAACTTTAAACAGGCTGTAGTAAAATGGGCCCTTTGGTCCATTCCATTGATATTACATGTAAAAAAGTAAATTGAAATTATCTTTAGGGGCTATTTGGTTGTGTCTTTAATCCAGAGGTTTCACTCCTAATAAAACCTATCAGTATTTTTATAGAGACTTATTTAAAAAGTCATGGTACATTCATACAATACAATAATATGTATCATGTCACTTACCAAAAAATAATGACATAAGTATGCAGTAATGTGAATAGAAATTCATGACACAAGAGATATTATTTTGAAAAGTAACTGTCAGAAAGTGTGTATAAAATAATTCATTTGTAACAAATTTTGTACTACTCTATGTAACATACTTTCTACATAGAGAAAATAACTGCAAGTCTGTGCAAGGAGCTCTTTCCTTTGAGAACTGGAATGAGTTAAAAGGGGTATTTATTTTTCATTTAATTTTCTCTATTAAAAAATATTTACCAGTATGCACTATCCTCTAAAAAACATTTTTGAAAAAAAATCTCATGTTCTTAAGAAAATTTCAAGATGGCACATTAAACATTGCCAACCTTTTTTTTTTGAAGTTTTAGCAAGAATTTACTTTGGTGTAACAGGTAAAGTTGGGGGAAATTTAAAGAGACACCTCTTGCTAGAAGTGCAAGACTTCTAGCAAGTGCAAGGCTTCTAGCAAGTGGGAGACTTCTAGGAGTGGGAGACTAGCTCAAAAATGGTGTCCTTTCCTGAGATCTTTAAGCTCTGAGTTAAATATTACATATTACCATCTTTAAAAAAAAAAAAAAAGTTTACCTTCAATCAAAAAGTATTGGGACAGATTCTTTAGTTTTTCATACTTCAAGACAGATCAGAGCCAGGCACTGGTGGCTCATGTCTGTAATTCTAGCTACTCAGAAGGTCGAGTTTGGGAGGATTGAGGTTCGAAGCTAGCCAAGGGCAAATAGTTTACAAGACTCTGAAACACCCATCAAGACAAAACAAGAGCTGGAGGAGTGGCTCAAGTGGTAGAGCGCCTGAGTGTGAGACCCTGAGTTCAAACCCTAGTGCCACCAAAAAATCAAAAATATAACAAAAAAAGAGAGATCAGACATAAAGAAAGCTCTCCTGCTCATCATAACTAGAACCCTCAGGTAGGGAGATGACAACTGTTTTAGGGGCAATGTAATCCATACCAATTTTTTGTGAGCATGTATCTTTAAGGATTTCTTTTATTACAACTGTAAGAGTCCAGAGGCAATGCACTACTTCACCAGTCTCAGAGAACTGAGAAAGATGTTTTTGGCAAAAAGCAATCCAGGAATTACTTAATGTTATCTACAAGTAAGAAAACAAAAAACATAGTTACAATACAATATTTTCTTTGTAACTGCAAGTTACCTATTACATATAATTATACACGAAACTGTTTACTTGCTTACCTAAAATAGTACAGTATTTGATGAGACAAGAAACAGAAATATCCTTATATTCTTTAAGTCAAGAAATTCAATGCCATAAAAATAAGATAGTAAACAGAATCATGAAAATATTAGCAGTGTTATATAATTTAGAATGATGTATTATTTTATTTTGTTCTTTATAGTTTGGTAAATTTTCCAATATTCTACTAAAAATAACATTGTTTCTATTCTGAAGAAATGTTCTGTTCAGGTAGAGGACATTACAGGAGAAAGAACTCAGTACATGCTTGGGTTCAATTAATATGTAGATAAGACAGCAATCCAACTTTGAATTTGTTTGTGTTATTTTTCATTACGCTGAGAATCATTCTTAGAATTTATATCAAATCCGTGAAAATGCGCCTGCTCTCAAGAAGAGGTTTCCAAACCATTTTTAAGAGGCCATAAAGCTATGGCCTCTGGGATGTGAAACCCACTTCTTGGGGTGAGAGTCTGATTTATTACAGTTGACAATATATTTAAAACTCTAATCCTTAATACAAAGTTCCACTCTTAAGGTTGTGTGGATTTACAAATTACATAGTGAATAGGAGTAAAGTCAAATGCCAGGCCCTGGTGGTTCAAGCCTATAATCCTAGCTACTTGGGAGGATCAAGGTTTGAGGCCAGCAGGGGCAAAAAGTTTGCCAGACCCTCATCTCAATCAATGACTGTGTGCTATTGTACATTCCTGTCATCCCAGGTATGTGCAATGACAAAACAAATAGAAGGATTGCAGTTCAGGCCGCCTGGTCATAAAGTGAGACCCTATCTTAAAAATAACCAACACGCTTTTGGGAGCTGTAATCCTGCTCACGCCTGTAATCCTAGCTACTCAGGAGGTATAGATCAGGAGGATCGAGGTTCAAAGCCAGCCGGGCAAGTAGTTTGCAAGAACCTATCTCAACAAAAACCCATCAAAAAAAAAGGACTGGCAGCGTGGCTCAAGGAGAAGGCCATGAGTTCAAATCCCAGTGCTACAAAAAAAAAAATAGTACAAAAAGGGCCAGTGCTGTGGTAAAAGAGGTAGAGCACCTGCCTAGTAAGCCCAAGGCCCTGAGTTCAACCCCCAGTACTGCCTAAGCAACCAAACAAAGAGCAACACTATAAGGAAAATAACAACATAATTTGATTACTTATCTTACCTTTTCTCTCAGTTGGAAATAGAGAAGCAGGGCGAGGCACTTTGCAGCCATGTGAGATAACAATTTATCCGAATTTTGGAACATGCAGATCTGTAGAAAGACGAATACACTTACTCACTACTGCTAAGTTTTTAGAACTTTTAAGTATCTAAATCTTTGAAAAAAATTGTTTACCAATTTAGAATCGACTTCAGTTGTCTGTAGAAGGATTTTAATTATATCTCTGTATTTCTCCTTGGCATGGCTCTCAGTTTCCACAGACAATATCCTGGTTATCATCACCCTAATCACGGTTAGCTGAAGGAGCTTCACCTCCCGGACACAGCTCAGCTCAGAGCTTCTCTCCACACACAGCAGTGAGTCAGGAACAGTAGTCACCTCAACAGAGGATGGCTTATGGCTACCCTGCACACCTGTGGTGTTCAATCCTCCTAAGGAGGAGGCTGTAGAAAAGTGTGGATCTGGAAGAGCTGGGGTGAGGTAAAAGACGAAATTATGGCTGTCGTTTTCAAGTGTGGCTCCAAGAAGTACTTTCTTATATAATTGTTCTAAAACTTTATGGAAGGCTTCCATTTTGATTTCCAAAATGTGTAGGTAAGAGGTACAACTCCAAGTTGTAAAAATTGCTAGCTTAGAAGTTTGACAAATCTCTAAGATATTTCTTCATGAGGCCTAAAATAGGAAAAAGTAATTTTAAAATGAGTGTTATATATATATTACAAGGAAAAATAACTGTTTCCACTTAACCACTGTCTCAATCTAGAGGCGATGTTGAGTACTGAACTTTTCTTCCCTCATCCCCTCTCTCTCTTTTTTTTTTTAGCAGGAGCTCTACCACTGACCATATCCCCAATCTTTTTTGCTTTAGTTATTTTTCAAATAGGGTCTCCAGCTTTTTGCCCCAGGGCAGCCTTGGATGGTGTTCCTTCCTAACCATGCGTCTCACATAGCTGGGATTTTACCATCATGCCCAGCTTGATTTTTTGTGTGTGTGTGTGTGTGATACTGGGGCTTGAACTCAGGGCCTTCACCTTCAGCCACTCCATCGGCGCTTTTTAGTAATGGTGATTTCAAGATAGGGTCTCGAGAACTATTTGCCGGGGCTGGCTTCGAACCACGATCCTCCTGATCTCTTCCTCCTGAGTACCTACGATTACAGACATGAGCCGCAAGCACCTGGCCAGCTTGCTTTCTGAGATAGGGTCCTGCCAACTTTTTTTTGCCTGGGGTGGCCTGGAACTGTGATCCTCCTATCTCTGCCTTCCAAGTAGCTGAAATTGCAGGTGTGAGCCACTATGACTGGCCTCATGAGTGCTGAATTTCTAAAAGGAAAAATCATTAAGAAAATTATTTTTCATATCATAATGATGAAACGTACTTTCCATACAGATTTAAGAGCGTAAAGTTTGTTGTCATTCTAACACAGGAGAAACATCAGCTTTTCCCTGATATTTTTCAGCGGCTGCCAGGTTTCTTGACCTTGGCACTGCTGACATTTGGAACCAGATTCCCGTGCAGTGGGGGAGCTGCCTTGGACACTGCAGGATGCTAACCAACATTCCTGACCTCCACCCACTACATGCTAAAGCATTCCAGCCTCACCCACTAGATTCAGACAACTGAAAATGTCTGCATTTCTAGTCCCCTGGGAGGCAAAACTGCCCAGTTCAAAACCACTGGGCTAACTCAAATTCTTTCCCCTCACCTCCAAGTCAAACGTGGAAATCTGAAGATAGATTAACACTATATAGTTAAGCTATATTATGGCTATTGCTGACTAAGTTCCAACTTATAATTTTAATGATAATAACAAGAGTCCTTGGTCATCACCTGTCACTAAATAAAAAAACATTAAATGCCACCCTAAGAAAAAGACAAGTGAAGCAAAAGCCACGCCAACAGAAGCAAACTATACTTGTAGCTGGGTGACATTTAGACATTCTGGCTGTCTTGGCTCCCCTGACACGATGGAGACCAGGAAGAGGGTAGTGTGTGTGTGAAACAGGTATTTAGGACCATATGGGGACTTTAAAGCACAGAGTCCAGGCAAGGATCAGCATCAGAGGAAGCAGGTAGTTGTTATAAAGACAATGGCATAAGCAAAAGAGTAGACTGAAAATCCCTTCTCTGCCTCTGAGCCACCTGATACCTCTTCCATGTGGATAACTGATAGCAATACAAGTCATTCTTGCTTACCGACATACAAGTGAATTGTCTGATGGTGGGGAAATCCTCCCTCCAGTGGGAAAAGCTAAGGTTTTTTCTCTTCCTTTTGTAAACTCAATTTAACATTCTTTTTCCCCACAGAAATTCCCAGTTCTCTTAGTTCTCCTTTTAAATAGGTTCTGACATCTGCCCAATTACCACATTAATTAATGAGTTAGTTTTTGACATGTATACATTTTACATGGGTCCTGATTTTGTCCTCTTAAAACTTACTCTTTAACAAAATCCACAGACTTCTCTTCTCTACCCAGATCCAAATATAAATGCCCTGCTCACTTTTAACAAGAGACTGAAGGGTGACCGCTTACATTGGGCCTGACTTCTACTGTATGGCCCGTTGACCTTCTCTTGGTCTCTCACCTTTCTCTATTAGCCTCTTCCTCCTATTTTGCTTCTAAGGAATTTCAACTGCTGTCAATCCCACCAGACAAAGCTGCTCTACTTTAGTTCTTTAGAGTAGAAATAAGTATTAAGAAACCTATAGATTTTAAGTTATGAACAAAAACTTTTAACATTTTCCCTGCATCCTATTTTCAAGCTACAGTGTGAATTCCACATGATTTACTCACATAGATGTGGGTAACCTTGTTCCATTTGACAACGTTAAACATTCATGTGCTTCCAAAAAGCTGCAATGGTGGAGAAGCATTTCACTCTTTGCTTCTAAGAGCTGACCAGAAAGGGAAATCTTGCACCATATGCTCAGATAGGACCTGCCTCCACCCTCCCTCAAAAACTTCACTAAAAAAATTTTTTTGAGATGGCATCTTGCAGAGTTGCTCAGGATGCCCTTGAACTCATGTTCTTCCTAAGCAGCTGGGATTACAGAGGTGTATTACCTTGGCTCTCTATTGTAGCCCAGGCTGGACTGGAACGCTCTTACCTCAGCCTCCAGGGTGCTGGGATTACAGATGTGGGTGACCAAGTTCAGCTTGGCCTCCTTTGTTCTATAAATCTTTACCTCTTCTCCCTCCTCATGGAGAGGTTGCCCATTACTCAACACTGCGATGTCTGAATAAAATCATCACCTTAGCTCCTGGCAGATTTTGTCAGTTACACACCAGAAAATGGTTTGCATATTCTATTTCAAGTCTTAATTCCATCACACTTACATCTTTATGTTTTGTGTTATACTAAATGGTTATCTTTCCTCAATAAAACTGACACTTTAAGACAGAATATTATCTCAAATTAGCTAATTTGTACTCAGCTCTACTATTAAACATTTCAGCCACAAATGTAATTATTTCTATTTGAATGCCACAGCAATGGAATACTTCCAGTAATATTTCTGTGGGTCTTAAGACTTTAAATTTTACCACAAATAAAAATGAAATTGCTGTTTGATCATTTTGACCTACAATCATTTCAGCACATAGACTAAGGAGAACATTAGTAAATAAATATTTTAGGGGCAAAATGGGCTGTTTTCTGCATGGTGGGAACCAGGTTCTTTAGTAGAAATGGTTTTGGAAAAACCAAAGGTTGCAAACTTTAAATTAAAAAATGCATATTCAGATAGATATTATAGACTGAGAAAAAACAATGGGGTCACCAACGCCTAGGGGTCAGGCAGATAATGACTGAATGAAGACAACAGGTGCTAAGCTGCTTCTAGTGGGACCTAGCAAAAACCTTTCATAATTGCACAGTCTTTGCAATACTGATGCTGGCCAAAGAAGTCTGCATTAAAAGAAGTATCTGTGGGAAGCCTGCTGAAAATCGAAAACCGGTATTTTTTTTTTTTAAAGTAACTACAGTATTTAAGGAAAGGGCCAGAACTGAAAAAGCAAACAGGGGGAATGAATGGAGCATACTCTTTTTCTGAAGTGGCTGCTCTGATGTTGGTACACTGCAAGCTGCGTTATCATGCTGACTCGTGGTAGAGTGCTAGCCTAGCAATCCCAAGGCTACAAGTTCAAATCCCAGTACCATAAGAAAAAAAAAATTCAATTACAACATGACCATGAGATATGAACAGACATTTCATTGAAGAGGATACAAAGATAGTAAATAAACACATGACAAGCCATTCAAATACTTAGCCACTAGGGAAATACAAATTAAAGCTACAGGGGGCATGGCTCAAGTGGCAGAGAACTTGCCTAGCAAGCTCAAGGCCCTGAGTCCAGTAATCCCCAGTACTGAAATATAAAATAAAACTATAGTGGTGGCACTCTGCTCATTTCTGAGGCCAGGGCTGAGGACCGTGGACCCTAAGCCAGTACAGGATGCCAAGAACAAAGTAGCAATGGCTTTGCTGAAATGTCTTGTCTTCAGATATGGCCAGACTGAGAAGCGGAGGGCTGACTTTATGAAGCCAATACCCTGAGAGACTGGCTCTAAGTGCTATTAATTATCTAGAATCAGAATCAAGACTCCAGCAACCTCAGCTATCCAGACAATAGGGGCCAGAAATTCCCCTTCCCGGAAGGTAAATCATCTGTCCTGGGATCTGCAGAACAGTCAAAGAACAAATCAATTCACATGCCCCAAGAGAAAAGTCTGGAAGAAACTAACTTTACTGTTGAAGGATCTTTTATAGAGCTGCATGGAGGACAGAGAGGTCTCACATGAAGACTGCTGACATTGTGAGTGGACTCTGGGGCCTTCAAAGCGTTCCAGGGATTAGCAGCTGCATGCTGTACACAGACCTGGTACACACTGGTCATTCGATTGTAGGGTCTCTATGGAGCAGGGATTTGCTGGGCTGCCCTGAACTGAGCGAAGATCATCTTGGAACACACTGTCTGAACTTTGCCACCATTCTCTTCTTGCTGTCCATACTGGTCATCCTTTGGATTCCCATCCTGACTCACCTGTACCGGGCTCTGCAGAACAGCACAGAACAATGAAAAGAGAAGAGATAGGAAAGAAGCCGATTTTGGTGTAGGGGAAGATAATCCTGGAATCCCAGGAATGTCTCAAGAAGGCCTGTGACTTATTCTGTGCAATGCAGAACCCAGGTCCCATGCCGACAAGAGAAGAGGACGCAACCCTGAGCAAGAAGCTGCGGGAGACATTTGAGGTGTCATGGAGGAAAGAAATGGGTTGGTGAAGTGGCTCAAGTGGTAGAATGCCTGTCTAGCAAGTGTAAGACTCTGAGTTCAAACCCTAGTATTTCCAAAGAGAGAGAGGGAGAGAGAGAGAGAGAGAGAGAGAGAGAGAGAGAGAGAGAGAGAGAAAGGCCTCATGGAGGACCACAGTGAACACAATGGCACCGTCCTGCTGGCTGATGTGACTGTCATGCACAGCTATTTTAGCTGAACACTCCTATGAGTAGCCGAGAATGTTTACTAAAGAAATACATGAGCTTCAGCTTTGGAATGAACCTCTCAATTGTACTGAAGTCAACAATTACAAAATCCTCAATCCAAGGATGAGATATGGTTTCTAGGGAATAGGACTCCTAGCATGCACTTTATAACCTGTGCTGCCACTTTTAAACATCCTTTGGATCAGCTATTGCTTGGCAATGCCCATTCTTCCACCACAGGGGTGGGGTGGAGGTGGGGAACCCTGTAAAAAAACACCACTGCCAGAATAGCTAGAATAAAAACTTAGTAACACCAAAAGCTGCCAGGGATGGGGAGAAACTGGATGCTTTTTATATGGCTGGTGGAAATATAAAATAATACAGCTACCCAGGAAAACAGCCTGATAGTTTCTTTAAAAAGCGGACCATGCAACTACCATATGACCCAGATATTGTACATTTGGCATTTATTCCAAAATAATGAGTAATTCTATACAAAAATTTGTATACGACATCCTTCACTGGGTGAATAGTTGAACTGTGGCAGGCCATACCATGGAATATATCTTAGCAATAAAAAGAAAAGAAGTGCTACGGGCAACACCTTAGATGGCTCTCAAAAGAATTACGCTGAGGGATAAAAGGCTGCCTAATGTATGATTTTGTTCTTGAAATGACAAAATAGAGAAGGAGAACCTATTAGTGGTTGCTGGCTGGCAGGGAGGCTGCCGCTCACTTAGTGGGTAGTTATGAAAGGTAACATGAGGGATTCTTTTTTATTTATTTATTTTTTTTCATTTTTCTTTTATTATTCATATGTGCATACAAGGCTTGGTTCATTTCTACCCCCTGCCCCACATGAGGGATTCTTGTGATTACAAAACAGCACACTATCCTACTTATATGATAAAACTGTACACAGCTAAGTATACATGCAAATGAATGAATAAAAATAAAAGGGGAAATCTGAATAAGATTGGTGGATTATGCTGATGTCAAGATACTGGCTGTGATCTGGACCATAATTTGCTATCACTGGGCGAAACTAGGTAAAGGCTATAGAGTCCCTCTGTTCTGCTGTATTTCTCACAACTGCCTGTGAATCTACAATGATCTCAAAGTAAAAGTTCAATTAAAAAAAACAATTTCATCCAAGCATGGTAGTAATGTCTATAATCCCAGCTGCTCTGAAGGCTGAAGCAGGAGCATAGCGAATTCAAGGTCAACCTGGGCAACTTGGCAGGACTCTGTCTCAAAACAAAACAACCAAAACCAAAAAAACAACAAAAAAAATGGACTAGGAGTGTACCTCAGTGGTAGAGTACTTGCTTAGTATGCCTGAGGCCCTGGGTTCCCTTCCCAGTATAGCAAAAAAGCCCAAACAACTACCACCAAAACCAAGTCAACAACCCAAATTATAAAAACAATAACTTCAGGAATATTTACCAGTCTTTGGATTTCCAGCATCAATGTGCATAAGATTTCATTAATATCAATGAAAATGTTGAAAACTCATTAGAATTTTTCTTGTTCTCTTTTTTTCTCATTATAATTTTGATTTAAAAAAAATCTCTAGAGCAAGAACTTAAAAATATTTCTAAGTAAGAACTAGAACTTCTAAGTCTATTCATTAGAAAATACCTCTCTTATCACTTAATTTCAAAATTGTCAAGTAACAGGCTGCTAGTAATTTAATCTTTCTTTTTATGTGGGAAAAAAGAGCACCATTACATCTTTTAGGAGCTTTTCTTTATTTTTCATTCATTTTTGGCACTGGGGCTTGAACTCTGGGCTTTGCACTTACTAAGCAGTCACTCTACCACTTGAGCCACACTTGTAGCCCAGGAATTTTTCTTTGGCTTAAATTCAGAAAACAGAAAAACATCTATTTCCACAATCAGTATTATTAAAAGTAAAAAAAAAAAAAATTACTTTTCTTTATCTGAATTGGCTACCACAGTTTGCTAATTAAACCTCAGCCTAATTTAACAATAGGTTCAAATCTAACACAGCCCAACAGGCTACATGGTAACTAGGGTACTTAAAGCAGAAGCTGAGGCACTCCAAACAAAGGCTGTCTTCCAGGGTTCCCTCCTCTCCCCCAATACAGATAACATTAACTTTGCCAGAGAAAAGAAAATGGGTCTGGTTTGACTCTTCACCAGCCTTCTCCACCACCACCCCCTCCACCAAGAGAAGGGAGGCAGGTTATCTTTCCATTCTTTCTGGATATCTTCTCTTGCCTGGCAAGTTTATCTTTATCATGCCCCAATAAGCTCCGCCAGAAGATTTGGGAAGCCCCAGAGGAGAAGGCAGCCACTCTCTTGAGTACCAGGACCTAAGGCCCTTCTTTCCCCCAGGCCTACAGGGGGCAACTGGCAGTTACTAGTTCAAGGGCTGCTGGATTTGCTAATTTCCTTAGACAATGGTGTTCAAACTTCACCCAGCATCTGTTTTTGAAATGCATAAGAACAGACAGGGGGCCTTACCCAAGGGGGTTTCCGAGGTGGCCTGATAGTTACAAGTTCCTAGATTATTGCTGAGCCACTGAGAACTCTTAAACTCTGTGACGTGTTTGTACATTGTCCTGTTAAACTTCAGTCCTGGGATGCTGACAATGACCAGAAACTTGCTCATTTTAACATTAAGGATATGTCTGGCAATCCAGTTACAGATAAAAGCCTTAATATCTTAAACTTTTCCTGCTAAAGTGGTACATCCACAAGAGTCAGAGATCTGGAGTCAATCAGTCACCACAGAGGCAGATTACTCTCTAAGTCTCAGTCTCCTTCAGTGTTCGACATTGTAATGACAGGCACAGGATGCTGGGAAGATGAAGTTAAATGCAAGTGCTCCTGTAATCACCCAGAGTCTGCCCTTCATACTCCCTATTTGTACTTCCTTTCCATTTCTAATATATGGTATAAAGTTTGTCAAAAAGTGAAAGAACATGGTTTATTTTGAGAAACTCTTCCACAACCCCCTCTTTTTAAGGAGGGTAGAAGTAAAGCACTGGTTACACGATTCTTAATAATCAATGAAATAAGCACCAACTAACATATATGGAGCCTCTGAAGGGGCACAGAAGTGACCTCAAAGATGGAAAACAGCAGGGTGTTGGGGGCTCATGCCTGTAATCCTAGCTACTCAGGAGGCAGAGAGTAGGAGGATCAAAGTTACGAGACCTGAGTTCTAAACCCCAGCGTTGCAAAAAAGGAGGGAGGAAAGGAATGAGGGAGGGAGAGAGAGAGGGAAGGAGGGAGGAAGGAAGGAAAGATGGGTAACAGCAAAAGCAAGAGGCGAGGGTCACCTGAACCCTGACAATCTGTTAACTGGGCTCCTCCCAGTTTACCTTCAACTGCTGGACAGTTACCACAGCCTACAAAGGTTTTAGATAAGTAATCAAAGTTTCCTTCTTAAGAAGCCTGGAATACCTTGACCTGAGAACACCCACATGTATCTTTCCTAGATAGCTCTATTATTTGACCACTCCAAAGGCTAACTCTTTCTAAGGTAGTACAGGTTAAGGCTGGGCATTTAGAATCATACTTTTGGGCTGGGGTATAGCTCAGTGGTAGAGCAAAGGCTCCTGGGTTCCATCCCAAGTACTGAGGCAGGGATGGCCCAGACCACCCTCACCTGGCTGGGAACCACCCATGCCCCTCCCCACTAGTTCATTATTGGGTGAGAATCTCTTAGGTCTGCCCTCCCCATGGGTAGGTTTTAAAAGCAACTGAAAAAGAAAAAGCATGCTCTCTCAAGCCAGCACCCTCTACCTGCACCCCACGCTTCCTTTGTATTTCCTTTCCTGACTTAACAAATCCCATTTACACCCACGCATTCTGCTTGGATCCTTCCACGCAGGAATGCAAGGACCAAGGTCTTCTGAAAACACCTTTTGTTGTTAACAGTATAACTTTTAAAAAATCAGTTTCAGTGCCAGATGAAATCTTAGACATATTGTAGACCAATATTCTCAAACTCTAGATCAGAGTTCCCTGGAAGGCTTACTCCCTGGAAGGTTTGCTAGAACACAGATGGTTGAGCACTCCCTGACATTTACACCAAGATTCTGATTTTGTGGGTTGGGGAGGGCCCAAGAACTGGACCAGGGATTACACTTTGAGAACTACTGACCAATCTACTTGATCTTACTAGTGAGGAATCTGAGTTCTAGGTTTATCATCGTGTGCTGTACTAAAAATGGAAATCTCCAGTGTATCCACATCAAAAATGAAGTTTTTCTACTCTTAGTTGCTACAACAGGAATCTTTGTTTTAGGTGGTCTTTCTCAATGAAATCTTTCTCCCCAGTCTGCCACTCATGGCAGGACAGAGTTTAGCGAATGTCTACAGGTGGGACACTACCAAGATTTTTTTTTAAATGTATTTTCTTTTATTGTTGTGATGGTGGGGCTACATTGTGGCCTTTACACAGGTTCTTACAATGTATAAAACACATCATACATGCATTCACCTCCTCCACCATTCTCCTTCCTCCTTCCATTCCTGAAGAGATTTCATTTTTGCATTTACATACATGTGTACACATTTTTTGGACCATGTTTTCACCCTCCTACCTCCTTTCCCCAACACCTCCAACTACCTAGATTTTACTTAACTCCTGGGCTCTCTACATACAAATGGGAGTTGGTGTTTAGTTGGTAGAAAAAAGGTTACCTACCTACCTCAGCAAAGTTTAAAAAAAAAATCTAAAAAGTAGAGGACTTATATGGTGAAAACATTTCCATAGCTCAGTGAGAGGATATGCTAATAATACTCCTTCATTTAGTCACCTTGAGAAGTTGCTTACTGCCTCTAGATCTTCATACCATGTTGTTCCTTCCCTTCAACCACAAAGGTGCTTCAGCACATTTTTTTTTTCTGGCTGGGGGTTCCCTGCCTCTACAACTT
The DNA here is from genome assembly GCF_047511655.1 of Castor canadensis. NCBI lineage: Eukaryota > Metazoa > Chordata > Mammalia > Rodentia > Castoridae > Castor > Castor canadensis. The sequence continues at coordinate 29,764,946 of NC_133404.1, read as the reverse complement.
GAGTCAAGCCCTTTTTGCGTTAGCTATCTTTCACATAGGCTCTCCAGCAGTTTTTCCCAAGTCTGCCTAGGACCCCAATCATCCTACTTACACATCTCCCCATAGCTGGGATTACAGATGTGTCCCCGTCACACTTTTTACTCAATGGTAACTTTTTACTTAAGAATAAACTGAGTCAGGGTCTTATACCCTAGCATATAAAACTGAGTGTGAGTGCAGAACTGCGACAACAAAAAACTCCACACACAAAGCTCTGCAATCTAAACTACTTTTTCTTCTTGGTTTGGTAGGACTGGGATTTGAACTCAGGGCTTTGCACTTGCAAAGCAGGTGCTCTACCACTTGAGCCACACCTCTAGTTCATTTTGCTCTGGTTATTTTGCAGATGGGGGGGGGGTCTCTCAAACTATTTGCCCAGGCTGGCTTTGAACTGTGATCCTCTTCATCTCTGCCTCCTAAGTAGCTAGGACTAAAGGCATTAGCCTGGCCTAAACTGCTTTTAAAATCAATGAAAAGCTGTAATTTAACAATTTGTGAACTTGGTAGCACAAGTTCAATAAAGCAACTTATCTAACAGGGCTATCTAGCAGCACATTTTGTGAAATTCTGGCCACATGATGTTCCTTGGCTATGACATAAAGTATATCTCATAACCATTTGAAAATTGTAACCTGAACTCAGGATTTTAAGTGAAAAAAGACCAGAAATACAGAAGACAATTTAGACAACTGGGTGACTAGGCCCCTTGGGCCTTCATCTTTCAGAGGACACAGCATTTAACAAATGCTCCATGAACCACGTGCGCATGGAGCTGTTTAAGACAGTATGTTCACTACAACTTTTCATACATTTGCTCACTTCTCTCTCCCTCTCTGTCCTTCTTCATGGGGTTCAAAACTGCCTGATTCCGTAATTAGTAAATTTCTGTAACTTGTAAATTACATTAGCGCTATTAAAAAGGAAAATGTCAACAAATTTAAAGGTCTAATAGATTTTGTTCAGAAATTCATAAATCAGGCAACATCTCATTTATAGACTTTGTGTGTATGTGTGTGTGTGCTGTTGGGGATAGAGCCCAGGTCCTATGGATGTCCTCGTGATGGAGCTAGACAAGTGCTCCGTCACTGAGCCACATCCCCAAACTCCAGCTAAAGATTTAGGAAAGGTGTTCCAATGAGCTAAGCAGCAGACCTGGGCTTTACAGGCAGAAACATAAACACAGAGTAAAAAACATAGATTAGTCATTTTAAAGTTACTTTCTTTATAGTGTTAAAACAGGACATTCTTATGCTGACTCTAACCCACTGGGCCCATTCTAATTGCTTACTGTGAATCCTCTATTTTGCTTTTTTTTTTTGGCTTCAAGGTTAATTTTCAGGGTTTGTGCTCTCTTGCCTGGGACTGGCTTTGGACCTTGATCCTCCTACCTATACCTCCAGCATACTACAGAAGTGAAATCCCATGCCCAGCTTGTTTGTTGTGATGGAGTCTCACTAACCTTCCAACCATGATCCTCCCAATCAGTTTGGATAGCAGGCATGAACCATTGCACCCACCTAGCTGTCCCACACTCTTCTTGAAATCTTTCTTCTAAACTGCTTACCAAACGGTTTATATTCTTTTGAATATATAGTCATATAACTCTAGGGGATGATTTGCAACCTGGATTTTACTGGAGCAAAAGGTTTTTTTTTTTTTTCTAATCCAAACAAATGGTTAATAAAGATGTCCTAAGAATTTGTATTTTCTAAAAAGTCTTACATAGAAGAGGGTTCACTATATGTAAATGTTAATTCAATCATTAATCCAGAAGGTTCAAGTGCCTTCTCTATCATGTGGGTATTTGGACTTTAAAATGCACTTTTCCATTCCCTTCTCTTTACAAGTCCATGTTTTTTCCACTTTAATTGCCTCCATAGCATCCTGGGCCAAGGGGGCAGATTCTGTAAAGGAAACACAGGCCTATGCTCATGCAGATAATAACCGTTCTCCACTGAAAACATTTCTGCCCTTTTCTAAAAGCACAGTAGTAGTCCCGAAGGGGAGCAATGACAGAGGTGACTCCATTTTGGATGAGAGAGGCACTTTAAAAGCAGACATCTAATGAGGTCTGGGAATGAACAGGCTTCTGAGAGAAATGACAAATCCCTCACCAAAATAACATGCAGCTGCACAAAGTGGGTAATGGGCCCAAGGCCAGGATGAGCTGACCAGACCTCCAAGGCCAGGACGAGCTGACCAGACCTTCTTAGAATGCTCAGTTCGATAAGGAGAGGGACGGACAGGTGGCTGAGTTCAGAGAGAACCTGACTCGGTGCCAACCAATCACAAACACAGTTGCAAGGTGGAGGAGTTGGACCTGTGCCCAGTAGAGCCCCATAGACTCCAGCCATACTACAGCTTAGCTCTTTCACTAAGTCCCACTGCCAGGGTCTTTTGCTATCCTTTCAATAAACTTTGTGCTTGCTTTAATCTTAACTCTACTCCTGTGCCTTCAATTATTGACTTCTCCAGGACATGAACTCAGGATCAATAATCCAGTATTAGTCCTTGACAAGTTAGTCTTTGTTGGAGCTCCTTCTTCCTCTCTGGAAGGTCCTTCTCAGTCACCCTTGCTGGATCCTCTTCCTCTCTTTGTCTCTTAAGGGTTGAGACTTGTAAGTGTTCAGTCCCCTCCCTCTTAGAACAATTTCATGAACTGTATTACCTCTACAGTGAAAGTGTAGCATTTCTGGGCTCTATACAGATGTTCTGACTTATGCTGGTGTTAATCCCAACAAATCCATCCTAAACTGAAAATGCATTTACTGCACATAACCTACTGAACATCACAGCTTGATCTTGCCTACCTTAAACGTGCTCAGGACATTTACATCAGCCCATAGTTGAGCAAGCTCTTCTAACGCAAAACCTATTTTATACCGAAGTGATGAACACCTCAGGTCGTTTACTGAATACTGTACTGAAAAGGAAAACCAGAATGTCTGTATGGGTACAGGAGACACAGATGGGCCTTTTCCAGATGTGATGGGATGTAAGAACACAAAACACAATATCCGACAAATGTTAGCAATAAAGTACACTAAAAAGGAATGTCTCCCCTGGTAATGCTGTGGGTGACTGGGAGTCATGACTCACTGCCACTGCCCAGCAAATGCACACACAATCAGACTGTATATTGTTAGCCTGGGAAAGATTCAAACTTTAGAATCTGATGATGCAGTTTCTACTGAACACTTATGGTAAGCAGAACCACCGTTAAATGGAACCATCATAAATCAAGGACTGTCAGTACCTAAGTACCTACGTGCCTCCTGCAGAGTTCCACTTGGAGGTCCCATATGTACATGCAGCTCAAACTCAACTCACTCCATCTCACCTCAAACTCACTTTCTCCTGCACTCCTCAGGTCACTATATGACATCCGTGTCTCCTAGTTAACAAAGCCAGAAACCTTGGCAACTTGGGACCATTTCTCACCCCACTTCTATCCTCACTGCTACTGTTGCAGTGTCCAACTTTTACCCTGGACAACTCCCAAAAGATTCCTTTCTAAGTGGTTGTATCTTGACCCATCCTACCTCCACTCCCTTCTGAAAAAACTTTTTCCTTTCCTTAGGATAAAATCCAAGCCCCCTAAACATGGCCTAGCAGGCCCTTCAAGATCTGACTGTTCAGGTCTCTTCACTTCTATGCCCATTCACTAATCTCCAAGCTTTCTCTGAGGTCCTGGGAAAGTCTGCATCCTCTAAGGACTCCCAAGCTTTCTCTAGCCCACTCTTTCTGACTAAATCACACTCAACCTTCTCCCACCCACCTTCAACTTGGAAATCAGCCCCAGGAAGCCTTCTACATAGTCAAGTCAGGATCAAGCAGTCCTGCCAAATGTTCCTCCAATCAATACCACAGCATTTACATTCTGTACTGCCCTCAAATGTTTCGAGTTTGGTCCCTCCAACCCCACATGTCTATGAGCCTCCTTGGACAGGACTGAGCCCAGTATGCCCACATAAGACTTTATGTAGCCCATGTGGAAGACCCCAAACAAGTATTTTTGAATAAATTATCAGTGTAGAAGACAATGGGAGGGGGAGTGGAAATTGATCGCTTTTGATCCCCACTGTCAACAAAACACCTTAATATATTTTATTACATAAAACTAGCTTATAGATTAAAATACTTCCTGCACCTGCAATCTAGTAGGCTTTTTCTTTTTTGAGGACATTGGTGGTAGTCAAATGTCTGTTGTATTAGGTGACCTTAGTCTGAGACAACACCATCTCTTGCCTGGACAACTACAACAGCTTTCCACATTTGCAGTAATCAGCTACCCAAGACAGTCATCTCTATTGATCAGCCAATGATTTTTTCAAAACATAAATCAGAGACTACAATTCCTCTGCCATTGCTGATAAGGACCTGCAAGACATACGGGCTGCCCACACCCCTTAATCTCATTCCAATCAATCTCCCCCTCACTCTGCTTCGGCTATGGTGGTCGCCTTTCTTCAGTTTCTTTCGTTGTAAAGCAGCCAAACTTATTCCAGCATCAGAGGTTTTGCAATTTTGATTCGCTCTACCTGCAAATTTCTTCCCCTCTTTGTCATTCAAACTGTTGCTCAAATGTCGCTTTTTGGAGGCCTGCTCTGACTACCTAAAGCAGCCCATCACGACCTAGTCAAAATCGATCCCATTATTTTGCTCGGTTTTCTCCATATAACTATCGCTGGTCTTTATGTCTTTTTTTCTGTCTCCTTGATAAAATGAAAGCACACGTGACTGCGTTTATCTCCTTCATCTGTTGTTGCCCCAACGACAACAACAGAGCCGGGCCTGTAAACACTTGCTAAATGCATGCAATTAATACGCACGTCTTAATAGGCCCAAGTCCTCTTTTCCCCACTCTCCCGTCCGTTTCCTTCACAGGAATCCTATCCTTGGAGCGATACCAAGGATCGCTATCCTTGGAGGAAAGCCCTTGAACCGGCATCGCGATCCCAAACACGGTGGTAGGCGCGGCGTCCTCATCCTGGTAGCTAATGGAGTCTCAGAGAACGACCATGCATAGAGGACCAGCCTTAGGCGCCAAGGAGAAATGGCGGGCCAGGGCCCCTGCACCTCCTTTCCTGGAGACCGTTGCCTCCCTCAGTCGGCCGCACACCCGTCTCTCCCGCCTGCTGACTGAACCACCGCTCATGGTTACCTGTCTGGTAGCTGTCTCAGGCTGCTTTGCCTTCGCAGCACCGCCAGCGTCCACATCTGCCCGGTCCCGGCCACCGTACTTTGCGGAAAGTACGAGCTGATCCCCTCCTTCCGCATGCGCAGACGCTCCACTCGGCACGCAGTGTCTCTTAGCAACCGCTTCGAGTCCCTCCGCGGGGGGCGGAGCCTCGAAAGTCACCGCCGTGGTGGGGGGAATCCGAGGGGGAGGAAGTGAGTGAGACCAATCAGAGACGAGTCCCAGCCCCGATCAACACGCCTCCTCTAACTGTCGCGAATCCGCAGGCAGCTTTACGGCACCAGGGGGTGGGGGCTGCTGGTGTAAAGAGAAGAGAAGGAAGCAAGCAACCAACCAACCAAGTTGCCCCCGCCCCCCACCCCCATCCACCCCGGACTTGGTTTACGGCTCCGGGCTCAGCCTCCAGTGCGGCCGCTGATTGGTTGCTGAAGGTTTGGTCCCATCCCAGTGACCCCAAAGTGCTGGAGGGAGGGGGCGGGGGTGGCCCAGTGCAAAGTGCATCCCGAAAGCCCCCTGTCCAGACACCCCGTTGCTAGCACTTCAGACCCTGTACGACTTAGGAGCTCACTGTCCCAAGACCTCCTGAGTCCCTTAGTAGCTGGAAGCTTCTGGCCCGGAACGCGACAGCCCCCTGCTCCGATCCCCTGGACCCGGACTATACCCCCCCCACCGAGCCTTCCCCAAGGCTGCCCGGCGACGGGGACCGCCAACCCCAGTCTGCTCGGCTGTTTGGATGCTCCACCGACTGGGGCCGTGAAGCACCGAGGAGGATCAGGAACCCCATGTCCGGCCCTGCCTGGGGTGTTTCTTCAATGGAGAAGTTGGTGAATGTGGCGGAGGCTGAAAGAAGGAAGAGAAGCAGCAGCTGAAGAGACAGGTAAAGTCAGTTACTTCCCCCGGGGAGAGGGGGCTGTGGGGGTGGGAAGGAGGACTCTCTGCTCTTGCCTGCCTGCCCGTGCCACTCTTCAGCCTTTTCCTTTGCCCACCCCCCGAAAGCCCTCTTCTGCTCGCCCCTGGAGCACTGCACCACTTACTGGTTTCTGGTGGCCAGGTTTGAACCTGCTGAAGGGGCTGCCCTCCCCCCGACCCCAGAGAAGCTGCAGCCAGAGTGCCTCTGACCAGCATCCTCTATAAAGGTAATGAGCCAGCCCTCCCCTCCCCCATTGTGTATTCCTGGCCCCTACCTCATTAAGCAATGCTTTATTTTCGGGATGGTTGCCTGGGAATGCACTTTTTGCTAGATCCCAGTTTCCTAGCAAAGACAAAAACACTGCCCAGGCCTGATCTTTAACATCTTAACAACTTCCCTACCCCAGAAGAGTATTTTTTCCCTTCCTGTTCAGTGTGTTTCCATGTTTTGCATTATCTTTTGATACATCGTGTCATTTACTCTGCTCTGAGGCTTTGAGACCTTTTTGTACCTCCCCCCCCTTTCTTACTCTCATAGGAATTCCTCAATTCCATATTAATTGCTTGTTAATTTTGAATGACTCTGCTTTTTAATTAAACCACAATTTACTGTTTTTTTCCATCTTACCACCTTTTCTCTACCTGCATCAAGAAATCATTTGAGTTACCTAACTAACAGTAGTTTGGTAGGGGAAGGTAAGTTAATGGCTTAATTTCATGAGTTTCAGAAAATAATTTGATGTTTTTTCCTGGTGAAGAGTGAACTGTTTGAAAGCAGTGTTAGCCAGTGAAGTATTTACCTACAGTTAAGTCTTTGGAGTATTGTGTGTGTAATAAATGTAGATGGGGCACTGCAATTGTTCTAAAGTAATAATATTTGCTGCACCTCAGGTATTCCAGGTGAATTTACAAAAATTTAAATAGTATCCTGTTAACAGTCATTTGAAAGTCAGGAATTTAAAAAAAACAAAGGAATATTTTGGTGTATTTAGATATCCTGGTCTTAGTTTTGGCAATTGTCATAAATAACTTTTTTTAAAACTCTTACAGAGAATTTGCTAGATTGAAATTCAAGCACCTAGCTCATGTGGTTACATTTCTGCTGCATATTCTGTTGGTGCCTCTGAACATGCATTAAAGGTAAGTTTAGGACATGAATGTAATACCTAAAGATGTGTACGCACAGACAGAAGAGTTAACTCAGAAAGCAGTCAAGTGAATGATTTTTTTTTTCTAACATCCACTAGCAAGAGTATAAAGTGACTTGTTAGCCTTAGTTATTTTAGTATCTCAGAATGTTTGGGGAATTTTTGGTATATAGAAGTGCTTAAATTAGAGAAGTTTTGACTACTTTGTTCCATTGGACTTTGTCTTCCACAAGAAGAAACCAACATCTCTACTGATTTTACTAATTCTCAAGACATAGCATAGTCTTGAGACCTGGAACTGTATGCCATGCAGAGAATGTGTTCTGAACGGGATTTAGAATTAGTATGCACCATGGCGACATGGTGGTGCATGCCTACAATCTCAGCACTCAGGAGATCGAGACAGGAGGTTCCTAAGGCAAGAGGATCAAGAGTTTGAGGACAGCACTGGCTATAAAAAAATAAAATAAAATAAAAAGAGCATCTAACGATAACTGTTCGTTGGTGAAAATTTAGGGCTGTCTGTGTGTGTGTGTGAAGGAATCAAGGGGGGTAATTGACCATTTCTGTAAAAACCAAGGCTGGAATCTGTAAAATCAAAGGCTACTTTTTATTATTTAAATATGGAAGTAAGCAGTGTGGTACCTCATAATTACTTTAGAACTTTTTTTAAAATGCTAAAATATTTGAGGTGTGTTTTAAAGATCAAAATGAAGTATTTTCCACTCAAGTCTTCTCTGTGAAACATTTTTGCTGCTTTAGAGTTAACCCTTGAATGTTGTAGAGTTCCTAGGTGAGGGACATTTTCATGTCATTGGCAAGGGGAAGGTAGGACCCTGTTATTAGTTAAACTTGTAAAGGGAGGACCTTGCTTTCCCCTGGATTTCAGCCAGTTCATTCTCATTGCTTAAATAATATTTCATGGGTCTACTCAGCTTTTAATAGTTTTTCTAAGACTAGGGAATATATATAAATTATTTCTGATAATTAACATGATTGAGAATATTTGGTCTAGATTATGCCAAACATTTAAGACATTTAATTTAGGTATTTACTCCACAACCTGGCCAGTTTAAAATTTTCAGTCTGGCAGTCAACATGGTGTTAATTCTATTTCCAGGCATTTGGTTTGGAAAAGACTCATCTGATTTATTTGGTAACCAAATAAAGAGATTTATAGTCACATAGGGAGAATAGTTGATGCTATTCAGTCATCTTTAGTATACTGTGGCCAGTACTTGTAATTTTTATACCTGAAGTGATGTCATTCACAATTACTTAACATTATGATACATACCATATCTCTTTATTTTGTTTATACTTAGCTTTGGTGATACCATCCCTAAAATGTCTAAATAAAGTCAGATGTAGTTTATATTATATCTACTACCTGACTTTCAGCCTTGTGTTTCACTCTCAATAGAATGTACTCCCTAGGTGTACTGTTCTTGCAGACTTTCTAGTAGTGACATATAAAGCTGCTAAGATTGTATTGGCCGCCTCATTTATAATATTTGTGACTTAAACTTTGAACTATGTCTGGATAAGTGAATTCTAAAATTTCCTCCATTACCTCATCTGCCTTTCATGAAAACATCTGAGTCTTAGGTAATAAATCCTTAAGTTAAACAGGGCTCAGTAATTTGAAGGAAATACAATACCCTTGTTTAAGAATGTAAACACTATGGTATGTTGGGCCATAGGCATTAAAATAATACTTCCACTTTATTTTGGGTGGCAGGCTCTTAATACAAGCAGAACCCATCATCATGCATGTCTACCAAGTTGTGTGCTTTGATTGGGCCATGTAGTGTTTCTGCGTCCATCTTCCTTCTTGGGCCTTGGAAGCCATTGGTGGATTCCCGCCCCCCCACCCTTAGAGCCAGTATCCTTGGAGTTGCTGGGTTTATTTCCTCACCATCTGTATCTTTCTTTATACTGCAAAAAAAAAAAAAAAAAAAACTGTTTTTGAGTCGCAATTCATTACCTTGTTTCTAGTTTGTGGGAAGTCAGAAAACACAGTTCTATTTTGTATTACTTAAAAAAAAAGTGTGAACTCTGTAGTGACAATAATATGTAAAATGCCATTAATGTCTAGTCTTATGCCAAAGCAAATCGAGGAAATATGGTCAGATTTGGTGAAGGCTATGTAATTTTGGACAGGTTTTAAATTCTGGACAGGTATAAGTAAATCTGTCACTACAGACTTTCTTTTAACTATGAAGTTTTGGGTTTAACTAAATGAAATTCTCTTGGCATCTGTATGGAAATAGAGTGATACAGTAATTTATCTTAGTTCCTAAATTTGTATTTTCTAATGTGGTCAACAGTATAAAGTTATGGAAGCCGACGTCATTTTCTTTTGATCCTATGCAGAGTGGAAAAGATGAATTAGCAAAATATAAACACACTTTACATTGGAGAATAAGTCTCATATAAAACTGATCCACATTAGGGAAGTGGTCGATTTTGGTACAGATTGCAAAGCTTCCTTATATTTCCTGACTGTGAAACCTCGAGTAGATTCTAAAGCTTGTATCCTCAGAGTGTCAGTAGTATCTGAGTCCACAAGTCATTAACTAAAGACAGCCTCACATCGAATGTGCATTATTTAGAAAATTGCCTCCTTGCCGCGTTCTCTGTGTTTTACAGGTGACTTCCATGAACCATCAGATTCTTAAACTTGCACTCCCAAAGGGGAAGTAGGCTGTTACCCATTCTCACCTGTGGACCTGTTTGATGGTTTTAATAGGCACCTTTACCACTGGATATTGCACTTGTCCTTGGGTTCCATTAAGTCTTTTTTCCCCCCTCTTTATTTATACACACTTGAGTAGCTGTGCTGTTGAAGGTGCAGCTCTTACAAAGTGACACCAAGTGAGCATTAATGACTCATCAGGTGCTTTACACTATTGGGGTACTTTGGTAGTAAGTCATTATCTTTCATAATTCAGTCCATGTGTGTATGCTTTTCTCTGTAAGATTGACAGGCTGGGTACATGCAGGGAGTGCATTTTTCGTTTAAAGTTGATTTATGGTACCTAGTAATATGAGAAAACATGTAGGATTTTTAAAAATTGATTTAAAAAAATTTTTAATTAAAAATTTTAAATTTTAAATGACTGTGCTGGGCACATGTCAAACATTCAGTCGACATTTATTTATCTGATTGAATTATTGAATGGAAGTATCCCAGGGTACTATTGTTCCTAGGTGTTTCTTGTGGGGAGAAGTAACCTAGTCACTTCATCTTTTAACATCCACCCTTCTCCAGATATTACTAATAAGTGCTGTTACATGTTCTGTACAACTCCCAGCTCTCATGTCCTCTTCCCCATCATGCCCAGCTGCCTCTATGGAAGTGATGATGGGTGTTTGGAAGCCAACAACCACCATAAGAGTTGTTGCAGGCTTAGACCCACATTTCCGTTTCTCTTGGGAGGCGGGGTTGCTGAGGACACACTTAGAAGTAAGGCGTCTGGTGATGCCCCTTGTTGACATGTGGATGGCTGTGAAGTGGAGAATACTAAACCATCATACAATACTGTGCCTGAATGTGCAGCTCATCGTGGAAAATACTGATCTGCATTTTAAAAAGAGTTTCTCTTAGCATAGTTTAGAAAAATTACAAAGAGTAATTGTACAGAATTCCATAGACTGAATATTTTATGTTAATATGTCCCTTCTTTTAAGGGATACTGTCTATACAGTTTTTTCTAATTCTAATTTTTAATTTTGTTTCTCTCCCTCTGTGCAGCCAGTTACTTACATCAATATGTACTCGGTGTTTATTTTGTACTTTGGGTTATAGTCCAGTATTGTTTGAAGTATTTCCTTGTACCATGTTTTACCATTGAGGGCTCTTTCAGTTGACTCTTTTGTCCCTGTGATATACCCATCCTTGTGTTTTTCTTAGAGCCTTTGAGTGCTTCCTTCCCTTCAAAGAGGCTCCAGGCTCATCTTGTGTTTCCTGCCTCAGTCTCAGAATCAAACATTCTGTAAGGATTGTTCTACATTATTCACTCTGCCTTGCAGGAGTTACTCTGATCATGTCGGCTTTATTTATTTAGAAATAATACTTTTTCAAATGCAAGTAGACAGTCATTGCCTTCCTTGGAGAATTTTATAAGGAAAAATAAGATGTAAAAAGGAAGACATAGACTATACTAATTTGCATTGGTTGAGAATTCAGTGTGCAGACAACAGCACCTACAACTGCCACTTTTCTGCTGTAGCCTGTCACGTTGGCAGGTGACCTGTCATTTCCTGGCCTGGGGGTTTAAGCAACAAAGGGTTTGGCATTCCCACCACACCATTCTTCCAATACATAATTCCAGCCCCGAATCTGTTGTGATGTATGGAAGTCACTTTTCATGTGTCCTCACCTGAGAAAGAGCTCTTTTCTTTTAGTTGTAGATGTTTTGTTTCTGAATTTCACTTGGGGAAGCTGGCCAAGTCTTGTTAATGTTTTACCTAGTTTGTTATATGCAAAAGGAATAGCAGTGTAAACCTTGACTTCATGCCTTATGGGCATATGATGAACCAGCACTGAAAGCTTCATCTCCTTTTGTCACAGATTACATTTGGCCCTGGGTACCTATTGTGTTGAAGACACACATATTCTCCTTTTCAGTCCTATTAAAAAGAGCAAGTGACAAATGGTGTCACTTCAAAAGTAATTCAAACAAAACAAGCCTGAAAATACATTGCTAGCAGAGGAAAAAGAAAGATCTCTGTTTGCATCCAAATCCATAATGGTGATTTACTGTTTTCTTCATTTACTCTTTTTAAACAAGTACATTTTGGGGAGAAAAATCCTAAAGGTAAGTCATATTTTATATGCCACCTTAGGGAGTATTATAAATAATAAGGTCAGTTTCTCTTAAGAGTTTATCTGAGCTTCTCTCTGTAGATTTGTTGTAAAGTGCTAAAATTTAAACTCATCAAAAATTAGACTGTGCAGGCAGCTTTGATTCCTTATTGTTGTGAGGGGATTTTCTCGTGATGGTTAAGAAGGCTCTTTGCCCTGCAGGCTGGACGCACTCAACGCTGTCCTCATGATGCTGTATGTGCACAATGGTTGTTAGGCAGCCCATACACCAGGAGAAGGGACACTCTTCCATCAGGTAAGATGACTCAGGCTTACCAGTCATCCATGCTATTTTGAGGGAAAACCCGTTTAGCTTTGACTTTTCTCCTTGAAATCAGCTAATACAGGGGTCTGGAGGTGTAGCTCACTGGTAGAGTGCATGCTTAGCATGAATAAGGCCTTGTATTCAATCCACAACTCCAAAAAAAAAGCAAAAAAAGAAATTTGGAAGAGATTATGAATTTTTCAAAACATAAATCAGGTAACGTATACTAAGTACAGCACTCACTAAAAGGAAACCTAGGTTTGTTCTGATATTCTTATGATCTTTTTCTTGCATAGCAGACCTCCTTAATGCCAAGATAATTCTCCCATTTAAAAACACTGTTAAAGATGATTGTCATGAATGTATAGTCATAGTTTCCATGAATTCCTTCTGATCTTCAACAATACTGAGAATATTCGAATACCTATCCTGAGAGGGGTGTGTGTGTGTGTGTGTGTGTGTGTGTGTGTGTGTGTGTGTGTGAAATTTCTAACACAAGAGACTTAATTTCAGTGAAGTAACTAAGTGAGAGAAGGGGAAAACCTCATTTATCAAGAGAACAAATTGTCACGAAATTTCTCATTTTTCAGTTTTTTTTGAGGAAATAACTATTTGTAACAGTAGTTTGATGTTTTTAAACTATCACTTAGTAGTAGTAGTATTTTGAGTATTTATTGACATCATTTTTCTGGGTATGAAACCACATCAGATATTTGTATTCTTAAGCTGTGATGATTCAGTTTACAGTAGGCTTAGTTTATTTGTGTACAGCCTATAACGCAAAGTAAATTATTATAGGTAGCAAAATTATCCTGAGATGTCTAACCTACATATGATAACAAATGTTTAAAAAGGGCTTTGTCAACGTAATTCCTTTTATTTTTAGAAATGGAAGCTACTGATTGAGAGATGGAATCTAATCTCTTCTTTCAAGTTAGCCCAATTTGAATGTCTTCTTGGAAGCTCATTGAAGTTTCTGTATGTACTTAAAAGCTTAAAACACACGCACGTAGTTTTTTGTGTGCACATTTTGACAGTGCAACACTTTGAACTTTTCCTGTTTGCAAAAGGGAGATCCATTTTTATATTGGTTTTGAGTACATATTTTTATGACTTAGAGATTACAGATTCTGTGAATTTCCTTTTCTTTTTTTTTTTTTTTGGTGGGGCTGGGATTTTGAACTCAGCTTCATGCTTGCAAAGTGGGCACTGTACCACTTGCACTACACCTCCAATCCATTTTGCTGTGATTATTTTGCAGATAGGGGTCTCATGAACTGTTTGCCTGGGCTGGCCTCAAACTAATATCCTTCCAATATCAGCCTCCCAAGTTGCTAGGATTACAGGCGTGAGCCATCAGCACCTGGCTTGTACTACTTTCCCTTTAAAATAATTTTATCATTTAGAAAATCAACAGGTTGTCTAGATTCTTAGTTTTAAAATATGTTGTATGTTGATCTTGGCTACTTTTAATATTTATAGAGAAAAACTACTAGAAACAGAAATTAGAAGAATGTTAGAGGACATGGAAGTTTAAAAATCATGTATCAAATAACCTAATGTGGAAATAACTGGTAGAAAAAAACAAATAGCCAAAAGGAAGAGAAATAGAATTCATTTTACTCTGATTTACCTAGCCAGTCTCCTTTTCCCCTCAGCCTTCCACACCTTGAGTTAAAAATAAGATATTGTTGAACTACAGAAGCAGCTTGAAGGTTTTTTCCTTTCCTTTTTAAATTTCTCCTAATTAAGTGTCTTTAGTCTTGATAGTATAATGGGTTGCTCATTTGGTGCTCCTTGTTTACTAACTCTGACCTGCATAAAGTTGTTGACTTAAATCTCCTCCATGGTGTACCATGTAAATAGACCTTTTTTTTTTTTTTTATCAGTACTCGGGCTTGAACTTGGGCCTACACCTTGAGCCACTCCACCAGCCCTTTTTTTGTGATGGGTTTTTTTGAGATAGGGTTTCATGAAAGGCTAGCTTCAAACTGCAATCCTCCTGATCTCTGCTTCCTGAGTAGCTAGGATTACAGGTGTGAGCCATGGTGCCTGGCTATAAATCAGACCTTTTAAGACCCTTTAGGTACCTGTCATTTTGTAGCTGCCTGATGTCACCTTCCATTTTACCAAACATAAAGATGTTATGTTCATAGATTGTTTGAGTTTTCAAAAGGTTACAGAAGAAATTTCTGTTCCAGGAGTTCAGGGGTTATGGCTGATTTTCTTAATCATTTCTCATCATAGCAAAATTGTTGAAAGTTTTGATCTTAAGAGATACTTATTAACCAGTAATACTGAACAGTTGTTGCTTGGGTAAGAGATTTAGCAAGTAGCCAGTTCTGTGATATTTAATGGCCACAGTATCAGCAGCCAAATATTCTAAATTTTCTATGTTCTGCCTTCCTTGAAAGGCTGATTCCTGTGACTTAATGAATCCTTTGTAAAAAGTGGACTCAGCTAGGATGTTACACCACCACTGTCGAAGGAACCCTGAACTCCAGGAAGAATTGCAGATTCAGGCAGCAGTGGCTGCCGGGGATGTTCACACAGTACGAAAGATGTTAGAGCAAGGCTATTCTCCAAATGGCCGAGATGCTAATGGCTGGACCCTGCTTCATTTCTCTGCAGCAAGAGGGAAGGAAAGATGTGTTCGAGTATTTCTGGAACATGGAGGTGAGTTACTAGCAGCAAACCTTTTTTTTTTCCCCAAGAAGAAACTTTAAATGAAATCATGTTTAGTTTAAAATGTGTATGTGTATGTATGTGATTTTTTAAAAATGCTTTTCTTTTAATATTCAGTGTTTTATCTCACCCTTTTATGACAATTTTTGTAAACAAAATGCTGAGTTTATATAAAAGATGAGTTTGGTAAATGGGCTTTTTCCCCTGCCTATATATGTCTAGCCAGGTTTCCCCAAGTTAGTTCAACTGAACACACTTCTTGGGGCCAGGTAGTTACTTCTGATTCTTCTAGAAGCAGAAGTAGTTGTGGCTCCTGCAACTTGAGACTTGCACAAGTTTCCCCTACTTGTAATTGCTCAAGCAGAGGGACCTAGGACAGGTCCCCTTTAAACATCTTGGCCATAATGATCCCTTACAATTTGACTTAACCTCTCTTTTTATTCTGGATGCTTTCTTTTATTATTGTTGTTTCAGAGTACTTGCCTTTTCCAGAACTGCACATGGCTTCTAGGTATTGTACAAAAAGATTGGTTATTTGAGGTCTAGTTTTGGATGAATAAATAAATGTAGTTGGAACTACGTTTGACATTCTAATCTTTTTTTTCAAAAACTGTCAATTACTTCCTTAAGGTTTTTTAACTAATAGTTACCCCAGACCAGTTTACTTTTCCTCAAGTTGAACTTCAACTTATTTTCTTAAAGATGAATTACATCTAGTTTATCATTTATACCTCCATTATCTCTATAAATTGTGGTGTAAAGCAGCTTGGTTGGTACTTAAGTTACACATGTACCATTTTAGGGCTGAATTGGTCATTAGCAACTATTGCATTTCATTCGTAGGGTGTGTTTTGTTACAAGACCAACCAATCTTGCTTATGTTCTGAAGGTAGAAAAATGTTAGAATTCCCACAGTTCTTATGAGGATCATGTGTATTACATAAACACAGAGGTTATGGGCATGAGCTAATTGCAAGATGAGACCAAACCTGAGACTAGGAATAGTCACGTCCCAGAGGCCTGGAAATGGGAGTTATATGCCTGGCTGTCGGCAGGACCAGAGAAGCACTGGCCTGTGCTGACTTTGTAGCTGTCTTTCCAAGTCATTTCCCCTTACAAGTTGAAAACCTCAGTTCTGAACTTAATTAAGGAGAAATGTAAATGAAATACTAGGTGAAAGATCTAAGGAAAAAACAAAAGGTGAGTGTAGGATCAGAACACTTCAAACTGCGGCAGTACTTAGAAAATTCAGACCAAGATGAAGACTCATTTTTTTATTGTATCTAGTCCTGTTACTTTCTATTCTGTCAGCCTCACTTAAAAATATCAATTAAAAAGAAAAAGTTCAAATATTAATACATTTAATGCATGATTATTATCTTCTGAAAACAAATAAAGCATGTCTTCAAATAAATTGCTGATAAAGCCCAGGTCCCATTTGATCAGCACCCAGTCCTTGTTTGCATGCCCTTGTCCAGAAACCAATGAGGAGTGTAAAAGGGAAAAATGTTCCCTCCCTCCTCCCTTTTTCCTTCTCTGTCTCTGTCTCTCTCTTTCTTTCTCTCTCTCTGTGTGTGTGTGTGTGTGTGTGTGTGTGTGTGTGTGTGTGTGTGTGCATCTTCATTGACATAATTCACAGGCTGGGGGCATAGTTCACTGATAACATGCTTAATGTGTGAGGCCCTGGGTTTGAGCCCCAGAACCACAAAAAAAAAAAAAAAAAGTAAACTCCATAGCACTCTACACTTCACTCATTTAAAGTGTACCCTGTGATGTCTTTTAGTATATTCATAGAGTTGGGCATTCATCACCATAGTCAATTTTAGAATATTGTCACTACTCCAGAAGGAAACCTAACATGAGTTCTATATTAATACACACAGGTTTACTCTGTTCTTTTCAATGCAGTGTTTATTAATGTGAACATACTATCATTTGTTTTTCCATTCTGTATCTTTTTCTTTTTGGCTTTTGAGAAAGCATGAAATTTCCTTAGCAGGAGATTTTATTTTTTGAAACAGTGATAAATGCATACATGGTTAAAACTAGATTAAACAGTACACTGGACTGTGTACTGTCCAGTGGAGGAAGTGGCTAGTCTTCAATTCCAGTCCTGTGATCTTCCCAGTGGTTGCTTCTCGCTCTGGTGTCTGGTTCCTACAGAAATAGCTTGTGCCCATAGGTGTCAACATTTCTCCACGCTCTTCCTTCTAGCCTGCACCCCTTTTTAATATTCTGTACCTTGATTTTTGTCATGTAACAGCTTCATGATAATTCCCTGTTGTTGTATAACTCTATATCAGATTACATTGTACAGAGGTTGTTTATTTATAATTAACTCCTATTTTGGGGCATTTTAAATTGTTCGTTTTCTTGCCAGGAACAGTTTACAGGGAAAGTCCTGTGTGCGAGTCTCTCCCTGGAAGTGCATTTGCCAAGTCAAAAAAAGTTTTAGGGATATTGACAGAATTGTTCCCCAAAGAGGTTGTAATGCTTACACGACCAGGTGGAGTAGTGCCGCAGATGGGTACATGTTTTGCTCTTTCCTATATGACGTGTGTGCCTCTTTTTTTTTTCCCCAAAAATGACATAGGGAAAAGAAAATGACCTGATAAGTACATCACAAGGGTGGGCTTGTCTTTTTTCTTACTGACTTGTAGGACTCGCTCATCTGTCCTCCTTTCTTCGTTATATGTTGGAACGATGTTGTTCTTGATGATACTGCTTTCAAGAGTGGAAGTCTACATTTTAATGAGGTGAATTAAGTTTTTCTTTGGCCTTCTGGTTTGTGCCTTTTCTAGTTTAGGAAGTACATCATACTACAGAGTCATTATTTGCCTGTGTTTTCTTCTTAAAAGTTTTGTGGCATTTCAATCTTTGCACTGTGCAGAATCATTTTCTGTAAAATAGGAGGTGTGCACCTTTTCTCCCTTTAAGACAACCTACACTATCCCTTTTTCCTTCACTGTGATGACTGCTGCTTGGTCAGAGAGAAAGGTCTTACTTATGTGTGGTTCTACTTCTGAGTTCTTACTTAGGGTCCCAGGGGCTCTAAGGTATTGTTTTAATTATTGTTACTCTAAAACAACTTCTGGTGTCTTTCTAAAGCAACAGAATACTCGGAGAAACTTTTCATTTCTTATTATATTACATGTTTTATTGTTTCCCTTTACCTGATAGAGTAAGACATGCAGATGGTATTTTTCCTAGCACATTGTGAGTCAGTTTGGAAGAGTTAGCAGGAGAGGCTGCCCACCCTCTCCATGGCCACATGTGGTATCTTGACATATTCTGTACTTGGTATAGTCCTGGCTTCTGATTGCTGGACCAGTGTGCCCAACAGCACAGCATGAGCTGCCCTCCTCCCCGTTTTTCTCAGTAAATGGCACCAGTGGCCCCTAAGACTGTTGTGCCAGAAGTCTGGAAGCCGTTTTGGACACCTCGTCCCTGATACGACCAATTGACAAGTCCTGCTGTTTCTGCCTCATAAATGACTGCCCCACTCTTAGGCATGAAACCTGGTTCCTTACCAGAACTATCAGGTTGTTCTTCTTCATCTTCACATTGTCTTGCCCCCGCCCCTGCCTGCTCCAGCCAGTCTCCAAATAGTGGGACCTATTACAAATGAAAATTAAAATATTTTCTTTTCAAAATTCATCAGTGGTTTCTATTGAGGATAACATTCCAAGTCCTTCATGTGATCTGTGTGCAGTGTCTGGCTCTCCTTACTTTTCTGGCTCAGCTTTCAGCAGAAGTTCCTCTGCTGTTGCTGAACTCGGGGGCTTTGTCCACATAAGTCACTCTTACACTCTCCCCTCCCTGTTTCTTCTTCAAATATCACCTGCCACTTTCTCAGTGAAATCTTCTCTTGCCATGTAGATTAGGTCAGATGAGAGCCTCATTTATGTCCCTGTTACATGACACTGCTGGTCCCTACATGATGTTACCCCTCTGTTAGGTGAGATATTTCCCTGGCCCTTTTATTTATTTATTTATTTATTTTTAATTTTTATTTTCTTCATATGTGCATACAATGTTTGGGTCATTTTTCCCCTCTTCCCCCACCCCCTCCCTTACCTCCTTGCCCCCTCCTCTCCCCCCTACCCCCTCACTACCTGGCAGAAACTATTTTGCCCTTATCTCTTAATTTTGTTGAAGAGAGAGTATAAGCAATAATAGAAAGGACCAAGGGTTTTTGCTAGTTTAGATAAGGATAGCTATACAGGAAGTTGACTCACATTGATTTCCTGTGCATGTGTGTTGCCTTCTAAGTTAATTCTTCTTGAACTAACCTTTTCTCTAGTTCCTGGTCCCCTTCTCCTATTGGCCTCAGTTGCTTTAAAGTATCTGCTTTAGTTTCTCTGCATTGAGGGCAACAAATGCTAGCTAATTTTTTAGGTGTCTTACCTGTCCTCACCCCTCCCTTGTGTGCTCTCGCTTTTATCATGTGATCAAAGTCCAATCCCCTTGTGTTTGCCCTTGATCTAATGTCCGCATATGAGGGAGAACATACGATTTTTGGTCTTTTGGTCCTCCCTGGCCCTTTTAATTGCAGCACCTATCACAAACAATAATCGTTAAGCTTTCTGTTCTATGTCTGTATCTCTAATTAGTCTGAAGCTTCATGAGGGTAGAACTCATACCTGTTTTGCTCCCAATGAGAAAGAGAAAACAGTGCCAGTTATTTAAGATAAGGTGATAGTTAGATAAGGCTGATTTTTTTTTAATCCAGAAATATTGATTGAAAATGGGTTAGCCTTTTGTTAGGATTAGAAAGCTGCATGAATCCATCACACCTGCTCTTTTCAAAATCATGAAATAGGGGAAAATGAGGCATAATTCAAGCAGTAGAACACCTGCCTCACAAGTGTAAGACCCTGGGTTCAAACCCCAGTATAAACTCCTACCTCTACTCCTCCCCCCAAAAAAGTTAATTGTGATTGAGCTACATCCAATAATTTAGTCCAGGGAAGTTAGTGAGCTGTCAAAACACTCAGTAGGTAGGAATGGGAAAAACAGATTTGTGTTTCAGAAAGTTCTCTGGTCATAGTATGTGAACATATCAGAAGGCAAGACCTAAGGCAAGCAGCACAGGTGAGAGCTGGGGTTGGAATGAAAGAATCAGGAGTAACTGAGGTGTTTTGGCCTGGGAACCAGGAAGAAATGGTTATGAAATGGTGAAGATGAGCAGAGAAGCAGGGGACAGTTAGCCAGATGGACTTTGACAGGGCAGGATGTTTAGAAACTCTTCATACAGCCAGAAGTTGTTCAGCTGAAGGAGCACCTTTTACCAAGTTTAGTCTGTGTACCTCACAATAAAACCCCTGACAGTGGCCACACAGAACAAGCAAGGGTCGGAGCCAAGATGCTGCCCAGAATCAAGAGTCTATGGGAGTGGACTTTTCCTCTCAACGCAGAAGTAAGCCTGGTGGAGAACAGCTTTGATACTGCTGTGGGGTAAATGCAGTTCTGTTGAACGAATTTGAGTTGGATCACTGGTACTGCCAGCATTCCAAAAGGAGAAGAATAGACTCTCCAGTTGAGTCTAAACATTGTGTTATCCATAGCACAGGAGGCCTCTTCAGTTTCAGCAAACTTAGATAAATTCAATTCCTTAGTCACACTGGCCATATTTTAAGTATGCAATAGCTACATGTGACCAGACAGCAGAGGCATAAAACTGGCCTGCACAAATAAACAATACTTTGCTGCCTTTTAAAAATCCTGCTTCAAAATAATGAAAACTTAAAAGTTTGTATTTCCAAAAACATTTGAAATTTTCAACACAAATGGAGTGTACTTAATAGTACCTTTGTATTATTCTGGTAATCTTTCTGACCAGGTTAGTGTGCGGTTGGTATTGTAAGGGAGGATTCTATTACAAGGGTAGGAATTATAAGAAACCCATTATATCATTTTTCATTTTCCAGTTTTGAATCTTTCTAAAAATTCCAACATTTGGAATCTTGGGCGTTTTAAGAAAATAACATGAGACTGTATCTTAGTACATTTGTTCATTCTTAGATTCAGTGCTTTTGCAAATTGGCCTGGAGGGCATTTGACTGAAGCTCTGGAAGTGAGGTACATAGAGCAGATTCCCAGAGGAACGTGGGAAAAGCATCTCAGATCCCCTCTCAGTGAAGGGGTAAAAAACAATCCTCTGGGTGAAACGTGAAAATAATAAGAAAGATAAGGGAGTAATCAAAGAAACCTTTGGGAGAATGGTGAGAACTATTTTTAGCTTTCAAAAATGAAAGGCTTTGCAAATGATAGTCCCATGCGTCGTGAAACAAGCACATTGATGGAAATTGGTGAGAACACCTTTGGAAAACAGTTTGGTAGTATGCATTAAGGCCTTAAAAATGGTGGATAGCCAGGCACCGGTGGCTCATGCCTGGAAGTCTAGCTACTTGGGAGGCTGAGATCAGCAGGATCTTGGTTAAAGGCCAGCCGCAGGCAAATAGTTCTTGAGACTCCGTCTCCAACATTACCAGAGCAAAATTCCCTCCGGCTGTGACTCTAGCAATAGCGTGCCTGCTTTACAAGCACAAAGCCCTGAGTTCAAACCCCAGTCTCACCACCTCCAACAACAAAATGGTAGATATTTTTGTGCAATAAATCTAATTTTATTAATTTAAATTAAGTGAATTTTATGAATTTATCCCAAGGAGACAGTCTTAAAAGCAGAAATGTTTTTTGTATAAAAATACATAATTTGAAAAATAAGAGGCATTCTCAGTGCCCCCATACACGGAAAGGGTTAAGTAATTAGATATTATAATTATGTATCTTTTTTTCAAAATAAATGTATAGAAGAAAAGCTGAATGTCATCACAGTTGATAGTAGTTAGTAGAGAATACTGTTTTGTCCTTTGAATGGTTTTGCCACAAATAATTCAGATGTATTTTGTTGACTCATTTATATTTTAAAAGGCATAACTATTATGAACTTACATAAAGATGTAATATGTATGACAATAATAGAACAGGAAAGAAAGGAAATAGTACTATATTGAAGTAGTTTCCATATACTACTAGAATTAAATTGAAAATAAAAACAGGAATGAAATAATAAAGAGGAAACATCAGTAAAATTGAAGGTGGGAAAATGATCAGAAAAATTAATAGAACTAAACAAAAACTGTTTCTTTGAAAAGCTAAATAATATCAATACATCTCTAGCTAGATGATGGAGAAAATGAGAGAAGATAGGACAAATTTTAAGAATAGAAGAAGAGACATTACTACAGATCCTATTGACATTGAAAAGATAAAGAATACGATTGGTACTTTTACACCTTTTAGAAGATTCATATTCCTTAAAAGACAAATTGCCAAAACTGATCCAAGGAAAGAGCAGAACAAAATATTACAGCCAAATATCAATTTAAGAAATAATTTAGTTCATAAGACTTTCCATGAAGAACGCTTTAGGCCCAGCTGGCTTCTCCATTGAATTATTTTAAGTATTAAAGGACCAAGTAATAATCCTATATAGACTCAAAGTGAAGAAAGGAACACTTCCTAACTTGCTGTATAGGCTTGCATTACCCTTCTATGAAACAAAATACATATGAAGAAAAGAAAACTATGGACCAGTACCCTTTGTGACAACAGTTAGAAAAGTTCTTAACTAAATACATGTAAATCAAATCCATCAGGATATAAAAAGGGATATTCCATTATGGCCCAGTAGTATTTATCCCAGGAATTCACTGTTTAACCTCCAGAAATGATAGTATAATTTACTGTGTTAATAGAATAAAAGGTAAGTACCAAATGATGATTTCAGTAGATGCATAAAATGCCTGTGACAACACTAAGTACTCATTCAGGGTGAAGACTGAGCAAACCAGAAGGTAACTTCTGAACCTAAGGAAAGCATTTATGAAACCTGCAGCTTTCTTTGTACTCAGTGATGAACTCATGAATGTTGCCCTCTAAGATCAAGAACAAGGCAAGGGTATGTGCTTTTGCCATTTTTATTCATCATTCTCTTTTATTCAACATTGTAGTAAGAGCAGAACAATAAAGTGGAAAAGAAGACCTAAAACTGCCTTAATCGCACATGTAAAAAATCATAGCACTCTACAGATTGTACTAGAATTAAAATGTGAATTTAGCTAGATTACAGGTCAGTATTACAAACTAAATTTTTCTTATCTGTTAACATTTGGAAAGAGAAATTTTAGCTCATTATAATAGCAACAAAATTAAATCTTTTTTAATAATAAATTTAATGAAAGAAGTACACAGCATATATACTAAATCATTGCCAAGAGGAACTGTCAATAAATGGAGAAATATTCCATGTCCATTCTTTGGAAGAATCAGCGCATGGATCATCTTGGGGAAATTGCCATCTTTAGAGTCAGTGAAGTTTTAGTCAGAATTCCAGAGGCTTGTCTGAAGAAATTGTCAAGCTGATGCTAATAATATACTTGAGCCACACCCCCAGCCCTTTTTTGCTTCAGTTATTTTTTGGGTAGGTCTCCCATTTTTGTCTGGGACTGGCCTCATAGTATCACCATCCTTCTACTTATGCCTCCCATAGCTGAGATTACAAGTGTGAGCCACCAGGCCCAGCTTAGCCAAAATAATTTTTTAAAAGGTTGGGGACTTACACTACCTGCTATCAAAACATACTCTAAAGCTTCAATAATTAAGGCATTCTGGTATGGGTATATCTTTTTTTTCTTTTCTTTTTTTTTTTTTTTTTTTTTGTGGTACTGAGTATTGTGCCTGGTACTGTTCATGCCAGGCAAGCATTTTGCTGCTGAGTCCTTGGTATTTACCAAGCCCTTTGGTATTTTAGGACAGGGTCTTGCTATCTACCCCAGGTTAGCCTCAAACTCATGATCCTCTTGCCTTCATCTCGTGGGTGCTGGGTTTGCAAGTGTGTGCTACCATGCACACTTGGAAAGACTTAGATTGGTGGAACAAAACAGTTCAGAAATAGAGGTACACTTACATCATAAACTGGTTTTCAGCAAAGACACCAGGGTAAATCATTGGGGAAAGATAGACTTTTAAACAAATTGTGCTAGAGCAAGTAGACATCTGTATGGTCTTTACATCATACACGGAAATTAGCAGTAGATCTTTGACCTAAGCGTAAGAGTTTAAAGTGTAAAACTCCTACAAAAAAGCAGGTATCTTTGTGATAGTGTATTGGGCAAAAGTTTTTTAAAGCCTTAAAAAAAATAAATCAGTAAAAGAAGAAAATGATAATAGATTAAATCAAAATACCTCTAAAATACTATATAAAGTGAAAAGGCAAGCAACAGGCGAGGAGAAAATATTTACAGAGCATATTTGAGAAAGGGCTTAGAGGGAGAATATATAAGGAATTTTTATAATTCATTGAGATACCGTAAAAAAAATTGATGAATGATGTGAGCAGTTAATTCACAAAAGAAAGTCTAGGAATAAGCCCAGTATTACTAGTTATGTGGAAAATGTAAATTAAAAGCATAATAAGCTACCATTCACTCTCTTAATGGGTAAAATTAAAAGTAACAATGATGCCAAGTTGTGGAACAAGTGGAACTCCCATGGATTCCCATTGCTGAGAATGTAGAATATTTAGTCATTCTGTCAACTTGGCAGTATCTTATAAAGTTAGATGCACATTTCACATATGACCAACAGTTTTCTATGAGGTATTTACTTAGGTGAACTGAAAACATAAACCCACGTACACACTTGCACATGAATGTACATGGTAGTATCATTCAGACAGCCACAAATTGAGAATAACTCATGTCCACCTGCATATAAATACAAATAAAAGTTTTCATGTTGCTCATACTTTGGAATGCTATTCAGCAATGCAAAGGAATGAATTGTTGGGACAGCAGCACGGATGATTTCAAGAATGTGATGCTAAGTGAAGTAAGTCAGACAGAGGTTTGCATACAGCCCTTTATCTTTACAGATAGTGGTGCTCTTGGGCTCAAGAGTCTGGGCAGGGAGCTGACTGTGAAACGGCACAGAGAAACTTTTTGAGGCATTCGAAATGTGTATTTCTACTATAATTGTGGTTATGTGACTGTGTGTCTCTGCAGTCTCAGCACCCAGCAATTTATGTACTTAACAGAAGTGAGGTTTTATTTCAACACAGTAAAGCTTTTGAAAAAAGAAACGCTCATCACAGGAATGTTTATTTTTATTTCACCATGAAGTTTTTTCAGTAGACAGAATAACAAGTTTGGTGGGGTTATCTTAGACCAAGTGTTTAGGGAAGGTGAAGGGACACATGAGCAACATAGATGAAGTAAGTAACTCCAGTCAACAAAGTTGACTTTGCATGTGCTTTATTCACTTCTTGCTGAACTACTTCTAAGTGTTTTGTACTTTCTATCGCTGTTAGGAATTAGATCTTTTTCTTATCCTATTGCATTGGCTAATAGAAATCCTGAATTTAAGTTTTGCTTACATCTTCATATGCCTTGTATGATCGCATTTGCCATCAGTTTCTTGAGGAAAAGTAACGACAAATTCTGTACATTGTTACCTTACAGCTCTTCATTCCCTGCCTTGTTCACAGGTTGACTCAGTTAATTCATTGGAATAATTTTTGCTAAGACCAATGAGATCATTGCTGTGCATTAATCTGTATTTTTCCTTAGCTTAGTATAGCACCAAAGTGTAAGTAGAACCTAAAAAAGACCTTCAGTGGAAACCAAATATGCAAGTACAATTTCATGTAACACAATTTTAATTTACTGTCAAATAGAACAGTTGTAACATTTATCATTCTATTTGAATTGGAGGGGGTCTTAGCTTCCCTGCCTGTCTTCACTTAGTCTACTTCAGATAAGCGAGGTCTGTGAAACACTTGGGAGCGCAGCCCCAGCTGTCAGTGTGACCAGTTCATGCTCCTGCCTTTCCTGCAGATGGCAGCAAGATGCTTTGCTGTAGTCTTGCCTGCCTTTTAAAAGTTTACATAGTAAATAGGTACTGGATGTGTTCTTTTAGTTAAGACTAATGCAGACAGGACTCCTTTACTTCTCTAAATAGATAAAAGCAGCATTGCCTTTGTGTACTGCCACTTCATATAAATGTTTTGAGAAATTCAAATGATAGATTACCTTAAATATGTTACTTTTTATGGACTGTTATGGACTGTGTTAGCAACTCCTGAACTGAAATTTTCAATGTACAGTATTACTAATATTTTAACATATGATTTTCTGCCTCACAGATTTCACTGAGAGAATCCAGCTGTTACATAATATGTTCTAGAACTAAATAGCATTTTACTAAATAGTATATGAGTGCTTAATCACATAAATTTGGAAGCATTTTGTGTGTGAGAAAAACATCAATGATTTTTTTCTCTTCCATAAACAAACCAAAAAGTATGGATGACTTTCACAAGAAGAAAGCATTTGAATCCTAGTAGTTGGGTCTGACCAGTTAATCTTCTGCATTGACTGGCTGGCTCTCAGGAAGTGTTGCCCATACTGTGAGGGGACCAGTTCTTGCCCCTGTTCCACCCACCACTCAGGAATGCCAGGGGGTGCTAGCCACAGAGAACTGACCTGCATCATGAGACAAAGGCAGATGCCAGAAGTCTATGATTTGAGGAGTCACATAACTGATAAATTCTCATAGTTTTATCCCCCCAGAAATCAGTTGATTCAGGAGAGATTTTTTTTTTAAACTTAAAAAAAATAATGCTTATACACTGCTGAGGTTTTTCCCAATTTTTTGCATGATTTGCTGCTTCTTATAAATTCTCAAGGCTATGTAAAAACTAAGACTTGGGAGTCGTGTTTTATTTTATGAAAACATGGTTTATCAAGATCACTTAACATATATCTCACATGCTTTGGAATTTTTTTACAGACCACAGAAAGCCTTTTTTTCTTTCTTTTTTTTTTTTTAATGTAGTACATCCTAAAACAACACAGTCTGCCAAACCATGGTACATCAGTAACTCAGAGCAGCAGATGTTACACATGCTTCTCTTTAAGAACAAGAAGAAGCACAAGAGAAACTAAAACAAAAAATAAAAACCAAAGAGAAACATGAAGTAATACAGAAATGAGGCAGTCGAATAGCCAAAGGTACTTGGTTAAAATAGCGAAGGGGACGTGGTCCTCTGAACTGTATTGGGCATATTTCTTTTGAAACACTGTGTAAGTCTTTCTCCTTCCATTTACTCAGTCTTGGTAGCTTTATGCTAAAACTTATTTTCCATTGAAACTCAACTTCCATTAAGCTGAGGAAAAACGCTCCCGTGTGCCTTGTAACGTCAGATCCCTTCACGTTGTGTGTGAGAATTAGCTACCGTGGGCTGTGCCGTGGGAGAGCACGTTTTGTCAGCATCCGCTAAGGCTCGCTCTCATTTTGGTTTTAACTCTAGCTGACCCCACGGTGAAGGACTTGATTGGCGGCTTCACTGCTCTTCATTACGCTGCCATGCACGGCCGGGCCCGGATCGCACGCTTGATGTTGGAATCGGAGTACAGGAGTGACATCATTAATGCGAAAAGCAACGACGGCTGGACTCCCCTCCATGTGGCTGCCCACTACGGCAGGGACTCATTTGTCCGACTCCTTCTGGAGTTCAAGGCCGAGGTCGACCCGCTCAGTGATAAAGGTACGACACCGCTTCAGCTCGCCATCATCCGGGAGAGGTCGAGCTGTGTGAAAATCCTCCTGGACCACAATGCCAACATTGACATTCAGAACGGTTTCCTGCTGCGGTACGCTGTGATCAAGAGCAATCACTCTTACTGTCGCATGTTCCTTCAGAGAGGCGCAGACACAAACTTGGGGCGCTTGGAGGACGGACAGACTCCTTTACACTTGTCTGCCCTTCGGGATGATGTGCTCTGTGCACGGATGTTGTATAACTATGGAGCAGACACGAACACAAGGAACTATGAAGGTCAGACCCCACTGGCTGTTTCAATAAGTATTTCGGGAAGTAGTCGACCGTGTTTGGATTTCTTACAAGAAGTCACAAGTATGTAATATAATTATTACTATTATTGCACCCTTTTTTAAAAATTTGCATCTTCTGAGGAGCTTAAACTGTTTTTGTAACATAATAAGTAGATATTGATCATTTCTATAAGCCCTGCTTGGTAAGTGGTGCCTCTTTCATCCACAAACTTTAAAAAAGCTCTGAATTAAGTTGTCCTACTGAAGTAATAGGGTAGAGATGAAGTGAGGAACAGGAAAAGATTTCCAGAGTGAACAAAGATGTGTGTTAGAACAAGGCAGCCAAAAGAATAGCTTTTTTAGGATTCCATAGAGTTCACAATTTAGAATTAGAAGGGGAATGTTGGATTTTAGATTCCTAAGCTGTGAGAATGTTCTGGAATTTGGGCTGTATTGCTAAGGTGCTCGTGTTTTAATTTTGCTTCTGTTTTGGATAAATCACATGCAGTGGAATAACAGTATAATTTATTAAGATGTCTTCATAATGGAAGTTAAGGGTATAGAAACCAGAAGAACACACTTGCTTTCACTGGGAAATTTGGCACCACTTGTATCTTACCTATGACCTTTTTGTGTGGTGCTTTTTGTAGGGTCTAGCCATGTCTGGCCCCCCCATATGTCTTGAGTCAGTTTTTGAATTGAGTATTACTTTGACTGTGTGGACTTAGCTACCCTCTATTGTCCAGTTTCCTTGTGACCAGTCACATACATGACCCAGAGGTTAACATCCAACACATGAAGCCAAAGTCTAGAAACAATTGATTTTGCTGTCTGCAATTCTTTTTATGGAATGCCTTTTTCCGCCCTGATTTTGAATTTTCGGCCCTTACTACAGAAGGGTCAGTGGCCTGGATACCAGGCACAGTGGGTAAGGGAGTCACTTGACCTGCCTGAAGATAGTCCATTCTACCCCACGAATCTGATCTCTAGAGTAAATTTGCTTTATGAAGAAATAAAATGTAATTTAAATTTTGTGTATTTTTAATGAGGGGAAAGACAAAGTTATCCCCACTAAATGTATTTGGACTATAGAATAAAAAGAGATCACTCAGGTCTAACTCACTGCTGGCTAGGAGAGTGCCCTGTGATAAAGGGAGATTTCTCCTGTGTTGGCCAGTATGGTGACCATTGGCTGCATGTGACTTGGCAGTTAATGCCCTGAAGGGGTCTGAATTTTAAATTTTCTATAATTGTAGCTAATTTAAATTGAAAGTGCTAGGGTGCCAAGTTGGTCTGTGTAGCTCTACCTCCACCAGGACTGGTTTTTGGGGCTGCCTGGTCCCTGTTCCCTCACAGAAAGCTTTTGAGCACACACAAGCAGCCACTGGATTTGGAGACATTGATGTGGGCTGCAGCTACTAGTCGCCTGTATCTTGTCATTGTTGCTCTTTTAATTTCTGCACCAGAGATTCTTGGTTACAGGAGTGTGGCTGCAGTCAGGAAGACAGCTACATGCACTCATATTTGTTAAATATTGTGCTCAGTGGGTAATGGTACACACTAGACCCAGGCGTCCCAGGGTCCAGCCTTACTCTACCATGTTCCCTGTGACTTTGTCAGGTTACCTAAGTTCTCTGCCTCAGTGTCCTCACCTTAAAATTAGGAAAGTGATAATACCTTTCCAGTAGGCTTGTTAGGCAGATTAAGCAAGTATAGTGTACTTAGAACAGAATGTAAATGTTTCTTAGAAGGGTGGGTGAGCAGCTGCCAAGCTGGTGAGTCCTTTACTTTTTTTTTTGAGACAGGGTCTCATTGTAGCCCAAGCTGACCTGGAATTCACGATCGTCCTGCCTCTGTCCTTTGAGTGTTGGGATTATAAACACGAACCACCCTGCCTGGCTCTCCTTCAGATTTTTATTCTGCCCATGCCTCTTGTCTTCAGCCCTGTAGTGGTTGCACGTGAAGGCATGCAGCCAGGTAGCTGGGAGAGGCTGCTGGGCAGGTACCCAAAATTAGGGACAGGTAGAAACATCAACAGGGACTACCTCTGTGCGGGAATTCCCTGTGCACATAGAGCAAAGTCATGCACCTAGTAAGTCCTCAGTAAATACCTGGTGACTGACTGGCTACATACACAAAGGGGCAGGATTGAATGAACTTGAAGTGCTTCTGGAAGTTTGGGGCTTTTTTTTTTTTTTCTCAGTACTAGGGGTTGAATTCTGGGTCTCATGCTTGCTATGTGCAAGCGCTCTACCACTTTCATTTTTAAATTTGCTTTTTGTAAAGTTTGTTTTTCAGGGCTGACCTACAACTACATTGGAACTACATTCCTCCTATCTCAGTCTACCGAGTAGCCAGGATTACAGGTGTGCACCATTATGCCTGGCCCTCATCTGTAATTTTGAGGCTGCAGTTTTCCTTTGTCTTCAGGTGCCTCCACATAAGTCATTACTTCTTGACTCTTTAGCGGTGTTTTCTGCCCAAGGCAAAATGTTTCTTCCTCACCTGTGCATTCTTTGGCTGTGATAGATTTTCTTTTCCTAGTGAGTATGTGCTAGAAGAAGCAGCTATAACTGCTGCTCTGTGGAGCCCTCCCCTGAGCCCTCTGAGAAACCACCGTGGAAGAAGGCTGGGCAGTTGAGAGGGCACCTGTCAGGTTTGTGAGCTCCTCTGGCCCCATGCCACAGCACGCTGGCGCTCAAGGAACTGTGCTTCTGGTGCTGGAACTCGGACTCCTTGGGTGTAGTACAGTAGGGTGCCACTTGGTGACCTTTGTTCAGGGCCATCTTAATGTTCATTACTCCATTTTGACCAGAAGCAGATTATTATATTGAAATAGACTACTCATAAAAGTCATATATACTGCATATAAGCAGTGGATCCAGGTGACTTGGTAGGTAGGTAATGAGTGGAGGGAGAAGCCATGAGGGGCTGCAGTCACTGTTCCCCACACCCAGCCTGAGCTGTCCAATAGTCATACTTCAGAGACCTTCATCTTCCTTCATGGCTAGCACCCAAGAAGGCTGTTTGTGGGAAGGAGCAGATTCTCCCTCACCATCTCCCTGACCACATTGTAAACTACACTAGTCACTGTATGGACCCAGGAGTTATTCAGAATTTAAAATCTTTTATGTGTGTGTGTGTAGCACTGGGGTTTGGATTCAGGGCCTTGAATTTGCTAGGCAGCCATTTTTACTTTGGTTATTTTTTGAATAGGGTCTCACCATTTATGCCCAGGCTGACCTAGGCTGTGATCCTGTTTATGCTTGCCATGCTGGGTTGGCAGGCTTTTACCACCATACCCAGCTCTTATTGAGATGGGGTCTTACAAACTTTATTTTGCTCAATCTGGCTTTGAACCTCCATCCTCCCACTCTGTCTCCCACAGAATTGGTAACTTTTTTAAGAAAGAAGGAAAGAAAATCCAGGAGAAAGCAGAACATTTATATAATATGGTTTTATGCCTGGAATTTTGTTCAGAGAGCAGTAGAGTATTTACAGTTTGGGGGAGAGAGGCCATCTCCACAGTGCTCAGGCACAGACTAGGTAAGGAAGGGGCTGTTCTTCACCTGGCCACCTCTGCAGGTGAAAATTGCCAGTAGCTTACAGTTCCTTTTGGAAATTGAAGAAAAGTGTTCCAAAACACAGTCTGGTCAGAGCTGAGATTGCAGGTGGCTTCCTGCAAGAGAGTGCCCCTGGAAAGGAGGCAGCTTCCCTGTGTTGGATTAGCCAGATAATATGCAGAAAAGGCACCATGGTGTCCTCCCCACCTATGTAGCCCTTTAGTTGTAAGGTGTAACACTTCATGTAAGAGAGGGACGTGCTCAGATGGCAAAATGGAGTCAAAGACACATACAAGCAGGTATGTCCAGGGCTCTGGAGGGTTCAGCTGGTCACCCTGTCCTTGCTGCTTCGGTGACATCCACATCTGAATTGTGTTTGGGAGTCTCTCTTCTGCTGAGCCACAGCTTCATCGAGGCATTAGTTACCATGTTCCTTCTACTGTCTAATGTTTTCATTAGTTTTAAATTAATAACTATAGTTACTTTAAATTCCATGGCTGATAATTGCAACATCTGCCTCATATCTAAGCCTGTTTCTTACACTTGCTTTTTGTCTCTTCGACAAAAAGACAACACCAAAAAAAAATGCTAAGGATTGCAGTAAATATGACTTTAATGAAAGGTTTTCTATTGATCTGCCTAGGAGTTGGGCTATGTGTAATGTTTACTATAACTGCAGGTGCCAAAAGATCCAAATTCCTCCAGTGCTCTTGTTTTTGCCCCCCCACCCCAATGCCCTTGACTCTGGGCTTCTTTAAGTACTCCACCTCAGGGCTGGTCTGCATCTGGAAGCTCCTCCAGCTGTAATCCACTACACTGGAGCCCTGTTGGTATGGTTGTAAGGAGTGGGTTATGGGCAGCACTCTTACAATCTTCTGATTAAATCTCAGTCCTTTCAGGGGCCTATGTGCCTGAACTGTGACCTTCACACATGTTTCTTCTTAATTCTTCCCACCCCTAATCCTGTAAGGTGAGACAGAAAGGCTAGAATGGGCTAGAGTGGACTGGAGTCAGAGAAATGTCCATTCTCTGAATGGGCGATAACTGGTAAAGTCTTTAATTTGTGAGAGCAGGCCTTTTGTTACGGAGAAGCTTCTGAGGTGAGCGGGGTCACTCATGCTTCTCCTGCCATGGCCTTGAGGGGGTTTTATTGGCTTTACCTGATGGAATTGCTAGAAGAGAATGCATAGATTGCTGAAGACTTCCTAAGACCAGGGCTCTCACTTTGCAGCTAGTCCATGTGGAGCCTCTAGATGGGGCAAACCTCTACCCAGGAGGTGTTTCTGTCAGTGTGTAGCTCCAGTGGCTGCTACTCCAGCTAAGCAGGTCTTGGTTGTGGTTCTCTGGGTTTTGCTTTCCAGAGTTTCTGGTAAAATTTCACTCTACAACCTCAGTTTTTTGATAGGTTCAAGAGTAAGTCATTGATTCTGAGTTTGTGTAAGTTTTTCTTTGAGGATAGGAGTGACATCTTCCAAGCTGTTCACATGTTGGAGTTGAAACCAGAAATCTATTTAGTGTTTTCATCTTTTTAAGTGTGAAAACACATCCTATCCATGGTCCTTAGCTGAGAAATGTTTTGCCCGTTGGGGTCAGAGACACAAATCTTTGTATGACATCTCATCTGTCTCTTGTCTGTGCTGATGTCAGAGGGGCTATTAAATCGACCTTGGGGTGATGCAGAGAGCCACTAACAACCTCCTGTCTGACTTGCCAAATAAACTTGCACAAGCTTATCCCTAAGCCCTTCCCCCACGGATGTCACTTTTCCCTTCTGAAAAATGGAGAAATTGGACCATGGTCCCAGCAAACCTTCCTTTTTTTTTTTCTTTTAATTTTATTTTTATTAGCATATATTAACTGTACGGGGTGGGATTGGGAGTGGGGACTGGGATTCATTGTGACATTTCTGAATAGCCTTACATGTCACATTGGTTGGGTTCTCCCAACTCTCTTTCCCCCAAGACAATTACAAAAGGTTTCAGTGTTCTGTTTCATATGTGCACACAAAGCACATGGACCACATTCCCCCTCCTTCATCTTTTACGTTGCCCCCCCCCCCAACAGTGTTGACTTATAGGGCTTCTCAAGACCATTTTAAATGCCTGTAAGGTCTAGACTGATTTCCTAACAATACTGCCTTTGCCTTTTCCCTGTGGTGACATTTGCACTGAGGGTGTACACGCTAAGGAGAGAAACGGTGAGTCCAAGCAGCACCACAGCCACAACCAGTAGTCACTGTTGCTTTCAGCACCATGTAAGAATGCCTTTGACAAAGCAGCAAATGTAAATCTTGTTCCTTTTGAATGCATACCTTTTAACTATTCTGTGGGGTGAAAATTGAAGGTATTCTTTCCATGTACCCAACTGTAGTGACTGAACCAAGCAGCAACAGTGATTTGTTTGAGCTCAACCAGCTCCTTTTTTTAATGGGTCACAATTTTTATCTGAAAAATTGAATGACAGCCAAGCTAGAGCCATTTAACCCTGGGCATTTGGCAGACATTGTCTTGAAAATGAATAAACTTCATTTGTCACTTTAAAGAAAACAACAGACTTGATGGCCAATCAGAAATTGAGCCGTGAAAATGAGGATTTCTGGAAACTTTATACTTGCCACAGTGAGACTCCTCGTATGTGTAAAGACTTTTCTGAAATCAGTGGAGAGACTAAGAAAATAGGAAACTGGTTAACATTTGGAAAATAGCATAACCCAGTGAACTGTGTATTCCAGGTGACTAATTTACAATGTTATAGAATTGTACATGGGTAAAATATTCATTCAGAGGGCAAGATATTATCAGTATAATCTAAAAGAATACAAAAAGTTCATCCAAGTGGTTTCAGGTTCTATGATGCAACTAACTTTTAAGAAGCCACCACTTGGCTAGTTTTGATAGAGTATCATAGAAGAGCTACAATTACCTGAAAAATTAAAAAGATGCTAAAATATTCCTTCCTTTTTCCAACAATATACCTGAGAGAGGCTGGATTTCTTCAGGTACTCCAAGGAAGACACCATATTGCAACAGGTGAAACACAGAAGCAGCTCTGTGCAGTCAAATGGTAAAAGAGATTCGTAAAAATGTACAATAAGTGCCATTTTTTCATTAAAAAAACTATTTCAACTAATGAGTTTATTGCTATTATTTTTAAATAAATCAATAAATGGCACTAAAATTTCTCAATTTTTAAATGTAAATACAGGTAAATATAACTCACATAAACAAGAATTCTTTTGAGGTCCTCCATTTTAAAGATACAAAGAGGTCTTTTAACTAAAAAGCTAGCCGTGTGTATTTTCTCTGTTCAGATTTTTTTAAGGACATCCTGTTAGTTAGTGTCCTTGTTTTAGAACTTGATGAATCTCTGATGTATTTTTGTTTAAAGTTTTAGAATTTGTGGATAATATGAAACATTTTGAATTATTGTTTGCTCCATGCTCACACATTTACTATGTAGAGATCTGTGATTCTGAAAGTTTGTCTATAAAATTGTTGCCCTCCTAGATGATGTGGGGCAACATGGATTCCTGATTGCCACCAGTTGGGAAGGTTAGGTCTTTGGACTTAACCAGTATTCAGCGATGAGTCCCTTACAATAGCGTTCAAAAGTGCCACTTCCCTAAGTAAATAAACTGTTTACTTGCTTGCTGCTGTAAGCAGTTTACTTCCATAGTTTACTTCCATTCTTAATTCCTCTGGCAAGCTCTGGGCTAAATTATTCTTGTTTTGGTGTTTTGAGATAAGCATCTTCAACTGGCCAGGAATGCACTAGCCCAGGCTAGCCTTAAACTCTTGATCCTCCTGCCTTAGCCTCCTAAGTGCTGGGATTATAGGCATGTGCCATCACACCTGGCTAAGTCTAGTTTATTCTTAGGCAGAGAAGCAGCTAGTTGGTTGGGTTTGTGTTTAATACCCAGAGGAATCTAAGCCAAGGCAGTGGTCTATGTTCTAGAAGACAGCATTCAAGATTGGCAGCAGATACCGTAGGCTTCAGTGGTGGGGACGAGGTAGGACTGGGTTGGGTTTTTATTTGTGTGTTTTAAGGAATTAAATGGCTCATATTTCTGAAAAAAAAATTAAGTAGATGGAAATTGAGTTGTGTCAACTGTTCTTGCAGAAGACAATCTGTCAAGTACTTCTGCTGGTTGCTTTCAGGGACATCAATCACAGATGTTTAAAAATACTGTTTTATAAAACATCTCAGTGACCAGAAAAATGTTTTTTGTTTAGATTTCAGCAGTAGTCAAGTACCATGATTTTGCAAAAGCAAAAGTACTATGTTTGTAGAAGCAAAACCTTGAAAACAAGATTTCGAACTTAAAAAAAAAAAAGTGGTAGAGTGATTGCCTAGTATGTGCAAGGCCTTCCCCAGCAGTGCAAAAATAAATGAATGAATGAATAAATAAAATAAGGGCTGAGGAAAATCATGGCTCTTTTTATTTTAAGAAAGTGCAGCCTGCTGTGGCTTTCTGAGCTAAATCCACAGCAATAGGTATGAGAGCCGATGACCACACAGGTGGCCGCAGCCAGAAATGCCCTGGCCCACTGTGTTCCTTTATACTACTTCTTTGATTGTTCTCTTATCAAAAGAGTATTACAGAATATAATGTAACTCTGGAGAGGTTTGTGTAACACATTTTAACTAAGGTTATTTTTCATTGCTGATTATTTTTCCTAGTGAACTGGAGATTTTTGCCAGGCTTCCCTATTAGTTTTACTAGCTGCTCCACTCTGAATTATTTTAAAAAATCATTTTTAGAAACTAGTACATAGTACACAGTTAAAGTCAAATTACCGCACAAATTAAGGTTCTTTGATGCAGAAATACACTTTTTGTAGAGCTTTTTAGTACTTAGTATTTTTAATGGCATCTATAGATTTCTTGTCATTTGTTAGTAAGCCACATATGATTTTTGTTTGACTCAGTGTAAATTTAAGATGTAAGTCAAAGTTCATTTGCTTATGGGAAAAATGTCAGAAGACTTAATATTGTGTACAGTTAGGTTCCAAGAGAATACCATTACTTTTATTTTAAGGGGAGCTAGAAACTGCCTTTTGTCCTGTAAAGCCAGATTTGCTTAACACATTTCATAGTAAATCCCAGCAAAGGGAGCTCAAAACACAGGAGATCTTAAAATGGGAAGCTGAGATAAAACGAGGTATTGGGAGACCACTCCAGCTGTTGACCTACAGTGGAGAGGTCTTAGAGGAACAGCAGTCAAATCTGGTAAAGCAATCTATAAAGAGGGCTCAATCTTTCTCTTTTTCTCTTCACCCACTCCCCTCTACCTCCAGCCCTCCCTGTGCCCCAAACAAATCTTTCATGCTGCTCACTTTGGCTGTTTAAAAATGTTCCTTTATTTTTATGGATCTGATAATTTTAATCCAAATAAGTAAATTTGTCCTGCCATAAAAGAGGCAGCAGTGATGTCAAAAGGAGATGGTTTAGGAGATTTAATTTTCGAAATCATGCTACTAGCCTGAGTTTTGTAATTTACACTAAACTGGACCCTTCAAAAGCTGATTTCCTATTTTATACCAGCCCAATTATCAGTAATGATGGGCTGCTTCACACATGGAGAGATGAACAGCCCTTTGAACTGTTGTGCAATGCCACTGTGTTCATTAGTCTCAGTGCCTTGTAGTTTTCTGCATCCCCCAAAGTGCTTATAATTCCTTAAATTACACTCTTTTGGGAGGTGAGGTGTCTCCACATTTCCTCTGGTGGAACCCCATGGACCAGGCATTCGTTACTTAACAGGGTAAGAGTTAGTTTTGTGAGACGCCTGTAGACAGCATGTTAGTGTTGGGTTTTTGTTTTTTGGTTTTTTTGCTTTCTTGCCCTTCATTCTCTCTCTGCCTTCTGTTCCCTTGCCCCTTCATTGTTGAGTATGTAGTAGGTGATCACTGAATACTTTAGTAGTTTGTTGATAAAATAATAGTTCTCTTTTAAGTCAGTTGTGATGGCACAAGCCAGTAATCCTAGCACTGAGGAAACAGAGTCAGAAGAATCACAAGTTCAAGGCCAGCCTAGGCCACATAGTAAGACCCTGTCTTAAAAAAAAAAAAGAAAGAAAGAAAAGTACTTCTCTTAATTATAATCATCTAGTCCTAAAATGCCATCCATGAAAAAGACTCCTGACATCATCTGAGGAATAACAGTAATTACGGGTAGTCCTTATTACTCTTTACTGTTTAGCCTACTGTTAATTCAATAATGCTGATATATGGCAGGATGAGTTCATATCTCTATGTAAATGGAGAACCTATAATTACATTCCTCACTTCCTCATTTCACATGTTTTTATATAGTTAAAAGTCTTCAGCTCTGCCCGATCCAATCATTCAGTGATTTGCAAAATATGATTTCCATCAGTTTGCCCAGGACTGTTTCCTAGTAATGGATTACCACTTGCTCCTTATCTGTCAACTAGTATTCTTCCTTTCCATCAAGAAGATGAAGACAGCCTTCCAAGGAAGGGGCCTTCTTCTTTTCTGGGAACATGAAACAAACATCATCCTCACAAATATTTAGCAATATTTTTTAATTTATTTACCAAATACTTCTTGCTTGCTTGCGTGCTTGCTTGGCACTCTTCTCAGTACTTTGCCAAAATTAACATTTTTATTGCTTATAAAATCTTTGAGGTGGTTACTGTTAATAGGAGGAAACTAAGGCAGGAGGCTAAACACTTTGGCCAAGGTCATACAAACTGTCAGTGGTGGGGCCAGCCGCCAAACCCAGGCAGTATGGCTCCAGGGTCGGTGATTTTTAACCATTCTGATATATATCTCCATCATTAAAGGTGATTCTGCAGACGGGAGTCACATATGGCCAAGAAATCTTTTAAGAGATCAGAGTCTTCCAAAATATTAGAAGATGCCATAGCACACTATTTAAGGAGAAGAAAAATCGGTCACAAATTGAACAAAGCATTCCAGTTTATTTAGGCCCAGGATGTCCATTGAGTAAAGTGTTCCAATATATTTAGACCTGGACAGTCCTGGCTGAGCGCCCAGCCAGCTGCCGTGATCTGAGTGAGCCATTTTGCAAGTGCAGAGGGCCCCATCAGATTGCTCCAGAAAACACTGCATGGAGCAGAGAATGAAAATAACTTGACTATTGTCTTAAACTATTAAATGAAAGAAGTCATTAAATACTAATGATAGGAGTATCTTATCTTTACATGTGCCCTTGCCAGTCTTTTAATGCTTTGCAAGAAGCGTGAGGGCTAGGAGATAAGTGGGGTTTTCTTTGGAGAGAGAGGACTGTCTGCCACAAACAGGGTGCTCAGAAGATACCCCGGTATATGACCTTTTCTCTCAATCCCTTTTCTACCTTAGGTAAGCAAATTCAGTAATTTACTTCTTACCGCTTCGTTGATAATATGTTTTCATTTAAGTATGCCTCTGTACTGTATGTATGGCAGTTTTATCCTCATCTGTCTTTTGTGGTGGTTCTTTTCATAAAATTATGCTTGAAAAGAACCTGCCATGGATTAGGCAAATCAGATTCTTAAAATGAGAAGGTTCACATCTCATTCATATTCTGGTTTGCATTTGCACATCAGGCATTTATTGGAAAATGATAATTATTCTCTTCCTAAAGGTAACCCATGAATGGTGACGAACAATAATTCAAAACAGATTAAGAAGTGACTTGTGTTGACATGGGTGTGCTTTTATACTTTCAGGGCAAGCTTATTAAGTACTCATTTGTTCAACTGATATTTGTTGAGCACTGTGTCAGGTGTTAGGTTTGTGTTGGCCAGGGATTCAGATGCAGCCCTGCCCTTGTGGATCATGTCACACAGTGAGGAAGATGGGTATTCATACAGAAACACCACATATGTAAATAGGACATCACCACCTTGCTAAGCAAATAAAGGAAGGGCACTCTGAGAATATGTGACAGAGAGCCTGATGTGGTCTTCTCTGAGAAAGTGCTGTTTTAGCAGATACCTGAAAATGGAGGAGATACAGCCTTGACCAGAGACA
This sequence comes from Castor canadensis, assembly GCF_047511655.1. Taxonomy (NCBI): domain Eukaryota; kingdom Metazoa; phylum Chordata; class Mammalia; order Rodentia; family Castoridae; genus Castor; species Castor canadensis. The sequence continues at coordinate 29,725,370 of NC_133404.1, read as the reverse complement.
CTTGAGTGTGTGTCATATCCACACATGGGTCCTTCTGCAGGCATCCATGGGTACAAATGCACACCCCTAGTTAACAGGCATTTCCAAGAAAGTAGTCACTTTACTGTGACTTTAAGAGAGCTCATGTTAAGCACTGTCTTGAAAAGCAGTGTTAGTTTTGTTTTTGTTTTTTGTGGTACTGGGGGTTGAACCATAGCCCACTAGATCTAAGTCTTACAGATCCTTTTTGACTTATGAAAAATTACTTAATTTTGAAAAATAGTAACTAAATAAGAACAATTCAAGCAAGGGACAAAGTTCCAAGAACAATGGTTCTCCAAGTATGGCCTGAGTAGCCTGAGAGGTCCCCTACTATTTCTAGGGTATCTGTGAGTTCAAAATGATGTTTATAGTAATACTAAGACATTATTTCCCTTTTTCACATTCTTCTCTCCTGAGGGCAGGTAGAATTTTTCCAGAGAATAGATGATGTGATTTTTATTTCAACAGACTTGACTGCAGAAGCGTATATGAAAATTCAGCTATCATCTCTCAAACTAGATTTTAGAAAACATTGCAAAAATGTTAGAGAATGCCGTTCCTCTCTCCATTTTGGGGTTTGTTTTGGAAAGTAAATTTTCAAATTTATGTTAACATGTAATACTTTAACATGCAATGGGTTTGGTTTTGTTGTTACTTTAAACAAATAAAAATTTGTTTTAACTTCTGATATGGTAATTTCCCATAGACATAGCCCACATCAAATTCTTTTGGGTCCTCAATCATTCTTAAAAGCATAAAGGGATTTGGGAAGCAAAAAGTTTGAGAGACACTGAAAATATGGCATGTACTTGACTTTTGAAGTATGTTACTTAATCTCTCTGAGACTGTCAGTAAAACAGGGATGATGATCAAAGTACTTCCCTCATAAAAGGATTAAAGGAGTTAATATATGTTAGGAGCTTAGCACAGAGTAAGCATTCAATATGTGGTAGGGTTTTTTTTTATTATTTTTACCATTTAATAGAAAAGCAAGATATATGTGACTGCAAACACTATTGAAGCATTGTCAAAGAGTTTTTCTGTGCAGTCATCTGTGTTGTTTTGGTATAAACATGGCATCTCAGAAGTGAAGGAAGTTGGATTTTATCACTTCTTATTTGAGTTGAGCCATAGCAGGGTTACTGGCCAGTGGTTAGCATGTGGGATGTGACGCTTCTGACTAGCCTGAGGTGCCTTTGCAAACCCCCTCCCTGCTGTACCTGTCACCCTCATCCTCACACCCCACATTCTGCTCTGTCCAGACTGACAAGATGTTGTTTGCAAAGCTGCCTGGAGATTTTGATAGGCATCCAGGCTGTCATGTCTTAGATCCAGGGCTGACAGGGCCCATAGGAGAAGAGCATCCCATCAGTCCATGTTTTTTTGGGTGGAGAAACTGAGGCCCAAAGAAACAATTTGCTCAGAGGCTCACTTTCATATTAGAATCCTTGTCAGGACAGTCTCTTGATTTGTAGCAAAAGGAATCCCAAACTTGGAGTCAGAAGTACTGGTTTTAGTCTCAGTCTAAGCCGAAGCCTTATGTGGTCTGACATCAGGCACTTAAGTGTTCAATCCTGAGTGTCCTCAGAAGTAAAATGAGATGGAAGTATCTACCCTGTTCCAAAGGATTGAGAAAAGGACCAGATGAGTCTGTGTATGACAGTACCAAAGGCACTTCGGTCAGTCAAGACCATAGACTAGTGCAGTGCACCTCCCAGAGAAATAACTAACTTCAAAGCCTGTCGTAAACATTGCACTCTGCAGCTTTGTAACATTTTCTTTTCTCTGTCTTTTTAGGACAGCCCAGAAACTTGCAGGACCTGTGCCGAATTAAAATTCGACAGTGTATAGGCCTTCAAAACCTGAAGCTGCTTGATGAATTACCAATTGCCAAGGTCATGAAAGACTACTTAAAACACAAATTTGATGATATCTGAAATGCCAGAACTGGGAGCAAGATTAGGAGTTATATTCCAGATTCTTAAAAGGCTTTTTGCCTTGCACAAAGTATAGCCTATGCAATTTCTGATTCGATGTGAAGTCAGAAAGCAGGTATACACTTTTGGGTTTTTTGTTTGGTTGGTTTTCATTGTAGGGGAGGGACTTTTATATACATATATATATATATATATATATACATATATATATATATGTGTGTGTGTGTATATATTTATATATATATACACACACACACATATATATATAAACACACACACACACCACATGCTTGAAGGTCTTAATTTGGTTTCTTGGTCCAAGTTTAAGAGGTCCAAGCTTTCTATACAATATCGCATTTAGAAAAAAAGTTTTTCTTAAATGACACAAGCAGGTTTGGAGTGGAGAATTTACCCTTTCAAGTTTACGGTTTCACCGAGGAGCCTGGTACTGGAAACCAGCAGAACACTTACTAAAGCTCGGAGACAGCAGTTCCACCCAGGGGTCCTCGGTTACACTGCAAAATGCCCTAGGAAGGAATCTCTAGTAACGCGGTCATTTCATTCATTTTCAATGAGGACAAATTGGCTGTTTCAAACTTTTTTGGTTTTTGGTTTTTTTCCTTTTTTTGCCCTAATTCACGTAGCTTTCAGATAACAGGAAACCCAGAACCTCTGCTTTCCTTCTGGTGTGCTCTTGTTTTTAACTTATTTTTTTAACAACTGTAAGACACTACCCTGAGATACTGTGTCTCGACTTCTGTCTCTAGTTGAATTGTGCTTTTAAAAAAAAAAAATTAATGGGAAAGAAAGTAACTTTATAAAGCCAGTGTGTTTTGTTTTTAAAACAGTGCCTCCTGTGCAATACTTTTTCTGGTGTATTCTCTCCATGATTTCTTTGGCTGTTCAGTGTCCCAGCCAGCTCTGACATGCCCGTGAGAACCAGAAACGCCACTTTAATTTCCACTGCAGATCCGTAGCGTGTCGCTCACAATCTCATTTTTAGCTTTGTCTTGTTTCACTTTAAGCAGCAAATGTTATATTCTGGTGGTAGATTGTTCTCTAAAAATAGCCCAAAGTATTGTTAAATCATTTGGCTTTCATGGTTAAATAATTTGAGGTGGTTTCATGGTGTTTTCTTTTTTTTTTCTTCCTGGTAATATATACATACATATATGTGTGTGTATATATATATATATATATATATGTATATATACACATATATATATATATATAAAGGGTAAAATCTCTAATGGGTGCACATTTGTAAGTCTGGCTAATTCCTAATATGCTAATTAAATATTTCCTCTCTACTTTAAGGTTAGGTACAGTGAAGCTCTTCGGGACAATTATTTTATTTTCTGGGCTGGTTGGGCAAATACGTGCCATATAAACACACGATAAAGTGTCAGTAGCAAAGGTAAAGGTCCCCTAAGCCCTAGGCATCCGGGATGATGCCCTTGGAAATGTGCTGAGTGCTTCATTTGTCACTGTGTTAGTTTCAGAAGTACCTTTTCAAATGCCCTAGTTTAATTCTTAGTGCTGGAGGAAACTAAAATATTTACATGCTGTTCATAAATTTGTTATCAGAAGTTTACAAGATGAAAGGGCTTCTCTTGTCTGAACTGCTAATTTTAAGTCATAGAATGTAAAACTCTCCCATCTAAAAGTGTAACAAAGCAGAATTAGGAGTCTGCTCTGGCTTTATCTTTTCCAAGCCAGCAGTGCTATTTTCTCAAGCACAAAGTTTGTTTTCTTGGCTGCGGTGTGGCCCTGGCATCAGTGTCCAGTCTGCTTGTACCTCGGCAGCACGCAGGTATCTGCAGCTTCAGAAGGAAAAGGGTTGTTTGGGGAGTTGCTCCTGTGGCCCATGGACTCTGGTAGCCAACTAGTCAATGTGGGGCCAGTTTTGTGACCATCCCCAACTATAGCAGAAGCTTGATGGATAAGAACAGGTGGGTGGTCTGACCTTTCCCAAAGGTCATCTCCAGAGAGAGTCCTTTGTGGAGACAGTTGCCGAGCTGTGTTCTCAGTTTTGAAACCAGTACCCAGGTCAGGGCTGAGACAATCAGCAGCATCCAGGACGTGGTGTGACCAGTTGACTTGTGTGTCACTTCTCCAAAACCCCACCCCAGGGAGGTGAGGGGCAGGAGGGTGCCTGCGTCCTGTACTCTGAGCAGCGATACAATGTACCATTTGAACATGATTTATTTCCATGTCTGCGTGTATTAATTTATTCGGTCAGTGTAAAACAATGTTCTCCTCCCAGCCATTCAAAGGTATCCAAACTAAGTTAGCCACTGAGTTTGAGTCAAGGAATTCCAAGTAAAAAGATCCAATTAAGGTAAATTCTGTGTTCTATATTGCTGCTGTGACTTCAGAAAAAAAAAAAATTATGAGAGCTCTTCCTGGAATTGAGATTTCTATTTAATGAAGATGTGTATAATTCCATTATTTATTGTTTGAGGTTTGATTATCTGGAAGCTTAGAAGGAATGTTTTATGTTTGCTGTTAATAAAATTCCAATCACATACTGTCTTTAACAGTAACTAAAATGTCTCACAGTTGGGAATGGTGGGATACAGTGGTGAACACGCAGGTCGGCACTTGAATTTGATTGGCAGAGAAGCCTTCTGTTTTCACATAATGAAACATAATGAACAGATATTATTTTCAGAAAATCAACTGTTGGTTTTTTCCAGAATCTCGACCGAAATGTTCAGCATATTACTGAATTTCACCACTGATTCTTCTTATGTTTCTTTTGAAATTTATTATTTAAGCCTATTACTAAATCTTTTTAAAAAATATATTTGGCAAGTACACCAAAGAAACCAGCTCATAAAAGATTATGATCATTAATGAACTGCAAACCTCATCTTTTGAAAACAAGGTTATTTTTTGTAAATATTTGTGTTTATAAATGTACAGCAGAGTAAGAGTGTTGTTTTTTTTAGATTATTTAATTCCATATTTCTAAACTATTTACTACAGAATAACCCATGCTCGTTAGTTTGGAGGACTGGACTGTTTTGCTTTGTAATTCGTCATCGGTCGTGCTGGGACAGCATTTCCGCCAGAGAGTTGAGTGTTGTGGCAGTGGCGGGAGTGCATGCACATCTGCAGCAGGAGGGAGTCCGGCATGCCTTGCCTTGGCAGGTGCACACCCTAAGAGACAGAACATGTAGCTTAATGATCACAGTGGACCACATGAAATTGAGATTCTAACTTCCCTGCAGAGTTGCTCATTAGCCCAGGATGGGAATGGGATAAGGCTGTTTGCCCACAAATTTAACTTTCATGTAACTCCCAGTGTGTTATATCATAATACATTTTGTTCTTCCTTTGTAATGTAAGTTTTTGCTTTGGGTCAATTTGAATTAAAAAAAACAAACCTTAAATCTGATTTTAAAAATGTATTGGATTCTGTTTTATTTCTAGTCTACCTTTTTAATATTTCCTGCTGTTTGATGAAAAGAGAAAAATCTGTCCTTCACCAGCGTGTATGTCACTGGAAACTGGGTAAGAACAAGGTACAAAAAATAGTATCACTTTACATTGACATTGGATAAGACAGTTTTTACCCCCCTTTTTATTTATTACTATCTACTTGTTTATTTTGGCCATGCTGAGATTTGAACTCTGGGCCCTTCGCCTGCTAGACAGGCACACTACCACTTGAATCATGCCCCAGCCATTTTTGCTGTGGGTGTTTTTTAAATAGGCTCTTGAGTTTATGCCAGGCCAGCCTGCACTATAATCCTGTTGATGCTTCCTGCATAGCTGGGTTGACAAGCATGCACCACTGTGGCCAGCTTTTTATTGATTGAGATGGAGTCTCACAGACTTTTTGCACGGGCTGGTCTCAAACCACTATCCTCCCAATCTCTGCCTCCTGAATAGCTAGGATTACAGGCATGAGCCACCACACACAGCCTTTTTTTTTTTTTAATGCATTCTGCAACTACCAGTCAACAAAAAGTATTGGTCTTGAGTATATCGATCTAGCACTGAGCTTTTGGGATCTCATTTGTCACCTGCCTCAATGCATACCACACCGTGAGCAAAGAGGACAGGGTATGCACCACAGCATTCTAAATACAGACCAGCTGGTACAGTCACAGCAGCGTCGTTTACATACCTTGTAGCTTATAGGAGGTGGAAGCAAAATAAATTGGATCTCTCATTTCTTCAATATAACAAAAGCACAGCTTGCTTCAGGAAAGACGCCAACCTCCTGTGAGTGATGACATGCTAAGAGAAAGGGAGGACAGACTGTTCAGCACCCCATGCAGAAAGGGGCATGCTGGAATTACAACTGTTCTTGTGGCATACTTGTCAGGGTGTGGCACAAATGAAAGCCAAGAATGGGACATTTGGAACTGTCTGTAATGGTCATCAGGGGAGTTCGGATTTGAAAAATAGCCATGTTGCTTGGAAATCTTGAGGTCATTTCCTTTTCTGATATGATGTAAAAGGAGTGTATTGTTTTCTCAGCTGAAAGACAGTTTATAAAAACAACTTACTAGCTATTGATAAAATATTATCTGCTTGACAAAAGAAATATTTCCACATCCCATACAGTTGGGTGTCCAAGATGAAAGAAAACAGGTTTGTATCATCTGGTGTGAATGTAGTTGTATTTCTTTAAGAGGAAGCAGTGATGTTTTACAGATTTTGATGTTAGGATTTTTTACAAGTTAAAATGCCAGTAGCAATTTTAAACATCCACTGCCAGACACAGATTTAAGCTGGAATTGATAGGGACTCCTAAGATTCAAAGATGCTTTTTCCTTATTTTTACATTAGCTATTCTGCCACTACCTATCTCAGGTCGCTTAAATATTAGTAATCAAAGGGTCAGCCATATCTCACCACTGGATCTCACAACTTTTCCCATAGGGTAAAAGTGCATTCCATGTTTTGTAATTTATTTTTTGAAGCCTTTGGTGCATTCTGTAGATAAATCCTTACGTTCCAGAAGAACACTGATTCCTAAGTGACAGTTCACTTTCTGAATCACATTCAAAAAGACTGAGGTGACTTGTGACTGCTCTACAAGAGCTCTTGGGAATGGGAAGAAAACCCTGAACTCCAGCCCAGTTGCTGGCATGTTTGGTTTCTTACCATCCTAAGAGGGGATCTTGTACGAAGCACTCCTTCAGTGTCACCCATTCAGCCATGCCCAGAGTGTCTTGTGCTACATTTCAGTCATTCTTGAAGCAACATGGTTTTTCAATCCTGAAGACCCATAAACTGTCAGAAATAAAGAATCTGGTTAAAGCAATATGACCTTTAAAAAAAAATCAGCCATTTGTAATTAGTATAGGTATATTTAAAATTAAACTCTGATTTATTCAAGCATCTTAAAAAAATCTCACTTGGAAACTTTTTTTGGTTATCTCCCTCTCATTAGAAAATGCATTAAATTAATACAGATGTAATTTATGTCAGGATAAGAAGCAGTAAAGGGATTCAGTTTACTATGAAACAATCTTGGGAATCAGAAAAGAGATGTTTCTATGTGGACAGCAGGATTCACTTTGAGAAATTGGATTACGTGACAAGTAGACTGACCCTTTGTAAGTGACACAGAAATTTCCTATTTTATCTGGCAAACAGAATCATATTTGTCTTGCTACTCAGTTTTGAGTTAATACTGCTTTTCTTCCTCTTTATAGTTACAGGTCAGGTCATTCCTTCGTTTTCTTTTTCTTTACCAGAAGAAAAGAACACATGGAGGGCATGGGCTTACTGTATATGATTGTTTTAGATTTCTCTAGAGGACTTCTAGATTTTCCCTTTTTAATTGGACACTTAACCCTTTAGTGAAGCGTATGCTTTTGTACCTGAGGTACAAACTTGGCCTTGTCAAATTACTTTAGAGTAGTGTTTTTCAAGTTCTCCAATTGCTTGTTTTCTCTGCCTTTCCTGGATAGAAATACAATTCAATGTCATTTTGGAAGAATGCCTAATAAGTCAGTCTAGGTTACAGCCATTTTCCATCTTGGGTAGCACTGGAGAGAAACAAACTGCGTTTCTTCGTGGTAACTACTATATTTTTAGGAAACCGTCCGCTTTGAGTCCATGGGCGGGGAGTTCCTTGAGCCCAGACCCTGGGTCTTGTTTGTCTGGCTCTCAAAACAGTGTTTGCTGAAAGAACCCATTTTCCAGACCTTCAGCTACATGTGGCCAATGGTCCTTCACTCAAGGTGGTTCTTCAAGCCTACAAGGAACCAGGGTCGAGTGGATAAACATCATACATGTTTTTGAGCTCCAAAACTCAGGTAAGTATAGTCCTGCTGAATCCTGTCAATACTGCCTTTTATTCTTCCACTTCCCCTCGGCCTCTTCCGTCATAATCACCAGATGGTGGGCCCCCATGATCCGCTCTTGGATGGCGCCTTGACAATCAGCTTGCAACAGCCCTCTAACCTCTGACTGCAGGGAGTTCTATCAGGTATGTCTGTTCCTGAGCTCCATAGTGCTTTGAGCCTTCCAAAGGAGATGGGGTACGCTGGCTGGCTGGAGTACCCCCATGAGTTCTAGCTGTGCTTGGACAGAGCTCTCAGTTCTCAGGGCAGCTGGGTGGGATCAGAAGTGGAGTCCTGCCCCGTCACTAACCTTCTGCAGTGTCCATGTACTGCACAGGTTGGCAAAAACAGTTGAGTGTGAAGTGATTGAGCAGCTGTGCCTTTCATACTGGTGGTATAGGATGTCAAAGCCAAGCCTCCCTAATCTAGTGGATCTTCAGCTCTCTGTGGGTTGTTATGGTTAGTGTCAATTGTTGAACCTTAGGACAGAAATCAAGCCATTATTAAGAGAGCAATAATGTGATGACATACATGTTGGCAAGGCTTAGGATTTCATAGGTAGACTTCCTTGATTAAAGCCCATACATCAATAGAAGGCCTATTCTGAGGGTCCGGCCTGGGCCGTCACCGTTCCTTTTGGAATAATCTTGACTAAAAGGAGACAGCTTAGGTTCTGGGGGACTACATGTGCCTAGAAGTACTTCTTGTCACTTTGTGGTTTTATTTTGCACTGTCTTTTCAAGGTGGTTGAGTAACTGAATGTATGAACCTGCACAAAGATGCTGTGGCATGCATATCTAGCTTTTTTTTTTTTTTAACTTCAATGACGTTCAGCTAAGAGATTGGTAAACCACCAACATAACATTTTTATGATTCCTCACATTTATAGTATCTTCATTAAAAGTTGAAACCAGGCTCTGGTGCCTCACGCCTGCAATCCTAGCTAGTCGGGTAGAGATGAGGAGGATCATGGTTCAAAGCCAGCCAGGGCAAATAGTTCATTAGACCCTATCTTGAAAAAGCTCATCACACACAAAAAAAGAAGGCTGGTGGAATGGCTCAAGGTGTAGATCATGAATTCAAACCACAGTACTGCAACAACAACAACAACAAATCCCAGAGAGGAAGAATTTGGCTATTTTTGTCTTAGAGATAAAACTGAACAAAAATAAATATCCACCCAGTGGTTCAAGCCAGTAATCCTATCAATTTGGGAGATTGGGATCAGGAGAATGAGAGTTCGAGGCCAGCCCAGGCTTACAAGACCTCCATTTCAACCAGTGACTGGATGCAGTGTGTCATCCCAAGCTACACAGGAGGCTAAGATCTGGAGGATTGCCATTCCAGGCCAGCCTGAGGAAAAAGTTTTGCGAGACTCTCATCCCAGCTATCACAGGAAGTGTGCCCAGAGCACAAGGGCTGGAGGCATGTCTCTGCCTAGCCAGCACGAAGCCCTGAGTTCAAGTTGCATGCATTTTAAAGTCACCATTTATCTGGAAGCTTCTGAAGCTGGAAGTTTCTGAAGTTTCAACTTTAGAAGTTGACAGAACTAGTCTTAGCAGTTTGTAATTTTAGGTGATTTTGGTGGCAAGGAAAAAGCAAAACTGCCAAGTTAGATGTGGGTTGAGTAACTTAGAGTGCCAAAGCAGCAGGGTTTAACATGCCAGCCCTCAAGAGTTAGGTAATGATGCTCCATCCCAGAAAGTACTTTGGCTCAAACATGCTATCCATAGAAACTTCTGAGGTCCCGTGTTTAAAGTCACAATGGACATGTATAACAAGGTAGTCATTTCTCTTTCAGCCCCCTGTCAAACCCAGTAAGGTAGATTTGAGTCATAACCTCTACCTCCCCAGCTGCCTGCCACCATCCTTGTCAGGGGCTGCTAGGGCATGAGGCATAATGGTTTAGGGCCTCCACCTGCTTAGAGTGATACCCGTGAGAGTAAGGTGAACATCCTTGCCCCATGCCTGTCTTGAGAAGAGTCAGCCGTGGAAGAAATGGAGTGGGGCCCAGGGCCAAGGTCCCATGACAGACCAAGGTGATCCTGGGAGCCTATACCAGGGACAGGTACAGCTGATAGCTCTACCCATTCTGACGCCTAACTTACCCCCACTGTGATCCAGAAAGCAGCCACTTCTCTGCAGCCTGTTCAGAACACTCACCTGTTAAATCTGTCTTCAAGGTGCATCTGTAATATTTACATGACAAATGAGTTATCATCCATCTTAGGAGAGGTGTGTGAATGTGTGTGTGTGCATGCACATGTGTGTGTTAGTATTAAAGACTGATTGTGCATGGTAAGGAGGGTTCCATGCTGAGGACCTGTGGGCTTGGGGTAACTTGGACTCAGTGCCTCTAGAAAAGGAAGGGAAATAGAGGAGGTGGAGGAGAGAGCTAGTGCCCAGGCTAGAGTTATCTGCCAGTTAACTGGGGAAGACAGCAGAGGGAGTCCCAGTCCTGCTGGGCACTGGGCCCAGGCTATCAGTCAGGGTTGCCTCTTGGGCCAACTTCCCCAAGGCTTTCCTGTTCCAGGTGGCCATCTGCTTTCCCATCCCTTGGCACTGACCATGGCTTATGAAAAGCCCTGTTGGAGGGATTGCCTTGTAGTTGTTTCTAAAGGGGAAAATGTTTTCTGTCACGCCTGCCATGCCAGGCACACCTGGAAGGCAGAATCTGGCCTTCTGTTGGGCCTTGCAACCCAACAACTAGAACATGCTGCACATAGAGTCTGGCAGATGTTTGGTGAATGAGGAGTGGGTGTGGCTCTGCTGTAACCTGGTACCAGGTAAGAGAACAAGAGGGAGCCAAAGTTGGATTGGTTCTAGTACCAACCCTGTAAAGCTGCTTTGCATTCATTCTCTTGGGTTCTCACTCAGCCCTGGAAGTGGATCTGATCGTCCCCACTTCTCCCCCACACCACCCCTTCACTGCCTTCTCACCATTTGACTGTACTGGCATCACTTACCCTTGCCAGGGTCCCACAGGCTTGCTCTGTAACATCCGTCCCCACTCCCTTTTCCTTGTGTGTTCTGTGCTCAGTGTTCTGAAATCAAGGCTGTGAAACCCCTCTAAGGAGGTGCACAGATGACCTTTCCTAGGAATGGGAAAGTGGAGTTGGGACAGCCATCAAAGAGGTCAGTAACCCCAATAGTGTTAGGTGCAGTGTGCTGAACAACTCTCATAGTTCCTGAGCACCTGTTAGCTCTCCTCTGGGTCCTTTGCCAAAGTCCTGCCTACACTGTGCTGAGTCAGGAGACATGAGCATGCCACACACTGTCTCCTGCCACCTGGATATTGGTGTTCCCGCCTGGCCCTAACTTGTACTGGGTGGGATTCAGAACCTACTGGTTTCTCTATCTGTTACTTAGTTTTACCTGAGATATTTCCATTCATAAAAAGTTTACTTTGGCTCATAGCTTTAGCAGTTTCAATCCAGGATTGGTTGATCCTTTTGTTTTGGACCATGGTAGCACATCATGACAGAAGCAAAATTCACTTCCTAGCTGGGAAGAGAGACAGACAGAAAACAGACACTGAAGTCCCTCAATCTCTTTTAAGGACACATCCCCAATAACTGGAAGATCTTGCACTAAGCCCCACCTTCTAAAGACTCCACCACCTCCCAGTAGTGTCACATCGTGAACCGAGCCTTCACTGCAGCATGTAGAATTTTGGGGGGTCATTTTCAGATTCAAACGGCAGTCCTTCAGCTTTTTATTTTCTCACTTATCTTTCCACATGAATTCTGTCTTAAATGCAAAAATTAAAGGAGCAGAGAACGTTCCTAAGCTCAAAGAGACGTTAAAGAACCTGGTGGTGGGGAGCTGGGGCATGGCTCAAATGGTAGAGCGCCTACCTAGCAAGCACAAGGCCCTAAGTTCACACCCCAGTACCACCAATAAATAAATATTTTCAAAGAATATAAAAAAAGAACTTGGTGCTGCCGATTAATGGAGAGGAGAGGTTTAACACCAAGACCAGAAGAGGTTGGAGGGCTTGCACATGTCCCCCGGTGGTAGTGGCAACTAGGCCAGGCTTAGGTCTTGTCGGTGCCATCCTCCCACTGCACTCTCCTTTGCCCTGACTTCCTGCAGGCTCCTGTGTCACAACACACATCCTGTCTCCGTCTGTGGAAAGGGCTTTGAATACAGACCCTCCAAGCTTATGGGGAAGCAATGCTAACGTCTTGAGTGATGGGTCATGATGTGACTGCTGTGAGGGGCTCACCTGCTTGAGAGGACCCTTGGGAGCTCACCTGCTTGAGAGGACCCTTGGGAGGTCACTTTGTGACAGCATGGGCTGCATTGGCCCCTGGCCAGGCAGGGTGGGGTTACCAGCAGCCAAGTTCACACCTTCAGATAGTTGCCTCATTTGGCACCCCAGGGTGTTTGACTTCTCTGTGCATCGTCTTCTGGACACCTTTGTGCATTAAGATAAAAGGGCTACTATATAGGCTCCAGCCTGGAACATCCAAACCCTATATTATCCAAGGGTCCTGATGTTTCCTTTGAGAATTCTGTAGAAACACCGAGCCTATAATTACCTTTGACTTGCTTCATGGAAATGATTGATGTTTAGGATGCCATTAGGGTATTCAAAAAAAAAAAATACCCTGAGATTAACTAATACCATTGCTTCCTGCTCCATTTAATAATTGTTTTAAATTTAAAAGTGCTTTAATCACCTTCTGTTTTAATGGGAAGTAATAAGACGCCTGTTCAACTGAAGCCTATCTTTGAAGGATAGGTAGGTCGTTGTTTCCTATATCCCCTGGAAGCAACAGAATAAGGATCTTAAGGGGAGTCCTGTGGTCAGGGTGCTGAACCCAAATGTAGGTTGCATGGGAAGTTCCTTGTATGACGTGTACAGACTCCACCCTTGTGTTCTTCCCTGAGCCTGTTCATGGGGCCCCTAGAGAGCTTGGAAACAATCCCATTGAGGCTTGCTTGATCATTCAGTTTGTAGTTTTTGAGAGCCTGTGCCAAAGCACTTATTTAAAATAGCTCCAGCATTCACAAGGGGCCAGCAGAGGGGCCAGCTGATAGGCAAGAGGAAAGAAACAGGGTAGGCTTTTAGAGTGGGAAAGGGCAATACATGGCCAGAACTTTCACCATCCAAGTCACAAAAGGAGTGTGGAGTTATGGTATTCTACTGTACATATTAGTGCAAGCGAGCGAGCAGCAGCATCCCCGGAAAGGCTATTAAAATATTGCTGGTTCTCACCCCAGAGTGCAACACGTCTGGAGTGAGGCCTAAATGTGTGCATTTCTAGTATGTGTCCAAGTGATACGATTGCTGATCCAGGGACAACACACAGATTACCCCCTTAGGGGACAGGGACTCTTCCATGGGCGGGGGGAGGAATTCAACATTCCCTATGAGATGTTACAGAAACTACTACCTGCATGTCCATGAGGTATGGATGAAGTACTCGTACTGATTATCAAGGCCACATGTAAAAATGTATCTCCATATTTTATGGGCCAGCCTTGAGTACTTCTATATCTGTTATGTTAACAAAGACTACAAATCTCTCCTGCCATGTTACAAGCTGACTCCACAACTAAACCTTTGTGTCTTCATTTATCTTTTGCAACTACTTAATTTAAGTTGGGCACAGACAAAACCGGTAGGCTATAGTTCTGTTATCCTGCTGTTATTGTTCTGTAGCCTGGTTTAGTAGCTCATAAATAATATGTATACCAAACATGAATAATGACAGCCCTTGCTGCTCCGGGTGGGGGAAGGCAATGACTCTAGCTACCTCAGCATACACTAGGAAACAGGCTGCCAAGATGCATTCCCAAGATTGAAGCATCAGCAGTGTTGCTCCAAGTGCTGATAGCAGAAACCACCTGCCACACACCTCTGGCAGAGTCAGTTCCCCAGAGCTGTCAGAGGGAGCCACAACACCTACAAATCCTCTCCCAGCTCCTGGATGCAACCTGGGTTTCTCAGGGCTAAGCTGGTGTTAGTTTCCTGCTTTAAGAAGCAAATCAGCTAGGAGAGGATATAGCCTAGCATCCAGTGCTGCTTGCTTCTGATCCAAGAAGCCTCTCTGAGAACCAACATCCCAGGTCTGCCTGAAAAAATGAAGAATTCCTTCCTTTGTCTTAAACAGCTTTACTGAGGTATCATTGCTACTCAAAACTTACACATATTTAATGGATGCATGTTGTTGAGTTGATCAATTCTCATTTGGAAGTGGAAAACAATAGACAACTTTGAAGAAAATGGGATGTCCAAGTCTCTTCTCAAAGTAGGAAGACTGCTACATACAATCTAAGGCCTGGACCCACCCTACCCCATCTCTGATACCTGGCCAGGTGGGTCTCAGAATGGGTGGCTTCTGGTCCATCTGCCCCAGCCCTGTCAATCTTGTAGCCCTCTCCTGACAACAGTGTTGCATCCTGCCAAAATGTATGGGAGAAAGCAGCCAGAAGTCCCTCATAGTGCATAGGTGCTTAGTTAAATATTTAGGGTTCTTGAAGGATTTCAGTGGTCATATTCTCTAACCTCTTTATCTTCTAACATGCCTAATGACTATTTTTCTAGAGGAAAATACAGTCAAATCTCTGGCTTGCTCTAATACTGATTTTATTTGATTATGATGAAATTTATATATTTTGGAATTCCGTAACTGTCAATACTATTACTCATTGAGCCTTCATTTAAAATTTTTCTCAAAAATGAGAAATGGTCAATTGTGAGTTTTTTGATGGGTTGGGTCTGTTTTTCCCTTAATTTTGAATTTCAGCCCCATGCAAATACCACACCTTATTGGGAAGTTTTACTCTGTTTAGGTTGAGGAACAGACTCAGGTTCATTCCTTGCGTTGGTTATTTCTTCAGAGAGATTGCTATCCTTCCACACAGTTGTATCCAGTTTGCTGCAGCCAGACCTGGAGGAGGAATGGAATCAGGAAATGGCCTTCCACATGTCAGACCCTTGGAGCAAAGGGAAGATAAAAGACCAATGCATCCCAAAGACAGTAGAGGCCACAGGGGGACTCCAGGTAAAGGGCAGCTACAGAGCTAGCCAGCTTTCTTTCTGATTTGTTTGCTAATGACAGAAAAGATCTCTGATTCGGGCATCCCTGTTATTTGGGGCAAAAGCCCAGCTCTGCTGGCACCTGGTGGGATTGATGGTTCTGCATAAGTCATTTGCCTAGAATTAGAAGGACCCAGGGCTCCAGGACCAATCATACTGAATGATCCTTATGTTTCAGAGAAGCCAGAAGAGGAACAGAGGGACACCGAGGAAGACAGCACAAGCAGTAAGTTCCCATCTGGTTGTCTGTTTCTGGACCCCTCCTTCCCACCCATCTTATTACTAGTGGCTTATCAGAGGTGGTTTGTGAAAAGACTGGAATCCATGGTCCAGGACCCGTACCTTTCTGCAGAGGGCTTAGCACCAGAAAACTCACTTTGTAAAAGTGCAGTCACTGTGATAAATAAGCTTAAGCCTCAGCAATCAGTTTTTCACTTTTACCAATTACTCTAGGCTGCTATGTGACAGAAGTTAAGACCGAGTAAGAATTTTAAAGAAGCCTCATTTTCCTTGTCTAATTAAATTAAATACTTGAAAGGTGATTCACATACTGATTTTCCCTCCATTTAATCAAATGAAAATTACAGGGTCTTTTAGGAGTTCGAGCATCTGATTCTCGCTGCTCAGCCTCTGGGGTCAGAGAGCCCTCGCCTGGGACACACTCCTGTGACATCCCACCCACTGCCTCTTTGTTTGCAGCTGTCCTTGGCAGGGCTCTTGGACCAAAAATGTCCAGGAGGATTTAGGGAGGGCATGCCTTGTTAGTGTAATAATACACTCAAATCTATTTAGACTGCCTTTGTCTCCAGTTTTAAAAACTTATTTTTTGATGTCCATTGATTTAAAAACAGTTTTTAAGCTAACATGTAAAAAATACATTTATGGGGCTCTATGTGATGTTTCCATACATGTGTATTATTGTGTAGTGTTCAAATCGGGGTAGGCATGGCTATCTCCTCAAACATTTATCATTTCTTTGTAGAAAAAATGTTCAATATTTTTTCTTCTAGCTTTTTAAAAACATACAGGACATTGCCATTACCTATGGTCGCCCTACTGTGTAATAGCATGCCAAAAATTATTGCTTCTCTATAACACAGCACCCTGTTTCCTGGTTTTTAATATTCCCCACATGAAGCAGGTGTTTTGAGGGTGAGAAAACCAAAGGCCAACCACATCCTATCCTGTTCTTCTTCTTGTGAAGATGTCACAAAATTGACTAATTCTCTAGTCTCCCTCTGCAGTGTTGGTCTGAATTATTGAATGGCTACTAGATCCTGGCAAGTTATTTCAGTGGTACAACCAGGATGCTGAAATTGAAAACTTTGAGTACTTTTTATTTTGTTTTTATGCCTTCTGTGATTTTTTAAATAAAGGTGTGCATGAGAAATTGATGCAGCCATTAAAAAAATGAAATTGTGTCATTTGGAGGGAAATGTATGGAACTGGAGATCATCATGCCAAGTGAGAGATGCCAAGCTCAAAAGGCCAAGTACCTCATGTTCTCACTTATGATGACGGTGGTGATGGTGATGATAATGGGAGATGAATGTATATGGGGGACTTCTAGAGGGACATCAGTGGTAAGGGGTAAAGGGAAAGGAAAGGGTACAGAGGTGTGAAAAGGATGGAAGTGTGCTGCATACGTACACATGAAGACAACGTAATAAAACTCACCAAACTGTTTGAAAGGAAGGGAAGGGAAAGGGGAGGGGAATACAATGGAGAAGATGAACTCATTCAAGGTACACTGTATACATCTGTGTAGTTATCACAAGGAAATCCCCTCGTATTATTAATGTATGGCAAATCAAAAGTTAAAAATAAAGCAAAATGAATAAAAAAAGAAAGAAACTGATGTGTACCACAGAGGGTTTCCTTGGACCCAGGAGAAGCTATGTAGAGCGTCTGGAACCTGGTAGATGGCATCGTGTGTGAGTGAGCTGGCCTTGCATAGTCATCTGAGACCTGCAAAGTGACATGGTCTTGTGCAGGTTTCGTGATTGACTCCAGTTATTCACCAGCTTTCCTGCGCCATTTCCAGATCACCTCTCCTGATGTGTGTCATCATCATATGCATTTTTGGAAAAGCTCATTTCATTTTAAAAAGAGCATTTGCCCTTAAAATATAATCAATGAACAAACACATTAACGAAAAGGTGAAAAAAGCTTCACCTTCCCTCCCAGCGTTCTCCATGTAGTGTGGATTCTTCCAGCTCTCTGTGCAGCTGTATGTGTGTTTAGTTTTGTAACAATGATTTCTCTGCTTGGCTCTACCCACAGATACCCTTTTATATTATGAAGTACACATAGATATGCATAATTCTTATTGATGGCTAAATATTACTGCACATTTATTTTGTTCTTCCAATCAGTATGTATTAATCACCTTCCATTTCCCAGTCCTATCCCAGGCTAGAGAGTAGGAATAAAGCAGGAATGAGTTCTTTATATTGTTTTTTTTTTTTCCAACCCACTTCTTAATCACAAGATCATTAATAGTGTTTATTTTCTCAGGCTGAAATTGGCTTGATATGTATTTTTTATTATCCTTCTGTGTTAAAATATAAAGTCCAAGAGATCCGTGGCGTTGCCTCTTTTGCTCACTGATACATCTTTAGCACTAAAACAGTATTTGGCCTACACCAGGAACTCCAAAACTATTGATCCTTTGATCCTGTCTGTTCATAGTTAAGTGAATGAGTGGACAGATAGATGGACGGGTGGGTGGATGGGTGGATGGATAGTTGGGTGGTCACATGGATGGATGAATGGTTGGGTGGGTGGTCACATGGGTAGATGGATGGTCACATGGATGATTCCTGCATTTCACATGAATAACCTTGATTGGGTTTCCTTAAACTTCCAGCTCCACACTAGCTACTTTAGACTGTTAAATGAAGATATGGTTTGGTCTTGTGTTCATCTTGTCTTTGTACAGGAATGTGTTGAACCTTTTGTTATGTTACTGACTCCTTCTGTATAGCAGACAAGCAGTTGACTCAGGATACATCCTGAGTCTCCCAGTGCCCCCTGCCCCCCAGCTTTCCTCTCCATCCTGGGAGACCTGACCCAGAACCAGCAGCTCCAGAATTGGGCCCTCTCTCTGGCCCTGGACTCTCTTCAAGGACCAGCATCATTTTGGACTGGTCCAAGTCCATGCCTTATAAGTTGCTTGGTGTTTTGGATATCACCCCTCCCTTATGGGTGCGATAATGTTCTGATCCACTTTTTCAAGAGAACCACTCAGCTTTAATCTTTAAAAACACAGATCAGATAGGTCACTTTTCCACAAAAACCCACTAACTGCTTCTTATGCACCAAATCTCGAAGTGTTTGTCGTGGCTTCAAAATCCTCCCTGACCCGTGTCCTGTCACTGGACTGCTCTGAGCTCATGGTCCTTAACGTGCACAATGTTTCTGTCCCTCTTCCTGAAGCACTCCTTTCCAGGGATCAAGGGGTAGCTTACTCATGCATTCCAGGATAAGCTTTAAGGGGACCTTCTCAGAGAGCTCACCTCTGGCCTATAGGCAAAAGCTGCTCCCTGTTCCCAAGGCCTGTAACATGCTTTGACATATGTAGGTATGTCTAAATTCCTGAATATAGCAGACTTTCCATATATATGACACATATCTTGGATATATCTAAATGGCATTTCTATCATCCCTCTTTCTGTCTGTATCCATTATCTCTCTATCTTTACATAAAGATAGATATGCCTCTGTCATCTACCATCCATCCTCATTGGTCCATGCATGGCCCTCTTAAGTGTCATTTTATTCATTTATTAATAGTATGTTGCACACATGAGTTCTCCATTCAACCCAAGAACTAATATACTGACAGTACTCCCAGTGGAATCTGTGTTCTTCTGCACCCAGGACATTACCTCTGCTGTGCATCTAGATGCTCTAATGCCCTTGTTTCCCTTTTTCATTCCTAGTATTTTGTCATGCATGGGTGCATGCTGGCAGTATTTTCTTCATTATGTTTTTCAGAAGACAAAATAGGTGGAAGGCATGCCTTCTAATTAGAATAGATTTCTCCCAATTTTTAAATTATATTTTTCTTGTTAAATTTTTTTCTATTTATTCTTATTCTCTTGGTTTTCTCTTTACTTTTCTTTTATGTTTGTCCTTTCTGCTGCTTTTTAATATGAAAGCATTATACAATGCATACGTCCTTATAGTTGTAATAACTGTGAAAACTTGTCACACCATTGCTTTATCTCACACATGCATGTAATTCACCTCCATATCCAAGAATAAAGGTAATCTTCAATATAACCAAAATACCCATATCATTCCTAAGATAGTGGCAATCCTATATCCTGGTCTAATATATATTCAGTTTATTAGAATATCTAACATATATTCGATATTCTAATATATATTCAAATTTCTCCAGTTGGTATAAGAATGTCTGTTACACCTGTTATGATGTTACTTATTTAAACCAGGATCTAACCTAGGTTTATATACCACATTTGGTTGCATCGTTACGTTCTCTAGTGTTCCAGAACAGTACATCCAATACTTACAAAAAAAAAATCTTAGGACATTTGACTGAAGGATCCAAAAGTAATGTCTTGGAGAATGTCCCACATGCTGGACTTGTGTATCTTCCTGATGTCATTTAGCTTCTTCCTCTAACTTAGGTATTTGCTGAAAACTAGGTTAGTGGGGCAGTAAAACTGGTCCAGGCTAAGCATTCTTGGCAACTATGCTTCATAGCCAATGTAGCTAATGCTACAAAAATACATTTGAAGAGTTTTGTCTTTAAAGGCAATGGAAATTAGACAGCTCCAGGCTTTGCAAAATGATTACTAATCTACTCAAGCATTAAACAAGCAAGAATCATTTCTACCCTAAGAAAGCCCTAATGAGGAAAACATCTGGCCCCTTTGCAGAGGCTGGGAAATGCTTGCATTCCTTCCAGTAACTAGTTAGCATGTGGGGGTGATGCACAGTGCTTTATCTGACTTGCTTCAGTTGAAGTGAGGTAAGGAATTGGGTATCCAACAGAGACGAAAGCCTGGTGAAGCCTATCTGTTCCTGTTTGGACAGAGAATTTTTATTCTGATTTCTTTTTACCATGATGGGTTCTCTCTCGCTACTCCCCTGTCCCATTTCCTTTCCCCTTCCCTCTCTCCCCTTCTCCCCCACCTCCATACTCCTTCATCTCCTAGGCCAACAACTGAATAACAAAGTAAACAGATGGCCTAAGTTGGCTGATCCACAGAGTTGGAGCTGACAAGATGCTCTTGAAAATTCCTTTCCACAGACTTTAAGTCCTGCGACTTGGCCTTGCTTATGTTAAACACAACACACCACAGAAAGTGGGTGGGAAGTGGAAGTCTGAGGACCAGTGTGTCTCTGTGTTTCCACCAAAGCAGCCATTTATAAATGCCATACATTTCTAGAAGTCATCTTAAAATTGTTTCCTTCTGGTAATAGGAGGTTCTTGAACTATAGAAAATCGTCTTTCCCAACATTGTAAATTATTGGTGTCTAAAAAAGAAAAATGAGTATGGGGGCCTGGGTCCCCAGCTCTGTATGAGGCCCCAACCTCCCTCAGTAGGGGAACCTGAACATGGTCTCCTCTCTGCCTAGGGCCCTCCCCTTGAGCTGTCATTTCTTCCTCTTGTCCTACCAGTCTAAAAGCTGCAATTATTGAAAAGTATTTACAGTGCTAGTGAAAGGGTGCTTAGTACATGTGTGCTTACTATCGACTCTCAATTTCATTTAATTCTTCACAGTGATGCTAGAAGGTGAACACGTGTATTACCTTAGTGTCAAGACAAGGAAACTGAGACATAGCAAGGTTGACTTGACAGGAAGTGATGGAGATGGGATGGTGGCCGATGTCTGCCTGTCCTACACATCCTCCAGAGTTCCTTTTTTGCCACATGGCACTGCATTTAGTCTAACCAATCACTTGGCACCTTTAAGCTGTTCATCTACAGCCCGGGGGATGGGTTTCAAAGCATTAGCCACTGTGGGATGGGGTTGAGGAAAGCCCACCTTCACTGTAAATCATTTTCTCCCCTCAGACCAGGGCTCTGAGGCGTCTGAGAAACTCTGATGTTACACCCATTTCTAGGGGTATTTGAGTTGCTGTCAGCCTGACTAGAAGAGCCAAGGAACCATGGGAAAGCTCAGCTTCCAAACTCAACTCCAGCAACACCAAGCAATGAAAGACACCACAGTCTTTTGCCTTGGAAAACATCATGGTGGACAGTTGACCACATTGTAATTTCCTGGATGGATCCTTTCCCCAACTGGTGCTTCCCAAGAAAAACTAGTCACTGTGCTCTACTGCCAGCCAGCAGGATTCAAATGTGTCCAAGCACAGAGAGGCAGGAGGTGGGCAATCCCCAGGCTGTCCCCAGGTCTGAAGGAACTAGCTGCATGTGAGCTGCATACAGAACCATCTTCCTAAGGTCCCTAAGAGCCCCAATGGAAGGACAGCACTCCGAATGCAGGAATTAGTGCCAGGGCAGGAGCTTGGCACAACTCTTGAAAGGTTTCCAGCCTTCCATATGAGGAAACTGGTCAAGACTGGACAGGGACTTGTGTGGCCTTCTACAGGATGGGCCCTGTCCTAACTCCCATCTAATGCAGGGAAAGCAGGTTGTTGCCCTGCTGGGTAAACTGAGTCCTGAATGAGACAAGCTTTTGTAAACGAACTTACACATTTGGGGACCATATTTTCTATGCCCTTTATCAAGACTTACAGACTCTTGATGGTTTTTATGCTGTTTGGGGGTCTTAGGCAGCTTATAAAAGTGAATTTCTCTAGTCAGAAGTTCTGGAACATTTTGAGAGCTTATGAGGATCAAAGTTTAGGACATTTGGAGTTGTAACTTTTCTGGAGCATTGGGATGTTTGACCACATATTGCTTACTAGGACTGCTACAGAGTACCACAGACTAGATGACTAAACAGAAATTCATTCTCCCACAGTTCTGGAGACTAGATAGAGACCTTAGATCTCATTGTGGGCAGCCTTCCTTCTAAGCCTGTGAGGAGGATCTATCCCAGGCCTTTCTCCTACGTCTGTGGTTTGCTGGCACTCTTCAGTGTTTGTTGGCTTGTTGAAGTAACCCAGCTTGCACTTGGGTGGCTTTCTCCCTGCATATGTCTCTCTGTGCCCACGTGTCTCCTTGTTTAGGGACACCAGATACACTGGGTTAGGGCCCACCTTTATGATTTCATCTTAATCTGGTACAGACTGCAAAGGCCTTATTTCCTAATAAGGCTACATTTTGAGGTATTGGGGATAAGAACTTCAATCCATGGGGACATAATTCAGCCTTATAATGGTCACCAAATCAGACCTCACTCGTCTGTGGCCTCCTTGGCTAACTAGTCAACCTCTACCTCATCTTTGGGCACTTGACCTAGATGGGATGGGTGGAGCAGGGGGTGACTTATCAAAAAGTGCTCATCCAAGTGACAGAAGGCGTGGGAATCCATGCTGGTGTTGATGAGCATGTGTGTGAGTTCTTCAGGGAGAGAAGAGGATGGGGTGGGGATGTATAAGCGAGGCTGCCAGCCTCAGCCTTGTTAGTAGAATATGCAGGGTGTGTTACAGTTTGAATGTTCCCTCCAAAACTCACACTGAAACTTAGTTGCCGTTATGACTGGCACTATTGGGAGATGGGACCACAAGAGGTAATTGGGTCATGAGGGCCCCACCCCCATGAATGGATTGATGACTTACTGTAAGAAAGGGCTGGTTATGAAAGTGAGCTCTCCCGTGAGTGCTCTGCCCTCCACCATGTTGTGATGCAATAAGAAGGCTCTCACCAGTGGAAGGCACCTTGACACTGGACTTCCCAGCCTCCAGGACTATGAGCAATAAATTGCTTTTCTTTATAAATTATCCGGTCTATGCTGTTCTCTTATAGCAGCAGAAAATGGAGTAGGAAAGGGGCTTTCCACATA
The DNA here is from genome assembly GCF_047511655.1 of Castor canadensis. Classification (NCBI taxonomy): domain Eukaryota; kingdom Metazoa; phylum Chordata; class Mammalia; order Rodentia; family Castoridae; genus Castor; species Castor canadensis. The sequence goes on along the minus strand of NC_133404.1, from coordinate 29,702,100 downwards.
GCCCAGGGTTAAGCTCGGGCACTGAAACTCACACCTATAAGTGAAAGGCCTGGTTTTTCTATATTGAAAAGGGCTCCATTTCCCTGCGAGCTCTGCACTGGAGAGCTGCCAGGTGAGCAGGGAAAGAGATTGACATACCAGCCTGGACTGTACTGTTTTAATATAATTTAAATAGAATAATGTTCTATATAATTTTAATAGTATTTTAGTAACAATTTTTCTGGACATAACCAGAAAGTGCTGAGTCCTGCCAACTAGTGTGGTTAAAGGGGTCATTCCCAATACATAGTTGGGGGCAGAGATGGAAAAATCTAGTTTCCTGAGCCACCCCCAATCCAGCAATTGAGTACAGAAGTACATCATTTTAAGCTCCTGGGTGCTGTACTCCTCTCTGGGAATCTCTGGTGAACTATGTAACTAGGTGAACATATATTCAGTCTAGACCTCCATGCTGCATAGTGACACATAGCCCTTTCACCTCTCTGAGACTCGGTTTCCTCATCCAGACAGTTGTTCCAGGACTCCCATGAAGATGACAAAGATGAGGTGTGTAAATAGGCACCCCGATGACATCCAGCTAGCGAAGCAAATTTTAGCCAATGAAGTGTTGGTCTCTGCTCTGCTGAGGCTGTTCCCTCCTGTCATGCCAACATCCATAAACAGCACCCCACAAAATCCTTGTGACTGTAATTCCTGCAGTCACCCACATTATCCTTGATTTTTTTCCTTTTAAGAGAAATTACCCATTAGAGATTGGTAATTTGTGGAGTTATTTGTGCACATTTGCAAAAAGGGGAGACCAGTTGGAGACAGCAGTATTTTTAAAAAGAAACACATCGCTTTGGGTTTGCTTTTTTTGTTTGTTTGTTTGTTTATGACTCTTAGTCACAACATCACAATGCATTCATCTCAGTATTCTAGAGGCTAAGGCTCTAGATGGCACAATGATTGTGGGAGGCACCATCAGTGTAGTACCAGTTTCTCTCTGAGATCTTGCAGACTTTTTGCTGGACTGGCCTGGAACCACAAACCTCTCACAGTCTGCCTCCTGAGTAGCTAGGATTATAGGTTTGAGTCACTATACCTGGCCTGTGTAGTATTTCTAGAGCAAATTTTTTGAGAAATGTCCATACTATTTTCCACAGTAGCTGTACCAATTTACAAGGATTCAATTTTATCCACAGAGGGGTGTTTTTGCCCCTTAAAGTGAGGCCTTTGGGGTTTACTTTGATCTGTTTTGGCTTGGCAAAAATTGTTGAGAGAAGAGGACAAAGGGGCACATGACTGTCCCAGCAAAGTGCTGTGTGCCCATCTTGGATGCTCATTATTCCTGTGGTGTTAGGCTACTTGGTGAAGAGATGATGAGGAAGACACTAGCAAGACACCTCCTAACCACACAACTGACTGTCCAGAAGTCCTCACACACCAGATTAGAGGAGAGAGCAGAAAAGAGTGGCCAGGAAGTGGAGATAAGGATTTCATTGCACAAAGGGTTGTGTCCCACTTTCTTTCTAACTGACATGTCTCATACTCGGCCTCTGTGTCCCAGCCTCTTTCACAAACCATGTGGTATATCTTTTCAGAATATCCCCTGTTATTTGCTAGTTCAGAACTTTAGAAGTTAACACCCAAACCTTGCATATGGAGGAGACAGTTTTTCTAGGTGCAAATCCTACCCCTGACATTCCAGGCATCTACTCTACCTTCAAGTGCTCATTTGATGCTTTCTGGGAGTGGGGAGCAGGCCTGGAACCTTGGGAAATCCCCTGCAAAGGTTTAGTAGTGACATCCTGAGTGCCCCATGTGTATAAAGTAATTTTGATTCTGCTTAGGAGCTCCAGAGCTTTGAACAAGTTAATCTGGTTTCCACAAATGAGCATCTCTTGGCTGATATTAAGAAACTATCAGGCCTTAGGAAAGGGCTGAGGACCAACATAATCCTGGAATACCTGATTCCATTTGAAATCAAAGGCTCTAAATTACTCTTCAGTGTTTCCAGAAGCACCCAGTGGACATTGGTTCCTAGGCCGTGTTTCATTGAAAGCTGATCTGCTGCAGAAGTGAAGTCAAGGAAGGTAACATTCAAGCACCATGTGCTCAAGAAAGAATGCTGACTATGGCCAGAGCCTTGATCAGAAGACCAAAGCCAAGCAGGTGCCCATGCCTGGGTTCTGGCCGATGCTCTCGTGGAGCTCAGGATATGAGGTGCACTTCCCAGGACACCTTTGTCAGACTGCCCAGGTCTAAAAAAGATGTGGAGAGTGAGAGTGAGCCTCCGAAGATGGGACAGCTGAAGCCAGTTCAGGAGAAGAACCATCGTGTCCCCTCCTTACCAAGCAGCTGGCTGCAAAGAAGCTGTGGACCTTCTAAAGTGAAGTCCTGGACTGTGTCCCCATCTGTAAAAGACCAGCCAGGAGAGTGCTGATCCTGGAGATCAAGGGAAGGGGCTGTTTTAAGGAGTCCTCAGGACAGCTTCCTTCTGCCTTGAGGTGGCCCAGCTGTGGTAGGAGCAAGTCCCATGAGCACTCCGCATCGCCACCTGTGACTTTTCAGGGACTCTGGTCATGAGATGGGCCCAGGATAGCCATCCTGATCTGTCACTGGCTGACATGGACCACTTGCTGGGACAACTCATCTCCCTAGAATGCTGGAAGGTCTGCTGAGCTCACCCCACATCAGGTGGGCCACAGCTGGAAGTGACCTGCCTTGTCTGACTTAATAGGGAGTTTTCCCTCTTTACTTCCAGCCAGATGGATTTGTGTTTGAGGTTCCTCCTTGGGAAAGAGGAAGGAACAGAGCCAAATCCTTACCATGGGGCAGGTACTTTAGGTGTCTCATCCTTTGAAAACCTCCCAGTTACCCTGTGTGGATGGCATCATTCTCCTGTTTAACAGGTACAAACAGCTGAGGGAGAGAAAGACTATGTTATTCATGCAGTCAGGATGCACTTGGGAGAATGGACCTTGGTATAACCTCACCTTGACTCTACTGAGGAGTGAAACCCAGCCCTCTTCACAGTAGTCTGGGCACCACCTGCTGAACATCCTTGAAGAGACAGAATTCATCTTATAAAAAGATTTTGAGGGTATCAAGCTACTGCTCCTGCTGATCTCGACTAGTATGGAGGAGTTAGCCCCTGGGTGTGTGGTGTAGTATCAGGATAGATGGCACACCCAGGGGAGCTCTATGGAGGTAAAGAGGGGGACAAGATGGCTGTTGGAGGATGAGGGTAACATAGCTGCTGTAACAAATGTTCCCCATATTTCAGTAGTTGTGTAGTCAGTATTCTCTCCCTATAACAAATATCTGAAATAACCAGTTTCTAAAGAGAAGAGGGTTATTTTGGCCCCCAGCTTTGGAAGTTTCAATCCATTGACCTTATTGCTTTGGGGCCTGTGACAGCACATCATGGTGGAGCAACACTGCTCATCTCATAGGCAGGATGCAAAAGAGAGAAACAGGAAGGGTCTGGAATCCCACAATCCCCTTTGAGGGCATGACCCCTGTGATCTGAAGACCACCCACTAGACTGCCCCTCACATGCTCTACTATTTCCCAAAAGTGGCAACTTGGGGAGCAGGCCTCTAACACTTGAGCCTTGGGTTTGGGGGAGACTCAACATCCAAACCATAGCACTGGCCTAACACTATCAACTTTAAATCTCACTCCTGTTATGCAGTCTACAGCAGCTGTTACTGGTCAATAGATGATTTTCTTCATTGCCTTGTGTGAGGGGCCTGGGTCTTTCCATTTTGTATCTTTTCCATTCCAAAAGCCCTTTGTCTTGTTCTTTCCCCAATTGGTGAGTGGAAGGAAGACCATGGGCCATTCATATCTGCTTCATGAGGACTCCAACACTTGGCAGCTCTGCTTATATCCCACTTGTCCCATGGCCTTGTCTGTCCAGATGCCCAGCAGGTGGGAGGTGTGGTTGGTGGTGGGGCTGTCTCCTAGCAGGGAAACACACCCCCATTGGGCACGAAGTGCACATTTTTGATGTGTATGTAGCCTTCTCTGCCTCAACAGAGTCAGGGCCCAGAAGAAAGCAGGTAGCTGAGAGAAGGCTGCTCCCTCAGGGGCACTTGCTGGAGGACACAGAGAATAATGAGTCAATCAGTCCTCCACTATGAAGAGATATTTTAGCAGCACTAGCCCTGGCAGGGTGACAGTGTGGCCCCTTGTGCATGAGACATATGGTGGACCAACTCCCTACCAAAGCCTTCTAGACTGGCATCCACCTGGGAGCAGGCTTAACCAGGGATCCCTGACAGGAAATAATGGTGAGCCAAAGAGAGACAGGGTATGATAGGGAGTGGCAGTTAAAGCAAAGTCAAATGTAGGGTTCGCTCAGGCCATTGGCACCCCAAAGACCAGAGAGTCCTCAGCACAGATCCTCTCCTGGAGACATCTGGGTCCACAGGCAAGTGAGCCCTAGATCTGGTGGGACATGGACAGGCATGGAGTCTTCATAGAGGGACTGCCATATTGTCTTCCCCAGTCAGTGGCTTGGAAATAGTCACTTACAGATCCACCAAGGAAAGAGAGTCATATGTGACAGGTAAAGTCAATTCTGGATTTAAATTATGGGATTCAGTGGAATGACAGAAACTTTGGAAACCCAGATGAGTGATTTGGATTTTAATCCATCTGCATATTTTACAGGCGAGTGAAGCAGGTAATTAGCATTTTACTTTGCAGAGCTTAGAATCAGTCTTCTTTATGTCTGTTTGGTTCCTTAGATATTCAAAAGACATTATTTTAGACCAGTCATAAAGCGGAATCCGTCTATAACCCAAGTAGGATGTGATGGAGGCATGAGTAAGACAAGGGGACAGGACCTATAGAAAGGACTTTTTCTGAAAGCAAAAGAAAATTGGTTATAAAAGGAGTGATTGCCAAGTGCTATGAATTGCTTTTAAATATTCATCCTTAAAGAAAAAATTAAAGTTTAAGTACACAGTGTGGTAGTCCACATGAATAATTGTTTTTGCCCTTCTATATACACCCCCACACTCATGCACACTTGTCCAAAAGTGATATAATATGTAAGGACAAAAATCTGAGTGGGGAAAAACTTTATAATGATAATTAAGTGGACAAACCTGTCCTGCCAAAAGTTGTAGACACTCAATGCAAAGCCACTTGGTTCCTAAGAATTACAGTGAAATTTCCACTGGCACTATCAAGCCAAAGATGAGAATTTGCTGCTCTGGCTTTATTCAGAAACCTCAGGATACACTGAAAGGGTGATAGAGAAAAGGAAGGAACAAAATGGAAACCGTCTGGTGGACCTAATGGTTCCATGTGGCCAGCCAAAGAAGCAGTGGACAGGGAGGCATTGCATCACTCAGTCTCAGATTCCAAGCGCAGGAAGAGCAAATTCCAGGAAAAGTAGGTAATACAGCCTCCGGGTGCAGATGACCAGTGAAGAAGGCAGCACTGATATCAACAGAAACTTCCAGCTTTTCCCCCAAGCCAGAACGTGTGCTGGGAGTATTTTGCTGTCACACTAACAGCAAGGGAGCATAGGAGAGAGAGAGAGAGAGAGAGAGAGAGAGAGAGAGAGAGAGAGAGAGAGAGAGAGAGAGAGAGAGAATAGACAGGTGGGGGAGGACCCTAGGCCAGGTAGGGGAGAGACAGCCAACACAAGCATCAGAGGGGCAAAGGCCTGACTTCAAGCCCTCAGGGCCCCAGGACCTAGCTCAGCACAGCTCAGGATCTCAGTGCTGCTTTGTTCCTGTGAGGACACCACCCCCGGGAGCAGTCCCTGCTCTGCCTTTTGTGTGAGGATGGCTGCTCAGTCCTGAGCTCCAGCAAGCCACCTTACTTAGCACCCTGGCATCACCCAGCTGAGGGCACTGTGTCAGGATAGGAAGGTTCAGGAGTCAAGTCTAAATCCACCAACTTCAAATCAAGGGCACATGCCCTCCACACTGCCTCCCTGCCCTTCTGGCTCCTCCCCATGGGCCACAGGGAAAGGAGACTGACCATGGTGTCCCATTGGCCTTCCTGGTACCTGCAGAGGGAGCTGAAAGCTGGAGTAGTTTGGAGCAATGTCAGCAGAAAGTGACACTGGTACCATAGAACCGATGCAGTGTGGCTGGGGAGGCTGATGGGGCATCACTAAGCCAGAGGCAGATGAAAATCTGCTTGTCTCTTGCTCAGTTGTCTAAGGCATTGGTGACAGCAGGCAAGGGACTGTTAATGCAGAATGGGCCACAGAGCCCAGAACCCCCAGGGAAGGTGGTCCCTTAGTATGGGGAGAGTTCTGGTGATCCAAAAGTGCATTGCTGTGCTGACTGTGGTTTGGGGACAGGCACTGAGGACCACAGACCCAGGCTAGAATCTTGCCACGCCCCTAGATCAGTGATCTTCAGCATGTCACTTACCTGTAAGGTCTCAGACTTGTGTAACCTGTGTGTGGAGGGGAGCATGTCGGCTTGTAACCATCCAATGGTCCACTCTACTGGATCACATGGAAGACACGACTTCCCTGACTTCTTAGACAGGGCCATAGAAGTGCAGAGTCAAAGGGCTGTGGGAGCAGGGATATGGCTTGGTTCTGAACCAAATCATTCGATTGTTTTGTTGGTTATTTACCAGATTTTCTTGGGGAAATGATGCAAAGTAAAGGTCTGGTTCAGGTGAGCCTGGATTAACCCAACCCAACCAAACACACACACACACACACACACACACACACACACACACACACACACACACACACACCAGAACCTAAAAGTGGTACTCCCTAATTTGAATACTGCTGAGTTGCCCTGGTTTATACCTACCTGTCTAGTCATGTCAGAGGCATATATATATATATATTTTTTTTTTTTTTTTTTTTTTTATTATTTTATTTATTTATTTTTTTTTTTAGTGGTATTGGGGGTTGAAATCAGTGTCTCATGGTTGCTAGGACAACACTCTACCTCTTGAGCCACACCCTCCCAGCCCTTTTTGCTTTTGTTACTTTTGTGATAGGGTCTCATGTTTTCTCCCCCAGTCTACCTAGAAAGTGATCTTCCTACTTAGCTGGGATGATAGGCACACACCACCATGTCCAGATTATTTTTGTTTCTCTTGTTGAGATGGGAGTTTTGCTAACTTTTTCCTCTGGGCTGGCCTCAAACAAAGATCCTCCTCCCATGTAGCTGGGATTACAGATGTGATTCATGGCGCCCTTTGGGAGAAATGGCCCTGGGTGAGTTGAGTGGATGTTTCCATAATGAGCAATGAGTATCACGAATTCCCAGGGCAAATTTAGGAGTTGCTAAGGCATTCTTTTTCTTGTGACTGGAATATTTTCCTCAGCTCCCAGAGATGAGGGGCCCCCAACACTGAAGCTCTTGGGAAATGATCCCATACCCATTGTTAGTTCACATGTGCCAAATGGAGCCCACTCCAACACAGAGATTCCAAGCCAGAGTCCATGGCTTGGCTTAAAGTCCTTTTAAATTCATTGTAAATTGTGCGCCAGCAGGAATTTTCAGTAGAGAGGATACATTGCTTTATTGCACTCTCAAGCGTGCCAAATTTTAAGAGCAAATAGATCAAGAGGTTAATGCATTCTAGGGAAGACAGATTTTGGTCAACTACGCAAAAAAAAAAAAATTAGATATTCCTTGCCAATGATTGCAGAGACAGTCTGTGGAAAGCCAATTCTAGTCACTTGATTAACATTATTGTTACTTTCCTTGTAATTCCTGGACCAAAAGCCTCCCTTGGTACCACTTCCCCTAGCCAAGTGTTATTTCCTTCCAAATGCCTTGAGGTGCCTCTCAAATTTGGGAGGGCAGCCAGTGGCACAACATGGACATACACGTAACCTCCCCAGGCCTCCAAAGGATCACGAATAGTGGCTTTTCACACTGTGCCTCTTATTTTCCACATTGTTTTGTGGATTTTTATAGATTTTTTAATACTTTGTTTTTCCAAAAGGATTTGCAGCATCCACTTTTGTCAAGATGCAGCGGGTGTATATTACAAATATCATTTTACCAGAATTCTCAAGCAGGGCCAAGATGTTCAAGAATCAGTTAATTAGGCTGGGTGTGGTGGTGGCTCTTACTTGTAATCCCAGCTGCACAGGAGGCAGAGATTGGGAGGATCACATTTCCAGGCCAACTGAGGCAAAAAGTTAGGGAGATCTCATCTCAACCAAGAAGCTGAGTGTAGTGGCACACATCTGTGGTTCCAGCTACAAGGCAGCCTATAGGATCCTGGTCCAGACCAGCCCTGGACAAAAGCCCTGAGACTACCTGAAAAAAACTAAAACCAAAAATGACTTGGAGGCATGGCTCAAGTGGTAGAGTGCCTGCCTAGAAAGCATGAAGCCTGGAATTCAAACCCCAGTATTGCCCCCTCCCCCACCAAAAAATCAGTTAATTGAATAAAATCATCTGATTCACTTGAGTGAGTCTAGAGCTTGACCAGAGAAATATTTCCAGTTGCTTTGTGGATGACAATGTGTGCTGAGCGTGTCTGCTCTCTCTGCCTTGGAAAATAGCGATCCTCTCCAGAATGGGTTTTGGGGTTGTATGGTTGGGACCTGATGGCCTTAGAGCCACCATCCTAAGAGCTGCCTCTTTGCTGATGACAAGGGCTAGCACCACTGTGGTTTGTGGTGATGGTTGATGTTGTTCTTTTAGTCTGTCCTTGATGTGAGTTTTACTGTCATTTCTCCTCATCCCTGGAGAGTCGCATAGAAATGACTTAATGCATAAAGAGTTCTGATTATTTTCTGATTTTTTTAAAAAGGTTTTTGCACTGTAGTAAAATCCCTGAGCTGAAGAGGCCTGAGTGTGGTTCCTGCAGGAAGCTTTGGGCTGGCTCCTGGCAGGGGTATGCTTGCCTCTGTTGGCTGGACATGTAGTAGAGAAAGACATGTAATTACCTCATTGACATCTGGGCTTCTCCAGCAACTAGGGAGGCATGTTGGGTTTGACCTTGGCCAGGAAGGTCCCTCCAGCCCTTCTCTTTTGAACATTTCCCCCAGGTGTACAAACAACTGTGGATTTCAGTCTAGAGAGCTTGTTGAGGTCTACATTCAGAGCCATGCCAGGCCTATATTCCCAACTCTTCTCTGACTTGCCTACTCAGGCCATAGCAGCCACCTTCCCCTCAGAGAACAGGAACCCCTGTTGGTCGTTGTCAATCTCACCTTCATGCTCTGTCTGAACACCAACTATTGCCCAGAGGAGTATGGGTGAAGAATGTTGGGGCTTCTCGACTCTGGCTTTTGGGCATGGGTGCTTCTGACTTCCCAGATCACAATCCTGACAGGGCCAGCCCTGCACTGGGGCCTGGGAACAGAGCCAATGGAGCCACAAAGAAGGAGGTCCATGGGCTTGAGATGTGGCTCAAGTGGTAGAGCACCTGTTGTGCAAGTACAAAGTCCTTGCCAAACCCCAGTCCAGCCAAAGAAGAAGGTCCAGGACTTCATTCACAGATGACAAGAGTCAGGAACAGGGCATGGCACTGGGGCCCAGGGCCAGGAACATAGCATCTGAGCAGAGGGAAGCCTTAGTGAGCTGTATGTCTTCAAGGTGACATGGTGGATGGTGGGCTAAAAGTCTTACATGGAAAGGGCCAGCAGACAAATAAACAGCAGTCCCTTGGATAAAAGTCTGTTGAGTGTCTAACTGGATTATCACACTTACAAAATGTTAGAAATATCTTTAAGATATTGGGGTGTCAGAAGAAAGATGACCCAACTCAGAAGTCAATAGGCAAGGCAAAATTTACTTCTGCAGAATGGTGTGCACCAAGCAAAGAGGCTGGGAAGCAAGCACACCAGGGGGGGAGTCGGCCTGGGTTTTACCTCTAGCACAATGCTGCCCCTCTCCTGGACTGGGCAGGTTTGGGGTTCAGAGTCTATGTGGATGGCTAATTGAAAAGAAACAGGTCAGGAGGGAGCTTTAGACAAAGAAATTTAAAAGTTCAGGGAAGCAATGACTGTTTTAGGTTATTAGCTCCAGAACAAGGGCATCTAGTGGAATTTGCCTGGCTGAGAATAGCAACCCTTTGTTCTTAATAGAAATTTTTATCAGGTTAAGCAGAGTCCCATGAAGTGAGTGTATGGGAAGCAAGTTAGTGAGGTGGTTATTACTGATTAACTCCTTTGACAGAAAAGACCCAACCTAAGCTGAGTCTCACATAGAATAGTTTTTATAGTCCAACATTCAACGGGTAGATAAGGAGACAGATGCCCAGGGCAGCTGTGTGAGATGCCCAGAAACCTTTGGCCACACAGTGACAGAACCAGTACTTAGGTCCAGTCTTTCCTTGCTCCTGTCCACTACTCTCTTGTCTTTGTTTTCAGCTGCTATGACATAATACCACAGATTGGGTGATTGGTACAGAAATGATGTTTATTTTTATAGTTCTAGAGACTGGGAAGTCCAATATCAAGGTGTCATCATCTGATGAGATTTTTCTTGCTGCCTTATCCAATGTCAGAAGGCAAGAGGGTCCCTCGTGGTGAGAGAGCAAAAATTTGGGTGCAAGACAGAGTTGAAGAAGTTGAATTCATCTGTATAACAACCTGTTCCTGTGATAACTAATCCACTCCCACAATAACTAACTCAGTCTTGTGATAACAGTTTTGGTCCACCATAAGAAGAGCCCTTATGGCTAAATGCCTCTTAAGAGGTCCCACCTCCCAGTATTGCCACAGTGTCAATTCAATTTCAACATGAGTTTTAGAGAGGACATTGTAACCATAGGACCTCTTTATGAATCTTCTTAGACTTTTGGGGGTGTTGCTAACTTTAAAGGTGAGAAGTCATAAAGGATTTAGTGGACTCCCCAAATTACATATCACTCTCGGTCATCTCTTACTGGGAATTTCCTCAACGTTCATTTCTTAAGGATTCCTGAGCAAGTCACAATCCTGAATTTTCCTCAGCTAGCCCCTTACTGTTTGCTAAGAGCTAGCTCAGAGAGAGTGGGGACTTGAGCTTTGGGCTCAGGCCAGTGAGTCTGAGCTGGTCTGTCCTCCACCCTTGCACACTTCCATGGATATTTGTGACACCCCACAATCTTGGATAAATGCAGTGAAGCCATTCCTTGACTATGAGACAATTCCTTTCTCAGGACACAGAGCAAAGCCAAGTTAGAAAGCCTCCAGAGTAATTGAGAGTTTTATTAGTACAGAACCAGAAAGAGGCAAGAGAAGCTGAGAGAAGCCGGAAGTGGCTTGCCAGTGCTATTCCATGTCACAGTGGCAGTCTCACTCACATTCTTCGATCTCCATTTCTCCTGGGCAGTCACTGCCCTCAGGAAGTACAGAGAGCCCCCATTTCTCCTCCTAGCTCTTCTTCAAGCTGTGCACACCCCACTTAGGCAATGGGCATTGTTAAATCTGTGCTTTGGCCCCAGGGAGAAGACAGAATTCAGAAGGGGTTGCCTTGTGGGGCCCCTCTTCATTTTGCAACTTCTCAGTGGCTTGTATGTTAAGACAGTCCATTACTGAATAGTATCTTTGCCTACATAGTCTCTGCCCAGGATGATGGAAACTGATGTTTTTACTTCACAGCCTTAGAGGTGAACATCAACTCTTTCTTGAACAAAAACACCATGTGGAAAGGAATTTTTAAAAATACATATATTTAATGGAATTCCTACCATATGCCAAATGATGCCAAGGCACTTCGCCTTGCACTGTAGCGTTTAACCACAAAAGACCCTTCTAGGGTAGGTGCTGCTATCACCTCTACTTTAGAGACAGGGAAAGAGACTTGGCTGGAAGATGTGGGGAAGTTGCAGCATGAGACCCAAACTTAAGTTTGAAAACCATTTTTTTAGCAGTACTGGGATTTGAACTCAGGGACTCATGCCAAACTTGAGTTTATATGACTCCAGCATTCACATCCTTCACACAAGCCCATCAGCCTTCTATGCTAACAGTGGCTGGAGGGTTTAGAGGAAGCTATGGCTTCAGATGGACATCCTTGCAAGCCAGGTATTCAGAACAGCAGAATTCAGAGAAACAGAAGTGGGAGAACTCCCTGGTGGGGTGGGTAGAGGTAACCAACACAAAATGAGTTTGATGAATGAACAGTGACCTGGTCTGGCCACAGCCAAGCAGTGTTTCTCAACAGGGGGTGACTGCTCAGTGTGGGGAACTGTCCTGGGTATTGCAGAACAATTGTCACGTCTGGACCTTGCCCACTAAATGCCAGCTACCACCCCCATCCTTGTGGCAACCAAAAACTGCTGCTGCAGATTTTCAAGCACCCTCTAGGGTACCCTGGGAGCAAATGAGTGTTGGAAGTTGTGTTTATTGGGGTCAGATGAAGGAAGGACCTGAAAGTCAGACAGATAGGTTTGGCCTTGATCCTGGAGACAGGATCAAGTGAAGGTTGATGTGCAAGGAAGAGCATGTGGTACAGCAAGGGAGACGGACAGGAGAAGGGGAGAGTCCAGACTCACAGAAGAGCAGAATCCCAACGTGACTGATAATACCTGTGAGTCAGCTACTGTGGTCAGTCTTGCATTTGTGGGAGAAAAAACCCAGCACCACAATTAGCAGAGCAGATAATGAGACAGAGTGGACACAGATTCACTCATCAATCTTTAAAGGAATCAAGGGCTCTACTCAGGCTATGGTAGGTATATTAGTCCACTTTCTATCCTTTCCTGTTACTATAATAAAATATTGGGTTATGTACAAATAAAAGAAGTTTATTTAGGCCACAATTTTGGAGGCCGAATGTCCAAACAGCATGGCACTAGAGCTGGCTAGCACCTCCTTGGTGCTATAACAGGTCATGGCAGTTGGCATTATGGTAGGAATACATGAGATGGGTAGATCACATGGTAAGAAAGGAAACCAGAGCTGGAGACTGGGACTAGTTGGGGAACCATGAAAACTACATTTATTCTTACCTACAGTGTGCTCCCAGTGACCTCTTAAAGGTCCCATGACCTCTAATATCACCACACTGAAGACCAAGCTCTTAGCACATGAACACTGAGGGCCACACCTAAACCATTTTCAGACCATAGCCATAGTCTAAGAATTGAGGTGATGACTGAAAATGCCTACTACCCGGACATTACTGATAAGAAGGAAGGGAGGAAAGTGAGAAAGCTAGGAGAAAGATGTCTGGGAGACCAGCCAAGAGTTATTTATTTTTTAGCCCATTTTATTTAAACTGTCTCTTAGCCTAAATCTCTTTATCCAAAAGGTCATCAAACTTTATCTTGTAAACTTCATTTGCAAACAAGGAACATGCTGTACCCCTGTGGGTGCTTGAGCCAGACAGCTCAAGAAACCTTGCCCCTACTCATAGGCCCTCAGAAACCTTTTCCCTGCAGCTGTGACATCTTTAGGCAGAGAAAAGCACAGGCTTGTGGGGCAAAAGAAGAAACCCTCTAAGGTCCATGTGTAAGATGTCTGGTGTCAGACTGGAGAGGTCTGAGGACATGACTGTTTCCCTATGTGTCCTGAATAGGGACAGCTCCACTGGGAAATGAAACTCAAAACCCTTTGAGATTTCTGGGCATCACTCTTTGACCTGGAAAAGATGCTGTAGCAGGCTGCATTCCAGTTATTGGACAGCTTCAAGAATGATATGTAGTTTTGTTTATAAGGAAAAAATCTAGCCCCTGAGAAAATTCCCAGAACAGTGATTTTAACTCATGACAGGACACGGTATATGAAGTGTTTTCTGGCGCCTTGGTGGAAGTTGTTGATGTAGTACCTTGTAGGATTTTCTTCATCATCCTCTGAGGAACTTATGCTTTTCCACAAAAATACTGATTTGTAAAAATGAAACCTTATGGCCTGTTGGGGAAGGATTCAAAGGAATCCTAACTTTAGATTCATGTTTCTGAAGAACCTCCTCCACTCCATGACAGCTGGGCTGTTCATTGTTTTGCATCCAGACTAGGGGCTAATTTGGCCATGTGTTATCACTCTGACGTTAGATTTTAACTCGGGGGTGGGGCGGGGTGGTCCTTGCATAATACAATTTTAAACTCCTTAAGAATTTCTAATGTTCACTACTGTATGACCGCAAAACAAATGTTGTCCTGTATTTTGTGAGGAACACTATCCTGGAACATATTCCAAACTTTCACCAATTCTGAAAATGTTTAGCAACTATTCCTTCAAATGTTGACTTTATTCCTTCTTCTCCCTTCCTCTGACTCTGATGAAATGTACATCGGTCTTCTCACTCCATCCTCCATAGCTTTTAAATTCTCTTTCATATTTGGCATTTTTGGTCTCTATGCTTCATTCTATATGATTTTTATTGTCCTACCTTCCCACCCCTAAATTCTTTCCTCAGCTTTTTCTACTAATCTTTTGTAAAACCTGTTGTTTGAATTGTAAATTTTAGTTATCCTCTTTTTTTTTTTTAACTCCTAGAAGTTCCCTTCAAATTTTCCATGTCACTTTTTACAGTTGCTTATTTTCTGAAGGTATTTTTTAAGCTTTAAAAAGAAATCTGTTTACATTTAGGCTGGGGGTGTGGTTCCCTGGTAGAGTGCCTGCTCTGCAGAGTGCCTCAGTAGCATCCATTGTTCTCTGACTTGGGTGGAGGAGATTAAGTGCTGATTCACCCTTACTCTGAAGGTATAGCTTTTTAGGCTTGTGTTAGTCAGTCTTTCCTTGCTGTTACAAAGTACCCGAGATAAACAAGTGAAGTTGACGTAAGGAAGAATGTTCTTGGATCACAGTTTCGGAGGTTGCAGTCCATGGTTAACTGGCTCTGTTGTTTCTGGGCCTGTGGTGAGGCAGAGCATCGTGGTGGAAGGATGCAGTGCAGCAAAACTGCTCATGCCATGACACTAGGAACCAGAGACAGAGGAAGGGACCAGGGGCAAGATAAAGCCTCCAAGGTCACATCCCCCAATGACCTGCTTCCTCCAGTTGGGCCCCTCTTCCGAAAGTCTCCACCAATACATTCATCAATGGATTAATCCATATATTTAGGTCAGAACCCTCATGAGCTAATCACTTCTCAGTGACTGGACCTGCCAGTCTTTAACACGTGAACCTTTTGAGGGGACACTTCATATCTAAACCAGAACAAGACTCAAAATTAATGTGGATTCCTGCCTAGTATACTTCTTTTTTTTTTTTCGTTTATTCAAATGTGATACAATGTTTGGGTCATTTCTCCCCCCCATCCCCCCCGCCCCCTCCCTTTTGTCCCCACCCTTCCCTCTTCCCCCCACCCCCTCACTTCCAGGCAGAAACTTTTCTGCCCTTATCTCTAAGTTTGTTGAAGAGAGAGTATAAACAATAATAAGAAGGACAAAGTGTTTGTGCTAGTCGAGATAAGGATAGCTATACAGGGAGATTCCTAACATTGCTTCCATGTACATAATGTGTTATTTTATAAGTTGATTCTTCCAAACAGACCTTTTCTGTAAGTTCCTGGTCCCCTTCTCCTATTGGCCTCTGTCACTTTAAAGTTTCTGCATTAGTTCTTTTGCATTGAGGGCAAAAAATACTATCATGTTTTTTGGGTTTCTTACCTATCCCCATACCTCCCTTGTGTGCTCTCACTTTATCATGTGATCAAACTCTAATCACCTTGCTGTATTTGCCCTTGATCTAAAGTCCACATATGAGGGAGAACATATGATTTTTGGTCTTCTGAGCCTGGCTAACCTCGCTCAGGATGATGTTCTCCAATTCCATGCATTTACTTGCGAATGATAAGATTTCATTCTTCTTCATGGCTGAGTAGAGCTCCATTGTGTATAGATACCACATTTTCTTAATCCATTCGTCAGTGGTGGGGCATCTTGGCTGTTTCCATAACTTGGCTATTGTGAATAGTGCTGCAATAAACACGGGTGTGCAGGTGCCTCTGGAGTAACCTGTGTCACAGTCTTTTGGGTATATCCCCAAGAGTGGTATTGCTGGATCATGTGGTAGATCAATGTTTAGATTTTTAAGAAGCCTCCAAATTTTTTTCCAGAGTGGTTGCACTAGCTTGCATTCCCACCAGCAGTGTACGAGGGTTCCTTTTTCCCCACATCCTCGCCAACACCTGTTGTTGGTGGTGTTGCTAATGATGGCTATTCTAACAGGGGTGAGGTGGAATCTTAGTGTGGTTTTAATTTGCATTTCCTTTATTGCTAGAGATGGTGAGCATTTTTTCATGTGTTTTTTTGCCATTTGAATTTCTTCTTTTGAGAAAGTTCTGTTTAGTTCACTTGCCCATTTCTTTATTCGTTCATTGATTTTGGGAGAGTTTACTTTTTTAAATTCCCTATATCTTCTGGTTATCAGTCCTTTGTCTGATGTGTAGCTGGCAAATATTTTCTCCCACTCTGTGGGTGGTCTCTTCAGTTTAGATACCATTTCTTTTGTTGTGCAGAAGCTTTTTAGTTTTATGAAGTCCCATTTGTCTATACTTTCTCTTAGTTACTGAGCTGCTGGGGTTCTATTGAGAAAGTTCTTGCCTATACCTATTATTTCCAAAGTGCTTCCTACTCTTTCCTGTACCAGCGTTAGAGTTTGGGGTCTGATATTAAGGTCCTTGATCCATTCTGAGATGATACTAGTATAGGGTGATAAACATGGATCTAGTTTCAGTTTTCTGCAGATGGCTAACCACTTTTCCCAGCAGTTTTTGTTGAAGAGGCTGTCTTTTCTCCATCGCCTGTTATACTTCTTACTTCTGACTTTAGCCCCTTCACCATCAAAGACCAACTAAGCTTGCTGGAACAGCAAATTCTCTCTGAGTGAAAGCACCTGCCAGTATTGTTCTGCTCTCTCCAGTGATCCTCTTTCTCTTAGATTTTTGGCTTACTAAATCTCTGTTATTGGGTTGACACATACACAATGGATCATTTTGATTGTCAAAAAGGAAAATACCATTTAATATTTAGCCAGTCTTTGGATGCTTTTTGAAAAAAACAATGCTTCTTTTATTTTATCTGGTATATTGAATGGTTTGCAAAAGGAGAGTTGATCCAAATTATCTAATCAGCCAAATTCCCAGAAATGGAGTCTGTCTTTTAGTTTTCCCTGCTAATAGTTGTGGGAAGTTATTTCCTTCTCTCAAGCCAGTGCCTCCTTGCTTGATCTCTGGGAACTTTCTCCCACGTATTACCTCCCTATCTCTGGTGACCGCAATTTATTTTTCTCTTTCAGCTAACTGGTGTGTGGTGTGTGGTGTGTGGTGTGTGTGTGTGTGTGTGTGTGTGTGTGTGTGTGTGTGTGTGTGTGTGTGTGTGTAATCATTCTCATTTCTCTCTTCACTGGAAAATGTGTGTGTGTGTGTGTGTGTGTGTGTGTGTGTGTGTGTGTAATCATTCTCATTTCTCTCTTCACTGGAAAATGTGTGTGTGGTGTGTGTGTGTGTGTGTGTGTGTGTGTGTGTGTGTGTGTGTGTGTGTAATCATTCTCATTTCTCTCTTCACTGGAAAATGTGTGTGTGTGTGTGTGTGTGTGTGTGTGTGTGTGTGTGTAATCATTCTCATTTCTCTCTTCACTGGAAAACCTCCCCAAAAAGTGGGAACTGACTTGTCTTTCTTCACCATCTCTCTTCTATCTGCTATTGGGAATACATCAGAAAAGAGAAAGGCCATGAGTAAAAGGAATTAAGTGAACAGGAAACACAGCTGAGGGGCAGTGGAATGTTTTGAAAGGTTAATATGTGTAGGATTATAGGCAGGAAGTTGCCTAGCAGAACAGTTCTCATTTGGAGCAGGAAGATAGAAGGCCACAAGAAGCAAATCCTCAAAAAAGAAACAAAATTGTTAGATTGTTGGATGGGCTTAAAATGCATCAAGAGGAGAGTGGATCCAGAGATGTTAATGAACAGCTGAGCAAAACCAAACAATAACAACAGTACATGTGCACATACATGCAAAGAAATGAACAAATAAAAAAAATTAAAGTTATTATTGAATCCAGGGAAAAGAAAAATTGAATGGCCAATGAAAGATATTCACTCACTGTGTGTATGGCTGAGCCACAGACACTGTGTATCCATGACTGTGTGAGTATGAACACGGGTTTACTATGAGGATATGCAGGTGGATGAGGGGTGGTAAAGAGAGCTAAATTCTTACTCCCTTTGTAGGGAGTCAGGAGATGGTATCTAAACCTAAAAAAATGAAAACACTCAGTACAACCACGCCACTAAGAAATCTAGATAGCATTGTGAAAATGTCAGAGGAAATAAGAATGGTCAATGTATGAGGGTTCAAAAATAAAAGTGAATGTGGAAAAAAATGTAAGTGTAGTGTCATGTGGATTTTAAAGTAATATAATGTTATTACTAAGATAAACCATAAAAATTAAATTTAAAAATATAAATATTAGAACTAAAGACAAAATTATCTTTCCATGCACGTGTCATGGTTGATTGCATATGTTAAAAACCCAAAGGACCAATTACGAATTAGTATTGATGAGAAAATTTACTGAGATTACTTGGTAAAAGGTAAATATACAAAATAAATATCCTTTCTCCATATCAACACGATTTAGTCAGAAATGAAATGAAAATGTTAGTGAAAACAATTCTGCAATTTCCATATGAATAAATCCAGAAAAAAGATTATAGTACCTATTAAAGAAAATTATACAACTTTATTAAAAGGAATTAAAATATGTTGCAGAGATATAAGACAAAATTATACAAAGAGATGAAATGCAATTCCCAATGGCATATCTTGGATTAAATATCCTTTAAAGGTAATTAAAAGAATAAAGTCCTAAAACATTTTGGAAACAATGATGTCAGGGGAATGGCTTTACCCCACTCGGCATTACAACTTTCTTTAAAATTGCTTTAACAAAATCATATGGTATTGGCACAAAAATAATCACATAAATCAGTGAGACTATTAACATTTTCTTCATCATCTTTGGCTTGTTTCACTTGTTATAGGCACGTATTACTTCATAATTTTTAAAATCTAATAAAGATAATTAAATGACAATCCAGTGAAATATTTTACTTATATACATTTTAAATGTCTCTGTAGAAAAACAATGGTATTTTTGTCAGATGACTTTCTCTTGCTCTGTGTGATTTCCTTCTTTTTAAATTCCAAGGCTCCCTGTCAAGTATGCAATGACCAGGTCTCTCTTCAAGACCTAGTTCTTGTTCCCTCCCCAGGGGGAACTTCGGGTGTATCCTCCCCACTGGTTATTAAGATTGCTTTGTGTGGTTTTAGACCACATGGTCATTTTTATGGTCCCACACCATGATGCAAAGGAAAGATTGCTGAAAATCTACTTAAGGATTTATTTTACTTTTATGAGATAGGGTCTTACTACATAGTCAAGACTGTCCCTGAATTCGAGAGCCTCCTGCCTTTGCTTCCCAAGTGCTGAGATTACAGGTGTGTACCACTATGCCCAACTAAGATTTGTCTTTTCAAAAACTTTCATAGACTCATTCTGTACTTATCCTTCCTTCCTTCCTTCCTTCCTTCCTTCCTTCTCTCTCTCCTTCCCTCTCTTCCTCACCATTCCCTCCCTTCCCCCCATCCTTCTTTCCTTTCCCCGTCTCTCCCTCCCTCCCTCCTTTCCTCCCTCCCTTCCTTCCTTCCTTCCTTCCTTCCTTCCTTCCTTCCTTTCCTTCTTGGTACTGGGAGGTTGAATTCAGGGTCTCGGTCTTGCTAGGCAGGTGCTCTACCTCTTGAGCCACTCCACTATCCCTTTTTGTGTTGGTTATTTTGAGAAAGGGTCTTCCTTTATTCCCCAGGCCAGCCTGGACCATGATCCTCCTATTTGTGCTTCCCTGAGTAGCTGGGATGACAGGTGCAGGCCACCTGCCTAACCATTGATTAGATGGGGGTCTCGTGAACATTTTGCCTGGGCTGGTCTCAAAACACAATCCTCTTGATCTCTGCTTCCCAAGTAGCTAGGATTACAGTTATAAGCCGCTGTGCTTGGGCCCTTTATATATAGTTTTTAAATATAAGCTTCTTTAAATGTCAAAGGCAACAGAACTATAGATTATTAAAAGTTCTTCTTTACAAATCCCATCTCCTCACCTTACCGCTAATGTCATATCTCTCGCTAAAGTACTTTAATAAAGATCATTCTAGCTCTTTGTTTTATTGTATTTTTTTCCTGTACCTGCACAAACGAGTCATAATAAATATTCTGTTTTGAAGCTATTTTTTGCATTTAAGAAATGTCTTTGGCCTATTTCCTCTTCTGTGTATCTACATGGGCTACATGTTTCATAGTGACAATCCATCATTTATTATGCCCATCTCATCTTATCAGACATTTAAATTTCTCTAGTTTTAGCTATTTTTACAATGAGGCAGGCAGGGAATGTCCGTGAATATGTGACCTTGAGCATGGTGTAAGGATTTAGGTCAGTTACCTTCCTGTGAGATTGCTGGGTCAGGGGGCAGCACAGCACCAAACAAAACAGGGTCCCTGTTCCACACTCATCAACAGCTTGAGGTGGGTTCTCTTCTCCCACATGCATGGGATATTACCAATCTTTTAAAAGATTTTCGTCAGCCTGCTAGATTTTAAAAGGCCACCTCATTGCTTGAATTTGTTTTTCTCTATGTGACATTTAGTATTTCTTCTGTGAATTGTTTTTGAATATCTTTTGCCTTGTCTATCAGTTGAGTTTTTTTGATTTTACTAATTTTTAGCTATTTACTATAATTTGTGATTTGAACTTGTCCTTTATACACATTACAGATATTTTCTCTTAAGTCTCTCTCATCATTAAACTTTGTAGATGGTGTCATTAATGTATGGAGAACTTTAAATATTGGCCCGTCGTCAGATCGCTCATTGTTTTCTTTCATGGCTGGTAGTTTTGGTGTCTTGCTCAGAAAGATGCTGTATATCAAGTATGAAGATATGTCCCTATGTATTTTTGTAATGCTTTTATAATTTTATTTTTTGTTTAATTCATTTGGATTTTATTTTTATATAGTGGCATATTAGAGATCTGAGCAATTTATTTTAAAATACTAGTTAGCAGTACCACCTTCATTTACTGAACTTTTGCGTCTGTCTGTGGTTTGAAGTGACACTTATACCATGCACTAAATGCCCAAGTAATAATAATGGACTCCTCATAACAGTAACATTCCTGTTCAGCAGCATAAAACTATTCAGGCTTTTAAAAAAATGTCTTCAAGACCTTTTTTTGTGTATTTTTTCATAAAGAATTAAATTTTTTTATTCCTCTGTGAGTTGTTAGATGTGGTGTCCATTTGAAAAATACCTTTTTTCTTGTACCAGTGTCATTATTATTATATTCTAGTATAAAGTATTAGGCATTCTATTATGAAGTATATAACATTCAGTAGAAAAATATATAATCAGATATATCTAATATATTAAATGTTTATTTTATATTTATCATGTGTTATTATATACCTGTTTATATATCATATTACATATTCTATCATTGCAAAAGAATTCAAAATACAGAGAAACAAAAACTTTTTAAATAACTATAATCCAATAATCCTGCCATAACAACTATTAACATTTTGGAATATGTACTTTTATAATTTTTATATTTTATGTAAATATATTTATTTTTATCATATTACTGTTGTATTGAGGGTGCATTGTGACATTTACCAAAATTCTTACAATATATCACTTGAATTCACCCCTCCATCATTCTCCTTTACCCCCTTCCCCCATTCCTGGAATAATTTGGACAGTCTCATTTTTCCTTTTTCATACATGAGTGCATAGTATTTCTACTATATTCACCCTTCTTCACCTTTTCCTTATAACCTCCCCCCTCCCACTGGTACCAACCCCCCAGACAGGACCTGTTTTACCTTAGTGTCCTCTGTTTTTATAAAAAGACATTTTTGCTTGTTTAAGATAACTTTACAGGGTGTTTTGTT
Organism: Castor canadensis; assembly: GCF_047511655.1. NCBI lineage: Eukaryota > Metazoa > Chordata > Mammalia > Rodentia > Castoridae > Castor > Castor canadensis. Next base: position 29,680,263 of record NC_133404.1, on the reverse strand, counting down.
GTGACATTTCCATGTATATATGTATTATAACTCAAATTGGTTTATCCCCTCTATTTTTCTCCTTTCTACCTTAGTTCCCCTCTTATGGTGATTTCTACAGGCTTAAAAATTCTATATTCTGAATGGTATTTTTCCACTAACCATTCTACCTGGTAATTGCTGGGATAGGAAGCGTGTGTCTTTTTCGCATGGTGAGGTAGGGAAGATAGAGAAGGGATGGTATTAAAAGTTATTTCTTCATTAGTTTTCATGGAAGCAGTTGGACCTTGTCTTCATTATCATGCTTTTGTAAAATAGTGAATCATGGACTCCACTTAAAAATCCTGAAGTTCTTTTATTGTTCACTTATTAATGCAGTGATTCATAACTGGGGAAGGGATGGCTGTGCCTTTCTGGGAGGGATATACAGTATACCTTAAGGGTTTTAAAATGCATTAAGAAATACTTCACACATGCAAAGAATTTGTAACCATCTATAAAAAGAATAATGTAATGAGTTCTTATCTATCTACTGCTCAGCTTAATGAACAGAACAGTAGTTAATCTTGGAAGACCCTTTGAAGGTCTTTCTGATACTGTTTTTTCTTTCTCTTGTACAAGCAAGAGAATCGATTATCATTCCCTTGCTTTTTAGTATGAGTCGAGTACTTCTGTACATATGGGAGCAATTTTCAGAGACAGACTGACAGACAGACAGACACACACACCCTGACACTCCCTTTCCTTCTCAGGCCTTTCCAGTAAGCATCTTTTCTGTAAGAATCCATTGTCACCCTGGGAATGTGTGGAGCACTCTAGAATTTAGGGGCTTGAAAATGATTAAGGCTTTATTTCTAACCCCTTTGAAATTCATTTTATATTACAAAAGTACTGGCAGCTGTGTGTAGATTTGTTATTCTGTCTCACTGATATAATTAGTGCTCCAATGGAACTCACTTTCTTGGTAACTGTGGTTTTAACACAGGCTTTTAGCTGGGTGCCGGTGGCTCACACCTGTAATCCTAACTAATCAGGATGCAGAGATCAGGAGGATCACGGTTCAAAGCCAGCTCGGGCAAATAGTTTGAGAGACACTATCTCAAAAAAACCCACCACTAGAAGGGGCTGATGGAGTGGCTCAAGTGGTAGAGTACCTGCCTAGAAACCGTGAGGCCCTGAGTTCAAACCCCAGTGCTGCCAAAAAAAACCCAAAAAGCAGATTTTGTTTTAATATCTGTAGTACATCCTACTTCTTTTTTCCCCAAGTTGTTTTTATTGCTATGCCTTTTCACTCTTTAAGCATTTTATGTTTATGCTCTCAGGACTCTCAAATACCTTCCTGGCATTCGAGTGAACGTACGCTACGCGCAGAGGGTCATCTGGGAAGACTCCTCCCAACCAAGACCTCTGTATCTTGCTCTATTTGTCAAATTTTAGTATTATTTTCTTTTATGGGGCACTTAGCATTCTCAACAGTTCCTGCTTTTTTTCCTGATAGGTTTGCTCCTATGTACAGATTTATTTTTGGTAGGGTGGTAAAGCTTCTTCCTTTCCATTTTGTTTTCCACAAAGAGAAATTACTCATTTATCTATATATTTTCTCATATTTATTAGGATATATCCATTGTACAGGGGAATTCATTGTGACAATTCAATTGTACATTGGTTAGGTCACCCTCACCATCTCCCCCACAACCCCTTCCCCACCCCACTTAAAGCAACTACAAGAGGTATCATCATTCTATTTCATATAAATGATATACATCAGCCATATTCCCTCACCTTCATCTTCTTCATTTACCCTCCCTCTTCCAACAAGTATCCCCTGCGCATGCACTGTACCTGTTTTACAGTACTGTCTAGATTTATATATTTTTTTTAATTCAAAGAATTTTAATGATTTTTTAAAAACCGATATATAAGCTTTTAAACTGTCATGTGTGGCTGGGCGCTGGTGGCTCATGCCTGTAATCCTAGCTACTCAGGAGGCAGAGATCATGAGGATCATGGTTCAAAGCCAGCCTGGGCAAATAGTTCATGAGCCCCTATCTTGAAAAGAGCAATCACCAAAAACAGGGCTGGTGGAGTGGCTCAAAGTATAGGCCCTGATTTCAAATCCCAGTACTGCCAAAAAAAAAAAAAAAAATGTGTGCGAATGTTACTTACTTAGATTTGTCCCAAACCATTGGCCAGTTGTCTTTGTCAGAAAAGGCTATGCCAGGTTGTAGCAATAAATGAGACCTGTAATGAACAAGCTGTTTTTTTGGTTACATAAGTTCAGTGAGAGTTGGCAGGTGTTTTCTACCTGGTGACTCAAGGACTCAGGCTCCCCTTTTTTTTGTTCTAGGTTGCTGTAGCAGGGAAAGAAAGGGATGGAAGCTGCCTGCTACTTCTTACTGCTTGTCCTGGAAGCAAAACACATCACTGGTGTTCATAGTCTATTGATCACATGACCTGGCCTAACAGCAGGGGAAGCAGGATGAGTTCACACAAATAGGTAGGTGAGAGCTAACTGCTTCAACCATTCCAGTGCAGTCACGCTGACTGATGTGTGTGGTCTGGAGCCTTCACTGAGAAGTTTCAACCACAGAGGCCTGGCCTTGCAGCTGCTGAGGATGTGTGGGAAAGAGTACAGAGCCCAAACAAGCTCCTGGGTCCACAGTCTACTTCCTGGATTTCCTGAGTTTCTCTTTGACGCCCTTTGTTCTTTCTGACTCCAGCTTCCGTGTGTAAACACAGCCAACTCACTCAGTCCTTTGGCTTGAGTCATTACTTATAATTCCTCATGGGGCCATGGTTTCTGAGGAAGAATCTTGACAGATCCTGGGTGCAGTGGAAAGTCAGGCTGGGAGAGGCCACTTTGAGTCTCTAGTGAGAGCAAAGACATTTCAGGATTCTGCTCTTTCATCTGCAAGCCACAGAAACCCACTCAAACTTGACTTCTCTTTTCTCTCAGGCCAATCTGTCAGGTAACCCTGTCGAACCTTCCAGAAGTGTCCCTTGGGTTGCTTGTTAGGTTTGCTGCACTTCACCTAGTCAGAGCACCATCAGTTCACATCTGTCTTGTACACCATCATCTATTTCCCTTCCCCAATCCAGTCTCAACAAAATGGCCAGAGTGCAGCATAGTGAGAATGGAGGACAGGGTATTAAGTGAGATAACCTAGGCACAGAAAGATAAAAGCCTCACGTTCTCACTCCTATGTGGAAGATAAAAACATTGATCTTGTAGAAGTAAAGAGTTGAATGGTGGTAACCAGAGACTGGGAAGGGAAGTCAGAAAGGGGAACAGAATGAGGCTGGATAATAGGTACTGAAATCCAGCTGGATAGGAAGAATAAACTCTAGTGTTCTACAGCATGCTAGGGTGACAATAGGTCACAACAATTTACTATGTATTTCAAAAGAGCTAGGAAGTAGCATTTTGAATGTTTATAGCTCAAAGAAAAGATTAAGTTGATAGAGATGGTCATTACCTTGATTTGATCGTTAGCTATTGTATATATGTGTGAAATATTGCACTGTACCCTATAAATACATGCAATTAGAATTTCTCAATTAAAAATTGAAAATTTTGAAATTTTAAAAATTACCAGCCAGAGTGATTGCTCAGGGTATGTCAGGAGTGACATTGTTCTGCCCATAACCTCCAGTGGCTGCCTGTGCTCCCTTATCTTGGTGGTCTCCTTTCCCACTGCCCTTTACTCACTGTGTTCCTTAAGCATTGGAATGTCTGCTTCCAATGTGAGGGATTTGCACTCGCTGTGCCTTCTGCTGGAAGCATGTTCCTTCAGATTTCAGGGCAGCTGCCCTGTCACCTCCTCCATGGCTTACTTCATCATCCGCTTGTTCCACAGGACCTCACCTGAGCACCTGCCCACTCCTGCCACTTCTGTGCCCCACTCCCTACTCTCCAATTCTGTCCACCCATTCTGTTTTCTTCTTCCTAGCACTTGTAACTTCCTACACACCACAGAACTTACCTACTTTTTATCCTTATTGTTTCATGGCCACTTTCCCTTGCTAGAATGTTCCATGAAAGCAGAGTTTGTGTCATCCTCAGGTATATTCCAAACACCTAGAATGATGCCAGCCACCTTGTTGGTGTGAATATGTGAATGAAGAAAACCAGCTTGAGTAAAAAGTTGTTTTTCCCAAGAAAAATAGGACTACAAGGAGCTTGTGGACAATCAAGAAGAGTTACCCCCAAGTAGCTGGGGGCTGCAAACGTAGTCCCAGGAAATCAGTTAGTTATGGGGCCACTGTCCCTCTGTCTCTGTCATGTGTGGAGAGGCCTCCATTTCAGATTCTTTCAGTTTCTCTATTCCCTGTGTCCTTTCTGCCCTCTGTGGTCAGCCCCACAGACTCTGGGAACTTGGGCTGTGGCTGGGGATTGCAGAGTAGCATGTGGCCACAGGCCAGTATTGATTCGGGAACAAGGACTTCTCCTGCACTGGACTCTCAGACCCCAGTTTCAGACAAAGGTGGAGCTCCAAGTTAATGGTCCTTCTTTCAAGTCTCTCCAGATCTTTCTATTTACTTTTATCCCAGCAGTTACTACCTTGGTTTGCTGCTAGTTGCTTGTCTATCCCCCAAGGTATGGTAAATTCTCTTGGGTAGAGATGTGTCTTGCCACTCTGGATCCTCAGGACCTAGCTCAGGAACTGATAGTACTGTGGCATAAGTATTATCAATGAATAAATGAATGACAGTGCATGGGTGAGACAGAGCCCATGGGTGGGTTCAAGCACACACACATCTGACTGGAGCTGAGTTAAACAGGACCAGGTACAGAACTCCTGCAGGCCCTGTCGCCTAGGCACTTACATCTCTGCTGGTTAGCATGTTGAGCGGGGGGTGTCCAAGGCCATTGCTTCTCCTGGTTCTTACCCCAGGTCCTGTGCCCATCACAGGGGACATGTAGCCACTGGAGATACTTCCCACCTTTTGTCTTCTTCTTGGGAAGTGTCAGGCCTTTCATCTCTGTGTAACAACATCCACCCTCCTGAAACTTGGCAGGATGTGTAGGGGAACTCAGGATGGCATTTAAACTCCTGATTCCAAGGAAGAGGGAGAGATATTACTTTCCAGGAGAAAAAAAAAAATCTACTTGTCTTGTGACCAGAGTTAGGCCTCAGCACTAACAGGAAACCCTGCGAACCACCGGCTACCATCAATTTGCTTGTGTTAAACAATCTTGTATGGGGTCCTTATACTGTAGCCAAGGGTTTTATTCTCCAGGCCTCCCATTCTACCAGCCCGGTGAGCTGGGCCTAGTGGCCTTCCTTGAGCTTCAGAGGGGCTTCTGAGCTTGTCATAGCCACTTAGCTGGTGGAAGGGGGAACCACAGGGTAAGTTAAAGCCCCCTGCTCCAATTCACTTATCCTTCCATGAAATGGACACTGAGTTGGAGCTGGGGAGCCCATCCCTGATGAAGACAAGACCACCCCCAGGAGAGCAACTCAGAGTAGGACCCCAGGACCACCTGCCTCATCTGGTGTATTCGCTAAAATGAGCATCTGTGTGCCTCTAAATAAGAGCTTGGACGTGGGACCAGGTGGTGACTCCCTGTTATAGCACTGCCAGGAGATCTTTTGCCCACTCTCTTTGAGAACGTTTGGAACTCATGTGACAGAGAATGGCTAAACTGCAAAGGTTTGCGAAACAAAGTGACAAATAGAGCAATAGAGGTGCCTCTAATCTGCTCTAGGAGGAGAGACGAAGGAGTGGGGTGACCAAGGCTGATGTCACAGGGACTGATGTTAGAGTTGTGCCTCACTGGATGACTAGGAATTGGGGAAAGGGTTCTGTAAGAGGGAGGAGCATGGGAAAAGGCTTTATGGTGGGAAATGGCCTAAACCCAATCTGGAAGAGGAAGTGGTTTGGGTGACCAGAGCAGAGGGCCAGGGCATGGGTGTGTTGTTTGGGGCAGGTGCAGGCTGGCTGGGGAAGATAGCCAGACAGGTGGAGGCTGCACTGTACCCATCCAAATGCCCATTATTGGCTCTCAAGCTATCCTGGGGCTCTGGAAGGGGAGGGGAAGAGGATGGGGATAGAAAGAGACCAGCAGAGTGCAGGTAAGACCAACGCAACCTAATGGGGGCTTTGTGGATGGAGAGATGGGGCACGCTGCAGAGACACTGGGAGTTAGAAGCCAGAAGCCGACAGAAGCAGAAGTGGGCAGGCTAGGAGAGGAGATGGGCTTCCCACTGAGGCAACTGGGTAGCTGTAGTACTGTTAATCTGGCAAGAGACACCAAGGGAAAGCTTGTGGGACAGGCTAGCTACAGATTACTCTGATTTGGGAAGCCCCCAGGAGGAAGCTGGAAGTGCCAGTTGGAAGCACAGGAAGCACTCAGGAAGTGTTTAGTAATGAGCACCTACTATGTGTGCTGGCTGTGGTTCACCATCTGTAGGCATTAGTTTAAATCTGAGAAGCCCACAGGGCTGGTGGAATGGCTCAAATGGTAGAACACCTAATTAGCATGCATGAGGCCCTGAGTTCAAAACCCCAGAACCACACACACAAAAAAAAAATTAGATTCTAAATCTGAGAAGCCTGGATGAGTGTCAGGGAGGAAAGAGGGAGAATCATGATTGTGAAAAACTAACTTCAAGGGCTGGCCTCAGCAGAAATCACCCCTCTGTCACCTTCACTGTGGACAAAACACTCAGCTGTCTTAGGTGGCACCTTCAGGCACCCTGCATATGGGGCCTGCAGCCTTGAAGTGGGCCAGGGGGCCCAGAAGAAGTAAACCAAGTCATGGAGAGCCTTTCTCCCTCCCATTTATCTTCCTCATTCTTGGAAGGCTCTGGCTGACCCTCAATTCTTGGTAACAGGGCAAAGAGGAGAGGGAAGGTTGGTGCCTTCCTCCCTCAGCAGAGAGTGAGCTGTGGAGGCAAAGTCCCAGGGGGGAACTGGGCTTGCAGAGCTGTGGGCAGGAGGTTTCAGGAGGGCCCCAGCAAGGCTCCCACTCCATCCCCCCCAGAGATGTAGTAGGGCTCCCTATCTTCTCTGGAAAGTTTCCTGCTCTGAAAAGAAATCTAAAAAGATTTCTCTGCTGTGTAGAGAGAAGATAGAGGTGTGGGGAGGCTGAAGGGAGTCTGTTTGGAGAATGTCACAAGAACCTAAGCAAGTGAGGATGGTGTTTGTATTGGCTGACAGGAGTAGGGAATCAAGAGAAGTAGGTGGTCTAAAAAGAATGCTGTATGTCAACTAATCACCAGGGAAATGCAACCAAAGCCACAATGAGATGTCACCTGCCAAGGGGCTATCAGCAAAAACCAAGAGACAAGTGTTGGCAAGGATGAGGAGAAATTGGTGGAAGAACAAAATGGGGCAATCAGCATGGAAAACAGAATGAGCATTCCCCAAAAAGTTAAAATATCCAAGTGCCCATGGCTCAGGCCGATAATCCTCGCTACTCAGGAGACAGACATTAGGAGGATTGAGGTCAAAGACAGTCCAGGAAAATAGTTCAAGAGACCCTGTCTCAAAAATACCCAACACAAAAAAGGGCTGGTGGAGTGGCTCAAGGGGTAGAGCACTTGCCTAAGAAGCATGAGGCCCTCAAAAGACCAAAAATCGTATGTTCTCCCTCATATGTGGACATTAGATCAAGGGCAAACACAACAAGGGGATTGGACTTTGATCACATGATAAAAGCGAGAGCACACAAGGGAGGGGTGAGGATAGGTAAGACACCTAAAAAACTAGCTAGCATTTGTTGCCCTTAACGCAGAGAAACTAAAGCAGATACCTTAAAAGCAACTGAGGCCAATAGGAAAAGGGGACCAGGAACTAGAGAAAAGGTTAGATCAAAAAGAATTAACCTAGAAGGTAACACACATGCACAGGAAATCAATGTGAGTCAACTCCCTGTATAGCTATCCTTATCTCAACTGGCAAAAACCCTTGTTCCTTCCTATTATTGCTTATACTCTCTCTACAACAAAATTAGAAATAAGGGCAAAATAGTTTCTGCTGGGTATTGAGGGGGGGGAGCGGGAGGGGGGGGAGTGGGTGGTAAGGGAGGGGGTGGGGGCAGGGGGGAGAAATGAACCAAGCCTTGTATGCACATATGAATAATAAAAGAAAAAGGAAAAATAAAATAAAATAAAATAAAATAAAATACTTGCATTTAAAAAAAAAAAAGAAGCATGAAGCCCTGAGTTCAAATCCCAGACTTCCCCCAAAAAATTACAATTCAAATTACCATATAATGCAGCAATGCCACTACTGGGGATTTATCCAAAAGAATGGAGAGCAGGGCCTCTCATGTCACTGTTACACGGCTCACAATAGCCACGTTATGGAATCAGCCTTGGGACCCATCAGTGTGTGAACAGACAAAGAACATGTGGCATATACACAATGGAGTATTATTTAGCTTTGAAAAAAGAATGAAATCCTGTCAGATGGATGAACCTGGAGGACAAAATGCTAAGTGACATAAGCCAGTCACAGAAAGACAACGACTTCATGATTCCACCAACATTAGATATTTAAAATAGTGAAAGCCAGAGCACCAGACAGTAGAATGGTGGCTACCAGGGTGAGGAAATAGGAAGTTTTAAACAAGAGGCATGACATTTCAGATAAGTAAGGTGGATAAATTCTAGAGAGCTGCTCTGCAGTTACCCACATCTAACCATCCTGTACACTTAAAAATTTAAGAGTGGAGATCACATGTTAGCTACTCTTATCATAATAAAACATTTTTAAAGACCTGTTTTAAGATGGTGAATATGGTTGATGTACTTCCTATACAAGAATGAATAAGAATTTTTAAACCTGTTGAAATCACTAGTACTAAAGGAGAAAGGCGAAAAATAGAGGGGGTGAACCAATTCAGGTTATAATACATATTTACATGAAAATGTCATAAGGAAACTCCCTGTATAGCTATCTTAAACAAAAATGTCTCTTTTCAAAAACAGAGAACAGGGCTATCTTGGAGGGGGAAGGATATAAGGATAGGGTGTAGGATGGTGAATATGGTGAAAATATTTTGTACTCATGAATGTAAATGGAAAAATGAGACCTGTTGAAACTGTTCCAGGAATGAGGGAAGGGGGATAAAGGAGAGTGATGGAGGGGGTGAATTCTACTATGTTAAATTGTAAGAACTTTTGCAACTGTCACAATGTACCCCCAGTACAACAATAAAAATAAATAAGTAAATAAATAAATGAAATAGAGCAGTTGGTCAAGTTGTGGCAGCAAACAAACTAGGCCAAAGGTGTGACTTAGGTTTGATGGGGAAGATCAAGAACAATTTTATAAGCTGGGTGTGTGATGCACAGCTGTAATCCCAGCACTTGGAAGATAGAGACAGGAAGATTAAGAGTTCAAGGCCAGCATGGGCTACATAGTGAGACTTGTCCTAAACCAACCAACCAACCAACAAACAAGAGCTAATATTTTGTCCAAGCTGAATGTGAGGTGCCAGTGAGAGAATCAAAGAGCTTTCACTAAAGGGGCCATTAGTGAATGAAGCCTTCTGGTCAGGGGAGAGTGTGGGACAGGCACACCAGCCAGGAAGTCAGCAGAGGACCAGGAGTGGCCAAGTCAGGGAGCAGCTTCGGAGGGCAGGAAAGTGATGAAGGACAGACAACCAAGGCCAGGCCTGAAGGAACACCAGAACTGACCAGGGCAGAGAGGGCTGGGCCAGAAAAAGAGACTAGGACAGAGAGGCTGAGGGGCGGGAGGAGGACTAGTCAGGACCTGTACAAGAGGGTGTTTGAGAAAGACTAGCCTGCATAGAATTCTGCTGAGAGATGGAGTTAGTTAAAAACTGAAATGCACCAGGGCAAGTTGGCTTATTGATTTGGATCACTGATGACATTAATTCCAGCTTATTAATGGAGGGGTGGAGGCAGAGTCCAAGAGGCAGTGTACTGAATGGTAGGAGGAAGGACAGGGTGAGATGCAGAGTGTAGGCAAGTCAGGCCAGGTTTCTGAACAGATTTGTCAAAACAGATAGTGAGGAAGGATGGTAGGTCTGAGGCCAGTGTGGAATGTTGGGAAATGGGGCAGGGCACAGCGGGCCCACCTTGCTTCATGATCAAGTCAGTTTATTTCAAGCATATTGAGTTTGTGGCTTCTTGCAGCAGACAGGACGTCCTGAAGAACTGCCAGATAGGAGCTGGCACTCAGAAAAGGACTTTGGGCTGAAGATTTAGACTTGAGAGTCAATTGCCACATTGACAGACAGAACCCTGGTGAAAGCAAGCAGAAGGAACGTTAAACTGTAGAGTAGCAGTGCAACTCTTTAAGTGTCACATCTATCAGAAAATGTCTACACTTAAGAGCTAATGGCCTCATTGGGTCATACTCTTGCAGAAAGGAATGCCAACTCAGCTCTACCAGAAGCAGGATGGTTTGCTATGCCTGCCCCATTTGTCTTGAACCGGTCTCTCACAAGCAGGAGGTTGGCAGGGACGGATGTGTGTGCCACTTGGGAGTAGCATGCCCTGCATCTCAGTTCCCTTGCCTTGGCTCAAGTTGTCAGGTAAGGGGACCACAGCTCTGCAGACAGGTGTGTTACTTCCATGCCAACGAGGCCTGTGTTCAGATCACACAGATTCCCTTCCTCAGAGCCTTTAGGCTGCACTGCCCTCAGCATGATGGCTGTGACCCTCCCATGTTGGACTATTGGATAAATATCTTCCAAACTAAGAAGCCACAGACCATAGGCTGCAGTAGGGTGCCTGGCACCTCGTCATTCTCTAAACTTTGATGAATTGGGCGTGCACATCTCACTGTTGGGAGGGAAGGCTGAGTGGGCAAGTAGCTGGGGATTCTGGGCTTCTGGGTGTGCATGTGGCACATGGTCTGAGTTTCTGTATTTGGGGCATCCTAGGAAATAAGCCAGCAAATTCACAGACATTATAACCATTTCTCTGAGGTTTTACTTACTGAGGTCAAATTCGTTTTAACCCAAGCCTGCTGTGCTTGGTTCTGACTTGTGTGTGCAATGTCCTGGCTTCAGAGGAGCCAGGGTATTGGAACTCCCTAGTAGACTGACTTTGGGGCCCATGTCATCTGGCAGTGTTAGGAAAAAGAGAAGAGCTTCCAGGAGTGTCTGTGGAAAGAGCCAGAATAGCTGTGACCAGCTCCATCCACAATCTCCACGTAGAAAGGACCATCCCCAAATATCCTGTTCAGAACTGCTTCACAGACGGACAGAGGCCACCACAGGCTTGTTCCTCTCTGGAATGATTTCTTAGGAGCAACTTTCACAAGGAGAGAGAGTTGTTTGGCATTTGTGCAAAAAACAAAGACAAGTCAACAAGAATCCCCAGTCTGCATCCATGGTTCCACAGGTGCCTTCTAGCCTTGCCGGTGTAGACAGGGCTTGGCCTGATCCAGCTCTGTGCCAGATGTGCTAGAGGAAGCAAGAGACACTGCCAGAATCCATCCCTGCCACACCCTGGAGTCCCGGCTCTCATGTCACTCGCCCCCTGAAGTCTAGCTCCCAGGCAGCCAAGGAATGTACACAATCCTGCCTGTTGGCCTGGGGCCCCAGGGAATTGGGTGAGGTTCTATGCAGGCCATGTCCTGGTCTCCCTCCCAAGGCCACTGGTGCCCACCCTGGGCAGACCCAGCCTTGCTTCATCTGAGGGACGTGTGGGAGGAGCTGGAGTGGGTGTGGCTGTGTGGGCCAGGACATTTCTGGAATGTTCTCCAGGACTCTTGCAGATAGAAAGACCTGACTCATTAGCAAGTGGAAGCAAATGACTTTGTAGCTGAGAACAAACCTATAGCTTCTTAGTTCTCTTGGAAGTCTATTCTGGCTCTGGCCTTTACTTTTTTTTTTTAAGAGAAATAAAGATGAAAGAGGCCTAAGAGATGTGTTCCTGCTTAAATGGATTTCCACTACTTTACTTCCTGGGCAGCATGATCCACAGCTGCCTGTACCTGAATCTCAGTGGAATCTTTGGCTGGGTGGACCACGTTAGAAAGTCCTGGATGTCACAGTCACTGACTTGCTCATTTGGGGGTTCCTGGGCCTGTCATGGCTCCCATAGCTGGCTGAAGGAGCAGAGGCCTCATGGTCAGACTGACCTAGGTCTCTTCCCTGACTCAGCTGTGGAGAGCCCTGGGCAGGATCCCCTCCTGGCCTGTTTATCGCTCTCTAGATGGGGGATAAGCATATTTATCTGGTAGGTTGGTGTGCTGATTAATCAAATGCCATGGCATAGGTGCAGCTGAGCAATGCGGGCTCAGTCACGCAAGGGCTTGGAGCTGACTGAAGACAGGAATTCCCTCAAAGGGATTATTGCTGGTATAACAGCCGCCTATCAGCTCCTACAATAGTCTTTTATCATTCTCTCTCCTATCCCTGCCAGCGAGGCCTATTTATAACAGCAGAGGATTCCTGTGCAGTGACTCATAGGCCACGCTGCTCTCCTGGAAAGACCTCATCCACATGCCTCACCTGTCGTGGCCTAGGTTCCTTGGTGGTCTGGTTTTCACCTCAGCTGGCCCAGTCTGGGAGTGCCTGACAGTGCCCTCAGCTCAGGCACCAGCTCACCAGGTGAGGCAGAGGCCAGGGGTCAGAGGGGCAAGGGGAAACTGAGTCACATGAGGCTTGGCCAGAGCCTGAGTCACTATATAGATGACACATCAGTTCAAGCTATAGCAGGTGGCTTAGGGCTGCCATAAACTTGAAATTTGATGACTTCTGAAGCCCCTTCCCAGCTTACAGACCCACCTGGCATCCAGTCAGCACTGTGGGGTGCTTGTCTGGACCATCTCAGCTCTCTTGGTCATTCATGCAACTGATTCTGGGGTGGTAGGTGACCACTGCCCACTGCCTAGCAATGGGTCCATTGCAGGCTACATGCAGGAAGACCCCCAATGTGATGCCTTCTTGCTCCTAACAAGGACTGGTGTCATGGTGGTCACAGAGAAGAGGGGTCTTTGAGGACTCATGCTGGGCTAGCTGTCCTCTGCACCAGCCCTTTGTCAGACCATGGGGCAGCCATTTTAGGGGACAGGTTGTGTCTGGGGCCCTCCCCTCCCTTCCTTACCTCTCATAGTCACCTCTAGCCGTGACACTCCAGCTCCTGGGCCCTCAATAGCTCTCCTCCTTCCTCCCCCAAATACCTTGGGGAAGGCAACAAACAAAGCCTCTGCCTGGTAAGAAGAAGGAAGCAGGAATTGTGGGCAGAAAAAGCATTTTTGAGCCTTTCCTTTCTCAGGATAGTCCTCAGTTTCCCTCCCGGTGAAGTGAAGGATCTGTCCCAGGGAGCAGGCACTGTGGCATCTGTCCCCAGGACTGTGGGCCAAGGCACAGGTGTCCTCTGAGCCACTTGGTGCTCCCTGATGCCCATGGCTGACCAGTCAAGCTCCCATGGCCACTGGAGGTCATCTTCTTCCACTTCTCTACCTTCCTGCTTCTTTATAAAATAAGACATCTTTTTAAAAAATTATGTTTAAATATTAAGGTGAACTTCCACTGATACGATCTCAAGCATTTCAGCCACACCTTTAGAGGACTTGCAGTTGTTGCAAAAATGAAATCTAGAAGCTTCCACCCAGAAACCTAGGCTGTAGCATCCCTTCAGACAGTCCCTCCCTCCTCCTGCCTGCCCCCAGTTGGCAGGAGACAGAAGATATTATCGTCCTCATGCCCTTTGTCTTATCAGGAAAATGTGGACAAAAGCACACTAATATTTGTCAGGCACCCACTCAGCATTTTTTAGTGATTAGCCTGTTTAGGTCTTTCGGTATCCCTGCCAGTAGGTGTAACGACCAGAGCTAACGACAACTAGCAGAAGCTAAGTGCTTTCCAGCAAGAAAAGCTCTATTTTATGCACTTAACAAGAACGCACCTACTCATGCCTCTTAAAAACTCCTTAGCAGGTACTCTGGTGAGCTGTACTTTACAGAGGAGGACATGGAGGCACAAAAACGTTGTACTTGGCGGTGCTGGCATTTGGCTACAGGCAGTCTGGCTCAGTCTAAGTTCTCAATCCTTTCATGGCATCCTAGCCAAATGGCCAAGTCAGAATTTGAACTCAGATCTTTCTGAGATTAAAGACCATGTTTTTTGTCTTCTCATGCTATCACTCAGGAACTATAAGGAGCTGGATCCTCCTAAAGTCCTTCCTGCACCTGCTGGGGACATGCTGGCTACCAGTTCAGAACATCAGGAAAGCACAGCAGGTGGAAAGGGGCCAGAGGAGGAGCAGAATTTGTTGGGAGAGGGTCTCCAGTGTCTGAGCTATTCCTAGGCTCAGTGCAGGACCCCAAGTTTTTCTTTGCTGGCTAAACCAGAGGTACCCAGAAAGATCAAGGCCCCCGATGCCAAGAAAAGGGCCAGACAGGGTGAGGCTGGGGGCAGCTGCCCAATGCTTCTCACATCCCAAGCACAGGAGAGAGGTCACTGGTGTTCTCCACAAAGCCACAGCCAAGCAGGTGGCTCTATTTGCCTTCTCCTTCCCTTGTTCTCCTTCCTGCACTCTCATCCAGGTATCTGTCTCTCAGTGAGCCCAGGAGACACCAAGCCTGATTCTATCTCCCATGCTGGCACAGGACCTGGCTATCAATCAATGTTTGCAGAAAGAATTAATGAAACTTGGAGGGTTTTCTGGACAGAAGCCATTAACCTCTGGTTAGAAGTCCCTCTGTCTGACCTCTGTCATCAGATAGTGACCTACTCAGTTCTTCTGAAGAAACCCAATAACACTTGACACTGAACACATGGCTTCTTCGTGGTCATTGACAAGGCCAACCTGGTAGGTGGCCAGAAGCTGAACAACTGGGCTTTGCTCCCATCCACTATCTCAGCAGCACCCTGCCAGACATTTAGGCCATCTGGTGTCTCCTCAGCTGGCTCCCTGTTCCCAGGAAAACAGGTCATTTCTCCAACCATTTGGACACCAGGGTCAGATGTGGCTGCCCACTTTAGGGGTAACTGAGAGAAGGCACCACGCTGGATTTGTTACTCAAAGTATGGGACATGGACTTCTGTCTGGCTGCTACTTGTGCCAGGCCTGGGAGGTGACAAGTTCAGATGTTCATACGTTGAGTTAAAAATGTCTGAGTAGGTTGATATTGCCACAATGATCAAATGAGAGTGGACGGGTCTTCTTCACCCCTCAGGTCACAGATCAGTTTAGGAAGACCCTTCGGCTAAAATGGCAGGAGAACCTAGAAGAGCTTAGAAGAGGTGGCCTCAGAAACACATTGACCTTGAAGGTATCTTCCCTTTTTCCTCACTGTGGAGGTGTCACTCTCCTGTTCCTGAAATCCAAGTGTGTATGGAAGCAGTTCCAGGTTCCCTTCCAGCCATCATGTACTAGCCGTGTGACCTTGGTCATCAACGGCTAGGGAAAGCTGGGCACCAAAGGCTCATGCCTATAATCCTAACTACTTGGGAAGCTGAGCTCAGGAGGAACATGGTTCAAGGCCAGCCCAAGCAAATAGTTCTTGAGGCCCTGTCTCCAAAATAACCAGAAGAAAATGGAGGTGTGGCAAGGGATAGAGTGACTGTTTTGTGACCAGGAAGGATCTAGTGAGAGGTAGTAGCCAGGAGCCACCCAGGAAGTATTCCAGAAAGATGCCTGGGCCAAGTTCATATTGAGTGACCCCTCAGAGAGGCTGTGAGTGGGAGATGGGCCTTACAGATGGACCCAAAGAGGATCAGGTAAAGAAAAGGTTGAAAGTAGAATAAATACGATTTTTAAATGAACTACAGGAAATTAGCTTCCTTGATGTAGCGAGCTCAAATAATGGGACTTTTTTTTTTTTTTATCTTGAGGTGCTGGGGATCAAACTCAGAGCCTTGCACGTTTTAGGCAATGCCCTACCACAAAGCTACACCCCCAGCCCAAGGGGAGTCTTAAGAAATATCAGATTGAGCCAGTTGCCATAGGCTCACTCCTATAACTCTAGCTACTTGGAAGGCTGAGATTGGGAGGATCATTGCTCGAGGTCAGCTCTCAGAAAAAAGTTAGTGAGACCCTATCTCAACCAATAGCTGGGTGCAGTGATGTGCAGCTGTCATCCCAAGCTATGTGGGAGGCTGACAAAAAAAGATTCTTGAGACCCTCATCTCAACAGAAAAAAAAAATGGGCATGGTGGTGGACACCTGTCATTCCAGCTACGTCAGGAAGTGAAAAATGGGAGGATCAGGGTCCATGGTGGCCTGGGCAAAAAGCAAGTCCCTATCTCCAAAATAACAAAAGCAAAAAAGAGGAAAAGGAAAAGAAATATCAGATGGAACCCAATTATGGGATTCTACAATGGCATGGGGTGACATGTCAGTGACAATGAACATAGCGGGAATGCCAGATGGGTTATGCCCAACATACAATAAGTGAACAAGTGAATGAATGAATGAATTGATGCATTTATCAGAGCTCTTTGAGTTGTGAGTAAAATAATCCCAAACAAAGTAGTTTTAGTACAAATAAATTAGAGGATTTGTTGGCCCCTACAACTAAAACGTGAAGAAATAAATTGAGGCCCAGCTGGATCTGAGGTCTAAAATAATGTCACCAGGACTCTCTCCTCAGGCAGAGAGCTTCACATTTCTAGTAACTATGAAGCCCTGGAATTTGGGTGTTTTAGACCTGATTTGGGCCTTGTCCCCAAGGAAGTGGAATAGCTTGCCTGGCCATACCTGGGTCACCTGCCCATTGTCAAGTAGTCAGGGGATGGGTCACCCTGAGATAAGACAAGTAAGACTGAGATTGGAAGGCAGGGGTTCATAGAGAAATGGAGTCCTATTGACAGAGAAGGGTGGAGGCATACTGCACAGGCAAGGATGTCAGATCTGCACCACAATGGAAGGAAACCAGGTAACCTGAGAGATGCTGAAGGCTTGGTGGAAGGTAGAGCTGGGCAAGGCAACCCTATTGGACCATACATGCTCTCCTGTGAACCTCTGTCATCACAGGTCAAAGGACTTGAGACCAGTCTGATGCAAATTATTGGAAGTGAGTCTCCAGCATGTCTTCTGGTCAACACATAGAGGGATTGTAGAAGGATCAAGAATAAATGGTTGTGTTTATTTTGTTTTGCTTTTCCCAGGGGGATAGGCGACCAATAGCTCCATTGTGGTCATGGTCCATTTAAGATGCATCTTACACACTCATGTGGGGATCCCAAGGAGGGAGCTGGATATTAGAATATGGTTCATGCTGGGCACTGGAGGCTCACACCTGTAATCCTAGCTACTTGGTAGGCTGAGATTGGGAGGGCAGAGGTTTCAGGCTAGCCCAAGGAAAAACGTTTGCAAGACCCCATCTCAACCGAAAAAAGCTGAGCATGGTAGTGTCATCCCAGCTATGGTGAAAAGCATAAACTAGGAGGATGGAGGTTCAGACAGATCCAGGGTAAAAAGCAAGACCCTTTGTCAAAAGTAACAGGAGAAAAAGGACTGGATGTGTGTGTGGCTCAAGTGATAGAGTGCCTGCCTTAGCAAGCATGAAACCCTGAGTTCAATCTCCAGTACCGTGAACACACGCGCACAAACACACACAAACTGGAGACATTGTCTGCAGCAGGAGGAAACCCAGAGGCCGAGAGGTCTAGGAAGCAAGAGATGAGGGGGTCAAATAAGGAGGTAGTGGACACGGTGGCCCATGCTAATAGGGGGAAGGCAGTGTCTGTGAGACTGTTGACAAGGAGACCTTGATCACCTTAGTAAAGGCAGTTTCAATTAAGTGAGGGTCAATGTTATATCAGAGAGAGTTGAAGGGTGTGCACTATGGGGGTGCAGAAAAGGAGACACAGCCATTTGGAAACAGGGAAAGGAGGACAGAGAAGGAGACAGAAGATATGAGGTGGAGTAACATCGGGTCTGGGCTGTGCTTCCTCAGTCTAGGGGGTGCTGGAGCACATTTGCATGCTGAAGGACACATTCCAGTGTGAGATGGAGACACAGTGGGGGAGTGAGAAGGGTCAGAGAGCTGCATGCCATGGAAGGATGGGAGGGGTGGGGAGTGAGTTGACAGGGGAAGAGGGAGGCTGAGTACCACATGGATGTGACTCAATTTGATGGGGGGAGTTGAAAATGGTCCCTTGTCATGGCTTCAGTTGCTTACACATAGAATAGGGGGGTGAGGGCATCTCTGAGAATGGTGTGTGAGATGGGAGAGAGTGTGAAATTGTGTTGGAGGGCAGGAAATTCAACTCCAAGGGAATGAGGTCAGAAGCTAAGCAGGGTGGAGAGGCCCTGAATCTTGTTCTAATGGACTGAAGGGAAACCAATTGATCTGGTTAGGAGATTTTTGTCTGGCAAGGATATTGAGGTCCAGCCAAAGGGTTTAAGATCCACAGAAGATAATGACCCACATGGGTGACAGGAGACAAAGCCAATAAACCAACACTCAAGTCCTTTGTGAAATGAGGGATGGTAGGAAGAGAGTGGTGAGGGAGGAAGCAACAGAGGGGAGCTTCTCCCTTCTAAGCCACCCCTGACTTTCCTTACATCAGTGCTCCGCTTCCAGAGAGGCTGCAAGAGAAGAAGAGTCTTCAGGGCAAGGAGAAGTTGGCTTCCAGTTAAAGGAAGATTCAGAGAAGAGGTCCTGGTGGCCAGGGAGTCCCAGAGAACCTGGTGGACGGCTCAGGTGGGGAGAAGATGGGAGTCAGGTCAGATTAAAGAATGAAAGAGTGAGTTGCAAGTGAATGAATCTAGATCTGTGCCATGTTGGTTCACTTGGGAGAATTGTGGATGGTGTCATGCTGGGCTCATTCTTCACCATTGTTCATTGTTGACAGTGCTGGTGGGAGAGGGAGGTAGGCGGGAGGAATGACACTTCGGTTGTGTGTGCAATGGTGTGATGAGCCTCTCTGGTTACATTTTAGTTCTTGGTAACCTTGTCTCGAGTCTCACAGAATCTATTTCCTCTAGCCGTTTGTATCCTTATTTATATAAATGACTAATCCTTTCATGGGTAGAGCCAAGCTTTCTGTCTCAGTTACACCGAGATACTGAGATGAATTACTCATGAACGTTCCAGAAGAGATGACTATCTGTGAATTATTGAGTTCCCATATGTAAATAGTATTGCTGAATGTCTCTCTATTGTCCAAGTTAGACTAGACACAAGAAATGGGTAATTCCAGGCCACTCACCCCCTTCACACATGGCATGGTGCCCCAGGCTCCCAGAAGCAGCTGGGGAAAGAGGGAGGGATATAGACTGTGTCCTGAAGACTAAGAACTAAATGTCACTGTTGAGGATGTATTACAGCTTGTTGATGGTGGTAGCAAATGTCTCCAAATTCACTTTGCGAGTGTTTTTCTGAGGTACAAATTGGCCCTAACAAACCTGGCAAAAGAAAGGTGCTGCCCCAATGATGAGAACCATGCTGTAGTCAAGGTCCAAGCAGCCCAAGCTTTACCTTGTGAAGAGAACAAGTAGACAATGTCAATGTCAGAGGCCTCCCATTCCTCAAATCAACATAAACAAAACTGTGGACACAGACCAGGACGAGCTGACACTGAGGACTAAGTTGCCTTCATGTCTGGGTTCTGAAAGGGAAGTAAAATAAATTTATGTGGAGAGGTCTATGGTCTATTTCAAAATCAGCACATGTGCTGTTTGAATGAATCATCACTTCCAACCACTGGTTGTTGGTTTTTGAATCTTGCTTGCTGATGAAGCACTGAATCTTTACTGTAAAATTCAAAAGTATTTCTGAAAAATTTTTAAAAATTTATTCTGACTAGTTAAAGCAAGTCCACACAAGGCGCCATTCCTGGCAACAGAAATGCAGAGGTCTGGTGCATTTCTGGTTGTCCTTGTCCCCTACCTTCCTGACGCCTGCCAGCATATCTTCTAAAGGGTGTGACAAGAGCCAGCAGGACTTACACTTTAAATGGCAAGCCTCCCTTTCAAGGTCACCAAGTTGTCTCTGGATTTGGGGGCTGTTCCAGGATTTTCACCTCTAAATAAGTGTTTCTTTTGGCCTCCTGGGGAAGTTACTAAATGCTACAAAGATGAGGTCAAAGTGTTCTCAAAATCAGAGTTTGGAATTGGCCTTCAGGATGTGCATGCAAAATTAGTCACACAGAAAATCCTAAACTTGGGGTACAGTTGTGCACATCTGTAAACCCAGCACTTGGGAGGCTGAGGTAGGAGGATTGTGAGTTCCAAACCAGCCTGGGCTATATTCTGAGACCTTGTGTCAAAAAGATAAAATGAAAGAGAAAAAAAAAATCCTAATAATAGCAATTTTGGGTCCTTTAAGGGTGTATTTGGTTTGTGAAAATGAAGCCATTGGTAACCAAGCCAAAAGGGTGTGATTTTTTTTTCTTTTTTTTTTTTAATTCAGGACCTAAGCACTCTACTACTTGAGCCAGGCCCCTAAGTCCTTTTGTTCTTTAGATAGAGTCTCACACTAACTTTGCCAGGAACGTCCTAGGACCATTATCCTCTGACTTCCTACCTCTGTCTCCCTAGGATTACAGGTGTAAACTGTGATGCCCAGCAAATTTGGAATTTTTTAGGTAACTTTTAGAACTGACCCTGAAGACACTTTCAAAAAGTAATTGCATTTCTTTAATTCATCAGTTATTGGGAGAGTGGAGGAATAAAACAAAACAAACCACCATTGCTGGAAACACCTGGATTCATCTACTGAAAACATTCGTTTGTATGGTCTGAGGAGCAATGAGAGGGACCTCTTGGTCACCAGAAGGCCAACATACTAGTCTCCTCTTATCTGCAGTTTACATTTGTGTGGTTTCAATTACCTTCAGTCAACCATGGTCTAAAAATATTAAATGGAAATTTCCAGAAACAGACAATTCCTGCTTTAAATACCTTATTATGGTAAATTGTTGATAATTGTTCTATTTCGTTCTTAGTTTTTGTTAGTGTCATACTGTGCCTACTACAGAAATTAAACTTCATTACAGGTATATATGTTTGTATGTATATAGAGGTTTTAGTACTATGGGTGGTTTGAGGTATCCACAGGGGGTCATGGAACAGATCCACAACGGATAACAGGGGGCATCCATGCTAACATTTATCAAACACCCAGTGGGCTCAGCGGCTGTCTCGGTTTGGCTCACCACAGCCCTGTAAGGGTAGAATTACATCCTGCTTGGCAAGTGATGTTGTATTACAGGCCCAGAGTTGCAAGGAGGTGGGCAATGGTCCCCACTCAAGTCTTGACAGGAGTGTAAATTAGCATAATCCTCCAAAAGGCAATTTTGCCATACAGCTCAGTCTTAAAAGTACTCATCATATCCCTTTAAAAAAAATCCCTTAATTGTGTTAGGGTTCTCTAACAAATAGTCCCCAAATTCTGGTTACAGAATTGGCAAGTTATCTATATACTTGACTTTGTAGGCTGATCAGCCTCTGTCACAACTATCGCCTCTGTTGCTGTCACTGCCTTATGAAAGCAAGGTGTGACTGCGCTCCCAGCAGACTTCATGTATAGACACTGGAACTGGAATTTCACATAGGTATCACATGTCACAAAATATTCCTTAAACCACTTTTTTTCTTTCGCAGCATTTTGGTTTTTTTTTGTTATCATGTTATTGTTGTACTGGGGGTACATTGTGACATTTACAAAAATGCTTATATCTTTTTTTTTTGAGGAAAACATCTTTGGTATTTATTACCACATCACTTGTATTATCTACAATTAATTAAAGCCTTTTAAATCCATACTGAATTAAACACATTTTTTTTGCAGTAAACTCTTTTTTTAAATTATTACTATTGTGGTGGGTGGGGGTACACTGGAGTATTTACAAAAGTGCTTGCAATGTATCAAATGTATCATACTTGAATTCACCCCCTCCCCCAATTTCTGAAACAGTTTCAACAGGTATAATTTTTTCATTTACATACATGTGTATATATTATTTGCACCATATTTGCTCTCCTACCCTTTTCCCTGCCACCCCCCTCGCCCTGCCTCTGAGCAGAACCTGTTCTACCCTCCTGTTCTCAGATTTTGTAGAAGAAAAAACATAAAAGATAATAAGAAGGACATAGTGTTTTTGCTAGTTTAAGATAAGGATAGCTATACAGAGAGATTCCTAGCGTTGCTTCCATGTACTTGTGTATTGCAATCCACATTGGCTCATCTCTGCCAGACCTCTTCCCTACTTCCTGTCCCCTTCCCATAGTGGCCTCAAGATTACTATCTTCACTCCTCTACAGTGAGGACATAAACTACACTCAAGTTTTAGGTTCCCTTCTCTTTCCCTATTCCTCCCATGCACGTTCTCCCCTTAGTGTGTGCCCCATGTCCAGTAATATTACCGCATTTGCTTTAGGTCTAAAGTCCACATATGAAGGAGAACACAGGATTTTTGGTCTTCTGCTCCTGGCTAACCTCGCTCAGGATGATGTTCTCCAGTTCCATCCATTTACTTGCAAATGACAGAATTTCATTCTTCTTCATGGCTGAGTAAAACTCCACTGTGTATAAATACCACATTTTCTTAATCCATTCGTCAGTAGTGGGGAATCTTGGCTGTTTCCATAACTTGGCTATTGTGAATAGTGCCGCAATAAACACGGGTGTGCAGGTGCCTCTGGAGTAACTGAGTCACATTCCTTTGGGTATATCCCCAGGAGTGGGATTGCTGGATCATATGGCTGATCTATGTTTAGTTTTTAAAGAAGCTTCCATATTGTTTTCCAGAGTGGTTGCACTAGCTTGCATTCCCACCAGCAGTGTATGAGGATTCCTTTTTCCCTGCATCCTTGCCTACATTTGTTGTTGGTGTTTTTGATGCTAGCTATTCTAACAGGAGTGAGGTGGAATCTTAGTGTGGTTTTGATTTGCATTTCCTTTGTGGCCAGGAATGGTGAGCATTTTTTCATGTTAAACCACTTTTTTAAAAATGTTAAAATTACTTTGAACTACATTACAGAAGTCCACGCAAACATAGGCCGGAGAATGAACGTGGCTTGCAGTCCACAGTTGGCTAGCCCCAGGCTTAAAGCACTGGAAATTTCTCCCACTGCTGCAATGATCCACCATGGTGGATCCTCGCTGGAGGCCCTCTCCCAGTGGCTTCTCTCCAGTGGCAATCCAGAGCTTCAGGGTCTTTCCATCCTGTGAGAGGTCCTCTCTACTCTCCAGGATCTTCTTGTGGGCAAGTAGGAGGTGGCTCATGCCTTTCCCCCACATTCCACTGGCCAAAAGTCAGGCACCCAGCACTTAAAGTGCATGAGAGACAGGGAAATTGAGGCTAGCAGTGTGTCCAGTGGGAAATGGGGAGGGTGCTTGCTGACCCAAAGTAGTGTGTCCACTAATCAAACAGCGTACCATGTCCACCCGTATTTCACATGGTGGCATAATTCCAAAGTGTAAGGCTAGAAAGGAGGCTAGTCTGGAAGAATCTTGCAGAATTCTCTCTAATTCAGTACCTATTATGTGTTGAAGGGAAAGTTGGAGTCACCTCAAGGGCTCTTGGTCAGGGTCACACAGCCAATAGGTGGATGACCAGGATAACTCAATCATCACACTCTCTGTAGCTACCATTCTAGCTGCTTCTTGGTGCTGTGACCAGGTTCTAAATGATCCAAACCTGATTCTCTGTCTTCCAGGGTGTCACAGAGCCTTGGAGCCTATGAGGGTTTCCTCTATTCCCCCTCCAGCCTTGTCTGTCACAGAGTTCAAAGCTTTTCCCTGGCTTCTGAGGACCTGTCCTGACAGCTCTACCCTCAGAAGCAAGGCAAGGAAATGGGCCAGTTATTCCATTGCTTCATAAGGGAGATACGAAGCTGGACTTGCCAGGTCCACCCACACGCCTCGGGCAGAAGGGAGCAATCCCAGCTCTGCACTGCTCCAGAGCTGGGAAGACCAGGCATCTATTTTTGGGGGGTTTCCCAAGATCCTGAGAGATCGGAGAGGGGAGGATGGATGCTGTTGGGTTTGGGGGAATTTTATATACAAATTGCATTTAAGTCCAGATGATAGTGGGTGTGGCAAGCTGGCCTCCTAGGATCTGAAAGTTTGGATGACTTACTTCCGTCCCTGGACCTCTGTTTCCTCCCTCACTCATAAAAGGAGAAAAATACTTAAGATTGAGGGTTATGGAGTATGTGACCAGCAAGGGGCATGAAGTGGGATGGGGAAAAGCACTCAACTGCTGGAATGTACCAAGTGACCTTGACATTCCCCAGTAGCTTTGTACTTGAGGACCTTGTATCTTCCAACTGAGTCTCCAGCTGTCCTCATGGGTGTCCCCCAAGGGTCCTGTTTGTAGTCCTTTCCTGCAGAAGTGCAACTGGTTTCTTTGGAGCCACTGTCTGAGCCAGCCAGGGCACACTTGGGAGGCAGGTAAGGTTGCTACGGCCCCTCTGCCTGCCCATGTACCTGGGCAGTTCTAGAAGTTTGATGTCCTACTGAATGAGACAACAGAGTCCCAGGAAGTGACTGGGTGATTTCTAGCTGCAGAAGGTTGCAGCCCCCAAAACAGCTGCCCAGGGTGGCAGATGCAGAAGGGCAGAGAATCCTGGCAGGTCACTCTAGAATGTTCATAGAGGAGGCCCCGGGCAGCAGCCAGTCACCAGGAGAGCCTTGTGGCTGAGATGGTCTCATACTTTAAGCAAGGGTAGAAAACATGAATTGTCCATCTCAAACATGGCAGAGCATGTGTGCAGATAGAGCCTGAGGGAACGGAGAGTCAGGTGACATGTGTCCTGGTGGTTAGGGCAGGTCCAAATCTGATAGCCATCATTCAGGACTGAGCCACATGGAGATGCAGCCTGGAATTGAAAATCTCTGGTTTTCCAACAGATATTAGACTTTGTGTGAAATCTCCTAAACTCTACTACAATATCTAATTTAATTTACAAATAACACTCTATGCCAATCAAATAAAATGTATCTGCTTACTAAATGTGGTCCTGGTTACCTCTGCTGTCAAAAAAATATGGTGGCTCTGCAAAGGGATAACACTGCTGTGGTCAGACACATCATCTAGTGACAGTCCCCAGGCCGGGTGAGAGGCTGGTGTGACAAAACACGGAGGCTGTTGGGTGGGGAGGCCTGAACTGGACTGGGGTACATCTTTGGTTTGAAGCAATCATTTATTCCTTCAACAAACATCTACTTTCTGCCCTGTGTCCGGCACTTGGATATAGTGGTACATGAATTTCCTATTGCTGCTGTATCAAATAATACAGCTTAAATAACAGCAATGTATTCTTCCACAATTCTGGGAGCCGGAAGGGACATGCCAGCATCCTTGAGCCAAAATCTGGGTGTGCTCCCTCTGAGGCTGCAGGGAAAAGCTGTTCTGCTTCTCCTGGCTGTTCATGGTTGCCGGCATTCTTTGTCCTGTGGCTGCATCACTCTAGTTTCTGAGGGCAGGTCACCTCCTGTCCTATGTGTCCAGTCTCCTTTCTATGTCCCAAATTGGACATTTGAAATTTGGTTTAGTAGCCACCTGGTTAATGTAGGAAAATCTCTTCTTTGCAAAATGCTTCCACATCTGTGAAGACCTTTCCTCCTTCTAGCTAACAGGTACAGGTTCCAAGGATTAGAACCTCATCTCTTTGAGGGCCATTATTCCACCCACCACAGGTGACAAAGGACAAAAGGGATAAAGTCCCTGCTCTTCTAGAGCTGGTTTTCTAAAGGGGTAGCAGAAAAAAGCCAACAAGCCAATAAATTCAGAATGGAACACCATGCTGTGGACGTGTTAGGAAGGACCTTTGGACTGGCTCTGTAAACCTCAGGAATGTTCCTCAGGCAGGGGTGAGGGTTTTTGGGAATCTCCTGACTGTGTGTCTCGGGTCACAGAGTGTACATGACTGTCTGCAACTACATTTTAAACCTGAGACTCCCAGGCTGGACATGGGTAGGATCTGACTCCATCTCCTGGGGGTGGGGACCCCAAAGAACTACATTTACTGCAGTGCCCCTGTGGTTTTGACCCAAGGCACAGGTGGCTCTGGGCATAACTGTCTCCTCTCCCTGTACAGCCACAGCAGCACAGAGGATCTGGCTGGTTGGAAGTCATTGAGTGAGACCCCTAGGAAATGATCTGTGTCCACAGCTGCTGTCTATGGGGTTGCCTTACAAATCTTCCCCAGGAGAGGAAATTGAAAACACGTGTCAGGCACTTAATGAGACCAATAAATTCCTCTGAGTCCTACTCTGGCTAATGTTTGATAATTCCGTGAGCCCTTCTGACGTGGGGTCTCTAGCACTGGGGGAATAGATTGAGCGAAGTGAGACATACACTCAATTAGCAGAAGCTGTGTCATTACAGGCAAGTCACTCAACCTTTCTGAGCCTCAATGTGTTTACTTGTAAAACAGTCTGAAAGATATTGCAGGGATGAGCTGATGGTCATGGGGCAGTTGTGTGTTCATATTTGCATGTTGTCTTCAGTCCTGGGCTGAGTTAGGATCACCAGACAGACCGACAATTCCTACCTGAGGCTAGGTGGAACTTGAGTTCAAGGTTTCTTCCCATGAGACCTTGTCATGTGATTTCCTAAGAACAGTGACTGCCATTTTTTTTCCAAGTGTTTGGAAGACTCCATCCACCGTGAGCTCAAGACTACTGAATCCTATGAGAATTTTACAGTGGTTCTAAGCCCAGGTCAATACCTTGTCCCCAGCTCTCTGATGATTAGAATTTAGGTTATCAACCCTTTCTCCTTGGGACCTTTGAATCCCAAGGATGACTTGGGCTGTACCTGCTCTAAAAGAGGAGGAGTGGGTATAAGTTTCTATCAGGATGCAAAACAGAACCATGTGTTGGCGGTTTCTCTGCTGGAGCATGGTTTGGGGGAGAAGTGTTTCCCAGTGAAGAGTTGATACCACAGAGACCCACGCCCTTGGCCCTGGTTCCTATGGGCCCTGGGCCAGTGCCTTCCATGAGAGGCAGGAAACTATTCTGAGAGTGTTCGCCTCTGTCAACCAGGGCTTGGCTACTCCTCAAGACCGTAGCCACTCTGCATCAAGGGAACATGCTGTGGGAAGGCAGGTGTGGACTCCTCAGACCCATGGGCATCTTTGCTTTCTGCAGACATCTGTTTGAACTCGCTCAGTACTTGGAGAGGAGGTTAGGTGGTCAGGGAGCCAACCAGAGCTGCCATATTCTCCAACCAGAAGGAACATTCACACTGCTCTCTTAGTCAGTGTCACATCCTAGAGCTGTGATGCTATGCGGGCTGCTGTGTGTGGTGGCCAGGTGAGGCTCAGATTGAACACTTAGCCTCTTGTTCCATGTTCTTCCTTTTGCTTTCTCTTGTGTGAGGTTGGCCCTGCTGACTTACTCACTGGATTTGAAAAGATGGCGGATGCCTAATTAATTAATACTGATTTCCATCATCTGTAAAATAAGGCTGAAACATCTAGTCTTTATGATGTTGTAATAAGTGATTGATAAAAGGCAGGAAATATGACTACCCCAGTGTCTAGGTCTTGGTGACAACTCAGGACAGAGAAGCAGCTATTACTATTTCTGCTGCTGTAATAATCGATGCTCCTCCAAGGACAATGGAGTCATTCCAATAAACCTATCAATGAATCCGCATAACTCACTAAACACCCTGCTTAGCCACACACCACGGTGCATCACCTGTTCCCCCAGTGGTCATGTGACTGACAGGGTGCTGTGGATCTATTTGACGTTGCTCAGCATGGCAAGAGAGCGTTGCGTCCAGGTATCACCAGCCCAGGGAAAGATCAAACGTCCAGACTCATGGTGTCTACTGAATCCATATTGCTTTTGCACCATCAGGAAGTCCAGAAGCCACAAGTCAAAGCTTTGTAAATAAGAGAGCAGCTGCCTTCAGTGTGGTTATTGTGACTATTGTCTTTCTAGTTACATGCACACCCCACTTAGGGCAGCGAGGGTCTAGGACTGCTGGTGTCACACAACACTGATTAAGTTCTTCCTGTCTTCCCTTTTAGGCAGGGAGTGCTCTAGGCCACTCCTCTGTCCTACAAGGCCCTGGACAGATACTTCACCCAGAGTCCCTGAGGCAGCCATGAGTCCAGGCTGCTAAGGTATGACATGACAGTTATCAGATTATCTCTCTTGGGTTTTGTCCACTTTTCCTTCTGTGCCTACTTGCTGAGAGCCCAGCCCAATATCCATTGACAAGGTTGGACTTATGGCCATCCACTTTGAGAGCTGTGTTTGTATGTGTGCATGGGTGGGGACCCCTCATTGGCCTCAGTGTTGTACCACTGACCATGGACTCCTGACTACTGCCATGTCTTCCCTAGGAGCTGGGAGACTTTTGGGGACTAAATCTCTCCTCTGCCTTTGATGCCTGCTGAACACAGGGGGCACGGACGGCCAAGAGAGAATGAAAGCCCACCTGTTTTAAGGGGTATAATTAAATGGTGGAGGGAACATTGGGCTGGGTTAGCAAGAAGCAAGTATCCACCAAGTGGGAGACTCAGAGGCCCCTGCAGTATCAATAGCACCAGTAAAATGACAGGCAGGTAAGCCTCAGGCTCAGAGGACGTGAGATGGATCTGAATGCAAGTTAGGGTACTAGCATCTCTGTATCCAGGTATAAGACTGCAGAGCAGTGTGCCTGGCATCAGAGCCCACCCCAACCCCTGCCCTGGAGTCCATGGAAGCTGGCACCTCTTGTCTCGCACTCCTTCTAGCCTTACCCTTACCTCTAATCTCTCTCTCTCTCTCTCTCTCTCTCCCCCTCCCCCCTTTCTCTACTAGAATTGAATGCAGGGTCTTGCTCTACCACTTAAGACCCAGTCCTTTGGCTTTTAGTTTGTTTTTCAGATAGAGTTTTGCACTAACTTTCCCCAGGGCTGGCCTTGGACTGCAATCCTCCTACCTCCACCTCCCGAGTAGCTGGGATTACTGGTGTATACTATCATGTTCAGATGAAGAAAAAATGTGTTCAGCACAAAAACCTGATGAGGGAACAGTCACTGAACACCTCAAAGGACATTTTACCAAGTAATGACAGAGGCCATTGGATTTCAGCTCTTTAGAGAAACAGACCAATACGTTACAGAACGATGGATGAATGATGTCTGTCTATCTATCTATCTATCTATCTATCTATCTATCTATCTATCTATCTATCTATCCTATCCATCTATCCAACTCTATCTAATCTATCCATCTACCCAACTATATCTATTAATCCATCCAACTCTATCTACCTACCTACCTATCTATCTACCTATCATCTATCTATCTATCCAACTATATCTATTTATCTCTCTATCTATCCATTCACCCAACTATATCTATCTATCCATCCATCCAACTCTTATCTATCTATCTATTTACCCATCTGTGTATCATCTATGTCTATCCATCCAACTCTATCTGTTAGAAATGAAAGAGGCATGGAGAAGGCAGAGAGGCAGCTCAAACACCAGCACAGGTTTTATTGTTAGGGCAGGAACCTCAGCAAGAGCTACTGCCACACACAGGCTTGGGCTAGATAGAGGGGTCTAGTGGAAAAGTACCAGGAAAGTCACAAAGGAATACTGTTGCTGGGCAACCAAGAAAGATAAGTTGTGGTTAGGTTACTGTCTGCTCAACTGTCCTTGGCACTCATCTGGGGAGATAAAGGTTAACAACTTTCCCTTTGTTAGTCTTTGGGGTCAGGTTGGGAGTTTCCAGTAAGCCATCTACAAGGAAGAGGGGGTCTGGTCCTAACGTCTTCACTGTTAACCCCAACACTATCCATCCACCCAACCCTATCTATCTATCTATCTATCTATCTATCTATCTACCTACCTACCTACCTAGACATGTTAAAGAATTGGCTCATGCGCTTGCATCAGCTGGCAAATTTAAAATTGCACGCAAGTCCAGCAGGCTAGAACCCAGGAAGGGACTGATACTTCAGTCTGAGTTCAAGACCTTCCCTTGGCAGAATTTCCTTTTCCTTGGAGAATTCTCTTAAGGCCTCCAATAGAATAGTAAGTTCTAGCCACACAATGGAGGAAGATCTGTTTTATTCAGTCTATTTATTAGAATGTTAATCTCATCTAAAAAGTACCATCACAGAAGCATCTAGAATAGTGTTTGACCAAATATCTGGGTAATGTGGCCCAGAAATCTGACATATAAAATTAACCATCCCAAGCATTAACAGAGTGATGCTTGGGGAGTAGTGGGTCCTCCATCTCAGTGTCTATCGAGAGTGGGTATATCCTGCCAGACCCTGGAAAGTCCTGGTTGGCGGGGAGGGACACTCAACTAGGCCTTTGAAATTCCAGCCTCTCAAGTGGCAATGCTCAGATCCCATGCCTGGGTGCTTGATGCCATATTTTGCCCCAGGGCCAGTGATATCTCGCTGAAATGTCCTCAGTGGTGTGACAATTCCCATGCAGCTCATGGGACAGTCATATGACACCCATCTTGGCAAACCAGGCTGTGGACCTTGGTTGTCTGAATGGTTTGGAGACCTGGCTGTGTGTTTACTCCTTAAGCAATAGAACCTTCTGGGGAAGGTGTCAGAGCTGCTTATCAAGAAGGGTTGGCTGAGCCATGGAGGTAACCAAAACATACGGCAGAGAACCTGCTTGGAATGTCCAGAGTGCTTGTCTTGTTGGTTTAAAGGATCTGTCCACCATTAAAGTCTCCCTTTGGATTGTTAATGTGCCATTAGGACTTGTATCCATTAAGATGTGGCCTGGCCACACACTTAACCTCTCACTGCCATTTTGTAACTTCTCATGTGACACTTTTGTTGTGTTTGGTTTTTCTCAGTGCCTTTTCCTCCAAACTGTCCCTTATTTACAGTATTTGTTGGTCTCTGTCACTTCAGGGAAGGTACCAAAGATCATTAAGAACAAAAGAAGTCAAGTATTGCCTTTGAGAATCACAGCAGAGGTCCTGGCTTAAAGGATAAACATGAATAAGTGATGGATCAGAACTAGTTGTTTCCACTCTTCAAACTAAGGAAAGTGGGCTGGAGGGCAGTCCACAGGCCTTCATGTTCCCTTTTTTGTAGCCAACACCTATTTCTTTCCACCTGTCTACCTTAACCCTTAACCTTTGACAAACACCAATGTGTTCTTCATTTCTGTAATCTTGTCACCTTAGGAATGGTATATAACCAGGGGTTGCCTCTTTTTCACTAAGCGTAATTCTTTGGAGATCCATGTAGATGTGTGTATCAGCATTGGGTGGCCGTCAGTACTTTGTTTCAGTCACTCTGATAGCTGTACAGCATGTCTGTATTTCCCTAGTGGCTAATGATGTAAACATTGTCATGTACTTTTTTGCCCTTGGTGTATTCTCTTTGGTGAAATGTTTGTTCATGTCTTTTGCCTAACTTTAAGGGACTATTATTATTATTATATTAACCACCCACTTATGAGAGCTTGTGTGTGTCTGTTCTATATTCTAAGCTTTGAACTCTGGACATTGTGCTTAATAGACAGGCACTCTCCCTAAAATTCTGTATCCATGTCTGATGCATGAGGTTGAGTCTCACTAATCTTTTTTTTTTTTTTGCCTGGACTAGTTTCAATCTTCAATTAGAGGTGTGAGG
Organism: Castor canadensis; assembly: GCF_047511655.1. Classification (NCBI taxonomy): domain Eukaryota; kingdom Metazoa; phylum Chordata; class Mammalia; order Rodentia; family Castoridae; genus Castor; species Castor canadensis. Next base: position 29,648,822 of record NC_133404.1, on the reverse strand, counting down.
CACCATTCTTGCTTTGAAATCTGTCTTGCCTGGAGTTAACATAGCTACTCTTTCATTCCTTTTGATTAGCGTTAGTGTGGTATATTTTTCTTCATCCATTTCTCTCACTATGGCAAATACCTGAGAGAAACACCTCAAAGGGAGGACTTATTTATTTTGGCTCATGGCTTCAGAGGTTTGAGTCCATTATTTGGTGGTGGTTGTGGTATAGCAGAGCAACACACATCATGGTGCCCAGAAAGCAGAGAGAGTAGATGCCGTGCTACCTGGCTCTCACCTCCGTCCCCCTGTTATCCCACCCAGGCCCCAGCCTATGTGATGGTGCTGTCCATGTTCAGGAAGGTCTTGCCCCTTAATTAATCCTCTCTGGAAACACCACCATCCCAGACACACCCAGAGGTGTGCCTTACCAACTTCCTAGGCACTTCTCAATCAAATCTAGCTGATAATCAGGATAAATGGTTGCCTATCTACCCTTAAAGTGTGTTTCTTGTAAACAACATGCAGTTGGGTCTTGTTTTTGATCCACTGTCTTCATATCTGTTTTAATTGGTACAGTTAGATCACTGATGTTCAAAATGATTATTGACAGTTGGATTAATGCCATATTTGTTACCATTCTCTATTTGCTTTGACTTTTATCTCTCACTCTTCTGCTTTTTGCAGTTTACTTGAGCAAATTACATGATTTCATTTTCTTAGCACATCAATTGTACTTTTTTTTTACTTTGTTAAAGTTGTTATCCTAGAGTTTGTAATATCCACCTACAGTGAAGCCAAATCCTTTTTCAACTAACACTGTACCACACTTCATAGGTAGCCTGAGTGCCTTATAATATGAATATAGCCCTAATTCGTTACTTCCTTCCCTTGTATCACTGCTGTCATTTACTTCACTTATATATAAGCATGCATAAGCAGAGATAAATCAAATAAATTGTTGCTATTACTATTTTGAGAAAAAAAACAAAACTGTTTATTCAAGAGTAAGAAAAGTGAAAGCTTTTCTTTTTTCTTTTACCTTCACTTATTCCTTCTTGGATGTTCACTGTATTTTTATGTAGTTCTGAGTCTCTGATCTATATTGCTTTCATTCTCTAAAGAAATTCTCATAATAGTTCTTTCAAGGCAAGTTTCCTGGTAGAAACTCATTCAGTGCTACAGGGTACAGAATTCTAGGTTAATTTTTTTTTCTCAACACTTAAACTATTTCACTATGCTCTCTTTTTGCATACAAGATTTCTGAGAAATCAAGTTAATTCTTGTCTTTGTTCCTCTATGAGTAAAGATTTTCCCTGTCTGGCTTTTTTCAACTTTCTTTCTTTATCTATGGTTTTCTTTGATATTTTAAAAATTATATGCTGTGTGTGTGTGTGTATGTGTGTGTGTGTGTGTGTGTGTGTGTGTGTGTGTGTGTGTGTGTGTGATGTGCATTTATACTGCTTAGTGTTTTCTAAATTTCCCAGATCTGTGGTTTGGGTTTGGAGGAATTCTCAAACATTATTGTTTCAAATATTTCTTCTCTCTTTCTTTCCTTTTTGGTTTTTCCCATTACATGTATGTATGGATGCCTTTAATAACTGTGCCAGCCCTTGAACATTCTCTTTTAGTTTTTATTGCATTCAGTCATTGTTCTTTTGGATTTTCTGTTTGTGGGGGTTTCTATTGAGAGATCCTCAAGTTCAGAGACCTTTTCCTCAGTTGTGGCAGTCAGAACCATCTTCATTTCTGTTAATACTTTTGATCTCCAGCACTTCCTTCTTTTTGGTTCTGTCTCAGGGTTCCAATTCTATGCCTTCATTGACTATCTGTTCTTGCCTGTTGTTGACTTTCTCCATGATGGTCCCTGGCATATTAGTTATAAGAGTTTTAAATTCCTGGATTGATAATTTCAACATTTTTGCTATGTCTGGTTCTGATGCTTGCTCTTTGTCTTCCAGTTATGGGATTTTTTTGTTTGGTTGGTTTTTTGGCTTTTTGGGGTTTTTTTTGCCTTTTAATGTGCCTTGTCATGTTTTTTTTTTTCTTTTTCTTTTGGTTGCACTGGGGTTTGAACTCAGGGCCTTGCACTTGCTAGGCAGGTGCTCTACTGCTTGAGCCACTCCACCAGCCCTAACATTAATACTTTTTCCTTTTTGTCATGTTTTCTTGACAGCTGGATGTGACGTACCAGGTGAATGGACTTTCTATGAACAGGCCTTTAGTCACATGGCGTGAGGTGTGGTGGGAGAGGAAGAATTCTATCATTTCATGATTAGAGCTCAGTTTTTTAGGATCCTATGCCTCTTGCACTTCACAAGTGTTTCTAAATTTTTTTCTCCTTAGATGAGAGAGGACAGCTAGAAAGGGTGGGATTTGAGTGCTTCCTGTCAGAGCTGTTGATGATACCCCAGCAGGTGAGGCTCTGGTTAACAAGTTTCTCCTGGAAACAGGCCCTGTTAAGAACAGTGTGCTTATCATATTTCGAATGGGTTCCTTTCTCCTCCCCTCAGCCAGAGCACAAGAGGAAGTTTCTCTTTTATTTACTTTGAGAACCTGTTTGAGCTCCAAAGGTAAATTTCATAAAATTGTGGAGACCCCTCTATGACTGGGTTCCTCTGGAGTTTTTAACTCCACACAACTTTATGGTGTTAGTGGGCGTCTTTGCCACCATCTTGATTTCGGTGAGAAAGTGCCCTTAGCATGAATGAGTGCAGCATTTCTCAAATGTCTTCCCTGCGTCTTTGGGGACAATGATGTTATTTCTACCCTTAGCCTCATTAACATGAGGAATTACACTCCTGGACCTCCTCTACTGAACCACACTTGCATTCCTGAAAGAAACACCATTTTCTCACAATGCATAATTTTAATATGGTGCTGGATTCTCTGTGCTTAAATTTTCTTTAACATTTTCATATCAATATTAATTAGTGAGATTGGTCTGTAGTTTCACTTTTTGTCAGAGTTTGGAATCAGAGATACTCTTGGCTTTGTCAGTAATTGGAAACTTTCTTCTTTTTCTATGCCATGGGATAGTTTCAGTAGCCTGAGAAACCATTTGGGCTGGGTGCTCTTTTTGGGGAATGGAGGGGAGTTGGACTTTATTTTTTCTGTGATCCTTGGGCTCTTCAGAGGGTTTAAAGATAAGACTTTACAGGTTCCCCTTCTGGAAGTTATTACTTGTGGGAATTGAGGAAACAAAGGCAAATTTTCTTTGTAGCTCAGGAACCATGGAAACTGGTTTTATTGGTACTTTACTTTCATACCTTAAATGCTTGGGAAGAAGGCGTTCTTAGGAAGAAATTGTTCTTTTTCACAATTTGGTGTTATCACTTCTTGGAGGGAGAATGCCCTTGATAAGGTGTTAGTGACACATAATATTCTCTAAGTTCCATCTTTCCTGGAGAACAAAAACATGAATACATGGTATGATCAAATCACAGAAGAGCTGGGAGGTCCCAAACCCACCAATCACATACTTCTGTTTCATATCAATTCAGGAGTTAGACAAAGAAAAAGACAACTGGGGATGTAGCTCAGAGGTAGAATGCTTGCCTAGCATGTGCAAAGCCCCAGGTTCAATTCCCAGCACAGTAAGAAAATTCAACCAAACAATTAAAAAGAAAAAAGACAAAGATGCTAATATGGTTAAAAATCTTTAATAGAATTTGTCATTCATTAAAAATGGTGAGCGTATTAGACCTTTTGGTTGGCATTTGCCAAATTAGGATGGTTTAATTTAGTGTTGGGTTTGTGATTTTGCACTGAAGGGAACATAAGATTTTTCAGCACCATTTCTCTCTGCTATACTCTAACAAACTCACAACCCACTCTTACTCCTTCCTCCCTTGCTTTTTCTCTAGGTAATATTTCCCACTAGAACTTGGGAAGCTAAGTAGATGTATTTTAGATTCCTTTGTCCAAACTAATGACTTATTGCTGGACCAAAAAATGTTACCATCAACAGGATTTTTTTTTTTAACAGCGTTTGGTCAGGTCCAGCAGTGAGGGATGGGGATTTAGCCTGGGGTTTGCCAAGATGTTTAAGCAGCAAGAATGTGACTTATGTAAGCCTGGAAGCGCTGCTATGTGCTAACCTCCTTCTCCCATCTCAGCTTTCTTTCATTAACAAGCTGCTATTCCTTTCATGATACCACATTAAGTGGCTAAAAGGAAAAGAAAAAAATTGTTTACTGTACAAAATACCCTAACTAGCCACAAAACATTTATTTGGTTAAAGGAACCACAAGGAGTTCTGGAAAGCTGGGCTGGGAATTGTTTTTCTGCTCTTAGCCATACCCTTAACTTACTTCCCTAGAAGCGATCAAACTCAGATGTGGGGAAATAGAAAATGTTTTGAAAATAAAAGAAAAAAAGAAATAGACAAACCAAATATCCTCTTTTGCATTTTTTTTTGCTGGGGACTGAAAAGAAATTTCCATGAAACAGGAAAGTGTCACATAAGGGAAATGATAAATATTAGACATTACTAAAATATAAATTAGCTATGCATAATAATTGTGAGACACCAAGGAAGTAGGGTCAGAACCCACCCTGGCACTGCTGAGCAAGTATCTGCATATTTATATATGCCATCAACCGCAGTGTGTGGATGGCACACAGGACGTTTGGGGGTGAACGGAGCTAGACACTCCCAGCCCTCTCCTCTGACCTCACCCTCCCACTTTTCTGGAGATACTGCCCTATGAGTCATTTCAGATGAGAAACTTGGATTCTTTTAAGTAGTCATGCATCATCCCTCTTTGATAAAAGTGGGCCAGCTCCATAGACCCGTCTGCACCAACACCCATCCTGCAGGAAAGCAATGGTCCCTCAATGACACTGTCAGGTGAGGCTTACCACCTCACCTTACCACAGGCTTACCTGTGACATCAACAGCATGGACGTGGGGAGAAGAGTCGCCACAGAGGAGCCTCCTAGACAGGGCTGGAAGCATCACCAGAAGTTCCCCCCTGCCCTGGATCTGTGAGTGTCCTATGAATGCTGGGTTTCTGGAGTGCGTTGTCTTGGTCTCATATGGCAGGTGGTGAGGCTGGGACCACAGTCCTGCCTCTTGTTGGAAAGGGACAGTCACTTTCAGTGCCAATCATTGAAGAAGAGGTAGAACCTCAGCCTGGGAACATGAGAGGTGGAGACCCTGCTCTCTCTTCCTCAGTAATCCCTCTAACTAATGAATATTATTCATGGAGCAGCTAGTTGCTGGTTGAGCTGCCAGTTACAACTGAGAAGTTGCACACTGCACAAGGATGCTGTGTGCAAGAAGCACCATTCCCATGGTAGATACTATAGTCTTGTATGTTTAGTGTCAGTTTTCTTGAGGGTACCAGTAAGAATAAAGGATGCTTTTATCCAAGTTGCTTGAGGTTTTGTGTAGATGGTATTGGATGAGGAGAGGGGGAATACAAAGATGCATGGAATACAGAGCCTCCTTTTGACTCTGGAGTTTGGGGTATGTGTACCAAGGCAGGGGTTGCTGGGAGCAAGGAAAGAGGAGGCCCTGGCCTTCCACAGCTATGGAAAGCAAGCCACATCAGAGTGTGCAAGCTGTCTAGAAAGCCACTGCCTAGTAGAAATATGATACTGGCCACAATACAAGTCACATATGTCATTTAGCAAGTTCTCACAGCCAGCTTTTAAAAGTAAAATGATACAGTTGAAATTCATTTTAATAATCAAATTTATTTAACTTTATATATCTAATATATTTTCATTTAACATATAGTTAGTCTACCATATCCATAAGGTTTTCCATTCTCAGATTTATCCAATATCAGATCGAGGAAAAAAAAATTTCTTTTTGGTGAGGCTAGTATTTGAATTCAGAGGCAGATACTCTACCACTTGAGCCACACTTCCAGTTCATTGTGGTCTGGTTCTTTTGGAGATGGGGGGGCAGGTCTCACAAACTATTTGCCTTGGCTGGCCTTGAACCAAAATCCTCCCAATCTCAGACTTCCAAGTAGCTAGGATTACAGGCATGAGCCATGGGTACTTGGTAAAAAAAAAAAAAAAATTAAGAATGTGTCTGGCCAGGTACGGTGATGTGCACTATAATCCCAGCTGCTTGGGAGGAGGAGGTAGGAGGATCATGGTCTGAAGCCAGCTGGGATAAAATTAGCACAAGACTAACTTTCGAAAAACAAACTAGAAGCAAAAGGGCTGGGGGCTGTGAGTCAAGTGGTAGAGCCCTTGCCGAAGAACACTAGACCTTGACATCAATCCCAGGACTGAAAAAAAAAAGTGTCTGTACCGAGCATGTATAGACTTTCCCCTTGTCATTGTTCCCTAAGCACGGCAATGCAACAATTATTTACATAGCATTGTCCTATCAGGCGTTATATCCACATTGTGTTATATTTGCCTTTTATTAAAAGTCATCTAGAGCTGATTTGTAGTTTATGATATGCATACATTTTGTGCACACACTAGATTGTTTTATACGAGGGACTTGAACATCCTATAGATTTTGGCATCTGAGAGGGGTCCTGGAGTCAGTCCCCCACAGACACCAAGGGCTTACTATGTAATCAATATAAAAATAGGAGACTTTTATCACTTATTTTTCCTGCACAGTCTTTGGAACCTATTGTGGAACTCACACTTTCAGCTCATGTCAATCAGGACCAGCCACATTTCCAGGGTGTCTGCGGTGACTTGTGGCTCCCATATGGGATAGCACAGCACTGGAGTCTTGCTTGTGGCTGTTGAGTCCTCTCTAGGGCTGAGAGTGTCTCTCGAATCTTGCCTTGGGTCTCCAAAGGACCAGAGGTTTGGCTGGTTGTTGATGGTCCCAAGGACACTGTGGGGCTTAAGGAGGTGGGTGCTCCTGTCCTTCCCTGTGCCACCCTCCCTCTCACACTGCCCAGGTCACCCCAGAGGCTCAGGCGTCCTGGATTGAGGAAGTCAGCACTTTGGTGAGATGCCAGACAAATAGAAACCTTGGACCTGGCGCTGTTCTTGTCACAGGCAGAACCGCCATTAACCACTCTGCAAGGAACCACATGAGTGAGCAAGTTCAGAGAGGCAGGGAGCCGCAAAGCTGGGTGGCCTCCCTCCAAAACGCTGATGTTGATCATGATCATGGCACCATGACCACGTCCCAGGAGTGGTGTTTGGCACAGGGTGTGATTTCCACATGTGTACCGCTCGGTGGGAGGTAGGTCTTAGCACCCGGCTTTGTGAGAAGGAGATGGAGATCCAGAAAGACTCTTCTTATAGGTGAAAGCTAAAAAGGTGATCTCATGGAAGTAGAGAACAGAACAGTGAGCTCGGCGTTGGTGGCTCATGCCTGTAATCCTAGCTACCTGGGAGGCTGAGATCGGGAGGATCTTGGTTCAAGGCCAGCCTGGGCAAATGGTTTGTGAAATCCAATCTCCAAAATAACCAGAGCAAAATGAACTGGAGGTGTGGCTCAAGCAATAAAGCTCCCATTTTGCAAGTGGGAAGCCCTGAGTTCAAACCCCAATTCCACCCAAAAAAAATTTTAAGAAAGAAAGAGAATACCAGAGGCTGGGAAGTGGGGAGGGGATGGAGGGAAGGAGAGAGGATGGTTAATGGGCTCAGAGTGCAATTACATAGAAGGACAATTCTAATATTCTATAGCACAGTCAGATGACCAGGGTTGACAATGACTATTAGATATTTTGAACTACCTAGGAGAGAGGATTTTTGATGTCTCCACACTAGGAAGTCATAAGTGTTCAAAGTGATAGATTTGCCAATCACCTGCTCTGATAATTACCCACTGCACACACATATTGACGTGTCACACTGTACCCCATAAATATTTACAATGACTAGGCGTCAATTCAGAGTTTCAAAGGGAAGGTCAAGTGTCCCGCTCAGGTCTTGTGACCCAGACAGCGAGGCTGGCAAATCTGCCATGGCTCCTGTTGCCTCTTCCAGGTCACCACTTACTGGACATGGTGGCAGTGTCATCTTTAGTTTTTTTTTTTAAAACATTTGCTAAATCTGCCAGTCAGGGTGGTCCTGGTGATGCTGACATCCCATAAAGCCCAGCCTCATGCCCACAGCCTGCAGAGATAAATTAGGTTTGGGTCAAAACGTGTGAAGTTTCTCTCTCATCCCTGCATTTGTCACAGTGACACAAAGAAGAGCAGTTAGGTCTGTTTCCCGTTGTCTCAGGGTCCGTTAGGGACACTGGGAGGCAATTCCCTAGTGGCCTTGGCCAGGGATAGGTCAAACCTCTGTTGTCACCCATGAACAGGTGGGCAGACACACTAAGATTCAAATTGCGGTGGGTGGCCCTAGGGGTAGAGCCAGGCTACCATGTGCAGAAACCAACCATACAGAACTTTCTGGTAGGCACAGTCTGAGGACGGCTGTCTCAGCAGCAGGACGTATTCTCCACCCCAGAGGCATTGAAGGATGTGTACAGTGACAACTTCTCAGGGATTCCTTGACCTGGATGACCTTGGTGAGACTTCAGTAAGAGCACAAGGAAGGACACAGAGAGAAAGCTACATTCACCCCGAGACACTCTAGCTGTATTTTTTTTGAGGATTTTTAAAAAACTTAAAAAAAGGATCTACATGATGAAAATTACAAACTGCTGATCAAAGGAACCGAAGATCTTGGAGTACAGAGACATTCCTGTTCCCAGATTGGAAGAGGCAGCAGGGTAAGAAATGCCAGCTCTACCCAAACTGATAGATGGTGTTTACACAATTCTTATATTTTCATTTGTTTATTTTTTTGGGTGGTACTGGGGTTTGAACTCAGTGCCTCACACTTGCTAGGCAGGATCTCTACCACTTGAGCCACTCTACCAGTCCTTTTTGCCCAGGCTGGCTTCCAACTGAGATCCTTCTGATCTCTACCTCCTAGCTAGGATTTACAGGCATGAGCCACAGCACCTGACTCACAATTCTTTTGTTAACACAAATTTTCTGCAAGGTTCTTATAGAAACAGATAAGATTGCTTAAATCTTACAGAAAGAGACCCTGGGAAGCAATCTTTGACAGAGAAGAATGAAGTGGGGGAGCCATACCCCTGGTATTAAGACTTACCATGAAGTTACACCTCCCTGGTGGAGGGCAACAGGGAGCAGAGGTCCTGGCCAATCCCTCCACCCCTGAGCTGGGGATGCAGCCCTACCTGCTGAGGTCTGCAGAGGGTTCTCCTCTCACTCTCCTTCTCCCTTTATCCCAGGGAAGTTGCAGGTGCATGGGCAGCTTCATCCTGGCATGGGGCAGGCTCACCTGGGCAGCAGCTGTCTCCTTCTGCACATCCTCACTGCCCTGTGACCCCCACCTGTTCGCTGCTGCCCCCTGAGCCACCTCTATACCCCTCCTTGGGACCCCAGAGAGCTGTGCATATTACCTTACCTTTGTCTCAAGTTCCTCCACCATTGTCCCTAGACAGTCTTCAGTGGAGCATGGTGGGAGGCTGGCATGCCTGAAGTACCAGATAGCAGGCAGGACACAGGTTCCCCTGCCTTGGCATCCCTCAGCTGTTAGGAAGTGTCTCTCGCTGACTCCTGGGAAATGGGATGAGCCCTCCCAGAGTTCAAGGCCTGCTCCCCAGCCTCTCCGTGAACAGGAAGCAACTTGCAATGTCACCCCATACACTTCCCTTCTTCTCTGGGGCAAACCCAGTTTTTAGAATCTTCCTTGGGCAGTGCTGAACACTTGCTCAAAGTTATGGTGTCTGTGTGTGTTCCCAGAGTCAAATTCCAACTGTGTGGGCAGAGGCTCCACCTCTGCGTCTCCCTGGGCTATCTGGGTCATCCTTTCCCTAGGGCAGTCAGTCCCTGCCTAAAGCCTGGCTCAGAGGCAGGAAGAGCTGTGAGACAGGAGAGCAGCCCTGGGACTAAGCCTTTTGCTTCCAGCAGCACATCCTTTCCTTGTGCCTTCCTAGGCCTGACTGTGCAAAGGACCTGAGATCATCAGGATGGTCCCTTGTCCCCTGGCCAGTGTGCAGGATGTGAACAAATCATCTCCCATATGTGGTTATGAGGCTGGATCCTGTGCAGGAAAGGCACAGGCCAGGACGGCATCCCCCTGGAACGCTGCAGAAGGCTCTGGAGAAGGACGTAGTCTAAGGCATGACAAAACTGTGCAGTGGTGGGTGGTGCCAGAGGGGAAAGGGCCTCCAGCTCAGGAGGAACAGCCTGGCTGAAGGCCCCTGGACTAGAGGAAGAGCTACTGGCTGGCTAGTGGGGCTGAGGCTGGGAGCAGATAGCAAAAACATTTTGCTGTGTTTTCCATTGAACCTCAGCGTAGGAAAGCTGGGCCTGGAGCACCTGGTCTTTCCATCTCCTCCCAGCCCCCCACCACTCACAGCTGGCTCAGAGTGGGTGCCCTGCATGACCCCAGGGCCACAGGGTTTCAACATAGAGCCTACCAGGGCAGGTGGCCTTTGAGCCCCTCTTGTCACTGTGGAGGAAATGGTGACACAGGCTGTGGAAGTGGTCCTTATTTCTTGCACTTTCCTGACAGCTCCCACTTTTCCTTGGGGTAGTCATCCACCAAAACCCAATCACATGGTTTTGTAACCCTGCACTTCGGCCTCCACTGTGGAGGAAGGACAGGAGTGAGGCTGAAGCAGTCAGCATGGGCTCCCCTGACTGATATGATTGGTTTGGGGATAAATGAATGGCCCAATTCAGCCTGACAAGCAGCAGCCTCTGGGCTTGTGTACAGCCCTGGTGTTGCCCTAGAAAGGCTGCTTGAGCACCACTCCTTAGAGGAATCTACCTGAGAGTGAAGCCAAAGAAAGCTAAGCAAGACAGTGATGGCTGCTTAACATCAGAACACCTGGATCCAGCTATACCTGAAGTGACTTCTTCAAGTTTTAAATTACATGAATCAATGGGTTTCCCTTTTTGCTTAAGCAAATTTGCCTGTGTTTCTATTCTTCAAATTTTCCAAGTTTGGCTAATCTAGCATCCCTGGCTAGGCCTACTTTTCCTCATCCTTCCTGTGGCCACTATAAAAATGGAGCTTTCCTGGGGCTGTTTCATGGCACAGAGCTCTTTCTACTTGACTACACCTCTCAGTTAGGGGTCTGTCAGTTTAGAGACTCTTACTCTTTTTGGCACAGCCCCTGGCCTTGGCCGTCTGCAGTTCTTAACATTATCACCCTCACACTGTGTGTAAGACACACTGCCAGTTCCCAGGGTCCTGTGCTCACCCACTCCCACCCCCCAGCCCCTCTGAGCCTGCAAGACTCCTGGCTTGTCCTGAGAACAGACAGCCTGTAAAATCTCCCCAGGCCTGCCAGGACTGATGAGCTGTGAACACACATCCCTGAGGGGTGGGCAGCTTTGCCTACCACCCAGTGGCCTTTCCCAAGCTAGAAAAGAACTGAAATGTGAGCAAGCCCCTCCCCACTACAAAATTTTAAGCACACTCGGAACCACCAGGACACCATGATTCTCCAGTGGTGCTGGGATCCAGGATGGCACACGTCCACAGCAGTGGAAAATATCACGGGGTGGGCAGGAGTAGAAGATTTCAGGAGCTTCCCATGTGTGGACTCATGAAAACCCAACCTTGCTCGGCCTGGGTTCTGCCACACCATCCTCTTCAGTGAGTCTGGGGTCCTAGGGAAGTAATGTCACATCTTCAGCCTTGGTCTCTCTATGCTGCCATTGGCCATGGTCAAGGAGAAGGGTGCCCATGACACCCATGGCTTTTGGCTTAAAACAGTGCTGCTAGAGAGGCTGGCTGGTAACAAGTAGGACTTGGTGTGCTCCTGGGTTAGAACTGGTGTTACAGCCCCTTTGGGTGGTTTAGAGCTGAACCCCTTCATCTGGGGACCTGAGACAGTGTAGAGATGGGACTCTCACAGGAGGGGTGACCCCCAACCAAAGCTGGGGAGGTGCAGTGCAGGTGGGAGGAAGTGGTTCCCAGGACTCACAGGGAAGCATGCGGGATAGGACTGCCTCTGGGGACCTGAGAAGTGTTCTAAAAATAAAAGCAGACTGTCCAACTCAGGTGAGAGTCAAGACTTTGAAAGGAGAGAAAGTCCAAGACAAATCCCCCTCCCCCGCCCGAAGCCCCAGGATATGTGCTATTGGGTGAAATAATGAGGCAGACCTGCCTGTCTCCCAGGAGGACATAAATCATCCTGCCAGGAGGGCTGGACGTCACTGTGAGCTCTTAATTCTTCACAGCTGTCCCTGGGAGGAAACTGGAGGGGGTGGGATGAAAGTGTGAGGCAGGAAGGAAAGGAGGAAGACTGAGAGACAGGCCCTGAGAGATGGATGATGACAGGGGAGGGGGGGAGACTGAGACACAGGGAAACCAAGAAAGGAAAAGTGAGATAAAGACAGAGAGTCACAGAATGAGACAGATGGAGAGGAGGGGTGGCCCTGGTGGCTTTAAGAGAACTGTGATTAGGGCATAACAGGATTATGCAAATGAAGACCAAGCCAAGGTGTGGCCAGGTGCTGGCCTGGAACCCCCTACCCCACCCTAACCTCCCCCCCCCCGCCGCCCCGCCCCGCCTGGGAGCCCTGGCTGCTCCAGGTAGGCTGGGCAGAAAGGCCCCAGGCACTGGATAGACCCTGGAGACATCTCCACTCTCCCAGCTGCAAAACAGCTCAGAGGAACTGAAACTTGTGGACCATGTTTTCTGGGCTGGTCAACTGGTGGGGCTACCCACATGGTGAGACAGGTGGGGTCAGAGGGAGTGACCAGCCTCTGGCCTCCCCAGGAGGAGGCCATGTTTCCCAGCTGAAGCTAACTGGGACGAGACAGAGAAGGATGCTTTGGGAAGGCAGGTGGCCACTACTCTCTGAGGACCCTCAGCCCTGGCCACTCCTTCCCTGCACCTGTTACATGCCTATTTGGAAAGATGCTAAAAGTCACTGAAGTCAAGCCCCACCAGTGCCCTGTCTCCAGGAGGACCTGGTCCTACCTTGCCCTCAGGGTTCAGAGGGGATGAGATATCTGCTCTCTGCTCCACAGAGCAGCCCTGAGGCAGCCCCATTTTCCAGATGAGGGAGACTGAGACTGGGAGAGGACAGGGTCTGGATCAAAATCTCTCCATTGGTGAGAGGAAGGACCAGGGGACAAGAGCCGTCCCCTCCCAAAAACACACCATCTTCCTTCCCTCCTCTCTCCTCATTCCTCCTCCTTGTCTCCCCTCATTCTCTCATCTATGTTTCCCACACTCTCATTGCCTGATGACAGGAGAAGGGGAAACAGGGGCTCACCCAGAAATTGCAGGCCAGTCAGCGTCAAATCCCAGTAATAAGGTAGTAAAGTCACTTTCATAAGGTGACCTGAGTAGGGCTTTGTTCCTTCTGAGCAGGTTGTGGACAAGGGAAGTGTTCGGGGCAGGCAGGACAGAAACAAATCACCTTTAGGCCACCATGGCCTCACGTGATGGAGACATGCAGGACCCCTGGCCACTGACCTGGGCTAGGTCAGTCCACACCCTGCAATCTGAGGCCAGTGGGCATTGGTCCCATGGTGGTGAACTCTCTGAAATTCTGATGTAGGTCTTGGATTTCAGCTGACCTGTGTTTGAGGTCTGGGTGCATGTGGACTAGTTTTTTGAGATCTCAGATCATTGGTTTTCTAGGAAATGAGGACAACTGGAGTCACCTTGAAGGTGAGTGACAGTGGGGCACAGGCCAGTGCGTCCTGCCATCCTGAGACCCCCCTCCCTCAAGGTATGGGGTCTTGGGCTTCCTTGGGTTTCTTTGCAGGCAGCAGGGCACGGGCTGTAAGAACCCGAAGTAGGGAGAGAAGGGGTGTCCTCCAAGCTCTCAGAGGCCATAGGTACAGGAACTGCCCACCTTGTGCCCACAGGACAGGAGTGAGGGACTCCGCTCCCAGCCAGAGGGCATGGTGGCAGCCGCAGGGCCAGAGGCTGCTTCCTCAATGGTCCTCTCCTCACGTGGGAAAGACCAGGCCCCAGCAAGGCCTGGAGCTAGAGGTGCTGGGGGTGGGACAGAGACCTGGCTCTGGGAGCTCTATCTTCTCCCAGTCCCTGGCTTCATTCTCCTCCCTGGCGGAATGTCACTTCCTCTCACCCTGCCTGGAAGCCAGATTGGGGGAGGGGGGGAATGGGGACTCACTTCCTTTCTAATCTCTTCTGCTTTATGGTGGCCATAGGTTTTTTAAGGCCAGACAAGCCCATGACAGCACTGCCTTCCTTGGAAGGCTGACAGCCACCCAACCCGGGGGCTGTCTACACAAGTGCTCACTCCCAGGGTCTGCCAGAACACCCCATCCAGTTCATCCACGTCCAGCTCTGGGGGCAGAGGCTCTGCCTGCTGTGGTGGTGGTGGTGGTAGGGGGTCCCTGAGAGAACCAGGCCTTCTGTGGACTCCCAGACCCCCACAATGGAGTAATGGGTGGCAATCCCTGAGCGGGGAGCCAGGTGGATCCCAGTTCCCGTTTCAGCTCCTGAGAGCAAAGGGCAGCTGCAAGTGTTTATGTGTTACTCTGACTCTGTGCAGGGTCTGAAAGTGCTTCACAAGCCTCCCTGGCTCTCACTATTCTAGTGAGGTGGGGATGATTGACCTCTGTTATATAGAAGATAAAACACAGACACCGGGCAGGGAAAAAAATGTGTCCTGGCTGGGTTTCCTGAGGATTTGTAGTCTGGTACGTAAAGTCCTGGCATGGTCCTGGGACCCCACAGGAGCCAAGAGCAGATAAACCACTATTATCTCCTGGTGCAGTTCACCGAGAGCTGGGACAGGAGCCGACAAGTGCCACTTGTATGTACATGTGAACCTGCTGGAATGTGGCTGATAGGCACAACAGAACAAGTGACTATGAGGGAAAACCCAGGGACCCCGCCACTTCCTCCTCCAGTACAGAGCCTTGATCTTCTGACTGTCCATCCAGCCCCTGGCCTCTCAGCCACCTCTGATGCCTGTGAACAGAGAACCATCCCACCTTGCATGCACGGCTCAGGGGCTCTTCTCAGTCCTCTGTGAGGTCACCATGCTGACTCACGCATGTGGATGAAGTGAGTGGAGTTTGGGAGAAGTTCTTTTAGTTGAGGTGCTATAATCTGGAATTTGAGAAAAGTAACTGAGGGGATCGTGGGTGGCTATTTCTCATCTGCTCAGGATGAGAGCCTCATTTGCAACTCCACTAGGTTTGCACAGGGTTTCCATCAGCCTAGAATTCTGCCCAAGCCTCCATGATTGATGGAGGAAATCATTGGCCCTCTTCCAGTTGGCCAAAGATGATTGGGTCAGGAATAGACATGGAACACTGACTGGACCAATCAGAGGTTTCCATCAAAGACTGGACCAATCAGATGCTTCCTTAGAATTTTTAACGTGTGATCAGAGCTGTCCAAGGAGAAAGGCTGCCCAAGAAAAAGGGAGAGGAGAGAGTCCAGATGAGGTGAACTGCCTAGTTCTAGTTGTCCTGGAGAAAAAAGAAATTAATCCTGATAAAAGGAGTTTGGGTGAAGTAAAAATGACAATAGGAAAAGGGGACCTTGATCCAACACTGCTTCATGGAAAATGATCACAGAATGAAATTACTGTAATGGAATTAACTCTAGAAAATACTTTCTTCTCCAAAATAATCATTATTGAGGCAATTTTGGCTAATAGTTTATATTCACAAACAGAATCAAAAGCCCTCAGGGTAAGATGGTAGGGTCAAGATGTCCTTAATTTAATAACAAGCATAATCTCTCCTTGCCTTTCCTCAACTGTTCCCATCCTGCCACTCCTCTGGGACATTAACACATAGGGTTTCTTATGAATGCAATGTGCAAATAACATATTCTTCTTAACTATTTTTAAAGCAATCCCTTAAGTAAGTCTACTTGAAAGCTCATAATTAGATTCTATGTCCTTGAAAAAGTAATCAAAAGCAACCTCTTTTAAAAGATTTTGGAATTCCAATTTCCTCCATCATCTTCCCTTCTCCCAATCTGTCCAGCTTGACAAGATTTTGTCCTATAAAATAAGCTACATGATGTGGGCACAGTGGCACACACCTGTAATCACAGCACTTGGGAGGCTGAGGCAGGAGGAATGCAAGTTTGAGGCCAGTCTGAGATACATTGTGTGGCTTTGTCTCAAAAAACAATGCCTGATATCTTCGTTATCATCATGCCTTGTGTCTCAAGTATGACAGTGTCTCTTTTCCGGGGCCCATCTTTGTCACCTTTCCCTCTGAGCACCCGTCCCTTCCCCCAGAGTGCAGAACCAGGATAAGGAATAGTGGGCACCCTGTCCTTTTCATCATGGGTATGCTACATTGACCCTCTTCCCACTCAGTCCAGAGAGGTGGGTAGGCAAGGTCAAGGGTGGTATGAGTCCAGATTAGCTGTCTGAAGCAGCTGCCAAGCAAAGAAAGATGTGAGATAGTAAGGCAGCCATAAAGTGAACTTCCTCTAGGCAGCACTACCCTGTTTCTCTCATCCAGTGCCCTAGGAGCAGTGCACTTTGGGCCCTGCCCTCTGTCCAAGTGTAGGATGATGTACTAGTTAGTTTTCTGTTACTGTAACAAAATACCTGAGATAGTCAACTTGTAAAGGAAAAAGGTTTATTTGGGCTTACAGGGTTGGCCATCTTGCTTTTTGCCTTGTGCAATGTATCATGGCAGGAGTGCATGGTGCAGAAAACCTGCTCACCTCGTGGACAGAAAGTAAAGAAAAAGAAAGGGGATGGGGGTGGGGGAAGAAAAAGAGAATGAGACAGGAGAGGCTGAGGCCACCAGTAACCCAAAGACCTCCTCGTAGGCTCTGCCTCATAAAGGTTCAACCACCTCCCAATAGTGCCAAAGTAGAAACCCAGCCTTTACACACAGGCCTTAGGGGAACAGTTAGGATCTAAACTACAGCGGGTGAGCCAAGCCAGGGAAACTAAGGACACTGTCTACAGGAAGCCCTGCTTTCTGTCTTTTCTCCTTTTCAAAGGATTTATGAGCTTTTCCCCAATGTCCCCACCTGACCCTCTTCACAAAAGAATTTTAAGAAAGGCACACTGTGGCCAGACATGGTGACTCACACCTATAATCTCAGCTGCTTGGGACGTGGAGATAGAAAGGATTGTGGTTGGAGGCCAGCTCAGGCAAAAAAGTTAAGGAGACCCTATATCAAAGAACAAGCTAGGGGTGGTGGTGCACATCTGTAATCCCAGCTACAACAGAGGTAGAGGGAGGAGGATTGCAGTCTGAGGCTGGCCCAAGTCCTCCCCTTCCTGCCCCACTGCCCCTGCCAAAAAAAAAAGTGTGAGATCTATCTAAAAAATAAAGTAAAAAGAGCTGGAGACATGTCGTAAGTGGTAGAGCACTTGCCTAGCAAGTGTGAGGCCCTGAGTTCAAACCCTATACTAACAAAATTAAAAGAAAGGCACACTGTGGGTTAACTTGGCTTACTACCTAGGACTTAGTGAGAGAGTCAGAGAGGTTCATGCACCCGGGGCAAGGCAGAGAGAAAGTGTGGCTTCTACCCAGCCATTTCCGCCAGAGATGCCCAGAGCCATCTGAAGAGAGGTCATCCCAGAAAGGGGAGGAGGGGGTGAGACTCAGACATGAATCCTGATGAGCCCCTGTCCTAGCAAGACTTGGGAACCAGGAAGTGTCCCCGGGCTCCTCAGCCAGCCAGCCAGCTGGGCCACAGAGCTGGCTGTGGCCAGGAGGGTGAGGCCAGCAGGTGGGCAGCAGGGGGACTTCCTAGACGCTGTTGTCAGCCACATCAGCAATGCTTGCTCCCTCCCTGCCTCCCTCCCTCCGGGCCTCCCTGCCTCCCTCCCTGCCCCATTAGACAGCAGGGTCGTCGTGGAGCTGGTTCATTCCTAAAAATGACAGAATGCCATTAAAATTGCAGAAATTTTACAAGCTGCTTGTTAAACAGGGCTCTTATGGAGAATTGAATTGTAAGTTTATCGTGAAATAAAATGAATGATAAACAATGGCAATGATACTTAAAACCCATCAAACTCATTACTTCTTAACTGTTTTTCTCTATTTACTACTGAGTTTATTTGCAGCGTGTGTGGTGTTTGCATGATGGAAATATCACAGAACAGGTGCGGTGTAATGCCACACACCCTTTGCCCTGTGTCCACTGACGTCATTGGCAAGCACTACCAGTCAGGGCTTCCCCACCCAGCCCTGCACCTGACCCTGGGAGAGCTGGCTGCGAACCCCTTACCAGGGCACCGCTGACTTCCAGCTCCAGGGTCACGATAACTGTGTGACTCTTCCTTCTGCCTCACAGATGAAAAGTGCCCAGTGTGTGGTCCAAGCCTGCACTGGGTGTCAAATCAACAAGGGAAAGCCCCGTCAATCCCTATGGCAATGACTTTCTCGAATGTTTCAGGACACTTGCAAGTTGAAAACAGTGTCCCTCCATGGGAGACTGGTTCTAGGACCCCCTCGGATATGAAAAACCCAGAATGCTCCAGTCTCATATAAAATGGCAGTCTTTGCGTAGAATCGGCATGACGCTCCTGTAGTCTTAATTTACTTTTTTAATTTTTACTTTGTGGTGGTACTGGGTTTGAGTCCAGAGTCTCACACTTGTTAGGCACACTTGAGCCACTTCACCAGCCCTGTTTTGTGTTGTTTATTTTCAAGATACAGTGCCCCTGGCTGTCTTTGAACCGCTATCCTTCTGATCTCTGCCTCTAGAGTTGGCAGGATTACAGGTGGGAGCCACCGGTGCCTGGCTCCTGTAGGCTTTCAGTCATCTCTAGATGGTTCACGACACCTTTCATCCTGTCTCTTCTCCCCATCGCCACCAGCACCAGACACTCTTCGTCCTTTTAACATCTTTTAATCCCTTCAACTTAAGTCAAAATATCTCAAATTACCTCCTTGTAACAGACATCAAAATCTAATGCTAACATCTAGAGGGAGGAAGAACCAGTCTGTTCCAGAACCAAATTTGAAAATAAATAATGATAATAAAACTCCCAAGGCGGAAGATGTCCTTCACCTAAAGTCTCCAGCTTAAACTTGAGATTCAAGCTAATTGAATTTAAAAAAAAAAAAAAAAAAAAAATTTAAAAATGCCTGGTCTCCACAAAGCAAGCCCTACGTACTTCCTTTCCCCAGGCTGGGGCTCATTGGCCGCACAAGGCAAATAAAAACCCCATTTGGAGAGTCGCTGACTTCCAGGTAGCACTTCGGTTATGAGATTTAAGAAACACATAACTCCTGCGACCAGCCTTTGGAAGTCACAATTGGTACCCACCTGGAAGTGAGGGTGGAGAAATGTTTTGTTTCTGTGTTTAAGCCCTTGATCTGGCTTCTTGAGATTCAAAACACATCTCAGACACAAAAAAGGTGAAATACGTAAGAGGGCAAAAGGGGAGTCCACCCCTTCAGATGCTGTCTGTGACTGTTGGGAGACAGGAGGAGAAGGAAGTGTGCCAAAGTGTGACCCAGGTTCATTTCTGCCTGGTGGGATTGTGGGGACTGGAGTTTATTTATTTATTTTTCTTTATATTTCTCTGAATTTTCCAAAAGCTCTATGATGGAGACAAAGGACATTTCTTTTATGATTTGGGGGTCAGGGAGATGGTATTTGCCTGCTTGCCTTTTTTTTTTTTTTTTTTATGGTACTGGGGCTTGAACTCAGGGCCTACATCTTGAGCCACTTCATCAGCCCTATTTTGATGGATTTTGTTGAAATAGAGTGTATTTGCCAGGCTGGCTTCAAACTGTGATTCTCCTGATCTGTGCTTCCCGAGTAGCTAGGATTACAGGCATGAGCCACCAGCGCGCAGCTTTGCTTGCTTTTTTAAAGGGAGGACATGGTGGTGTCCTGTTCTTTGAGTGTCCCCTGAGATGGTATCATTTGTTCTTTTCATGAGCAGACCTGTCAGCTCAGTGTGGGTCACCTCTGCTTGCTCCTTGATCAACAACCATGAGGAGTTAGGTAGGAAAAGTAGTGATGTCAGTGTCTGAACCATGCAGGAAGGTGAGTTTTATAAATGCAGAAATTTTTTTTCGTACTAGGGGTTGAACTTATGCCTCGTGTTTGCTAGGCAGGCACCCCTAGCCCCTTTTTGCATCTATCTATCTATCAATCATCTATCTATGTATCTATCTATCTATTCATTTATAAATAGGGTCTTGCATTTTTGCCCAGGGCCAGCCCCAACCACCATCTTCCTACTTACACTTCCCACGTAGCTAGGATGACAGGCACACCCTACCATGCCCTGTCATTGGTTGAGATGGATCTCACTTTTTGCCTGCTCTGACCTTGAGCCCAGATCCTCTGATCTCCACCTCCTGTGTAACTGAGTTTACAAGTATGAGCCTTCGTGCATGGTTTAAACACAGCATTTTTAATGGCAGGGAAATATTCACATGGCTAGAAATGTTCCCACCTTCACCAAGCAGTGCGGAGTGCCTGGCCCCGTCTCCACCTCTGTGACAGGTGGTGCCAGGCACCAGTCCAATTCCTGCTTTGGTTTTCTTCACTGCAATAGCTATTCTTGTTTGTTTGTGGTTTTGGTTTTTTTTTTTCCATTCCATTCCAATTTTGAATGGAGTATCAATAAGCCCAGTAAAAAATGTGTTCACCCACCAGACTCTTACAACTCAGTGGCCACGTAGTGTGGGTCCAGAGGATTAGAAGGGGGGATGGGCTCTGCAGGCTAGGCCCCAGGCCTGCTGTCCCTCCTTCTCCTCCCCCTCCTGCCTGGAGGGGTTTAGTCTGGGACTTGTCAGCTGCTCCCTGCAGAGCAGGACCTGCCTTTGTTGACACAGCCAGCCAGCGATGGCTGTTTCCCAAAGCAAAAAGCAGATTTCTCAAGGCCAAAAAAGAAAGAGCTTTCCTGGCTTCTAGCTTCTGGCGTCTGTATTTCCAGGACTCCTGGGACCAGGAGCCCCTGGAGTCTCTGGGTGGATGCAGGACCCTCTAACTGCTCAGCATGAGCCTCCCTGAGTCTACTGAGGTTGGGGACATATTACGTGTCTGAAGGCGGTCCACTAATTGATACCTTCATTCCTTCAACAAATGCCTCCAGCTCAGGCTAGTCCATTGTGGATGAGACAGTGTTTACTTGTTGTAAACAAACATATGCATACAATAGCGGCAGCAGAGCGGAGGTCAGAGTGGCATAATGTGATGGGAGAGGCCCTGGTGCCAAGTGGTCGGGTAGAGCATCATGCCATGTGAGAGATGGTCAAGGACCTGATAAGTGAGGCAGTGAGCCTGGCACCGGTGGCTCACACCTGTAATCCTAGCTACTTGGGAGGCTGAGATCAGGAGGATCCAGGTTCCAGGCCATCTCAGGCAAATGGTTTGGGAGACCCTGTCTCCAAAATAATCAGAGTAAAATGGGCTGGAGGTGTGACTTAAGCAGTAGAGCTCCTGCTTTGCAACCATGAAGCCAAATCCTCCCTCCCCCAAAAAGAAGTGAGGACATCAGGCAGTGGAAACAAATTTCTAAGGCCTAGAAAAAGCTGAAATGAAATAATAAGTTTTACTGTTGTTTTCAGTGCTTTATGTATTTTAATTTTCATAATGAGCCTAAGAGATAGATACTGTTTTATCTTCGTTTTATAAATGCAGAAACTGCAAACCAGAGAGGCTAGGTCATTTGTCCAAGGCCACACAGTAAGAAGACAAACTATCATTTTTTGCTTCATGGATCCAAATTCTAGATTCAAGAATAACAAACATTGAATCCTTCCTCTAGAAACCAGAGGAACAGTCTTTTGTGTCTGGGGACATTGTGTTACACACCTGTCCCCATTGGATTAGGTAATGAGATCAATCAGTTTTTGCCATTCTCTGGACACCAACTGACAAACATAAATCAGTTATTAAACTCTGCCGAAACCCTCAGTTGTATGGACAACCAACTGGGAACTGAGAACTCCTGAATCCTGGAAATTGTCGGAATTATGGCTTTTTTTTACTTGTCCTGCTTTAAACAGTTCTGTCGTGATATAATTCACCTGTCAAAGAATTTTAAATTTAAATTGCACAGTTTAAATTGCCCAAATCGTGGATTTAAATTGCACAACTCTGTGGCTTTTAGAATAGTCATGAGGTTGTACCTCCATCACCAAATCAATTTCAGAACTCTTTTTGTCCCTGCAAAGAGAAACCTCACAGTTGCGAGCAGTCACTCCCCAGTTCTCCTCACGCCCAGCCCTAGAAACCACTAATCTACCTTCTATCTCTATGGATTTGTTCTAGCCACTTCATTTAGCTAGAATCCTACAGTGTTTATCATTTTGTGTCTGGCCTCTTTCACTTGTCGTAATGCTTTCAAGATCCTTTCATGTCGTAGCAAGTGTCATTCCTGTTGATTGCCAAATAATATTCTATTGGATGAGATACACCTTTAATGATTTTTGAATCATACTGGCGTGACCACTCCTGTATACACCTCTGTGTGCGCTTGTATTCCCATTTCTCTTGGGTATGTCCCCGGAAGTGGAAGGGAGGGTCACAAGGTGATGCCATGTTTAACCAGCTGAGGAACTTAGGAAGCAGCTGTTATTCTCAAGACACTGTCTTCCAATAACTGAATTTCCTCTCACCTGAAAGGCACCAGTAGGGAAGTGGGGTGGTTTCTTCTCACAAAAATTGGTTGACCTTCCCTGATCACCAACTTTAGCCTAGCAGAAACATTTTACTTAGCAGGTTGATGAGGACCAGGGACTCTAATTAATGCCATCAACTAGTATTTTAAGAGGTTGGCTGTGTTTTTCTGCCTCTTCCAGCAGTAACCCTACACTGGTGCACTCTACGTACACCCCCACCCCCACCTGTGGGAGTCTAGACCCTTGCATTAACAAGCTGTTTCATCCATCGAGGAGCTGATAAGTGGAATAGGAGCTGGGCTCCCACTTCCCAAGGTTAAAGCCAATCTGCTGTTGGTCCATTACTTCTGCTGCCAGAGACCCCTGAGAAAGACCCAGAAGGGGCTGAACAGGCCCTGCCTCCTTCCCCAACCCTGGGGCAATAGGAGCACCTGTGTGTGGGGGCCACCTGGGAACAGGACTGAGGCCCTGGCAGGAAGTGGGCCTGGCCTGATCAGGTGCTTGCCCTCTCCTGGTTAGCAGTGCGCCTGGATGACGGCAGGCTCCCAGGTGGGAAATGCAGCATCCTATTCTAGGGACCTGTCCACAGATCCAGATGTTTGGCCTCCACAGCCCCAAACTTGGGTGATTGAATTTGACACTTTTTTTTTTTTTTTATAGAGTGTAGGCACAGCTGTCCAAAGGAAGCTTGTGTGTACTCATTCCTTCCCACCCGGCCCCAGGGCGCTCAGAGTTCCTATTCCAGGCAACCTTTGGCAGCTCATTCTTCTACTCTTACGCTGGGAAAACCCCAAGAATCTCCCCCCCGATCCACAAGAAGGGGGGGGACACTGGGGACCTGGCTTATTTCATGGAGGAGTGGGAAGGAGGTGCGGATAAACTCAGCTCTGTGGAAGCGGAGGGGATCCTGCACTGAAAGGGGATTCAGTTAGATCATCTCTGTGGTCATTTTCCATTCTCTGTTTCTAGGACCCTAACACAAGTTCAACAGATCCCACTCCTGGGGCATTGCCTTAGTGTGTGTGTGTGTGGGGGGGGGGTGCTTCGGGGGACAAAGGATGGTGGGAGGAGCCTCTTCTTAGTTATTCTTTTCCCAACCAACCCAGCATCCCTGGGGTTCCCAGTGTGTTTCATGAACAGACCACCTGCCGTTCTGGAACACACCATGCAGTCTGCACCTCCTCCCTTCCACGGCTGCCTGTGAATCTTCACCATGTTTTGTGGCTCAGATCCAACCTCCCCTCCTCCCTTGGCCTTCCAGAGTCCCCAGTAGAGTGATTATCCTGTCTTATTTAAGTCCACAGGCTGGGGTGCACTTTCACTGTGGTGCTTGTTTCCCCATGGGCTGGAACAGGACCCATCCATTTCTGTAGCTTCTGCCCCAGCCCAGAGCTTGGACTGATCATAACTCTTGTGGAAGTTTGTTAACATGAAATGACAAAAAAAGGAGACTCTATTGGAAGGCAAAGAGATAGTACTAGAGTCAGGAGTAGAAGCAATAGGCAGAGAGGTCACCCAAGGGTGCTGGGGTTCCAAGCTGAGTACCATGTAATTCAGGCCCCTTACATCTACTTCTTCGGAAGGGCTTTAAAAGTCACTGATTTGTCCACATGAAGAATCAAGAGCATGTATTTAGAAACCAGATATATGCTATTTAGCTAGGAAAAAAACAAGTCAGCCTCGCACTGGTGACTCACACCTACCTCCTTGGGAGGCTGAGATCGGGAGAATTGCAATTTGAAGTTAGCCTAGGCCAAAAGTTCTTGAGTCCCCATCTCAACCAATAGCTGGGCACAGTGGTGCATGCCTATCATCTCAAGCTATGTGGGAGGGAGGCTGAGATCTGGAGGATCACAGTTCCAGGCCACGCAAAAACGTTTCCAAAACCCTTCTCAACCAAGAGCTGGATGCAGTGGCACGCACCTGTCATGACAAGCTACATGGGAAGCTGAGATTGGGAAGATCTCTGTCTAGTCCAGCATGGGCAAAAAAAAAAAGTGAAGCCCTATTATCTCCAAAATAACCAGAGCAAAAAGGGGCTGAGCACCTACTCTAGAGCATCTGCCTTGTAAGCACAAAGCCTTGAATTCAAACCTCAGTACCACCCAAAAAAAGAAAAAACCAAAAAACAAACTCAAAAAACCAGACATTATCCCATCAGGAGAGGCCAAAGCCAGGCAAGGGCTGGCTAATTGGCCAAGCCCAGTTCTGAGCCTTTGTTGTGTTTCTGACCCTGGTCTTGTGGGCATCCAGTCTGGTAGCTGCCTTGGGAATGGGCCAGAAGGAAAAGAACCTTTCCAAAACTTTACCTGGGACCTGATTAGGATTTCAAATCTATGCCACAGAGCTGTCTTTTAGCTTCCTAAAATGAAGAGACCTCAGGTAATCCAAAGCAGTCCCCTTGGTCCCCAGCATATCTGCATCTTAGCTCTCCATGGGCAGGTGGCAGACCCGGCTCTCAGCAACTCTGGGTGGCTGCTATAGTTTGGATCTGAAATGTGCCCCAAAGTCTTGGTCCTCAGCGTGTGGCCCCAGGTATTGACAGGTGGTAGAACTTGTAAGAAGTGGAGTGTAGTGGGAGGAAGTTAGGTCATTGGGGTGTACTTTTGAAGGGGGTATTGGAACCATGGCTCCTTCCTGTCTTGCTTTTTGCTTCCCAGCCTCCATGAGATGAGCAGCCTCCTCTGCCAGGATGGCATACTCTGCTGCCATAAGCCCAAAGCAAGAGGCTAAGGACCATGGATTGTAACCTCTGATACCACAAGCAAAAATAGTCCTTTTCCTCTATTACGCTGATTTTGCCAGGTATTTTTGCAGTGACAGAGTGCTGACTAACAAACCTGCTTTTCGGGAAGTAGGAATGGCTAGCCTGCAGGAGCTTTTGGGGAGTGACTCTCCCCTAACCTTCTCCTCCACAGATCAGAAAGCCTGATCCTTTTGCTTTACATTTCCCCTCAGTTCCTGCTTGTAGCAACCCACTTAGTGAAATCGACTTTATTTTAGTTTAAAAAACATAAATTAAAGCGGGAATCTCCATCTGGTGGAGCAGTGTCGGGGAGGGGACACTCCTGGAAACTTTTGGGGCTGGTGAACAAGTTCCCTCTCTGTCTGTGGTGATGGTTTCACAGCAGTCTACCTATGTCACAGTTACCAAATTGTGCACTTTACATAGGCCCAGCTCCTTGTATGTCTGTTGAAGCTGTTAAAAAATAAATGAAAAGCAAGAGGCCTCATCTGAATTAGTTGAAAAAGAAAATGATGTCACTATGGAACCATAAGCCCCATTTAGCCTGGTGTTTCACACCTAGACAGTGTGTTTGGCATGTGGGATGGGGGAGAGGAGCAGGTCAGTCGTGCCAGGCCAGGTTGGGTCCTGACTAGAAACCATATCTGCCACTCCTTTACCATCCCCCTTCCCCTTCCACCCTTCCAGGTGAGTGTTAGCAGCTGTTAGCCTCAGGAGATCCTGCATTCTCTCTGCAAGCAAAAAGTCATGGGAGGCACTCCGCCCCTCCCAGCAGCAGCTGGGCTTGGTCTCTCATGGCTGCAGCCATTCCCAGACCAGGGCTTCGTAGGTGTCTACCCAAAAGCCCTCAGTGTGCATGTCCAGAACAGTGTCTGCCAAATAACTGATCTTCAGAGACCAAAGTAAACAGTTCTCAGGCCAGTAACAAAAGGTTCACTCCACTGCACAGTCCCTCACCCAGGCCCCTCTGAAGGCAACCAGCTAGGCCTGGACCAGCCTGGGTGGTCACCCTGCTGGGATGGCCCCTCTGTTCTGGACACTGTGAACAGCCGGGATCACTGCTCTCCATCTCCTAATGAACTGACTCTCCTGGAAAGTGTTTGTTTCCACAACATGGAACCAAGGGAGAAGGAGGAGAGTGGAGAGGAGGAGGAAAGACGGCCACTACAGTCCTATAAGCTCCTGGGGAAGGAAGGGGCAGGGACCTCCAGGCAGGGCTGCCCCTCTGCAGGGTGGCTCAGGTTGCAAGGCATGCTGGGACCTCCACAGCAGACAAACAAGAGCAGAGGGAGCTGAGCCTATTGCAGGACCTACCTTTAAGGGAGGGGATATTAGTCTTGTATGCCAGGTCTGAGGGTCTGTATGCTATTTATTGGCCTTGTTGTGGCCACCCCAATAATACCCAAGTGCCATGGACTGTTGGGGGCAGAAAGTGAACAGCTGGGACATGTTGTGACTCTGATGGATCAATATTCTACATGAGAGTACAAGAAGTGGTTATACCCCTTGGGCCTAGTCAGGACCTGGCCAAGCTGGCCTGCATCCAACACAGGAGATCTGGGTCCTAGAATCCATTGTCCGAGGAGAGGGTGGCCACCTGTCGCATCACTACATCAAGGCCATTCATCATAAAGTCAGGCCTACTCCAGTATGCTCTGTGCCAACTCCCCAAACTGTCTCCTACTTCCCCACCCAAAAACTCATTTTCAACTTTGATTCAGAGAATTGCCTCTTAGCTCTGTTTTCAACACCCTCCTAGACCATGATGTGAGCTGTGGCTGCCATGTTTCCAGTGGCTACTCAGCAGCTGACCCCCCAGCGGGAGTGGCCACTGCAGGGGACAGCCACAGGCTCACACAGGCCCACAAGGGGGACCAATGAGAGGGACAGGCTGGTGGAGTGAATGGACCAGCGATAACATCGTGGAGCTAAAAGCTCATTGGCAGCTCCCCCAAAGCACCTCTCTGCTCCCAGGAGCCCCTGTTCTGTTTCAGTCTGTATACAATTGGTAGTGGTAGTTAAGGGAAGAATGTTAGCAAATTAGAAACAGTGACTGTGCAATTATCTATTGTTTCTTACAAACCCCTTCAAACCTTAGTGGCTTAATGCACCAACCACTTATTTATTGTCACTTACAGTCCCGGTGGTCCACCAGGCAGTCCTACTGGGCTTTTTGCACTACTCAGCAGCCCTTGGGGGGCTTCAGTGAGATTGAGGCCGGGGCTTCTTCCATCACACTCAGGCAGTTGCAGTCACCTGGGATCCCAGCTGGGACACCTCCTCATGACCTGTGTGCTTGGGCTTCCTCACAGCATGGCCTCTGGCCTCCCATGACAAATATCTCAAGGGAGAGCTGTCTTGCCTTTGAAGTCATGCCATCTCATTTCTATCTCCTTCTACCTGTCATAAATGAATCACTCAACCAGGCCCTAATTCAAGAAGATTCTGCCTCTTGATAGGGGAATGTCAAAAGTATTTGTGGACAGTTTTTGAAACCTCCTGAGTGACTCACGCTGAGCTGGATTTGGAAAGGTAGGTCTAGAAACCAAGGGCAACTTCCAAGATTACCTTATTGCCTAGGGAAGCCCTCAGAAACTTCTGCCCCATACTGGTTCTTCTACTGACACTGCCCTTGTCATAACAAGTTCAGAGGAGCTCAAGACTGTCCAACCATGAGATGTATATAAGCTGAGGGCTCTTTAATGGACAAGCCTGGTCTCTTTGGTGGGTACTAGGGTGTTATGGGGACACCAGCTCTGCTGTCCCTCTTAGGGACAGTTCCCTCTCAGAGATGGTGTATTGTGAGTAGACCATTGGGCATTCTTTTAGGGTTCTTGCTTTTGCAGGAGAAAGAAAAACTCCCCCCTGCTCTCTATGTTCAGTGGCCAGGCCCTGAAAATTAAACTGATGAAAGATGGATTAACAAGAGAAAAGAACAGCTTTAATTATGTTCATGTGGATGAGAGTTTGCCAAAAAAAAAAAAAAAAAAAAGTCCCTGGAAGAGGCAGTGAGGACATAAGGCTTGTATACCTTCTTAACAAAATGCAGTAGAGCACGAAGGTTGACAAGACAAAAGCAAAGGCAAGGCAAACTGTGGGAAGGGAAATACATGGGCTAAAATAACTGGAGATAAGGGTTATCAGTTGGTGCCAGTTAATGAGCTGGCAGGGAGAGGAGGAGAACATCTTCACAAAGGGAAAGTGAGCCCTGCTTAGGGCAGATGAGGTAAGCCTGAGACTTCTCTCTGCACCTGCTGTTTCTCACATGCCAGTCAGCTCAAAATGATCATTAAGCCATAGTGTCATACTTGGGGGTGATGTGTTCTGGTCCCTTTCACCTCTTACTGCCACAGTGCCTGTGACTCTACCCACCGTACTGTCTTTGCTTCTTGCACCTGTGTACTTGTCTGTCAGAACAAGCCTAGGAGCAGAACTGTTATAAACGCAAAAATCCAGATTCTTTATCCCACGTGATGCATCCAGGTAGGATATGGAGACATACCAAGATGATAATAAAAGCTTATTAAAGATTGGGGGGGGAAACTTACAAAAGACCACGATGGGCCAGGTGTGAGGCAAAAGCCAACAGTGCTCTTCCTGTATCCAGATGCTTTTAAAACCTGTGCCAACCTATGGGAGGGGGAAAACCTAGATGTTCTTGATCACCAATAATCGATGAGTGGGGATGGGCATGGGTGGTCCCTGAGCTAGGTGGTGCTTTGAGCTAAGGTGTGAACAATCCGTACATATTCGCAATTGGAAAGAGCCTTGGCAGCTGTTAAAGACTTTTGCGATTGAAAGGAAGGCTCAGAGAAAGAGAGAAAAATGTTGAATCTGAAATATAGGATTAAGTCATATATGTTTTTTCTATATCCTGGCCTGCTTCACAATTGTACTTCTTCATTTTGGTAGGATCTGTAGACACTTTTTTGTCCTGTGAAAATATGATGCCATTTTATAGGAGGTGCTTGAGACTGGAACCAGTCACCTGTGGGCACTGAGGGATGACTGTATTTACACATGAATATCCTATTTCCAATTCCAAGTGGATAGGAGTGACTATAGGAGAGGCTCAGTGGCCAGGAGCCCTTTGTGACAGCCCAGGGGCACCTCAGTTGGGTAACTCAAGAGCCTTATGAACTAGGGTAGTGCGAAGGTTTGATGTGAAAAATATTCCCAAGGTCACCCTGCCCCAGAACCAAGGGGTGTGTAGAGGCCCTTGGTGGGGGCGGGGGTTGGAGGCAGGAAGGAAGATGCTCACAGGCCCCATGAGAAGCTGAGGCACTGGAACCAGAAAGCCCTGGTGACTTCTCCCACATCACCATGCTTCTAACTGGTAGTACCAACTTCCAGTGCAGGTTTTCCTGCCCCCAAAGAACCCACTACACCATCCTAAATCATCCATGGAGTTAATTTCATGAAATACTTCCCTTAGACTTCGAAAACAAGCTAAGAACACCTCTTCACTTTGGTGGGGGCGGGGGGGGGAGGTTGGGAGTTAATGACATTTTTCTAGCAATTAAATGAGGTTTTGTTTTATTCTGCATTTGGACCTATAAGCCAATTTGTAGATATAGAGTCCCATTTTAACCTGAGAAAATTTCCTACATTCAGTTGTGGTGTGTTTGTGTGTGCGTGTGTCTGTAATTGCTCACATCTGTTAAATTAGGCTGGGTTATCTCACCAACCCTTTAGCACAACTGTTTTGGTCTGAATTATATTCCTTCCCAGATTCATACATCAAAACCCTACACCCCAGAACCTCAGGATGTGACTCTACTTGAAGAGAGGGCCTTTATAAAGGTAATTAATGAGGTTATTAGGGTGGACCCTAATTCAATTTGACTAGCGTCCTTTTAAGAAGGGGAGAGCAAGGACACAGACAGCAGATGAAGGCCATGTGAAGATACAGGGAGAAGATGACCACCTACAGATCAAGGAGACAGGCCTGAGGCAGAATCAATCCTGCAACACCTTCCAGCTTTTAAAATTGTGAGAAAATAGATGTCTGTCATCTCTGCCTCCCCATCTATGGCATTGTACATTGTCTTCAGTCCTTAGGTCTGGGAAGCAGGTGTGTCCCCGGGCACCATCTCATCCTCTTCACCTTGCCCTTCATCAAGGTCCTACTCCGAGAGAAGCCTCCACGTCACCTGATGGAGCCTCCTTCCTAGTCCAAGCCTGAGTGCATGTGACCTACTTGTCCACCTGCTGCTGCCTCCTAGCAGACAGTTTCAGAGAGACAGGGGCTGGAGCAGATCCAGCATGGGCAGTGCGATCCTACGGGGGCTTGACTCTCAATCCTAGCTGCATAGAAGATTCCTGAAAGTCAAAAACATAGCCCTCACCTGGGCCTCTGGACCAATCCAAGCAGAATCAGGAGGAAGGGAGCAGGCCTGTACACTGCGTTTTCTTTCTTTGTAACTGGAATTCTGAGGTACATCCAGGGCCAAGAAGCCCCACCACTCCTGGGGCAGGGGGTCTGTTATCATGCTCTTGAATTGCTTCCTGATGCACCAGCATGTCCCTTCCTTCCATGGGTTGCTAAATCCTCCTTTGACAATCCATACTGTCACATGACTTTTCCATAGAAACACCTTTGTGGGTTTGTTTGTTTGTTTCCTCTATGGAGAAATCAGAAATCCCGTGCCCTATCTGTTGTATTAATCATTTCTCAGGTGCATTGAACAGGGCTTGAGCCTTCCTAAAACCACACAGCCAGGTGGGATGAAGTCAGTCCCTCTGGGAACACAAGAGGCACCAAATGAGCCTGCCTGGGCTCTGCCCACACAACTGCACCTAAAGCTGGGTGGGGTGGGGTGGCGTGGGGGGAGCAGGCTGGCCAGGGTCTAATGCTTGGCCCTGCCCCTGAGTAGTGGTGGGGCTGGGGTCAACTGACTTCACACTGGCAAGCCCTAACTTACCTAGGTAAGGTGGGACCGGCCACACCCCACTCCAGGAGAGGCGCTATTTGACCAGGGCAGGCAGTAGGAAGCCACTTTGATTGCTCTGAATTCTCTCCAGCCTCACACCCTTTTGGAACCTCTTTCAACTTTGCTCTCATCAGAGGAGGAGGTGACTGTGGTGTGAGGGAGGACTCATTTCCAGGGAGCTCCCCTGGCAGGTCCCCACCAACCTCTGGAAACTCCCTCTCCTGCTTTTCCTTCTCAGAATCTCCAAAGCCATCCCTGCCAGGCTACACCAACCCCGCAGCATTCCCAGAGCAGGGATGAGGAGAGGAAGGCAGGTAGGACAGGGAGGCTGGAGCACCGGCCATCTCTGGGCTGCCTGCAGGATTCCCTGTAGCAGCACCTGGGATTCCCAGAATGGAGCTGCAAACCTGCCTTGCATCTTTGCTCAGTGCAGTCAGGGTCTTCTCAGGGAAGAACCGAGAGCTCGCTAGTACCTTCCTGAGGATTGCAGAAGGGGCCCTTCTGGGCACCAGTAGCTCTTGGGCACAGCAGGGCAGGTGGGACATGGAATGGATTTCCAATTTGCCTCCTAGCTAGGTACCTTTGGCACAATTATACAGCTGCACAGAATGGCCCTGAAGGTCACTGTCATTTAGATGGCACCCAAAGAAACCCTTTCTACGAGGGAATGTGGCTCACTCCAAAGCCTGGTTCTGGGGTCCATCTCTTCCCTGATTCCCTGAGCCCCACATCTAGAGTTTGACCTCTAGAGGGAGGCCATGGGCCTGTGATTCATCTGAACACCCCCTCTGTAGCACAGAGGCGCAGAGTGAGGGAGGGGGAGGATCCTACACAGTAGGGGGTCTAGAAGCACATGCTGAACTGGTGGCTCCATTTGATCCACACTCCATGGTTTTCTGAGTTACTTGTGCCTTCCTCTGATGCAATGTTGTGGACAGTCTTAAGTTGACATCTGTCTTAGTCTGTTTTCTATTTCTGTAACAAAGTACCCGAGACTGAATAATTTATAAAAAATAGAAATTTACCTGGCTAATAGTTTTGGAAGCTGGGAAGTCTAGGAGCTTGGTGGTGGCATCTGGTGAGGGCCTTCTTACTGCATCCTAATATGGTGGAGGGCATGATATGGTAAGAAAGAGCAAGTGTTAGCACACTTGAATCTCTCTTCTGCTTATAAATCCACTATGCCATTATGGGGTCCTCCACTCTCATGACTTCATCTTTTCCTAATTAGCTTCTAAAGACCCCGCCTTCAAATACAACTAACATGAACTTGGGACTACATTTCTAACACATGACATTTTGGGGTACATATTCAAACCTCATTGCAGTATCTCTCAGCAGACACCGAGGACTTGGGAGTTGGGAGAATCTGGGGGACAGTACAGCACTACTGAGGCAGCCCCCTAGTGGACTGATGGCTGTTGTAGGGAAAGTTCTAGAATTCGATGCCTGTGCATGTCTCCCAGAATGCCATGGGCTTGCTCTCAGCTTTTCTTTGAATTCTGAACTCTTTCCTCTTCCTGTTGACTTCTACCTTCTTGGCTCTGACACCTGATGGATTCATTCATTTTGCTAAATAGCATTAATTGCCATCTATACATGCTTGGAAGCGTTCACTGTGGAGGTAGAAGGGTTGAAGAGGGAGCCACCTTCCCAAGTGACAGGAGCAAAAAGAGACTTATGCAAAGGGGACCTTCTAGAAGAAATATGGCCCCACTTGCTGAACAGCTGCTCCACACCAGGCACTGTAACAGGAGAGTCACAAGAGATCAGCCAAGGGAGTCCTTGTGATTGACCTATGTGATAGACTTAGGCACTTCCAGAAGGATGGGTGACGAGCCCGACAGGATGGACTCTGATGTGCTGATTCCAGAGCCTGTGCCTTTCTTAATGCCTCCCCACTCCCTCCCCACCACCACCCTGGTCATGGTGCCACTACCTGTGTCTTTTACCTGACCAATGGGATTTCCATTTGGCCAGGAGTGCCTGTTCTTTTTGACAGGAGCCAAAGTTCCAAGCTTCCCCGGGCCTGGCTTTAAAAGCTTTGATTATTCCAGAAGCTCAGAACCCCACTGTCCTCCAGGTTGGAAGATCCCAGAGGAAGGCAGGAGGTAAGTCCTATGTTGTGAGCAGAAGAGGGCACAGGAATAGCATGAGATCTGTGATGTGGCTGGAGACCACAATCCACTTATCCTGCATGGAAGAGATACTTCCCCACACTGTGAGGGCTCTGATCCCTAAGACAATTCCATGAGGGGAGAATGTTCATCCATGTTCCATGGGAGGCAGAGTGGGAAAACAGAACAGGACATCCTTGTCCCAAGTTACCAGGAGACTCAGAGTCACTCACACTTCAACCTTACTTTTCTCTGCTCCTCCTCTCTGCTCTCATGCAGCCACTGAATGTGGGTGAAGGCTGGGATCCCGAGGGGCCATGGCCCCAAGGATGTCCTGATTCCCCCTCCACATCACGTCTTTAAAAGAAGCCTTTAGAGCCAGCTGCTGGCAATGTGAGTAGGCCCCAATATCACCTAATATCTCTGTACCTCCTTTTCTTTTTCTTCCAAGCAGGTGGCCAAAGCAGTACCCAAGCATTGAGAGAACTACTGAGAGAGAGAGAGAGAGAGAACGAGAAAGATGATAAGAAGTAAAGGTGACGTAACTAAATGGAGACATACTCCATTCATGGATTGAAAGACTCAACATAGCTGTCAATTCCAAAAATTCCAAACTGATCCATAGATTCAATGTAATCCCTATGAAAATTCCACATGGCTTTTATTTTAATGATGAAAATGATAACAAAGTTTATTAGGAAAGAAATACATATTTAATAGTTCAAAAGCAGGTCCTTCTCTCTTGTAAGAACAAGAACAATTATTTTTACCCTGGCACCAGTTCTACTGAGATGAACAAGGCTGAGAGCATTAAGTCCCTCCCTAGGACCAGCCCTGGAGGCTGAAGTCACAGTAAAGGTCATGGGGCTAGGGTAGAGCTACTGATTGACAATGTACCAAGTATTCTTGGGGCCACCTGAACTCTAGGGTATGGTTTATAAGCCTGGGTCTTTGTTTTGTTAAGTAAAGATCTATTGTTTCAGAAATTGATGTGACCCACCTTAGAGTGGATGACTTAAAAACATCTTGTGACATCCCATGAGCTTGGTGGGCTATTTTTCTCTTAAAGACCTAGAAGAATCTTCCATTTTGGTTTCTCTTTGTTTATCCTCATTGTTCATGGTTAACTGCTACCTAACATTCTCCACTCAAAGACTAGGGACCCTGAACCCTTTTAGAGAATGGGAAGCCCATAGGCAGTCTTTGGCTACTTCATTCTGATATGCAGGTATAGGCCTAGGTCAAGAGCCTCTTGTCCTTGCTCTGTGTTGATGGGGACAACTGGAATCCTTTGGAGACTGTAACTAACAGTAGTTGTACTTAAGGAGGAAGAGCCATGCTCAGAGGTGAGTAGAGTTAACTCTTAAATTGTATATTTGTAGCTTTATAGACCCGAGACAAGGAGAAGCAAGCTTGGTTAAGACATTAATGTAAGGTTTAATAAGGAGCATCTGAATTTCTCCTGGAGCTATAGAAATAGCCCATGATAGAAGGCAAAGGTGACAAGTTTCATAACCATCAGGTGATCGTGTTTATGCACCACTTCTTTTTAACCGCTCGCTTTTTTTTTTTTTTTTTTTTTTAGTTTTTATTGTTTTATTATTCATATGTGCATACAATGCTTGGTCATTTCTCCCCCTGCCCCCACCCCCTCCCTTACCACCCACTCCGCCCGCTCCCTCTCCCCCCCGACCCCCTCTCAATACCCAGCAGAAACTATTTTGCCCTTATTTCTAATTTTGTTGTAGAGAGAGTACAAGCAATAACAGGAAGGAACAAGGGTTTTTGCTGGTTGAGATAAGGATAGCTATACAGGGAGTTGACTCACATTAATTTCCTGTGCGTGTGTGTTACCTTCTAGGTTAATTCTTTTTGATCTAACCTTTTCTCTAGTTTCTGGTCCCCTTCTCCTGTTGGCCTCAGTTGCTTTTAAGGTATCTGCTTTAGTTTCTCTGCGTTGAACCTCTCGGCTTTAATTGCTGTTAGATGAGGGCAGGGGTGAGGAGGTGGGGTGGCGGTGCAAGTGACTCCATTTGGAATCTAACCATTTCTCCTCTTGTCTGAACAGTTCTTTTGAACTATTTGTCTCTGAATGGTCCCTCATTTCAGGGATGAGATGTCTCAGTCATTCTGATTTAATCCTATATTGGAGGAAAGATAGAAGTCCATGCCAATAAGACCCTTTTGGCCAAATTTAAGCAAACAAAGAGGTTTAGAAGGACTGGTTCATAGGCTGGGCTTATCTGAAGTCTGTTAAGTTTTGCTTATTGCATTTTAA
Organism: Castor canadensis; assembly: GCF_047511655.1. Lineage (NCBI taxonomy): Eukaryota > Metazoa > Chordata > Mammalia > Rodentia > Castoridae > Castor > Castor canadensis. The sequence goes on along the minus strand of NC_133404.1, from coordinate 29,613,272 downwards.
AGACATTGACAAGCTGATTTAAAAATGCACACTAAATGGAAATGTCATATCACTAAGGAAAGAGACACATAGTTCTAGGACTTACATCACCTGACTCTAAGCCTACTGTGCTATAATAATCAAATCACATATCCACGGATTAATGAAACAGAGTAGTGAGTTCAAACAGATGCCAAAGCAATCTTGTAGGAAAAGAAAAATCTTTTCAACCAACACTGTTTAAAATAACTGGATATTGTGAACTTAAAAAAACCAGCCTGAGCCAGGTGTTGGTGGCTCATGTTTGTAATCCTAGCTACTTGGGAGCCTGAGATCCAGAAGATCATGGTTGGAGGCCAGCCCAGGCAAATAGTTCAAGAGACCCCATCTTCAAAATAACTGAAGCAAAATGGACTGGAGGTATGGCTCAAGTGGTAGAGTGCCTGCTTTGCAAGTGTGAAGCCCAGATTTCAAACCCCAGTCCCCCCAAAAAACAAAACAAAACTAAATCTCCAAAAAGGGTCCCAAAGTGGCTAACTTGGGCCTAAAATTCAGAATGGAGTCTGATAGCCATTTGCTGATTGTGGTGTCACACGTTCCTTGTGTTTCTGGAAGAAACACACTGAACTTTTCAGCCCTTCTTGAGGCCTGTTCCTGTTTCATCTGCCAAGATAAACTCCCCAAAGTTTTATTTTGATGCCTAGACATGATCAGTGAATTAGGACTACAGTCCAATGTAAATGTCAACCAATCAAGAATGGGCATGGTTGCATTACCTCATTTGCATAAAATCAACCAGTTGGAACTGAGCACACTTGCATGCCTCATTTGCATAAGCAGCCTGGAGAGGGAACCTGGATGGAAACTCCTCTATCTAAATAAGCCAGTCCCTCCTCCCCAGTGCCCCAGGAGTACATTTTGTTTTTCTACCACAGGCTGCAGCCCCTCAGTTTGTAAATTAATTCCTCCTTCCTTCTTTCCCTCATCCTTCTCTCCCCTCCTTAATTCCTTCCCTTCCTTTCCCTACTCCCTTCCTTCCTTCTTTCTTCCTTCCCTTCCTTCCCTCCCTCCTTCCTTCCTTCCTCCTTTCTTCCTGCCTTCCCTCCTTCCTTCCTTTCCCTCTCTCCTTCCTCCTTCCTTCTCTCCCTCCCTCCCTTCCTTCCATCCTTCTTCTTTCTTCTCTCCCTCCTTCCTTCCTTTCCCTCCCTCCTTTCTTCCTTATTTCCTTTCCCCTTCTTTCCTTTCCTTCCTTCCTCCTTCCTTCCCTCCCTCCCTCCCTCCTTCCTTCCTTCTCTTCTTTCTATCCTTCCTTTTGTCCCTCCCTCCCTCCCCTTCTTCTCTCTCTTTTCCTTCCCTTCCCTCCCTCTCTCCCTCCTTTCTTTTTTTGAAATTAAGCCTCACCTTTTACTTGAATTCTTTTCTAGTTAATTTTGCTAATAATATCTATGTAGAGAAAATTAACCTTTTCTTTATCTTATACCATACCTAAAAATCCATTTTAAATAGACTGAAACTTTTAGAGAAAAACAGGAGTGTCTTCATGACTTGTGAGTAGGCAAAGATTTCTTCCACAAAACAAATCAATAACAACAAAAGAAAAACCTGTAAGTCAGACTTCATCAAAGTCAAAATCTGCTTATCAAAAGATACTGTGAGAGCTGGCACTGGTGGCTCATGCCTGTAATCCTAGCTGCTTGAGAGACTGAGATCTAGAAGCCAGTCTGGGCAAAAAGTTCAGGACATGGTGGGCATGGTGGCATGCATCTGTTATCCTAGCAACAGCAGGAAGCATAAAATATGAGGATCTCAGTCCAGGCCTATGGGGGTGTGTGGGGTGTGGGGGAAACAAGACCCTATCTTCAAAATAACTAGAGTAAAAAGGACTGGAGGCATGGCTCAAGAGTAGTGTGCTTGCTTAGCAAGCGTGAAGCCGTGAATTCAAACCCCCAGGATAAAATATTCACAAAAACTGTAGCTGACAAAAAACTACTATCCAGGATAAATTCCTCCTCCAACTTAATAAAGGCTTTTCCTGTTTGTCTTTATAAGCAGGTTAATAAAACAATGAACAAACACAAATAAAAGAAAAGCTATAGTAAAAATATGAATGCCACATGATTTAAAGTTTAAAGCAGAAGTGTTAAATGACACAAAAGATTACATTTAATATTGATAAAATTAATAGTACATATACAGTGAAAATAAGCACATATTAGAAGAGATGGTAACCAATCTCTCAAAAAATTGAAGCATTAACTAGGCAAAAAAATAAGGAAGGAGGTAGAAGATTGAATGATACAATCACAAACTTGATACTTTGTATCCAACAAACAAAAAACACACAGAACAGTTATGAAAATTGGTCACACATTTGGCCACAAAGAAAGTCCCAAGAAATTACAAATAACCAACATCACACACCCTGCATTCCCTCTTCATGATACAATAAAATCAGGGATCAGCAAAAACAGTTAGCTAAAAAAAATTCCATGTTTGAAAACTAAAAAACACACTTTTAAATAATTCACAGATAAAACGGATATCGGGGAGTGGAGTTTCTAAGTCAGTAGCAGAGTGTTTGCCTAACATGCAAGGCATGTTAGGTTTGATCCCCAGCACTGCAAAGAAAACCAAAAATTGTAAATAACACTTAAGGAGGATCTATAGTTTTGATACAGTGAGCAGAAAACAAAATAAAACAAAACAAAAAAACAAAAAAAAAGAAAGAAAAAATAAGTAAAAGGAAGAAATTAATGAAATATAGAAAATTAGGAGGGTGGATAAGATTAATGAGAAGTTTTTTAAAAAAATATTTTGACAGGACTAATTAATTTTATAAAGAAGCTCTCAAAAACAAAATCTGAGGCTGGGTGCAGTGGCTCATGCCTGTAATCCCATAGCCAGGAAGCAGAGATCAGGATGATCATGGTTCAAGGCCAGGCAGGCAAAAAGTTAGCAAGATCCTATTTCAGCAAACACCTGCAATCCTAGCTAGGTAGGGGTATAGGTAGAAGTACTGCAAAATATTGTGAGAACCTATCTGAAAAATATTAAAACAAATAAGGCTTGGAGGCATGGCTCAATTGGTAGAGTACCCGCCTAGCTAGCCTGGAGCCCAGATTTCAAGCCCCAATGAACCAAAAAAAGACTCCCAATCCTGGGAATTAGAAAGAGAAATAACTACAGCTACCAAAGAAAGTTTTTATTATTTTTTAAATTTTTGGTGGCACTGAGGTGTTGAACTCAATGCCTCATGCTTGCTAGTCAGGTGCTCTACCACTTGAGCCACTCCACCAGCCCTTATCAAAGAAAGATATTAATCAAGAAAGATCTTACAAACAATACATGTCAAGAATTTTTGAAAAGGTAAAGAAAATACAAAATACAAATTGCCAAAACTGACATAAATAATAGCAGTTAAGAAAATTAAGTATCAATTCACAACCTTCCTTTGATTATTTTAGGTATATTTTTAATAAATTGTCAAAGAACAGATATTTCTACAGGTTCTTCTAGAAAAAAGGAAGTAAGTAACTTTTTTTTTTAGTTAAATATAATCTGATTTAAAATAACAACAGGATAGTCTCCATAAGAAAGACCAATTTTACTTGTGAATATAGATATAAAAATCCTGTGGGAAATGTTAGCGATTCCAATCCAGGAATGTCCTAATAATAATAATTTGTCATGACCAAGATAGGTTTATACTGGGAATGCAAACATGGTCCTGCCATTAGTTGTAGTGTATGTATAATTAATCTCATTACCATCATTAAATGATACAGAAAAAGCATTCAATAAAACTTAAAACATATCTATAAGAAAATTTATGACATGTAATGATAAGGGATGTCATGAAGGTAATAGTTTGTACTTATTAAAAACCTACTAAAGATAATTTAATAGTGAAATAACATGTTTGATAGTGAAAAAATGCTTCCTATTACCTCTACTATTTAGTACTGGAGTTTCTGAACAATCAATAAGACAAGAATAAGAATTAGAAAGGTAGACAAAATTAGAGCTGACATCTTCTATGTAAAAAACAAGAAAAGTCAATTTGCGGACAAAATTGCAGAATCAGCAAGATAGTAAAAAAACTTATATGATATAAAATAAAGTTATAAAAATTAATAATGCCTCTTAACTGTGCCATAAACAACTAAAAGTGATGTTTAAAATGTCATCATTGAAAAATGCACAGCACATATAAACCTAGAAAAATGTACAAACTTTGAAAGTCTGAAAGACATAAGAGAGAAATACAGGGCTGCAGATGTAGCTCAGTGGTAGAGAATTGCCTAGCATAGGCGAGGTCCTGTGTTCCATCCCACTGCCATGAAACCAAACCAAACAAAATAACTAAAGATACAAGTGTTCACTGTTCATGCACGGAAAACCTCCAAATCATGGACATCGCTTCAATTTCCCCTAAAATAAACCAGAGTATTAAGTGCAACTCTAATAAACAGAATTCGGTTCTTTGATTCATTTTGGGAAATTGATTCTGTAAGTCATAGAGCAGATAAAGGAATGTCAAATCAACTTTATCACCATCATGAAGGAAAGGTTCTTGTAGCTCAGTGGGAAGGCAAATTCCCTAGCTTTTGTAAGGCTCTGGGTTTGATCTTCAGCACCACAAAACAAGACAAAACAACCAACCTCCCCCTCCCCACCAACCAACAAACAGATCACAAGAAAGCCTCAAATAACCTTCACCCCAGCTGACTTGAAGCCATTTTACAAAGCCAGAGTCATTAATACATGTGCTGTGGAGAAACTGACAGTGAAGGAGTGTGACAGAGCTGAGAAACAAAGTGGTCATTTGTCACAACAACCCATTTGATAGACGAGGGTTACAGTGCCTCGGGAAAGGAGTTCTGAGCAAAAAAGACAAATTCCTGATGAATGCTGTTAAGGAAAGACAGACAGGCACTAGAAGGAAATATGGAAACAAGACAGTTTTTTGTTTTAATGGGGAAGGACCTGAGTGCACAAAAACCCTTGGAAAAACCTAGGGTAAGCTTACTACAGGAGTAAGTTTCTGGAGAATTTGGGAGGTGTGGACCCCAAGGCAGGGGTGAGGAAAGGGGAAGGGAGGCAGGAAAGAGGTGAGCACATTTGTGTACCTGGTCCAGGATGAGGAGAGCGTTTTTGCCATTCTAGTCATGCCATATAAGTCTCCCTTGCACTTACATTTAGAACCACCTGCATTTTAGGACTGAAAGGTAGACAGCAAAACCTCCATGGGTGAATAGAGAAAGAGGAACTAAAGAAGTGAGTGGTGGTGGTGGTGGTGCTTATCACAGAGAACAGAAAGCCAAGGTCTACCTCCACTGCCTTCAGGGAACTTAACCGCTATCTGCACTCAAAGCCACTCTACCAGGAAAGACCTACTAAGATACCACATGAGTTGAGTTTGTTGGGTTCGTGTCCAAGATTAATTGAAAAATGAGAAACCCAGACAATGCATGAGTAGCAAGCATGGAGAAGTTTATTAAAGTGAAGAAAAACCGAGCACCTGCATGGGTTGGACTCAGAAAGACTCCATGGCAACTGTGTTGTCTAGGGATTTTTATCTCGTTCTTAGGGTAGACTTTGCAAGCCCCTTGAAACAGCTTTCTGATGGGCTGGTCCTACTTTTGGTCCTTACAAGGATGGAAGGGGGACTGTGATCTCCTAAACAAAGAGAGGAATGCCTGCAGCAGGAAGCACTCACACCATCCATGGTATGACAGCTGGTGTGATGCAACCCAGCTCTCTTAGATATAACTAAATGTGCTCAGTGAGCTGGGAAGGTACAGTTAGTAGGTTGACTACAACAGGGGTACAGACCTACAGTCTTGTCTAAGCCTGATTGTTCCTTCACTTGTAGTTCACTTCATGAATTAAAACCAAATAAATAAACAGGGCACTGAGGTCTGTGGAGGTATCCAGGCTTTGTGCCCAAAGGGAGAACCAAATGGATAGGGGCAGGTTGAAGGGGAAGACATAGGGGAGGTATATAACCAGTGTGGCTAAGTCAGAGGGCTGGTGTCATTGGCTCATGCCTATCATCCCAGCTCTGTGGGAGGTGGAGGTAGAAGGATCACAGTTCTGAGGCCAGCAGGGAGAAAAAGCATGAGACCCTATCTGAAAATAACTAAAGCAAAAAGGGCTGGAGGCATGACTCAAGTGCTAAAGGACTTGCATAGCAAGTGCAAGAGTTCAAATCCCAATACTGCCACACATGCACATGCACACACACACACACACACACACACACACACACACACACACGAAGTATGAAGCCAGGTAATAAATGAAAGCAAAATCAAGTCCTAGTTCTTGATCCAAGTGTCACAGAAGAATGACTGTCTCAGTTATCACTGGAAGGGAGACCCCATCAGGAAGGCAGAGGAGCAAGACAGCACCTGGCAGGAAGCCAGGAGGAGGCTTTGGGCTTTGGCTGTGGTCGAGGCAAAGGCTGGGCACTCTTCCATCCATCTGGCTAATTGGGGCAGGCCTGGGTGGGCTGAGGAGAGAGACCCAGCCTGGAGGGGCACACGCAGTGCCAAATGAGCTGTGAGTTAGAGAAACGAATTGTTCTGCAGATCAAAAACCTGGGATTCGTGGAGCAAAATCAAAAAGGAGCCAGTGGCTGTCCAGGATCCAGGAACAACAGTTATAAAACACAAGCATCTGTTTGGACTCAGACTTAACGTGGCAACATCAGCTGTGGTCCCAAGGAGGCGGGGGTGAGGGTGGGGTTGAGTGTTGCTGGAATCCTCCGATGACGCCCCCAAACCAAGACTCGTGAGTATTCAGAGGACATAATTGCTATCCACAAGGCTAAGTGTTTTCTGTTCTGTTCATGCATTTCAGACATGATATTTAGGCTCTAATGTCTGCTAAAAAATTCCAGAATATTCTCAGCAAACAAAAGATTCCTGGCCTTTGGTTTCAGGCCTATAGGGAAAGGTGTTGGTGCTCTGGAATAAACTTCACGTTCTTTGACAAGAAATCCAGTCACTCCTGGATTTTCTTTTTTCTTTAAAAATCATTTGTAGGGGAGGGGCTGAATGAATGGCCTAGGCCATTCATTCTAATGTGCTATAAATTTCCTTTTAATCACTGCAGCCCACAAATTTGATAGGTTGTATTTTAATTTTCATTTAGTTAAAAATATTTTGAGATTTCTCTCAAGGCTCCTTCTTTGGCCCATGTGTTATTTAGATGTGTGTTGCTTAATTTTCAAACATTTGTGGAATTTTCCAGCTATTTTATTGGTTGCTAGTTTAATTCCATTTGATTACATATCTTACCACATCTATTCTTTTAAATTTGTTAAGTTGTGCTTTATGAGCCGGGATGTGCTGTCTTGGTGAGTATTTCATGTGAGCTTAAGAAGAATGTGTATTTTGATGGTGTATTATTTTGTTCTGTAAAATTATTTTAGACCATGGTGTTAAGAATGCTGTTTGGTCTACTATATCTTTACTGATGTTTTGCCTGTTTGATTGGTCAGTTACTAGAGCTGTCATGGCATATTTCAGTTCTATCAACTCGTGTCTCTCAGAATCTGCTGTTCTTTTTTTAGGGGAAGACAGCTTTAGAACTGTTACATCGTCTTCAGGAATTGATCCTTTATTGTTATATAATGCCCCTTCATTTTCTTTTTCCAAGTCTGCTTTGTCTGAAATTTACTGTAACTACTCCAGTTTTGGTTTTTCCATAGGAAAAAAAATTTTTTTTAATTGGCACATAATATTCGAATATATTTAGGGGTAGAGGATAATTCCATGCATGCATTGACTGTGTAATGACCTAATGAAAGCAATCAGCATTTCCATCTCCTTAAACAATTTTATTTCTGTGGGTTGGAAACCTTCTGGCTCTTTTAGTTATTTTGAAGTATTATTATCTTTGTTATTATTACTCTTGGTGGATATAAAAAGCCTCCTTGAGGGAACTGGCTTTGTACCTGTCAGAATGGCTCAGGTGTGTGTGTGTGTGTGTGTGTGTGTGTGTGTGTGTGTGTGTGTGTGTGTGTGTGTGTGTGTGTGTGTCTCACACCATCCCTTGTGTGGTGTTGGGTGTCTGTTGGTCCATACCTGTCCGCAGCTTGTCTGGAACAAGCAGGGCCTCATAGCCTGGGGTTTAATATCAGGACTCTGAGTCCTCTCTGTTGTCAGGTCCCTGGGTCTTGTAGGCAGCCAATCCCCAGGACACGGGACATAAACATTGTTGGACCCTTCAGCTGGAAACTTTGAAGCGGGCTGGGACAGGGCCCCAGGTGCCCCAGGTGCCCCAGGTCACCGCGGATGGAGATCAGACGCCGATCCCCTCCCCATGACACACAATCCCACGGGTTTGTTTTCAGCCAGACAATCATCCTCTGTCCCCACCTGGTAGACCGCTGCACTGCGTGCCCTGGAGGATGCCAGACTTGGAGGAGGAACACCCCCGATGCCTCTCCCGTATCATGATCTCCTGGGCTCAATTTGGAGGATGGGCTAGGCCTCAAGAGAGGTCTTTGCGTGACTAGCCCTGCTGCTCAAGGGTCCTTTCCACTACACATCAAAGACAGCCAGGTTAGAAGACACTTGCCCTTAGTCACAGGCCCCAGCTAAGCAGTCGCAGGTGTCCTGTCTCCTGCCTGGGTTTTTATTTTTGTGTTTATCTCCACAAATAGGTTGTGGCATTTCCCCAGATTCCCAAATAAAGCAGAGCAAGCAATGTCTTGGATTTAACAAGTAGAACACAGAGCAAAATAAAGAGGGAAAAAAAAAAAAAAACAGTCTTTGAAGTCAGTCCCAAGTATATCGCTACCAAGAAGCAGAAAGCCTATCCTTGGCAAGCACACTTTGAACTGAAATGAAATGTTTCCTGAGAAAGCATAGTTGGGTGGGTGCAGTGAGCCATGCACCTTCACCTTTGTGGCACTGTCATTTAATCACACTGATGACAGCCAGTGGTCAGTTTGCCTGAGATTGGCAGCAAGAGAACAAACAGATTTCAGGTCTAGAATGTTCTCTGAATCCTCGCTTGCATCTGGAAATAGAACAAAGGAGCATGAGTCAGGATGGCAGAGTAGAATTTTTTTTTTTGGCCATACTGGGGTTTGAACTCAGGTCCTCATGCTCGCTAGGCAGGTGCTCTATGGAGTAGAATTTTATTGTGGGATAGAACAGGCCATTTCCAGCTGTGCTTAGGTTAGGCCTGTGGACCACATCTGTAGGCATGTATTGCTCAGGAATCCTGGGGACAGTCTACTAGGGGTATCTGTTGAGTGTTGGGCTAGAAGTTCCCTGCCACCTCCAGCAGGTGCAGGACAGCTCTGAGCTCTCAAGGTCTTGACCACTCGTGCTGTCTTTCCCTACCATACAAAAGTCCCATTGATTTCCTCCTTGAATCTAAGTAAGCCTTTTAGGGCCACAACTCCCCCAGATATTCCTAAACAGAATTTAGGAATATGTACCGTGGCTTTCCACAGGCCACATGTGCCCAAGGATTTGTGAGTGGTCAACTTCTAGTGGCCCTAACAATGCAGCCAGGGTCCACCCCAGGTCACCAACAGCCAAAGGCACTCAGAGGTCATTAAGAGCCTCCGGGTGGAGATAGCTACTTCCCCTGCATTGGGTGTTTGTTAAGGACATTGATTCAGGCCCCAGCTGTGTGGAGGCAGGGCTACTTTATGAATAAAGACATTCTGTTTATTTATAGGGATGGTAAACCAACCTGGAAAGTATACTCTAAGTTTCTACCCTCCGGCTCTCAATGAACTTGGGATATTAGGCAGAAAGGCATTATTTCCTGTCAATTATTTGAATTCAAGTCCAACCAATCAGGAACACTACGAATAAACGCACAGGGGCCTGCTAAACACGGAACTATGAGCTAAAGTGTGTTTATCCCTTACCCGGCTAGGTATCAAATATTCACTTCACAGACCATGGGGGACGTGGTAAACAGCCAGCGGGGAGTTTGCTTCCCATTTTATTGGAGTGGTTCTTGAAACAGATGTCAAATGTGTAGGAAGATGTGGATGACAGCTCGGGGCCTCCAGCCATTGAGGCTGAAAAGATGGAGAAAGCCCAGTGCCCCAAAGCAGGAAAGAATTGTTCTAGGGCTGATCCATTAGGTCTCAAATCTCCTCTTGAACTGATACCTTCCTTAGGTAACTACCTTCAGCATAACAGGAAGAAATGTAAAATGTGACCTGTTCTGTTTTCTAACCAGATGCCAATAAGCCTAGAAAGGTTCTTCTGAAGAAAGCTTGTCTCAGTCTGTTTTCTAAATTTCACTTTCCAGATTCCAATATGGGAGCAGAAAGCTCTCCCACTTGTTATTGCTGTGGCTAACACATTCCCCTTGATCACCTCAGGGGACCTCAGAAAACATACCCAGCACTGTATCACAACAACCTGCAGTGAGCCTCCAGGTAAAAGCAGCACTTTTGCAGTTAGTTTGAGCTCTGGTAGTGTTTAGTCTTTTCATAAGACTTGGCGTCTTTTGAGAGTAAACACACACAGAGACATCCTGAGAAAAAGTGGGCTAGGGAGAGAGACAACTGAATATATTTGTGACGTGGAGGCCTGGAAGGAAAAAACCCTATTCTTGATTTTTGGGAATTATATCAACCAAAGACCTACACTTAGCTGATATCATATTTTAAAAAGGAAGATATTTAGAAAAGTAAAAAAGCCTTTTATCAGCATTTAGTCACAGCAGCCCATAATGTAGCATGATTTCTAGAGACCCTTTACTTTAAAAAATAAAGAAGTTGACGTCTTTATTGCATCTGCCTAGCACCCGTGAGGCCCTGAGTTCAAGTCCCAGTACTGCAAAAATAAATAAAAAGATAAAAATAAAGAAGCTGGGGGTATATGTTAAAAATAAAGTTTTTCTTTAAAAAGGAACAATCTCTTTTACTTCTGTTTTAGTTGAATATTGCTTTATTTTGTATTTAAATTATTTTTAAATACTAAAAAATTACAGGCATAAAGACAATATAACCATCTTAAATTATATGTTCCTAACAACAAAGCTTTAAAATACATAAAACAAAACTAGATAGACCTGATAAGATAAACAGACAAATCTACAGTGACAGGTGCAGATTTTAAGACTTCTCTCTCAGTAATCAATAAACAGAGAGAAAACCAACAATTAATAGAAGACATGAAGAATACTATCAACTGACTTGGCCTCATTGACATGTTTAAAGCACTCCACCCAAGGAGAGCACAATGCACTTTCTTTTCAAGTACTCATAGAACCTTCACAAAATTAGACCATATTCTAAAAAAAATTTTCAAACCTCATAAGTGTAAAGGAATTTAAATTATTCAAGTTTTGATCTGTGGTCATAAAGGAATTGAACTAGAAATGAATATCAGAATGATATCTGAAAAAAAAAGTCAACAAATATATGAAAATTAAATGACACACTTCTTAAAAATTCATGGGCCAAGGAAATTAAAAAATATTTTGGAGTGAGTGAAAGTTAAAATACAACATGTAAATATTTATGGGTTGGAACTAATGCAGTGTTTTAGAGGAAAACTTGAAGTATTAAGAAGAATGGTCTCATATCAATAATTTAAGCTTCCACCTCAAGTATCTAGAAAAAAAAAAGAGCAAAATAAACCCAAAGTTAGGAAAAGGGCTGAAATAATAAAAATGAGACAAGAGTCAATGAAATTTTAAGCATAAAAACAGCAAATAAAATGAATGAAACCTTTGATTTCATTGATCAACAAAACTGATAAATTGAAAATTAACAAAACTATCTATTGGCCAAAGAAAACAAGAAAAGAAGGAAGGAAAGAGGAAAGGAGGGAAGGAGGGAAGGAAGGAAGGAATCAGGGAAGGAAGGAAGGAAGGAAGGAAAGAAACATATTACCAATAGCAAGGATGTTTTTGAAAACATCAAGAGTGTTATAAAGGTATACTATGAACAACTCAATGCATATAAGTTCAACAATTTAGATGAACTAGGTCAGATTCTCAAAAGTCAGAGACTCCTAAAATTACATCAAGAAGAAACAGACTGTATAAATAGTCCTATTTTTTCAATTGAATTCGTAATTTAAAAAAATCTTCTGAAAAGGCAAACTCCAGGTCTAGATGGTGTCACTGGCCAATTTGGCCAAACCTTGAAAGGAAAAAAATAACAGCAATTTTCCCCAAATTCTTCCAGAAAATAAAAAAGGAGAGAATAATACTTCTCAAGTCATCTTAGGAAGCCAATGTGACTCTCACATCAAACCCAGGCTAAGGCAAATTCAAGGAAAAAAAAAAACCACAAAACAATATCCTCATGAATATAGACCCAAAAATTCTCAATAAAATAGTATTAAATCCAATAGAGCAATATGTAAAAAGAATAATACATCATAATCAAATGGGGTTTGTCCTGTGATAAAGATGGAGGACAGGGAGTCCAAATCCGCAGTGTGGGCCCTTAGGCGTGGGGCCAGTGGAGATTGGAACTTGCCTGGACAAGTTTCCCTTGCTCGGGGAAGCCAGACTTTTTGTTCTATTCAGGCTTTCAACTAATTGAATGAGGCCTGCTAATATTATAACGGTTATCTGCTTCCTCTACGGTTCACTGATTTAAATCTTAATCTCCTCCAAAAACATTCCCCAACCTGACTCATGAAATTACCTACACAAGTTCACTCTTTGTCCACTTGACACCTCTATGTCTCTCCTTAGGATACAACTATTCTACCCACAACTGAAAACCCACAACTCTTTCCCCAGAAGAGGCCACAATGGTTTAGGATGACGTTTGCTCCTCTCCTTGATAATCCCATAACTTAAATACTACAATGTAAAGTTAACAATATTTAAATACTATGACAAAGTCAGTACATCTTATGCTACATGCTAAGGGGATAAGAGAGGGAAGAAAACAGATATTTGATATGCATACACATACAAATGTTTTCATAACAAAACAGGGAGGAAACACTCAGGACAATTAAAGTCCTGATTTTTGTAACTGGTTGTATAGATGCAGCTAGTATTTATAACTACCTTCTTCCACCACCCATTCTGCATCCTCTTTGCCTTCAGCAAACACTTCAGTTTAGGTAACAGTTCTCTACCTGGTGGGGTGACCCATAGCTTCATTCTTGAAGGGTCTGGGCCATTACTAGTACAGTTGTTCTAGTTTTCCATAGGCGTAGGCTTGGTAATACCAAGTGATGTTCTAGGAGATTGCCTACATTTTAGTCATTCTCTTCTTTACATTCATCAGGAATATCAGTCCAATTTTCCCCTGGTGGTCTTGATGAGTCAACGTGGCCATCACAGTCATTCCTTCTTTCCTTCTTGATTCAGAGGCATGAGGAGCCCAAAATAGTTGGGAGTCTTAACTTCCAGTTGAGTGACATAAGTGTCTTCTGGTAGATGAATTCTTCCTTTGGAACTAAGACGTCCAGGCCAGGAGAATACAAGGTTGTGAGAACAGGAAGCAGTAATTTTGCTAGTGGATGATTAACTTTCCTCCCATTCCCACCCCTTGATTCTTGGGTTCATGAATCCTGGCTGTAGGAGAAATGTACCACATATTCAGAGCACAGAGAGTCTGCTGGAGAACCTGGCCCCAGATCTGTAAGGTAGTGTTACCTAGATGATCCTGTAACTGAATTTTCAAAGGGCCGTTCCACCAAGCCAGCTGCTTCGGGATGGGGGATGGGGGATGGGGGATGGGGGGAGACACCAGAAGACCAATGATATCTATGAGAATAGATCCATTGTCACACATCCTTTGCAGTGGCATGAATTTTTTGAGCAGATACAATGCTGTGAGGAATGTCATGAAGGTGTCTAAGACCTTCTGAGTCCTTGGATGGTATTTAGAGTGTCTATTCCAGTAAGAACAAAATGCTTCCCCTTACATGTGAAAATAGTCAAAAGTAATCAACCTGTGACTGGGGAGATGGTTGATCTCCCACAGGATGGTGCCATATTGGGGGTTCAGTGTTGGTTTCTGGTGCTGGCAGATTGGGTATTTTGAGAGGTCTGCCTCGGTGAGTAGAAGTCCAAATTGCTGAACTCATGTTTAACCTCCATTCCTGTTACCATGGTCACAGAATTCATGGGCCTATTGGGTTCATATGCATAACACTGGTCATTATATCCGGTTGAGTATTTATAGCCTCCTCTGCTGAGGTCACTCTGTGGTGACATTGACATGAGACACAAATATCCTTACTTTTTCACCTATATGGAGAAGTCTATCCTTGTCACCAATTTTCCAATTGTGTTACTTCTGAGGCCATGACCATCTAGTCAAATCCTTGACTTTGGCCCAAGAATCAGAAAATAATTGCGCATCTATCCATTTCTCTTTCTAAGCAATGGATTCACTGTTCCAGTTCTGCTGTCTGAGAGGATTTCCCTTCACCACTGTCCTTCAGTCCCAGAAGTAGGGCTACAGTACTGCAGCTGCCCACTTTCCAGTGGTACCTGCATATCATGCAGAGCCATCTAGAAATCAGGCCCAAGGCTTCTCTGATTGTAGGGAACTTCCCATGAGGCCATAGGTGCAGGCTGGGAGAGAGAAGGCAGTGCAGCAGGAGAGGGAGCCACAGCACTTGGGGCACTTTTTCATGTAACTTACTTGTGCCTTCAGGGCCTTCTTGGGCTTGATCTGGTAAACACCACTGCCGTTTGGTAATGGATTGGGTCCTGTGTGTGCCCAACCTTATGGATTTGTGCATCAGACAACGTCCTGTTCTCGGTAGGCAGCTTAGGTTGCATGGATATTTGGTGGCCCAGAGTTAAGCATTCAGTCATTCTTGAGATACAATAGTTGGCCAAGAGCTATTTCTCAAAGGACAGTATTTATCAGTAGAAATGGCTTGGCTCCAAAAGGGTCTTACATTGTGATTCACCTCTAGGGGCCTGCTAAAGGCTCCAGACAGCATCCCTGTCTTTCACTGTATGATAGACAACTTTTCATCTCTGTGATAAGATAGCTGAGAAAAACAACTTTGAGGAGGAAAGATTTATTTTGGTTCATGGTTTCAGAGGTTACAGTCCATACTCAGTTGGTTCCATTTTTTCTGAGAACATCATGGCGGAAGGGAAGAGCTGATGACTGTATGGCAGCCAGGAAGCAAAGAGATGAGAGGGACCTGGGACAAGATCGACCTTTTGAAGGCATGCTCCAGGTGACCTGCTTTCCCACCTCCCAATAATGATATCAAATTATGAATCCATCAAAGCATTAATCCAGGAGTTAGATCAGAGCTCTCGTGACTTAATCACTTTCCCAAAGTTCCACCTCTGAACATTACATTGTAGACCAAGCCTTCAACACATGGCCTTTGTGGAATATTTGACATACAAACCATGACACACTGATGCTCTAAGAGCCATTGGATATGTTGGATCGTATGGCTCTAGTGACTGGACAATTTCTTCCTGTTTCAGAGCCTTTTCTTGTTCTGGACTGCCATCAAAACTATCATCTTTTTGTGTCACTCAGTAAGTGACAGAAATGCACCCAAGTGAGGAATATATCTCCAAAATCTAAAAAAAACCCACTAGGCACTGTGTCTCTTTTTTGATTGCACTAGGGACAGATGCAACAATGAATCCTTCATCTTAAAAGAGATAGCTCAACATGTCTATACCATTGGACCCTGAGGAATTTCCCTGAGGTAGGAAACCCCTGAATTGTAATTGGACTTATTTCCTATACCCTGGCTTGCAGATATCTTATCAATAAATCTAGAGTAGTTGTTTTTCTTGCTCACTAAATCTGGTCATCACAATATTGTCAGAGCAATGGACCAGTGTGATGTTTTGTAGAAGGGAAAGGTAGTCAAGTTCCATGTTAACTAAGTTATGACATAGTGATGGAGAGTTGATATACCCTAAGGTAGGATCAAGAAGGTATAGTGTTGGGTTTTTCCAGATGAAAGCAAACTGCTTCTGGTGGTAGGGATAGAAAACAAAAAACAAAAACCATTTATCAGGTACCATGTGTTCATTTGTTCAGGCGATAAGATCACATCTTGTATAGCAGCTACAACTAGAATCACCACCTGATTAAGCTTTCAGTAACCCACTGTCATTCTCCAAGATCCATCCATTTTCTGCACATGACAAATAGGCGAGTCGAGTGGAGATGGGGTGGGAATCCCCACATCTTTGAAGACTTTGATAGTGGCACTAATCTCTACAGCCCTTCCAGGAAAGTATAATTAGTTTTTGTTCCTATTTGTGTAGGTAGAGAAAGTTCTAATGACTTCCATTTTGGCCCTTACCACCATATAATCCCTCCCTCCATAGGTGAGGAATGCAATGCAGGCACTGTCCCCATTGCTGAGTATATCTCTGAAAATTATGCTTGGAACTAGAACAATAACCACAGGGTGAGTTGAGGGACTATTAGGTCTATTGTGAGACTGAGCTGAGCTTAAACTATATTGATCACCTGATCTTCCCAATCCCCTACTCTGATTGGTGGGTCACAGGGACATTTTGGGTCTCTTGGAACCAGTCCACTAATCCTCAAAAGATCTGATGATTTTCTTTCTCCCAGTGCTCATTTATCTGGTTAAAAAAAAAAAAAAAGTCAGAGGTCTCTAGGGAAAGACTGGGAGAAAGGTTAACAGTAGAAGTTTTTGGTAGTGTTAATAGGATCCTTCCTTGAGGATGTACCTCTCTTTCATTTAAGAGGCTTGGCATCTAAATATGGGCTCAAGTCTGGGAATTTATTGAAGGACCAGGACTCTGTTTTCATTATTTAAGTTAGACTTTTGTTTACTTGATATAGAATTTTTATGTTTATACAGTCAAGTAAGAATTTAGTAAACTATCTATGTCTCTTTCAGGAACATCATCATCAACTGCTAGTTAACACCATAGGTCTACATAAGAAAGAGTATTTGATGGCTGCTTTGACTCTGCTATCAAAGGTTATGGTTAGCCCCTATTACCCCCAGATTCGATTACTCCCAGTGCATTTGGTTGTCCCAACTCAGTGACTGCATTTTGTGTCGGTATAGTGAGAAGGGCCATCAATTTCATAGTACTTTAAGAATGTTGGGGCTTCCCACACAAATTTATTCCTCACAGTCGTGATGAAAGTTGTGCCTCCTGTACACTTTCAGTGTGTACGAGTAGGCCCTAGATGGCAAATCCATTCTGACATTCCAGCCTAAGTACTTGAATGAATAGCTTCTTCTCTAGTATAGCAAGACAGGTCTGACATTTCTACCTCACATACTCTGGGCCATCCTTTGATCTACATTTCAGCTAACCAACAAGGCAGGCTGTTAGAGCCTTTCTAACCCCTCTGGGCTTAAACATTAAATGCAGAGTCTTGGCTTAGTGGGCCCAGATCAAGAAATTCATTCTGATTCAACTTTATGTTCCTTCTACAATTATCTCATCCCCCTTACTATCCACTCCCACACATATCAACCAGGTTTCTGTCTGTATAAATTAGAAAACTCATGAAATCCTTTTGAACTGTGGCACACCTTCTCATGTGTTACATTTTGTACTTTTACCTTTAGGGACCCAGTAGGACTTGACTCTAGTCATAGCTTTAGCAACAAAGAAGTATGGTGGGGTAGACCCTGAGTAGAGTCAAAATTGTCTTGCAAGGCAACTGCTGCAGGGGAGGCCATTATAATTTAGGCAATGCAGTGTTACTCTCTCAGACAGGGGTAGAAAGACTCTGTATTGGGGACAGAGAGGTTACTCCTACTGAGAAGTTTTCACCAGAATTTAAGGGCTCCATGTCTTCAGCTTCATCAGGGTCTTCTCATAAATTCCATTTTAACTTTTGGGATCCAATTCCTTCCTTACAGTCCACAAGTCACATGCTACAAGGCTGGGAATTTAATTTACATTGTAAGTTAACAACTTGCAGGATGAGATTCTGGGTTTGATTTTCAGTAACCTCAGTCATTTAGCCATAGAACATTAGGCTGCTTTTCAGAGCAGACATCAAAGCCTTTAGGTCATTAATTGAGCATTTGAGGCGGGAACAGGACCTTTTCCTTTTCCCACTTAGTCCAGAGATATTAGGAGCAACCAGCCAATCTCAAAATGCTGGTTAGTTTAAGAAAGATGATGGATTTATCTTACATGCAGTCGCTCAGATCTTTACTTCTTAACAATATTGGCTTAGGAGTATCCAATGGTGATGCTTTGTGTATCTCTATTACCAGATCACTCCATGGGCTAACATGGCTTTCTTCACTACCAGAAATAAGACTCATTATGAAAACAGAATTTGGGACCTCAGGCCCAAACTCCTGGGCCTCCACATGTCAGGGCTGGCCACTCGTCCCTATATGCCAAATAAGGAGATATGGTGAAAGGCAGAGAAAGGAGATTTATAACATGACCCAGGACAAGCCATGGGAAGAGGCTCGCAAGAACTCAGCTCATCTGTAACCATCTTTGGGGTACAGGTGTGAGCTTTAGCTTAATAGACAAAGAATTAGGGCAGGGGACAAAAGGTATGCATAGCTAAACAGTCCCAGTCACAGGTGTGTTGCAGTGGTCCAGTGGAGTCTGGTTGACCATTATCTTAGTCTTCATTTTTCAAGGGTGCTGGAGAAGTTGTTATCACTTGAGGGGAGCAATCTGGTTCCCAAGACATGATTAGTCCTGTTCCGGGGTGCAGCCTCATCATTATAGGTAATGTGCTCATTTGGAGGGGTGGTTAGTCATGCTAGACTCTGCTGTTCCTTAGGGGTAGTTTCAGTCCCTTGTCATAGAGATGTTCTTGATCATTCCTGTCCTTCCTTGATTCCAAGGTGGCTGCAGGAAAGAATGGCTCAGAGCAAAAGACAACAGGTACAAAATGGAGACAGAGGTGCCAAGCTTTTCTACTGTTTTTAGTTAATTCATGGGCCCAAGTAAGGAGTTGGTACTTTTCAGCAAAAGCAGTTTAAGCACCTCTTACAATTAGTGCCTTTAAATCTAATCAGATTACAGAGTCAAATGCCCAGAGCCAATTCAGAAAATTCATCCTTAAGATTCTGTCCCCTTTCATACCAAAATTCATATTAGTCAAGGCTCTCCTAAGAAACAGAGCCAATGTTACGTCCTGAAAAGCCCATTGTATGTTGAAAATATCCTGACAAAAGTGCATTTAACATACCTAGTCTACCAAACATCATAGCTTAGCGACACAGAGCTCTTCAGATATCAGTTCTTCACTCCTGTGACCGCGTGGCTGACTGGGAGGTAGGGCTCACTGCTCCATGAGAAAATATCATACTATAAATTGCTAGTCTGGGAAAGATGAAAATTCAAAATTTGAAGTGTGGTTTTTACTGAGTATATCATTTTTGCACCATTGTAACATTTATAGTTGTAAGTTGAAACATCATAGTTAGGGGCCATCAGAATAAACATATATACATAGATATGTTTCTGTGTGTAATATTTTACATGTACAATGTATATGTAAAGCGATTATAAGGAATTGACTCACGAGATTATGGAGGCTAGGGACTTCAAAATCTGCAGTGTGGACTGGAGGCTCAAGACATAGGAAAGCTAATAGTACCGCTGTGGCCCAAAGGCCAGCAGGCAAAACCCAGGACAGGGTGTGGCCCACATGAAGTTCGGAATCTGTCTGTTGTGGAATTTTCTCTTGCACAGAGAAGCTGTGCAATTGACTGGATGAGGCTTACTTGCATAATTGAAGACCATCTGCTTCATCTAAAATTATTGATTGCAAAGTTGATCTCATCCCTAAATACCCTCCATGCTGACACATAAAATTAACACACACATTTAAGAAAAAAATAACAATCATATTCCTAGATGCAGAAAAAGCATGAATTTTTTAAAAATCCAGGCAAGTCAGGAATAGAAGTGAACATCCTGATAAAGGCATATATTAAAAAAAAATTTACAACTAGCATCATTCTTCATAGTGGAAGACTGAATACAAACACAGTTCTAGGTATTTACTACAAAGATATGAAACATAGTGATGAAAAAAATCTGTTCAGGAAATGTTAATGACAACATTACTCAGAGAGGTAGAAACAAACCCAGTGTCTCTCAGTGTATAAAGGAGCAAATAAATTTGTATACTCATACAAGGGATTACCACTCAACATGGAAAAGGAATAAACTATCAGTATGGACATGATTCACATGAATTTCAAAGACATCATGTGATGGAAAGAAGTCATTCTCACCGTGATCTCACAGGATTACATTCGCATGACATTCTGGAAAAACAAAAACTGTAATTATAGGGAAAGATAAGTGGTTTCCAGGAGTTAAAGGGGTAGGGGGAAGGGGCTAACAACAAAAGGGCAACACGAGGATCTCCTTGGGTTTTTAGAATGCCTCAAATCTTGTCTGTGATGAGAGTCACAAGAATCTAAGCTTGTTTTTTGTAGTATGACCTATGAAAAACAGGTCATACTAAGGGGATGCCACTATGGGAGAGGAAGAGTAATAGAAGGAAGTTAAGAAGGTAATATGGGTAATATACTTTCTATACAAGAATGAATACAGAATTTTTTAAACTGTGGAAATCATCATAAGAAGGACACTAAGGTAGAATGGAGAAAAATAGAGGGGATGAACCAATTCAGGCTATAATACATATATACATGGAAATGTCACAATGAAACAACCTGTACAGTTATCTTAAACAAATGAAAATGGAGAACAGGAAGGTAAAACAGATCCTGTCTGGGGTTGGCACCAGTGGGGGGGGAGGATATAAGGAAAGGGTGTAGGAGGCGAATATGGTGGAAATACTCTGTACTCGTGTATGAAAATGGAAAAATGAGACCTGATGAAACTGTTCCAGGATTGGGGGGAGAGGGGGATAAAGGAGAATGATGAAGGGGTGAATTCAACTATGATATATTGTAAGAACTTTCATAAATGTCACAATGTACCCCCAGTATAACAATAATACAATAATAAAAAAGAATCTAAGCTTGTGAAAAGACCTGTAGACTGTTCTTGAAAGAAGTCTATTATTGTATATAAATTAAGACAGTACAATTAAAACTTTTACCCATGGGCTAGAAATTTTTTAAATAAAGAAAAACAAAAAAAATCATTTTAGAATGCTTAATTGTACATCATTTATTGATGAATAGACTCCATAAGATTTACAAAACTTTTTGTGGGCATTTGATGCCTAAAATTATAGCTGTCACATGTCTTGAGTATAATTAGATGTGGAACAGCATTTTACATTGTTTAAAAAGAGGCAGTGGGGAAGAAATGTCAAAGTTTTTCTGTCTGGTTTAAATGATAGGTCAAGCTACACAGAAATCTCTCTGGTTTTGGAAACTGACATTTGGGCCCATATTGTCCAATTATCTGGGCCATCAGCCTTGAGTCTGGGCTGTCCACAAGGATGCTTTCTGGGCTCAAGGCCAAGGCCTCTAGGCCAGTAAAACGTTGACTGACGTCAGGAGGCCGAAACTGGAGAGGGAGGAAGGGAGAGGAGAGATTGTGCTGTATCCATGGCTGCCTTGAAGGAGACATTTGACCCACCTTTCCTAGTGAGTTAATGGTAATACCACACATGGAGTTCAATCAAAAATCCCAGCATGTCCTTAGAAAGACTAGACTAGACTTATGGAACTGAAGGCTCTGTCCTGTCTTCTTTCCAACCATGTATCTCCTCTCCAACAGAGCCCAAATTGTGGATCCACATTCATGGTAGCATCCCAGAGGCCAACTCAGGTGTGTCAGGATCACGTGCACTCAGTTTTCTCAAAGCGTCACCCACATTTCTTACGAGTGGATGGGAAGGTAATCTCCATAAAGCCTTCATCATCTAACTGGAGGTGACTTGCCAATGTTCTCCTTTGTTGCAGTTCACTGGCTGATTTATAACTCAAACACAGTGCCAGCTCCTCACAGCAGCCCACATGGACTGATAATGAAAACTCTGGAAGCTACTTATGCTCTGAAATATCTTTTTGGTTGGCTTCCAAAAGAGCCCAGATGCCTACAATATTTAACCTCTGGACCAAGGTACTGAAATGCATATGTGAACAGGAATGGAGCAACCCATTAAGCCATCACCACTCAAGTGGTTGGTTGTTTCATCCTGGAGGAGGGCCCTAGGGAGATGGGTTGAGCAGTCTGGCATGGAGAGAGAAAACAGCTAGACTTGAGCAGACCACGTGAAGAGCCTCCTTGCACGGGGAGCCTGAGTTGGGAATGCAGGTATGGGCACATCCCACACCTTACTATTCCCACCATTCCTTTGGCAAAGACAGCTCTTCTCTCCAGAAGCATCTGTCAGGTGCTAGTCAACATGCTTCTCCCTGAGTTACTGCACACAATTAAGAAAACCAGTGTGGTTCCTGTTTCCTGGCAGCTATCACAACAGCATAGACCACTCTGCGCCAGATTGAAATATTAGAAACAGACATCAATTAATAAACTGGGGGTTATGTTTTTACATTAATGCAAAACAGATGAGTCAATGCATTTGAGGGAGGGGATGTGAGGAAGGAATTGTGGTGGAATTCAGCACCCTTTCTCTAAATCATCAGGAGGAATTTTTTTGGTGAGGAGGTATCTCAAAATTCATTTTTAAGAACTTGCAAACTGAGTACCTTATGAAAGCAGCTGGGAAAGAACATTCCAGCACATCTTTGGAGTAAAGGGTGAGCAGAATGTGAAGAGATAAATGGCTTCAATATTGATGCCAGGTGGACTCAGGGAAGATGGGTAGCTGGAAGACAAAACCTGAAAAAGACACAACCCAGCATGGAGTACCCTTCTCCTCTGTCCCCTTAAGTGTCCACTTGGGTTGGAATGCCCATCTCAGATCACCAGCTTCTCAAAGACAATGAATGGTGTCTAAAAGAACTCCCTGTGGTAGGCACAGTCCTGCGTGGGCTAGGATTCAGGCATCCTAGGCTTGGGGGACAACAGAAAGTGGGAAAACTCTGCTGGTCCAAGCCCAGCAATGTTAGGTCTCAATTTGACATCACTTGACCATAGAGTTGTTGGCTCCAGTACAGATGGGCCCTCCAAGGGAAACTCTTGTTTCTCAGCACCTGAGCCAGAACACAAGACCTAGTTCCTTGACTACTCTGAGCCGTGTCCTGTTCTTGCTATGGGTCCATGACTGAAATGTCCTGTTTCCAGCACCTGTATCAGAACACAAGACCCAGTTCCTTAACTGCCCTTAGTAACAGACAATGGACAAGTCACAATGGAAAAATTCCCCCACCCCTTACCAGATCCTTCCTTTCCTATAAAACCCTGAATCTGTAAGTGGCAGTAGGCTTTAGCTCTCTTGCAGGAGACCCTCTCCACAGGTTTCTTCTCCTGAATAAACTTGTGGTGACAGAAAGCAGTCTCTTTGTCTATCTTTCTGTGCCTTTCAGTCTAATAAGCAACAGTCTAAAGTCATACATACCTCGTCAGTCCATCAGCAGATAACTCCCTTTCTTTTCATACCCAACCTTATGAGAATATGGCCTAGTTTCCCACATGACTGTTTCCTTTCCAGGTAATCTTTGGGGACTATTTTTTAAAAACCATTTTATTACAGGAAGTTTCGAATGTACTCAAAAGTAGAGAGGATGGCTGAATGGACTCACATGTACCATGTATTAAGTCATGGATAATTTTGCTTCATCTATTCCCCACAATCCCCTCCCCAACCCACACACATTGGATCTTTTCAAAGCAAACCCCAGACATCAAACCATTTTGTCTGTAAATATTGAAGTTAGTAAGATCCAAAAAATTAGAATTGGTTTAAAAAGATATAAGCATAATATCATTACCATATAAAAATTTTAAACAAAAAGCTCTTAGAGGCATCAAATATTTGGGATTTCTTGTGAATGTGAAGACTGCAGCAGGTTGGGGCGGGGGTAAGATTTTTGGGCAGGGCTCAGGTTCACGGGTGCAGATGGGGCCAGCCTAGAAATGTGACAACCTTGCTGGACCCCACCATCCCAACCTATTAGTCCCCTTACTTTTCCTACTTGCCTTGCCTGAAATAGAATAAAAATATCTGTCTGTGTTTGGCAAATGCCCCTGATCACTTATTTATTAGTGTTTCTCTCAGGCAATTCTTGGGAGACATAATAGAATGAAATGTGCTGATAGTAATGGGACTTGTACAGACAATGATGATCACTGAGGACATTTTTCAAATACCCATTTTGTAAGGCAAGCTTAGGATTGCCCCTCTGACTTTATTCTAAACTTGATAACACCTCTGATTTGTGACTAGCATACAACCTCAACTACTAGCATACAGCCTTTCCAGGCCATGGCTGCTCTCCTTTAAATGTTCAACCTGTGTTTCAGTGTATTTGAAGTGAGTTTCTTGTAGCCAGCATATGGCTGGGTCATGGTCTTTGACCCACTCTGGCAATCATTCGTGTGTTTACGGGCCCATTATGCTTCCACTGTGTCACTTTGCTACCTGCTCATTAGTGTATTTAGATCATTCACACTTAATGTAATTACTGATATGGAAGTTTGCTTTCTTTTTATTCTCTTTCTTTCTTGTTTCTCTGTTTCACGATTTTGTTTTGTCAATAGTTACTTAAACACTTTATAGACGCTGGGTTTGAATGTGACATGGTTCCACAGGCTCAGTATTAGTGCTTGTTTGCCAGGTGATGGGCTTTGGGGAGGTGACTGGATCCTGAGGGCTCTCAACTAATCAGTGGGTAATCCTTTAATGGACTCAAACTATGATAGCATTATTTCAAGGTGGCATAAAAAGTAGGAGGTGGGGCCTACTTAAAGGAAGTAGGCCACTGGGAGTGTGTCCTTGAGGGCTATATGTTGCCCTGGCCCCTTTCTACCTTCATTCTCTCTGCTTCCTGTCCATAAGGAGTTGAGTTGCCTCTGCCACACGCTCCTGCCACCACAATGTTCTGCCTCACAGAGCGGACTAAAATCATCTGAGCCAAGGACTCTGGACTGAAACCTCTGAAACTGTGAGCCAAAATAAATCCTTCTTTCCTTCAGATGCTTTTCTTGGGTATTTTGATCACAGTGATGTAAAATTAGTTAACACAGTAGAATTGCATTTTTGTTTAGCTGAAATATTTAATGTATATCTCTTTGTGTATTTTTCTTAGTGTTGATTTAAATGTTAAAGTATGTATACATAATTTATCACAGTCTACAAGCATCAATATTCTATGGCTTCAAGAGAAATGTAGAAATCTTACCTTTATTTAGGTGTCTTTAGCCTCCTCATATCCTTTTATAATACAAATTTTTAAAATATTTCCTTTCTATATATTGAACACTGCAGCAATGATGTTATAATTTTTGTTTCAACTATCAAACTTAATTTTTAAAACTGAAGAAAAGATAGTGTATTTTTATTTAGCTCTGTTTTTACCCATTTTATTGTTGTTTCTTTCTTCCCAGTGTTCCAGTTTTCCTTCTGTTATTCCTTTGTGTTTGAACAACTTTAGTCATTCTTCTACAGCAAGTCTGCTGATAATGAATTCTCTTGAAGATGCTCTTATTTCTCTTTATTCCTGAAGGATGATTTGCTAGATATACAATTTTGGATGGACAGTTCTTTTCTTTCAGCACATCAAAAATGTATGTCTTCTTTTGCATTGCATGATTTCTGGTAAGAAATCCACTGTCATTAGAATATTGCTCCAATACAGATAAGGTGTTGTTTCTTTCTAGGTGTTTTTTTCTATGCACTTCATTTTCTCAAGTTTGCTTGTGATGTATCTGGGCATGGATTTCTCGAATTTATCCTGCTTGGGGTTCAGTCAGCTTCTTGAATCTGTAAGTTTATGCCTCTTGCCAAATTTGGGATTTTATATTTTTGAGTATTTTTTTTACCCCCAACTCTCTTCTCTTCTCTTGGAACTCTGATGACACAAATATTATACCTTTTGTTATTGTTCCACAGGTCTCCTGAAACTATGTTCAATATTTTTAAGTCCATTTTCTGTCTGTTATCCAAATTGGATAATTTCTATTCATCTGTCTTCAGGTTCATAGATTCTTTCTGTATTACTTCTTCTAAGCATACCCAGTAAGGTTACTATTTTTTTTGTTGTCATTATTGTTTTTCAGTTTCATAATTTCTACTTTTTATATCTTCCTTTTGCCTGAGGTTTTTCTATGCTTTAACTTGTTTCAAGAGTGTTCCTCATTTCTTATTGGAGCATTTTTGTTAGGTCTATCTGAAAAATCCTTGTCAAAAAATTCCAACACCTGAATCATCTCAGTGTTAGCATCTGTTGGTTGTCTGATCAAGTTGTGGTTTTCCCTGTTCTTGGTATAATGAATGACTTTTTAAAATTATATCTTGTACATACATAAAAGAAAAGGTTTATTTTGGCTGATAGTTTCAGAGGTTTCAGTCCATGGTCACTTGGCCCTGTTTCTTTAGACCTGTCTTTGCACAGTGCATCATGGCAGGAGTGTGGCAGAAGAGGCTACTTACCTTATGGTGGCTAAGAATTGAAAGGGAGAGGAAAAGGAAGGGCCAGGATTCCAACATCTCCTTCAAGGGCATGTTCCCAATGACCTAACTTCCTTCCATGAGGCCCTGCCTTCTAAAGATTCTACTACTTCTCAACAGTGAGCTGGGGACCAAGCCTTCACCACATGGACCTTTAGGGGATAGTCAGTATCTAAACAATAGCACATCTCCATCTGTCTAGCTTTAGAACATCTTTAGAGGATCCTCTGGGACAAGACTAGGACATCTTTTGAGTGAAAGGAACCAAACCCTACTTTGCCTCTGCCTTGACATAGCCATTTTCTCCAGGGTCAGGGAGGTGCCTTCTGGCTTGGGAAGGCTCCTCTTGAAGGTTCAAAGCCATGAAAATCTTGAAACAACCACGGAATACTTCTTGGATTCCACAATCATACTAAGAATTGACTGGCTTGCCTGTCTGCCCTTTACTATGCTGGAAGGTGGTGGGGAGGTCAAGGCATTAGATTAATGTAGTGTCCTTATCACAAGACTTCTATCCCCTGAACTCCACAGCTGTGCCACGGAACTGCCTTGTCTAGAGAAGCAAGGGTCTGAAAAAGCCAAAAATTAGGAAAGCAAATTAGTTCAGAGCTGCCATTTCAACCTTATGAACAGTTGATAACCACAAGATCCCAAATTATTATAAGTGTAATTGTTTATCATTTTTCTGGATCTGTATTTTTGTCCCAAAGCAGAAAAATAATACCTAGTTGGTAAGGTGTTCATTTTAGAAATGGAAGAGCATTGTAGACGCTAATCATTCAATGTTTATATAGAGGAAATTATTGCTCTAGGTCTTTAATCATTTTATTTTTCTTTTTTAATTGTTGGATTTAGAAGTTAATTCCCCAATTATTTCATATCCAAAAAAATCTCCAGAATTTAAATCCTGTTACTCATGGAGCTCGGATGTCTTTACCTCCAGATTGATTTATCAGGAAACTTCCTGTTTCCACTAGGGAGAGCCCCACAGCTTCCTAGCAGCACATCTCTTCTAGCAATGTAGGTCTAGGAGTAGGCTCTCTGGCTCATTTCTCAGAAGCCCACCCCTTGGGATTTGGAAACTCATTTTCTTTTACTCCATTCACTCACCAGGAGTTCTCAAATGCACAGTAGTCTTTCTGTATCCATGGGTCTGCAAGCTTAGTTTGAAAATTGCCTCTGTACTGAACACGTACAGGCTTATTTTCTTGTCAGTACTCTCTAAGCAATATAGTGAAACAACTGTATACATAGCATTTACATTCATTAGGTATTATAATTCATCTAAAGATGACTTAAAGTATACAAGTAGATGTCTGATGGTTATGTAAATACTTGCCCTTTCCCATATGGGATTTGAGTATCTGTGGATTTTGACATCCAAGGGGGATTCTAGAACCCAATCCCCAGAAGTACCAAGAGAGGGCTATAACCACCTGAGAATTAGTAGGTACATAGAAGCTCCCAGTTTGTGGCTTAGGTTATATGGTACTGCATATCTCATGTCCTCTAAACACTTCTAAAAAAGATCATTACAGGCAGGCAACATTAGAAGTAGAAAAGAATTAAAACAAATCTTTTTAAAGATTCCATGATAATTCTACTCATCCCTTCAGCTTCTCCTGCATTCTTGGAATTTTCCTCTTGTGTATGATAGCAAGGTATGGGAGCTTTAGCCAAGCCCCCCTCCCCATTTTGAGTCTAACCATTAACTTTATCCACTTGCCTATCTTTTGATAAAGGTCAAATTCAAAAGATGCAAAGAAAATTGATTAATGATGAATCAAGTCAAAACACTCATTGTTGAGAACCAACCAGCTCGTCCCTGATTTTTAGGACACAAATTGTTCCCAAACTTTTCTTTGTGGGCAAACCTCTCATAAGCAACATTGAGTTCCCATTATAATTAATGTAAAAATGCAGACTTTCCATCAACAGAAAAGTAAATTCCAGTACTGGGCTGGTGACATGGCTAATTTAGCTTCGTAATGACAGAGGATGTAATCAGATGGGCACGGAGAAACCTGGGCAGCCAGACCCTGGAAAATGTCCAGATTTCTGACTGTGGTCTTTCTGAGATTGTCTGCTGGGGACATGGAGCAGGACAAGGGGCCCCCTGATTGCTAGTGACCCAGGTCATGGAAGGAAGGATCCCCTCTTCTGTTCTGGTCAGGAGCCTGCTAGGGGATTATCTCCTAGACAAGCAGGCTGTGAGGACATAGAGCCAGGGGACACTGGGCTGAAAGAGGAACCAGTGCTTGACAATGATGCTAAAGGTGAGTTGGTGAGCAGCCGAGACATTCCTTTCTGTTCAGGTAGCAAGGTGGGCACATGTGTGCGATCCCTAAAGGTGAACTCTTGGTAAGAAGCTTCTGGAAGAGCTTTGGAGCTGCAATGTGGTAGAAGTGAGTAGGATGCAGAGGCATCCACGTGTGAGCAGTTTTATAAAAGCCAGAAAGGTCCATGCCATGGCTGAAAGCCACTGTAGACACTACAAAATGAGTGACATTGCCACATCGATTATACAGACCAGCGACTGCCTCTTGAGCTCAAGAGAGAAAGAGCAGGCTGTTCATGTAGAAACAGGTCTTAGCAGGGGGCCATGAACCCTAACAAAACCCCTTGATCCCCTGATCACAGGCACTCCAGAAGAACAGGTGCCCTTCTGTCTGGCTCAGCTCTGGGCCATTCAGCCAGGTTGTTCTTCTGGGCCCTTGGAAGATACCATGGCTATGCAGTCATCTTGTACCTGCATGGTACAAGATCCCACCTTCCCCAACCTGTCTTTTCCCTGTGCCAACCTTGCCTGTGTTCATGGTGTGGCCTCAAAGACAGCTTATTCTCTGCGTTGAGTACTCTGCCTTTACCTGTGGCTTTGTCCATCCCTGCCAATCTGGCAACCCCCATCTCCCTGTCCCTGTGGTTGGCTCCTGGGGTGAGAGTAGGAATGAGCTAGCTCACTACTGAGCCCTAAATGGGTCAAGAGAAGTCAGAGGGGCCAGGGGAGGAGGAATGTGCTCCTCCCCTCCTCAGGTAAAGCAACCACTGGCAACAAGTGCCCCACTGACGTCAAACCCCAGACTGCTCTGAAGCCAGTTCCATTCACAGGGAGCTGAGCTTTGATCCAGAGTGCTTTAGAACAGAGCAAGTAGCAGGGGCAATGGATACCAGGAGAGTCCCAGAGGCCAAGAAGGGAAGCAGGAAAAACACAGTCCCAGTGCTACCATCATGGGGTGGATTGGGAAGCCAAGAATCACAGGAATGGTGGTCCCCAGGGGCTCAGGCAGGCAGCAAGCCATGCCAAGACACATGGGGGGTGCCATGATGGGTGATTCAAGAGGAAGGGACTCATGGAGAAAAGGAAGAGGATGGAGGACACAGGAGGTGCCAATGTTGAAGTCTCTCAGGTTGTCCCCTGGAGTGTCAGCCTCTTAGGGCACAGAGGCAAATGCCTTCAAAGAATTCGTCCATCTTACATGGCTTCTGCCCAACCCTAAGGAGTACAGGAGGCAGTACAAAGGTCCTGGGTAATTTTTAACACTTCTGGAACATTCCCTAAGGAACTCCAACAAGACTGGCATTTTAAAGGCTTCTCATTGATTCCATATCCTTGTGTAGCATTTAGGATGGAACAGGAAGGAACATGACATTGAATAAGCCTCAAATGACAGTTGTTCCATGGTAGAATTTGCAAGGTAAAAAATATCAGAGCTAAAAGCTTGAAAAGCATAATGCCACACATGAAAGACGATAAGAGGGTGAGAATATTTGTTACCCTAACACCACAGAGGCTCATCTGCTGTTGACCAAATGTTCGGAAAGACAAGAAAGAGGGAGAGAGAGATGATTTTTCACTAATTAGGAAAATGAGGTTTATGTCAACAGAACGGTTAACACCTGTGTCATTCAATGTGAGCCTGGATGATCCAACAAGGAAAAATTCCTGGAACTTCTAGAAGATGTGCTCTGCAAAAATGAGGGAGAAAGCCAAGAAGGAGGAAGGTGTGGGCTCTAGGACATGGGACCCAGTGTAGGAGAAGGTAAAAGGTGTTAATTTGTAGGCTCATGAGGAAGAGGTCAACTGCTGTGCAATAGCCCAGGGAATTCTCTGGTTCAGGAAGATGGTGGCCCTAGATAGGAGGTCTCTGACAAGGAGAGGACAAGTGAGGAACTGGGCAGGTGTCACATGTGGGAACCAGTTGCTAAACATTTAAGCATTTTGCAAACCAATTGTTAAGCACAGTCATTTAATACTAAATAATATAAACTTATAATTAAGCATATTAGAAACAGAAGTTAGAAGTACTCAAATTTTGCCTTTTCCTAATCATTATGCTGTATTTTCTTGCTCTGTGTTCTTGAGGTGATTTACATCCATTGAATAGTTGCCCCCCCTTATCTAAGGTTTCACTTTCCATGGTTTTAGTGACCCCAGGAACCATAGCACAAATATATTAAATTGAAAATTCCAGAAATAAACAATTGGTAAGTTTTGAATAACTTCTTTTATGGTAGATCACTATGATTCTTTTGTTTTATTATTAGCTATGGTTGTTAATCTTTTATGGTACCTAATTTATAAATTAAACTTTACCATAGGTATGTATATATAGGAAAAACACAGTATCTATAGGGTTGGATAGTGTCTGCTGTTTCAGGCATCCACAGAAAGTCTTGGGAAGTATACTCTGAGGATAATGAGGAACTGTGTGTTAGTTAGCCTTTTGTCACTGTGACAAATACTGGAGAAAAACGATTGGGAAGATCACACATATTTCCAGGCCAGCCCAAGCATCTCATCTCAGTGGAAAAAAAGCTGAGCGTGGTGGTAGTGTGCACCTGTCATCCAAGTGATGGCAGGAAGCATAAAAGAGGAAAATAATAGTCCAAGCTGGTTTGGGCCAAAAAGGGAGACCCTAACTCCACCAATAACCAAAGCAAAAAAGGGCTGGATGTGTCGCTCAAGCAGCAGAGTAAAGCTCTGAGTTCAACCCTCAGTACTGCCAGAAAAAAACAACACTCTTACTTCACATTTAGGTCTGATTCATTAATATAAGTGAAAATATCAGCTAACACTCATGTAATAACTAGACTCTGTTACAGATATAGGAGTTTGGCAAAAAACAGTGAACACATTCTGGGAGTGACCGTGCGCTATATGAAAGTTACAACAAAGAGCACTGTGCATTTAACTCTTAATTATAAACAGTGTACTTCATATTGCTGATTCAGTAACACCTATAGGAAATGTATAGGTGTGTAAATATGCATGCTTTTTTTTCCAAAAAGTCAGTTATTAAACATTTTTTCTAGCCTCCACTGGCTCCTGAAATGGGTGAAATGGTTCTTTGGAATGTTTGTGGAAGGACTGGTTTTGGTGTATATATATAAAAAAAAAATTAAACAAGAGATAAAACAAAAGAATCCTTAAGGAATCAGGATCACACGAATGGGAAATGTGATCTCAACTACTTACATGGCTCAGCTTGAAAATTTTATACTCAAAAATAAAGAACATTGATGTAACCAACATTTGAAATGTAAGTATGGCGTGCTATTCATTGTCTGATACACCACCAAGACAAGCAAGTGCTGTCCATCAGGCAGTGAAATAGCCTGTACTATCACAGCCTGTTTTCAGGCATTTTAGTTTGTTTGTTTATTTATTTATTTATTTTGGTGGTACTGGGGATTGAACTCAGGGTCTTATGGTTGCTAGGCAGGTGTTCTACTGCTTAAGTCACACCCCCAGTCCTTTTGTTCTTTGTTTTTCATACAGGGTCTTGCCCTAACTTTGCCTAAATTGGTCTCCAATCTAGAGGAGGTGATACTCCTGTCTCTGCCTCTTGAGTAACTGGGATTACAGGTATGCACCACCACACTTGGTTCAGGCATTTAAAAACTGTGAAAAAAAGTCCATGACTTGGAATAGGTATGGCAGGTGGAGAAAGAAAATGAATGTATAAGCAAAGGACAAAAGAGCTAGAAAATCATTAGAGGATGTTTAAAAGTAAAATTTTCATTTTTTTAATTTAAATTTTAAATTAAGAAAATGCCTAACAAAAGATTGACGTCTTCATTAGAAGCTTGGTAGTCATTTTCAGTGTTTCCATTAATTAATTAAATATTGACATTAGGAATGGCTCAAGTGGTAGAACACCTACCAAACATGTGTGAGGCCCTGAGTTCAAACCCCAGTACCACAAAAAAAAAAAAAAAGTTAACATTAGATGTTAAGTATCGCCTTAATGCCAACATTAAATGAAAATCCTTCATAACCACTGTCTTCCCAGTTGCCTTTGGGGCGGGTCTGGAGCCTTGGTAAATCTGCTGAATTCTTAGTCAGTGCTAGATATAGTCTTCATTCCCAAAGGGCTTTTTGAGGCTCACTCAGGAGCCTCTGTTTGGGGGCTTACAGGGGCTTCATTGCCCCATGGCACTGATGCCACCAAAACATGAAGTCCACAAGTGTCCAGACCCCTTACAGCCTATGGCCAGGGGCCAAAGTATGGGTAGCCTCCCACCTCTGTAAACCTAACTCGGGCTGCAGGAGGGCAGATGTGTACCCACTCTCCTCTCAGATTTCTAGCCTAGATGCATGCTGGCCCAGAAGAAGCCCGCTGCCTCCCAGGGCCACCATGAGAGGAACGTAGGGCCATAGCAGAGTTGTCTGTAGCTACCTCCTTTGCATTTAAGTTCTGTGTTAGCAGGCACAACAGCAAAGCCCTTGTTTATAGCTGTTTTATGATGGGGTAGGTCTTATGCTTATTAAACCCACTTACAGATGTGCAAATTGAGACTCCCATGATTCCTGTGACCCACAAAGCCACACAGGCTTGTTCACTAACCCAGTCCGTTGTTGTGCCTACCAGAACTGCTGGCTTCCCACCCCTCCCAGCAGGCTCTCTGATCACCTGATGACATCAGTGACGGCCCGGTGTGATGTTAGTGATTCTATCTGCCCTATTCTTTCTCTGAGAAAAATAAATTAAAGCAAAACCCTCTAAGTAGTTCCAATTTACTTAATTATCCTGCTTCCTATTTGACAGTCCCCATGTCTTGGGACCCATCAAGCATGTATCTGCCTTTCTGTGACTATTTCTGAAATTTCTTTGAAATTCCACTCAGTGTAGAACATGTGATTATCACTCAGGTATCTGGCTTCACTTGGTCCACATGCACTGGTCTTTCTGCCCTTCTCCTGGGGGCTAACCTGAGTCCTTCCCCATACCTTGTCGGAATTCCACTACCTGCTTAGCAGATCAGGGACTCTTGCAGAAAACAGGGAGGGCTCAGGTTTACAACCAGAGAGGTCAAGCCCAGCACACAGAGATGTCCTGGGGAGAAGACAGACAGACTGACCTCACAGAACTCCTACTGTACTCTGGATTGGAAGTTTGAACTCAGGGTCTTGTACTTGCGAGGCAGGCGCTCTACCACGTGAGTCACTCTGCCAGCCCTTTTTGGTCTGGTTGTTTTGGAGATAGGGTCTTGATTTTTGCCAGGGTCAGCCTGGACAGTGATCTTCCTATTTATACCTCTTGCAGTGGCTGGGATGATAGGTATGTACCCCACATCCAGCTACTGGTTGAGATAGGGTCTCACAAACTTTTTGCCTGGGCTGTCCTTGAACCACGATCCTCCTAATCTCTGAATAGTTAGGATTATAGGCATGAACCACAGATGCCCTGCAAGAACTGACTTTAATATTTTCTGTGCACCCAGAGGATTGACTCCTGGGGATGCCACCATCTGCTCAGCCTCCTGTCACAAGCTTGAGTCCAGCTAGTTGCAGATCCCAGTCAGCCCATGGCTCCTTGTAGTGGAAGACAAACCACCTGTACCAATTTATGGAAGCAAAGAAAAAAACAAGTGGAAAAGTCATTTTAAGAGCAAATCACCATTAGTAAGGTTAAGCCACTCTGAGATTTTGGATTCAGACCATTTCAGCTGAAACAACCAGAAGCCAAGATGTGGTAGAGAGGCCAACACTGAGTCATTGTGTGTATCAATAGTTCATTCCTTTTTCTTGCTGAGTAGTATTCCATAGTATATTATGAACATGGTAAGTTCATTGAGTTACCCATCCAAGGACACTGGGGTTGTTTGAGTTTATGGAGATTATGAATACTGTTTCTATAAACAGTCACAAACATGTTTTTGTGTGAATGTTTGTTTTCACTTCTGTGGCGCAAATGCCTAGGAGTGGGATTATTGAGTCAGAGGGTAAGTGTGTGATTAAACATATAGGAAATTGACAAACTGTCTTCCTGAGTAGCTGTACCATTTTGCATTTCCCATCAGATTGTTGCCACCTTCTTATCAACACTTGTTATTGTCGGTATTTTTTATTGTAGCCATCCTAATAAGTGGGAGTGCTATCTCACGGTGGTTTTGATTTGCATTTCTCTAAGTGACTAATGTTGAGAATCTCTATGTGCCTATTTAATTATTTTGCCCATTTTAAAAATAGAGTTGTTTCTTACAGTTGAGCTTTGAGAGCTCTTCATATATTCTGGATATAAATCCTTAATCTAATAACCAATTTGTAAATATTTCACTCCAGACTATGGCTTGCTTGTCTTTTCTTTTATCTCTCTCTTTCTTTCTCTCTCTCCCCTTCCTCTTCTCTCCCCTCCCTCCCTCCCTTCCTCTTTATTACTGGAGGGTTGAGCTCAGGGCCTACACATGCTAGGCAGGCCTCTACCACTTGAGTCATGCCACCATGCTTTGGTTATTTGGTTATTTGGTTATTTGTGTGTGTGTATGTGTGTGTGTGTGTGTGTGGTACTTGGGTTTAAACTTAAGGCTTCACGCTTGTTAGGCAAGTGCTGTACCACTTGAGCCACTGCTAATGTCAACATTTAATTAACTCCACCAGTTGGCTTTGGTTATTTTTGAGATAGGGTCTCGTTTTATGCCTGGTGACCTGAATTGTGATCCTCCTGTTTGTGCTTCTTTATGTAGCTGGGATGACAGGTGCACACCACTGCTCCCAGTCATTGGTTGAGATGGGGTCCTGCAAACTTTTTGTCTAGGCTGGCCTCAAACTGCAATCCCCACAATCTCTACCTCCCCAGTAACTAGGATTACAGGTGTGAGCCACCATGCTAGGACCTTTTCATTTTCTTAGTAATGACTTGTGAAGCAAAAGAATTTCATTTTGGTGAGATCCAATTTATGGAAGCAATTGACTGTGTTTTTAATGTGAAATAACTAAGCCCAGGTCATGAAATGCTTAGGAGTCCTTTGTTCCCCTAAGCATTTTATAATTTTATATTTTCAAGTTAAATTTTCACTAAGGTATGAAGTTTAAGCCGGGGATTTTTTTAATGGCTGCTCAATTGTTCTAGCTTTTTTTTTTTTTTTAACCCCTCTCTATGTCAGTTTTTCTCTCAGTAGACTGAAGTGGTTTTTTCTCCTGCAATGAAAAGACATTTGTGCAAACTGCTTGGAACACGACTCATGGGGAAGTAAATGAATAAATATTGGTTTAAAATATATACACACACATTGATAGAAAAACAAATAGCAAAATGCAGCCAAAGATGAGGTTCCATCACCCCCAAAAAATTCTGGAATCAGCAGGGGAAGTCTGCGAGGCTAAGTTCAAGCTGCCAGAGTGCAGCCACCACTCTCTTGAAGGTGACCCCTCTCCAGACCCAGCCTTTAGAAATGTCTCTTTCTACAAGCATGAGGCCTGTCCCTCTCCAGTCCAGTTAGTGGTCCGATGCATGCCCGTTAACAGGAACTGACTGCAGCTGAAGTTCATTTCTGTTTCCCTACATCGTCAACTGGGCCAGAGGCACCACACACTTGGTATGGTGTGCCAAACCTGCCCCTTCTGGTGTTTGCCTGTGCAGACCCCTCGTGGGAGCCAGATTCTTGTGAACGATTTACTCTGGTGACTTTAGGACCACAGAAACCCATCCAACAAAAAGCTCATTTACTTTCTAACATGGTTAATGTCTTGATTTAATGGCCTTCTTGTATCACTCTCAGCACCCTAAATTAGAGGGCAACCCAGACAATTACACTGCAGGATTGCAGGCTGCACCTCTGTAAGAGTCGCCCCACTGGGTTGTCATACGGCTGCTCTCCCGCGTGAGTGTGGAAGGCCCAGAACAAGTCGCCCAGTCCCTGGTGGGAGCTGCATGCTTTGGCTTGCAGCCAAATCAATGTTTGCACCACTCTGTCCTGAGATTCTCAGCCACAGGAAACATTATTCTGAACTGATCACCATATGTGTTACTACCAAAGAAACACAATGCTTCTTGATTGTGTTAAAGGAAAAAAAAAAAATCATCTCAATGGTGTGCTGTAAATTCTGTCTGCTGCAAAGGTCATTTTCCATAATGACCTTTTGGAATGAAATAGTTTTTCTCAAAAGGATCTTCCAGACCAAATGCAGCCAGGTTCAGGGAATTGCTAATTATGCACATTTAGTGCCTAGCAAAAATTCTGTCTCCTGAGCTTAAGAGATTTTTGTATCACTCCCATTAATTGTAAGGTAAAACCCAGACGCCCAGAACCCACATTCAAGAACCTGGACCCACATCCAAAAAAATCTGGTGGCAAGTCCTTGGCTGAAACTCTCTGAGAAACATTTCTTAGTGTCAATCTACCACTCATTCTGTAAATAATGACTTGAGAGTAAACTAAATAGCTGAAAACCTACATTGTCTATCAACTGAAATTTCAACTTTAAAAAATAAGGTCACATTCTAAAACTTAGATCCTGCTTTATAAATATGGGAAATAAAATAAGTTTTAATGAGACAAAATAGGGACTGACAGGTTATAAAAACTGGCATTCCTAACAGGAAAAAAATAGCTTGCAATCCTATAATTATATTAATTTGATTTGCTAAAAGTAGATGAGGTGAGGAAGAAGAACCCTCTTGAGAAAGAGGAAGGACAGACAGGTAGCAACAGTATCTGTATTTGTATTTTCTGCTCCAAACATTGTGTGATTCCACTTATGAATCCTAAAACTCTTTACCAGAGTCTAAAAAAAGAGGCACATTGCCACTTTGGGAGAAGATTTAGAAAGTTCTGGAAGACGTTTTTAGGAAAAAAAGGCCGCATTTTCCACATTCTGACCATAGGTGGTTATACAATCTGGGCCCATCTTAAATGAATTTGTCACCCTCTGAGCCTCAGTTTCCTTTTGTGTAAAGTGAGACTAAAATCTCCTGTGTTACAAAGTTACCAGATTAATAGATGTAAGGCACTTTGAAAAGGAGTCATGGCACAGTTTAGCTGATGTTATTATTGTCATCATTATAATTTGATGGCAGCTTGAAGCTAGTGGGATTGGGAAATGGTGCAGTGTTTTGTAAGCCGATGGCTAACCTGATCAGTGTCCCCTCATGCGTACACACACACACACACACACACACACACACACACACACACACCAACATACAGGACTAAATTTAGTTACATTAAGCATAAAGATGCTGGATTTCTTTTCAGCTCAGAATTAATGACTCAAGTGGTAGAGAAGGGTGAAGCCCAGAGTTCAAACCCCAGGCACACCAAAATAAATAAATTAATTAAATAACAGCAATTACCGTAAAATAATAATCATTATTAAGATATGAATCTGAAGTCGAGTACTGGTGGAATTTATAGAATATGTGAAGCCCGTATACAGCTGTGTTTGCTCTAAGAAAAGAAGCCATGGAGAGAGAAAAACAAAAAAGACAATAAAGGGGACATGCAAAGAAACAATAGAAGGGAAAGTCCTTACCCTGTACTTTGAGCTGACATATTTAGGGGACCACCTAGCAATAGAAGGAACGCCTGGCTCATGGGGGTAACTTACGAGAAAACATCTCTCAGCCCCATGGAGGAGCTGTGGCCACTGTAGCTGATAGCGTGTAATACAAAACACATTTGTCATCTTTCCTTATACCTAAATAAATAAATACCCACTGGGAGGGGAAGCTCTACAGTCATTTGACTTGGCGAAGTGTCTCGAGAAAGAATGTGCACCCCAGGGCTGCCTTGTGAGAGGGGAGAGCTAGCTGCCAAGGGAAACAACTAGAAAAGACCCACCACATTGGGACAGGGCAGAAAACGACCTTAGAACCAAATGACTCCCTTGAGAATTATCATTTTCATGAGATTGAGTCACTGTGGGAAGATTTGGGGAGCAAGTTAAAAGCTGTCACTTAAGAAGCATTTGGACCACAGTCATGGCTTTAGAGATTGTGTGTGAATATTCGTAAAACTCACGTTGGGTTTTATAGGCTATGTTTCTGAATGAGTTGAAACCACGCCTTGCTTTTGAGACCCTTGGCAGAGTGGGGGGGCATCTCATATTGGGGAACTGGTGGAGATGTTCTTGACCTCTAGAGTAGCCATACAGAAAATGCAAGAGAGAGTGCAGCTTCTCTGAAGGCCAACGATATGGGAGCATTTTGTGTCTGACCAACGTGATGCCCTTCAGAGGGCCTAGCCCATCTGTTCTGGGGTTGTTGGGTGGATTCTCAATTAGCTGGAAATGGGGGCTACAAATGCTGCTTACCCCTCCACCCCCCTGAGCTGTGCCAAAGGCTCCATAGTGAGACAGAAGGGCCCCTGGAAACTTCCATGATGACCTCCCTGTGACCTTAAAGTATGGAAAGAAGGAAACGCAGGGCAGACCAGAATAAGGACAGTGTAAGGACTAGGACATGACCAATTAGAACATTGCAGGCACAGCCAACCAGAATGCTGCTTTCTGCACACCTGGAGAAAATGGTTAAAAACCTCAGACCACACAGCACTTCTCTGGCAACCCATTCTGGATC
This sequence comes from Castor canadensis, assembly GCF_047511655.1. Lineage (NCBI taxonomy): Eukaryota > Metazoa > Chordata > Mammalia > Rodentia > Castoridae > Castor > Castor canadensis. The sequence continues at coordinate 29,574,044 of NC_133404.1, read as the reverse complement.
CCTGCCTTCCTGTGGGAGCTTTCATTCTTTGTCTTAACAAACTTCCCTGCCTCTATGCTCACCCTGTGTTGTCCACAAAGTTCATTCCATGAGACCAGAACCCAGAATGCTAACCCTCCCTCTGGCTAAACACCTAAACCAGTAAGGTCTAGGGAAGGCTTTGGTCCTGTAACAAAAGTATCTGAGAGCATCTAGGCGCAGTGGTGGTGCTAGAGGCAGGTGGCTTCCTAAGATATGAAATTCTCAGATTTAGGAGTGTATTTTATCATAGTTTTCCTCTGTCCTTTATGTCGTATAGGCTTTGTCATTATACCCTCTCCCTCACTTCTCATTGAATGTAAACTTCTAATCTACACAGCCTCTCAAAGAGCTATGAGCTAATTGGATGGTGCCTTGGATTTAACTGAAAGCCCAATGCTGCCACTTGTTGATTGTGAAAGTGAAATTGAATATGCCAGACAAAGGAATTTTTCTTTCAAGGTGTGGAGAGGCATGACAAAAGTAAAGAGTTTTCTCTGTTGGCTTTTGATATTCATAACCAAATAAGAATATTCATAAATAAAAAGTTAATGATGCTTACTTATTTACAAGGACCTTTTTTTTCCTTCTTCCTTTTCTTTTTAAAAACAAATAAATGTAACCGATCTAGCAAGTATTGTTTTAAAAAGCAACAGGAGCTTGAAAATGTCTTCAATCTTCTTCTACACAGATCTCAGGTCCAAAATGAAATAGCAAATGGAACAATGGAATGAAAATATATGTGTAAGAAATGTAAGGAAATATAGGCCCCAAAGTGACCACATGGAGAGGAGTGATCTGGCCAAGAGATTCTTTATTGCTGGGTGGGAGCGGGAGAGAGCAGAGAGAGCCGAGAGAGAGGGAGAGAGGGGCAGGGGCTTAAATACCCCTCAGTGGGACTCAGCATGATCTGATTGGTTAGGATCTTATGGTTCATGCTGATTGGAGGTTGGGGCAGAAGGAGGGTTCAAGCTAGACTTGAGGCAGGACCGTGACCCAGGAAAACAGGAGCTTAAGGGTGCAGTAAGAACTGAAACCTATCGGTGCCATTATTGCCAACAAGAAACTATGTAATACTGTCACTGGAGGATGAATGAGGGGACTCCCACAGCTTCCCAGTTTCTATGCAAAAAATCACAGGTCCCCGAGATCCACAAACATGAAAGTATTTCAAGGTGTCTCATAACAAAGAGTTTCACACAAGGTGAAAGTTTTAGCAAGGACTTATTTTAGTATAATAGGATAAAGTATAGACGGGAGGCGGGGTGGGAGGGGTGGGAAGAGAGAAACATTTCCTGTGCCTCACACAGGAAAGGGGAGCAAAGACTCAAAATGGTGGTCCCCAACTCTTAGTTTTATACTGGAGAGCTGGGGGAGTACACATGGTCAAAGATAATGGGTCCGGGTGGCTGAGATTGCTGTTAAAACAGGGAGGGTCACCCTCCAAATCACACCCTGAATCAGAGACAGTAGGATGCTTTTGAATTTCCCTTTTATAGATGTCCACCTATCCAAGGATCCTTGTAGTTTGTTAACATCTCAAAAGAGGAAAGCAAAAGTAGGTAGCTCCTCTTTGTCTCCCAGTTTCTGTAACTTTAGCATCTAAAAGGAGTTGGGAGGGGAGCAGTTGCTCTGGATCTCCTTGTTCCAATGTCAGAGTCTGGCCCTTTAAATATTGGTTAAAATATAATTTCTGTGTCTCCTCCTCTGTCTATCCTGTTTCAATACAGCTAAAGTGACACCCTGAGGAGATTTCATAGCCTAAAGGCTTAAGAGTGTATGCACTCCACTGAAGGAATTAAGCAGAGACCAGTGGAATAAATTTGAGTTAGCTTTAGGAAAGGTTATAAAAATAAAAGGAGAAAAGAGAGAAAAAAGGAAGGGCTGCCAGATGAGCAAAGAGTTGTTCCCTCGGGAAAGAAGTAGGCTAAATAATTATTAAATTATTAGTTAAAAAAAACACTAATAACCCAATCAAGGGGAGAAGCTGTAAAAAAGGAAGAAAAATAATGGAAAGGGGAAAATTCTCAGGTACTGGGGAAATTTTTACTCTGCCTAATTCTACAAAACTAAATGTGAAAACAGCCTGATTCTGTAAGAAAAAATAAATCAGTAAAAACAGAAACCAGAAAAGGTCGACATAGAAACAAAATAATTTGCATGATAGAGATTTCGAAGTTATGGAAAGTTACTTTCCCCAAAACCACTCAGCCTAGCTGGCTTGTAGATAAATTCTGTAATTCATCTAAAGTATGGATACCTTCGGTATTCTTTTAACTGTTACAAATCCTAAGCAAAGAAGGGATGTTTCCAAAATATCTTTTGTTTCAGTTTTTTTACTTTTGAATGCTTTTGGATTTACAGGAGAGTTGCAAAGATAGGACAGAATTCCCATGTAGTCTTCTCCTTGACTTCCCCTGATGGTAATGTCTTCTGTATAAAGAGTATCTGTGTCAAAACTAAGAAACACTGGTACAAAACTACTAACTAACTCACAGTCTCTATTTCAGTCTCTCCAGTTTTTTTTAACCCAGGATCCAATCTAAGATACCAAGCTGGGGGCTGGTGGAGTGGCTCAAGTGTAGTGTGCCTGCCTAGCAAGCTGAGGTCCTGAATTCAAACCCCAGTACTGGAAAAGAAAAAAACCTAATATACCATGTTGCATTTGGTAAATTATTTTCATAAGGCAAAAATAATACATATTGATAACAGAATTTGAAAAATCTTCCCAAAAGAAAAATATGGATCAATCTTATTCGTGAACATAACTCCAAGAAAGTCTAATTAATTCAGTCATGCTTCAAAAAGAAAATCCACCCCCAACCAGCAGAACTGGATCCAAGATGAGAGAACGTTCCAGCTTAGGAAATCTATTAGTATAGCACAGAGTAGATCAAAGGAGAAAAACTAAATTACTTTATTCATAGATTTAGAAACAGCATTCCTTAATAAAAGGGAAACACATTCACCAGGATTTTATACATGCAGTTGTAGACCAGTGTGTTGTCTAATGGCTAAGCTACTGAAGTCAGGAAAGAGACAATAATTACAAGTATTTCAATTTGTGCTGGAATTGCCAGCCAAAGTAATTAGACAAACAAAATGCATAACAATTAGGAAGGAAATAAATGTTTTATTTGCATATGTTGCAATAACATTCCCTAAACACACATATACACATACATGCAACAATCAACCGCAAAACTATTATGAAAAATAAGGGAATTTTAGCTGAGGGTGTGGCTCAAGTGGTAGAGGGCCTGCCTACTGAGTGCAAAGACCTGAGTAAGAACTCCAGTTCCACCAGTAATAATAATCATAATGGAACTTAAGTGACAAAATTATACAAAAAAACTACCTTTCTCAGGTGCAAGCAACAACTCATAAGTAAATATAATGGAAGAAAAGAGTTAAAGTAGAGTGTTATCTGTGACAATACTGTATGAGAAATGTACAAGTCCTACATAAATACACTTTGTGAATGATACCAATGGATGTAAGAGAAGAGCAAAAATGGGGGAAACTATTATTGGGTGAAAAAACCTTCACCATTGTAAAGATGATAAACTTCCTTAATTTCTGATCTTAAGAACAATAATGGCAATATCTCTTCCTTTTTTTTTTAACTACACAAGCTAATTTTAAATTCACATGTAAAAGATAAACATTTTATTATTTTCAGGAAAACTCTTACTGCTTGTACCACATTGTAAATTGTAGTTTGGTTTTCATGTATGAAGAGACAAAAGGCTCAGTGGAGTAGTGTAGTGAATACAGAAACAGGTCAAATGCATCTGGTGGTGTATTTTTGTCAAATGACCAAAAGTACATTTCAAATCGGTGGTGAAAAGGTTGATTATTCAAAAATGGAGGTGGGACAGTGGGGAAAAAAATCTGCAAAGAAGCTGGGTGCCAGTGGCTCGCACCTGTGATCCCAGCTATTCAGGAGGCAGAGATCAAGAGGATCACGGTTCAAAGCCAGCCTGGGCAAATAGTTCATGAGACCCTATGTCAAAAAAAAAAAAACCATCTCAAAAAAGGGCTAGTGGAGTGGCTCAAGGTGTAGGCCCTGAGTTCAAAGCCCAGTACCACCAAAAAATAAATAAATAAATAAATAAATAAAAATAAAAAACTAAAAACCAAAAAAAAAAAAACCCATGGATTTTTTACTCCATTTAGCCCAAAACTTCAAACTTGTTGAAATATTTAAATACCTGAAAGTGCCAAAATGTTACAATAAAACTTGGAAACATTTTTTTAAAAGAAAAAAGCCTTGAATAATTTTAGAAGGTCTTTCTATACAAGGAATAATATTGTGACAAAGTAAGAGTTATGAATCTAATCACATAATTTTATTTAAGAAAAATAAATGGGGGGAGAAACGGCCCAAACAACGTATGCACATACGAATAAATGAAAAAAAGAAAAATAATCATATTCAGAGTAAAAAAAAAAGTCAAAATCTGGGGGAAAGCATTTGTCATTTGTCACAGATGAAACAGAGAAAAAGTTGATTTCCTTAATATGTAATGATCTGTTGAAATTCAATAAGCAAAAACAAGTAACAGACAAATAAGTAAAGCTATTTTTATGCAAAAAGAAATGCATATGACTGCCCAACCTCAGTCATAATTACATACATTTTATTTAATTTGGATCTTTCAAACTGGAGGTGATTAAGGAAAGTGGCTATCATTTGACAATCTTGAAAGACATGGCTGGTGTGACTTGGGGGGTAAATTTGGCACTCAGTCCTTTGTTACCATAAAAATGGTCCTGAAAATTATCTCAATTCTTGCATCCCACAGGAGAAGAATTCATGCAAGACAAGCAGATTCAGAGAAAGTAACAGCAAAGTTTATTAGGGAAGGAATATGTTCCTTTCAGAATAGACTGAAAGCAGGTTGTATGTAGAGTGAGAACAGGGTCAGTGGGGAGAAGAGAGAGGAACATTTCCTGTGTTCACATGCAGGAAATGTGAGCAAAAGCTCAAAATGGTGGTCCCCATCTCCTAGTCTTATACTGGACAGCTGGGGAAGACACATGGTCAAAGATAATGGGTCTGGGTGGCTGAGATGGCTGTTAAAACAGGGAAAGGTCATTTTTGGCCCCTGGGATGATTTCCTAGGTTTGGGCCATTCTCTTGCTAAGAGAGACATTGAGTAATCTACTCGTTCCTGCTCTAATTGATGGAGAATTTCTGTTTGAAATTCCTAACCTTTGCTCTATCTAGCTCTTAGGTCTGGGTCTTTGTTTTGCTAAATTCACTTGTGAAAACCTTTCTCCACCAACACAGCTGGTGTTTAGGATGTGGATTAGTCTTGGGTAAAGAGTGAATTAAACTTTAGGGTAGTGGCTGACTTTAAAGCTAGCTACCTGATCTCCAATAGTGATCAGCGGAGTTGGCAAGTTCAATTAGATGATTTTTTTTCCCCCTGTCTTCCTCTTGTGGTCACCACTTATGTCTACCTGCTACCTATCACTTTGACTGAGTCACTCTAGGATTTTGTCCTAGAGAAGAGGCTGGCAGAGTGGCTCAAGTGGTAGAGTGCCTGCCTAGCAAGCATGAGGACCTGAGTTCAAACTCCAGCACTGTCAACTTATAATACCTCTGTAGAGGAATTCTACAGAGAGAGATTCATGGCAATGATATTTGTAACAGCAAAATGATGCCCAAATTACACTGGCGAAGTGAATTGTGGTAGACCCTGATAATGGAATCCAACACTATGGTGAAAATGAATAAGGAAACAACAAGATGGTCATTTTATAAAGGAAACACACAATAATATATATGATAGTAAAATGATTTTTATAAAGCAAGAGTATAGGTCTAGAGGTGTGGTTTAAGTGGTAGAGCGCCTGCCTTGCAAGCATGAAGCCCTGAGTTCAAACCCCAGTCCCACAAAAAAAGAAAAAAGAAAAAGAAAAACATAAAGCAAGAGTATACAAGAATCCTTGCAATTTTGGTCATCTGGTCTTGAGCCAGGTTGGTGGGTTCCAGGGTCTAGATTTTATTACTTTGCTTAATACTTCCCACTCCCATGCATTCTTTTGCTTCTGTCATGTGTGTAATAACGGTTTTTAGGAATGATGTGGCCTTAGGGCACATTGGTAGTGGTCCCAGACAGCTTCTAGGGTCAGAATCTTGGGTTGGTTCCTTTAAACTGGTGGCTTTAGGCAAGTCATATTTGCACATATGAAAAAGGGACTTACTAATTGTACTCACCTTATATGATTGTTGAGAGAATTAAAAATCTATATCCATCTATTTGGGAAGAGGAAGGGGACCAATGGGAAGAAGAGGGAGAGAGTTGATAAGGGGTGATTTGGATCAAAGTGTATCACATACATGTACAAAAGTGTCATAATGGGACCCATTATTTTGTACAATTAGTATGCACTCATATAAATGTCCAAGTACCAGACATGGTGTCTTGCACATAAAAACACCTGAGTTAGCCATTATTCTAGTTAAGGAAAAGCCTATGAAATACCAAGCTAAGAAGGAGGCAAAGGAGGCCATTCCTTTTGGTGTGGAAGGTGGATGAGGACCAAACTTTGTAAACTAGATTATTTACAGCAACCCAAATTGGGCAAAGAGAACTCTGGAGACTCGAGGAACTCATCTTGGAATCCAGGATGAGAGACTTACTTTCCATAGTACAATTTGACTCCCCCCCATATATATGAATTACCTTTTTAATTAAAAAAATAATTCCAGTATTAAGCCAGTAATAAGCTGAAAGCTTTCTTGCTCTGGCTAGGAGGAATTCCACATGCCCACAGCCTTTCTCTCTGCCCACTGATGCTTGAGCTATCCATAATCAGTGAGCTGAATGTCATACCAGTTCCCAGTGGTGTTGACAGACTCAGGCTCAAAAGTCCCTTTATTAGATCTTGTCCCTCAGTAACTCTTGCAAATTGCTCTGATCTTAGTAGACAAAGCCATGGCTCATTCTCAAATCTCTGAGTATCCTACACAATAACGTAAGAATTGGTGAAAATTACCCCAGATAAAGCGTCTTTTAGAACATCAAAGTCCTTGATTTCCAGGCTGTAGGTTGCAGGTATGCGACAGGCCTGACAGCCCAGATGGAAGGCGGAGATAAAGGGGAAAGTGAAATTCTCCTGGAGTCAGAGCTGCTGGGCCCATCCTTGCTAGGATTCCTGCGAGAGAGGATTAGTGTTATCCTGGAGGTGTGAGCACATTTTGCTTTTACCTTCAAGACCAGGTAATCAGCAGCAGATAAGAATCAGAGAAGGAAGCATTAAGCCCCCACTGCAAAGTCTTTCTCCTGCCCCATTTGTTTAACTCTGGCCTGGATGGTTTTGCACTATTCGTACATGCCTTCCGTGTTTTGGGCTAAGTTCTTTGTTTTGAGCTTTTTTCATTTCTACCATCATCATTGGACTTTCAGGAGTAAGAGCACTCTTGCCTACATTTTCAAAGGACTAGCTTTGGCAATTTTTATTCTACTAGTCCAAAAATTAATATCATCATTAATGCAGCCAACATGGAAGCTTGTACACATTCCCCAAAACACAGACAGGTACAGCTAGATAATCAGAAATGTGAATCCGAGGGTTAACTCTTCTCCTAGGGAAAAAGGAGGATCTTACCACTTTCCCAAAAGTTACTTAACACTCCTGCTTGACTCCCAAGTTCTAGCTGACTCGGTGGCTTTCTGGATAGGAAATAATTTCACCAGGTACAAAAATAAAAGTGATTTTTTCCCCCCTATTTGGCTGCTAGACCATCAGCTTTACCTGGCTCTCTTTTTAAATTTTATTTTATCATTTTTACATTTACTCACATGTGCATACATTGTTTGTGCCTCCGCCTCCCCCCATCCCACTCCTCCAGACTCTATTTTAGCATCAAGAGTTTTGTCACAAAAACAAGCGGGAGTGATCGATTGACATGCTCTTGTTTCTTTAAGGGGTGTTATGGGAAACTAACAAGGAAGAGGATGATTACCATGGATAGGGCATCAGAGGGTCTTGGTACTACAGAGACAATCCTAAAAGGATCAGAAACAAAACAAAACAAAAGAAAAAGAACAAGAAAATAAACAGATTTTCAGCTGAATCTACCCAGATGTGAGTATAATTTGATAATTTGTACACATCATTGATCCACCCTAGGCCTGGGATGGTATTTTCAAGGAAAACACAAGATAGGGCTGGTGGAATGGCTCAAGTGGTAGAGTGGCTGCCTAGCAAGTGTGAGGCCCTGAGTTCTAAACCTAGTACCACCAAAGAAGGAAAGAAGAAAGGAAGAAAGAAGGAAGGGAGGAAGGGAGGAAGAAAGGAAGGGAGGAAGGAAGGATGGAAGGAAGGAAGGAAACTGAAGCCAACATACATAATTCCTGTACTCTGATCTTTGGCTGAGTTAAAATTTTATTAGTTAGATAAATGCTTCTTGAACCAAAATGCATTATGGGGCGGTGTTATGAAGCAGGTCTCTTTCAGAACACAGCAGTGTTACAAAAACATGAAACCTGATGAGTAATGCAGACTAATTCTCCTCCCACAACCAAATGCACACTGGCGTATCCCTGCACTCGGGCTCTGGCCACCCCGCTGCTGCCCACTATGACCTGTTCAGTTTGAGTGACATGTGTACTGGAGGACTGTGTAACTTGTTTAGGGTCTGTGGCACATGACTGACTTTGCTGGGTTGTCATTTTATGTGCTGATATCTATAAAAAGTAAATAACTCTTGTAAGGCATGACTTTTTCTCCCTCCAGTACTGGGGTTTGAACTCAGTGCCTCACACTTGCTAGGCAGGTGCTCTACCACTTGAGCCATGCCTCTAACCCTTTTTGCTTTAGGTATTTCTCAGACAGTCTCAGGTTTTTGCCCTGGGACCATCTTGAGACCTGAATTCTTACCTATACTTCCTAGTAGCTGGGGTCACGGATGTGAGCCAACATACCCAGTTTGTTTGTTGAGATGGGGTCCTGCTAACTTTTTGCCCCAGCTGACCTTGGACCAAGATGCTCCCAATCTCTGCCTTGTGAGTAGTTGGGATTACAGGGGTGAGCCACTGTGCTTGGCTATTAATGCATGTCTTAAACTAAATAGAAATGTGACTCAAACCTAGAACAGGCCTAGTCATTTTTGAAAAGAAAAAAGGATAAAGAATAATGAATTAAAAACCCCTGCATAATTCCCTTGCTTTACCCTATCTACTTTCTGTTTTTGTTGCTCCCTACTGTACACTGGAATAATTGCTATCCTGATGATAATTTTTTGGTTTCTTTTTCAAAAAAGTTATATCATGAGTATCTCCCCATTTCTGTCACATCATTTTAATTGTTGACCTGCTATATTGACATATATTATTTTTCTGCTCTTCCATCATTATACAATACACTGTAATTATGATATCAGGAAAACCTGCACCTGTGCAGTTATTTTAGGGAATATTCCCAGCGGGAAGGACATTATTGGGACAATACGGAATACTGTCCCAATACATATCACTAAGTCACTTTGTCAGAATGATATAATTTCCTGTGCCCCCTGGCAGGTTCCCGTAACAGGACCAGTTTTATAATCAACCTTGCCAATCACACGGATGAATCTTTCAGATGACACCAATGTGCCAGGTCATTAATCATTCAAAACGCCATCCTGTTTTCCGATGATCAACGTGGAAACTAGAACATCAGAAGAAATATAAAAGCAAATTTCAATATGATTCTAGCTGTAGGGTGTTAAAGTTTAAAAAGAGCCAAAAAGGGCCGGATGTCAATAGCTCATGCCTATAATCCTAGCTACTCAGGAGGCAGAGATCAGAAGGATTGCGGTTCGAAGCCAGCCCGGACAGATAGTTCAAGAGACCCTATCTTGAAAAAACCCTTCCCAAAAATAGGGCTGGTGGAGTAGCTCAAGGTGAAGGGCCTGAGTTCAAGCCCCAGTACCAACCCCTCCTAAAAAAAAAGAGCTCCCTGTCCTTTAAGCATGTGAACAATCTAGACTTGGTGGTCTGAAGTCTTAAATCAGGTCATTGAGAAAACCGGGGAGGCAAGTCAGCAGAGGGGAGGGGCACCTGTTTGTCCTCAGGTGAAAGCCCTGAGGCTTTCACTGCCACCCACTTCCTCTTGAGGATTTTTAAAATTTTATTTATTGATTTATTTATTGGCAGTATTGGGATTTAAACTCAGGACTTCACACTTGCAAAGCAGGTGCTCTACCTCTCGAGCCATACCTTTAGTCCATTTCTGTCCCGGTTATTTTGGAGATGGAGTCTTCTGAACCATTTGCTCAGGTTGGCCTTGAACTATGATCCTCCTGATCTCAGCCTCCCAAGTAGCTAGGATTATAGGCATGAGCCGCCAGTGCCTGGATCCTCTTTTTTTTTTTTGTGGTCCTGGGGTTGGAACTCAGGGCCTACACCTTGAGCCACTCCACCAACCCTCTTTTTTTTTTTGGGTCATGGGTTTTCTTGAGATAAGGTCTTGCGAACTATTTGCCTGGGCTGACCTCAAAACTTGATCCTTCTGATCTGTCTCCCAAGTAGCTAGGATTACAGGTGTGAGCCACCAGGGCCCGGATCCTCTTAAGGGCACCTGAACATAGTGATTCTGGTGACAAGCATCTCAGGGAACTGCAGACAGTCTCTGAGTTCCACAGAGACTTGTACTCCGGACCACTAACGACCACCTGGATCTCACATTCCTCCTTCCTTCTCTGCTCTCCACTTCTGTTTTTAATTAGGACTTTTGAGCCCGTGGGTACTGATCTGAGTTAAACAGTGACTTTCAAGTCATATCTTTTAAGGAAAATGACTGGGTTTCTAGCCTCTGTCATTACACCTCATGCATCTCAGCAGAGAAATTAGCAACCTGACTCTTCCTCTGGCTGTCATTTAAAATAAAAAGCTTTCTTATTTGCCATCCAAGAAAAAGAACAGTAAGGTGAGCAGCAGGCAGATATGGTAATGAGACATAATTAACAGTGTTCAGTAGGTTGCTGGTGTTGGATGGACCACATTTCCCCATGATGTACTTCGGGGGTGATGCATATATGCATCAGTTGTGCTGTTCATGCAACACGCAGGTGTGTGTGTGGATTCCACATATAATGGAGGGATCCCCAGAGCTGCTTACATTGCTGACTTACTGAATACACAGGACCACTGCATGACATTCACTCAGTGCAGAGCCTCTGGCCAACTCCTCTGCTCACAGAGGCTGTTGTAAGAAGCCAGACGTCTCCTGGTGATTGAGGTTATCTGGCTGAATATGTGTATAGCCAAACCTGCATCACCCATGCTTCCCGTGTGCCAGGTACCCTTGTAAGCACTTTGCTCGGATCACAGAGTGAATCTTTGTCCCAGAGCTATAAGAAAGACTCTGCTACTCACCCCAGATGAGGAAACTGAGGTACAGAGAGGTAGGTAGCCTACCCAAGTCAGTGGGGCAGCCACAGCTGAAGGCCAGACCACTGGGCTCTCAGGTCACCCCTTCTGCTTCTGCAGGGAGACTTGAAGGACATTCCAGCATAGCTGAGCTCTCAGGCTGTTCAGAGTGCCCCTCCGAGAGAGCTGGGAGGGTCTCTTGCCTATGACATTGAACCTGATACAAAGTAGCCTTTAGACTGAGCTAGACAGATGATCCCCATTGTTTAATTTATGGTGCTATTTTGAAAGTGTACCCATACAGTTGTGCTGTATTTCACTTTTAGTACAGTATTCAATAAATTGCATGAAATAGTCAAAACTTGATTGTAAAGTTTGGTACTGATGAGTTTGCTGACCTGTAGGCTAGTGGAAGTGCTCTGAGCACAGTTGAGATAGACAAGGCTAAGTTATATATCTGGGGGACAGGGTACATTAAACACATTTTTGCTTCTGGATACTTTTCATTTACAGTGGCTTTATCAGTATTTGACACCAGGAATACTGATAAATCCAAGAACATCTATACAAGTTGCAGAAAGCCAGGAGAAAACAGGACATTCTACAAGATATTAGGCTTAATCTCTTAATAAGGCCCATGTCAGGATAAGTGCTAGGGGGTGAGAAAAGGTCTAAGGAGACTGAGTGTCTTCTCGGATGGTACTGCACGATCGCAGGTAGCATAGTTAGGTGATAGTCCAGTATTGTTATTTCTTCGCTGTGATGACTGTCACCGCATAGTGTAATGTCCTGTTTCTAGGAATGCCTGCTAAGGACTTCGGGAGTAAAATATTATGATGTCTGAAACTTAATTTCAAACTGCTTGACACAGACACACATGCATGCTCACACACACACACACACACACACACACACACAGAGTAAATATGGCCAATCCTAGTAACTGCTGAATCTAGGTAGTGAGTACACAAATTCATTAAACTGTGCCTTTTCTGTGTGTTTAAATTTTTCCATAATTTAAGTGGGGACACATTTTGATCTGGCTATTCTTATTTTCGAATGTGCTAATTTAAAAGAGACTCACAATAAACAGTTAGAACATAACATTTTGGGATCAGAAGGATCCCAAAAAAAGTTGATATAGAGCTCAACTACTCTCCTATTAAAGATGAGGAAAGTGAGGATATTTAGTAGTTCAAAGCTATTTAAAGTAGGTGTCATAAATATTTCCACTAGTAGTTTACTTATCCAAAGTACAGAAAGTCAAATACGACATGATAGCACTCCTACAGAAAATCTAAAGACATAGAGAGTGGAGTGGTGGTTACCAGGGCCTTGAGTGATGGGAGAAAGGATTGCAGGGATGTTATTGAAAGACACAAAATTTAAACTGGGCATGGTGGTGCATGCCTATAATCCCAGTACTCAGGAGGCTGAGGCAAGAGGATCATGAGTTTCAGGCCAACCTGGGCTACATAGAGAGACCCTGTCTCAAAAAATGAAAAACAACAAAAATACAAAATTGTAGTTTGATGCAGAGGGAATAAGTTCATGAGATCTGTTGTATAACATGGTGGCTATGGTTAATGACAATATTGTCAAAAACTCTAACAGAACAGACTTTTAATGCTCTCAACGCAAAAATTATAACTGTGAGGTAACTCATATGCTAATTAGCTAGATTCAGCCATTCTATAGTGCACATATATTTCAAAAACTTATGCTCTCAATGATACATTTATATCCGTGAATGTGTCAATTTAAAAAAAGTAAATAATTATACCAGTTTATCCTTTTAATGGTTTTCATAATTTTGACAAAGTTGAAAAAATAAAATTCTAAGTATCTAAATATTTTACTAATTATTTTTAAATGTTTAGCAATTTTAAGGAATTAGTAATAATGTACTCATGCAATCTAATGTATATTATGTTATAATAATGTAATTATTATATATTATACGCCACAGTGTACAGCTTACACTATATAACATATACCACGGTATATGGTGTATAATAAAGTACGATTGGATAATATGACATTCCAACATTGTATAGTAATCATGCACACAAATGACAGTGGTTAGTATATTCCACACATGCTAGAAAGGAAAGTAAAGAAAAAGCCCCAGAAAGACCCAGAATTTTCAGAGGTGTAAATAGGACAGGCAGCACTTGGTTCCTGCAAAATTTAGTTCTGCACAATTCTAGAGGCAAGACATATTAACATCCAGGAAAAGGGGTGAAGAAAGGGCAATGTATGATGACTTCAGGTACTTCTACTTACTCATATTGACCATATCGTGTCACCGTAAGCAGTTCCGGGGACCTGGGTCCAGCCCAAATGGACCAAGCTCCTCTCAGCAGTGACCTGAGGACTGTGCTTGTGGCTGGACCAGAGCAGGAACTGCTGGCATCCAGCAGGAATGCCGGGGTGAAGGTGGGAGCCTGGGAAGGTAGATCTGGAAGTTATCTATAAGTCAAAGTGCCCACATTTGTGGTTTCCATCCTGTCCCTGAGCCCCCACATATGCTGTCCCGAGCCCCAACCCTTTCCCAGACCCCAAGTTGGTGACTGACAGTTACTTGTAAAAGCAACTGACAGATGAATTTGAAAGAATAAGAAACAAAGGCCTCATCATTAGAACTCTTATTTCCTATAAAACCTGTCCCCCAGACATCTTAAAGTGCTCTGGGTGTTGTCTCTCGTCTGCCTCTGAGAAACTGACCACAGACAACTCCAGAATTGAGAGCAAGAGTGGGGCCAGGGACTTGCAGAACGGCCTGGCCCTAAGTAAGGAGAACCAACATTTCAAAAGACCTGGGAACTGATGAAAACTTTATCTAATCACTTCCTAACACTTGACCTTGGATAAAATGTATTCTGATACATTAGATCTTATTCCACTCATTTGCATCCTAAATTGAGTATGTGATTATGTTACTTCATTTATGTTAATTGTCATGATTCTTTATTAATTTATACTAACATAGATTGATTTAATTCTTATGGTAGTGATATACACTTAAAAATTCCTGGAAAGATATGAATTCATGCAAGACAATTAGGAAAACCTATAGAGAGGGTCTTCATATCTTCATGAATGCTTTATAAAATTCTGTTCTTTTCGTACCAAAATTCTATAGTGGCCCCTGGCAAGCTTGTAACAATTGCCTTCTGACACTTAAATTTTGGATTTAATTCCTTTAGGTAATACTATTTATTAATGCTTTGGAAGTACACCTTAGAAATCACTAGAAAACTAGGCACCGGTGGCTCATGCCTGTAATCCTAGCTACTCAGGAGGCAGAGATCAGGAGGATCACAGTTTGAAGCCAGCCTGGGCAAATATAGTTTGTGAGACCCTATTTCAAAAAACAGGGCTGGTGGAGTGGCTCAAGGTGAAGGCCCTGAGTCCAAGCCCCAGAAAGAAAGAAATCACTAGAAAGATAGACTATATGGTTCATGGAAACTGGAGTGTTATGCTTTGAGTAACACCAGCAGAACTTCTGTGTTGACAGTGACCTCTTGAAGGTTGCCAGGGACCTGCAGGCTGTCTTACAAGTTCTGCTCACAGGGCTGAATGAGGACAACCCCACCCTCCTCATCCCCACCACACCAAGTACTGCACTGATGAGCTGGGGTCCCAAGGTTCTCCAACCCCCACCCCAGCTCACTGCTTTTGAGTTTTCCCAGTTACTATGTGAATCAAGTTACAGGCACCTACGCCGAGTTTCCTGTGAAATAACACAATCTTACTGTAACCAAATATTACCATCTCGTGCAACTAGCCAGGACACTTCCTTCTCAGGCAACAGAGAAAAGCGCCTTTGTTCTAAGGTTGAACACCTGGAACACTTTATCCGGGATGGCCAAAATGGAGAGGGGCCTCTGAGGACCTGCTTACACACACCCCTGTCTCTGGAGGGCCACTTCGCCCAGCGCTGCCTCTTGTCTCCATCAGATCCTGGTTCCTGCAGCTGGCTATGGACAAGTGGCGGAAGGTGCCCTCCATCTGTACAGAATAAGGACCACGTTGTTAAAAAGTACAGAACTCCCAGGCAACAGTGGGAGGCAGAACAGAAAGGGCTAAGGATGCAGAGACAGCAAGCCTGAGACTTGCCCTCCCTGTCTCAGAAGACTTGCACCCGGCTGAAGCAATTACTAAGAATGCGGGCTGTGTGTGTGAGAGGCAGACACTTGACATGGGGTCGGTCAATGCACACCTGTGGATGGCTTCCCTCAGACACCAGCAAATCTTGTTTTCCTAGAAGAAAACCTTGCTTGCTTCTTCTACTGCTTTCAGTCCCTTGGAAGGGAGCATTGGAAGAATTCAATGCCAGACAGTTACAGACAAGAGACAAGACTGGATGTTGCAGAGCTCAGGATGACGGGGAACTAGCCATGAACTTGGCCTTCTTCAATGGACAGGAAGGCACAGCTCTTAGTCCCTGCTGGACACCTGAATGGAGTGCGTAGTATTCAACTCACATTAGCTAGAGCCACTTTTCTCAGACCTCACAGTGTCCTGGGGTAATGGAGGTGTGGAGTTTGAGCCAGGATGAGGCCTGAGAAAGAACCTTTGCAGCAAGCTCCAAAAGAGATACCAAGGCAGCTGAGTTAAAAAAACAAAAAAAAGATGGTCTAATGACAGCTGTTTGCCTACAATCTGGGTGGTTTCCCACATCCAATAAAATGCCTGGTTTTGATGGCATATCTAAGACAGTTATAAGAATATAACTTTTCTCCCTGCCAAATGACAACAAATAGAGTGTGATAACGCCTGGGTGCTAATTCTAGTGTCATTCAGCCCATTGTTTACATGTGACTATTAAGAAATGTCTGGAACTGGGATGTAGCTCATTGATAGAATGCTTGGCTTAGTCCCAAACAGTGCACACTCATGCACACACACAGACACACACCCCAGTAGCTAATCAGCCAACCAGTTCTCTTATTTGGGAAAACAAAACTGACAAGTGCACACTTTTGCCAGAAAGGTGGGAAGTGCATTCCTGTTGAGTTATGATTATTTTTAATAATTTTAAATGTTTTTTTTCTTGGCAGCACTGGGATCTGAACTCAGGGCCTCACACTTTTTAGGCAGGTACTCTTACTGCTTGAGCCACTCCACCAGACCTTTTTTGTGATGTGTTTTTTCTTTTTTTTTTTTTTTCCCTGTGGTACTGGGTCTTGAACTCAGGGCCTTTACCTTGAGCCACTCCACCAGCCCTTTTTTGGTGATGGGTATTTTTGAGATAGGGTCTTGCGAACTATTTGCCGGGCTGGCTTTGAACTGTGATCCTTCTGATCTCTGGCTCCTGAGTAGCTAGTATTACAAGTGTGAGCTACCAGCGCCCGGCTGTGATGGGTTTTTTCAAGATCAGGTCCCCAGAACTATTTGCCTGGGGCTGGTTTCAAACTGTGATCCTCCTGATCTCTGCCTCCTGAGTAGCCAAAATCACAGGTGTGAGACACCGGCGCCCAGCTTTAAACAAGTTTTAGTCAAGCCATGAACTTTTGCTAAATACACAGGTCACTTTGAAACTCAGTTAAAGCTACTTTTGAGGCTCTGCCTTTTACATAAATGTGACCCAGAAACTATGCTTGCTTGGTTGACCCTTTAAAAAACACATTCCTTAACTTCTGAACCAAGAGTAAGGAGTTGTGTTTGCAAAATATTCCCAGAAAATGATTATTTCCTGCAGTGTTAGATTTCACGGAATCTAGAGAATTTTGCTCATTTAAGCTGGTCTCTCAAAAAAGATGCAATCTGGTGGCTTCATTCTGCTTTAAAGCAAGTTTAATTTCCTTGATTAAAATTTTCTCCCAGGTTCAGTGTCTCACGAGGCCAGGAAGGGTCATTAATGAGGAGTTTCCCTTTGAAATAAAATATACAGACTTTGTTTCCCCGTGTTTCCACGTCTGTCTTCCTTGCTTTCTGAGTTTTCATGGAGTATCCCATGTCACACAGAATGGCAGCAGGACAGGGGACCGTTCCCTTGGCTTGAGGCAGGACATGGATTTTACAGGAACAGTGAGATACACTCTTCACTGTCCCCTTACGCGAAATGTTCTCGGGATAGAAGTGGGGGCAGAGGGTAGATGACTATTAGAGAAAAAAAAAGGACCCCCATTTCTTGGGATTTTCTGTCACAAGGGCTTTACCTGTAATATTCACACTACTATAAATAATAAGTAAAGAATCAGGAATCCTATTGACCAGAGTTCATTATATAATTAGAAAACTTGAGTGTTCCCTATTTATTTGTATATTTATATCTTTCAGAGGGAAATACACTTATTTTATCTTATTTTTACCACGATGTGCAGAAAAACCCTGCAGCAAATATATAATTAGACATTTTAAAATATAAAATGTATTTATTTATAGCTTATATCCACACATCTATTTTTATTTATCCAAAAGATTGAAACAACACTTTCTGAAATTAGTTCTTTCTTGGGTTTCTTGTTTAAAATATATAATTAGGCAAATTTGGAATGAGGAGGCTGAATGGCAATCTTTTCAAAATTTAAAACAAAATTTTAAAAAACCCCAAAAAACAAAAAACTGGTAGGAAGCTGTTCTTGTGTTTTTTCCACCAAGTTCAATGGCTTAGCTATTCATTTCCGTCGCCAATAGCCCAGGTAATTAGACCATAATTGAGAACGAAAGTTGAAACTGCTTGCTGCTAAGCAAGCACCTCAGCTTGAGGGGAAGGAACAGGGGACCCCCTCCCTCCTCAGGGTGGCAGGGAGAAAACTCTATGGCTAGAATGTCATTTCCCCCCAAATTATTTCTTCTTGGAGAAACTCCAATGCCCAGGAAGCAAAGTGACATTTTTATTTCACTTTAGTTTTGAATGATCAATTCTTCATTGTTAAGGAAACATCTTTGAAAGTTCCAGAAAGACTTGGAACATATGCAGAAACTGCCACTTGTCTGACCTTTATTTTTCTTTCTAGACATAGCACCTAGGCAGGGAAGTGCACACATCTTTCATATCTCTGGTTTCTTTTTCTTTTGTGGTGCTGGGGATTGAACTCAGGGCCTTGAGCATGCCAGGCAAGCATTCTACCACTGAGCTACATCCACATTTATCACCTGTGTAACACCCCACCAAGGTCAAGGAAAAAAATATCTCCAGCCCTTGAGGGCTCTCAGACCCTTCCTATGAATACCCCACCCAAGGAAGCCACTGCTATCTCGATTTATGTCCCCCAGGATGGTTTGGCCTGTCATTGGATTTTACATAGTAGGGCCATGACTTACATATTCTGTCTTTTAAGATTATGTGTTTGGGCTCCATCTTCATTGCTCTGTATAGTTGGACTCTTGAAGTTCCACTGCAGTTTATTTGCCCTTTGAGTGGTTGTAGCATAGTTTATTTATCTGTTCTAGACAAGAGGGTATTTCCTGGTTGGGGATTGTGTTACTCAGCTTTCTGTTATTGTGACACAAATACCTGAGGATAAACAGCTTAAAAACAGGAAAGAGCCAGGTACAGGTGGCTCACACCTGTAATCCTAGCTACTCAGGAGGTAGCGATCAGGAGGATTGCAGTTCAAAGCCAGCCTAGGCAAATAGTTCTCAAGGACCCATCTTGAAAAACCCTTCACACAAAAAAGGGCTGGTGGAGTGTCTCAAGTGGTAGAGCACCTGCCTAGCAAGTGTTAAGCCCTGAATTCAAACTTCAGTACCATCAAAAAAAAAAAAAGTTATCAGTAAGGCTAATGATTTCAGTCCATGGTCACTTGGCCTTTTCACTTATTTTGGGTCACTGACAAGACAGAGCATTCCGGCATGGGGCACGTGGTAAAGCAAAGCTGCTCACCTTCTGGTGGCTGGGAGGAAGAGAGGGAAGCAGAGAGAGAGCGAGAGAGAGAAGAGATGAAGAGACCATGCTCCTAATATCCCCTTCAAGAGCATGTGTCCAATGACCTAACTTCCTTCCAACAGACCACACCCCCTGAAGTTTTCATGTCCTCCCAACAGTGCCATCATTTGGGAATCAACCCTTCAATGTATGAGTCATTGGGGTCAGGACTGGAATGTTATGGTTTGAATCTTAAATGTTATCCAAAGGCCATTTGTTGAAGGCTTGGGTCCCAGTCTGCAGCTCTCTTGGGAGGTGGTGGAATCTTTTAGAGCTGTGCCACGGGGGAGAAAGTTAAGTCATTAAGGGTGTCCCTTGAAGGGGATATTGGGACCCTGGCCCTTCCTAGTTCTTTCCTGGCCACCGTGAAATGAACAGGCTTCTTCTGCTGTGTGCTTCCACCATGATGCTCTGCCTTACCACAGGCCTAAAGCAGTGGTAGGTAGTAAAAAGCCTTTCCTGAAGGAGTTGTATTAACATACCAGGATTCTAATCTCATCTTTTAAGGCAGAGTGTCAACTGTTCTCAAGAGGGAAGACACTGAGAGCGAACAGCATGAGAGGCAGAAAAAGATAATTAGAGAGAAAAGGGAAGGAAAGGAAGAAGAAAGGAAGGAAGGAGAGAAGAAAGGGAGGGAGAGAGAGAAGAAGGAAAGAAAGAAGGGAGGGAAGAAGAAATGAAGAAAAGGGAGGGAGGAGGAAAGAAAGGGAAGGGAGGAAGGAAGGAAGGAAGGAAAAAAGGAAGGAAGGAAGGGATGGAGGGAGGGGAAGGAAAGGGAAGAAGGAGAGAGAGAAAGATGAGGGAAGAAAGGAGGGGAATGGGAGCAGAGAGAAAGAGAGAGCTCTCAGGGAGGGAACTGGCCCCGGATCAGGCTCTGGAAAAGGTGCCGAGCCTTCATGAGTGAACCATTTCACACTCACCGTGCTGCTCAGGCTGAGGGGCCTGGCTAGGAAGCTCACTCCAGTGGGGCTTTCGACCAGAGCCTGGTTGAACCAGGGCTCAGATGGGCCTGCAGTCCTACAGGTGGACTCAGTATCCTGATAGTTACTTGGGGAGGAGGTACAAGTGTAGTGGTTTTAAGATACAGTCAGTTCTTTAACATTTCTCTCTTCAGAAGGTAGACTGCAATCCCCTCTGCTCAAGGGTGGGCTGGACTTGGACTTGGACTTGCTGCTTTGCATCTCATGCATAGAATAAATGTTGTATGATGCTAGGACTGGGTCATAAGTAGTGACTTACT
Source organism: Castor canadensis (assembly GCF_047511655.1). Taxonomy (NCBI): domain Eukaryota; kingdom Metazoa; phylum Chordata; class Mammalia; order Rodentia; family Castoridae; genus Castor; species Castor canadensis. The sequence continues at coordinate 29,553,535 of NC_133404.1, read as the reverse complement.
GAGCGTTCTCTCTCTCTCTCTCTCTCTCTCTCTCTCCCACTCCCTCACTCCTTCCCTCTCTCTCATCACTAACTCTGGGAAAAGTCAGCTGCTATAAAATACTCAAGGCTTCCCAGGAGACAAACCCACATGGTAAAAGTCTGGGACCTTCGCCAATGGCCACATGGGTGCGCCATCCTGGAAGCAGTCCCACCAGCCCTAGTCAAGCCTTCAGGCTCCTACAGGCCTGGCCCAATGCTCTACCACTTAAACCATTCCAACGACTTGATTGCAACTTCATGAGAGACCTTGAGCCAGAGTCACCTAGCTAAGTTGCTCCCAGATACCTGAGTAAGAAAATAGGTGGCTTTAGTATTAAGCCTCTACATTTTGGGATAATTTGTTATATAGCAATAGATAACCAAACTGGGAGGTTATTAGTATTCCTAACCAAATAATTCCAGTTCTAGCTTCCAAAAACATGTCAGAATGAACTATGTCCCCTCCTTGGAAGTTAGGCATATACACATAACTTTCTTTGGTTTTGTTTTGTTTTTTTAAATTTTATCATTTTTACATTTACTCATATGTATATACATTGTTTGGGGTACCTCCCCTCCCTGCAGCTTCCGGGAAGAACCTATTTTGCCCTCTTGTATCTGATTTTGCTGAAGAGAAAACAGAAGAGGTAATAAGAAAGACATAACGTTTTTGCTAGTTTGAGATGAAGATAGCTATGCAGAGAGGTTCCTAGCATTGCTTCCATGCATTTGTGTATTACACACATAACTTCCTTGGCTAATGAAATTGAGCAAGATGGATGTGTGTCACGTCTGTGAAGACACTTCAAGAGACAGCACAGTCACCATATCTTTTTATTTCTCTACCAAACCAGAAGTGGGTGTTGTGAATAATCAGACAATGCTCCATCAGGTTGGGGCCAAGAATGGCAGTGGCATGGAGCAGAACTGTTAGATGACCCACAATGGACATGTGGCAGAAGAACAAATAAACCATAGGGGCTTTCAAGCATCTACCTGTGGGTGTTTGCAACAAAGTGACCCTACCTGCACTGACCAATGTAGACATGGAGACCAGGGATCTTCTTTTCCTCCACTCCAGGCTTTTCACACTCTTTGAGCTCCACAAAACCAGCATCTCCATCAAGTTCAGCAGAATAGCAACCTTATTGTGGGAGCCTATTGTCTACACAGGAACCAGCACTCTCCAGGTTCCAGCCCACGTGCCAGGTGTGGAACCTGGTTCAGGAAAGGACTGGGGGTTTGGTCCGTTACCATAGCTACCATGTATTAGAAGCCAGTGGACTGGAGAAGCTTGCAAGGGAAAAGAGGAGTGTAAAGTGTTAAGTAACAGCCTCCATGATCCAGTTCTAAAAGTCCCAAAGTCAACAATGATTGATCCTTTGTTTTTTTTTTCCAGAACCATAGAGAATTTGGGGAAATTTACTGTCTGGCCACCCAGAAAACAAAGGCCAGTTAGGATTTGTTTTATTTTCTTTTCTTCCCAGATCAATCCCAGTTCCCCAGGGATCCACTGTGGTTTTGAGCTTCCTCTGTGCCTGCTCTGATCTTCATGGACCCCGACTCCTCCCAGCCCCCTCAACCCTTGCCCACAGCCCCTTCTCCTTCCCCCATGCCTTGGGCTCCAGCCTCCTCATTATGAAGTGTTAGAAAGTTGCTGGAGTGAGAAATGAGCCTGTGAAAGCTCGTTGTCCTAATTAAACTTCCACAAGAAGAGTGACAAGAGGCGACGGGGAGGAAACAGTGCCACCATTCGAGGTCTCTGCCTGAGCTTAGGTTGGGGAAGGCCTTTGTCCTGCAGAACAAAAGCTGCTGTGTGCATGTGCTCAACCTCATCAAACTGCATCAGACCCAGGTGCAAAAACCCACATCCCAAATGCCATCCCAGCTTATGCCACCTTCCTGAGCACTGATGGTCCCCAGCCGTCAACCCTAATCAGGGCTGGGCCCCACATCAAAGTTGTGTTTCCTCGCCAGGCAGCTTCTGCTCTAAGACTCATTGTTGTTACTACTTCCTATGCTCAGCTCTAGCCTGATGAATTAGGGCATGGGGCCCCCCATGAAATGGCTGGTCCCTGTGGCGTTGCTAATGAGGTAGGAAGAGCAGATCATCCTAGCCAGAGTCCAACATAATCCAGCTGTTGCTTTGGAATAGACCCGTGTCAATTTCCCTGGAAGCCATGCAAAGCAGAGCTTCCTGGGAGAAGGGACAATGCCTCCTATTGTCTCTGTCACTTCCCTTCTACCCACCCAGAGGCTAACTATGTACTGGGAGCCACAGCCCTGTGCAACCCTGTTTGCTGGTGCCCTGCCATGGTTTCCAACCCCCCCGTGAGAAGCAGTTTCTCTCTGCAGTCATCGCTTCCAGACTGGCCAAGCCGGCTGGGGAAGACAGGACAGGCCCAGGGAGATCTGGAAGCAGCTTGCGACACAGGACCTCGGTGGTTGGTGGCATCTTATGAGTAGCTGGGAGGTAGCCAACACTGGCTCTGCTAGACATGCCCAGAGTCTGGGTAGAAGCCAGAGGGGTACACATTCCCCAGCTGCCCTTCCCATAGCAAGGCCTCAGGAAGAAGCTCTGGAGGAGTGGGGTGTCCAGAGAGCCCTCAGAAAGTGCTAGGAAACTGTCCACAATCTCTAACTTGCATTCCTTTTTTTCTTTTCCTCCTTTTCCTTTTCCTTCTCTCTCTCTCTCTCTTTCTCCTCTCCTCTCCTTCCTCCCTCCCTCCCTCCCTCCCTCCCTCCCTTCCTTCCTTCCTTTCTCCCTTCCTTCTTCTCTCTCTCTCTTTCTCTCTCTCTCTCAATCCCTCCCTCTCTTTCTTGCAGTGATGGGGATCAAACCCAGTAAGTGCTCTACCATTGAACCACACTCCAGCCCATGGCCAGCACTGTGGGCTGCCACCATTGGGTCCCCACTTACCCAACCTCTTCTAAGCATCACCAGTCCGAAGGTCTCAGGCAGCTTCCCAGAAGTGGCTATGACTGGGAGGAAGTTCCCATCATACTCTCCACTGTCCTCCTGCATGTTCTGAAGAACAAAAGTGGGTTGAAGGAGCCCCAGGTAGGCAGCACAAGCCCTAGGAGAGTGGAGTCAGGACGAAGTGTGAAATGGATGGCACTCGGTGGGTGGGGGTGAGGTCTGAACTGAGCATTGGGAAGGAGTAGTTAGCTTTCTCTGGAAATTTCATCTCCCCATCCTCCCTAGGGTTGCACTGGGGCTTCTACTATGTTCACTAAGACACCAAAAGTCTCTGGAGATGTCTAACCCACCAAGGTTCTAGGATGACCAAGACATGGTCCCCCTCTTTCCACCCATTGGGAGGCCCACATGTAAATAACCAAGTATAACCCAAGGCAGATCTGATAGAAGGTTCCAGAAGACTCCAAAGATAGTGCAAAGTAGGAGGAAAGGGAACAATTAGGTGCAGGAGGATGGAAGGTTCCCAAGAGAGAGCTGCTCTCACTCGGTGGATCAGTAGGATTTTACAGAGAGGGAAAGGAACTTAGTGAGCTGAAGGCTTTGCTGAAAAACACTTGCACCTTCCCAGCCCTGGGTTAGCCTCTTACCAACTCTTTCCAATCTGCATTGGTCTCTCCCAGCCAGTTGCTGTCCAGGGTATGGGGTGGGCATCAGAGAAAACTTACTGATTCTGAAATGGAGCCATTCTTTGGGGCCTCTAGAAACCAAAGGGAACCACTGGAGACAAGAGATCACTCTTAGACACTATCAAGAGTTAAATCACTTGCTAGGTATTTTGTTGTGTGTTTCATATATAGTCCATATGTATGTATCTATACATGTATAGATACATATAACATATATATATATATATATATATATATATATACACACACACATACAGAGCCAAGATAGTCTTGGAGCTGGATATATATCTCCAACTCCAAGACAATCTTGGCTCTGACTCAGCTAGATGAAATAAAAAACAACAACAAAAAAAGATTTAATGCTATGTTAGACTGCTGCAAATTAAAGCAATGTCATACCTTCTAAGAAACCAGAGTCAGACCTTGAAATCAATGCCTTAAATAAACTCACAGTTATAACTCACCTTTCGAGGGAGCAACCATAAACATTTTGCCCAGTACGTACAGCAGCTGGGGCCTCTAGTAACAGTGTGTAAATACTCTTTCATTCCCCGGGTATGATGCTCTCACCTTTTTGAACCACAGGTTTCTAAACAGTAACTGCATGCAGGATGGAAGCTCCCAAGAGAAGGAAATATTTGGAACTGTGTTTGGAGCTGGGCTGCATGGTCACAACGTTACAAATGCAAGTGGCTTCCCAGTAAATCCAAGTTTCTGATGGCTCTCTGGTCAGGGCTGGTGGGGACCAGGCATGGAGTTGTGTGTGTTGGGTATGATATTTCTTCATCTGTCCAGCTGCAGAGCCTCTCTGTACACAGCCATAATGGACAATTATTGGGCACTCGGCCCACAGCAGATGTGCTGGGGAATCGAGCCAGGAAGAGCTGGGATGCAGCCGGCAAAGGGACACCGAGGGCCTGAGAAGACTTGCAAGGTAACCACAGATGGAAATGTGAAAAACGAGGACTCCCCGCCATCCCAGAAAATCAGGCTAACTCACAATGCAGCAACTTTCCTTGAAGTGGACTTGGCAGGCCGGTTGTTGAAAGGCACAAAGAAAAAGGGAAGAAAAACCAACGTGTTTTACATTTGTCTGGCCTGCATTGCTAGCTGCATTCCCTCTGCCCCCCTCAAGGGCTGAATTGATGTGTGAGATCAGAACAAAAGGAACTGGGGGGCTGTTGCTGAAGGACCAGTGAAGGAGGAGGTGCTTTCATGCATTTTTATGCAGAGCAAACAGGTAGCAGCCTGCTGGAACCTCTGAAGGTTCTCAGAAGTCTCACAACTGTGGTCTCTCTGACTGCAGCATTTGGGGGGTCACCTGTCCCCCTCAGAGCCACCTGAGATTAGAGGAGGAAGGTAAGGATCCATTCTTTCTAGTTTCCTGATCCATGTTCCCTGTCTTCCTTCACTCCTTGACTTCTCTCATGTGCTGCTCTGTTTCATAGAGTTAAACAAGAGTCCAGGATATGATAAGTCAGGGCCCATGAGAGGTCATGGGCACATAAGAGACAAAACGACATGTATGTATGTTATTACAACATAGCCAGCCATTTCTGAGCACCTGCTGAGGGGCTACACACTGTATTGGGACCTAACAGACTGTCTTTCTAATCCTCACAGAAGACATTGTGAGACAGATGGCATTCCTCACCGTAGGCTATACCATCATGTCCCATGACCCTTTGCTACATAACAAACTGTCCCCAAACTCAGGACTTGAAACAACAGGCATATTTGAAAATTATCTTCCATTATTCTAGGGCTGACTGGAGCTCAGCTAGCAGGCTCCTTTGCTGGTCTTGCTTGGAATTCTCTCACCAGCCACAGTGTAGTGGCAGCTGTGGCTGGATGTACAAGGTGACTACACTCACCTTCCTGGAGCCTTGGCAGAGGTAGCTGGGAGGCCAGGCTCAGCCAGGACATTGGGACAACTGGGCTTGCCTCTCTCAGGGGTCTTAGGTCCTGTCCCTCCCCCAAGTGACTTCTCTGTGTGGTCACTGCTGAAGGAGACCTGGATTTCTAACATTGGGTTCAGGCCTCACAAGGTGTAGAGGTAGAAGTTGGAAGACTTTCTTAAGGTTCAGGACCAGCCCAGCCTAGCATCACCTGAAATGTTCTAAAGGCAAGGCAGAGGCAAGGCCAGTCCTGAGTTAGAATGGCAGGAGATAACACAAGAATGTGGGTCCCAGGAGATGCCATTCGGAGGGCCATCTTTGAGGACTAGCTGCTGTACCCCTGTGTATATGTGACGCTCTGAAACTTGCAAGTGAGGAGGCCACGCCCGAGAGAGACAAAGAGTCTTGCCTAAAGCCCCACACCACTGAGGATTAGAAAGGAACCCAGGACAACCCACTTCCACAGCTTGTCCTCACATGTCTTGCTTGCTTGGCCTCTTGAACAAAGGAATATTGTCTTAGTCTATTTTCCATTGCTATAACAAAGTATCTGAGGCTTATTAATGTACAAAGAAAAGAAGATTATTTAGCTCACAGTTTTGGAAGATGAAAGTCTAAACAGCATGGTACCAGCTCTGGTGAGGGTCTCCTGGCAGATGGTATGATGGAGGCAACACATGCAGAAAAGATGGCTAGACAGGAAGCCAGAGAAAAATTCAGGGGTCTGACTCATTCTTTCACAAGAACCCATTCTCATAGAAACTAAGCAGGGTTCCATGAGAACTACTTTAATCCCTTTCAAAGACACTGCTCCTGATGACCTAACCACCTCCACTAAATCCTACCTCTTAAAGATTCTGCCACTTCTCATTTTGCTACACAGAGGGCCGCCCTCTAACACGTGAACCCTTGGGGAATAAACCATGTTCAAACCACACTGCCACTTGTCTCAAGTCTGTTTTCTGTTGGTACCACAGACTGAATAACTAATAAAGAAAGGAAATTTATATTTCTCATAGTTTTGGAGACTACACTGGGGCAAGTCCCTTTTGCTGATGACAGTTCTCTGCAGAGTCCTCAGGCCATCGTGACAAGACAGGGCAAGTGTGTTAGCTAGCTCGGGTCTCACTCCCTCTTCTTATAAAGCCACTAATGCCATCATGGGCCCTATCCTCATGACTGCATCTAATCCAAGTCACCCCCAAAATTTTCACCTCCAAATATCATTCATGTATGACTTTGAGAATTAAGTGACAACATGAGTTTTGTGAAGACCTTGAAGACACATTTGAGGCAGAACTCTGGCCAAAGCCCATGTTGTCAAGGGCTATGAGTAGGGGGTTGAGAATGGTCTCTCACCTATGTTTTGTACCTGTCAATTGCAGCAGTGAAGGACCGTGGGAAAAGTGTCACCAAGATAAAGGGTGGTTTGACAGAGGGGCTGCCTTATGAAGGGGCCAGTGACATGCGTGTGGATCACCCACAATCACAGCTCCTCTGGTCACTCCAGCCCTTTCTATTATCTTCATTATGTAAGATGGTCACGTGTTCCCGTGTATCCCCTTGCCTTCCTCATCCAGTGGTCTCTCAGTTAAAGCCTGCACATGCAGGGGTTAGCAAAACTGCCAGGTAAGGTTCCCTCAAAGCCTGAGTGTTCCCTTTGCCCACCCATCATCTGCTTTGCCCCAATATATTTTTGGACACACAGTTCCCAGGCAGCCCAGCCCCCTGGCCTCAGAGCTCAGCCTTCAGGGTAGGGCAGGAGAAAGAATGTAAAGAGAGTTATGGCTTAAGGAAGTGAACCGTGATAACCATAAACAGACAGTTTGGGATTTGGTTTGTTATTTTGTACAAGGCAGTACCTTTCAATAGCAACCGGTGTTAGGGTCAAGCTTAAACATTTTCGTGTCACCAACAAAAAAACAGTGGTGCCATTGTTAAAACACTGTACTTTTCCACCTTAAAACGGGACTGGTTTTGTGGATTGGGAAAGTTACCAAAAATAAGTTTCCTTCATCACAAAGGTTAGCAGAGGGGAAGTTGCTAGATGATTTTAAAGATGAGAGAGGACTGTAGGTAAGTAAGAGCTGTTATGCTCCATGCTATGTCAGGTTAGCTACCCAACTTTCCTAATATTTAGTACATATCTTGTAGACCATAGATCCTACATAATATGAGGAGAAAAAGGGTGTCTACTCATCTGATATACAGGTTAGAGCAGACATAACTCTATGTAAAAGCTTGTGATTGAATGTTCTGGTTTTTTTTTTTTTTTTTTTAGTAATCACTAAAAAGTGGTTTACTTCTTGAGATCAGTGCTCCAAATACAGCATGCCCACATGGGTGTGCCACACAGCCTTCTGATGCAGCACCCCGTGCACCAGCCTCAGGTGGAGGGAGATAGTTTGGGAGTATTAATGGCTCTCTAAATCACCTTTGGAATGGGCTCTGCTAGTTCTGAAAGTCTGGCGATCTTTTTCTGTGTTTAAACACATAATTAAGATACTACCAGTCACGGCCAAAGTGGTCCATTTTCAGCTGTCACAGAGTTGGAGGTCATTTGGTGCCTCTGTGGGAAGTCCTGGGGGCCATACACAAATGGCGGATCCAAAGGAAGACATACCAAGGCTGCAGGACAGGGGCCCGGGCAGTCCACACAAACGTTACTCTGATGTGAGCCTGGGCTCCCTGGTACCTTTGGCAGAGTTGAGTCAATGGTCCTAACTTTCATTTTGCCAAAATGCATGACAAACTAGAGACCCAAGCACACAACCTTAGGTATTTTTCTCTTTTTAAAAAACTTTTCTGTGCTGAGGAAGACCATCCCTTGCCTGCCTTCTCCCTCTCCAGAATGTCATTAATATTTGAATGGATCACTTATTAGCCTACCTGGACATAGCTGTGTTCCCAACTGTTACAAATTCTCTGAGTAAGAAGCCATGTCCCGCTGCTCTGTTGTCATGGGATCCAGCTCATGCAATGTTTGAATGACATTAAGCTCTGTGGTTGAGCAGGAGGGACCCTCTTTCTTCTCACAGGACAACCAAGAGGTGCATCAGCACATGCCTGGTTGGGGAGGGGGGCTTCCCATGGTGTAGAAGGAAGCACCTAGGACTGGGGACCTGGTGGTCTGGGCTTTTCCATCTAGCATAATCACAGCTAGGACTGTAGACTATGCCTGTCCTGTAGCTCCACCGTTTACTTGCCTGCAAAGTCAGGAGATCGATTTTGGAGGCTGCTATGGTTTCAGTGGGTTCTAGGCTAGAACCAATATTATTTCACCCAGAGACATCCTAGCAGGGGTGGAAAACAAGGCCTCATTTTAATTCGTTCTCGAAAGAGTATTATTCCTGACACATGAGCTGCAGACCTACTAATAAACTATCCAACTCCTATCTAGTAGGTGAACCTGCCAAGTACAGAAAGAGCCATTTGCATTTTGAATATTTTGGAGCCCCTTGAGTTGTCCTGGGTCAGTGACAACCTTGTGGTCAGTGTAGGATTCCCCTACACTGCTCTGGACGCAGGAATCCAGACAGCAAATTCATAGAAAAGGTAGAACGAGGGCCATAACGATGGTGGAGAAGAACGCTGTGGGCAGGAGCTGCCTCAGACTGACTGGTTAGGGGAGGCCTCTGAGGAGATTCATGGTGAGAAGAGGCCAGTCCTGCAGAGATCTGAGGATGAAGGCATTCCAGTGGGGACAACTATGACCACAAAGGCCTGGGTGAGAATGAGATTACTGTGTTTAGGACCAGAAAGATACCCTATATTGCCAGGCCTGGCAAGCACACATTATAAGTGGACATAGGACAGGTAGAAGGGTGATCCAGGGAGGCCTTGCTGGCTGGAGGGGTGGATTGAAAGTGGGAAGGGGTTAGGAGTCAGACAGGAGAGTGCTGGGTGACAGAAGGCCCAGCTTGGTCGATCTTTGCCCTTGGCCTTCTTTCTTCCTGTGTCAGGGCTAACACTTTTTCTAAAACAAATTTAAATGAAGCCTTGGATTGGAGTACTAAAAAGTCATTTCTGCTTATGGTGCTATGTTGTATTCTTGATTGCTCCTCATAGTCTGGAAGTTCCACTTTAGACAGCATAGTTGTCATTCAGTATCTGGGGGGATGGGTTTCAGGACCCCTTTGGATACCCAAATCCCACAGAATCTCAAGTCTTTTATGGACAATGGTGTAACACTTGTACACACACCCTCCCACATACTTTAAATCATCACTGGATGACTTACAATATCTAGCACAATATAGGTGTCATGTACATAGTGGTGATGCTGTGTTGTTCAGGAAATAGCCATCAGAAAAAAGTCTGTATGGACTGTACACATACCATTTTCTTTCAAATGTTTTCAATCTGAGATTGGTTGAATCCGGAGGATGCAGAGTTAACTGTATTTTTTTCGATTCTAATCTTTCCTCAGGGGTCCCAGATAAATTTCTCTACCCCAACCAACTTTCTATTCCATTCCACTGACAGCAAAAGCAGCCTTGATCTTGGCCAGTGAATGCCGTGAAGATCCTTCCTTATGCATGAAGCGTGGCCACACAATGGTCTCAGCTGGCACTCTCCTCTATAAATGCCCACTTACAGCACTACCATGCCAAGTCACCCTCCCTCCCCCATAGCTGTGTGTTAATTGGCCTCCTTCTACAGAGGAGGGAGCTAAGGGTTACAGACCTCAGCCAGACACTCCAGGTATCAGAGACTGCACACGCTACAGCTGACGTAACTGGAACTAGTTACTCAATCTCGCTAAGTCCAGAATGTAATATGCATGCTTGTAATCCTTGCTTCTCAGGAAGTGGAGACATGTGGGTTGCCCTGGAGGCCAGCTGGGAAAAAACTTAGTGAGACCCTATCTTAAAAACAAGCCAGGCATGGCGGTACATTCTATTTTCCCAGCTACCTGGGAGGTAGATGTATAAGGATCAAGGTCCAAGGCTGGCCCAGGCAAAAGCATGAAAACTTTTCTGAACAAACAAACTAAAAGCAAAATGGCTGGAGGCATGGCTCAAGTGGTAGAGTGCTTGCCTAACAAGTGGGAGGCCCTGAGTTCAATTCCCAGGGGGTGAAAATGAAGGCCAAGTTCCAATGAATGACTACACAAATGCTTAATAATAATTTTGTATATGCAGTCAATGTACACCATCTGCCGAGTCAGCCTGCCAACTCCTGGCCCACTTGCAGACTTCATCTTCAACCACACAGCCTGAGTCAGGGCAGCTGTTCTGACCCCACGTGGATGCCCCACCCTGACCTTGTCTTACCCTTGGGCGTGAGACTTTTTGCTGTCTACTTGTTCTGCCTTCCTCTTGCCAGCTACAACCATCTACTGGTCCCTCTGATGTCCTACTAAAGCCACTCTAGGGAAACATCTTATTGTACCCTCTTTCCCCTTGGAGTTTAATGTCCCAAATTGGGGCTTTTGGCCTGAGAAGATCCATTCCACACCTCCAATAGAACAGTGTCCTCATAGTCCTCAAGCCTGCCTTCCTCCAGCCCTAGAATTTAAGTTAAGTAAAAGAGCAATTTTTATTCAGTGCAACAAAAATCTTACCTCTTCTTAAAATAGTACTCTGATGTTTCCTGACTTTGCTCTCATAAGTGTTGATTAAGATTCTACAAAGCCATTCTCTCAGGAACAGTTGTTAGGTCCCTCAGGAGAGTGGGATCTTGGCTTCTGGGCATCTGGTCAACCTGCAGATCCTTTCTCAGCGTCTCAGCAGGCATAGGACCAGGCCTGAGAGTCTGCATTGCTAAGAAGCTCCAATGTAGAGAGGATATATCATAGACACGTGAGAGTAGCTTGTTAGAATTGCTGAATCCTGAGCTCTGTCTCAGACCTGCAACTTGAACATGCCTGTTAACAAGATCTCTGGTGAATACTGTGTACATCATAAATGTGAGGAGGCTGGGGTCTTAGGCTTGCCTGCATTTCACATTCACAGCAGACATAGCTAATCAATCAGGAAATGCTGAAGATCTGGTGTCTTGGGCTTGCCTGCATTCCGTGTCCATGGCAGACAAAGCTAATCAATCATAAGACTCCCATGATCCTTCTGGAAACAGTGCCACGCAATGCCCAAGAGGCAGCCTGGGAAAGAAACCTTGTAGCCACATCTCCAGAAGAATCAGGCTAATGGAACAGAAGAGAGGGAAACAAGTCAGGGCAAAGTCGGGCTTTTAGAAGCCCCCAACCAGGAAGATTTCTAGAAGGAGCTCAGAGTGTCTGAAATGTCTGCGTGAAGCCTAAATAAATCATGGGTCCTGAAGTTAGTGTGTAAAGAGTCTTTGTTCCTAGAGTTCTAGAGTTGCTGAAAGCCACCCGTGTCATTGCTCAGAGAGAAGGCCAGGAAGAAGGTTCTAGAAGGGCTGAGCAGCTGCCACCTGGCTGGGGTTTCTTAGCCACAGCTGAAAAACAGAACTGGAGTATGTCTCCCCAGCAAGAGTTTCGGGTGGCATAAATGGAGTGTCTGCCATCCACCAGGCAGGACTGGTCCTGTCACGTCAGGGATCTTATGGGATTTCTCATCCCATGAGGAGGTCCTACCAGCTTCTTAAGATGAAAAATATGAGGCAAGGAAGTTTAACTAATGAGGCTGATAAGTGCCCTAGCAGGAGCCTTCGGTATTCCTGCCTGCTGGATCACCTCCTGGACATATCCATCATTATCTCTTACTCCTCTTCAGCAGTGTTCAACCCCTTGGCAGTTACAATTAGAGAGGAAACTTTCCTGTGGGGAGGCAGAGGAGGATGAGAATCAGGTGCACACTTGGGGACCAACTGTGCAGCCAGACAGGTGTGATGCCTGAAAGCCAAGGGCGGGCAGGACAGGGTCTAGGTGGTGCTTTCTGACGACTTTGTGAAGAGTCCCACTATAATGGTGTCTTCTTGTCTGCTGAATTGCAGATGTGCTTGGGTACACCATATCTGCTTTCTCATGAGCCCCGTGTGCCCTTGCTGGGCAGGAAATGTTTCTGCCACTTTCAGCAAAGGAAGAGGAGGCTCACGATGATCAGGTGCCAGGTTCAAATTCACTCTGGGCTGTGACTAGCAGCCACGTCTGTCTGACCACAATGCTAGGAACCTATTTTAGGGCTTATTAAGAAATGAGTGGGTTTTTGTGGACAAGCCTGGATGTTAATTAGCAGCTCTGATTGTGTCTATGGTACTGTGGAAGTTTGGGGTGCTCTACTTTTAGTAAGCTTTTTTGCAGGGCTGTTTATTTGCAACTTAAATGTCTGTGTGTCTCAGTAGAACAAACTTTGCAGGCAACTTTCTACTCAACTTGGTCTCGTGACATCTAGTGGACAATGGGGAAAGTGCAGGGGAATTCCCCAGACAAGCAGGTGCCCTCAAACACTGGTACTTTCTGAGAAAAAAAAAAAGCCTCAAAGTAATAAAAACTGAAGTATCTATGGCATTTATAAGATGTACATTTAAGTCATACAATGCCTATAATTATGTGTTTCGTTCCTGATATTTATTAACTATCACTAATGAAAATACATTATATCCAACCCATTGGCTCTTCATTGATAAGCTACATTGCAACATCAAAAAAGATATGATGTATAATATAATATACCACACTGCAATTTAATGCACTCAATGGTTAAAGACATACTCAATAATGAAAGGCACAATGAATTGGAAAATGCTAAGATCACATTAATTCAGTCCTCTGGAAGTGGGGTAGATGTCTTTAGGATCGCCATAATGCCATATGAAAAAGCTGGATAAAATCTACATAGGCCTCCCATCTGTTTGGCCTATACATATGATAAGATGTGCTTTATAGAGACTTCTTGTTATAGGGGAACTTAAACTCTTTAAGATTAATCTTCATATCACAAAGCTGGAACTACCGGGGACCCCCAGAAAATCTTGTGAGAACACAGAGTTCAACAATGTCTTCCCCCTGCCGTGGTCTCCACCCTAGGATTCAAATAATGGCAAAACTCCAAGGGAAGATTCTTCAGTAATTGATGCTCCTTTACAGGGGGTCTCAGCTGAAGGGCCAGGGGGCGGAAAGTCTTGTCACTGTGGGGCCAGGATAGATGAACCCAAGAATGACTTGCCAAACCTTAACACACTCAAATTATTTTTCAAACATTTTGGGTTTGGAAACTGCATTCTGCAAGCCCCTTTTCCAATGCTTTTATACCCATGTGGATTTCAAAGGAAATCTAATATATATGTTTCTGATTCACTTAGGCTTAACTCAGCACAATTGTTCAGTGAGAATCACTTTGGGTCCAAGAATCTTCCTGAACCTTTTCTGTTATAAGCCCCTTAAGTGATTCCTTTCTAACCAGGAAGCCTGTTTTCTCCAGAACAAATTGAACTCAAATCCCAAAAAAGATTCAAATGTGGTTCAAAACTCAGAGTCCTTCTATTCTGAAGGTGACTGGCAAGTTTACAAACAACTTCTCACGTCTTCGAGAATGTTCGGTGGTGGCATTAAGAAGATGGAGACCTGTGAGCAAGATGTAGTGATTATAGAAGGTGACATTTTATTCACTTAAAACTCAAAGTCTGCCTTCTTGCTCCCTCTACTAATGCTGGCATGGTCAGGCAGTGTCCGGGTCTGGAGGCCCAGAGACCTGCGCGGCCATGGCACTTCTCTGAGTTTGGGATTCTTCTCAGTAACTACGTCTAAGACGCCATGGGATGGGGGTGGGGGGCTGCCTATCCAGCAGGGGACGTTTTTTTACCTTGGGATTCTCTTCCCTAGTAGAATTCACCATCTAATTTAGGTAATCAAGGCTATGAATGAGTCATTTAACTCATCTCAGGGTTACTTTTGTCTTTGCTTTAATGTTTACTATATGCTGTAAATACAGTATGTCTAGAACATTTAATTAAGTTCGAAATAGCAGAGATGGTGATAAGAATTTTTTAATGTGGCACTCTGTGTACAAAGGTAACATGATTATTCCAATCTTTTTTTTGCTTGTCACAGTGATAGGGTAGGGCTCAACCATATAGAGCAGAAAACCCAAATAGGAGGCTTTAATAAGACAAGGAATTACCCTTTGCTCACATGAAAGAAAGCTAAGAAAGGGAATCCAAGGCTGAAAGCCTGGTTCCAGGGCCACTGGGGACCTAGGCTCTTCCTATGGGTCCACTTCAACTTCCATACCAGGTAATTTTCATTTCAGAATTGCTGTGTGGTCAAAAGAAGGCTGCTGCTTTCACATCTGTGTTCTAGGCAGTGGAATAGACTGAGCTCCATGGAAGCTCAAAGCAAGATCTCAGCTCATTTCTGTTTTTTTTCCCTTTCAGTTCTCAGGGTTGAACTCAGGTTCTTGCACTTGCTAAGCAAGGACTCTACCACTTGAAACACACCCCTAGTCTTTTTACTTTTATTTCATTTTTTTCAGATAGGGTCTCACTCTAACTTTTGCCTGGGCTGGCCTTGAACTGCTATCCTCCTACCTCAGCCTCCCAAGTAGCTGGGATTATGGATGTTCACCACCGCACCCAACCAGTTTGTTTCTTTCACCATCTTTGTCTATAAAAGAAGCAAAATACATTGCTGCCTTCAATAATATGAAGTTTTTACTGGCAAGAAAGAAGAGACAATTAGGAGGTCAACCAGTTGTCAATATTACCCACCATGTTTTTTCCTGACCTTGTCACAACTCCTAACTACTGGAAGGTAGACCCGGGGGAACGTTCCCAAAGCCATGAACTGTCAGGCTGTGTGTGTTTGAGGTCTACAAGACCATACCACCAATATTGTGATGTACTTGCTTTGTTTTTATATAATTAGTTCTCTGCCTCAGCCTGGTTTAAGTCTGATTTACCTCAGACTAGTATATATGTGGTCCAGAAAGGACGAGTAGAACTGAAGAGAAAACAGTTGACAGGCGCAGTGGTGGCCCTACTCTCTGCCTTGCTTGTGTTAGTCAGTTCATCCTCCTCTGACTGGGTTGCTCCTCACTCTCCTTTGATCACGGATTGCTGGAGCATGGATCTTAAATGTTCCCCAAAGGCCTATGTGTTAAAGGCTTAGTTAGTTGCCCACAGCTAGTGGAGGTGGAACCTTTAGGAGGTGAGGCTTAGTGGGAGAAAGTGAGGTCATTGGAGGCCTACCTTTGGAAGAGGTATTGTGACTCCAGCCCCTTACTGTCTTCCTCTTTTTTTTACTTCCCAGCTGCCATGAGGTGAACAGACTCCTTTGCCATGTGCCTGCCATGATGTTCTGCCTCACCACAGAATTATGGACTAAAACCTTTCCTCATTACAGGTTGATTATGTCAGATATTTTGTTACTCTAACAGGAAAACAGATTGGTTTGCATGTGAGGACAGAACTGTGTTGTACTGTAGAAAGAGCTCCATGCATCTTAATTTTTAGTGAGCTTGAAAGATAAATAGACTCCCATTTAGGTCAAGTTTGGGCAACCCTGGACAATTTACACAAACATGGAACCTACCCGTTGATACCAGTAGGAAGGGCTGACAATGTAATCAACCTTCCCCCCTTCCAGGGTACCCCTATACCCATTTTATAGCCAGGAAAACTGAGGTTAGGTCTACTGTCCTGAGTCACAGAGGCCACACCAAGACTGTCTTGGTTTCCCTACGTCAAAGGATTCTGGCACTCCAGGGAAGTGTACAGAGCACATGCCCAGGTCTGGCCTCAACTCTTTTTTCTTTCTTTTTTTTTTTTTTGTGGTACTTGGGTTTGAACTCAGGGCCTCATGCTTGCTACACAGGTGCTTTACCACTTGAACCACACTGCCAGCCCCTGGCCTCAACTCTTAATTGCTGAAGTGAGTGAGGTGCGTGGCCTGGGTGGAAAGAGGCAGCTCTGGGATGCTGGGTACACCCCTTAATTAGGGCTCAGGCACCAGACTTGAAATAAAGTTAGATAAAGCGTGGACTTTACTAATTGCCCTCTTCCTTAATCACACCTCTCATGAATGCTCATGGTTTAAAAATGGGATCAGGTGGAGGAGGTTAACTGACTTCTCTTCTAGCTTAGTTTTCCACTTGTGTTTGTTTTTTTATTAAGTGTTTATAAAACTAACAGGCCTCCAACATGAAACGCCTTAGACTTAGACTGCTTGACAGGCCAAGGAGCTAAGAAGTGAGCAGTGACAGCACCACCAAGCTAAATGCAAAATTAAAACTAATTTTTCATAATGAAGTTAACAGAAGGTCATGGACTGGGGAAGCTGCCACAGCCAGCAAGGACTGAGAGCAGCTTGCAGACTTTCAAGAAGAAAAGTTTCCACCAATCTTGATTGGAGCTCCCTAAACACTGTAAAGTAGGAAGGAAGTTACAGAAAAGAAAACCGAAGTTCAGAGAGGTCCAGAGTCTAACCCAAAACACACAGCTGGAATTCAGGCAGGGATGTCAGAAGGAGCCTGGGCCTCCACCACTTTCAGTGCTCAGGCAACCCCCAGACACTCACTGACTGAAAGTGAGTCTGTCCTCCTCCTCCATCCCCGTGGTCACCACCTCTGAGGCCAAGACCCATGCATTTGGTTCCTGGGAAAGACACAGTCAAGAGGGCCACCATTTTTGGCCCTCTAAAGTACATGGCATATCCTTTGTGGCCCCAGTGATCGGGCCACCTTGGGACATAGGTGCTCTCCTTGGTGGATAAATGGGACAGAGAAATGTAGAGAAACCTCTCCTCCACACTGGGCACCCCCCGCCCACACACAGTCTGCCCTCAGTTTCTCCAGGACAAGTATCTGCGTGCCTCTGTTTACTCACCTGTAAAGTGGAGTGAAGAGCATCTGCCCTTCACAACCCCGCCGCTGAGTGGCAAGCTGAGGGGAACTGAGGAAAAGCCTACCTGTCTGGACAAGCCCAGCACCAGGCCCACCCTTGTGACCTGCAAGGTCTATGGCTGAGTTGCACTCTGATCACTGGCTCCCCAGATCACATGGCTATCAGCAGGAGGAGACACCACAGGTGAGTCTGTCCCAGCCCCCAGAGCCAGGAGCCTCAGGTCACAAGGATGTCTTTGGGTGAGTTGGGGCAGCCTGGATTCTTCACTTCATAGCCAGCAAAGTGACAGCTGTCCACCTTGGAGCAAACAGGCTCCTACCCTCAAGTGACAGAGTTCAAACCCCTTGCCCCATTTGCTTCCTACCATCAACTCAGTAACTATTTAATGAACATTTCTTCTAAACATTTTCAAGACTTTTTAAAAGTCCTGGCAAAGTGACAGGAGTGTAACCCATGCAGGATCCCAGGTAAATTCTTGGAAGGGGAAGTTGCTACCCTCTGTGAGGTTTGGCACAAGTACCAGCCTTGGGTCCCTGCCCGTCAGGGTAGGGTCTCACAACAGACCTTGCAGGTGCCCAAAGCTGAGATTCAGCAACCAGTTAGCAACCCTAGAGTGAGACATCTGCCCAGATGTTTTCAGGAGCCCCAGGTGGGAGCCCAGACACTGGCAGAAGCAGCAGAGGGAAGAGGTGGCCTCACACTGGGACTCACCAGTGTTAGTGAGAAGGGCACTAAAGCCAGCTTCACCGATACTGCTCAGCCCTCACTCGTCCAGGGGCCCAGGGGCCCCCTTCCCCAGCCTCATCTGTGCATTTCACCACTTAACAGCAAAGATCTTGCCAACCTCTGAGGCATGGGGCAGAGGAGGGCTTTCCAGAGGCTCAAAAGCTTACCCCACTATCCCGAAGGACGCGGGGTGGTGACACTGTGATATGGTAACCAGGCCCCTTATAACAGACAGAAGAAGCCTGGGGAACAAGCAACCCCCTCCCCCTACAGAAGACATAGACTGCAGGGGCTGAGCCTATGGGGGAGGGGTGTTCATGCCTCACATTTCTGTTATTGCCACCTGAGGGACGGGATGGCATATACGAGAAACCTTTCGGTGTTTCAGACCTCTCCCTGAGGTTGGCGGAGAGTTTCGCAAATGGTAAAATGAGGGGGGGCTAGGCGCACCTCTGTCTCCCTGGACATACAAGACAAGAGTTTCAAGTCTGAAAACTATTAGCTGTACTGTGCTTTTTATGTACTTATTATTTTTCAGTTTTTAAATTGAGGTATAATTTATGCATTTTTAAAAAATAAAGGTAGGCCGGGCGTCGGTGGTTCATTCCTGTAATCCTAGCTACTCAGGAGGCAGAGATAAGAAGGATCGTGGTTCCATGAAGCCAGCCCGGGCAAATAGTTCGTGAGCCCACATCTGGAAAAAACCCTTCCCAAAAAAGGGCTGGCGGAGTGGCTCGAGGTAATGGCTCTGAGTTCAAACTCTAGTACGGAGGGTGGGGGGGAAGATAACTGCATCCCAGGACGCTGCGCTCGCTCCACAGCAGGAAGGGCCTGCAGCTTTGCTTTCCCCTTCTGCCCCCACTCCCCCAACATCCCCCTCCCTCCCCCGTGTCAGACCCAAGGCCACCGGGAAGTTCCGGGCCATCCAGGCCCATGGTGGGTCCCGGCGATCCGGCTCACTCAGGATGGAGGAGGCAGGCGTCTGTTCTGCTAACGGGGCCTGGCCGCTGGACCCCAGGATGAGGCTCGTGGGCAACCGCACGGGACCCCCAGAGGAGCTTAGGGCCCCAGAGCCAGCGCGCATTCGAGGCGGACAGCAGGACGCCTTGGCCGAAGCTGGGCAAGTTCGGAGAGCGACAGCAGGTGAGGGGGGCGGCAGGTGCCTGGGGCAAACCCGCGGATTGCGGGGAGGGAGCTGGGTCCTGCGGTCCCCGAGACTTAGATCTTGGCCTGTGTCCCAGCCCTGGGACTTCCGGGACCCGGCTGCCCTCAGGGGAGCTCGTCCAAGTGCAACCTCCGCGGCCGCGAGGGCGCACCGCGCGGCCACCTCGGCGATCCGCCGCACGCAGGACCCACGGAGCCCGCACCCGGACGGAACGCGGGGTGGCCGGGCTCCCGCTGGGGCGGCGGGCGGGGTGGGGTGAGGCGGGCCGGCCCCCTCCTCTCCTCCCGCGCGCCGCCCTCCCTTCCTCCGGTCCTGCAGCCAATTAGACGGCCCCCTCGGGCGGGAGGCGTGGGGCGCTCCATAAAGCGGCGCGGAGCTGTCACCCCGCGAGCAGGCTGCACACCGCCCAGGCTGAGCCGGTGTGCCGCAGACTCGGGCGCCTCGGATCGAGGAGCGCGGAGGAGCCATGGCCACCACCAACGGGGCCGTGGAAAATGGACAGCCGGACAGGAAGCCGTCTGCCCTGCCGCGCCCCATCCGAAACTTGGAGGTCAAGTTCACCAAGGTGAGGTGGGCGTCCCTCCCACCCGACTGGGCAGCCTGGTGGGGGGCGCGGGGCAAGTAGCCAGCCGGCTTGGAGTCTGCCGGGGGCTCTCTACATGCAAACTTCCCTGGGTGGAAACTCGTGCCCCAAAGCAGGATCGAAGGCTGCGGGTTGCTAAGCCCCAAAGCCGAGCGAGGGAGGCGGTGCCAGCGTTGCGCGGCGCTAGGTTGTGGCCCCGACGTACTCCGCACTGCCCAATTTGAAGGCGAGTGGAGGTGCGCGCTTCGGCGACTCAGAGGGCAGTGGGCTCTGCGCAGATCCTAGGGATGGTTGAGAGGGTCAGAGGTGCCTGAGGACGTCAAGAACAAGTCTGAGAGCACGAGCCTCCTGGGGAACTGCAATCGAAAATCAGGTCCTCTGGAGCCATGGGAGAAGTGTCTGGCACCTTCTGTCCTTAGTCTGTACCCAGCTTACCAGCAGAGCTAGGGGGAGAAGGAAGGAGTTCGCTGATGATCGCGTCCCCAAAGGTTGCAGAGCTGGGCCCAGGAAAGTCCACCAGTGACAAGGCCAGAGCGCCCGGGCCCAGTCGTGCCGCCTCTTTGCGCTGTTTCCTGGGAGGCTGGAATGCTGACTGAGCCCTGAGGTCACCTGTCTGGGAAGAAAGGAAGATGGTGATGAAACCCGGGAGTGAGCTGTGAAAGCCGCAGAGGGGAGCGATCCCGAGGGAGGACACCCCCAGGCTCTCTGAAACGCGCAGCTCTGAGAGGGCTGGACGCGGGGCACTTCAGGGGCGCAGGCCCAGAGCAGCCTTTGGCGTCACTTCTGGAAATTTAAGCAACTCTTATTTTTTGCGTCTTTTCCATAGTTCTTAACTCCAGCGGACACACGCTTAGAAAATTCCCTCATCAATTTTGTTTTCAAAAGTAGCAGTGATGTCTCTCAAATAATGTTAATCAAGAGGTGAAAGTGACATACCACTATGTGTGGCCTTCAAATTTTCGTCTCCTGTCACTTAATTCCTAAGACATTTAAATTACATGACATTTAAATTAACTGTGTTCCGAGAGCTCTGTAATCAACCCTGTAAAGGCTGAAAATTGTTTTTACTCTAGTTTCCTTAGTCGTATCAGCTTCAGAGAGAAAATTCCAGAACAAATGTTGGAAACAGTAAGAATAATGGCTTTGGGGTTTTTAAACCTTAACGCTCTGATACCCTGCCGATGTTGGTTTTGGTGATGGTGTTTTGTTTTGTTTTTATAGAGTCCGGTAAAACTTTATAGAAACCAGAAAGTGAAGATATGATTGTCCCTGTATTTTGTACCTATTCAGTCTGTTCAAAGCAATTTGGCCACATATGAAAAATCTGCCTCTTTCTTGGCATTCCCTTACGATCCTTTATGTGCGTAAATGCACATAAATCCTTAATTTAGGAGGATCTTGGAAGGTTCCCAGGGCAGTGAGTGACTGTTGTCCTGGTGGCAGCGCCTTCTTAGCCTTTTACACAGAAAGGGTGTGTGATGGAGGATAAGAAAACCTGGTGAGATGAAGGCCTGAGAGCAGTGATTCCCAGGGGCCTCCAGGGATGATTGCTCCAGCTGCCTGTTGCCAGGCTGCACCTTCCATACCCATGCCTGTTTTGCCTGCTCTGTCCTTGCTCCTAGTCTACCCTGCAGAGGTCTGTGCATAGCAGTGAGGGGCAGGACCACCTGTGCTGCTGAGGATGGTGGCTGGGTGGTCAGGGAGTTTCAGACTGAGAGGCAGGAGTGGGGGATCTTGAAAAGCAGAATGGAGACCAAGGGCAGGCAGTGGCCGGGTGGAGCATGTGAGCCAGCAATGGCCTGCTGTTTTTCAAAAGTGACTCATGGTGCTTCTGCATCATGGAGGATCCGTTTGAGCACAAGCCTTGGCGGCCTGATTTCCCAAGGGAATCCAGCTTATCCAGAGAGGATGAGATTTTATCAATGGGCCCAGGGTCATGGGATCTGAGTCTGGTGAAGTGATGGTCCCACTGGGTCCACATACAGGTCTCAGAGGATAGCAGCCCTTTTCATTTTGGGGGACCTCTTTCTCGATAAAAGTTTCTTCCAGTAGAAGAGAAGAAATGGTTCATTAAAATACCAGTTTTTAGGGTTGGAGATTTAGCTCAGTGGAAGAGCGCTTGCCTGGCAAGTGTAAGGCCCTGAGTTCGGTCCCCAGCACCGGAAAAAAAAGGAAAAAAAAAAAATACCAGTTTTTATTATCTCTTTCATGAAAAACTAAAAATCCCCCAAATCTCCTGAAAAAAATATTTCTTTTGAGTTTAGCTGAGTGGCCAATGTAAGTTACTGGAAACAGTGCCAGCAGGATTCACTTGGGCGACCTCCACCTTTATCTCCACCAGGGCACCTTCCACCTCAGTTCTGATCCTTTGGTAAAATGTGAATTCTGTCTACAAACTCACTGTAGCTTTAATTTTATGCCCAATGTTAATTTCATACCAATTCATAAGTCGAGGGGAACAATTCCTTTCTAGACCCTTCATCTTGATTTGAGGTTCAAACCAATTCAGCCAGCATCATGGACAGACCAAGTTCACTGATGCTTTCCTTATTTATGTTTGCTTTGTTTTAGCAGAGAGAAAATCAACAGAAACCCCTTACAAGATTACTTATTGGGATAGGATAAAGAAAATAACTTTGCAACATTGTGACGAGAAACAGTTGTTTCTTTCTTTCTTTTTTCTTTTTTTAAGTTGTTTAGCAAGGACTCCAGATCAATGTCAAGATCAACCAAGTAATTTTTTCTTGGAGGAGTGTGCTTAGAGATAGAGTGGAGCAGACATCTGATCATTGCAATCTGTTTCCAACCCCCCCCCCCACTTAGATTCTGTTTTGTCACCTTCTCATTTTCCCTCCGCCCCTGGAATTGATACCAGGAAGGACCTAGAATCAGCAATTTTCACTGACAGTCTCTATTATCTAAAGCCACGAAATTTCATCTTCCTTCAAATGGGCCTCTTCCTGGCTACCCTTTCCTCCCCGCACTAATTTAACTTCTTGTTCCTACTTATTAATCTCTCGCTGTTACTGAGTGATTACTTGCTGCATAGCAAAAGTGAACTCTTGGATTTGGTTTCAGCTGGAAGAATAAACCTGTAATTGTAGCCTGGCCTTTTCCTCGCACATTTCCCTGGGGCCCTGGCCTCACTCAGCTGGAAAGCGCTGAGCTTCCAGAAGTTGGGCGGGTACATCCCACTAGTGTTGGGTGTTCTTAGCTCTGGGCTACCAAATATGGGGCAGGTGGTCTCTGCCTACCTGCCCAGCCAGAGCCTGCTCTCTGTGCATGGTCCCAACAGAGGAAGACCGGGTGGGCTTCCTTCCCGATGAGCTGCAGAGCTGTCACAAGAGGGCCTAATGCAGAGAAAGTAATTAAACTGCCACCAGCGGGGAGTCAGGTGTTCCAAAGGAATCAATTTGACAGTCCTTGACATTAGCCCATGTAGTGACACATTTCTTCTTCTTCTTCATTTTTTTATTTGTTGGTGGGACTGGGGTTTGAACTCAGAGCCTCATGCTTGCTAGGTAGGCACTCTACTGCTTGAGCCACTCCACTGACCCTCTTTTGTGTTGAGTATTTTCAGGGTAGGGTCTAGAGAGAACTGTTTGCCCAGGCTGGCTTTGCACTGCAATCCTTCTGATCTCTGCCTCCTTGAGTAGCTAGGATTGCTGGCCTGAGCCACTGGCACCCAGCACAATTCTTTTTTTAAACAATTCCAAGAGAAGCAAAATAAAGGTGCATGGACAGAATATGCATGTAGACGTGGAGATGGAGTGAGAGGTTTTGTTCTTTGAAATGGTTGCTGGCATTTTAATCCAAAGCCAGCTTCTGAGGTGAGCTAGTTATGTCTGCCCTGCAGTCTTTCCCACACAGGATGTGTGGCCATGCTGAGACTTCCAAAGGTGCAGCAGGAGCATTTCTGTCCCCTAGCTGTGCAGTGGGAACCTCTGTGCAGTCAGAACACGCTTTGTATGTTATTCAACTGTTTCTAGTACTTTTCCAAAAGCCCTCTCTTTTAATGTGATCCTTTTAAGGCAGTAAACCAAGAATAAATAGCACATACATTCAAGTGCCTGGGCTTTAAATTCTTTTTAGTTTGCTCGTGACTTTTTTTTTTTTTTTAACATTCTTATTGTTGGCTCTGTTCTGGATAATTGAGGATCCCAGGAAAATGATTTTTGAGTTACTTGTTTCTGGCTATACATGGTGATTTTAATATAACCTAAAATTTTCCTAATCCAGAGATTTAACTTTTAAATATTCCAACATGGGAGTTTTATCAAGTTCAACAGGACAATAAACATTTTAAAGGGAATGCAGGGGAGCTGTGCTACTGTGCATTAATGAAGCCTGCTGGGGCTGTGGGAGACCTCATTTATGGATGTCCTTGGCAATGTGGCTGAGGATTGCTGCAGGGGGTGGGGCACTTACAGCTCTCGCAGGGCCAGGTGGATTCCTGCTTAATTTTCCCCCAAAGTCCGGGAGGGTAGAGAACCCCATTTACGCCCTCCATGTAACTATGTAGTTCAGTGATTCCTCTGCATCTGTCAATCTCCATCATTGCTACAAATACTTATAATAATGATTTAGAAAAAAACCCCTACATGACCTTAGTTTTAGTATGACAGTATGGGTGCAAACTCTGAGTCTTTCAGTTGCTTTATGTGATTTTGTGTACTTTGTCCTTTTCCAGGTTTCATCTGTGAAACATCCAGGGGGAGGAGGGAGAGGAGGGAAGAAGGCTGACAAGACGTTACCTAAGATCCTTAGCATGTTGAAATTATGATTTTGATTTAAACCTAATTTGTTGTACTTCCTCTCTGGTCAGATATTTATCAACAACAACTGGCATGAATCCAAGAGTGGAAAAAAGTTTGCCACATACAACCCTTCAACTCTAGAGAAAATATGTGACGTGGAAGAAGGAGATAAGGTGGGTCCTCCCCTCCCCCTACCCCAATAATTCAATTATAGATAAGCGAAGGATAAGGAAGTGGTGTGACTTAGTAAGACACATGGGCCCACCCTCGGGGTAAGGCCCTGGTAACCAAACCAGCCCGACTCAGACACATGATCAATTACAGACAGGCTTCTGCAAAGAGTCATCCTTCTTTGATAGCTGTTTATCCATCTACGAGGATGACCTCAGCTATTCTTGTCACATGGCTAAAGGAAAGGTTTCAATCAATTATTAGAACTTGGAGGCATTAAAGGATCTTTCCAGAAAGCATTTCCGGCTGGCGTGTTTCACCAAAAGCCAGCATGCTGGTAGGAGACACTTAAAAAGGAAAAAAAAAAAAAAAAAGACTTCAGGCAAAAAAGACTTGCTTCCCAGGTTATGTGGCGGTGGTAATAATGTCATGTGACCACCAGGTCACTTTTCTACTAGAAACTTATTTCATCACGCTAAGCTGTAGTCTGCATAGATCTGTTGGTTAGTGCGTGGTCACTTGTATCATAAAGGAAGTAAGGGATTTTGGATTCGTCCTTTTAACAATTTCAAGGTCACAAGGAATATTTCGAATGGAAGTGCCATTGAAGCAAATTTCAAGGTAAAGATCACAGAGGGAAGGAAACACGATCGTTTCATAAAAGTTAGAATGCTCAGCTTTCCTTGCTTTCTTGCCTCCCTCCCTCCCTCCCTCCTTCTTGCTTTCCTTCCTTCCTTCCTTCTTTCCTTCCTCCCTCCTTCCTTCCCTTCCTTCCTTCCCCCTGCCTCCCTCCCTCCCTTCCTTTCCTTTTCTTTTTTTAAGATGGGCTCTCACTGTGTTGCCTAGGCTGGTCAAACTCCTGGACTCCAGCGATCCTTGTAGCTCAGCCTCCCGAGTAGCTGGGACTACAGGCAATGGACAGATATTCTTACTCAGTGTACTGGTGATGTTGAAATGGATGGAGTGAAGGATGTGTGAGTACAGTAGAGCTGGGTTTTCTTCCACCAGTGACAGTTGTGTCATATGTGTGCAGGACACTTGTTTACCTGCAGAGGCCCTCCTTCCTGTGACTTTTTGTGCCAAGCTCCATTTACAAAGAAAGTAACAGTGGAGCTGTGAGAAGCTGTGAGGGCACAGTGCAGACTGGGACTCCCAATCGACAAATCCCAGGTTCTCCACACAGGTATCAGGAAGGAAAATGTGTTCCTTGCCCAAAGACAGTGGTCATCCTGTCCCTGAAGCTGGGGATGTCTTGGTCTCCACCCCAGAGCCCAGAACAAAGAATGAATGCAGCATCCCAGCCTCTCCTGTGCCAAAGCCTTCTCTCACCCTGAGTAGACTTGGAAGACAGCCTTGGTGAAGTCCCCTCCTGACTGGTGTCCTGCATCCACTGCTACCGTACCTCCCTAGGCACAGAGGCTCAGAGCAGCCTATCGGTGAAACATTGCCTGCCATCAGCCAGACCCTTGGAGCATATTTTTCCTGAAAATGAGGATAGGTGCTGCTCTTTTAAAAAAGATTGAGAGGCCAGGCATGGTGGTGCATACCTTAATACTCGGGAGGTAGAGATACGAGGATCGTGGCTTGTGGTCAGCCTGAGAAAAAGCAAGAGAAACTATCTGAAAAGCAAGCTAAAGCAAAAAGGGCAGAGAGTGTGGCTCAAGTGGTAGAGCATCTGCCTAGCAAGCCTGAAGCCCTGAGTTCAAATCTCAGATCCACCACCACCAAAAAAAAAAAAAAAAAAAAAGAAGATTGAGGACTGGGGGTGTAGCTCAGTGGTACAGTAGAGCACTTGCATAACACACACACACATCCCTAGCACAGACAAAAAGGTTCTGATGTAATTATTTTATCAGTGCAAAAACAAAAAAACCCAACTCCTTATCTATAATATGGTGTGACAATTCTGTCCCCATGGGGTACGTGAAGCCAAAGGTAGAAAACAGTTTTGTGTAGTCACTGGCCCTCCCTGTCTGCAGACTATCCTGATGTGGTCAGTTATTCAGTCTACAGAAACACAGCCACTCCCCCTCATTCTTGGGCCACAGTTCTCAGCTGGAATAAAAAGCCAAGACAGATACTCCCCACCCAGCTTGTGATGGGAGAGGGGGAGACGTTGTGTGTTCAAACTGAGGTAGCATGTAGAAAATCTGTGCATTCTTGACTCACCAAGAAAAACACTCAAGGGAAGTGACTTCATGAACTATTTATTTTTGACAGTTTTGGGGTTTGAACTCAGGACTTTGTGTTTGCTAGGCAGGCACTCTTCCGCTTGAGCCACTCTGGCAGCCCTTTTTTCGTGTTGGGCATTTTCAAGATAAGGACTCTCAAACTGTTTGCCTGGGACTGGCTTTGAACTATGATCTTCCTGATCTCTGGCTCCTCAGTAGCTAGGATTACAGGCGTGAGCCACCAGCACCTGGCTTATAAAATATTTTTAAATGCTCTTCTAATCAGAAAGGAGGTTAATACTTGGTCATTGTAGGTAAAAATCTTAGAAAAGACTTAAGATGGTGACAAAAAGTCACTTGATGACCCCAGCCGTCCAGGTGACTTAAAACTCACTGCTGTTTGCAGCTTATTACCGCCCTCCTTCCTTGGCTCTGTTTCAGGACAGAGGCAGGACACCACTGTCCTCTGTGGCTCCAAACTGCAATCCCTAAAGGTGACACACTCTCTCTGTCATTTTGGTCACTCAGCCCGATGTAGACAAGGCTGTGGAGGCTGCCCAAGCTGCCTTCCAAAGGGGGTCGCCATGGCGTCGGCTGGATGCCCTGAGCCGTGGACGGCTGCTGCACCAGCTGGCTGACCTCCTGGAGAGGGATCGTGCTATCCTGGCTGTGAGTACAAGCACCTGGGGCAAGCGTGGGAGGGCAGGTGTGTGACTGAGGGGCCTGTCGCCATAGCAGTGGCAGAAAAGATTGAGGGTGCTGGTTTAGTGTGGCTATTGGGTCTGTTTGGTCCTTGGGGGGAGGTATCAGGTGGCTGTACAACATGACTTCATCCTTTTCATTTTGAAGTCAGACTTTTGTCCGTCCCACCCCACACCCCCACCAGCTAAGCTTCTGGACCAAGAAATTGTCTAAAGGAAGTTTAGCTACTCACTGGTTCCCAGACTTGGGACATTCACAAATGGTCACCCCAGGCTGGGTCACATCCTGGTCCCACCTGGACGTTTATACATTAACTTTAATTGTTTTTTTCATATTAACTTCCTTGTAAAGGTAAATTTAACTTCATCCTAAATATAGCAGCCCCCTTTATCTGAGGTTTCACTTATTCAGGGTCAACCATGGTTCAAAAAAATTAAATGGAAAATTCCAGAAGCAAGCAATTCGTAAGTTTTAAGTAACTTTTACTATAGTATGTTGTCACAATTGCTCTATTTTATTATTAGTTATTGTTGCTAATCTCTTATTGTGCCTGGTTTATAAATTAAACTTTATTGTGGGTGTTTACTGAAGGAAAAGGCAGTCAGTCTGGGGACCAGTATTATCTGTGGTTTCCAGCACCCAAGGAACTTCATGGAACATAACCTCTGCAGATAAGGGGAACCACTGTAACAATATGTGTGAAAGCACACGTTCAATGTGCTCCTTGTGTTTTTTAAATACTTATTAAAATAAACCCCACTATTTATAGAAAAAAATCCCTATACGACTGACACCCCTAAACTTGTCAGTGGTGGGTGTTTGTAGAGTGTTAGAAAGGACGGGGCAGCCTGATTTTAGAAAATCTCAGAATGTGAAAGCTCTTCATGTAAAATGTCACCAAGAATGATATCTAAGTGTGTGAGAATGGTCCATTTGACATCCTTAGGGTCCCTGGTGTAGAGTAAGCACTAACTGATGACAGCTATTATTAGTATTAGTGGTTATCATAATAGTACTGTGAGAAGACCCAGGCTCTAGCCCCAGCTGCAGTAATTTTTGACTATCTTAATTCCTCAGCTGTAAGGTGGGATTTCTGGTGCAGCCTCGCCCCTGACGTTGACGGTTCCCATGAGTCAAGGCTATGAAGGCCATAAATTGTGAATGTATTAATTAATAAGATCCTGGTCTTGAAGTGGTGAGAGCAGGGGACATCTTGGGGCCACAGGGACCCTTGAGATTCAATGCAACCTGCACATCAGCCTTTATACATCTTTCTCCTGTTTCAAAACTTGTTCCAAACTTTGAGGCCAATTTGTAGGAAAGGAAACTTCCTTTTTGCCTGTGGTTTAAGAAAAAGTTTTTTTTGATGTTGGGAAGAAGGAGGAGAGAGGTCACTCTAGTAAAGGACAGTGTCAGCCAGGACACTAAGCTGCTTTTGTCCCCAAAAGCATTTCTTGGGGTGGAGGAGTTCTCAGGTGCATCTCCTCAAGGGCAATTGGCACAGAACCCCAGCTGCCCTTCCTTCCTGACAGTGGCCAGTCCCAAGTTCACCAGAATGGACTGGGGTGAGCATCACTTCCTCCCAGGGTAGGCACTTTGCAGAGCCTCTGGTTTCTTCCTGCACCGAGAGCCGGCCTTGACTCTTAGGCTGCAAAACTGGCTTTTTCAAAAACATTTCTGTTTTCCCCGGCGTGAGCTCATCGGTCTGCAATGTCCATGTGGACTAATAGCAGGCTGGAGAGACTGTGCCCTGGGCGCCCCTCCCCACACTGTCCTCCACTGCCAGTGTCACCCCTAGAGCCAAGGCACAAGGCCACCTTCCTCTCCCTCCCAGCACCACTGCATTTTGATAGCAGATGGAGTGTGGGAGGAACTCCCACGCCACGCAGCAAATCGCTCCTGCCACCAGGCCCTGGCTGCCTAAAAGAAATAAGATCCAGCTCTTTACCACAACATGAAAGGGACAAGAGAATGACAGGCAAATATGGTTTTGAAAACTCCAACCACATCACAGGGAGGCTCTCCTCGCTCACCACCATACACCTTGGTATGGTTTCCTGTCTTTTCAATAGCAAAGTGTCTGTTTCTGCCATATTCTCTTGATGGCTCAGTGGTTTGATGGAGTTGGGTATTTGTTCTGTGTTCAATGTTTGAAAACAGATGTGGGAGGTCTGGTGACCCCGGAATTTCTCTCCCTTGCTGAGGCATCCAAGATCTGGCTCATTTTGGGGGGACTCCCAGACAAGGACTCCCTGTACAGAGTCTTCTTTTCAACTTGAGTGACATGTCTGCCCATTTGAAGTCTGGGCATACTGGCGGGGGTGGGGGACTGCCCTTAGCTCTTTTCTGTCCTTCAGCCTATAAGGGTGGTGTTGCACCAGTTTTCCTCTTAATATTAGTAAACAAAATTAACTTAGGAGTTTTTTCATGGTTGAGCCATGACAGACAATGGTTCTGATCAGTAGTTTACACTTGATTTATATGGTTCAGCCTGTAACTCACTCACTTACCTCTGAATTCTTTTTATCTTCTTTTTTTTTTTTTTTTGGCGGTACTGGGGTTTGAACTCAGGGCCTATACCTTGAGCCACTTCACCAGCTCTTTTTTTGATGGTTTTTTTTGAGATAGGGTCTCAAGAATTATTTCCCCGGGGCTGGCTTTGAATCGTGGTCCTCCTGATCTCTGCTTCCTGAGCAGCTAGGATTACAAGTGTGAGCCACCAGCACCTGGCTTTTTTTTTTAGAAAAAGTATTTTCTGTCTATACTTTTTGTGACCTGGCTTTTGCTTGGATAGATTCTATAAAATCAGCCTGGAAAATTCATTTTTTTTTCTCCTGTAAGCAATCTTGCTCAAATTAATGAAAGCCAATATTTGTTGAATGTTCACCCTATACCTGGCTTGTAGGCACATGACCTGTAGTGTTTATGATCCCATTTCAAA
Organism: Castor canadensis; assembly: GCF_047511655.1. Classification (NCBI taxonomy): domain Eukaryota; kingdom Metazoa; phylum Chordata; class Mammalia; order Rodentia; family Castoridae; genus Castor; species Castor canadensis. The sequence continues at coordinate 29,523,032 of NC_133404.1, read as the reverse complement.
GATGAGGAAGCTGAGGCCCAGACAGGGTAAGTAACTTGTCCAAGTTCACCCAGCCAGAGGTGGAAAGTCAGGACTGGAGACAGATAGTTGGCTCCATACTACATCAGAGTCTCTCTCTGTCCCGTCCCAGGAAACAGAAAAGGACAATTGTCTGGTTCCATCAAGGATTTTTTAAGCTTTGCCTGGAGAACAAAAACTAACTTGCAATGTCGATCAGTAGGAGTCAGAGGTTCAGTTTACTGGGTGTCTTCTTGGCCTGACTTGGTTCTTAAGTGATATGCTAGGGGTAGGACAGAGACTCTGGACCCAAGCTAGTCTTGTCACCTTCAGCAGCTCTTAGCCCTAGCTCTGTCTCCCCAGGACCCCAGGTGAGGATCGCCAAGAACCAGTCTGACACCTAAAGGGAAAATGATAACAGAATTGTTTATCACCTGGACATTTGCAGAGCACTCACTGTGACCACACTGTGCTTGATGTCTTGTGTTTATTGGGTCCCGTAACTCTCACACCACCCCTATCATGGCAGTATGCTATTTTAAAGATGAGGAAACTGAGGCAGAGAGCGATTCTGGGATTTTTTTCCAGGACCAGGGGTAATCAGAAGAGGTTGTCTCCTCTTTAGAGGGGACTGAACGGGCAGTCACTGTGCTGGCTGGAAGTCAGACACCCAGAATTCGTAGCTGGCAGTCTGGTGGCCTCATCAAATCACTGGACTCTGTTAGCTCCACATCTGCACCTTAATATGGAAACAGTGATGTCCAGCTCGAGGTGGGTCATGAACACATGCTTTGGGGTGAAAGTACTGGGTTTGAGCGAGGAGGAGACCTTCGTTCCTTTCCATGGTATCCTCTCACTCCTTTGATAAGTGAGCAGGAATCCAGCCCTGGGCTGTATGTCAGGGTGACCACTTCCTGCAAAGATGGATGGCTGGCCATTTCAGCACGGGCTCCACTGGGGCTGCTTGTCTGAGGGACAAAGGGGTTCTCTTTTACCCAGGCTGGAAATAGAAAAGAATCCCTGCCATTGAGTAGTGCACACTTGCCTGGGGACCCACCTCCCTCCTCAGTCTGGCAAGCACACTCCCTCCCAGCTCTGCATCCGGCTGTGACAGGCTTGGGAAGCATTGCATCTTTGTGCTGGTGGCACGACCCTCCTGGGCTCAGTCATTCTTTCCACAATCATGCTGGCCAGCCCAGTGGAGAAGGAATAACCGATGTCTCCTCTTTCTCTTTTGTTAGAGGAAGCTAACCAAGCTTCTGAGAGTGCTAGCCAAGCTTCTGAGAGTGCTCCTGTGTCTGGGTCACACTGCTGGGACCAAAGGATTGCTTTCCAGCGAGACTTCAAATGAGCCTTCAAGGGGGTGTGTGCCTATGCTCCACCAGCCCTGGCCATCAGGAGTCTGACAATAAAAGTGGTCCTTGTCAATATGGGACAGGTCAATTTTAATTTAGTGCCAGGGTCTTTGAGTGACACATGGGGCTGAGGTCTGGAGAGCAGTTCCTGGGACTGTGTTTTTCTCCTTCCCAGTTGCCTTCAACTACCTGAGAATTAAAGAAAAGAAAGCCACATCCACAATGGATGTCATCTTGTTATTGCAGACACTGGAGACCATGGACACAGGGAAGCCATTCCTTCACGCCTTCTTCATTGACCTGGAGGGCTGTATTAAGACCTTCAGATATTTTGCAGGGTGGGCAGACAAAATCCAGGGCAAGACCATCCCCACAGGTGAGTCCATGCCAGATAGACTCTACCCTCATTTGGGAGTCTCTTTGGAGACTCTGTCTTTTCCTTCCTCCAAAACCCCTCCAGGACTTTACCCCTCAATGCATTCTGCCAAGTCTCCCCATGACAGTTCACATTGAACTTGGGTTCACATCACTTCTTTTTGTAATAGACATGACTTGGAGCTGGTTGCCTTTGTGGTGGTGTCTCAGTTTCTTTCTTGTCTTTTTAACCACTTGAAATTTTTGGCCCTGGTTAAGTGAGTGTGTCCTTTCGCATTGTGTCACCTCTCTTCCAGATGACAACGTGGTATGTTTCACCAGGCATGAACCCATCGGGGTGTGTGGTGCCATTACTCCCGTAAGTATGGCAGTTTTTCTTGATAAATGGTTCTACCCCTTTGGAACTAATTCCTGATATGTTTTGGTCCACTGAGCATGTACTTGGTGGCGTGGAGCTCGGTGCATGGGGACTCTTGAGATGGATTGTAGATTAGATCCTGTTCCTGTTTCCAAAAGGCTGAAATAAGGTGTGTAACAGAGGCATGGTATATTCTGGCTGGAGTGGCCATTGTTCTTAAGGAGGTGGTCTCTTAGCTGAGCCTTGAAGAAAGGAAAGCCTTGGTCCCTAGGAAAAGGGGTTTCTAAGCTGTAGGAATGCCTGGGCACATGTGTGGAAGTGGCTGGGCTACATGCAAGGAAGCAGAGGATGACTGGTGGGGCCAGAGTCCCACATGGCAGGTGACAGGGGCTGGCTTCAACAGCCTTGGCTGCCCAGAGGCCAAGACTTTAGTCATTGGGCAGTGGGATTCTTGTAGGTGCGCAGGGGAATGAAATGGGGTCACCTGTTGGTTGGGGAAGTTCCAGGTCAGCTCAATGGCAACTGCATGAAATGAGGGTTGAAAAGGTGCTGTACAGCCAGGTGTGGCGGTACTCACCTATAATCGTAGCGCTTGGGAGGTGGAGGGAGTTTAAGCCACATAGCAAGACCCTATCCCAAAAAATCCCAAAAACCCAAGGCAAGGAGAACGTTACCCTTCCAGCAAAGGTTTTGGAGGGAGTAACAGTACTCATACAGCAACTTCACCTTTGCAGAGGGTACACATTATCACCTCGCAGAGTTCAGTTTGGGAAGCTGGGCAGGAATGCATTCTGATCATTGTACACTCCTATGTTACCCGTGAAACCCCAAGAAAAGCAAGTGGTCTCTATGGCGGCATCCTTGGGGCTCTGGAGTGGGGGCAGGGTGGACCCAGGTCCCCAAGATCCTTCCTGTGCTTTGTCGCAGTGGAACTTCCCCCTGCTGATGCTGGTGTGGAAGCTAGCGCCTGCCCTCTGCTGTGGGAACACCGTAGTCCTGAAGCCCGCGGAACAGACTCCCCTCACCGCCCTCTATCTCGGCTCTCTGATCAAAGAGGTAATATGCCTGAAAAGAAAATATTATGTATTCCTGATAACATTCCCACTCCTAGGAGCCAAACCACCATCCCAAGAAGTGACAATGGCTGCAGCTGAGAGCAGAGTGGGGAGGGCGGACTTTGTTTTGGTTGGCGGTTGGTTTTTTTCCCTCCTGCTTGTGGTCCCTGAGCTGTAAGCAACACCACTCGCCCCACGGGCCTGATGGGAACACATCCCTCTTATTAGGACTCAAACCTGTGGTTTAGGACTCAATAAAGGTTTTCCGGGGCGGGGGGGGGGTCACCCAAGAAGACCAAATCTTCAGCTAGGCTCTTCAGCAGTAGTGTGTGATATGAAATGGTCCTCTTTCCTCTTGGAGGTGTGGCCTTGCCAGCTGGCAGGGCAACTACAGACACGGGAACTGTCATCAGTGCCCCCTGCTCTGAGGGCAGTCCCCCTACCCCCAGGAAGTCACAACTTGGGGAAACAACTGCCCAGATATCTCCTCCCAGACACAGCTGCAACATGCTTTGGTCATTCTGTCATCGGCCTCCATGTAGCAAAGATTTAGAAAAGAAAACAGGAGGAAAGAGGGGTGGCAGGAGTGGGCCACGCATTCCACTTCTCAGCAGAGCTAATGTCACACATGCTGTGTTGCTTAGGTGGAGGCTGGGATGACCTGTAATTACCACCTTTCACCCTCCTTCCACTGGGGATGCAGGACATGGTGTCTGTCGTGTTAATGACTCTCAGATTCTAAAATCATGACAGTTACAAGGCAGTGCTAGGAAGGTGAACCTGCAAGCACCAAGCCCTTGTGTTCAGTAAAGCACAGCATGGCAGAAGTGGTGTCCTCCTTCCCACTAGTCAGGAGGCCCCGGATGCGTAAGAAGGGCACTGCCTTCAGCAGGTGCCAGCTCCGCTATGAGTGACCAGACACGCAGAGGGCTTGGAGGGATGTTTGCTTATTCCATCTGGAACACCAATAGGGCAGATTAAAAATTGAAAACTGTAGCTCCGGAAGGGTGCTTTGCAGGTGCCTGCAGTGCTGGCCAAGGAACCTCTCCTGCCCTCGGTGTATATGTGCACACACATTCACGCCCCACACCCACACACTCAGGTACACACACTCATACACACATACTTAGGCACACACACATGTGCTTATGCACACACACTCACACTCATGTGCACACACACTCACAGACATGCAGGCACACACACATGCACATGCATTCTTAGGCACATATGTACACATGTGCTTGTACACATGTGCTTGTGCACATGCACCCACTCATTTACACACATCCACACTTGTGCACGCACACTAGTCTACACATTCATGCTTGTGCACACACACGTGTACCCATTCACGCTCATGCAACACACTTGTGTGCACACTTACACTTGTGCACACATGTACACACGCTCATGTCCACATATATGTACACATGTGGACACATTTGCACACACACACTCACATACTCATATACAAACACAGAAACATACATGCTTTCACAGATATGTCCATATACAGTCACACACCCATGCTTTCTAATATGTACACGGTTACACTCACATAGACATACGTGTGCACACATACAGAGGTTCACACCCTCATGTACGGACACACGCATATTCACATACATTTTCATACATTTATATACATACATGCACTCACACCTACATACAACTCACTCGTGCTCTTGCACTGTCTCTCTCACACACGCACACACATGCACATTGGTGCAATGCTGCAGGAGGGCCACTGCCACCTTGTGGCCTCATGGTGCACTTGCTCCTGAGCCTCTGGTGGAAGCCCTTCCTGTAAGCCTGGAAGTCAGTGGACCTTCCTAGGGGCAGAGTTTGCACCTGGGTGGAGGTCAGCTCCCAGGTGCAGCTGACGTGTGCTTGTCCTGGGGAAGGTGTGTATGACCTGGGCCCCGATTCCTTGTGGAGATGCTGCTTTGTGTGGGGACATCACACAGCCTCGACCCTCTGGGCCCATGCACTGATTTGTGGCTCACACTGGTCTGTCCTCTTCCTCTGGTGCCATCTTGGTTTTCCTGCAGGTCGGGTTCCCTCCGGGTGTGGTGAACATCGTGCCGGGATTTGGGCCCACCGTGGGAGCTGCCATTTCTTCTCACCCGCAGATCAACAAGATCGCCTTTACAGGATCCACAGAGGTAACCCCCTTGTCAGTTACCAGCAGATGTGACCACAGCTATGTTACTTGACACCTGCCATTCCCTCTGAAAAGCTAAATATGATTTTTCTAGTACCTAACAATCAGTAATAGCCATTGGTCCAGTGTCTAAACTAAATACCTAGCTATTAGAACTTGAGAAGAAAAGGTTCAGAGAGAAGATAAAAATGTAAAACATCCAGAGGGCAAAGAACATCATAATTAGAGTGAAGAGTCAATAAACTGGGAGAAAAACCAGTTGTAATGCATGCATTTCTTCAAAGGATTTATATCCTTCATATGTAAAGTGCTCCTACAAATCAATGAGAAAAAAGGCAAACAGAGTGATGGGGAAATGAGTGTCTCAGAGAATAAAAATACTACATGCCCAATAAACCTAACCTCATTCACCGGCAGTCAGAGAAATGCAAGTTCAAATGAAAATCACACTCTCCTTTTGTCTGTCAATTTTGTAAAAATTGAAATTGAGAATATGGCATAAAGAGCTCTCACCTACACCATCTGTAGGGTAGAGGGTGAGATTTACGAGCATTGATCAAAAACTGCAAAGTGGACAGCTATGGATTCAGAAATTCTGTTTCCAAGAAACTTCGGTCCTTAGAGAAACACTCTCACAAGTGTTCACATATGCCTTATCTGTTCTGTGAGGTGTTTCACAGTCTTTATAACAAGGAAAGCTGTCCACAATCTCTTGTGAGGTACAAAAAAAGCAAACTGGGAAATTGTCTTCAATATTAGTAACAGTGTATGAATTGAACAGAGGGATTCCCAAGAAATTACTGTGCTTCCCTGGATTGGATCCTGGATATGAAGGACAGAGACTTCCCCTTTGATTAAGACGCAACTGCATATGGAATTGTTTTTAATGACAAAATCATCAAAAGAGAAATGAATAAACACTTCCCATGCAGCAGTGTCCCCGTGTCCCTCCAAGTCTGGTCCAGCTTGCAGCCTGTGTCCTTTCCTGCACATCTGTTGGAAGAGACTGCCATTCCCTTTTTTGTCAGCTAGTGTGGGCATTGTTAGAGTCTGTAGGCCTTACTCTAAAGCCACCATGTCCCAAGCATGGCATTAGAACAGTCCCTGGCTCTCTGCATGTACCTGGCCCACCCTGGGGACAGCGGTCTGGCTCCTGCCCTCCAGGGGCACCTGAATCTTCCTCTGCCTTCTCACTCAGCAGAAGTGTAGCCCCGGCCCTGTCTGGCTTCTCACTACAAGCCCTGAGCTCTCTAGGTGACCATGGGCCAGCCAGGTGGCACCCTCTGTGCTCATCAGCTGACATCAGGAAGTGACCTCTGTGGCTCCAGGGACGACTCAGCCAAAATGTGTCTCCATAATGGGGGACACCCTGCTACCTTCGGCCAGGAGAACATATCCTAACACCCCATAAATCAAAAGCCTGGAGCAGACTGAGTTTGTTTTTTCACTTTCCCTGGGGACAAACGTCATCACTGTGGGTCAGTTCCACAGCTCATCATCCATGAACTTGCAGACTCTTTTCCCCCCAGTGCTGGGCATGGAACCCAGGGCTTTGTGTGCTAGGCAAGTGCTGTACCACTGAGCACCCCCACGCTGCATCAAGCTTGTTGATTTTTCAAATGTGCTCAGACCTCAGTGTGGGAAGACTTCAACCCCATCCATCTCTAGGCCTTGGCATTTGTTGCCATCCTAAGGGTTTTCCAGCTCTGATGTTCTTGGCACTTGGCTTTGCTTGTTAGCCAAGATGAGTGACCGGCGTGCTGGGCCAGCCTCTCTCCTGCTACAGATAATGGAGAGACTGCCGGGCACCCTTGTGGTTGAGTCTTGCTACCTGCCATTTGATGGAAGGTTCTGGTTACCTCCTAGTGCACCGTTTTCATCCCACTACGTATGGTGGCCTCAGTCTTCAGCGGTGGCCTTTCCAGAGAATTGGTTCTTTTTCATCTTGAGGCCCAGGTGCCCTTCACCCTGCTTCCCTGAGTCTCAAAGCTTTCCTCAGATCACACCCAAGAGCCACCCATCACCACCTCCCCACACTGGGCTTACATAATCTTAGCACTATCGTCAAGGGGTGGTCCCTTGGTCCCCCAAGCCTTCAGCATCCTAGCTGGACCAGCCTGCAGGCCTCAGAGGTGTAGGCGCCAGGGCAGGTGAGCAGCTGCATGCCCGCTGGTGACTCCTTGGCCTCCCACCCATACCTGTAGGTGGAGTGGCTCACCCAAGGCCTCCAAGGCATCTGGTCTGTGAGAAGATGCTGGCCAAGGCCAGTGGAGTGAAGTGGTGGCAGCAACATCAAAGTCTGGAGCACCCTTGAGAGGCAGGTGGCCCTGGTCACCTTCGGGTCTGCCACCTCCAGGTCTTGTCCAGAACATTTGCTGATGTGCATGCCGGGGCCAAGTTTGCAGCATCCAAGATTTAATGTGGCTTCATTTTTATCCTGGAGGTTGGAAAGCTGGTTAAGGAGGCCGCCTCACGGAGTAACCTGAAGAGGGTGACATTGGAGCTGGGAGGCAAGAACCCTTGCATCGTGTGTGCAGACGCTGACTGTGAGTTGTGGCCCCTGTGGGCTTGGCTGGGGCTTCAGAGTGCCTAGAAATGTCTCTCACGTCCTGGTCCCAGCTCAGAACCCATTGAGAGGGAGGCAGGTACTCTACCAATGGGGGATGCTTTCCAGCTCAGGCCTGGTTCCTGCAGTCCCCCAGCCATGTACAGTCAGTGGACATCAGAAGGCCAGCTTTCTTACAAGATAGGAAGCACCTGGCCTACCTAGGTGGTAGCCAAGGGTCTGCCTGCTCTGCCCTCAAGTTGAAGTTCACCTTTCTGCTCTTGCAGAGCCAGAGCTGGGGCCGTGAGGAGTGGCCCCACACAGTGTCTCCTTCAGGCTCTCCTCTGCTGGGGAAGGACACGGCAACAGTGCTCCCCACTGTTGGGCATTCAGTGTTCTACCCTTGAGTTAGTATCTCCCTAGTGCTTCTGAAGAGTTGAGACATTTCTTCCTTCTTGTCTCCACCCTGACAAGTCAGAGGGGGATAGTGATGCTTGTAAAGTAACCCAGTGCTCTGGGGACTGTTTGTGTTTGTGCCACCTTTTCCTGGGAAAGCCATCTGCCCAGCAGTTTGTGTCTTTTTAGATATGCATGACCTAATATTAAAATATATGCTATTCTTGGCTGCTGTATCCACAGAGGGCAGAAAGGACCACACTGGGCATTCATTTACCAGCTGACAGGGTCATCTATAAAAAGGTGTGACTTTCCAAGTACTTTGAAGCACTTTTGCCTTAAAAATCAGCCTCCCCCACCTGTCCACTGGTACCAGAAATTCCTGTTGGAGAGAACGAAGTCTTCCATTCTATACTCAGATAAGGCTGGAATTGCAAATATCCCTGAGGGGGGGAAAATGACTGAACCAATTTCTCACTACAGTGTAAATGACTGATAGCAGTTTCTTTTCCTGAAGCTGGTTCCCAATGGAAGAGAAGATAGGATGGGGAACCAGCTCTGGGGAGGGGTGTGAAGATGGACTGCCCGTTTCTCACCTGGGTTTGTGCTCTCTTTGTGGTAGCAGCATCAGTGTTGCTAATGCTACATGGAGGAGTTCTGGGTGTCACCCAGTGAGACAGACCCACATTTGCAGCCTCAAACTCCCATCCCAAAGAGCTAGGTCTCCTATGTTTTGCATTCTTAGGCAACCATACTGGGAGTCCCACCTGCACTTCAGCTTGTCCTCTTGTCCTCCCAATGAGGACAACATCAGCAAAGCACAGGATGAGATCTGTGTAGGGGTTGGTTTTATAAGGCCATAAAAACACAACATGGAGTTCTTACTCCTCATCCAGGCAGTGCCAAACCACAAAATTAAATCCTGACATAATGTCAAGGGTGATATGCCACATCCCCACCGCTTCAGCCACCCCCCTTGCCCCAAACCCCCCAGCTGACTCCAGTCTGGGTGCAGGAAGTAGATTACCCATCTTAGAGAAGGGACAGTGTCAAGTTGGCCCCCAGCCCAGCCTCGGGGGTACAGGGAAGATGGAGGACCTTGTGACACTGTCCTGCTGGAGGACCTTGTGATACTGTCCTGCTGCTCTGTGGCATTGACTTCCTGCTCAGAGCCAAGTCAGGGTCCCTTGGGGCCACCCTAGTGGACCTGGAGCAAATCTCCTCCCAGTCCCAAAGCCACAGCTGTCTTGAGGCTCTTAACTCAAGATCTTGCATTTGCAAGGCATGCTATCCCACTTGAGCCACACCTCTGCCCTTTTTGCTTTGCTTATTTTGGGGGTAAGGTCTCCACGTCCTTCAGCTCTCCACCTACTTAATACTTGCCAAAGTGTTTTTTTTCCCACAGAACATCCGAAATGGGAAGCGCCCATTAGCATATTACAGGTACTGAGAAGTCCTGTAATCTGCAGATTTAACCCTAAACTCGATGGACCTGAAAATCCTTTTTCCCCACCCTCACTCTTTGGAAAATGCAGAAAACAAAATTAATTTCTGAAGCACAGCCATCTGGGGCCTGTTTTCTTGTGTGGGCAATTAGAGTTGCAGCTGTCGCCAGGCCTGCTTTAACAACTTAATCGCTTCCTCTTGCCTCGCCCGTCCCCCCAATCCCCCGCCTCCAGTGGACTTGGCAGTGGAGTGTGCCCATCAGGGAGTGTTCTTCAACCAAGGCCAGTGCTGCACAGCCGCTTCCAGGGTGTTCGTGGAGGAGCAGATCTACGCAGAGTTTGTCAGGCGGAGTGTGGAGTATGCCAAGAAACGGCCTGTGGGAGATCCCTTCGATGTCAAAACCGAGCAGGGCCCCCAGGTAACCCACTAATGTGTCTGAATCCATGGTTGCTCCTCTGGGGGCTGAAGTAGGCAGATGTATGGCCCCACCCAGGGTCTCTTGCTCCAAGGTCCCTCTGCCACTTGGGACTTTTGTTTAGAAACTGATCAACAATACACTCCCATCAGGAAATGGGGCTGGACTCAGGAGACATGGGGTCTAGGGAGGAGGCAGCTATTGCCAGGGAACAAGGCCAGCTGTCCATACCCTGCAAGCCTTCCTAGAGTGAGGTCCCCCCAGCAGAAGAGAGGCTGGACCCCAGCTGCAGAGCGCAGCCAGGGTGATGCCTGAACTTGTCTTGGCTCAGAGACCCCCAAGGCCACATGTATTACAGCACAAGATGACTGTGAGAAACCCGGATGGAGAAGCTCTGGGGAGGCTCCCCGATCTGGGCAGTAGGAGCGTCCCTACAGGCCTGGTTTGGGAGCCAGGGACGGGATGAAAATGACCATAACTATGAAGTTTAATAGCGTTTTTTTAAAGGGCACATCCTGTATCACTTTCTTGCTAATTACGCTGTCAAGCAGATGGATAAATATTTAAAAGAGGACTGCCTGCTCATCCCGTGCATTACTGAAAGGGAACTCGGCGCCACCCGCTGTGGTTTTTCTTTTCTTTCTTTTTTGCCAAAGTCTTTTGCCCAGAAGTGCCAAGTCATGGGTTTATGACAGACCCACTGGCATCTATTCTGGAAGGTTGCAGCTTGCCCACTGCATTGGCACCATGTGTTTACACAGGAAGCTGTTGGTCTGAGCTCAAGCTTGATTCTGTGGCTTTGTGAAAGTAACAAGGTCTTCATCTCCTTCAGTTTCCTTACCTGGAAAATGGGAGGAGGAGATAAATGAAATATTACGAGAATTTCATGATGCCTAGTATACTTGAGAAAAGGTAGTTTTTAAAATTTATTTTTTTTTTTTTTTTTGCGGTACTAGCATTTGAATTTGGGGCCTACACCTTGATTTTTTTTTTTTTGAGATAGGGTCTCACAAACTATTTGCCCAGGCTGTCTTCAAACCACGATCCTCTTGATCTCTGCCTCCTGAGTAGCTAGGATTACAGGCATGAGCCACCAGTGCCTGGCTTTTTTTTTTTTAATTTTTAAAAGGGAGGAAATTTAACTGACGATTCTCTGATTTAGATGTGACTTCAGCTATATTGTTCAGCCTTGCTTAGCCATCCTGTGAGGACACTGGCTGGGGAAAAGGGGACAAGGTGAACTTTTATGGCTGCCATGCCCTGGCCCACCTGCTCTGTGGCTTTGATGCCATGTATCCCTGGCAGAGAAGCAGTTTCACTGTCCCCAGCCTCAGCTAGTGCCACAAGGTGACCAGTGACCCTGGTTATTATGAAATCCACCATGACTTTTAGAACCAATCTAGAATCTATGGGAAATAGTTGAGCTATCTCCCCCACACCAAGGACCCCTTTGTACCCTGTCATTAATTGTAAGTCTGTTCCCAACGCTGCAGTCTGAACTCATGAAGCCAGAGACACAGAGATCTTCCCAGAGAGCAGGTCTAAGGGGAATGCATGTTGATTTCATCCATGTTTTCATGCCGTGGTTCAAAGTCCTTCTGAAAGCTCACTTAAGCTATCTAACCTCAGCATATTATTTTAGGATGCTGCTTATTTTTTTTTTTTCCTCCCAAAGTGCCTTTTCATCTATGGTAATAAGATTTTACTGGGAGGACTTACAGCTGTCTAAATAATCCTGTCTGTCTCATGCTTATAAAAGAGCTTGCTAACCCAGATCAGTGACCACTGCTGGACAGTCACTTGCTAGAATGCTCCAAAATCATTCAGGTTTACTTGGCAATAGAATAGCCAGGCACATAGACATTGCACAGGCCACCTGACCGGAGCAGAATCCGGAGTGTCCTCCCGGCAGAGAGGGCTGAGCACAGCCGTGGGCCAATCCTTTGAGGGCTGTATTTTCATGTTTCTGGTGTTGTGCCCTACTCTGTCATCTCACTTCCTGGCAGCAACTTCTTCCCGCAGTATGAGGCACTAGCAGACAATTATGGATGATTATGAGGTTTAAACAATGTGTTCCTTCGACTCACCAGGGAGAGTGAATGTGTAGGGTTTTCATGGGACACAGAGCCGCCTTGTAGGACAGATGGGGTCTTCCAGGTGGACATGGTTAGCAGCCAGCCAGGACCTGTGGCTGGAGAAAGGCCCTTGAGTGAGCTCTATTGGCTCCCAGGGAGAAGAGAGAGGCTCAGTAACACCTGGAAGTTTTAAGCCAAGGTTTAGTTCATCCTGCAAAAAGCTCAAAGGACCTGCAGCTAGATTCAGTGAAGTTGTTTTCCTTATTTTTCTTAAGTGGGCTCCCACGCTTGTAGGGCTGAACTCAAAACACCTATTAAGGTCCACAGGGAAAGGGTGCACCCCCCCCCCAGCCTTCCCACCCTCTCATCAGTATAACTGCTCTTCCCCTCCCCCACCATGTTTCTGGTGGATCGCTCTAAAATTTCTTTATGGGTATCAAGCGAATGTAATCAAGCAGTCTGATTACTTTCTTTTACAAAGTAGTAACAGTTTTATTGAGAGTGTATTGTGTGAGAGACTGAGTGAAGGCAGGAAGTACACTCCCAAGGAGGGCAAGAGCCCCCCCACCCCCATATTTCTTTATGAAGGGATACCATGATAGCGCTATGGTTTTGCATCTTGTGTATTGCTCCTTAACAAGAAACTCCAAGAGCCTCTAATACTTGTCCATAGGCACCTGCTTTGCTCTTTCCCACATGCAAATAGATTTCTGCTGGATGAAGCCACCAAAACTCTCCCACCCACCCCTGCCCCTGGCCCCACTGGGTGCTGGGGATGGAACTCAAGGCCTTGTGCACATGAGCTAAGTGCTCTACCACTGAACTCCATCCCCAACCCCTGATGCAATTTAAATAATGTCTTCTGACCAGCATAGGGGTATGTAAATCACAGTGCTGCAGAGTGTGTGATTTCACACATGGAAGGAAATCCACAGGACAGATTCCCCAAAGTGGGATTGCTAAGTAGGAATATATTTGTAATTTATGTTAAGCATTGCCAAATTATGTTCCAGAGCGGATGAACCAACTTAGGTCCCTACTAACATAACACAAGTTTGTCTGTTTCTTCAGCATTACCAACAGAACACGGATTCTTGCCCACCTGAGAGTAAAAATTAGCATCTCATTTGGTTTTAACATCCTGTATCTTTTAAATAAGTAAGGTAGACCTTTTTTTGTTTTGTTTTGGCGGTACTGGGGTTTGAACTCAGGGCCTCATGCTTACTAGGCAGGCGCTCTATCACTTGAGCCACTCCACCAGCCCTTTTTTTGATGTTGTGTTTTTTCACCAGCCCTTTTTTGTGTTGTGTTTTTTCGAGATAGGATCTTATGAACTATTTGTTCTGACTGGCCTTGAACTGTGATCCTCCTGATCTCTGCCTTTTGAGTAGCTAGGATTACAGCATGAGCTCCAAATACCCAGCTAAGGTAGAACGTTTGATCATATGTTTAAAAACCATTTGTGTTCTGTTTTCTGCTAGATGTACATTTGCTTTGCAAAATACGTTTTTCTCTAGTATTGTTGGGTTTTTTTTATTACTTCTACAACCTCTTTACATGGAGATCAGAGACATTAGCTTTTTATGAGATGTCCTGCCAATATTTTTCCCCAGTTTGTAGTTTTTTCTTTGACTTTATGTCTGATTTTTTTCACTTCCTTTTTATTAAAAAAATACTCAAATTTATCCATCTTTTCTTTCTTGGCTTCTATATTGTAAGTCATAGAAAGGCCATCACCACTCTGTAAGTAAGAGCAACTTCCCACATGAAAAAATTCTAAAACTTTTATGGTTTCATTGGTCGTTTCTTTGACCTATTTGGAACTTTCTTGGTATAAGGTGTGAAGTATGGATCAGACTCAGTATTATATTTTATTTATTACTTTGGGAGGGGGAGAGTTGAGACATGGGTCTTGCTAGGTAGCCCAGGCTGGCTTTGAACTCTCAGTCTTCTTGCCTCAGTCTCCTGAGTGCTGGGATTGCAGGTGTGTACCACTACATCTGGCTTCAGACTGAATATTTTAAAATAGGACCCAAATTTCATGAGTTGGTCAGTCACATGACATGAATGGTTTATTATACCCTCCTCTTCCAGAAAAGTGAAACTTTTCCTGAGGGACAGACGGTCATCCAAATCCTTCATTGGGCTTACTTATTTTTTTCTATTTAATAGTATTGGAATGAAACCCACTCTCCTATCTAGAAGTCTCAGTTACAATAAACCTATTGGAGCTCTGTCTCTCCCAGCCTAAGAAGAAGGGCACTGTCAATGTGGTTGTAGCCACCATAAAGAACAACTCTGGAAGAAGACTGGTAGATGGGGGCAGAAAGAGAAGTCTCCCACAATGATCTCCTTTCCATAGTTAGTTGGGTACCATGTCCCCCATCTGGGTGTTATACCATGGCACAGGGCACACTTCAGCCAAGGACACCCCTAGACAAGGCAGCAAAGGTGGAGCCTTTTTGACAAGCTGGCTTCCCACCTACCAAGGAGCAGCTCCTGCACCTACCTTGAGGCTCTCTCCACTGTTTCCAGGGGTGCCAAGTGAGGTGGTAAGCTTTTCTGCTACTTCCCTGCACCAGGACAGGAGAAATCTAGTAACTGTTCCCCCAGTCTGTGGTGCCAAGTGAACAGGGTGCAAGGTTGCCAGATGACCTACACGACCCATTAGATTTGCATTTCAGATAAACAAGGAATGACTTTTTAGAGTATGCCCCAAACAATATTTGGGATATACTTATACTAAAAAAAATTCTGTGTTTTTCTGAGATTTAAATTTAGATGGATGTCCTGTATTTTTGTGGCTAAATCCAGCAACCCTAGCAGGATGCAAAGAGTTGGGGAAACCAAGCATGTGATCATTTAAGACCCTTGGACTGGCTCCATGCTACGGAGAAGGGGTCAGATGTGAATAAACCCACACTAGGGCATGATGAAAACAGCTTCCCCTGCCATGGCTCCCCTGTGCAGAAGAGCCCAGATTTGTGCATCAGAAGAATATCTGCCACAAGCTACACTGATGACCTGACATAGGACTTGCCAAGAACATGCAGAGGAGGAGACAGCTGATGGCACCAAAGGCCATTGAAAATACAAGATGGCGGCCACTACCCAGAAGTCAACAGCTCTAATTCCCCTCTGTGTTTTACAGATTGATCAAAAACAATTTGACAAAATCCTTGAGCTGATTGAAAGTGGGAAGAAGGAAGGAGCCAAGCTGGAATGTGGGGGCTCTGCCATGGAAGACAGAGGGCTCTTCATCAAACCCACTGTCTTCTCAGAAGTTACCGACAACATGAGAATCGCCAAAGAGGAGGTACGTGTGGCTACAGCCCAAGCTATGGCCCCAACAGTCCTTCAAATAGTTCTTCTCTAGGGCCCAGGGATCCCAGAAGTCTTTGCGGGGTGAGTATTTTCCTTTTCAGTGGGGCCTTTTTTCCTCTGGACTCTTTCAGGAGCCATCTTGCCCCATTTCTTCTTGCCACTCCCAAGGACTGCAAAACAGCTACAGTGTGTTCTAGTTGTTTCCATCATTGTTCATGGTCTCCTGGGAGCAAAAATCCCTCTCCTGCTCCCAGCATGGCCCTGAGTTAGTTATGCAGCCCAGGGGAGGGAGCTTTGGCCACTTGTGAGTGTTGCCAGGAACCGAGCTGTGGATTTAGGGCCCATAGCTACCTTTAGTCACCCAAGATTGACCTTAAAACCATAAGTATCCACTCAAGGAATGTGGCCCAGCTACAGTTCTCATTGCAGTTTTCCATCATGGCATCCATGGGAATGATAGACATTAAGGAGACCACCAAGAGTGCAGCTCTGCCTTTGTCTCTCAATCCCACTCTTAGGCCAATGGGAACTGATCCTCTGTAGGATTTAGAAGACACAGCCTGATGCTGGGTGGTTAGACCCTCTGAGGTGGCCTTTTGGGGGCATGAAGAAATACACACTGTCAGGGTTTCCTGGTCAAGCATTTGATAGACTTTCTCCTTGAGATTCTGATGGGTTACTAACCCTGCTGTGATGGCTTGGAGCTCAGCTCTTTAAATATCCCCATGGTGGGTGATTCTGAGGAATGAGGGATGGCATTTCCAGAGCTGGAGCACCATCTTGCTAGGATAGAAGCCTGCCCAATGGTGAATTGCCACAAGCTCCCCACAAAATCTCCTTCATATGGACAAGCCTTTAGCTCTTCCCTTTCTTTGCTGTGTTGTAGCCTGTGTGACACTGTCCCATTCCCTCCCCTGGGAGTTACCATGGAAACATCCTCATTGATGGAAAACAGCTCCAGGAGGTCAGGGCACATGGTCCTACAGTCCTACCTGTGAATACCTTCTGAAAGAACTTTCCAGAAAGTCACGCACAGGTGTTGTTGTCTTCTGTGCAGCCTGACATGCATGGGTTACCTCAAGGCTCTCAGGCTGGGGGCTCTCAGAAACCTTGATGAGGAGGAGGGATCATAAATGTGACATATAGCTGGGTGCCGGTGGCTCACATGTGTAATCCTAGCTGCTTAGGAGGCAGGGATCAGGGGGATCTTGGTTTGAAGCCAGCCCGGGCAAATAGTGAGACCCTATCTTGAAGATACCGAATACAAAAAGGGTTGGTGAAGTGGCTCAAGGTGTAGGCCCTGAGTTCAAGCCCCAGTACTGCAAATAAATAAGTAAATAAATAATAAAAATAATGTAACACATTTTTTGGTTATTTAAAAAAATTTTTTGTTCCAATTTAATTCTTCCTTCCCCTTCAGATTGCAACCCTCACACAGCTAAAAAGGTCCATGGTGGTCCTTCTTCTCCACTCCTCATTGTGTGAGTGTGTGGGCTCTGGGTCTGTGAAAAAGACAAACCCAAGAGGGTACCTGCTCAGAGCCTACAGTTCCGTTCACTGCTGTTCTTGCAATTTATCAGATTTTCGGACCAGTGCAGCCAATATTGAAATTCAAAAATATTGAAGAAGTGATCAAAAGAGCCAATAGCACTGACTATGGACTCACAGCAGCTGTGTTCACCAAAAACCTGGATAAAGCCCTGAAGCTGGCTGCAGCATTGGAGTCTGGAACTGTCTGGTAAGTTGAGAGGGAGAGAGAAAGAGAGAGAGAGAGAGAGAGCGAGAGCGCGAGAAAGAGAGGCTGTACTGAGTTGTTTGCATGCTGATTTCACTTTTCTTCCACTAACAGAGAACATTTAGCTTTATATTATGTGCCACCACTGTTTAAGTGCCTTGTCAAATTCTTGTGGCCACCTTCAGAAATGGGTACCCTATGATTTAGGTATCTCATCTTACAGATGAGGAAATCAAGACAGAGAGGTTGAGGTTGTGTCCAGGGTCACACAGCTTGTACAATTGTTCCTACAAATATATTGGTAGTACTGGGGTTTGAACTCGGCTTCGTGCTTACTAGGCAGGTGCTCACCACTTGAGCCACTCCACCAACCCCAGGACTCCCTGCAGACACCAGAATCTATGGATACTTAGGTTTCTAAGTGGTGGAGTATGTGTGCACCTGTAAGCTTGAAATCATTTCTAGGTAACATAATACTGATACATTGTAAATGCTGAATAAATAGTTGTTACACTGTATTGTTTAGGGGGAAATGACAAGGATGTAAATCTGTTACATGTTCAGAATAGATGCAATTTTTTCCCCAAATATTTCAACCAAGGTTGATTGTAAGGATGTAGAACGTGTGACTACCAAGGGACGGCTGTGCATGGCAGATGGGGCTTGTGCCTGTGACCAACGTCACACAGCTATCTGACTTTGTTTCTGCTTCTGATTCTATAGTCAGTACTTGCTCATCTGCAAAGTATGAACACCAGTCCCTGCCTCATGATAATTTTGTAGATTATATACTTTAAAAAAATTTTTTTCTGGTGGGATTAGGGATTGAACTCAGGGCCTTTTGCTTGCTAGGTAAGTGAGCTGGGATTACAATCATGAGCCACCTTGTCCAACCCAGATTACATATTCTTATCCCTATTTTAAAGATGAGTGAATCTCAGCTCAGAGAGGTTGATTAACTAGCGTACAGCCACATAGTCCTGGAACAGAAGAACTCTGAGGTCAGGCAGATCTGCGTTATTTCAAAGCTAATTCTTATTCCCCTGTGCCATAGTTTTTCTCTTCTTTGTTTTTGTCCTCTCATCCCATTCCCATCCCATTAAAAAAACTCTAGACTTCAGTGTATTCACATTTTAGTTTCTGGCAGGAAGAATGAGGCGATAGAAGTTAAGAGCACACTGTGTTTTAGTTAGTGAAACTTTGCCAAAAGGCCATGCATTGGGCCAGCGGCATCCTGCATCCCATGCTTCCTAGCTGAAACCCATGAGATCCAGGTGAGTCTTCTCTAGATAATCGCCCGTGTCTTTTTCCTCTTTTTCTAGGATCAATTGCTACAATGCACTGTATGCACAGGCTCCATTCGGTGGCTTTAAAATGTCAGGAAACGGCAGAGAACTGTAAGTATTTTAATTCCTTTAAGTCTGCTGACAGGCTGAATTAAAAAATACAATAGATTTGCAGCTCAATGAGCTAAGATCATGGCCAGTGATCCCCCAGCACAGTGATCCACCCTGTCACCAAGGCTGGTGGTCCCTTTCCTGGTCTGGATTCCTCCCTCTTTCTTCCTCCCTCCCCAACCTTGGCTTTCCCCACCCTCATCCTCATCCCCAGGCCCCACCTCCAGCCTCTACCTTCATGCCCTGCCCAGCTCCTGTCACATCAGAGACATTCAGTAGGTCTTTGGGCCTAGGTTTGTGGAATGAGGACATAGCATCGAACAAGTACACTTTTTGTCAAACATAGGATATCGTTTCTCACACAGATCTCCACTCCAGGCAGGGAAGACAGACTGTGACCCAATCGGGCTCCAAATCTGGTGGGCCTGGCTTTCTGAGCCCAGCAGAAGCCCTGGGTACATATCCTGGGTGACTCTGGCTCCTTCTCGATGCTTCCTTGGGAGGTTCATGGGGACTTGTGGTCCCTCCATGTTTCCTTTCTGTCTGGCCTGCTGAGAAAATGAATTTCATAGGTTGAGATTCATGGACAGGCTTTCATGTGTTTGATGCAGGCCCAAAGCTGGATGGAGCGTCCCAGGGGTGGAGTCGCTGTGGTCTCCAGCTGGACGCTGGCTTCCCGGGTTTTATTAGCATGTGGATAAACATCTCGCAGGCTCAATGTTCCCAGGGAACCATCTGTGACAACACCCCAGGCTGTTCCTGGAACATTTCTGAGGGCTTGAGCTCTTCCTTTTATTTAAGCAGTTTGTGTCACTTCTGTATAAATGCATTACCTTCTATTTGTTTGCACATCTTACAGTGGGAACTCTAGCATTTCCCCTTGACCTTGGCCTTAGTGGGGATTTTGCATGGCTCTGCTTAAATTCTTAAATATATTAGATTCTTAAAGATATTAGGATGGAATGAGGTTGGGCAGTCTGCATGGAATTGGGGTCCCCCGCCCTACTTTGGTCTTTCTTTCTACTCCATCTCTGTCTCAGCACTGGCTCCAGAGCCATCTGCCTGTCTATGTGGAGAGTATGCCTTGGTGTCTCCTCCTTATGCCTGGTTCTCCCTGTAGAGAACTTACTCTTTTATATATATATATTTTTTTCTTTTTTCTTTTTTTTATTATATTCATATGTGCATACAATGTTTGGGTCATTTCTCCCCCCTTCCCCCCGCTCCCTCCCTTACCCTCCCTAACCCCTGGCTACCAGGCAGAAACTATTTTGCCCTTATCTCTAGTTTTGTTGTAGAGAGAGTATAAGCAATAATAGGAAGAACCAAGGATTTTTGCTAGTTGAGATAAGGATAGCTATACAGGGATTTGACTCGCATTGCTTTCCTTTTTTTTTTTTTAATTATTTTATTATTCATATGTGCATACAAGGCTTGGGTCATTTCTCCCCCCTGCCCCACCCCCTCCCTTACTACCCACTCCGCCCCCTCCCTCTCCCCCACCCTCAATACCCAGCAGAAACTATTTTGCCCTTATTTCTAATTTTGTTGTAGAGAGAGTATAAGCAATAATAGGAAGGAACAAGGGTTTTTGCTGGTTGAGATAAGAATAGCTATACGGGGATTTGACTCACATTAATTTCTTGTGCGTGTGTGTTACCTTCTAGGTTAATTCTTTTTGATCTAACCTTTTCTCTAGTTCCTGGTCCCCTTTTCCTATTGGCCTCAGTTGCTTTTAAGGTATCTGCTTTAGTTTCTCTGTGTTAAGGGCAACAAATGCTAGCTAATTTTTTAGGTGTCTTACCTATCTTCACCCCTCCCTTGTGTGCTCTTGCTTTTATCATGTCGCATTGCTTTCCTGAACTCACTCTTTTAGAAGCCTCGTTCCTCCCCCTGGTGGCCTGTTTGTGTTTTCTGAACTTCGTCTTGATCACCTCTTAACGTCTCCCATCACTGGGGACCAGTGTCCCAGACTGGGGCCACCTGTGTTCCCTCCAGGATACTCCAACAGGAGTAGCTCTGGTTACATCTGGCATTTGCTGAGCCTTAGCAGCCTCCAGCAGAGCCTTATGTCCTCCTCATGACAGTCCATAAGAGGGGACAACTGTTTTCAGAAGAGCTACTGAGTGACAGAGTTGGGAATGAACTCTGGCAGCCTGGTCCTTGGATCCCCCATGGTACAGGGCCTTGTTCGACAGGGCTCATCTTTGTAAGCTACCTGGAATGAAGCCACCTAAGCTAGTGTGGTCAACTTGTTTCCTCTGATTTGCTGCCTTCAGCCAGGCAGGTCATGAGGGCTGGGGAACGGATAACCCACACAGTGCTTGTCCCTAAGGCCAGCAGCAAGAACTCTAGTCTCCAAAGCAGCCATCCTTGGATGTAGAAATTGTAAGAAGGTGTGTGGGGTCCACCTGATTCCTAGTTCGTCTGGCTCCCTGGCGATCCACAGCCTGGTCTTCCTCACCCCCACCTATTCTGGCTGCACCTTTAGCCCCTGAGTGCCCCCTTGCCTGTCTCCCAGCATCCACTGGACACCGTCCGTGTTTCACCCTTCTGGTTAGCCATAGTGGGGACTTTTTGGAATGTGGTTTTTGGATCCTTGGCATATATTTCCCAGTATTTATATATTTTGATAAAATGTTTAAAAATAATTCACAAGGAGCCTGAAAACTGCCTTGAAAACTAATTTCTATGTTCACTGTCTCTAATTAATGTCTTTGTGTCACAGACAGTTCCCCTTTTTCATGCTGGAGCACCCTGCGGTGGATTCCATGGTTTTCCCCAAACCCATCCGCCTGATTGGGCTGATTACCAGCCACCCACCATGGGCCCCTCTGGGATCTGCTGCTGGGCTGGTCTTGGGATGGAATCTGCAATTTCTCTTCCTCCTGGATGCTTTGCTTCTTAGTTCTTTGTTTTGCTTTTAATAAAAGTAAGACAATGACCTAAAAACTGCACCTGTAGAAATATGGAAAGCCACGATCTCCTCCCCTGAACCTGTCCCACATGTTAGGTCAGTGCTGTACATTCATTTATTTATTCTTTCATTCATTTGGCAAATATTTTTTGAGCATCTTTGACACTCCAGGTGGGACGTTAGGTTGCAGGGCATAATACAGTCACCTTCATTGTCCCCCTGACATTCTGGGGAGGCTCATTCAAGAAAGGCTGGCTTTATAGATGGCCATGATTCCCAAGGTGGATGAGACTGTGCAAGGTGGAGGATACCATGTTGGGTTGAAGAATAGCAGCAAGAACTTGAACTAGGACAACATTGGAGACATAGGAAGATTGAGGGGACCCTTGTCCTTATTCTTACAATGATTATAATAGGATTTCATCACTCCTCTTAATTAAGTTGATAAATCATTAATAATTTTGAATTGTCGCAATGCATTATTTGCTCACTTGTAGAGTGTGTTGTGCATTTTCTACACGTTTTTATATATGATAATATAAATTCATGTGTTCTTTCCTATTTTCAGAGGAAATGGGAATGAGCTACTTTTGGCTCTGAAGAGTAGGTTTTGGCTATCCTTCCATTCTTTTTATTAATAGCCTCTCATAATGGACTTTTGTGTTATTTCCAAGGGTTTTTGCTATGACAATCCATGCTTATATATTTCCTTGTATATAAATATTTACACACTTGTGGGAGATTGTTTTCAGAATAAATTCCTAGCATTGAATAATCTGCCACTTGAAAATGAGCTTGGCACTGTTTTGGTTTGCATTTCTTTTATTGTGAGACGTTTAGTGCCCCTTTCACGCTTACTGGAACTTGTATTTCTTTTTCTGTAAACTGACTGTGTCCTTCATTCTTCATTCCATTTGGTTGATTGATTGTTTTCCCTATTGGTTTTTGAGAACTCTTTATATATTGAAGAAAGCAGCACTCTTTCTCATGAAGGTTGCAAATGTTATTTTTCTTTTTTTGGTTTTTTACTTGTCTTTTGGGGTATTTTTTAGTGGTGTATCTGCATGACAAAAGTTGGATATAGCATCCTATCTGTGGCTTTTCTAGCTTATGTTATGTCTAGAAAATATTCTGAAAGAATTTGCTTGTCATGGATTCTCGAACTCTTATGTTTTAAGAAACTACCTAAAAATCTCAATGACACACTATTAATAGAATAACATAACCTTCCCCACTTTTCACCTAGCACATAGAAGGTGTTTTATGTGAGTTATCTGACTGTTATAACTGTGAGGAGGTGAGAGTATCCCATTTCACAGATGGTGAACTGAGGCTCAAGGAAGGCACAGGACTTCATGGTTCTAACTAGTGCATCTCCCTTTTGAGCAGGTATCAGAACCACTTGAGGGCTTGTTGACTACAAATTTCTGGTTCAGAAATTTCTGATTCAGTGAGCCTATTAGTTTTGTAACAAAACCCCACAATTAATAGGTCTTAAGCAACATAAACATGTTGCCTTCCAGCTCTGTGGGATAACAGTCTGACACAGGTCTCATTGACGTATGACCAAAGTGTGTGCAGGGCTATATTCCTTGTTCCTCTTTGGAAGCTGTTGGGAGAATGTTACCTTGCCTTTTCCAGTCTCTGGAGGCTGCCTTCATTCCTTGGCTATCTCTATCTTCACAGTCAGCCCTATGGCATCTCTTTGTCTCTTGGTACTCTCTCCTTCCACTCTTTTTTTTTT
Source organism: Castor canadensis (assembly GCF_047511655.1). Classification (NCBI taxonomy): domain Eukaryota; kingdom Metazoa; phylum Chordata; class Mammalia; order Rodentia; family Castoridae; genus Castor; species Castor canadensis. Next base: position 29,499,731 of record NC_133404.1, on the reverse strand, counting down.
TTTTTTTTTTTTTGGTGGTAGTGAGGTTTGAACTCAGGGCTTCACATTTACTAGGCAGGTGCTTGACCACTTGAATCATGGCCTCAGCCCATTTTTTGCTTTTACTTATTTTTTGGATAGGGTTTTTTGCCCCAGGGCCAGTCTCAGACCCTAAGAGACCCTACTCCCTACACCTCCCAGTACCTGGGATTACAGGTGTGTACCACTATGCCCTGCCTCTTCCACTCTTAAGGATCCTTGGACCCACCCAGATGATCCAGGATAGTATCTCTCTTTTTGAACTGATTAGTCACTTGAATTCCATCTGCAACGTTAGGGTGCAAAGGGAAGTCGTTTGCCATGTAACCTAATATATTCATGGGTTCAGGCAGTGGGATATGGACATTTTAGGGTCTGTATTCTTCCAGTGGGTCTGGGGAAGGCCTGGGAACCTGCATTTCTATCATGTTCTTGTCTCCTCTGATGATGCTAGTTTGGGCACCACACTTAGGGGACTCCTGGTTTAAAGGAGGAGATGGGATTATGTCTCAGGTCTTTCTAGTAGAGCCTCCAGGGACCACTCAACTTCTACCCCTTTCCTTGCATCAGCACACTCTGTTCTTTACTTAACAGCAGAACCCATGCAATAGAAGGATTAAAACGTCCAAAGCTGCCACTAGGAGCTGCCATAAAGATAGCCCAGGATCACCTGGCCTGTGTAAGACTTAAAGAATGGAAATATACCAAAGATGCTATGGCCTTCCTGTGTCCAGTCTGTGCTAACTAATGTCTGTTCCCCTCATCCTGCAGGCTAGCCTCTTTCCCCTTAGACCTGGTCACCAGCAATGCCCTGCAAGGCCAAATGGTCCTGTGGCCACAGCTCACATCCTCAGTAAATAAGCAACCTTGAACTTCAGCCTCTTCTGTCTCTTCAAACAGCTCTAAATTGCTACCTATAACTTACAAGCTCAGTGTCATTTCTGATCCTGGCTCCCCATTGTCTGTCCACCTGCCCTCTTTTCTGCTCTGTCTCCCTGCCCTGGGGGAATTCCCCCCAATTCCTGGTTTTTCTTTCTTTCCCTCAAAGGCAAAGCCTTAGTCCTTCAGACTATTTCAAAAGTGTCACATACAAAAGCAATTTAAATTTCCATTTCCAGTTACTTAAGCTTGCATCATAGGCCTGGCCTCTACTCTACCCAGGCATCACACTTAGGCCTTTTTTGCATAAGCCCCAAACCCCAAACTACCCAACAGAGTGATCAGGAATTAGGACACTTTCCCAAGAACCATGAATTGACATGCACAGTGTGAATGGTCCCCTTTCCTATTGTCACAGAGGTGAATATGCCCTGGCTGAATACACAGAAGTGAAAACTGTCACCATCAAACTTGATGACAAGAGCTCCTGAAGGGAAGGTGGTCTTCTCCCTCAATCGCTGGACAGCTGAATGTGACAGATCACACTTGCAGAAGGAAAACACGACACTACCAATCTTCGGTGACATTTCTTCTGGACACTTTCAATCTACTGGAGCTGAATGGTTTTTATTTTTCTGGATTTCTCATACTCATGTTTTATTGATTAAACTGTGGGTACCCATACGTTGTGTATGAAATTGCAGTCCTGCCCTGGGAGGGAGCTATTGGCTATTTTTGATTTTGCCTTCACAGTAAAACCCCTCAGGGACTTGTTATCCAGAGATAGTATTTGAAGTGTCCAGCAGCTGCTTCCGTTTGCTTTGCTCACTCTGACTCCAGGAAGAATTTGGAAAGAGCTCCCTGCATGTTCTACAAGCAGGTCCCTGCACCTGTGGTCTCAGAGTCACCTGTGCAAGACCCTCCTCATTTTGAGGTAGGGTGGGACCATCCAGAAGGAAAGGTGGCACTAATATTTTAAAAAGGGGGGGAGTTGAGGCTGCAATATGAGGAGCTTTGGGAAGCGGACACTGTGAAAGGGTGACAGAGGCCTTAGGCATGCATAGGTATGGGTCTTGGAGGGCTATATGTTGATATTGACTATGGGGTTCACCTTGAAACTAATCAAGCCTTTGGAATATGACTGAATTGACATCCTAAAGAGCTTACTCTAAAATTATATGATGGTCTACTTTCACCAAGGCACTTTCTTAGGCAGAGGACATTATTAGTGTCACTTTGCCACTGAGAACCTAACATTCTAGTACCACAATCACAGAGCAAGTCTTAGGATAATTAAGTCCCATACTTAACAAATCAAAGCCATAATTCCCCTATTATAAATTATGCATTTCTACCATATTCAGTAATAAATTATGATAAGCCTTTGTACTTTTCCTTTTCTCCAGCATTCATTTTTGATTAGTAAAAGGCACGCAAGAGGGAAGACTTTGTTACAATGCAGCCCTGTTTCTTTAAAGTCCTGATTTGGTATTTGTTTCTGATTAGCTAACAAAGAACACCTGGATTCCAGAGACGACCTGGGTCTCCATCTAAGTGACCTGGATATTTCACTAGCAGTTTAGGATTCTTTTTCTTTTCCTTGTATCCAAATAAGGAGCAATTCCATGTTTTAACTTGGACATCTGAGAGCATTCCCCTATAGCCTTCTAAACCAAAACAAACTTAAGCTGTGTTATTCAGGTCCTCTTGTTGTTATTAACTGGTGCTTTTTGAGTTGGAAAACTGATGGCGCTTATGTTAGAAGACTAAGTTGAAGGGGGCAATGGTGAAATGAAGGTCAATGTCAGAAGCCACATGTGGATAAAGAAAATCATACGTGAATTAGGGCTATCATCCTTGGTGGAGATATGCAATTCATCTTCATCTTCTTCAACCCATCCTTTGCCACTTATCCTCCCAGTAACTTGTCCAATCAGGATTTGATCTTGTACACTGAATTTTTGGTGTCTCAAGTAACTATAGACACTGCCTTTATGGCAGTACATTAGAGGGTCCTATTCTTTCATTGTACAATAATGCCTTTAATATGAGATGCTACACTATTTATAATTGGTATAGTTATTGTATCTTTTTATAGCTGTAAGTACACAGAGGTGGTATATTTAACCTTCTGTAATATACTGTATTTAGACATGAAAATCTATATAATGTTAGATTTCACCTTCTTTTAAGGTTTACTCTTGTGGTATGGGTTAACAATCCATTGGACTGGGAATTCTGATCCTAACTGCAGATTGGACTCAACAATGGTAAAATAAATTTGGATATTTGAGAAATGGTATATGTTTTCATTGAAAGACCAAATCCATTTAAATTCTGTGGCAAGCCTTTCTCTTTCTAGAATTTTTGTATCATATGGCCTATAACAAAACAGTATCCGTGCCAAGAAAAAAATTACATTTCTAGTTGGGCAGACTCTTTGTTTTTTTCTGAGTGTAAACCTATGGTCGACTTGGAGGTCCATCAGGGCAGAGAGCTCAGCCCTGTGCCTGAGTTGGCTAGGTTTAAGATATCTTCTAAGCTGCCTGAGTCTCTTTTTATCATGAAGCAACAAAGGTGATGTGTGTATAAAGTAAGAGTTAGCATCACACTCTCCAGCCATGACCACTGGGTTCATTTTTGTGATTTCTCTATGATCCAGTATTTGGGCTGAACACAGGTAAAGTTCTTAAGGCTTCTAACCAAGAAGTCTCAGTCACCAAGCTGGGAGCTGGCACTGAGGTTGAATAAAAACTACTCATTATGCTTGGTTAGGTTCACCAAGCCCTACCTGCTCATTCAATGTTAGGAACCCAGGTCACTTACTGTGTAGTTCCAAAGCAGTGGCCCTTTAAGAAACCACATAAGGGAGGTTGGACCATATCTCTCTCGAGATGAACTTATGCATGTATCAATTCATTTAGGACATCTCATTTCTCCACCCACATGTGAGCAGAAAATTATAGGAAAATGGCACTTTTCTTTGATTTACTAAAACCTCATCACCCAAAGGGAACCACTCTAGGGTCAATAGCCTGGATGTGTGTATCTGTGAGTGTGTCAGTGTGTGCACATTTTCTATAAGAAGAACCTTTGGAATTCACTTCTCCTGCTGGCCGATGAAACCCTTCTAAGGTCTTTTGCTCATTGCTTCAAGTCACATGGCTAATTTGCACTTGAAGCTGGAGAATGACCAACGTTTAAAACATTGGTCAAGGGAGATGTCAGAGGAAACTGAGTACCCTTGAAGAAAGACAAGCAGAGTTGCAGAAGGGGCTGTCAGCCACTGTGCCTTCCAAAGGCAGACATATTGGTTCAGGAGTCTTCCAGTTGACTCCACTTTGGAAAGTACCATTCCAACCTGAGGTTGCTGAAGATCTGGGTGGGATGCGACAGAAGAAAGAAGACCATGAGTCAGCAGGGATTAAAAAAAAAAGAATCGGAAGGGAATCTTAGGTGACCTGTAACAGCCTCCCTGTGCAAATTTAGGACTAAGGCATGCCTAATCCAGTTGAATACTGGGATATAGCCAGCTTAATACAGGTTGTCCTTGTGTCCAATGTTCCAGACGTTTTTCTACTTTGGGCACATTTCCTAGCCTATTCCCAAGCTCCCTTAAAAGGGAAGGTGTATGGCTCCCATCATGCAAGTCCCCTTGTGTTTTCCTGGCACTGGGCGTGCACTTCCTCTCAGTGGCACTAGGTGGCGTGGCGGTGCAGCCTGGAGGCGCAGCGAGGCCTTGACCAGGCTCACTCAACACTCAGGACGCCACGCCCTGCAAATTATCAGGGACTTTTCGGTAGCAAGCAAATTGCTGCCTTTGCAGACTGCTATGAGGCCGCAGTGGTGAGGACAGGATTGCAAAACCGCGCCCACCCTTTCGGACCGGTGGTCGGTGGCGGGAAAACCAGAGAGGCAGCCTCTTGAGATCAGAGCAGAGCTGCCAGGCGGTCCCCCCTGGACAAGTAGGGACCCAAGGAGCAGCTCCAAAGAACCACTGTCTGGGGTCGAGGTCATGCTGGGAACGTGCAGCTGCCTGTATTTTGTGAAATGGCAGTGAGGGTTATGACGATTTATCTCTGCGTTTTGCATAATGGTGACATTACACGAGATTAGGCACTGGTCCTGCCAGGGTATAGAATCGCCTGCTTTTCCTAGCAAGAGTCACTTTTCTGGATGAACACGTGGAGCCAAATCTGAAGCTTGCCTGCAGCGCGGGTGGGTGGGTGTTTATGTACCCACTATGACAGGTTGAAGCATGATAAATTGCAAACCATGTTTTATTTACCTCCCACCCCCACCAAAAGCAGACAATTAAAAATGACTCACCAGCCAGGTGTGGTGGTTTGCTCCTGTAGTCCCAGCTACTTGGAAGGCTGGGGGATGGGGAGGAGATTCACCAAATAGCAATATATTTGCATACAGCCATGAATAAATTAGTAAATTCAGGATGGGTGCAGTGGTTCATGCCTGTAATTCCAGAGATAGGGAGAATTGTGGCTTGAGGCCAGCTCAGGCAAAAAATTAGCAATACCCCACCTCAACAAATAAACTGGGAGTGGTGGTTCCCACATGACATCCCAGCTGTGTAAGAGGCATTCATAGGTAGGAGGATCCTGGTGGTCCCAGACCAGCTCTAGACAAAAATGAGAAACCCTATCTGAAAAATATCTAAAGCAAAAACATGGCTGGAGTCTGGCTCAAGTGGTAGAGCGCCTTCCTAGCAGGTGCAAGGCTGAAGTTCAAATCCCAATAGTGTCCCCTCCTCAAAAAATTAGTTAATTCAGTAGTGGAAAAGGCAGTTTGCAAAATATTAACGTTTTCAAAATACATATTCTATCCTGCTCTCCAAAGAGCTGCACACACATGGGTATTCCCGGTCTTTTTCACGTTTACAACCAGACTATGTGACCAACATACAAGTTGGAGGTTAATCTGTCAATTTTGCGGCTACCAGAGCAGAGTTTGAAAGCTGGGCTTGCAGAGGGCTGGACGATCTTATCACTATGCCTGTCCCCAGGGGAGAGAACAGGGAGCCCGAGCCTGGAGGAGACCTGGCGTCGCCAGGGCCCTACAGTCCCCGCGTCTCCTGGGACACGAGCGGTGAACTTGATCATTTACGCTTTACAGCTGGGGAAACTGAGGCAGGCCGTCGAGGCCTCCCGGTGCCCGCGGTGCGGAGGGCCTGGGGACGCGGCCCGTGCCCTGCGCGCTCTTTGCGCCGCCCGCCCGCCCTCCCGCCCGCCGCGGGCCGTAGGATTGAGGAAGTGCGTCGGGGCCCGGCGCGCGGCCAGAGCGAGACGCGGGGACAGAGGGCGGTGTGACGACCAGGCCCCGGTCCGCCGGTGTCCTCCTGCGTCCCCGCGTCCCCGATCGCCCGCACCCACCGCCCTGCCGGCCGCCGCAGGTAAGTGCTGCTCGGGGCCCGCGCCCTGCTGGGGTCCCCGGACCGCCGCCTGCAGCCGGGCCGGGGACCGTGCGCCCGCGCCCGGCCCGGCCCAGCCCAAGCCCGGGGTCCGCGTGCAGCCCGGGCCTCCGCGCGACCGCGCGCCCCGCACCCCGGGCGGCCTCGTGCTCCTCACCGGTGGCCTTTGCCCGGGGACCGCGAGCCACAGAGGCGACCCCTGTCGCACCGCCCAGCTGCATCTGGGGGTACTTAGACCCCAGCCAGCGAGGGTTGGGGACTGTGCGGGGCCGATGCCAGGAACCCAGAAGCAAACCCCGAGCGGGACAGGACAAGAGTAGGGGACCGACGCAAGAATCAAAAGTAGGAAACGCCAGGGAGTCTGCAGTTTTCTTTGCCTTGGCAGAAAACCCGCCCTTCAACGCAGAGCCGGCCGAGGGTGAGCGCAAGTGTGCAGGTGGGAGAGCGCCTTGCCTGGTGGCCCCAAGGGGTGACCCGGGAGTCCCTCCATGCTCCTAGTGACGCTGGGCGGCCAAGCGCCTCTGCCCGCTTCTCCGCATCTGGGGCATTCTTCCTGCCCAGGGGACGCATCTCTGGCTGGTACAGAGAAAAGCTGTCACTCCTGTAGCCTGAGCATGCTACCTTCCCCCGTGGGGTTGCAGGTGGGGTCCTGGGAAAGCTGAGGGTCCATGCAAAATGGTGATGGGGAACGTGGGGGCCTCTTTGGGTCGCTCATCCTGACCCTTCTTAGAGGTCATGAGTCTTTGCCTCTTACACACGCATCTCCCTGCAAAGATGGAGCAGTAGACAAATGGACACATATATGTGTGTGTGTAGAATTTGTACTCAGAGCCTTTTGGCTTGCTGGGCAGGTGCTCTACCACTTGAGCCACTCTTCCAGCCCTTTTTTGCTCTAGTTATTTTTGAGGTAGGGTCTGGAATTTTTGCTCCAGGAACCTCAGACTGCAATCCTGTCCTATCTCTGCCCCCACCCATGCTTGGCTCAAATCTTTTGTCACTCATATGGTCGCTGAGTACCTGGGCATTAAAGGGATGACAATATGCACAGTTTTGGAAAAGCTTGACATTAAGTTCCTTTTGTGGGTTGGTTTTTATGATGTTTGCTCATTAAGTTAAAAAGAAGGAAAAACATTAAGTTAGTAACATTAAGTTAATAACATACCAACACCTAACTTGTCCCTCAAGGTGGTTTTGGGGTCAGCCAAAACTTTCCTTCCCCTAGGCTTTCACATCTTGGGGAGTGAACCATAGTTGACTCACTTGCTTAGATAAAATAAAACACCTATAATCCATCCTTACTCTATTCCCACAGCTCTGAATTCAGTCTACTACCAAGTTTTGCTAAGCCTATCCCTAAAATGTATCCCTATGTGTCACCTTCTTTCTCACTGCCTTCATTTTGTCCCTCTCTTACCTGTGTGATTACAGTCCTCCTCCCTCCACTCTATCTGACAGCCAGAGTGATGGAGTATATATACCTTTTTAATGGATAATGGGACATGTCTGACTTCTTCAAGGAATACAGTAGCTTGTCTTTGCGATTGGCGCAAAATCCAGGGGAACTCCTTTCTTCCCTGCCCACCCTTGATGGGTTGGCCTCTGCCATCTCAGACCACCAGGCCCTTGCTCCAGCCTCCCTCCCTGGCTCCCTCAGTCTTCAGCTCATTTGGAGCCTCTGTGGTGCTGCCTATATCTCTCAAGACACCCACATCTCTCATGACCCTCCAAGGCCTTCTCCTCTCACATAGGCTCTCTCTGCAACCCCCTAGCAGTCCCGTTGTCCATGTGTTCCTTCCCTGGAGCCCCTGGGGCAGGGATTATATCTCTCTTGCTCTGCACAGCATCCTTGTGCTGTGTGGGAAGGCACCAGGGCATAGTGGTCCATACAGCGAACTGAGTGGTGAGTGGTTTCAGACTCATGGCACTCTTTTGTTCCCCAATCTTTCTGTGCTCCTCTGGGATTGAGAACAACGTATTTCTCTGATCTGCTGTCCCTTGATATTTTGACATCCACAAACCCTAGTGGGTTTAATAATACCTTTTATAGGCAAGCCAAGATGAGTCAGAGGATGCTAAAAGCACTCACTGAAGAGATGTCTAGAATCATGGGCCATCCATTGTCACCCAGCTTTTGACTAAAAATGGAGCTAGGTGACCTAAACATTTCCAACACACTTCACTTGGAAGGATCTCCCCATACTTTCATGTTGACTGTCCTTCCCAAACTTCCTGAGGACACCACCAGAAACTTGCAACAATTACTTCCCTTATCAACTCATCAAGTTCACACCTCATAGAAAGGGCGCAATAAAACCATTTGTAGAATGAATTTCAGGTTCCTTGTTTTCTTCTTCATTAAGCATCAAGGTTTATTCACTAATAGAGATAGGAGAGTGGCAAAAAGAAAATTAGTGTTTTTTGGGTTTTTTTTTTTTTTGGCAGTACTGGGGTTCTTGAACTCAGGGCTTGTGCACTTGTTAGGCAGGCACTCTACCACTTGAGCCATGCCTCCAGCCCTTTTTGCTCTGGTTATTTTGGAAATTAAGTCTCGCTTGTTGCCCAGGCCCCCCTAAACCACTGTTCCTATTTTACACTTCCTGCTGTCACTGGGATGGCAGGTGTGTGCTAGCACTCCCAGTTTTTTTCCATTGAGATGAGGATATCCCAAACTTTTTTTTTTTTTTTTTGCCCAGCCTGGCCTGGAATCTCCAGATTTTCCTGACGTCTAATGGGGCATGAGTACCCGTTAGTGACATTCTTTACGGTTAAACTAGTTGTTACTGCAGAAAATGTCTTGAATCCTTCTGTAGGAGGTGGAATAAAAACATATAACTTAACTATGATTTTTTGCATGGCTCTGTACCCAAAAGAAGCAGGAGGAAGCCAAGATCGTTTGAGGGCAAAGATTGAGCAAAACTTGAGTTACCTCATCTTAAAGCATAAGGGTACAAACCAAAATACAAATTCGAATTCTCATTTAAAACCTGGTCCCATGGTGAAATCCTCCATTAGTAGAGTGATTTGCAAAATGAAACTGAAAGGGGAACCAAATGTGCTGGGCAAAGGTTAGTTTAAAACATTTTAAAAGATATATATATATATATTTTTTTTGTAACTTAGAAACATGCCAGGACTGGAGGTATGGCTCGAGTGGTAGAATGCTTGCCTAGCAAGGGCAAAGTCCTCACTTCAAACCCCAGCACTGCAGAAGAAAAAACACTTTATGGCAAGACACTTGTGTTTAAGGAATGTCTACTGTTGGGAATCTCTGAAGTGCAGCTGGTATGTTTGCTAGTGGTTTTAGAGAGGTGTTTGAAAGCAGATGGTGACAGTGCTTTTCAGTTCCCGGATGTTAGTGTACACTTTGGAGCCTTTATTTTAAAACAGATTCTGTCTGAGTAATTCTCCCTTTTCCCATTTTCAAGTTGATTTTCCAAACCAGGTTTTACAATTTATAAGGCTTTTAATCTCCTGAATTTTATCCAGTTTGGATCATTTCTCTTCCTCCTTGGATTTTCTGGGCTGCCCAACCTCAAATGTGTGTTTTCCTGGGCTGGTCCCTCTTAGGTGCAGAAAGGTGAGGTTCTTAAAAAGCAAGACCCCTGGTGCAGACTCTCCTAGCCCCACCTTCCCTGCCTTGAGGAGTCCAGCTCACCTGCTCAGTGCCCACGTGATTCAGGGCACCTTCCAGAACCTGCTTGTGGGGAGACAGAGCCTCTGCCCTCCAGTGGTGATATTCTAAGTGTGTTCATCAAAGGGCAGGTGGGAGACCCCACTGGCCTGCCATGTCCTCACACTCATTGCAGGCAGGCAATGACCATGCCAGGCCTGATATAGAAGGTGACTGCAGGAGTCTTGTCTTGGTTGAGTTCACCCAGCAGCCTTGTGAGGGTGCCCGTGCATGGGATGGGGGTGGAGGTGAGGTCTGTTTTTAACAGACGAAAAAACTGAGGCATGAAGTTTCACCTGGAGGTCACACTGCTCATGTGTGACAGGCAAGCCACACTTTGCCATACCTTTACATCTTGTCTGAGGCATTAGGACCCATTTGGGAGTTGTTTCAATGCTAACAGCCTCATACTTTATAGACTATAGGAACACTGTTAGAAACATTCACAGATCCTATGGGAGTCCCTACCTTCCTGAGGTTGGCCTGGGCCAGGCCTGAGCCAGGCCCTCAAACATTTCTGGTCCTTTAATCAGTAAGGCAGGATGGGCACTTATGCTGGGGGAGGACTTCCAGACTCAGTGGGAGCCCAGCACGGAAAAGCAGTACCTGGTCTCCCTACTTTATCACCATCTCATCAGTTTTAGGAGATGTCATCTACCCAGTACTGTAGCATCCTCTTCCCATCCCAACTTGTGACAATCAAAAACATCTCCTGGGAAATGTTCCCTGGGACATGAAAGGCAACATGGATAGATGGGGCTCCTTTCTGTCAGCCTCCAAAGCTCAAACTGAGTTCACTTCCTAACCAGAAACAATTCCTTCCAGAGCGTTCTCTTTGGGATTGTTGTCTGACTGCTCTTATGGGATCACATGCCCATCCCTGGGTTTCCAGAAAAGTCTGTTCTAGGCAAAGGGAGGGCCAACTGTGTTTCTTTCCCATCCCAGCTGGGTCATGAGCCTCTAGAGCAGAGGCCTCTTTTGCTGTGTTGGTGTCACTGGGCTATCTTGCAAGGGATCAGGGATATGTGTTGATTGACCATTGAGCCTTTTACCAGTAGATTGTGTGTTTGGAGTTTCTTTTCATGGAGACAAGATCTAAGCTCAGTGTCAAGGAGGGATGGGGGAGCCCCTGAGAGGTTCTGCCAGATAGATGCATTATGAAGAAATATTGCAAAGGACAAAGGAATATTGATGAACCAATGTGAAAATAAATAAAGTAAGGGCTTGAGTTAAAATTTTTATTTTCTTTTATGATGTCTCTCACCACCAGAACAAGAAAAGTTTCTGCTCATCCATGACTGGGTGTCCGACCTGTAATCCATTCGCACAGGAGTGGTGGACGTGAGAACAGGGGGACCTGCTTTTGGAGATTGGTTGTCTCAAGGGTTGATGGCTGGAATGTCGCAGAGACCACCCAGTATGTACTGGTGTGTGGGACCAGAGGGATCAGCTGTGTGTCCAGAGCCCACCATGGAGGCCTCCAATGGTAAGAAGGCTGGGCAAGAGCAGCCATGCTTGCTTGGAGGGAGTGGAGGTGACGGAAGAACAAGGTATCTTCAGCCATAGGAAATAAAATGACAATTATTTGGTGCTTTTTCATCATAAAATGTATCTTGGGCTTCTCGCTTAAATTCTAAAAAACGAGAGACTGTGACTAGAATCTATTGTGGACTCAAAACCCTTGATAGAATGCTATCATACCATATTGGTTAAGGATTCCTGCAAAATAGTGATTTAAAAAAAATTTATACTATAAAAATAATATATGTTTATTTTAAAAAATTCTAAAAAGAAAGTAGAAAAAAATACCATTTATATTATCCCAAACAAACACAGGTAGCATCCTGTCATATTCTATTCTGGTTTGCTTTTCTGTGACTAAGGAACTTTGTTTTTACTTTCTGGTATCTATAAGGTTCATGTGATTTTTATGTGCTACTTCTTTCTCCTAATCTCTTATCAGTAGTTTTTACCTAAGTCACCACCTCGATCATATGATTAAATGAAACATCATTTTATATTTGAGGACTACATACAATTATTGACCTAATCCTATTTTCCCGTTGGTCACTAATTGTCCACTCTTTTCCAATGTACTCCATCCAATCTTTTAACATGTGGCTTCAAGTTATTTCCAGAAAACAGATTTACAAAGGTCAGATTACTGCATTTGAACATTCTGAAGATTTCCCATGAGAGTTATACCACTTTTAATATCAATACAATACCATTGATGGTGTTAGCAATAAATATCTGTTAATCTCTGAGTACTGACCAGGCTCTGAGGTCAGTACTTAATCAAATAATCTAACTCCATCCTCACAACAGTCTGTGAAAATGGTATTTGTATCCCTCTTTAGACATCGCTTTTGTCTGAAAACTTGCTTAAAGTCAATAATTTATAAATTTTAGACCCATCATCTGAACCCTGAATGACCCCTAGAACTGTTGTTCTTAGATTGCAGACTACCCTGTGGGGTTTGAGAGGGTCCACGTGGTGGTTTTGACAGGTTCAAGAGGGCCAGTATGTTCTGTGTCCCTGACCATGCTAACAACTGAGTGCTGGTTCAGCAGATATTTTGTTCAGTAGCATGACTGTTTTTTCTCTGTCTCAGGCCGACTAGGGTGCTGTTTCTGGGAAGTCTCTTTATATATAAATCACATAATGAAACGGGAGAAAATCTTGCTTCTTAACATTACCCAGCACTAAATGTTCCCAGAGTACTTTTTTTTTTTTTTTTTTTACAAAGGAACATTTTATTTTTATTTTTATTTTTTTTCATTTTTCTTTTATTATTCATATGTGCATACAAGGCTTGGGTCATTTCTCCCCCCTGCCCCCACCCCCTCCCTTACCACCCACTCCTCCCCCTCCTTTTCCCCCCCCTCAATACCCAGCAGAAACTATTTTGCCCTTATTTCTAATTTTGTTGTAGAGAGAGTATAAGCAATAATAGGAAGGAACAAGGGTTTTTGCTAGTTGAGATAAGGATAGCTATACAGGGCATTGACTCACATTGATTTCCTGTGCGTGGGTGTTACCTTCTAGGTTAATTCTTTTTGATCTAACCTTTTCTCTAGTACCTGTTCCCCTTTTCCTATTGGCCTCAGTTGCTTTAAGGTATCTGCTTTAGTTTCTCTGCGTTAAGGGCAACAAATGCTAGCTAGTTTTTTAGGTGTCTTACCTATCCTCACCCCTCCCTGTGTGCTCTCGCTTTTATCATGTGCTCATAGTCCAATCCCCTTGTTGTGTTTGCCCTTGATCTAATGTCCACATATGAGGGAGAACATACGATTTTTGGTTTTTTGAGCCAGGCTAACCTCACTCAGAATGATGTTCTCCAATTCCATCCATTTACCAGCGAATGATAACATTTCGTTCTTCTTCATGGCTGCATAAAATTCCATTGTGTATAGATACCACATTTTCTTAATCCATTCGTCAGTGCTGGGGCATCTTGGCTGTTTCCATAACTTGGCTATTGTGAATAGTGCCGCAATAAACATGGGTGTGCAGGTGCCTCTGGAGTAACAGTCTTTTGGGTATATCCCCAAGAGTGGTATTGCTGGATCAAATGGTAGATCGATGTCCAGCTTTTTAAGTAGCCTCCAAATTTTTTTCCAGAGTGGTTGTACTAGTCTACATTCCCACCAACAGTGTAAGAGGGTTCCTTTTTCCCCACATCCTTGCCAACACCTGTTGTTGGTGGTGTTGCTGATGATGGCTATTCTAACAGGGGTGAGGTGGAATCTTAGCGTGGTTTTAATTTGCATTTCCTTTATTGCTAGAGATGGTGAGCATTTTTTCATGTGTTTTCTGGCCACTTGAATTTCTTCTTTTGAGAAAGTTCTGTTTAGTTCACGTGACTATTTCTTTTTTGGTTCATTAGTTTTGGGAGAATTTAGTTTTTTAAGTTCCCTGTATATTCTGGTTATCAGTCCTTTGTCTGATGTATAGTTGGCAAATATTTTCTCCCACTCTGTGGGTGTTCTCTTCAGTTTAGAGACCATTTCTTTTGATGAACAGAAGCTTTTTAGTTTTATGAGGTCCCATTCTTGTATCAACTTAAGAGTTTGGGGTCTGATATTAAGATCCTTGATCCATTTTGAGTTAATCTTGGTATAGGGTGATATACATGGATCTAGTTTCAGTTTTTTGCAGACTGCTAACCAGTTTTCCCAGCAGTTTTTGTTGAAGAGGCTGCTATTTCTCCATCGTATATTTTTAGCTCCTTTGTCAAAGATAAGTTGTTTATAGTTGTGTGGCTTCATATCTGGATCCTCTATTCTGTTCCACTGGTCTTCATGTCTGTTTTTGTGCCAGTACCATGCTGTTTTTATTGTTATTGCTTTGTAATATAGTTTGAAGTCAGGTATTGTGATACCTCCTGCATTGTTCTTTTGACTGAGTATTGCCTTGGCTATTCGTGGCCTCTTGTGTTTCCATATAAATTTAACAGTAGATTTTTCAATCTCTTTGATGAATATCATTGGAATTTTGATGGGAATTGCATTAAACATGTAGATTACTTTGGGGGGTATCGACATTTTTACTATGTTGATTCTACCAATCCATGAGCATGGGAGATCTCTCCACTTTCTATAGTCTTCCTCAATCTCTTTCTTCAGAAGTGTATAGTTTTCCTTGTAGAGGTCTTTCACATCTTTTGTTAGGTTTACACCTAGGTATTTGATTTTGTTTGAGGCTATTGTAAATGGAATTGTTTTCATACATTCTTTTTCCGTTTGCTCATTGTTAGTGTATAGAAATGCTAATGATTTTTCTATGTTGATTTTATATCCTGCTACCTTGCTATAGCTATTGATGATGTCTAGAAGCTTCTGAGTAGAGTTTTTTGGGTCTTTAAGGTATAGGATCATGTCGTCTGCAAATAGGGATATTTTGACAGTTTCTTTACCTATTTGTATTCCTTTTATTCCTTCTTCTTGCCTCATTCTCTGGCTAGGAATTCTAGTACTATGTTGAATAGGAGTGGAGATAGTGGGCGTCCTTGTCTGGTTCCTGATTTTAGAGGGAATGGTTTTAATTTTTCTCCGTTAAGTATAATGCTGGCTGTAGGTTTGTCATATATAGCTTTTATAATGTTGAGGAACTTTCCTTCTATTCCTAGTTTTCTTAGAGCTTTTATCATGAAATGATGTTGGATCTTATCAAAGGCTTTTTCTGCATCTATTGAGATGATCAAGTGGTTTTTGTCTTTGCTTCTGTTAATGTGGTTTATTACGTTTATTGATTTTCGTATGTTGAACCACCCCTGCATCCCTGGGATGAAGCCTACCTGGTCGTGGTGAATAATCTTTTTGATGTGTTGCTGAATTCGGTTTGCCATTATTTTGTTGAGGATTTTTGCATCAATGTTCATTAAGGAGATTGGCCTATAGTTCTCCTTTTTGGAGGTGTCTTTGCCTGGTTTTGGGATAAGTGTAAAACTGGCTTCATAAAATGTGTTTGGCAGTTTTCCTTCCCTTTCTATTTCGTGGAACAGTTTAAGGAGGGTTGGTATCAGTTCTTCTTTAAAGGTCTGATAGAATTCAGCAGAGAATCCATCAGGTCCTGGACTTTTCTTTTTGGGGAGACTCTTGATTGCTGCTTCAATTTCATTTTGTGTTATAGGTCTATTCAGGTGATTAATTTCCTCTTGGTTCAGTTTTGGATGATCATATGTATCTAGAAATCTGTCCATTTCTTTTAGATTTTCAAATTTATTTGAATATAGGTTCTCAAAGTAGTCTCTGATGATTTCCTGGACTTCCATGGTGTTTGTTGTTATCTCCCCTTTTGCATTCTTAATTCTACTAATTTGGGTTTTTTCTCTCCTCATTTTAGTCAGGTTTGCCAGGGGTCTATCGATCTTGTTTATTTTTTCAAAGAACCAACTTTTTGTTTCATTAATTCTTTATATGGTTTTTTTGATTTCTATTTCATTGATTTCAGCTCTTATTTTTATTGTTTCTCTCCTTCTACTTGTTTTGGGATTTGCTTGTTCTTGTTTTTCTAGGAGTTTGAGATGTATCATTAGGTCATTGATTTGGGATCTTTCAATCTTTTTAATATATGCACTCATGGCTATAAACTTTCCTCTCAAGACTGCCTTAGCTGTGTCCCATAGGTTCCGGTAGGTTGTGTTTTCATTTTCATTCACTTCCAGGAACTTTTTAATTTCCTCTTTTATTGCATCGATGATCCATTCTTCATTAAGTAATGAGTTATTTAGTTTCCAGCTGTTTGCATGTTTTTTGTCTTTACTTTTGTTGTTGAGTTCTACTTTTACTGCATTGTGGTCAGATAGTATGTACGGTATTATTTCTATTTTCCTATATTTGCTGAGGCTTGCTTTGTGCCCTAGGATATGATCTATTTTGGAGAAAGTTCCATGGGCTGCTGAGAAGGATGTATATTGTGTAGAGGTTGGATGAAATGTTCTGTAGACATCTACTAGGTCCACTTGATCTATTGCATATTTTAGATCTTGGATTTCTTTATTGAGTTTTTGTTTGGATGACCTATCTATTGATGATAATGGAGTGTTAAAGTCTCCCACAACCACTGTGTTGGCGTTTATATATATATGCTTTTAGGTCTTTCAGGGTATGTTTGATGAAATTGGGTGCGTTGACGTTGGGTGCGTACAGATTGATGATTATTATTTCCTTTTGGTCTATTTCCCCTTTTATTAGTATGGAATGTCCTTCTTTATCTCGTTTGATCAATGTAGGTTTGAAGTCTACTTTGTCAGAGATAAGTATTGCTACTCCTGCTTGTTTTCGGGGGCCATTGGCTTGGTAAATCTTCTTCCAGCCTTTCATCCTAAGCATATGCTTATTTCTGTCGGTGAGATGAGTCTCCTGTAAGCAACAAATTGTTGGATCTTCTTTTTTAATCCATTTTGTCAAACGGTGTCTTTTGATGGGTGAATTAAGTCCATTAACATTAAGTGTTAGTACTGATAGGTATGTGGTGATTCCTGCCATTTAGTTATCTTAGTTGTTTGAAGGTTTGATTGTGTGTACCTAACTTGATGTTACTCTCTACTGTCTTGCTTTTTCTTATCCTGTGGTTTGGTGCTGCCTGCCTTTTCATGGTTAAGTTGGGTGTCACTTTCTGTGTGCAGGATCCCTTGCAGAATCTTTTGTAATGGTGGCTTTGTGGTCACATATTGTTTTAGTTTCTGCTTATCATGGAAGACTTTTATTGCTCCATCTATTTTGAATGATAGCTTTGCTGGGTAGAGTATCCTGGGGTTGAAGTTATTTTCATTCAGTGCCCGGAAGATCTCACCCCACGCTCTTCTTGCTTTTAATGTTTCTGTTGAGAAGTCTGCTGTGATTTTGATGGGTTTACCTTTGTATGTTACTTGTTTTTTCTCTCTTGCAGCCTTCAATATTCTTTCCTTAGTTTCTGAACTTGTTGTTTTAATGATGATATGTCGTGGAGTAGTTCTATTTTGATCTGGTCTGTTTGGTGTCCTGGAGGCCTCTTGCATCTGTATGGGAGTATCTTTCTCTAGATTCGGGAAATTTTCTGTTATTATTTTGTTGAATATATTATGCATTCCCTTCGCTTGCACTTCTTCTCCTTCTTCGATGCCCATGATTCTCAAGTTTGGTCTTTTGATGGAGTCGGTGAGTTCTTGCATTTTCTTTTCACAGGTCTTGAGTTGTTTAATTAATAGTTCTTCGGTTTTTCCTTTAATTACCATTTCATCTTCAAGTTCTGAGAGTCTGTCTTCTGTTTGTTCTATTCTGCTGGATTGGCCTTCCGTTTTGTTTTGCAGTTCTGTTTCATTCTTTTTTCTGAGGTTTTCCATATCCTGGCAGTTTTCTTCTTTATTGTTGTCTATTTTTGTCCTGAGTTCATTTATCCATTTATTCATTTTGTTCTCTCTTTCACTTTGGTGTTTATACAGTGCTTCTATGGTTTCCTTTATTTCTTCTTTTGCCTTTTCAAATTCTCTATTTTTATTGTCTTGGAATTTCTTGAGTGTCTCCTGTACATTTTGGTTGACCCTATCCAGTATCATCTCTATAAAATTCTCATTGAGTACTTGTGTATGTCTTCTTTTAAATTATTCTTGTGGGCTTCATTGGGTCCTTTGGCATAGTTTATCTTCATTTTGTTGGAGTCTGGATCTGAGTTTCTGTTCTCTTCATTCCCCTCTGGTTCCTGTACTAATTTTTTGCTGTGGGGAAACTGGTTTCCCTGTTTTTTCTGTCTTCCTGTCATTGTCCTTGGTGTTGTTACTGTCCCTGTACTGTGTGCAATTAAGTATTTTCTAGCTTGTAATAATAACAATGGTAATATTGAGAATGGAAGAGTGAGCTGAGATGGAAAGCAAGAAGTTAAAGAAAAGGGGAAAACAAATATACAGACAAGAGGGAGAAAGCAGAACAAGGTATCAGACAAGAGAGTTTCAAAGGTATAAACAGGGAGGTATCAGACAAGAGAGTTTCAAAGGTATAAACAGGGAGTGTTAGTGTACACACAACAGTAAGCTCGTCCGCGTCTTCCCACGCCGTATGGGCGCCGGCCACTGGCGGCCCGGGGGCCTCCTCGGTTCTCCGTTTAACGTGAAGTGGAGATTCTCTGCGCCGGCTGGAGATGTGGAGGAGTCAAAGTTATGCCTTTTCTCGGTGATTATGCCTGCAAAGTGTGTCTCCAGCGTCTCTCCAAGATTTCACTATAGGAGGCTCGCCTTCTGCTTCCTCCCTCTAGCCGCCATCTTGGAATCCTCCTCCCCAGAGTACTTGACTTGTGCCTTATTTATTTATTTATTTGGCAGTACTGGGTTTGAACTCAGGGCTTTGCAGTTCCTCGGCAAGCTCTCTACAACTTGAGCCAAGACTCCAGCCCTTTTTATTTTAGGCTATTTTTCAGATAGGGTCTTTCGTTTTTGCCAGGGCTGGCCTTGGACTTTGAGCCTCCCATCTATGTCCTTCTGCGTAGCTTGAATGACAGTTTTTATGAAACTACAACCAGTTTGTTGGTTGAGATGGGGTCTCCCTAACTTTTTGCCCATGCTGGCCTTGAACCACGATCTTGCCAATCTCTGCCTCTTGAGTAACTGCGATCTCACACCCAGTCTTTACTTAGGTCTTTTTCTAATTTATGTTTCTTTTTTTTTTTCCAGACATAGATCTTTCTCGGTGGCTTGTTAGAAAGGCCTTGCTTTGTTGCCTTCCCTTACTTCCAGTCACCTTTCCCCATGCCTCAGACTCCCCTGTTCCTTTAGCCCATAAGTACACCTACACTCTGTCCTTAGGGAGGCAGGCTTGAAACCAGCTCCCCTTTTTCCACATGCTTGGGTGCCCCATGAATGACTCCTCTTTTGCAAAATTCATTGCTTCAGACTGACATGCTGTGCAAGGGCCAAAGGGGCCTTGTTCAATAACATGGATAAATAACACATGTAACATCTCTACATCAGTGCCAGGTAGCCATCCCAGGAAAATGTGCCCCAATCCACACTCCTGGGGTTGTCAGAAACCTGCTCTCTCCCAGTCACCCCTATTTCCGCCCTTCTAGCTGTTCAACTCAAATGCCTGACAGGCATCCTTGGGTCCTCTCCTTCTCCCTCCTGTATCCAACCCTTCACCAAACACTACCAGCCCACCTTCAGTGTAGACCCAGCTGCCACCTCTCCTCCACCTTTGACATCTTGCCCAGAACTTGCAGTAATAACTCTTGTCGGACTGCTCTCCCCACTCAGTGCCACTCTTGCTCCCTTTATTGTCAATTCCCTGTCCAGCCATAGATGGGCACTGTTGATACCTACCTTATACCATGTCCCTCCGGTACTGCTAATTGCCCCAAGCTCCGCACTACCCTATATGACAATCCCACGTCCTTACCACATCATGCTAGGTGACAGGTGATCCATGTCCTTGTCATCCCTCTGATCTTTCTAACTGCTTTGTTCTCCCTCCCTCACAGTTTCCCTCCTTGTGGTGCATCTAACATACCCAGCATGTGCCAGCCTCAGGAACTTTGCACCCGCTCTTCCTTCTGTCTTGGATGTTCTTACTGACATAAGCACTGGCTTCCTCCCTCTCTTCTTTCAGTTATTTGCTCAAAAGTCAGTTTAGCAGAGATTTTAAAAAAAGCTTTGTGTTGTAAGTGGGGGATCAAGGTGACAGGGGCAGTAGAATGCTACACTCTATTGGAGGTGGTGTTTCTGCCTCTTCATGTACTATGACTCCATCATCCTGCTCCTCTTATTTGTCCTCAGGACAAGAGATCAGGGATGAGGGTGAGGTCAGGGACAATGGGTCCATTTGGGTAGGTGACTGTGTCATCTGCAAATGTAGGGGGCTCTGCCTCATTCATTCCCTTTCTGGTGAAGAACCATTGACTTAAATGCTTTTCCACCCTGGCCCACAAGTCATTGGGGGAACTTCCCAAACTTCCATTACCTAGAAGCCATCCAGACCCAGTGCGAGAGCATGTCTGCAGAGGAGACAGGACAGCATGGACTTTCTCAAAGGTTCCTCAGAATTCCAGTGTGCAACTGGGCTTGAGAATCAACCTGTCTAAATAGTTTGGGTCCCACTTAGTGTGATTGTAATGTCACACGTGTCCCCTGGGAATCTGCATTCTAATTGCAACCTGGTCATTGAACAAGTGGCAAGGCTGTCATGATGCTTTCTTTCCGAGGTCTCCAGGGATCCCTGTCAATCAGGGACCTGGGCACAATGGGCCCTGGTCACACCCAGAACCAACCCTACCTCGGGGGCAGGACAGATCACCAGAAAACATTAATGAGCACCAGAGGCTGAAGCACTGATCCTCTCTGGCCCTTCATTTCTTTTCCCTTAAAGGTCTGTGTGAGCTTCCTCCCACCCCCATTCCTTAGTAGGCTTCCTTCCCCTGATTGCTGTGATCAGAGAATAGCTCTGGAGACTTCTGTCCCCAGGACCCCTTTCCTACAGTGGGATCTTAGCCCCCCACTCCTTCCCTATTCTGAATAAACCTTAGGACACACACAAGAGCCATAGCCCTGGCCAGGACTCCTGCAGTGACCACTAGGCAGTGTTCTAGGTGCTTAGAGTTGGGGACACGACAGAGAAATGACAACCTGTGAAGCCTTGAGGGTGAGGGAGGGACCAGACACACAACTAGAATGGAGGATGGGAGGAAAGTGGGTGCAGCTCCTTGGGGCAGTCTGTCCTGTGACTCAGCATGAAGGAAATTCTACATTAAGGAATTATGATAACAACCCAACGCCTATAAGAAAGTGTGTGAAGGAGCTACTAGTTTATACCCGTCCTGTAAGAGTTTAAAGGTCTCCAGGTGGCAACTGCAGGGCTGAGTGGGAGCCCCACCCTGGAGCTAACCAACCAATAGAGTTTATTAATCCGAAGGTTTGAACCCATAACACCCTCTGCTTCTGAGCTCGTTTTTAAAATATTGCCTGTTCTTTAAGTCACGATGGAGTTCTGTCTTGCAAACCTCATAAATTGAAACTATCATATGCAAAAATACATTCCCAACTCCATAGCTAGGCTTAGCTTCCTTTAAAGGTACTCAACACACATTAGACCATGTCAGGTAAAATCAAGTAACACAAAGCCTACTTTATAAGGAAGTGTTGATTCTTTCTGGGATTTGAACTCAGAGCCTTATGCTTGCTAGGCAGGTGCTCTACCACTTGAGCCACACTCCCCAGCCCTTTTTGCTTTGGTTTGTTTTTAGATAGAGTCTCGAGCTTTTGCCCAGCTGACCTCAGACCAAGGTGCTCCTACCTTCACCTTGAGTAGCTTGGAATTATAAGGGTATACCACCATGCCTGGATTGTTTTTTGAGATGGGGTCTAGATAACTGTTTTTTTGGGGGGCCTGGACTAGCCTCAAGCCAAATCCTCCTAGCCCTGCCTCCCAAGTAGCTGGGATTACAGATGTGAGTCACAGTTCCTGGCTCTTTATCTTTTAAAAGTCCTTAGACTATAATATGTTTGAAAATGACAAGGTTCTTTTTATAGTTACAAGAACGGTTTAGAAAAAGCCCCAAACTTCAATAAAACTCATTTTTAAACTTGTGGGGCTTTGGTGATGGTATTTTGTGGGTTTTAGCCATGTACTGGATGTGTTTTTTCACACCCCCTACCTGTTTTAACTTCTATCTCTTCACCCCGTGTGTGTTTAGAATGGTTCGCCCTTTCAAAGCCCATGAGCGCTTGGCCCAGCTGTGGCAAATGCCAGGTGGTCTGTGTGCACCTGCATGTGGCCTGTCCTGTGTCTGTGTAACACCACTGTATCCTGGGAAGGGGAGTCACATCCCAATCTTGTGAGCTCCCCTGTGGGGCAGGAGGGGTGTTTAGAAGCCTTTGATGGGTTCCAGTGTCCACTCAACAAACCTAGAGAGGTAGTTTACTGGGCCAGGGTTACTGGACAAACTCCTTTGTCAAACTTGTCATTAGACATTCTTCTGTATGTCTGAAACCAGCTAGAGTAGAAAAACCTGCTCTGCCAGCTGAGACTGAAGCACAGGAAAGTAGAGAAGTGAAGAAACTTCCAGAATTCAGGCCCAACTCTCCTGGATAGCGGAAGGTGGAGGTACTTGGGGTTTGCTCCCATGTCTTATGGGGGTCTTAACCTCAGCCCTGAAATCCTTGACCCAGCCACCTGCCTCTGGGTCCCAGAGCACTGTCCACCGTGGGACCCAGCATGGACCAAAGGAGAAGGAACATTCCAGAGGGTCTTCAAATTCCAGGTTGTTGCAGAGCTACTTGCAATGTCCTTTTTATATTTTCTTTCTCCTTTGACTTTTTAAAATCTGTATTAAAAAATCTGACTTTTTGTGGGACTGGGATTTGAACTCAGGGCTTCATGCTTGTAAAAGAAATCTGACTTTTTACTATAAAAACCAAGTGGTTGTGCTCAAGTAGGGGTTCTCCTTTCTTCTAGAGATAGAATTAGAAAGTGCTCCATGGTGGCAGGTGCTGTCTGATGTTCCACAGGACCAGATCTGCCATGACTTCAACACCTTCTGAGCTGGAGGGGTGGACAGATGGGACTTTTTCCAGGAAGGAGACCATGGTCAAAGGGGCACCACCCTCCAGCCTGGCACAGGGGCACACTGTGCTGCTCCAGGGAGTGTGCTGGTGCCTACTAAAGAATCACTTACTGAGTGAACTAAAGGAAAGAGTGGCCGGGTGATGGCATGGTTGGCAGGAGCAATGACTGAGGGCATCCACCATGCAGGTGACAGTTACCACAGTTGTGCATTGTGCCCACAGAGCACAGCCCAGAGAGGGGGCTCTGTGAGTTTTGTTTTGAGTACTGGGGCTTTGAACTCAGGGCCTACACCTTGAGCCACTCCACCAGCCTATTTTTGTGATGGGTTTTTTTTTCCAAAATTGGGTCTGGCGAACTATTTGCCCAGGCTGGCTTTGAACTGCGATCCTCCTGATCTCTGCCTCCTGAGTAGCTAGGATTACAGGTGTGAGCCACTGGCACCTGGAGAGGCTTTTAACAGTAAACTTATTTGAGGCTGCAGTCTTCACTTATTCATGGAGAATATATTTGCTTACTTCTAGTAACAGGGAGCTGATTGCCTGTCCCAAGATGCCTGCTTTGCTGTTAGGGAGTGAGTACTGTGCAGAGCTGTCCTCCTCTCATGGCATAGGTCCCCCAGTGGGGACGACAGGAATCCCTTCAGCACCAACCCCCCCCTTTTTTTTTGGTAGCACTGAGGTTTGAACTCAGGGCCTCACACTTGCTGGGCAGGCGTTCTTACTACTTGAGTCACCGCCTCTGCCAGCCCTTTTTCGTGATGAGTTTTTTTGAGATATCCCGAACTATTTTTTGAGATATCCCGAACTATTTGCCTGAGTCTGGCTTTGAACCATGATCCTCCTGATCTCTGCCTCCTGAGTAGCTGGGATTACAGGCGTGAGCCACTGGTGCCTGGCCTTTCACCCCTTTCTTGGAGTAGCTAGAACCACGTGCCTTGCCCTTCCTGTGGACTGCTTTTTTTAAGGCTCAGTCCTTCCACTGCCTGGAGTGGCAGCTCTTTGGCGTCTATCACTTTGATGTTTTTGTGCCTTGCTCTGTCTGTGGACTTGTCATTAGGCCATGGCTATCTGGGTGCAAGGAAAGCGTAGTCCCCACTTCTCCAATCTGCTGTGGGCAGGCTCTAGGGAGCACCCCATTCTGGCTGGCCAGAGTCTGACGGTGTGGCTCATTTAAAGCCTTATCCCTCGCCCTGTCACCTCCACCAGAGCCCCACTCCAGCTCCCTGATTTGGCTGCCTTCATGTTGGCGTGGGGAGGATAGCCCCACTCTATGGCCTCCATGCTTGTGGAAGGCGGGGGGCAGTCAGGGGCCCACTGGGCAAGCATTCAGCATCTAAGAGAGATTTTTTCCTTCCGCCATCTGCCCTGGCCCCTGTGAAGAAACCAGTGATCAGAGAGATGCCAGTAGGGACACCTCCAGGTCCCCATGCAGAGGGACAAGGAGGTCCTGAGCTGGATTCCTGGTTCACGTAAGTCAGACCTTGAAGGAGCCTCAGTTAGGGATTTTATGGAATTCTTTAGTCCCCTAAACTCTAGTACATGTAAAAGGAGCTAGTCTGTGTGAATTCCTCTTTTTCACAGAGCCAGCACTTAGAAATGTGAGCTGTTACCATGATTCTGGGTGTGATGCTTGAGTTTGTGTGTGTGAGAGTGCAGTCCTCTCTTGCTCTTAATGGTGTACACCATTAGGGGATGTCTTTGACTTAATGTCAACGCTTGGTCTAACGGTGTTGCATCAGCACATGGGTTGTATTCACTCAAATGTGCTCATTTAAGGATTCAGGATCCTCTAGCAGAGAAGCAATGTATTTTAAAATGCTTTATTTGGGATACAGTAGAGGCATCTGATTGGAGATATGCCAAGTTTTTGGTCATAGACTATAATCATTCATTCACATTCATTTTTGGGGACCCCATGAATGAAATTAAGGAGCTACCAAGACAGATGGCATTATCTGGCTAACAGCGGTTCAATTTGTACTTTTTTGGCTTTACAATAATGCCAAAGTATCATACATTTGGTAGAAAGTGTACTGTGAAATTTGAATTTTGATCACCACCCACCCCCCTTATGGCTTGTCATCCAATCCTCTCTCATGACACTGGGCGGTGGTATAGCTGCAGCTCCCTGTCAGCCACGGGATCACGGGGGGAGTGACTGGCACCCTACAGTGTGTTACAGTGTGCTGATGACTGGCACTCTACAGTGGGCTGCGTTGCTAAGCACAGATGTTCCACTGGTTAGGCTTTTTCAACTTAGGATACTCTCAGTTTGTGATGAATTTTTTTAAGGCATACTTCATCATAAGTGGAGTGTCTGTGTTCCTTTGAACTCCCAGTTCTGTGTCCTTCACCACCTTGGCCATCCCTGTGTTCAGGTTTGGCTGGATTCTCCTTAGCCATCTTGTTATTTATTGGTTGAGCATCTGTAATATCGTAAGCCATGGAGGATACAAGGATGTGTACTGAAAGCTGGTGAAAAGTGGGGCTGGGGTGGGAGAGTAATGGAAGGGGTTGACTGAACCAAGGTAAAGTATGCTTATAGTGGGGGTACATAGAGACACCCCTTCGAGCACCAACTTAAATATTAATAACGAAAAACAGGACTGTAAAATAGGTACAGTGCGTGGGGTACTAGGGGAAAGGTGAAGGAGGGAGATTAAGGTGAGGGTCTATGGTGGATGGACTTCGTATACCTCTGTGAAACAGAACTAGAAAACCTCTTGCAATTGCTTTGAGTAGGGTGGGAAGGGAGTTGAGGGGGAGAGACAGTGGGAGCCATGTAACTAATGTACAACGTAAATGTAATTGGAATTGTCACTATGAGTCCCCCTGATAATGAATATATCCTAATAAAAGTTTATATAAAAAACAAACAAATAAAACCCAGAAACATACATCTCAAGTAGGAAGATCATTCCTGAGTTTGTAACCCTAATGTTGTAAGAGTCCCATTAGTCAGAAATTATCTATTCAATTGCAAAGAATTTTTTAGGATTGTAGCTTATTTTGCTAATTCTCTCTAGGGTTGTCCCTAGTGATTTTTTTCTCAGTCCCTGTCAATCACCTAACACCCTCCCAAGGGCATGTTGTCAAGTATTATTTTAAAATTACCTACCTGATCACTTTAGGAGAACCAAAAAAAAAAAAATTAACTTCTGTGTCACCTTGGACTTGTCAGAAATGTGGAAATATTTAAAGGCACTGAAAAATTATAGTCTGGGGGGCTGGTGGAATGACTCAAGTGGTAGACAGCCTGCTTATAAGCCTAGCAAACATGAGGCCCTGAGTTCAAACTCTAAAAAACAATTGTAGTCTGGTATTTCAAATATAGAACCATGTGATGGTATGAATTTGAGGTTGGAATTTGAATACAGAATGACAAGAATGACATAAAGTTCCTGTTCGTTGGCTTGAGATGGTTGTGGGCGTTCTCAGAGACAAGTGGGTGTGGTCATAGGTGGGCCACACCTGTGGGGATAGGGGTGGAGGACTCAGGGCCAGGCTCTGCTGGTAGTGCTGGGCTGAGGGTGTGGATGGGGGAGACCAGCTGCCAGGCTCAAACAGCTCCACTGGGCTGTTGCTTCTAGCTTGGTGTGTGTTTCTATTTTTGTGTGTCAAATTCAATTGTATATACTGTTGTGCAGCATACACAATATTTCACTTCAATTTTGTCTTGGAGCTGGCTCCATGTGTCCACATTTGAGCACTCCATTTCCACATTTGAGAGCTCCGTGTACACAGTTGATAACTTTGTGTACACATTTGATAGTATGAATGCAGCTATATTATTTTTATCAGCAGTCCCCTTGTCAAATGCCATTAGAGCCTCTCTACATTTTGCTTATTACGGAAAATGCCTTGGAAGAATTGTAGGACCAGAGATAACTACATTAAAAATGATCAAAGCAATACAATCCATGGGCAAAGAAGCCAGAAAAACACAAGAACTATGTTGAGGAAAAGTGAACAAGACTCTATCATGTTGTTCTTCTATCGTGTCCCCAGAGGGTCTTTGTGTCCTGTACCTGGGTTTAGTCCTTCTGGCAATTACCACTTCTCAATATAAAGACTACGCCTGAACTTCTTGCTGGCTGGTCCACTGAGACAGACTCTGTTGGCTTCCTTCCATGATAGCTTGAGTATTTCACTTTCATACCACATGTCTACTCCACATCATTGTGTTGGTGGTGAATCATCTCCAGGTTGCTTTTGTGGCTTTAAATGATATGTTCTCATCACTATGACTCATGCCTTATTCCCAGAGCCATCCTCATTGGGTAAGACCATAGCATCAACACCGCCCCTTCATGGCTTCTACATCCATCCACCTTCAACCTCTCATAGAGCTCCTGCTTTGGTCTGTTGTTTAACTAGAGCGACTTTCAAGAAAGGATCTCTAGGAGACACAGGAGGATGGCGATCCAGAGGGCATGTCCATCCTGCCCTCCCCTGGGACCTTAATGGGACATTGCCTGCCTTCAGATCTTGGAAGAGCCTGCTGCCTGTTTTCTGGTGTGGTTCCGCTCTTGTTCTGTGTCTTCCTCTCCAGGAGCTTTTAGGATCCTCCCCGCAGGCTTGAACTTCTGAAATTTCATAACAAATTACTTGAGTGGGAGTCTTTTTCATTCATGCTGATGGCACTAGGTATACCAAGCATGTATTCCTTCCAGGCCGGGAAACTTTGTATTTTCTTTGATAATATTTTTCTCTGTGTTCTCATTTTTTATTTGATTTTATTTATTTTTGTGCAACTCCTATCAGTTAAGATATGCACTATCTTTTCTCTCACGTTTTCCAGCTCTTGATCTTTCTGTTAAACTTCAGATTTCCTCAACTTTATCTCTCAGCCCTTCTATTGGACAATTAATTGTGGTGTTTGTTTTCAATTTCCAAAATCTCTTTCCTGTTCTTGATTCTTTCTTTTCATACATTTTGCTCCTGTGTTATGTATGCAGAAGTTTCTTGAATTCCTCAGGGAATCCTAACTGGCATTTATTTTTATTTTATTGTTTTATCATGTCAAACTATTTTAACATCTTCTAAGTTCAGTTTTGTTTCCATTTATTTTTAAGTGTTAAATGTATTCATTAAAAATCAACATTTTTTACCATGAATTCCGGATAAATCAATATTTATATGATCCAATGCATTTTGAGGGAAATTTGCAAACAGCTGATTTTGTAGGCAAAGATCATCTGTATAAATGACAAGGAAGGTAGGTTCCTACCTTGCTAAAAGATGTCTGTGAAAATGCTGGCAGAAAAGTATGTCTTCATTGCCACTTGCTAGTGATGTGCAACATCTGAGACCTGCATTTTATTACATCAGCATTGTTACCCCAATTATCATACATTATTTGTGGTGGACACTGTGCTGGATGCTAAGGACATTGCAAAGGTGGGCCTCTGCCCTTATGGCCTTCTAACTGTAGCTGGAAGAATGGACAGAAAAGAATAGGAGGGAAAGCAGAGAGTGATGCTTGATTCAAATAGCACTGAGCAGGTTCATGTGCTGAAGGTGTACTAGGAGGCCATTTTTAATCATTAGTCCATTTAGTGTTGCTATAACAGAATACTCAGACAGAAGTGTCCGAATAATCTGTATGGTTTATACAGTTTGTGCTGTTCAGAAATGTCTAAAGTTTGGTCTTTGTTTTTTTAAAGATTAAAAGCACTTGCCCCACTGTAAATAGACGGCATGTAAATTTCTATAGTATATAAATGGCAGCGAATTAAACTGTGTCTGGTTTCTTAAAACAAAACAAAACAAAACAAAAACCAGAATACTCAGCACTGAAGTATTAATAAAGACAAAAAGTTTATCTGATTCATGATTCTGGTCACTGGAAACTCCAACCATCCAGGATCTTCTCTGTGCTGGTGAGGGCCACATGTCAGGTGGCCTCCCGTAGCATGAACTGGTACATGTGGAAGAGATCATATGACCAGAGAAGAAACTAGAGAGCAAGGGGGGCAAGAATCACTCTAACCTGTTCTAGAGAGAACTAATCTTCCCCTGTGAGTCCCAGCTAGCTCTGAGAATCCCTTCACAAGAAGGATCATGACTCAGTCACGTCCCAGTGGACTCTACCTCTTAGCAGTCCCACTACCTTTAAAATCATTATGTTGGGGAATTAAGCCTCCATATGGGTTTTGGTGGGGACATACCATATGTAAACCATGGTATTGGATAAGACAATGACCTTGAGTCTCAGATCTCTGGGTGGATAACATTGAATCACAGATCTGCTCAGTTGAGAGGGAGTCACAGGGAGGTGGGAATAAGAATGCCTTGTGAACACACTGAAAACAACAGGGAATGATGTGCTCAGCCTTCCTTCCTGTGTGAATTCATTCACTTCCGCACTATGTCAGAGTCTGCTATGGACTGGACTCTCAGAAGCGAGGAAAATGTCCTCAGAATTCTTCTATTCCAGAGAGGAAACACAATAAACAGCGACTTATTAGCTTGACACAATGACACTTCCTGATTTCCCAGGTTTGTTTGGATTAGGAGTCTGGCAGAGCTCAACTGGGTGGTTCTTCTGGCTTCTCCCACATGTCTGCTACCTTAATGTTCTTCCATGTGACTTATCTCTCTTCCACATGCCTTCTCATCACCAGTCACATAGCCCAAGCTTCCTTACAGCCTGAAATTGGAGCTTCCAGACTTCAGTAGCAGAAGCATCCAGGCCTTTCATATGGCTCAGGCCCAGAACTGGTATAACATTACTTTTTTTGTCTTCTGTGGCTAAAAACAAGTCAAAGGCCAGTTCAGAATCAGATCAGAACTGAAAAGACCCTGATGGGAGGAACAGCAAAGGGTTAGCAGGACTTGACAGAGGTAGATATGAGGAGTAAAAATGAGGGATCAAACATCTACCCACCACTCAGAACTAACCAACATGAATGTTTGTCATTTTTGCTTCCAAAAATTGTCAAGAAGTCAAGTCTTACAAGTACAACCAGAGCACCCTTGGATCTCTTGTTGATTTTCTGCTCTTTTACAGCTCTAGAGGCAGGTGTTTTTATGAAATTAGTGCAAACCTTTTGCTATGTTTTATAGCATGCTAAATATGTGTGTCCATATATACAAGGGATTTTCTCAGTCCAGCTAGGTGGAACCTCTCTGGACTGCCACCAATTGTGCAAGGATTGACATGAATTCTATGATGTTACACTAGTGGATTAAGGAAAAGGGAGAGGATCACAAAGCCTGGCTCTGTGAGATGAAGTTGCAGGTCATCTCCAGGCGTCATTCTGTCCCAGGGAGGTGTGCCAGTTGTCTGCTGGACAGACAAGGTTGGGTTTAGTCCAGCAGAGTCCAACAAGGGTCTCCTCCTCTCAGAAGGTCAGTGGTGTGTGAGATGTGGGTACTGTTGCTTATACTATGGGGGCAACTTAAGGGTATGGATGTGCAGTCTTCCATGGTGGAGTGGGGAGCCACTAGATCCATGGGTGCTCTCCCTTCATCTGGGAGAAGGAGCACCTCTCAGCTGTGTTATTATCCACACAGGTGTGAGGGAAGAAAGGGGGAAGAACCATAGTCATATTTTGGTGATCCTGCTCCATTCAGAACAGTTTCCATATTTAAGTTTTTGGAGTAGATATTTTCATTCTATGCCAGTCTTTTTTGTAGTTTACTTTTTAAGTCAACATTAAGTTGAGAAAAGTTTGTAAGTTGGTCCTCTCTTGTCTATAGGTTCTGCATCCATGGATTCAAAAATATTTTTTAAAAATTGTGTCTGTATTAAACATGTAAAAACTTTTCTCTTGTCATTATTCCCTAAACAAAACAGCACAATAACTCTGTACATAGCTTTTGCATTGTGTTAGGTATCGTAAGTCATCTAGAGATTCCCTAAAGTGTACAGGAGGGTGTGTAAATTCTGTGCTAACACCATGCTCAACACTTGAGCATCTGTGAATTTTGGTGTAGGAAAGACTCCCAGATCCGCTCACCCACAGATATTGGGGGAAGACTGACTGAACTATACTTTCCAAGAAGCTGCATACAACATTTTGCCTGTAAAAAAATTACGCATGGGGCTTTTTATGGGTAAAGTTTTGACTGTTGACTCTCTTTCTTTATAGTTTATAGGTTTATTTCCCGTTTTTTCTTGAATTAATTTTGTCTACACATTTTTCTGGATAGACATATATTTGACCTAGAATTTCCAATGTTTTAGCACAAAGATGATAGTAGTGTCAGAATTTTAACACAGATTTAAAATTTTAATAGATAAATCATATACTTGATATAAAATTCAAAAGTACAAATGAGAAAACAACAAAAATATGCCCCCACACCATCCTGCCTCTCACTTGCCTTCTCTTCCAAAGAATTGACAAATACCTAGTTCTCCTTTTTTATTTTTTACCTCAGAAACCACAGTTTCTTAGGCCTAGATTTGTGATGGTGTTTTGCTCTTTCCAGAAGTCTTTAGCTGATGCAGAATTTTGAAATGTTATGTTTTATTTTACTTTAATTTTTTATATTATGGAAAGTGTTGAGCACATTACAAAATTAAACAGGATAATTATGTACTCATGTATGAAAATAGAAAAATGAGACCTGTTGAAACTGTGGGAGGAGGGGGGAAATAAAGGAGAATGATGCAAGGGAAGAATTCAACTATAATATATTGTAAGAACTTTGGCAAATGTCACAATGTACCCCTAGCACAACAATAATAACTTTTAAAAATTAATCAGGATAATTTAATGAAACCCTTTGTACTCATCACCCAACTTTACCTACTATCACACATGGTTATTATCACACATCTAGCTCCCCTTCTCCCTCTACCCAAATGATTTGAAATCTAATTCCAGACTTGTATCTTCAGAAGTCTTAAGAAAAAAGATCATAATACATGTAACATACATTTTTAAGATAAAAAAAATTCATGAGTACATCTAGCTATTATTTGATTATCTTTGATTATCTTTCAATTCACTTTTTATCAGTCAGGTTGTTGGATCAATGTCTCTACATTCTCTTGTGAAAATACAGTTCCTACATCTCTTAACTTCTTGCTTGCAATTTCATTGTTGATGAAATCACATTGTTCTTTGCAGTTTTCCAAAGTCTGAATTTTGGGCTGGCAGAGTGGCTCAAGTGGTAGAGTGCCTGCCTAGCAAGCATGATGCCCTGACTTCAAACCCCAGTACCACCAAAAAAAAAAAAAAAAAGTGGATTTTGGCAATTGCATCCCTTTGCCTGAGGTTTTCTGAGATCTGAAGGCTTGGTTGGATTCAGGGAAATGTTTTGGGAAGAACCCTTAATAGATGGTGGTGTACATCTGACTGTACATGTCAGGAGTTAAAGAATGTCTAATGTCACTCTGATGTTTAGATTTTTCCAGTGACTTCAGTTGTTGTCATTCATTCATTATAAGGTGCTAAAATGGTTTTTCCAGTCTTTGCCCATTGGTTTTATCAGTCATCCCATTATTCCTTATTTCATTTGGGTTTCAAAATGGTGGAACTTTCAGTCTGCCTTTTCTTCCTCATTCATTAGCAGAAAGGAACAGGTTCTCCCATCAACGCTGTGATACCCTGTTACATTTAATAGGGAATATCAGGATTAATGTTTGGTTATTTCCCTTGCTTTACTCATTAGTTCTTCTGAAAAATGAGTCAATTCCCTAGTGTCTCTCAAAGGCAACCAGTGAAGGACTTTTTTTTTTTTTTTGGTCTTAATACTGCTAGGAACTCATGGGTTTTAGCTTATTTGATTCCTGGTGCTATAACTGTTTATCTTTGGCCAGTTATACTCCTCAATCTTTTTAATAGGAGTCTAATAGCTTCCTTTCCTTCTGATATGACAAGACATTTCCGGCCCAGGTTGTCCACTTCCTGTTCTAGACATGCAATCCACCATTTCTCCATGGAGCCCTGTTTTCTCTGGTGATTTTTCTGCCTTGTGCCTGCCAGGCAGGTGCCACTTGAGCCACACACCCCAGCCCTTTTTTTGCTCTAAATATTTTGCAAATAGATTCTCACATTTATGCCCTGGCCAGCCTGCACCATAATCTTCCCGTTTGTCTTTCCTGTCTGACTAGGATGACGGGTGAATGCCCCCCTAAGCCCAACTTTTATCAGTTGAGATTGAGATGGGGTCTCCAAACTTTTTGCCCAGACCGGTCTTGAACTGACATCTCCTCCCAATCTCCACGTCCCAATAGCTAGTCTTACAGTTATGAACCATTGTGCCCAGCTAGAACTTACCTTTTCTTTCAACTTGAGAATGGTCCTTACTTATTAGATTATATACTTATTATTCGACATGTTTTGAAAAGCCACAAGAAGAGCACAGTCACCCTTCTGCATTCATGATCTATATCCACTGATCTGTGGATTCAACCAACTGCAGATAGAAAATATTTGGGGAGAAAACCACTGTGTCTATACTGAATATGTACAGACTTTTTTCCTTGTCATTATTCCCAAATCAATGTAATAGAACAGCTATTTATATGGCATTTACATTGTTATAAGTAATCTAGAGATGATTCGATGTGTATGGATGGACACATATGATTCTGTGTTAGGTTATATGCATATGTTATTCTGTTTTATATAAGGGGCTTGAGTGTCTGAGGATTTGGGTGTGTGCAGGGGTCCTGGAACCCATCTGGAGCAGATACTGAGGATGACAAGATCCTCCATATGTCTTATTTTTTAAAAATCTCTTCTTCCAACCTCTTTGTTTGTGGTGTTAAGTCCTCTACTTGGTCTTCTGAATTACTGATTTGTCCTTCAGCCCTCTCCTTTCTTCTCTGAAGCTCATTTTCTCTTTTACAGTTCAACTCTTCTAGTTTTAATTTCTGAGATTCTTAGTTGATTCTTGTTTATGGATTCCACCTCCTCCTATGTCTCTTTGAGATGCCAGTAATGTTTCTTGTGTAGTTGTTCTCGCTCAGCTGACATTGGCTCTAGGGAGAGATGGGCCCCTAGAGTCTGGAAAGCTGGAGGCTGATGTGCTGCCTATAGAAGTTCAGATGCTAAACCTTCCTTCCAGGATAAGGGCTGGCTGGGTGGCTCAACTGGTAGAGTACCTGCCTAGCAACCATGAGACCCTGAGTTCAAACCCCAGTGCCACCAAAAACAAACAAACAAACAAAAAAAGCAAACTAGGATGAGGATGGCAGGTGCTGATAGCAAGTGTTATTGTGAACTGGGGGAGCCCAATGCCCTCATCTCAGTGACTATCTTATTTGTGTAGGATCCCACCCCACACCTGACCCACCCCAAGTAGTAATCCCAGGATCATACAAAGCCCTGCCTTTCATGGACACTGTCACCATCAGCTGCTCATGTTCCCTTGGAACTCTGTGAGATACGGTACATCTTCTCTTGCCTGGCTTCCAAAGAGCCTATATCCTTGGCTGTGTGAACATGGAACATAATTTGGCTTTTCTCTCTCTCTCTCTCTCTCTCTCTTTCTTTTTCTGGTGGAGTAGATCTTTTCCTGCCAATCTGTAGCTTCCCCTGAATGCTGGTTCCGTTAGCAGAGTTTGTTGCTTCCCCTTTATGATGTTGCCCTTCCTTAAATATTTGTAGGTTTTTGGTTGGATGCTGGTCTTTACAGTTGGGATTCCCCCTAATTTTCTATGAAGCCAACACCAATCATTGTACCCTGCAGGGAGGAGGCAGGGAGACTGCAGCAGGCTCCCTGGGGGGTGCACCCAGAGCAGAGGGGTGTGGAGGCTCCACAGGTCCCTGAGTCTTGTCTGCCACACTTTCATGGGTCCTAGCACAGGCTAGAGTTGTCCCTCCCTGGGTCCCCTGTTGGCAGCCCTGGGAACCCTCCGGCTTCTATATGCATCACAGACAGCCTGGAAGCACTCCCCCAGCCTGCTCCACCTTATGCACTGTGTTGTCAACAACTATTTTTGTTGTCAACACTGTAATGATTTCCATAAACTTAAAGAAATAAGCAGTAGCTGTAGGAAGTTGTCAAGATAAACAATCAGAAACTTCTTTTTCTAAATTGGACCTTAGACAATGTCCCTTTTTTCTTGTTCCTTTTTTCTTGTTTTCAATTTTAGTTAAAAATAAACATAGTTTTTCCCCTGGGCCTTGGCCTTCTATGACCACTTTTTTGCAAGAGATGGGATCTTGT
Source organism: Castor canadensis (assembly GCF_047511655.1). Taxonomy (NCBI): domain Eukaryota; kingdom Metazoa; phylum Chordata; class Mammalia; order Rodentia; family Castoridae; genus Castor; species Castor canadensis. The sequence continues at coordinate 29,464,576 of NC_133404.1, read as the reverse complement.
ATGTTCAGCCTCAGAGGCCATTCACAGTGAGGGCCTCAAACCATAGAAAAATTATGAAGGCAGGCATGAGTCAGGTTTGGTGGGCAAGGGGCCCAGCACAGACCAGGCATTCTTGGGATATTTGTGGTCACCAAGTAATCATGGAGTGTGTCTTGTTTTAATAACCAAAATACCAAAGTATCACTGAGAGGAAGAGAAAGACAGAGAGGGAGAGAGACAGAAAGACAGAGACAGAGACACAGACACAGAGACAGAGACAGAGAGAAAGAAAGACTTATTATTATATACCCAGGGTTTGTACTAGGTGGAAGGAGTTTGTGCAGTACCTCTGTCTTTTTTGTATAAGAAAAACAGGTGTGATGTGACAGCCACAAGACAGTGTTGTTCCAACCCAGCCAGCCACACGCTAAAATCTAATCTTGATAAGTATGGCTCCCCAGAAATATGAACCACCATGCAGACTACAGGTCTTCTGAGTTTGTGTCTTCAGTCAAAATGGTGTGGGGAGGCAGGCATCCACTTCTGATAAGCCTTATCTTTTATGAGAATGGGTAGTGACATTCTGTCTTAACTTTCAGGGCCATGTTGTCATCATCCACTGGGTTCACCTCAAATCTACAGTAAAAAACATCAACTTAGAATTCTAGCTGAGAACCCTGATGGTGGCTTTTTTTTTTTTGCTTCTGTGTGTGTGCTTGCTTGCTTTTGGGTTTTGAAGGCAGACGATGGTCCTGGCTTTTGGAGTGAGATTTTGTTGTTTGAACTTGAGGCTGTGGATCTCTGCCTGAAGACACGCAGAGGAGAAGGGAGAGCGAATGACGTCACAGTCATCCTTGCCAACACAGGCATGACTCCCTTAACGACTGGGACTCATCCTGAGGAATACATTGGGTAATTTTGTCTCTGTGCAAGCCTCACAGAGTGTGTACACACCAGCATGGTGTGACCTGCTACAGACCTAGGCGCTCTCTAAATGGAGAGAGGGGTGGGGGAGAGGAGGAGGAGGAGGAAAAGGGAGAGAGCTTTCATATATATATGGTGCAGCCTATTGCTGGGGTGGCTTGGTCTCAGGTGTGCAGTGGTAGTTGTGATGGAAGAAAGAAAGTCACGGACAACAGGTGAGCAGAGAGGCGAGTTTTATTTAAGCAGAGAGGAAACACTGAGTTTTATTGAATCAGAGAAGGAAGGAGTAGAAAAGCTCCTATATACATGGAAGGGGCCTCAGAAAGGCTTCCAGGGGGTTTGTAAGGACTTTATTTCCTGGTTGAAGGGAAGCTGCTTATGGCTGTGTGCTAAGGGTCCATTCAGGGGTTGCAGGTCTGTGCCACACATGGGCATCACAGGAACACATTGTGTGCCTCCTCCTTTCCCCTGCCAGTGACCCTGAGATCCAGCGCACTGGCTGGGCATCCTATCAGGATCCAGTTCACGCACGTGCTGTTCACATGCCTTTAGCAGTTTCAAGGCTTGAGTGAGTGGTTTCAAGATTTTCCTCTCCCCACACTGTTTATCTCAACTCCCACGCTTGCTGCAGTTTCAAGGTCTCTTATATTCTGTTCATCTCAAGACCTCTTAAGCCCCTCTACCGAGGGACCCACCCTAATCTTCCCGACCAGTCACAACATTGAGCAAAATAACACAAGATTAAGTCAAGCAGAAGAGAAAATGAAGAGATGCAGCAAAAGATGGGCACAGGGGTGCATATCTGTAATCCCAGTAGTTGGGATGAGGCAGGAGGATCAAGAGTTCAAGGCCAGCCTGGCCTACATAATAAGACCCGGGGGGAAAGAGAGAGAGAGAGAGAGAGAGAGAGAGAGAGAGAGAGAGAGAGACAGTCAGAGAGACAGAGACAGAGAGACAGAGATGCAGCAAACACAAGGTGTGTGTGAGAGGGTGCTGCTGGGGTAACAGACATACTGTTTGACAGTGAACTTTCTGTTTTAACTAGGAGTTCACTCTAAAATGATGATAAAAGCACACTGTAGAAAATACCTACAGCAGTGCATAGCTGCTTATTATCAGGTACTCTGTACTGTGCATAACTCTGTGTGCTGTGCTGTTACGCGGCTGGCAGTGCAGGAGGCTTGCTCAGACCAGCATCACAGCAAGCATTATGTGACTGTGATGTTTATGACAGCTACAATGCCACTAGGAGACAGGACTGTTTCAGCACCATTGTAATCTGACGAGACTACCACCTTATACGTGTGCCATTGTTGTTGACTGGTTGTTGACTGAACCGTTGTTATGTGACTCATGACTGTATTTTGAAACTTACTTGTTTGAATATGTAATACATGATTCAAAAACCTTAAATACCAATCTACAATTCTTAGATATTTTTGCATTCTTCTAGAATTCCCTTATATATAAACAAGCCAAACAAATACAGATTCTTATTTTTCCCCTTTTTTACACAAAATATAGCTGCTCCCAAACACTCGTCTGAATCTCACCTGTTTCTTTTACACATCCATACATAATGGTGCTATCTGTGTTCTTTTTTCATGGCCACATAGTATTCTATGGTCTGGCTGCACTCTACTTTACATAAGCAGTCTATTCCTAACATTTGCTATGACAAATAACACTAGTTGTCTTTTGTAGATAAGCTTATCTGTACGGTAAGTTCCCAAAGTGATGGGTGAAAGGGCACATGCTTGCAGAAATCTGACAGCTATTGCCAAATTGCCTCCAAGAGGGTATTTTCTGTTTAGTACCAGTCCTGGCAATGCGTGCTTGTCTATTTCCCTAGAGACATGTCAATAGTGTGTGCTAACAAATTTGGGGGGTTTCCTAATCTGATAAGTGAAAATGATCTCCGCGTAGTTTGGGGGGTCTTTTTCTTGGGAGGTGCTGAGCAGGGAAGCCAGGCCCTGAATACCACTGAGCTGTTCCTCCAGGCTGCAGTATAGCTTGAGGACACATTTCTCTTCCGGTGCACCAGGCTGCGTAAGAACTGGTATATTCACTTTTTAAAACCTGTGGCTTGTCAATTTCATGGAGTTTTTTGATCTTTCCTGTCAATTTGCGCTGCTCAGACTGCAGGCATGGCATCTTGTTAATCAGACGTCCTGTCCCGATCCACTTAAGAACTTGGAACACCTTGAATGGCCAAGGGGCTGCAAGAAAAAAATGCTCTGTGTTCTTTCCTTATTTACTATGTGAAATGCTAAGTATGAAATACGGAGGGTGAATAAAAACCCTTGTAAGGCCCACCCAAAGAAAACCTCACACTCTTGACAAAGGAGCGTTTAAGTAAACAAAATCACCTGTCTTCTTCTTGTGTAGAAAGACTCACTATTGTCAGTTCTCTAGAAGTCGATTCCATAATTTAATGCAATCGAAGTTAAAATACATATAGGGTTGATTTGGGGGACATGAAAAAAAGTACAATAAATTTTTCCTAGGAAAAATGAACCTATGAGAATAGCAGGAAAATTCAAGTGGGGAGGAGTTGGGGTGAGAGGAGGAAGGACCAGGAATGAGTGCAGCTGGGGACCCGCGAGGAGAGGATAGAGGAACAGACAGGAGGACAGAGCAGCACCTCCAACCGAGGCCCAAACGACATTGATTTGCTTTACTGGGGTCCGTGATAATAGCATAGAGGAGCGTGTGGCCTTTCCTCTCTCACACCCAAACCCAGTATTTAAATAGAAACATTAACACGAACAAAAGTCTGGGAAACTGATGACATTTAGACAGTTTTGGAGTGAGAGAGGCCTTTAAAAATTTTATTAGCATATAATAGTTGTACGGTGGGATACAATGTGGTATTTATATATGTGTTACAATATATTTTAGTTGGATTTACCCCTTCATCCTTCTCCCTCTTCCCCCTCCCCCTCTTCTTAGAACAATTACAACAGGTTTCATTCTTCTATTTTCATATGTAGATACAAAACAATCCACCATAATTCCCCCTTTCTTTGTGTCCACCCTGCCTCCCACTGGTACCCATCCCTGGAAAAGACCTATTTTTCCCTCCTGCCCTTCTTTTTCATTTAAGAAGGACTATATTGATAGTCCAAGGAGGTTTCACCTTGGCACTTCAGGTGCGTATATATATTGTGCTTTTATCAATTAACCCCCATCATTACTTACTCGTTCTCTGTCACCATGCTCCATCACCAGTAGCTTCAGCACAGGGCAGTATATCATATTTGTGCATAGATGGTTGTCTCAGCAGTTTCCATTCCCTAACATTCTCTTTACCTCTCCCACCTGAGGGAGGTCTTTTTTCTGAGCACAACATCATGGAGGAAAAGACCACAAACTGATTAGGACCAATTTGTAATAAAGGTAAAAATTATTTTCTACATACATCACCAAGAACTAACTTCCTTCGTCTGCAAGGAACACTTATGAATCAGAGAAAAAAGACATCCCAATTGTTAAACGAAAGGAAAAGCAGGAGTAGGAAGTTTAGTTCATAGAAAAAAAAAACCCAAAATTATCAGTACACATATGAAACTGCAATTTACTAAATGGACCTTCCAAATATAAAATAATTTTTCATTTCTAAGGAAAAAATGCTAATGGAAACCAATCATAAGATATGGTCATTGTTCTATAGATTGTAAAAAATAAGAAAATTTAATATTACCTATTATAGCTGGGCTATAATATTTATTTGCTTTTTCATAGCCCTTCTATTTTTCACTAACATGGAGTTGACAGGTGAGGCTTTAAGTAGTATGACATTGTCAAGGAAAATTGGCAATATTTCTTTTTAATCAGGGCTGACTATTTCCTCTGCTCCTTGCACTGCTTGGGATTTGTAGCTCAGCAGTGAGCGGATTGTGAATGAGTTTCACAGGGATGCTCATAAGCTGCATGGGGGAACAAAGACCTCAAGATGCCCACCCTGTCTGTTGGTGAGGACTGCTGTGGAAACAAATGTGCTAGAGTTCCATGTGCCAATCCAGAACTTTCGAGTGAGAAAAACAAGTTGCAGAACATAGCTAGAGTATAATTTATGTGTTGAAAAAAGAAGAAGAAGAAGAAGGAGCCAGACACCAGTGACTCACACCTGTATCCTAGCTGCTTGAGAGGCTGAGATCTGGAGGACAGAGGCACAAGGCCAGCCTGGGCAGACAGTTCATGAGACCCTATCTTCAAAATAACCAGAGCAAAATGGACTGGAGGTTTGACTTAAGTGGTAGAGTGCTGGCTTTGCAAGTGTGAAGCCCTGAGTCCAAGCCCCAGTCCCATAAAACAATGAAAGAAAGGAAGGAAGAAAGGGAGGGAGGAAGGAGGAGGAAGGAAGGAAGGAAGGAAGGAAGGAAGGAAGGAAGGAAGGAAGGAAGGAAGGAAGGAAGGAAGGAAGGAAGGAAAGAAGGAGGGAGGGAGGGAGGGAGGGAGGGAAGGAGGAAGGAAGGAAGGAAGGAAGGAAGGAAGGAAGGAAGGAAGGAAGGAAGGAAGGAAGGAAGGAAGGAAGGAAGGAAGGAAGGAAAGAGATGTCTGTGTATGTGAGATCCACTCCACAGCATCTTTGAGCACAGTGAGATGGTCAAAGGAAATTCCGGCTTGGAATCCGAAGACAAAATTTAATGCAGCTTAGACCTTCATGCATACTCTTTAACAAGGCATCCACAGGGGAATTCTGTTGTGAGTACACAGCCAAACTGAAAGCCAAGTTCATAGCCTGAACTCCTGAGCCCAGATCTCTTTCTTGCCTAGAAGTTAACAAAATTATCATCTCTGTCCTCAATCTCAAATCTCATTCTGTCAAGAAAGGCCCCAGGTGTGGCTGCCAAGCCAACCTGTCTTGGTGTATGTGCATGTGTGTGTATGTGCGTGTGTGTGTGTGTGTGTGTGTGTGTGTGTGTGTGTGTCTGTCTATCCGTCTGTCTGTCCACCTGTCTACCCCCCACTCTGTTCTTTCTTATGACATCTGAGTCCATCCCACCTGTGTGCTGCCTGCCCCTGCCTGGGAGTGGAGGAGCAGCCAGGGAGTCAGGACATCTTGTGAGTTTTTCCCTTGACTTTCAAGTATGCCTACGCATGGAGATTTTTGAAGGACATCATGAAAGTAATTGGTAGTGTGGCCAGTGTGCATGGACGATAGGGAGGAGGGAGCAGGCCTCTCTGTCTTTCATAGATCCTGCCTTTCTGTAGCATCAGTCATCACTGATGGTCAGAAGCCAGCAAAGCATGAAGAGTTGCTTGTGCCAGAGCTGCACCTCGAGGAGTGTGGCTCGGGTTCTCACTTACTTTCAGCTGAACCTCAGTCTTCCCAGTCCCATGATGGATGTGTAGTCCCTGCTCCCATTCCAGGTGGGAAAGGGATGTTGTGTACCCCTGGTGGAGGTGACAGTGTTGGCATTGAGAATCTAGTATACCCTGGGGAGGACTCCCTGCTGGAGAGGAGTCTTCTTGTTCCTTCTATTCTCCATGTAGTACTCTGCTGTGAGGTCTTCCTGTGGTTTATTTAGTTAGGTCTCTTAGGTGGACATTAGGTCATTTTCCCTGCACAATCCTGCAATGAGTACTAGCTTGTGTAGACATCACTTTGCATTTTTCTAATGCATCTTTTATATGAACTTCTAGAACAGTATTGACTAAGAAGGAAAACGCAAATGTCGTTTTGAAAGATATTACAGCATTCTTTCTGGCAATGTAAGAATACATCTATTTCATCATATAAACTTTTGGTGACATAAGCTAGAAGTATGTTTTCCAATTTGTCATTTGTCTTAAATTTTACCTTGTTAGTGTGTCTTGAGGCATAGTTTTTTCCTTATGTGTTCAGATTTTATGTCTGACTATGAAATAAACCTTAATAAATTTCAAACAACTGAAACAATACAAAATATATTCTGTGATTGCACAGAATGAAGTTAGAATCAACAACAGCAGGAAATTTGAAGACAGGTATGCAGGAGGTACATATTGAGAGGGGAGATCAGAAGAATCGTGGTCTAGGCCAGCACAGGCAAAAACAGGAGGTCCTATCCCGAAAAATAAAGCAGAAAGGGCTGAGGCTGTGGCTCAAGCAGTAGAGCACCTGCCTGGCAAGCAGTATGGAGTTCAACCTCCATACTGCCAAAAAAAGGAGAAAAAATTATATATATATATATATATATACATTAACTTGTATATGTATATATAAACAATAGAGAAAACACAATAAAACCAAAAGTTGTTTCTTTGAAAAAAAATAGCAGTGTTGACAAATCTTTAGTTAGAATCACCAAGAGAAGTGAGGTAGAAGGGTAAGCGCAGGACTGAAAGGGAAATGTTGCTAGCAACATTGCAGAAATAGAAGAGATTACAGGAGAACACTCGGGATAACTGTACACCAACAAATTCAATAACCTAGAAGACGTGAACAAGTTCCTAGAAAGACATGAGTTACTTAAACTAACTCAGAAAAGAATTGAAATTCTGAGTAGACTTGAATGAGTAGGGAGATTAAATTCATAATAAAACACCCCCACAAAGAAAAGCAGCCCAGATGGCTTGACCAGTGAATTCTACCCTGTTTCTGTTTAAGACAGAATTAATACCTACTCCACTGACCCTTACCAAAAACAGAAGAGGAGGGAACACTTCCCCACTCAAGCCACTATTACCCTGACAACAAAACCAAAGACATCACAAGAAAACTACAAACCATATCTCTTACAAATGCACATGCAAAAATCCCAACAAATACCTAGCAAACCAAATCCAGTAACATAAGAAGGATTGTACATCATGACCAATGGTGATTTAGCCTAGGATTACAAACTTGGTTTAACATGAATCAATATAATACATCATATTGATAGAATAAAGGAGAAAAATCACTATCCTCTCAGCAGACATAAAAAAGCATCTGACAACACTGAACACCCTTTGATGATAAAAGCACTCAGTAAACTAGTGACGCTTACTGAGTACCTCAATAGTAGAGGTATTTCCTCAAACTGATAACAGCATCTGTTAAAAATATACAACTAACATCATACTTACCGGTGAAAGACTGAATGTTTTCTCCCTAGCATCAAGAAAAAGACAAAGATGTCCACTGTCACTACTTCTGTTAACACTATACTGGAGGCTCTAGCCAGTGCATCCAGATTGAAAGGGAAGAGGTCAAACCATCTGTATTTGCAGATTACATGATATTTTTGCATTTAGAATGTATTAAGCAATCTACATGCACACAGACACACGCACAAACACCCACCCACCCACACACATACACTAGAACAAATAAATCAGTTTAGCAAGTTTGCAGAAAAGAAGATCAACATGCAAAAATCAGTTCATGTTATATATACTACTAATGAACAATATAAAAATGGAATTAGGAAAAATTATATTTACAATAGCATTGAAAGAATAAAGCAATTTGACTACTATAACAAAAGAGGTACTACGTTCGTATGCTGAAAACTACAAAACATTGCTAATAGAAGTTAAAGAAGGCACAAATATATACAAAAAATATCTGGTGTTCATGGAGTGAAAGACTTCCTAATGCTACGATCGTAACTTGACCTACAGATTGAATGTGCCTATCAAAATTCCAGTGGAAATTTTTACAGAAACTGACAAGCTGATCCTAAAATTCATATAAAATGCAAGAGACCCAGAGTAGTCAAAAACAATCTTGCCTGATTTCAAGATGTACTGCCTGGATGTAATCAAGCCAGGGTGGAACTGGCACAGAGATCAATGGAATGGGGTTAAAAGTCCAGGGAGGAACTCATGTATTTGTGGTCAGATGACTTTTGACAAAATTGCCAAGACAATTCAATGAGGAAAGAATTCAATTCAGCACTGAGACAATGAGATAACCGTGGCAAAGAATGAAGTTGGACTTCTATGTATTAGTCAGCTTTGAATCACTGTAATGAAATACCTGACACAAGCTACTTATGAAGAAAAAAAGGTTTATTTAGCCCACAGTTTTGGACGTTCAAGAGCCTGGCACTGACATCAGCTCCTCATTGGCTGTATGACATCGTGGCAGATGACAACAGCCAGGTGGGTTAGAGAGCAAGCGATTGCCTCTGGAACCAGGAGACGCAAGCTTTTCTAGCAATCTTCTCACAAGAACTACCAAGGGGTTGTTCCCACAACACACTCCCAGTGACCAAGGACCTCTCCCAAAGGTTCCACCATCCCCCAACAGCGCCACCTCTGGACCAAGCCTTTAATTACAATGGACCTTTGGGGAACACCACACCATAACCAAACCACAGCACACTACCTAGCTCAAAATGGACCACAGAACTAAAGGGAAGAGCTAAAACCATAAAAGTCTTAGAAGAAAACAAAACGGTTATTTCATGACCTTGTATTAGGCAATAGTTTCTTAGATAAGACTCGAAAACACAAATGAGAGAGCAAACAGTTGTCATTGCTTCTTAGCACTTGTCCCCAGAGTCGGCATCAAATCACGAGCCAGGCTTTTGGTTGCATCTGGCTTATATCACAGTAATGCTCCCATGCAGGATTTTTACAGTGATTAACCAGACAATCTATTCTATTCTGAACATGGCCTCCATGATCAGAGAGTACACCGACCATAAAGCTCACTTCTCACTTAGGAATATTTTACTGAGCTTTCCCCATGTTGTGAGCAAGATCTTTTAACAAGATCTTTTAACAAGACCTATTAACCAAACTGAACTCAAGGCCACTCATTTGAATGCTGGCTGGTCCCTCAGAACACCACTTTTATTTATTTTTTTCAGCTTTATTGAGATATAGTTGACAAATAATAATTGTATCTATTTATGGTGTGCAACATGAAGATTTGATAAATATATATAGTGTATATATTTATATGTATATGTATATATATATATATATATAGTGAAATTATTATTAGCACAATCATGTTAATGAACCCATCACCACTTCATATAGTTACCTTTGTGTGGGTATGGGTGTTGGGAGGGGTGTGTGTGTGGACGTGTGTGTGCATGCACACACCAAATTTTCTTTTCATTTCTTCTTTGGTCCCTTGGCTTTTCAGGACCGTGTTAATTTCCACATATTGGTGGATTTTCCAGCATCCCACCTGATTGATTTCTAGTTTCATATCATTGTGGTTGGAAATAATACTTAATGTGATTTCAGTATTCTTAAGTTGAAGACTTGCTTGGCTACCCAAAAGTGACCTGTTCTTGATAACGTTCTTTATGCATCTGATCAGAATATATGTATTCTCTTGCTGTTGAATGGAATGTTCTGTGTAAGGTTCATTTGGCCTACAGTGTTATTCAAGCCCATTATTTCCTTTTTGATTTTCTATCTGGATGAGCCATTCATTTTTGAAAGTGGGGGACTGAAGTTCCTTACTCTTCTTATATTGCTCTCTATTTCTCTCTTCTGTTCTGCTAATATTTGTGTTGTATGTTTAGGTGTTCCAATGTTGGGTGCATTTATGTTTGTGATTGTTAAAATCTTGATGAACTGACCCCTTTATGTAATGACCTTCTTTGACTCTTGTGACATACTTTGACTGAAAGTCTATTTTGTCTGATATAAGTATATTCCCCCGATCTCGTTTATATTAACCACGTACATGGAATATCTTTTTTTCATCCCTTCACTTTCAGTCTGTGTGTGTCCCTAAAGCTAAAGTGAGCCTGTTCTAGGCAACATATTGTTGGGTTTTGTTTATTTTCTTGTTAATTCATTCAACTAATCTGTATCTTTTGATTGCAAAATTTAATCTATTTACATTTAAAGTAACTAATGATATGTGAAGACTTACTCTTGCCATTTTGCTAAATTTTTTAGTGTTCTGTATTTCCTTTGTCCCTGTCAGCCTCTTTTGCTATCTCTGTTGATTTTTTTTTGTCGTGGTATGAAGCATTTTTAGGTGAGGGCACTGTCAGGTAAACAATTGGGATTCTTCATGTCCACATGTGGCATGTATACTGAATGTTCACTGAGCTTCAGATATAGCCTAGCAGTATGCACACTGAAAAATGCTATTCTGTCTGGAGTGGATGCTCAGGTAATTTGGGTTCATTCTTACCTCTGCCCTGCCCCCCGGCACTGTCTTGTATTAGAGGAAGACTTTTGTCTTCTACGTTTTGGTCTCACATCTGACCCAGAGCTCAGTAAATAAGATTCCCCAAACCAACTTATCTTTTTAGTTTACATAATTGATTTTAGATGCTAGAGGAGTAAGATGAGAACCACACACTTCATTATTGTCAACATGGGCCACATTTCTAACTTAATTTCTAATAATGATAATAGTAGCTAGCATTTGTCTAGAGCCCACTAAGGGCTGGGAAATTTTCTAAGCACTTCTCATACATTCATTCATTTGATCTGACCATAACCCTCTGAACTAGGTTGTTTACAGTTTTTACAGTTTTGTGGCTGAGGGAAGGAGACGTGAGGAAGCAATAGAAATGTGCCAGGGGCCCAGAGCTGGGGGCAGACAAGGGCAGGGGTATGACATGGTGGACCCACTCATCTGTCCCCCTCTCGAGCTGTCAGGGCTGTCCTCCTTCCCTGAGTATTTTATAGCCATGTATTCCCAGGTGGCAGGTGTGACTAAGGCTTCAGATCCTTTTATGAATTTGAACCCCCCAGAATATTATCTTGAAACAGTGTAAACTTTGACCTGACACAAGCCCTACAGTAGTTGAACTGATACAGCCTGACAGCAGGGGCAGGGGCAAGGAGTGGGATATAAGGGGGGAGACTGTGGAGCCAAAGTGAAGCTGTTTTTGGAGTGAAAAATGCAGAAAGGGCTGGAGGTATTATTTTTCTCTTTTAGCAGGAGTACTCTGTGCCCTGGGTCATGTTGCTTGATACTATAATGAACAAGATTATTGCTGAACCCTTACTGACTCACAGAGAGCTCTGGAGGGACGAAGTTGGGAAGCTTTGAAAGGATGCCCGATGTGTGCAGGGCACAGTGCTAGGCACCCATGGCAGTGAGTTAGGGGGAACCCACCTGTGAGCAGCACAGACTCCCCCACGGGGTAGGGGGGGCAATCCAGGGTCCATGGCAGACCACATGCAGATGGAGGAAGGAGAAGGAAGCCCCATGGAAAGTCCCACACACCCTCTTTGGGGAGCACCATCTGCACAGGTCTCCAAGGGAGGATGAGAATCTTGATCAGCAGGGAAGGAGCAGAGCCACTTCCAGAAAAGAGAGGAAACCTGGGGTCCACAGAGAAGACAAGAGTGCAGTTAAGTGACTTTACAGGCACCTGGAGCCGGAGGAAGGGGCCAGCCCATTTGCACACTGTTCCTTTGACTTTCTTATTTGGTATGCATTGTGCAATAGCTTTTATATATATGTCAATTTCTTTTTTTACAAGATGGTAAGTTTCAGACATCTTAAATAAATGTTGGCTGTTCTTTAAGAGGGAGCTGTTAAAAGAGTAAAGCTGGGCTTGACCCCAGTCTGACAGTTTGAATATAGTTCAATTTCTGTCACCAAGTGTTTTGTTTAGCTTGCTTTTTTTTTTTTTTTTTCAGTACTGGGGTTTGAACCCAGGGCCTTGCACTTGCTGGGCAAGCTCTTTATCACGTGAGGTATGCCCCGGCCTGTTTACTATAGTTCTCAGTAGGACTGTACTGGAAAAATCTTGGTGCTTCATCTTAAATGTTTTCCTTCATTTCAGATGTTTTTTCCTTCCTTTGTGACCATCTTCACTAAGAGGAAGCTGGATACTGTTAGAAAATTAACTTTGTTAACCTGACAAGCATATTTTAAAAACTAATTTTGACTGGGTGCCAGTGGCTTACGCCTGTAATCCTAGCTACTCAGGAGGCAGAGATCAGAAGGATCACAGTTCAAAGCCAGTCCAGGCATATAGTTCACGAGATCCTATCTCGAAAAAACCCAGCACAAGAAAGGGCTCCTGGAGTAGCTCAAGGTGTAGGCCCTGAGTTCAAGCCCTAGTACCACCAAAAATCAAAAAACAAAAACAAACTAATTTTGTCATTTTAGTAGTAACAGAGAAATGACTAGAAAATAGAGAGAAAAGAGGTGAAAAAGATGACCTCTAACTCCTCCACATAAGAAAGACCAGCATTATCAATTTTGGGACCACCTAGTCATTTTTCCTGTGTACATGGTTACCATTCTTTACTGTCATCTTCAATATATTTCATAATTGTAGGAACCACCATTCTGTGTTATCCTAGACAACACTGCAATCAACGTATCTATTGCTTTTCTGCATAACGTTATTTTTTAAATTTTATTTTATTGGTGCCGGGGATGGAACCCAGACCTTGTGCATACAAAAGTATGTCTCTATCTCTGAGCTACACCTTCAACCTTGCATAGTGTTTTTTAAGTGTGTAGGATTATTCCATTGGAGCCAGTTCCCCAGAAACAGGATGTCCCAATTTTCTAGTATCTGAAAACCATAATAACCTCCTCAAAAGATCAGAGCAGCAATAAGACTTTTAAATTTTTATGTCTTTGGACTGTACCATTTGCATGGTGTTTGGAGACACTGAGTAAAGGAATTGTCTGATGTCTGTGATTTTCATTTTCTCAGACTGCTGGTTATTGTCTCTTTACCATCTCAGCTCTTGTCTGTTGCCCCTCCTAATCCCTCAGGCCAGGCGTCTCTAGTTGGGTAAAGGGCTGGTGTTTTGCTGGAGATGTTTAAAAGTAAACCAGGACGAATATAGTATTGTACTCTAGCTGCACCTGCCCATCCCTCAAGCTGTGTCCCCATGGTCTAGCTCAGCACATAGGAAGTATTAAATATCTGTAGAATGAATGAGCAATAAATAAATAAGTGAATTTTTTGGAAAAGGAACCATTGTTGTAACTCTGTTGCTGTGTTTCTCTTTTGCTGCTAGAAAAATTATGGAGGAATTATTTGCATTTTCTCTCTGGCTTTTGCACCTGATGAAGACAGGGTTGCCTCATCTTTTAGTGACTAAGTCCCCGCACATTACATGCTGGGTAAGAGTCCCAGTTTGGAGTGTGCAGTCTAGAATACAGAAGGCTGAGCTCTGATAGCAGGAGTGTGCGTCTCAGCTATGCTGTTGGGAGCTGGGTAGGGCAGCTTCCCTGACCACCTGAGCCCCCATGATGTCACGGTGGGTGGCGAGGAGAAGCCAGCCTCACATGGGTGTTGGGAGGAGGAGAAACATAGGCAGAACCCGCCCCAGACCATCTCACGATGGCACCACTCCCTGTTGTGTGAACTATTACCATAGACCATTTTATTCTGTCACTTAAATTATTAAATTATTGTTCCACGAAGACTTTCTTGCACTTTGTCCTTTTCTCTACAGCAATGGAGTCAAGATTTGGTGTATCTAAGAGCAGACCTTGGCTTCCACGTAGATAATCCTGTCACAAGCTAGCTCATTAAGCAGTTGAAAGTAGTCAAGTTTTTGATGGGTATCCTGTGTCTTTTAATATGTTTTTTCTTAATTTTAAAAACTCAATGTAAAAAGAAAAAAAAAACACAGAAAAACACCTATAGAAAAAAATGTCACCTACTGAAGGAAATGACCACTGTCATTTTTGTACACCCTTCAGTTTTCTTTTTAAACAGAGAGGGAGGGAGGGAGAGAAGAGAGGGAGGGAGGGAGGGAGGGAAGGAAGGAAGGAAGGAGACAGAAGGAGGAAGGGACAGAAGGAAAGGAGTGAAAAAAGGAAGGAAGAGAAGGGAGGGAGGGAGATAGAAAGGTAGAAGGAAGGAGGAAGGAAGGGTAAGCAGGGAAGGGGGAGGGAGGGAGAGGTGGTGAGGGAGAGAAGACAGATTTTGTTTTTACTAACAAAAATCATAGCTTCTATATGCTTCCTGTACTCCATTAGGAAGCTCATTTTCCCCTAAGCATCTTCACCACACATAATCTATGAATTCTTTCATTTTTCATGTTTTCAAACAGTATCAACCCATGTTTTGTATTCTTTTTTCTTGATGTTTCACGGGATGCAAATGTGTCCCATATTCTATGCTGCTGCTTGATGTTGTATTTTTCACACTTTTCCTCAGTCTTTGTCAGTTTTAATGTCCTCGTAATAGTCTCTCATGTAGAGGTCCCAGGAGGTCGTACATCAGACAGCAGAGAAGTGGGAACTCCATGGTCACTGGAGTCAGCAAGTTCCACTTCCTTTCTTGTTCTGTAACTTTGTGAACCAATGTCTTCCTCCTGGTGTCCCTCATCTGCACGGTGACCACAACATCTACTTCACCACAGGACCATGAGCGTTAAAGTTAACCACATGAATCAAGCCCCAGTCCCACATGGAGCACCCCACCCCCACCTTTACTATAAGCCACTCTCTATTTCCCTGGCTGGCCTTGGCCATTTCTCAGGTTGGCTGCAGGAATGGATGCTTGCATTTGTGCTCCATTTCTGTGCAGGTTAATTCCTAGGGGAGAAAACCACAGGTGGACTGGCAGAACCTCCCCCCTGGTCTTGGTATAGGGGATTTTCCTCTCACTTCCTGGTCAGCCATACCCTTTCCAAAATGGCCAAGTTCACCACACTGACCAGCTGTGAACATTACAAGCCTTTCAGTTTTTCACTGTGTCAGAAGAATGTAACATGACATTTTAGGATTAATTGTGTTTTATTACTAGAGAAAATAAGATTTTTACATGCATTCCCCAGCACCACCACCATGGGACTGTCTATATAGATGATCATCTCCCCTTTGTGAATTGAAATTCCCAAAGATTTTGTGAGAAGAGCCACAAGGAGCCATAAGTCTGGGCCAGAATTCTTGCTGGCAGGAGGCTCCCAGCCTCTGAGCCAGAGCAGGTTCTGTGAGCTCCCAGCCCAGCCCCTGATTGCTTTCTTGCTGATGCTGGTGGAGTGGGGCTGAGCACTGGCCATCTGGAGCCAGGGGGGTCACTCTGGGGGCTGTGTCACCCTCCCTCCCCTCCACAGCCTTCATCCTCTGCATCTTCCCTGAAGAAATAAAGGGTTGGATTTCACCGTAATGCGACCCACAGATGAAATCTGCTAAAGCCTCCTTGTGATGTCTGGGGAGGGAGCAGCATCCTGCCGAAGGCCGGTAAACCCAGGGCCACGGGTGGATGTGATCCCCCAAAGTGCAGGGAGGGCATCACCTTGGGGAGGGCAAGCCCTGTGCTGTGGCCACATGGGGACTCCGTGGAGGAAGACACAAGAAGGTCATTAAACAACGCGATGATCAGGTGGGTAGCACCCTAAAGTGTACTTGTGTTTGTTCTGTGATGAGCTAACGGTTGATGGATCAGTTTTACTTTTTGCTACTCTGTTGATGGAGTAATAGAGCCATTTGAAAAATGTCACCATGGGCAAGTAAAATGCAGTGTCTTTTCTCAGAGACACAAATATGTTCCTCCAATGTGAGAGTATCACACATTTTGAGTTGGCTAAGAGCATTTGCTTTCTATTGTATGTGTTAGAAGGAAAGAGATCAGTTTCTAGCACACAACACACACGCGTGCACACCACACAGCCCAAACTAGAATTTATAGATTTAAAGACACTTTCATATCATTTCTTCATTGCCCTGGGTTTGTAGAATAAAACAGTAGGCAGAGAATTTATTCCAGTTGTTGTGTCAGGAAACATGACGTGACAAATCCTATTCTAGAAGAAAAGGTAAGAATGACATTGGGACAGAACATCCCCAGGGACCAACAGACAAAGGAGGTGACTTTTGGAATGTTCCTACACAGCACGATTGGGATGAGGGGTGCAGTTTCTGCAGCCAGACATCACTCTATAAGAGTCGTGGAATTCTGTTTTATGCTCCAGAGGGCTGAGATAACAATAATTTCTGCTACTGTTTCTGGAGCCAGAATAATTTGTTTTTCTAAAACATGAATTAGGAAGATGGGATTCAGCAGCTGAGTTATTGGAAACTCACTCATTTCTCCTACAAATGGCGGACTTAAATGAAACATCCATCACTGGAGATACTTATTTATAAATAGAACATTTAAACTGAAAGTGATGATCAAGGATAAAATGATATCTGGTTTGACAGGTTTAAAATACCTTATTTCTTTTAACCAAGTACTTCTTCACATAATCCACTTTAATTTTCTGTCCTATTTCAAGCACGTTGAAATAGGAGGGTTTATTGATGCCGAACGTATCACTGACCAGGAGTACATGCTCTTTTAGCTCAGAGCTTACCATAAATGTTTCTTGTATTTCTGGCTAACCCTTCATAAGCCATGTCCCTAACCCTCTCTGGATTCTACTTCTAGTTGAGTCTTTCCTAAAATCTAACAAGCAACACCAAGCAAATCTTAAAAAAGGAAAAGAAAGGACAAGACCTGTGCCATTGGTTTACCCTTTCTCTCTCCCTCACTTAATTAAATACTTGGGTGAGCCTGTTAATTAATTTGCATTAAAAACAAGTGACATGCCTGTTTTTAGGTATGTATATGTGTTGGAAATTTTCACTGGTGTACAGGAAAATAATAGTACAAATTATAATTGAGTCAACAGAAAAGATTTTTTAAAAAATTGATACTGAACTATTCAAATGTTCTATTTTTGTCCTACCAGTTCTTGTTACTTATTTAGGATGCTAATACGGTATTGAAATGAAGTAAGTTTGAGAGGTTTATATGTTTTAATATGAATTTTAAATCTGTATGAGGAATGTGTTTAGAAGCCTGATGTTTTACTGCATAGGAGAATATGTTACGGACAAGTTAGTGAATAAATATGAATAGCTGCATAAATAAATACTAATAATGAAATAATCAAGTAGCATGACTACCTTCTCCTATGTGTTATGTTTAAATCAAAGTAAACAATGAGCAGTTATGAAACTGTCGTGCTTTTTTTTGCAAGAAGAAATTCTATGAAAATATTTACTTCTAGGAAAAGGTATCTGAAGGTGGTAAGGAAGGGCTTTTTCCTTTTACAGGTTATAATTCTGAATTATCTAATTAAAAAAAATGAGTGTGTGTTCTTTTACTACCTGTGCAATTTCTTTAAAATTTTAAATAAGCAGCCATATCATTCCATTACAAAGAACTTGGAAAATACTGTTAGAAACTTTTTAAAATTATTGCTGTACTGGGGGTACACTGTGACATTTACCAAAGTTCTCACAATTTATCATAGTTGAATTCACCCCCTCCATCATTCTCCTTTATCCCCTCCCTCCCGGAAATTTTTTTGAATTGTCACTAGTTCCTTACGGTTCATTCTTAATGCTCCTTGCTAGCATTTTGGTTGTGTTTGTTTGTTTGTTTGTTTGCTTGTTTTGGAGGTACTGGGGTTTGAACTCAGGACCTCATGCTTGCTTGGTAGGTGCTCTACCACTTGAGCCACTCCACTAGCCCTCATTTTGTTTTTTTGCTTTCAATCTGAAGAAGTCACAATCATTGTGTTTGTGATTTCTGAAAATTAAATGAGATTGACAGATTAAATTAAGTGCATGTGCATTAATGTCCTGATGGCAATTTGATCGGATTAGAGTCCCAGCTCACGGAGTCCGTGCAAGTCGATGGCTGTGCGCTGTCCATACTATTAAGAAAATTCAGGTTCGAAGCTGAAAACCACAGCACCAAACAATGCAGAGAGAGAGCTGGGCAGGAGGTTCTCCATTCTTTTTACCTCAGTTGCTTCTCACACTTAGGCATTATTGAAAAATCACATTAACAAAAGGTCACATCTAATTTCACGTTCCCTATGACCTACACGTGACCCAAGTCCAACCTTCGCTGTGTCCTTTCACTTGGGTTCTTTGTATTTATGGTCCTGACACAAAAAGAAGAGGTTACCTTACACCTGTTCACACTGCGCATGCGCACACAGACACATGGATGCTTGCCTTTTACTAGATAAGGAGGGTATTTGTTTAATGCTGAAAGATGAGTCACGACATAATTAAGTGCCCCCTCGGATGGAGGAGGCTGCTGTTCCTTCTGCCCCCTTCTCACCCCTGCTAATGGTCTTCCTCCCTCTGGCCTCCCTCTCAGAAGTCCCAGGGTCTCCTGCTGTGAATAATTCATGGGGACGGACAGTGTGTGTTGGAAAACAAAGCTGCTTATTCTCATACATAACCACTTACACATGAAGCTTCTTCCTGATTTCTCTTTCCAAAAATACCAGCCAGGAAAAAAAAAAATCCCAGAGAAAAAGAGTAAATCTGCACAAATCCCCAGCAATCTTGCATTGGTGTTTCAGGAATGATGCCAACTGTGTGCAGTGATCACCATTTTCATACTGGTTGCCTTGGAAATGGTGCAGATAATGGCTTAGGGTGACTCATAAAGATTCTGGATGGTATCAAAGGCCTTTCGGCTTTGCCTTTCTGCAGTGCTGGTGTTTCAGCATTGGTGGTGGAGCTCATTGTGTACATCTGATGGTGGGTCCTGAACGCTGGGTACAACATTGTGACT
Source organism: Castor canadensis (assembly GCF_047511655.1). Classification (NCBI taxonomy): domain Eukaryota; kingdom Metazoa; phylum Chordata; class Mammalia; order Rodentia; family Castoridae; genus Castor; species Castor canadensis. Next base: position 29,445,257 of record NC_133404.1, on the reverse strand, counting down.
CACCTTTCCTCGAATATGTTATTGTGAAAAACTTCAAACATAGAGTAGCACTAAAAGAACTGACCCAATGTCCCCCCACCACCTAATGTGGTAGTAAAATTGCTCTCACGTTCCTATCCACCCCACTTAATGCACTTCAGAGTAAGTTGCAAACATCTGTACACTTCACCCTTAGCATGAATATTACTAAGATTTGATCATGTTGATCGCAGCTTTTTAGGTAGAAAGTATATAAAGTCAAATGCACATATTTCAAGTGGACTTTTGAAGCGTTTTGACTGCACCAGCGTAAACTCCATTGAGATCTAGAACCTCAACACTTCCACTGATAAACTTCCCTGCCTACCCTACACCCAGGGGCCACGCTGCTGATGTGTTCATTTTTAACCAAGGTTAGAGCAGCACATAAATAGCATCATTTTGTGCAAGGTTTCTTTCACTCAGCACTCATATCAGTCATTTCGTGGACCAATCGTTCATCCATTTTTATTTTTAAGTAGTTACTGGACCACGGTTTGTTTATCCATCTTTCAGTGGATGGACCCCAGGGCTATGTAAGTTTGGAAATAGTATAACTAAAGCTGCTATAAACATTGGAGGATAGCTGTTTGGGGGTGTATTTATCTTGGCTAAATATCTAAGAATGGAATTGGTGGATCATAGAGTCGATGTACATTGATTTTTGTAAGAGACCACCTGACCTGTTTCCAAAGGAATTATTCTACTTTTCAGTTTAACCAATAAAGTCTGAGCTTTCTGGTCACTCCATCTCCTACCAAATGCTGTCAGTCTTTTTTTAAGTATGGCCATTCTGGTGGGAGTGTAGTGGTGTCTCTTTGTGGTTTTTAATTTGCATTTTCCCTGATGACTAATGATCTTGAGTTCTTTGGATATTTTCAAATTTTTGCTCATTTTTAATTAGGTTGTTTGTCTTTGTTATTGAGTTATAGGAGTTTGTTATATTCTGCATGATATTCTTGACACCATTCCTTTTCATATAAAAGTTTTATATTTTATTCCCATCTATAATTTGCCTATTCATCTTAAATGGGTTTTTTATGAGCAGATTTTTAATTATTTTGATGAAATCTAGTTAGCGTTTTTCTTTTCATGGTTATTGTTTTCTGTGACCCACCACATTACTCATATTTTCATCACTACAACAAAATACTTGACACAAGCTACTGACAATGAAAGGGGGGTTTATTTTGTCACAGTTCTGGGGGCTCAAGGCCATGGTGCCTGCATTCCTTCCTGCATTGGCCAGTTCAGGTGAGGACCTCATGGTGAATGGTGAATGGTAGAGAACATGCAGGAGCAGGCAAGTGACTACATCTTCAATCATGAGAACTAACTCAGTCCAATGACCTAAAGACCTTCCAAGAGGCCCACCGCCTTTAAGGGTCTATCACCCTCCAATAGGGCCATCCTGGGGACCAAACCTTTGACCACATTGGGCCCTTGGGGGACACTGAAACTATAGCCAAACCATAGCCTCCATTTAAGAAAGATTTGCTTCTCCTCAGGACATGAGGAAGCAAACACACTCTTGTGTATTTCTCTAGGAGTTTTATAACCTTGGTATTTAGGACCATGATCCATCTCAAAGTGCTTTTTGTGTATAATGAGTAGGAGACAGGGATGTTTTTATTCAATGAGGATATTCAGTTGTTCCAGCACATTTGGTGAAAAGACTTTGCTTTTCCTATTGTATTGCTTTGGCGCCCTTGTCAAAAATTAGTTGGATGCACAAATATTAGTCTGTTTCTCAACTCTTTTTTCCATCCCATGGAAATATTTGTCTATACCACTGTTGCACTGTTTCAATTGCTGTAGCTTTATACCAAGTCCTGAAATCAAGTAGTGTAAAATCTCTGGCTCTCTTTTTCAAGGTTGTTTTGAGTCTCCTAGGGTCTTAAGCTTTTCTATGCAAAACTGGGACTCAGATTTATGTGTTTTTACCCAATAAAAACCTACTAGAATTATGGTTGATATTAAATTGAATCTGTTGATAAAATCAGGGCGGACTGACTTCTTAGCAGTATTGATTCTTCTAATCCATGAACATGGGATACCTCTCCAGTTATATGGATCTTGCTTAGTTTTTCTCAGCAGTGCTTCATAGTTTTCAGTGTATAGATCTTGCCCATCTTTGGTTGAATATAGTTCTAAGCATGTAATTTTTATACTGTGTTAGTCAGCTTTCTACCACTATAACAAAATGCCTGAAATGATCAATTAATAAAGAAAAAATAAAATAATAAAGAAAATAAAGAAAAAAGAAAGAAAAAAGTTCATTTTGGTTTATAGTTTTGGTGCTTCCAGTTCATGATCAATTGCCCCATTGTTTTGGGGTTATGGTGAGCAGCATATCATGGAGGGAACACATAGTGGGGCAAAACTGCTTGACTCATGAACAGGGAACAAAAAGAGAAGAAGGGGGCCAGGGTCCTCAAATCCTCAAGGCCATGCCCCAATTACCTAAAGACCTACCATTAGGTCCCACCTCTTTTTTTTTTTTTTTTTTTTTTTTTTTGCCGTACTGGGGTTTGAACTCAGGGCCTTATGCTTGCCAGGTAAATGTTCTATCACTTGAGCACACCTCCAGCCTGCAGTCCCACCTCTTAAAGGCTCTACCACCTCCCAATATCACCACTTTGGGAATCAAGCTTTTAACACATGGGCCTTAGTGGTGGTGGGCAGGGGGGCATTTAAGATCCAAACTATAGCATATGCCATTATAAAAAAAATTAAAAATTTTTTCCTGCTATTACATGATTCGCTTTTGTGATGTGTATGTTTAGACAACCTTACCACTTACTTTTTTAAATCTTCATGTACACATTGCCTTTACTTTCATACAATAATTTCTTTTGACTTAAGTATACTTTTAAAACATTTTAAAAATTATTTTATCATTTTTACTTTTACTCACGTGTATACATTGTTTGGGCCACTTCCCCTCCCCCCTGCCACTACACCCACACCCAACCATTTACATTAAAAAAAAAAAAACTAAACTAACATCTACTTTATTGATCCCTTTAAAGAGGCAACATAGAGATGGGTGGGTTGAGCTCCAGCCTGAGACCATACTTCAGTCCCAGTGTGCTTCTTACTAGCTGTGTAAACTTGACCAAGAATGACAGCTTTCTCTTCCTGCTTCTGCTATCATTCAACACCATTCAGAACTTAACTCTTTATTCATTACAGTCTTTTCTATAACACCCATGAAAATAAAGCTTGTAACTCTTGTTCATTAGTCACTATGGAAATCTGGTAGAGGCCTGAATTTTCTTCCCCAGAGAACAAAGAAAGTAGGGGGTGGGAGGGAGAAGGAGAGGGAGAGTTTTGAGTTTTGTGTACAACTTTCATATGTTCAGGAAACTCCTGAAGCATGTTTATCAGCCTTCTGGGCTGATCTGGGACAAAGGGCTGATCTGCTTATCTTTTGTGTCTTCAACACCCAGCACAGTGCTTGCCTGGGTCCCAGCTGAGGAAGTGCCTCCTGCATTTATTAAGTGGCCGTAGCCCTGCAGTAGTCTTCTGCAAAACTGGCCTCTCCCCCACCAGGTGTTTAGTTGACCTGGAAGTCCTAGACCTTCCTCCACCCACACAGGCTCACATCTACCCTTAGAGAATAGAGATGCCTCTGTGGTGAAGTCCCAGTTCAGAATGGCAGAGTCACGAGGTGTCTGAGGGACAGTCACACTTGTGGACCAGTGTTTCAGAGGATTGCCTAAGATCTTCGTGTGGTGTGTCTGTGATGGAGCAGGTGTGAGTGAGGGCTTGGGGAAGGGTAGAGATGTCCATATCCCCTCCCCTGATGGACAGAGCAAGGGGATGTTTGACTAGGACCACCCATCTCCCCCACTGCTGTCTGCAAAGTCAGCCTGGCAGCCTCCCACCAGGCAGCTACCCTGGGTGCCTGGAACAGCTCCAGGTGACAATCTTGCTGCAGAATCCTCCAAGCTGTGTGCCTGCTGCTTCAGCACCAGCCCTGGGAAATCTTCTCCTGAAGGATTGCAGGTCCCCAGGGAAACTGGAGCCTGGTGACAACAGCGCTTCAGGGCCATCCTTTCTCATTCTGCAGCCCCCAGAATTATGTCATAGATGGCTCATCCCTCTGCTGTCATCTCTGATGACTACCCAGAGCCCACAGGCAGTGACGGTGACACTCTGTGTGTGCTTCCTCCTGCGCAGGTGCCGGGGACATGGGCAACAAACCGTCCCTGCCTGGCAGGGACTCCACAGCGCGATCCCCCAGGACAGATGACATTCTTACCGCCTACAAGAAGAGAGACCTCAGCAGGGCCCGTGACCTGGTCAGGGAGGCTTGTGATGAGAGCTCATCCCAGCTGGAGAAGGTAGGGGACACAACTGCAGTCCTGGATTGGACAAGAGCTATTGCTTCGATTCTTTCCTACCAAAAAAATCTTAATAAGGATTTTCATTGCCTTCTGGAGATGCCTCATTTTGCAAATAAACTTGTAGGTGTCACTTTGACTAGTTGACATCTTTGCAGAATGTCATCACAGAAGCAGGTCCTTTGCCATCATCTTTCCATGTTAGGCCTTTAAGGGACATGGGGTGTCCCTTAAATGTTCACTTAAATGTGAAGAACAAAATGCCATCTGTAGATTTAAACTACTGTATTCTTCATACTTTTTTCCATTGCAAAAAAAATAGCACATGCTGAAAAAAGAAAACTAAAAAAATCTATAAATGTAGAGGGGGGGAAAAAGAATTTTAAAAACTATATTTCTAATGCACCCAAACAATCTTTCTTAACTGTATTGGTGAATTTTCTTCTAGCCGACTGATCTGAATATATATTGTTACCTCTAATATAGAAGCAATATTGTAACAGTGTACTGTTACCTACACAGTGTATTGTATAATGCCATATTGTAGATATACTTTTGTTTATATAGTCATATTACATATACTTTCATTTATATTTCCTGATCTCACCTAATATTATGCCAAGAATTTTTCTTATAACTACAAATTCTTTATAAGCATCACCTTCAATAGCTGCACAATCCATCTGATAGAGCATAATTTAAATTTAATTTACTCCTTGTGGTTGGATATTTGGATTATTTCTAATCTATTATCAATAATGTTGTGTTAAATCTTTTTTCCTGCACCAGGCTTGATGGCACACTGCTGCTAGCTCAGCTACTGGGAAGGTGGAGATCAGGAGGAGTGTGGTCTAAAGGTTGTCCTGGGAAATAAGTACAAAACCCTACCTGAAAAATAACTAAAGTAAAAAAGGGTTGTGGAGTGGCTCAAGTGGTAGAGCACCTGCCTAGCAAGCATGAGACCTTGAGTTCAAACCCCAGTACTGAAAAAAAAAAAAAAAAGAGGGATTTTCAGGAATTCAGGGTGTAGGTATAAGCCTTTTTAAAGTTTTGAAACATGTGCTAAACTGTTTTCCAAAGAGCTTGTACAAATCAACCTTTCCGCCAATAATTCAAGAGGACCATGTTCTTTCCCCTGTCAGGGATAAGAATTTAAGAACTGGGTCTTAGTATGGATGGAACAGAGGAGTGTGGGAGAGTGCAGAGACTCACAACTGTAATCCTAGCTTCTCAGGAGGTAGAGATAGGATCACAATGAAAGATGAGCCTGAGCAAAAAGTTCACAAGACCCCATCTCAACCAAGAAAAGCTGGGCATGGTGGTGCAACCAGTCATCCTAGCTATGTGGAAAGCACAAATAGAAGAATCAGCATCCAGGCATAAAAATGAGACCCTATCACAAGAAGGTCTGCAGAGTGATTCAAGTGGTGGAGCGCCTCCTTAGCAAGTGTGAGGCCCTGAGTTCAAACCCCAGTACCACCAAAGAATTGGATCTCATTATGGAAATACTTTATTGATGTTTTGTTTGTAGTACTTAGATTAGCCTCAACTTAATCTGTCTCTATTGAATTCATAGTTAGAAATAATTTGATTCTTAATCATCTAACCTGTTCTCAAAACTGGAAAAGATTGACAGTAGGGGTCAGGTACAGTGTTCCTCAATGAATTCCTGGGATTCATTGAGGGGAGGGCATTTGGGTTCTCTGTGATTATTATTAACTCATGCCATATAAGGGAAAGACCACCCTTCTGTATGGGGCAGTGGCCTAACTCTTCCATTCGCAGAAGACTGCTACATGAACCTGAGTGTGTCCAGGCCATAAAATACCATGCAGTACTCCAAAAGAACAGCAGCTATTTCTAAAAGTTCTCCAATATAATTGAAAGATATCTACTTTCAGTAAGAAGGGGGAAGATAGAATAGATGTACTTTCCCCTTTCCCTCTTGCTAAGCGCACCTAAGAACCCTGGGCATTGCTTATACAACAAACAGAAGATTCTGGAAGGTGGAGAGAAGAAGGCAAACCAACCAGTGATCTCAGGATTCAAGGACAGCATTGTGATGAATTTTGGGATTTTCTTTTTACTTCACACATCCCAGACTGGATGTTGAAGAAGCCAGTAGCTCCAGAAACACAAACTGGCTCAAGAAAGAAGCCCCAAGGAAAACCTGAACCAAATGACAGCTTGGGAAGACAGAAGACTTACAGACAATGGCCAGTCTACGTCAGCCAAACACACAGAAATGCCTGTAACTCAGCCTGACCCTGTGACAGCAGAGGCCACTGGAGAGTCTGACTTCTAAATTTGCCAGGCTGCCCCAGTCATCCCCACCCCCAGGGTGACAGAGAAGACCCTGGGAGCTGTGATGCTCATCTCCACCCCATCAGTGGAGACCATGTTAGAAACCTGGTCCTCCATCCTCCAGGCAAGCCTGGCAGGAGGATCTGTAGCAAGTCTAGTGATGAACCCAAAAGCCCACCCTTCTCAGCAGTAACCAGAAGTCCCTCCTCATTGGGTGTTTAACAGATTCTGAAGAGGGTGGCTAGGTTTCCACCCCACTGGGCAGTAATGAATCAGCATTGCTGTTCATCCACCAGAGCAGAGTCAAAAAGAAAAAAATCACAAGGATGAAAATAAAATCTGAGTCTTAAAATATACTGCCCAGATGTCCAGGTTCTAATACAAAAACAAACAAACAAACAAAACAAAACTCACACTAAGAACCAGAAAAATCTCACTCAGTGACAAAGACACCTAACAGATGCCAGCAGCAGGATGACTCAGATGTTAGAAATATCTGACAAGGATTCTATAGCAGACATCATAAAATGCTCAGTGAGCAGGTATCAGCATGCTGAAGTGAAAATAGAAAGTTTCAAGGAGGAATAGAAGGCTCAGCAAAGAAATGGAAGATACAAGGAGAGCTAAATGGAAATTTTAGAACTTAAAAAATAAGAGCCCAAGTTTTCTTTTTTCTTTCTTTTTTTTTTTAGTAAGCAAATAGATGGGCTTAAGTCTAAAAGGGAGAACACAGGGGAATGAATCAGTGAACTTTGAAGCTAGAACCATAGAAATTACCCATTCTGGAAGCGGAGTGGCAGAGAGAGAGAGAGAGAGAGAGAGAGAGAGAGAGACAGACAGACAGACAGACAGACAGAGTGAGAAGAGAACTGAAAATAAATTAACAGATCCTCACAAACACATGAAATATTAACTGAAGATCTAATATTCGTGACTTCAAAGTTCCAGAGAGGGAGAGAGTGGAAAGTAAGGCAGGACTAAAGAGTATTCAAAGAAATAGTGGTTGAAAACTTCCCCCAAAGCAAAAAAGACATAAAGGAATAGGTTCAAAAAGTTGGGTGAATCCCAAGAAAGCTAAAATCCAATGAAATGCATTTCAAACATTTCATCACGAGACTGAAGAAAACAAAAGACAGCACAAACAAAAAAATTCTTGAAAACAGTCAGAGAGAAAAATATTTCCTTTAGGAGAAAAACAATTCAAGTGACAGTGAATTTCTCAAAAGAAATCATGGAGACCAGAAGGAAGCAGCACAACATTTTTCTTCATGTGCTGAAAGAAAAAAAAAAAGTCAACCCAGAATTCCATAATCAGAGAAAATATCCCTTAGGACTGAAGAGAAAATAAAGACATTTTGTAGTGACGGTAAACTAAGAGAATTAATTACCAGAAGACCTCCCCTAACAGAATGTCTAAATGAAGTTCTCTGAACAGAGAGAAAATGAGAAGGAATTTTGGAATACCCAGAAAGAAGAAAGAATAGAGTAAGAACAAAATATGGTTGTAAATAAAATAAATTTTCCCTTTTTATCTTTAGTTCTTTAAATTATATTTGATGGGCTCAAGGCAAAAATTACAACATTGCCTACTGTGGCTCTTAATAGAGAGAGAGGAAATGTCTATGAAAAGGCAATTTTTTTGTGTGTGACAGCACTAGGGTTTGATCTCCAGATTCGTGCTTGCTAGGCAGCCACTGTGCCTCCAGTCCTTTTTTGTTTTAGTAATTTTTTTTTTTTTTGCTTTAGTTATTTTTCAGATAGGGTCTCATGGTCTCAGACTGTGATCTTCCTACCTATGCCTTCTGTGTAGCTGGAATATCGGCATGTGCCACCATGCCCAGCTTGTTTGTTGAGATGTAATCTCATTATCTTTTGGCCTGGGTTAGTTTTGAACCTTGATCCTTTTGATCTCCACCTCCATAGTAGGTGGGATTATAGGTGTGCATTGCCACACTCACCAAACAATTGTTTTTCAAATGGAGGAGGGAAAAATAATACAAAGAATAAGTTTTTTATATTCTGAGCAAACTGCCAAAAATTTTTTTGATAAGTCACATATCTCTAATGCAATATGTAGAACAACTACTAAAAAACAATATACAGAGATATCTGAAAAAAAAAACCCTCTATAGATCAACCAAAATGGAATTCAAAAAATTCCATTTTGAATTTCTGTTTAAGTAACTCACAGAAAGACAGAATAAAGAAAACAGACAAATAAAAAAAAAAAAAAGCAAACGAGAAAACAAAAAAAAATCACCTGGCAGACATAAGCCTGAACTACTAAGTAACAATAATAAACATAAATGGTCTAAGTGCATGAACTTTAAGAGTTTGGCAGATTGGATTTAAAAAAAGGAGAATAAGCAACTAAAAATTGTAAGAAACTCACTTTAAATACCATGATACATGTAGGTTGAAAGTAAATGGAGGAAAAATATAGCCTATGCAACATTCATCAAAAAAAGTAAGAGTGACTATATTAATTTCAGATAAATTAATCTTCAGAACAGCAACAACAAAATGCCATGGACAGAGAGAGCTGTTACATAATAATAAAGGACTTGACCCATCAGGATGACATAGCAATCTTAAATGTATATGCACCAAACAACAGAGCTGCAGAATTTGTGAAACAACAGTGATACAACTGGAATAAGAAACAGATAAATTCACACATTTAGTTGGAGATTTTGACACCCTCTCTCAACAATTGATAACATAGACAGGAAATCATCAAGCATGCAGAGGAACTCAACATTATCAACCTAGTGCAGGATAGACAGATGAAAAGACAGGGAAATTATATTATTCTAATAAGCGGTAAAAGGGCCAGACTCTGACACTGGACCCCAAAAGTAAAGACTGAAAAGCCAGAGCAGCTATTCCTCCTCCCATCTCATTTTAGATGCTAAATTACAAGAACAAGGAGACTTAAAGGGGTCACCTGCATCTGGCTTTCTCTTTGTGAGACTAACAAACTATAAGGCTCTGTGAATGGGTAGAGGGACTGAAAGAATGAAAGGCAAAAGTTGGTTCTAAAATTTGCCCATTGTCCCTGTGTTTTGGGTAGGCCTAGATGAATGTCTCTCTCTATGTGTTAGCACCCGTCTTAGCCACCCAGATCCATTATCTTAATGACTAGAAGTTGCTAGACATGACCACGTGCATTCCCCCACCCCAGAAAATATAAGACTACAGATACAAACCATCATTTTTTGAGTCTTTACTCCCATTTCCTGCCTGGGGAGCAGGAAATGTTTCTCCCTTTTTTCCCCACTCTCCCTACTTTATCCTGTTACACTAAAATAAATTCTTGCTAAAAATTCTACCTTGTAAGATCCCTTGTTGTGATACACCTTGAAACACTTTTCACATGTGGATCTCAAGTTTGTGTGGGAACTGGGAAGCCATGGGAACCCTCTTCTCCTCCCCCAGTAATGAACCCACACTTACAGAACACTACATCCAGGAGCAGAAGAATGTACAATGTTCTCAAGTGTCCACAGCACATGTATTAAGATAAACCGAATTCTGAGCCATGAAAAAAGTCTTGACAAATTTGAAAATAAATGAAATCATACAACAGGTCTTCTCTAATTTCAACAGAATCAAAGTTGATATCAAAAAAATCAATAACAAAACGATAATGGGAAAATCTCCAAGCACTTGAAACTAACTGCATACTCGTAAATAATCCATGAGTCAAAGAGAATGTTTTGATGGAAATTTAAAAATAAATTAAACTGAATGAATGGATATACAATATATTGAAAGGCATGGCCTATAGCTACACCAGCACTGAGAAGGAAATTTATAGCACTAAATGCTTACGTTAGAAAAAAAAAATCTCAAATCAGTAGACTCCCACCTAAAGAAATTATAAGAGCAGAATACACTCAAAGCAGGCAAAAGAAAAGAAATACTAAAAATAGGAGTAGAAAATTAATGGAATTTTAAAACCATAGAGAAAATCAATGAAACAAAAAAGCCTCATTCTTTAAGGAGATCAATAAAATTGATAAATCTCTAGCAAGATTAACAAAGAAAAATCACAGACCTAAAGAAAGAAACAGGAAGCATCACTACTGATCTGCGGACATCAAAGGACAATATGGAGGCCTTGTAAACAGCTCTATACATATAACTGTACCACTTACATTAAATGGATCAATCCTTGAAAAGTAGGAACTACCACAATTCATCAAGTGTAAATAACTTGAATAGTTCTTTAAGCCATTAAGGAAATTCAATTCATAATTTTATTAAAAAATCTAGTTTCAGATGGGTTCACTGGAGAAAAATATTTAAAATTACACCAAGTCTACAGTCTCTCCAGAAAATAGAAGAGGAAGAGACACTTTCCAGCACTTGTACGAAGCTAGTATTACCTAATGCCCAAACTAGACAGATGGTACAAGTCAAGACTAGTACAGACAAATGACCGTCATTAATACAGATGCATAAATTCAGCAATATGGGAAAAGAATTTTATGCCACGCCCAACTGAGATTTATTCCAGGGATTCCAAAATCAATAAATGAATCACAATTAATCCTCCATGTTAATAAAAAAAATACTTTATCATTTCAATTATGTAGAAAAATCACTTGAAAATTTCAACACCTGTTCATGATTAAAAAAAAAAAAAACTCAGAAAATTAGGAATAGATGAGAATTGCCTCAACTCAAGAAACCTACACCATCTTAGTCTGTATTCTGCTGCTATGAACAAATTACTTAAGAGAAGACTGGGTAATTTATAACAAATAAAGGATTTTTTGGGATCATGGTTCTGGAAGGGTTGGAATTCCAAGATAGAGTAGACACATCTAATAAGGGTCTTGAGCTGCCTTATAACATGGTGGAAAGGAAAGGACAAGCAAGATGGGTAGAAGAGATAAAACCCAAGAGACAGTTTTTTTTAGTAACACCCTGCTTGTGGAAGAACAAACCCACTCCCATAAGAAAGGCATTCCTCCCTCTCAATGACCTAGTCACATCTTCAAGGTCACAACCTCCCAACAGCCCCACAATAACAATCAAATTTCAGTATGGGTTTTGGAGGAGACAAACCATATTCAAACCACAGCCATGGTGAAAGAATGCCTTCCCCCAAGATCAGGAGCAAGGCAAGGATGCTTACTCTCCATATAGTGCCTATGGTTCTATCCAAGAATAATTGTAACAAAACTGTATTCGGTGTATTACAATCCAATATTCCAGTGGAAGTTCTGATCAGCACAATAGGCAATTAAATAAAAGACATATAGATTTGAGAGGCAAAAAATAGAATGTCCTCTGCTGGCAGATGACATAGTGGTCTACATAGAAAATTTATAAAAGAAATGATCCAAAAAAGAAAAAATGGTAAGTTGGATCTCATAAAAATTAGAAACTTTTCTCTGAGAAATACTCTGGTAAATAGATAAAAATACAACCTGTCCACTGGGAGAAAATATTTGCTAACTAAACACTTAACAAAGGACTCATTCTAGAAAATATAAAGATCTCTAAAAACTGAACATTTCAAAGTAAATAGTTCAGTTAGAAAATGAATGAAATACAGGAAGAGGACCCACAGACAGCAAACAAGCACACAAAAAGCTGGTTGATATCATAAGCCATCAGGGAATTGCAAATGAAGTCCAGGATGACTGTATACTTACTAAAATTGCTAAAATAATAGTGACAGTGCTCAATTCTGGCCAGAATGCAAAGAAAATGGCAAAAAAATGTAAAATGATCCAGATATTCTGAAAATAGTTTAGTAGTTTCTTTAAAATCTAAAAATATACTCACATTATGACCCACCAATGGAACTGAATATTTATTGTAGAGAAAGGAAAATTGTGTCCACAAAAAATGAGTGCATGATTATTCATAGCTTTGTTTGTAATTGCCACAACTGGATATAATTCAAATAAAAAACCTCTTGGCAGGTGTGTGGGTTCAACCTACCAGGGGATACTGCCAGGCAATATAAGGCACTCTGTGAAAATATTGCACCAACTCCAATGGAGTCTAAGGACAGTGAGCTGAATGGAAAAAAAAAAAAAAGCCAAACTCCAAACTCCAAAGGCTGTGTTTAGTGTGATTCCATTTTGAAATTTCACAGAATTGTAGCTGTAGAAGAGACATTACCAGTTGCCCGGGTTAGGAGAGGTGAAGAGAACCAGGGGGTGAGACTCTGAAGGGTGGGATGAGGAGGAGTTCTATGGTGAAGGCAAATTCTGTGTCTGGATCGCGGTGGTGATGACACACGTCTACACATGACAAATGGCAGAACTGTACCCATACATGGTCCTAACATCACATTACCAGTTTCGATCTTACAGTGATGTAAGACCTCACCATTGGGAAAACTAGCTGGGTACCCAGGTCCTCTCAGTACTATTTTTGCAACTTCCTGTGAATCTCTATTTCCCAGCCCAAAGTTAAAAAAAATAGGTGAAGTATAATAACACCACCTTTATAAGGCTTGAAAACTGGCACAAGAAAAACCCCAAAACCCCAAACCCAAAACTATGGTGTTGGAACTTGGGATTGTGGTTCTTTCCCGTTGGGCAGAGACAAGCAGGGGGCAGAGTAGGGGATATTAGTCAGCTGTTCATCACTGTCACAAAACACCTGAGGAAAAAATTAATTGTGGCTCACAGTTCCAGAAGTTTCAGTCTGTTGTCAGCTGGCTCCACTGCTCTTTGGTCTGTGATGTGACCGACAGCATCATGGCAGAGAGAGCATGCAAAGGAGAGCTGCACACCTACCTCATGGGGACCAGGAATTAGAGACAGACAGACAGACAGAGGAAGAGGCCAGACAGGATATACCCTTCAAGGTCACACTCTCTGGTGACCTACTTCCTTCTATCAGGCCCCACCTCTTACTAGTCCTTTCAGCTCTGAATTCATCAATGGATCCATCCATTGATGACATTACAGTCGCCTTGATCCAATCTCTCAATAGCACCACCATCTGGGACCAAGCCTTCAACACATGAGCCTTCCAGGATATTTTGCCACCAAACCATATAAGATGCTTCTGGGCACAGGTTGTTGCTTTCTGCTTCTTAGTCTGGAGCCAGTCACATGGCTGTGTTCAAGTGACAGTTCATGAGACTGAGAATGTAGAACTTTGTACTTTTCTGTAGGTATGTCATATGGTGATAAAGATTCATAGTGAATTTGATGGGAAGAGCATTTGGTTTGGTACGGATGGCCTCAGAGGATGAATGGTCTGGAAGGTGGTTGAGAGCTTTCTTTTGAGAAGGGGATGAGCTGGGGAGGCATAGAGGACCTTACCTCATGACTTCTACTGAATTAAAATGTCACACTACAGGTTCTGGCCTGTCTCTAGCCACAGAGACAACTCCACCCTCTGGGTCCCTCTTGGCCATGGGCTGGCTCTGCACCATTACCCACCACCTTGTGAGAATGAGGCTTTTAGACTGAAGTCTAGACAGCTGCTCTTGTGTTAGTCATTTAATCAATCACTGTGGTTTTCTCCACAATGCAAGTGCTTTCCTGGAAGAGCAGGGCTGCCAAACCCCACCCTGGGCAGAGTAGCAGGTGGGTGGGGTTTTCTTTTCTGGTCATATCGAACATATGGCTTTCTATGTCCTGAAAATAATTCCAGTCACCTAGTCTGTCCTTCACCTAACTTATCAGATCTACCTCTATCGCCACTCACAGAATCTGAGCCTTCCTCCAAGTTCCCCTCCCCAGGATGGGTGGGATGGAGAAAACATGGGCTGGGAATCTACAGACTCCAATTCAGATCCTGGGTGGCTCTGCTGATGATAAACTCCCTGACCACGGGCTAACTTCCATGTCCTCACCTCTGTAGCAGAAAGGCAGATTCATTCCTCCCATGGCTGTTATGACCTCATAAATAAAGTACTCAGTGGATTATCTGCACATGGACAGAGCTGATAAGTCAGTTCCCTTCCCTGGAATTCCACTCACCTATTCCTTTCCATCTCACCCTAATGTGATCTCCAAAGACATCAGTTTTCTAAACTATTCAGCTCATTGGTGCTTATTTTACACACATTCCTATGGAGGTCAGAAATCACCCCACCATTCTTAGTCCTCTGCCCTGCCTCTTACACACAGTAGGTCCACCATGAGTGTTGATGGGGACACCAGCTGTCTTATTCCAACTTGGGCTCCCACTTTCCTGCTTGAAGATACAGATGCTTCCAGTCCACGGAAGCAGCCACGTTCCTGGAGGATCTGAAGTCATAGTAGTGAAGGAAGTGTGCTTCCTTCTTCAATTCAGCATCCATCTTAGCATCCTTTGTGAGGACCCCCAGGGGCATCTGAAAGTCAGGACCATTTTTAGGTTAGTGTATGAAGCCACTTACAGGCTGGTTGAAAACTGGGTAAGTTCCACATCTGACCCATGTATCAATACACATGCCAGAGTGGCTGGAAGGAAGTAGGAACTCAGGTGTAGATCCAGGATCCACCCCATTCCATCCTTCTCTTCCTCTGAACTACAAAATCAACCATCCACTGCAGCTTTCTGGACATCCTCTGTCCCTGGATCCAAATCTGTGGAGTCCCCTCCTCTGTCACATTCCACTTTCAAGTAACTTGGGGGATGGTCCTTCAGAGAGCTTGGCTAAATGCATGAGTCAAAGGGCAACTGAACATGAAGCAGACGTCCAGTGCAAGGCTGGCACAGTGGCACACTGTCATCCTAGCTATACAGAGGCTGAAGTGGGAGGATTATGGACTGAGGCCAGCCTTGGGCAAAATCACGAGACCCTATCTGAAAAATAACTAAAGCGAAAAGTGTTGGTGGCATGGCTCAAGTGGTAGAGCACCTTACTTAGCAAGCACAAGGCCCTGAATCCAACTCCAGGACTGGAAAAAATACATGAATAAAGAAAAATAGAATGCAAGACACATCTGTGTTGTCAGATTTTCTAAGCCACATCACAGAGAAACAGAATTGTATTTTACCCAAATACAGTCTCCAGTTTCCAGTGGTCTGACTTGGTTTTCTGGACTTAACAATGGCACCACAGCCACCTGCATTCAGTAAAAGTCATACTTGCTTTTGAATCGTGCTGTTTTCCTCAGTAGGGTTGTGTGGTCTGATCCTGGTGTGATACTGGGCAGCTCCCAGGCAGCCCTGTGATCTAGAGGGGAAACAGCGGGTATGCAGTGTTGAAAGATGTGGGATTTGGTAAATTAGGTGAATTAGATGCATCTTTGACTTTTCAATTTGGGGGTTTATTGGGAATCCAATCCCATTATGAGTCAAAGCACGTCTGGATATTTGTTAAGCATCATTGTTTCCCATGTAATCCACCTGAAATTATTGATGAGCTAGCTTGCCTGTTCTGTACTACGTGTGCGGATTTCCACTCTCCATCGGTCACTTCCGGCAGCCACATTCCCAGCTCTCCCTGCTGCACCAGGGACAGTGGGGCCCCAGTCTTGCCCAGAGACTTGGGGAAGCATTTAAAGTCCATTCACGTGACTGCTTCAGCACAGCTGGTCTCACTACAGCCCATCCTGTTCTGTTTTGCCCAGAGTCAACTCCTGAGCATATCAGCAGCCCACGGGGACCTGGAAAGCGTCCGGTGCCTACTCACTGAGAAACGGGTGGAACTGCCAACAGAACCCACTGATGACAACCCAGCTGTGGTGGCGGCCCATTTTGGGCACACTGAAGTTGTACAGGAATTGTTAGAGTCCTTAGCAGGTAAATCACAGCAGGGGAGCTCCTTACCACCTCTCAGGGGACCCTCTTCCTAGGTTTCAACCAAAAATTCTCCTTTCTTCAATAAGAGATCATGAAGCCTGGGACATCTAATTGATGCTCTAGACAGAGACATGCCCACCTGCAGCTGCACCCCATCCCCTGCCTCTCCCACTAGCTCACAAGGAACATCCTCACGCACCACACTTGATAAAGAATATAAACTGATGGGTGGGCACCAGTGGTTCACACCTGTAATCCCTGCTACCTGGGAGGCTGAGATCGGGAGGACCAAGGTTCAAGGCCAGCATGGGCAAATAGTTCAGGAGACCCCATCTCCCAAATAACCAGAACAAAATGGACAGGAGGTGTGGCTTAAGTGATAGAGTGCCAAACACAAAGCCCTGAGTTCAAACCCCAGTCCCACCAAAGAAACAAACAAATTTAAAAAATACATTGATGTAGCTTGTTTTTTTTCCTTATTAGACTATTTTTAAAGCAGTTTTAGGCTTACAGAAAAGTTGATAGGAAATTACAGAATTCCCAAATGTCCCCTACGCAATTTCCTCCATGATTTAAATTTTGTATTAGTTTGCCATATCTGTTATAATTGGTAAGCCAATAGTGATACATGGTTACCAAAATTGATACAAGGCTATCAACACTGAAACATTGTTGACAATACAGATGCATTGTTGTCAGTACTGATACATTGTTACTGAAATCCAAATTTACTGTAGAACTTATTCTTTGCGTGTGTTCTGTGTGTTCTATGAGTTTTTACAAATGTGTAACCACACACACATCCACCATTACTGCGTCATACAGAATAGGTTCACCATCCTGAGTCCCCTGTTCTGTTCGTTCCTCCCACCCACCTCCACCCTTGGCAACTGCTGATTGCCTTACTGTCTCCCCAGTTTTGCCTTTTCTAAAATGTCCTGTGATTGGAATCATGCAGTACACAGCAGTTCAGATCAGTTTCTTCCACCTTCTAATATGCATTGGCATGTCCTCCATGGGTTTTCATGACACAACAGCTCATTCTTTTTTATGACTGAATAATTCCACTGCATGGATGTGCCATGCTGTGTTGAATTGTAATTTTGCCTCTGGTGAAGTAAAGATGTCCTAATCTCCCATGGTGGCTTGGCTCAGCAATAAAGGACTGCTTCATTGCTAAGGCTACAGGCCTAACCAACCATAGTCATGGTCTCTGGGAGTTGGGGTTTTCATAGGGGGCAGAGCTGGCTTCATGCCCCTAGAAGGAACCCAGACTTGACCTCACACTGTAGAGTTGCCATCCTGAAGTTTTTCCTAATTTTAAAATCAAAGGCCCCAATTTTTTCATTTTGCATTGGACCCAACACAGGTAGCAGCCCTGTTTGGGGGTGTCCAACTGCATTTTTGAGTCAGTTGTATGCTGAGTTACTTTCAGCTGATGTCCCTCTTAGGTGTCTGGAAGCTGTGGACAGCAATCAGGGAAGAGTTAGGGTCCATAGGAAGCAGACTGGGTGAGGCAAGGGAGGGAAGGTAGGGGACTGGGTGCCCTTACAGAGCCATAGGGAACCCTCTTTTTAGGAAATCCCAAGGTTGGCTCTGTTCTAATCCCACAGAGTCTATACCAGCTGACTCAGTCACCTAATTACACACAGCTACCATTTATTGAACATTTGCCAAAATACTGAGCACCCTCAGAACTTGCGAGGCATGGAGAGGTTTTTCTTTAATTCCCCAGCCATTTAGTAGCTCTTAGCCATGAAGGGTAAACTGAGGCAGAAAAGAGTAACATTGTGCAGTGTAACATACTGAGGTTGAAGGGCTTACACAGAGGTCTAGGAGTGCCCACCAGGGGATGATCTTGATTGGGTGCAGGATTGGATCTTCAGAGGGAAGTTAACATCTGAGTGGGGCTTTCTGGGGTGAACAGGGGTTTACTTAGCAGATAAATAAGGGAAGGGCTTGGGTTGCCTGCTTTTGTAAGCAGGAACCTCAGCTGGTTTTCAGCTGCTCTTGGGACATCCTAGTTCCACTTAGTCTCCAGGTGGTTGCTGAAACTGGAGGACTCCAGACCATTGTGCAGGGCCCACAGGAAGTACACAGATGGGCACGGTGGGTGTCCCCTGGGAATTCCCGGGCTGCAGGAGAAGGTGGCCCCAGTAAGGAGAGAGGAACAGCAGAAGAGGGAACTTCTCAGACCCTCACTGAGAAGAGGAGCGATGGGGTTGGTGGGAGGTGGGAGAGGGTCCTTGGAAGTGTGTTCTGATACACTTCTGCAGTGGATCAGTGGGGAGGGGTAGGAGTATGCCAGGCTCTCTCTGAGGTTGGATTCAGGTGCAAACGATTTGTATAGGGTTTTGTGGAGGTGAGAGAGTGCCTTTTGGTTTTAGATAAAGCAGGAGTTGTCTTGACCTTGCCATCTACCAACCGTGGGACCTTTGGCAAGTTCCCAGCCTCTCTATGCTTTGGCTCTTCATCTCAAAGTCATGGTTCTGAAGTACAGCAGAAGTTAGCACCATGAGGTCTGGGTACAGTGGGTCACGTCTATAATCCCAGCTACTCGGAAGGTGAAGATCAGAAGGATGGCTGTTCAAAGCCAGCCGGCAAAACCATAAGACCGTACCTGAAACAAAGAAACAAACAAAAACCTAAAGCAAAAAAGGACTGAGGGAGTGGCTCAAGGGGTAAAGCACCTGCTCAGCAAGTTCAAGGCCCTGAGTTCAAATCTCAGTACCAGTAAAAGATAAAAAAATAAAATAAGGCAGCACAGCGATTGCTTGTTTATCTTACTGAGATCTTCCTGAGCTCACGTGTTGTCTGTTAACTCTCCTCGGAATCACTAATTCTGGTAGGTAATACAGCGACAAGGGGCATTTACTTAGTCTGGGCACCAGCCATGCATTAGAGTGTCCTCCCTATTCCCTGGCCAAGAGGGCAAGGCTGCCGTCTCTCCACCGCCGGTCGCTGCTGGCCCCTACACATGCCCTACACATGCCGCAACTCTGCACATGTGACCACAGTGATGCACAGAGAAGTTTCAGAAGACGAGGTCGTTTTCAAATAGCAACCAGATCAGACGACACCGCACTCTACTTATTTTGAACTTGAAGATACGGTGACACCTCAGCTCCTGTACCTTCAAGGTGCCAGTGCTATTTCATCCTGGAATTAAGCAAGTGGTTCTTTCAGAAAGTCATTCTAAATCTTTCAGGCCACAGAGTTACCTCTATTTCTTGTGGTCGAAACTTTCTTAATAACAATGATCATTTATGAAAGTAATATATATTTATCGTTTCAGGTAATCTGTGCGTTCAGAGCAGTGTTAGTGCTCTAATAATGAGTGATGAATTAGGACTTATCTCATCCAGGCACTCGATGTATATTTTGTTACGTTATCCTCACATTGGGAAGGTGGGTGTTATTAAACCCATTTCACTGATGGGTAAACCGAGGCAAAGAAATGAAAGAATTTGTTTAAAATTATGCAGCTAAAATAATTTAACCTTACACTGTCTCTCTCCAAAACCCTGGTCTTGCATTTTAGGACTAAAGTCAGGGCAGAGGGGAAAAGGGGATCCAGGGATGATCAGAAACTCACAGCATAGAGAGAAGACTGCAATACTGGGACTGCACCTTTTGGTTTTAGATAAAGCAGGAGTTGTCTTGACCTTGCCATTTACCAACTGTGGGACCTTTGGCAAGTTCCCAGCCTCTCTGTGCTTTGGCTCTTCATCTCAAAATCACGGTTCTGAAGTACAGCACCTTCATCCTACGATCAACAGAAGTTGGCACCATGAGGGCTGGGTACAGTGGCTCACACCTGTAATCCCAGCTCCTTGGAAGGTGAAGTCTTCCTATTCATCTTTTCTTTTTTTGAATTTTTGTCCTTTCCATTTTGTCTCTTTTTCCATATGGACATTTTTTTTTCTGTCAAGGTCACACTGTATATGCCCTCATGAATATTGCTTTTCTTTACTTGGCCTCCTTTGACAAGCAGGTGGGTTTATAAAGATGTCACTTGCAACTCAGAGACAATTCTAGAAAACACCATCCACTCAACACAATCGACTTTCAGCTGGAGACAAAAACTGGGTTTTATTAACTGTCAAAGGTCAGTGTGGGAGGCACCAGTGCCCTTCAGAGCCCTCAGTGTCCCCGTGTCCTGTTGCCCCACCAGGTCCCTGCAGTCCCCAGCGGCTGCTCAACTGGATGCTGGCCCTGGCTTGCCAGCGAGGACACCTGGGGGTCGTGAAGCTTCTAGTCCTGACACATGGGGCTGACCCAGAGAGCTACGCGGTCAGGAAGAGCGAGTTCCCTGTCATCGTGCGCCTGCCTCTCTATGCAGCCATCAAGTCAGGTGGGTCCCAGAGCCAGCCCCGCCCTGAAAACTGTCCCCTTCCCAGATGTGGGACTGTGGCTTTGTCCCCACCCCCTAACTAAGCGGGGAGATTACAAACATCTGCCCTCCCCTTCTGCCTCACCCTCAAAAGGGGACTTTGGTGACAGGGACCAACTGCAGCAAATGAGACCCTTGTGTGAGGCACTCTAGAGGTTAGAGTCGCACAGAAACTCTCTCTCCATCCAGGACAGATGCATGGGGAACTAGTGGCGATGTCCCCAGCACAGGTGACACCTGGATGTCCTGAGCTTTCCATTTTCCACATTAGGGAATGAAGACATTGCCATATTCTTGCTTCGCCATGGGGCCTTTTTCTGTTCCTACATCCTACTGGACAGTCCTGACCCCAGCAAGCGTCTCCTCAGAAAGTATTTCATCGAAGCCAGCGCCATGCCCAGCGGGTGTGCAGGGAAAACGGTGAGTAGTCACTGCCCATCAGGTGGGGCTCTGAAATCTGTGGACTGCAGACATGACTTTTGCAAGGTTTCCTTGGCAGTTTTCAAAATTAGTTCAATGGACCATCATTTTTAAGACTTTCTTTTTTAAATTTTCCATAATTAAATTTTAAAGTTATATAGCCAGGTGGAGTGGCTCACAGCTGTAATCCCAGCTACTCAAGAGGAGACCAGGAGGATCACAGTTCAAGGCTAGTCTGGGGAAAAAGTTAGTGAGATGTTGTAGATGATTTAATCCTACCTAAAGTTCTCAAGGGATGCTACTAAAAACCACCAGAATTAATAAGGGAAGTGGTGAGAGACAGTCTACAACATAAACCTGCAAAAGAACTCTCTTTACCAGTGACATCAAATTGGAAAATAAACATTTGTATCTATCATCCATTCAACTGGTGACAAAAATGACCAAGAAATGAGAGGCCCAAGATCTCTATGAAGAAAATTATGAAATTCCATTAAAGAACATAAAAGTGCACAGAGTGTCCATGGGATTGTACAATGTAGAACAAGTACCTAATAATTAACTGAAAAAAAAAACCCCAGAGGAGTAGAAAAGTTGCAGTAACAGATGATAAGGCTTAAGTGAAATACTCATAATTAAAACAATATGTTATTTGTGGAAAAGAGAAGGAGAGGCCATTGCAGCAGAACTTTGAAAAAAAAACCTAATCCTCTACAAATTCAAAACACTTATCTTTTCCAATATTTATACAACTTACTCTATGCCTTATCTTATTGTGTATTACTAGAATTTTTTTTTTTTTGGTTATGCTGGGGTTTGAACTCAGGGCCTCAAGCTTGCTAGGCAGGTGCTCTACCACTGGAGCCATGCCCCCAGCCCTGTTTTTTGTTGGGTATTATCGAGATAGGGTCTCTGGACCTATTTGCCTGGGCTGACTTCGAACCATGATCCTCCTGACCTCTGCCTCCTGAGTAGCTAGGATTACAGGCATTCATCACCAGTGCCCAGCTCACTAAAAATTTTTGAAAGTTGAATAATCATGACGATAGCAGGTGCATCTAACTTGTTCCTGATTTTAAAGGTCATGGTGTCAGCAATTTACAAACATTTGCTGGAGATTTTTGTAAATAGATACTTTTCATATCTAGGTAGTTTCCATGTGTTAGTGTTTGCTTAGAGTTTTACTAGGAAAGGTTGCACAATCTTCTCAGATGTCTTTCTTTTTTTTTGCAGCTGTAGGTTTTCTATATTATTGATTTAATAAATGAAGATGATAGTTGTTGACCCAACTTAGAATGCCTGTAAAAAATACTAATTTGTTTATTTATTTAAATTTGAGCTATTGACATCTATATTTATAGATGAATTGAGTGAAATTTTCAATTTTTTGTTGTTTTCTGACATTTGATATAAGACCATTCGTGGTTCACATAATGACTTGGGGACCCTCCCATCTTACTACAATGTGGAGCTATTTGGGAGAATTATTTATGATAAAGGTTAATTAGATAGAGCAAGTTTATTTTCTGACTTCTTTTGAAGTCATTGGTCAGTTCCCTTATATACAGGTCAGGAGGTTAAATGTTAAATTCTCAGAAAATCATCCATTTCCTAGAGGTTTGGGGCTTGCCATCATGATGTTTCTTGTAACTCTTTCCTTCTGTATCTGTAGTTATATTTCTTTTTGCCTTATCATGTTGGACAATCTTACTTTTTCTCTTTCAAACTTAATCTCAACAGCCAGTGATTGGGTATTTTAGTGATCCTTTCAAAGAATTTGCTGTTTTATTTATTTTGGGGGATTTGCTTTGTTTGTGATTTCATTAATCTTACTTTGTGTATATAGGAAACCCCTCTTCATGTGTCCTTTTGTGAGTATCTTGTGGTTGGTGGTGAGGTTACAGCGTGGCTGTCACAGGAGACTCCCTGGTCTATTGTGGGCTCCAGGTTTCACTGCTCCAGCTTCTTCTGGTATTTTCTCTCTGTGTCTTGGTTTCCTCACCTGGAAAAGAGAAAGAGCAACAGAGTACCTAGGTCAGGGGGATGCTCGCTGATTAAATGTGGTAATCTCTGTAACATTCTACTAGCAGTGCCTAGGGCCCAGCATTACCTGTTACTGTGGTACTGTTGCCCTTGGCATCCTTAGGGATGAGTTCAGGATGTCCCATGATACCAAAATCTACAGATGCTCAAGTCTCTTATGTGAAATGGCATAGAATTTGCATACGACCTACGACACCCTCCTGCATCCTTTCAGTCACCTCTGGATGACTTATAATACCTAGCACAATGCAAATGCTATGGAAATGCTTATTATATATTGTTCATGGAAGCATGAGAAGAAAACTCAGCACATGTTCAGTCCAGGTGCAGTTTTTTGAATAATTTCGATCCACATGCAGAACTCATAGATAGGGAGGCTGCTGCGATTCTTTTTCAGACTTCTGCTCATTTCTGTCTTTTTTTCTCTAGGTGTAGCTCATTGGCTGCATTGTTCAATGTGTGCTGCCCATTTGTGCTCTCTCTATAAGAATCCTAGGATAGCTATACAGACATGCAGGTGTGTGCTCAAATGCACACACTTACACCTCGATGTCTGAATGTCTGTGCGTGTGAGTCTCTGTTTCCCTCTTCTACCTTTTTTTTTCTTTATCTCATTCTTCTTGTTTCTATCTGGCTGCTTCACATACATGGCTTATGACTATGTGACCCACAGATACCCATTTTTATTGTATCAAAGACTATGCTAGGCTGGTTGTCGGTGGCGCACACCTGTAATCCTAGCTCCTCAAGGCAGAGATCAGGAGGATCGAGGTTCAAAGCCAACCTGGGCAAATAGTTCATGAGACCCTATCTCAAAAAAACACATCACAAAGAAAAGGCTGGTGGAGTGTCTCAAGTGGTAGAGCACCTGCCTAGCAAGCATGAGGCCCTGAGTTCAAACCCCAGTACCGCCAAGAAAAAAAAAAAAGACTAAATTAGTCCTATTGATGCCCGATGCCTTTGTCCTGGCAACTTTGTCTTCTCACTGCCACATTGCCCTTCTTATCTTTGTGTCAACCTTGACTAAGTTTTATTCAGACATTTATTTTCTTTGTCTCCTATAAACGGCATTTGGTTTTTAATTGAATGAACATGAGTGTGCATCTTTTGAAAGAAAAATCTGTCCACCTCACATTTGTCTGAGCCCTGATGTGCCATATTGATTTATTCCTCTCCATATATTTTATTATATTTATATTTGTTGCTCTTCCTTATACCCTTTTTCCTTTCTTTTTTTGTGGCACTGGGATTTGAACTCAGAGCCTTGGGCTTGCTAGACAGGCACTCTACCACTTGAGCCACTCTGCCAGCCCTTTTTTGTGTTTGGTAGTTTTAAGATAGGGTCTTATTTCCCTCCCCACCCCCAACCCCACCCCTCCAGCCTGGACTGGCCTCAGACCATGATCCTCCTGATCTCTGCCTCCCAAGTAGCTAGAATTACAGGCATGAGCCACCAGTGCTGGTTATTTCCTTATTTTTGTTCCTTCCCTTGTTTTTAAGGATAGACTGATGTTCTACTTTCTGTACCTTGTGGCTTTCTGTGCTATGGTTGGTTTTCCCATTTATAAAGCAGGGAGAATTCTAGAACTCACCATGGAGGGCAGCTGTGCACCTAGCACAGGGCCTGGCACATGGTAAATACTCAGTGAATTTTATAAATATTATTGTTAGCCTTGCATTGCAGAAGTAAGTAATGACCGTCTATCCCTTTATGTAGTGCTTGGTGTTTTTCCAGACCTTTCTTATCTTGTTTGATCCTCAGAACTGCCTTGCAGGAAATACAATGTGTTTTGCAGATGAAAACAGTGAGGCAAAAATCCATTTGCATTATATTAAGTATTAGAATTTATCCAGAGGTGATTTAAAGAATGTGGGATGGTGTGTATAGGTTCTATGCAAACACTATACCATTTCAGATGTCCTAGGTTTCAGGTAGAACAGACAGTGTCATTTTTCTTCACACTGGAATGCATAGGAGTTTAAAAAAATTCTCCATACTCAGGCCACGCCCTCCTCTGGTTAAATCCAAATCTTGGGGTGGGACTTGGCTTCAGGAGTTTTAAAACTTCCTCAGGTGATTCCAACAAGCACCCATGGTTGAGAGCCAGCTTTGATTTTCATGGAGTGTGGTTAAAGGCAGAACTGGTGGGTGACTCTGTCTGTGATCTTTCCTTCAAAGGTGACCCCACTATGTGAGCCATGGTTGACAAAACCATGCAAGTGATGATTATATGCTGTTAATAAGAAAACAAAGAAAAGGCAAGGTTGCTTTCCCTTTCCCTGACTCTCCTGGGTCACCTCAGAAGAGGAAATGAGATTTCTGTGCAGCCTGAGTCATACGACTCCTTGGGCTTCCCCAAAACAGGTGTTACTTTTATGATTCAAGTGAATTTAAAAGGCAAGTGCCTGGGAGAGGGTGCTTCTGGCTGCCTTATGATTTCTGCCCTGTCCTTCTGTCCTGATGGCAGAAGAGTGGAGAACTGAGCAGTGCAAAGGGTCCCAATAGACAGGAACCATGACCCAGGAGCCAGAGGTAAGCTCTCCTGCAACTCCATCTGTCCCGTGGGATTGAGTTGAAGTTTCCAGTTCAGAATATTTAGGTCCTAACGGTAGATATGCAAAGAGTGCTTTGCTAACATGATACATGGCCTGAAAATGCCCTTGACTTTGCTGGCATTTGTGGCAGTGACCTTGCTGAAGTAGTCATTTCACCAGGGCACACATGACAGAGGTTGCCCCCTGCACTGGTGCAGCCCGTTATCAGGAACTCCACTGTGACAATTTAGGGTGGTTATCTGTGTGCTATCATGTTTTGTGTGTGTCTGGGCGGTGGGTGGTTTTGAATGGGATGTCACCTCTGTGAACACCACAGCAGGTGCAGGTACACCACCCCGCACATGGTCTGGGCCAGCTATCGCCTGCTTCTCAGGCTTCCAACATCCACCTCTGTGGGCAGACAGGCAGCTTGCAGTGAAGCCCACATTTATTTTCCACGAGCAGTGGCCAGCTCCTTGGGTTTTGCTGGTGTTTGGGTAAGAAAGGTTCCAGAAGCCACACCAAGTCTGCTTGGACACACTTTTAAAGGAACAAATGTAAAGCCAAGTCAGACCTGGCAGAGCCATTTCGCTGGCTCCTCAGTGCTTCTCTGACAGCTGCCAAACTCTTGCCTGAACGTCTAGTGAGACTGCCTGTGTTCCCAGAGAATGTCCTGTCACAGTCTCTCTGTGCTGTTCAAAAAAATAGTTTATGGCTTTGACAGCCAGAAAGGAGCATGGAAACTCAGAAATGCCAGGAAAGGCTTAATCAAGCCCTGGAATAATCACGACATTCGTCCCTTTCCAGTAGTTGGAGGGCCAGGTCAGGGTGCTCACTGGAGCTGTCTTGAGTATTGGGAATAAACAAAGATTGAAATTAATTTTGAAACAGCACAATAGGGAAATTGTTAATTTCCTCTTTCAAATCTCACAGCCAAGCTAAAGATAGGGGGACATCTACACTTAGAATTTTTTTTACTTTGAGGTTTGTAGCTTAAGCATTTCTGATGACTACCTTTCACTGGGGTCTCAGTGGCAGTGGCTGAGCCCAAACATCCAGATATTTCAGCACTGGAGCCGGAGTTTTGCTTTTGTGTTGTGGTGGATCCAAACATCTGTATTTGGGGGTGCTGAAAAAGAGAAGGAAATGAAAAAGGAGGCCCCTCTGCCCTTGCTGGAGCCTGTAGGAGCTGCTCATAGCCCTGGCTGACTGGGGACAGTGTGCTCATGAGTGTGCTGATGGCCTTGGGTTGGCAGCCTTCCCTGAAGGACAGACAAGACCTCTGGGGATCACTCTTGTCCTAGACAAGACCTCACATTTGATGCAAAGGGTCTTACTCAAGAGTTGTGTGTTTTCCAGAGCACTGTCACATATATGGCACCATCTTAGTTCCTCATCTGCACAGCTGGTACTATTGCAGGTATCTTCTCATTGATTCTGCTTCTCTTGTGCCCTGGTGAAGAATTCAGCCCATTACAGTAGTCCTCCGTTATCTGTGGCTTCGAGTTCTGTGATTTTAGCTACTCATAGTCAACTTTGGCCCAAAAATATTGAATGGAAAATTCCAGAAATGAATAATGTGTAAATTTTAAATTGCATACCACTCTGAGGATCATGATGAAATCTTACATTGTGCCACTCCGTCCCACCCAGGGCATGAATCCTCCCTTACCCAGTGTACCCAGGCTGAGTCTGATACCTGTCCACTAATCGCTTAGTGTCCATCTCAGTTATCAGATTGACTGTGAGGGCATCACAGTGCTTGTGGTCAAGCAAACCTTAGTTACTTAATTATGGCCTCAACACGCCAGAGTAGCAATGCTGGCAATTCAGATGTACAATAAGGTATTTTGAGAAGAGAGACTGAATTCACATGTTTATTACAGCATTTTGTTATAGTTCTCATTTATTAGTTTTTATTATTAATCTCTTACTGTGTGTAATTTATAAATAAGACTTACAGTGTAGGTGTGGGAAAAAGCATAGTATTTATAGGGTTCAGTGCAATCCACAGTTTCAAGCATCCACTGGGGCCTTGGAGCATTTTCCCTATGGATGGGGAAGGACTGCTGTAGTTATGTTTTCAAATACTGGATCTTTCAAGTAGGTATTCCCCCAGATGAAAATCAGAACTGATGCCGATGTAGTAGTCATAATATAAAGTAGCAAGTGTAGAAACCACTTGTTTTTTAGTTAAAAGCAGAGAACAGGACTAACAAAATAGGCATGCAGAAATAGCAAAATTGTCATTTGAACTTCTGTGACAAACTAGAAAACACAAAAAGAAAAGAATAAGAATGAATAAGAGTAAGAAACATTGCCAAGTGTTGTTGGAACGTAGAAATTTAGATTAATTCTGAGACAGATAGATTCCAGATGGTCTAGAATTAAGCATTGGTAATTCATCGGAACATCTATCCATCTATCATTGCTCTCTCTCAGAAGATACATAGACAGACAGATATTACAAGCACATCCATCCCAGTTGTAAGATTTCTGAATATCCCTATTCTAGAGGTGTATTTCCAAATATAAAGATAGGCAACCAGAAATAATGTGAATGTATTTAAATAGCAAAATTATTTATGCTAAAATATATTTTTAAAAGAGTATAAAAAAAGAAAAGCAATAATCCAGGTGCAGTGGCCCATGCCTATAGCCCCAGCTACTTGGGAGACTGAAGCAAGAGGATCTCTTGAGCCAGGAGTTTGAGATCAGCCCAGGCAAAATAATGAGACTCCATCTCAAGGAACAAAGGAACAAGGAATGAAGGATTTGAGAAAAAGAAATAACAAAAACTTAAATCCAAGTAGATCTATAAGTCAATTGAGCACTGGCTTTAATTGAGCCAGGGTTTATGAATCATCTACTAAATTCTTGGGATTCAGCAACAACCAAGCCAGATCATGTGATCTGGGCAGTCACATTGCTCACGCACCCATTGGATAAGAGGTTGAGGGAAATAGTTAATTTACATATACAGACAGCAAGTCATAGCATGAAACATATGCACCCTTATTGGTAATCACCGAAATTCAAATTGAAGCACTTGAAAGTTCTGTCACACACCTATCACTCTAGCAAAAATAAATAGAATCACTGAGTCAGATGCCTGGCAGGGCTAGAACAATGGGCACCCCGGTGTCATGCACTCTGTGCCACAAATTGGTTCCATGTGTGAAAAGTAATTGGCAGCATGTGACAAAAGCTGTAAAATGGTTTTCTCCCAGTGACTTTCTGAATTGGTATTTCCTTTCTGAAAGATAACTCTAGCACACAATTCAAAAGAAATAGTGATTGTCACAAACATGCTCAGAGCCTACTGTTAAGAAGACAGAAGAATTGGGGGCGGGAGGATCCAAAATGTCCAACGATAGGGAGAGATTATCCAACTCGTGCAGGTGGACTCCACCTAGCCAGGAAAAATGAGCCTGCATCCTCAGCTCTCAGCACACCAATCTTGACTTCAGGATCCCCTGCAGTTTTAGCAGTATCCTCAGCCAGGCCTTCCTAAACTTCTCTGACCACACACACCCTTGTATAAAAGAGCTTCCTGTCTGTTTTATTCATAGCACTTAACAAAGATTAAGGTTGTCTGTTTGGGTGACATTCTGTTTAATGTCAATTCCTCCACTTTACTGGAAACTCCTTGAAAGCAGGGATTCTAGTCACTTTTGCTTACCCTGTGTTTCACTTACCCTCAGTGTATAGCTTGAAACAGGATTGATAAATGCTTGCATGGATGGATGGATGGATGGATGGGTGGGTGGATGGGTGGGTAGATGGTTGGATCAATGGGTGAAAGAGTGGATGGGTGGATGGATAAGTGGATGGATGGATGGATGGGTGAGTGGATGAGTAGGTGGGTGGATGGGAAGGTGGGTGGATGGATGGTTGGATGGATGGATGGATGGTTGTATCAGTGGCTGAATGAGTGGATGGGTTGGTGGGTGAATGGATGGTTGGATGGGTGGACGGATAAGTGGGTGAATGGATAGATGGATGGACATATGGATGGGTGAGTGGATGAGTGGGTGGGTGGCTGGCTGGCTGGCTGGATGGTTGGATCAATGAGTGTATGGGTGGGTGGATGGATGGTTGGATGGAAAAATGGATGGATGGTTGGATAGGTGGACAGATGGTTGGGTAAGTAGATGAGTGGGTGGGTGGATGGGTGGGTGGGCAGATGGATGGATGAATGGATGGGTGGATGGTTGGATCAGTGGGTGAATGAGTGGATGGGTGGGTGGATGGGTGGGTGGGCAGATGGATGGATGAGTGGATGGGTGGATGGCTGGATCAGTGGGTGAATGAGTGGATGGGTGGGTGGATGGGTGGGTGGGCAGATGAATAGATGAGTGGATGGGTGGATGGCTGGATCAGTGGGTGAATGAGTGGATGGGTGGGTGGATGGTGGGTGGATGGGTGGATGGATAAGTGGATGGACGGATGGATGAGTGAGTGGATGAGTGGTTGCTGGATGAGTGGGTAGATGGATGATAAGTGGATGGATGGATGGACGGATGGACGGATGGATGGGTGAGTGGATGAGTAGTGGGTGGATGGACGGTTGAACTGACAGCTAGGTGAATGGTGGGTGAATGGATAGATTATGTATGTATGTATAGATGGGTGGATGGATGAACAGCTAGGTAGATGGATAATTGCATGATAGATTGCTGGATAGATGATTGGATTTTTTTCTATGCAAAAATCTCCCTTCTTTTCACACAGGACATCATAGCTTAAAAAGTACTTCACCAGCCAGTCTGTTACAATTTCTTCCTCAATTGTGTGAGGCAGAGATCTTGTCTTTATTTAAAAGTTGAAGAAAATAAGGCTTCTCTCACTAGTAAGTTAAGTAGCTTACTATACTGCCGTTTTTTTTTCTTCTTCTTCTTGCTTTTTTTCTTTCTCAGACAGCTATTGGCAAAATTCCTAAGTTGGAACAAATGACAAGAGTTTTCTTTTAAGTTTCCTGTTTTTAAAAGGAATAGCTGAAATAGTACAGGAAAAAAAGGATGATTCTGGTTTTGGGGAAAAAAGCCTCTCTACCTATTATTGAAAATATATGGGCTGGAGATGTAACAGTGGCAGAGCCCTTGTCCAGAGTACAAAAGGTCTTGGGGTCAACCCCCAGCACAGAGAAAAAAATTATAGTGAAGAAAAAGTGATAAATTTTACCAAATACCTTTTGGCATTCAGACAATTTAAGGAGAAGTGCTGCATTTCTCCTCTTTTATTAAAATGTGCTGTGGTTTTCTAGGTATAAATTACCACCATGCTAGGTTTGGGAGTGGACCTTACCTGGCCTCCA
Organism: Castor canadensis; assembly: GCF_047511655.1. NCBI lineage: Eukaryota > Metazoa > Chordata > Mammalia > Rodentia > Castoridae > Castor > Castor canadensis. The sequence continues at coordinate 29,414,161 of NC_133404.1, read as the reverse complement.
AAGTGAGATGTTTCAGTTTGGTTTAGTTGTGTTCTATCTTAAAGGATTTTTTTTTAGTTTTTGCATCTATGTACATATGTATAATTGACCTGAAATTTTAATGGCCCCTGGAAAATTACCAGCTTTGACTCATAAAACGAAGTGCATCCTGTATTAACGAGACTGTTGTGACATAGGAACTATTCTCTGAAAATTTTGATTAAAGGCAATTTATATTGAATTAGAAGCCTTTTGGTTCTTTATTTTCTTTGTTTTTCACTTTTGTAAGTAAATCTTACAATTCCATAGTTAGTTGGCTTTCTTGGCTCTGGATGATGACAAAATAAACACTGGCTGATGATGTAATTTAAGCACTGATTTTTACAAGAGCTGTTTCATTATCACTTTTACTCCTGAATTATTAAAGTATATTTTCTTCTATTTTTAATCCAATCAATTACTACCAATTTTATCATTTTTTCCCCAAGAACCTAGACTTGGTTTGACTTACCAACCTCATTGTTTTCACTTCATTTTGGCTTTTCCATTCTCTGCCTATTTTTTTTTTTTATTTTCCTGCTTTCTTTTAGGTTTCTGTTCTATGTGGAACAGGGCTAGTTTATGTTTCACTTTTTCTTTTTTATAATGGTTGTTAAGTTTTGTATCCTCCATTATTTTTGAGGTTTTCATTGTTTTAAGGATAAAGTCTTTTGCTGTGTGTTCATTTTTCCCTCCTATCCAAGTATTATTATTTCAATATCCAAACGATGGAACACTTTTTAATCTTCCTTTCTATTACTGATCTCTTCCTTGGCTTTGCCTTTATCGAGGGACTTTTTAACTTATTTCCTTCCTATCTCAGATTTTAATGAATTAATGAGGAAGGTTCCTATCTATTTGAAGAATTCTTTCTCTTGACTCTACCCAATGGTCATGTCCCAGTGTTACTGTAGTTTATAGCTTTATAATTCCTCTTTGCATATTTCAGCTGCATATCCTGCTGATATTTTTCTTGTGGTTTCATCTGTTTTCCTTTTTACCTATTTTGTCCTAGGTTAAAACATAAAGATTTAGTACACCATCTGGTACACACCTGTAATCCCAGACTTCAGGAGGCTGAGGCAGGAGGATCTCAAGGTAGAGGCCAGCCTGGGCTACATAGTGAGACCCTGTATCCAAAAAAGAGATGAAGAGGAAAAGAAGAGGAGGGGAGGGGATGGGAGAAGAAAGAAGGGGAGGGCAGGGGAAGGGAGGAAATGGAAGGAAAAACTAAGTTCCTTACATTTTATCGTTGTGGTTCTTTGTCGTCTATCACTTTTGAGCTTTCTCTAAAGGAACCAGATTGAGCAATGGATATATGAATTGCAATTCTGATTCTGTTACAGAAACTCGTAACCTCCCTGAGGTTCTTTTTGTGAAAATCACACCATTAGGGGGTACCATTATGGGTCAGTTGAAAAGGTGCCTGGGGTGCACTGCTAGGAGTTGCTAAGATGGGGTTACCATCTGATCACAGCTCAGCTTCCAGATGGCTCACATAGAGTCTGGTCTTGACTATGCCTGTACTGTGTCAGGGTTCCTCAGAGAGACAAACCAGTAGGAGGAGTCGATGGATGGAGGGATGGATGGATGGATTAGTGGATGGAAGGATAGATGGATGGATTAGTGGATGGGTGGATGGATGGATGGGATGGATTAGTGGATGGTGGGTGAATGGATGCATGGATGCATGGGTGGATGGGAGAGGGTTTATTAGAGTAATTGGCTTATGCAATTATGGAGGCTGAGAATTCCCATAATAAACTCTTAGGAAGCTGGAGACACAGAGGTGCTGGTGACATGACTCAGTTCCAGTCCAAAGGCCTGAGACTGGGGACCACCAGTGTAGGTCATAACATCCAAATCCAGAGAGACTGAGGCTCTGATATCAAAGGGCAGGAGAAGAGCATTGCAGTTGTGGGAGAGGAGAGAGATAGAGAGATAGAAACCACCTTTCCTCTGCATCTTTGTTCTACCTGGCCCCAGGGATGGCAGCTTCCTGTACTGAGGATGGATCTTCCCCACTCAGTCCACTGATCATGTGACAATCTCCTCTGTAAACGCCCTCACAGACACATCCAGAAATACACTCAAATTCACACCTAAAATTAACCATTGCCCTACCCTTGTGGGCACAGATTGTTGTGTGTTGATTGTTTAATGCAGATCAGAAGTTAGTTGTGTAAGTTACTTTTGTATTTCACCTTGCTCACTTATCTGGTTTCCACGACAATGTTTCCTGTCTTCATTTGTTTGATATTATATTGGAAGCTAGCCAAGATGAAGTCTGAAGTGTGCACAGATTTTAGCAGCCTTGCTTCCATCAGAACTGATTTTATTTTTGTCTCTTATTCAGTCATTTAATTAACTGAGTGAACCCTTCTGAGATTAGAAGGAAACTCTCCTTTCTTTATCTTTCCCATCCCTCTCTGTAGTGCCTACTCTTAAGTAGTTTTGAAATTATTTTACACCATAGACTCCTCACAAGCTTTCCCCTAATCTAGTGGCTGGTTTTATTGTCATTTTCATTACCTTTTAAAATTGCATTTCTTTTCCAAGTGGGGCATGGTGGCCCATGCCTGCAATCCCGGCTACTTGAAAGGCAGAGTTAATAGTATCAAGTTCCAAGGCTGGTTCAGGGGGAAAGGTGCAAGACCCTATATGAAAATATAACTAAAGCAAAAAGGACTGGGGAGTGGCTCAACTGGTAGAATGCCTTTCTAGCAAGCACGAGGCCCTGATTTCAAACCCCAATAGGACCAAAAAATAAAATTACATTCCCAATCTATCTCAAAAGGCAACCTTCTGGTTTTCTAGAATCTGGTTCTTTCTTCCCCTTCCTTCTGTGGGTCTCTGTGAATGGAATGCCCCACTTGTCCATTCTTGACTTGTCCTTCTAGCATCCCAGACTGCTTATCACCTGCTAAGAATATTGTTTCCTAGGGCTGCCATAACAAAGTGACAAAATCTCAGTGGCTGAAATGAACAGAAACTTTTCTCCATCTGGAGGCCAGAAGTTCAAAACCACAATGAGGATGGTGCTGGCTCCTGCAGAGGTTCTGGGGAAGACCCTTCCTTGCCTCGCCCAGCTTTTGGTTTTTGACAGCAGTCCCTGGTGTTCCTTGGCTGTAGATGTGTGGCTCATGTCACAGCCACCTTCTCCCTGTATGTCCTCACGTTGCCTTGTCATTGTGTGACTGCTACTGTGTCTAAATTTCTCCTCCTTTATGAAGGATACCAGTCATATTGGATGACGTCTGCTGTAACAACCTCATTTTAACTTGATTGTCTCTGTGAAGGTCTCATTTCCAATTAAGGTCACAATGTGGCCAAGCTGTAGTGGCTCACGCCTGTAATCCTAGCTGCTTGGGAGGCTGAGATTGAGAGGATCACAGTTCAAGGCTAGCTCAGGCAAATAGTTTGCAAGACAGCACCTCCAAAAAAATAACCAGGGCAAAATGGACTAGGGCGTGGCTTAAGCTGTAGACACCTGCTTTGCAAGCATGAAGCCCTGAGTTCAAACTCCAGTCCCACCTCACCCTGTGAGGTGCTGGGGTTAGGACTTTAGCATATGTTTTTGGAGTGACGCAATTTAACCTCTCACACTACCCATTGCACCAGAGTACTTAGCCTAAGTTCACCCGCTGGGTGCCATCTCCTGCCCCTGCATACGCCAGGTAGGAGGCCATCAGGTTTTACTGCCCTTCTCCTCCTTTCAGCTCAAATGTCCCCTCTCCTTGACAGTCTCTGTCCACCAGAGTGCAAGGACTTGAAAGCAATCACAAGGTTCACAGTGCAGATTTCACCTGGGAGCAAGGACAAGGCCTGGTCTGTTTAAGGTCTGTTTGATTGTCTTTTGGTGGCACTGGGATTTGAACTCGGGACCTTGTGCTTGCTAGGCAGGCGCTCTACCACTAGAGCCATGCCCCTATGCCTTTTTGCTTTTGTGATTTTTCAAATAGGGTCTCGCATTTTTGTCCTAGCTGGTTTGGACCACAACCCTATTTATGTCTCCTGTGTAGCTAGAATTACAGGGAGCACCACCATGTCTAGATTTATTGGTTGAGATAGGTTCTCACTAACTTTTTTCCCAGGCTTCCCTAGAACTTTGATCCTCCCAGTTTCTTTTTCTTTTTGTTTGTTTGTTTTTTTTTTTCATTTTTCTTTTATTATTCATATGTGCATACAAGGCTTGGTTTATTTCTCCCCCCTGCCCCCACCCCCTCCCTTACCACCCACTCCGCCCCCTCCCGCTCCCCCTCCTCAATACCCAGCAGAAACTATTTTGCCCTTATTTCTAATTTTGTTGTAGAGAGAGTATAAGCAATAATAGGAAGGAACAAGGGGTTTTGCTGGTTGAGATAAGGATAGCTATACAGGGCATTGACTCACATTGATTTCCTGTGCGTGGGTGTTACCTTCTAGGTTAATTCTTTTTGATCTGACCTTTTCTCTAGTTCCTGTTCCCCTTTTCCTATTGGCCTCAGTTGCTTTAAGGTATCTGCTTTAGTTTCTCTGCGTTAAGGGCAACAAATGCTAGCTAGTTTTTTAGGTGTCTTACCTATCCTCACCCCTCCCTTGTGTACTCTCGCTTTTATCATGTGCTCATAGTCCAATCCCCTTGTTGTGTTTGCCCTTGATCTAATGTCCACATATGAAGGAGAACATACGATTTTTGGTCTTTTGGGCCAGGCTAACCTCACTCAGAATGATGTTCTCCAATTCCATCCATTTACCAGCGAATGATAACATTTCGTTCTTCTTCATGGCTGCATAAAATTCCATTGTGTATAGATACCACATTTTCTTAATCCATTCGTCAGTGGTGGGGCATCTTGGCTGTTTCCATAACTTGGCTATTGTGAATAGTGCTGCAATAAACATGGATGTGCAGGTGCCTCTGGAGTAACAGTCTTTTGGGTATATCCCCAAGAGTGGTATTGCTGGATCAAATGGTAGATCGATGTCCAGCTTTTTAAGTAGCCTCCAAATTTTTTTCCAGAGTGGTTGTACTAGTCTAAATTCCCACCAGCAGTGTAAGAGGGTTCCTTTTTCCCCGCATCCTCGCCAACACCTGTTGTTGGTGGTGTTGCTGATGATGGCTATTCTAACAGGGGTGAGGTGGAATCTTAGCGTGGTTTTAATTTGCATTTCCTTTATTGCTAGAGATGGTGAGCATTTTTTCATGTGTTTTCTGGCCATTTGAATTTCTTCTTTTGAGAAAGTTCTGTTTAGTTCACGTGCCCATTTCTTTATTGGTTCATTAGTTTTGGGAGAATTTAGTTTTTTAAGTTCCCTGTATATTGTGGTTATCAGTCCTTTGTCTGATGTATAATTGGCAAATATTTTCTCCCACTCTGTGGGTGTTCTCTTCAGTTTAGAGACCATTTCTTTTGATGAACAGAAGCTTTTTAGTTTTAAGAGGTCCCATTTATCTATGCTATCTCTTAGATGCTGTGCTGCTGGGGTTTCATTGAGAAAGTTCTTACCTATACCTACTAACTCCAGAGTATTTCCTACTCTTTCTTGTATCAACTTAAGAGTTTGGGGTCTGATATTAAGATCCTTGATCCATTTTGAGTTAATCTTGGTATAGGGTGATATACATGGATCTAGTTTCAGTTTTTTGCAGACTGCTAACCAGTTTTCCCAGTAGTTTTTGTTGAAGAGGCTGCTATTTCTCCATCGTATATTTTTAGCTCCTTTGTCAAAGATAAGTTGCTTATAGTTGTGTGGCTTCATATCTGGATCCTCTATTCTGTTCCACTGGTCTTCATGTCTGTTTTTGTGCCAGTACCATGCTGTTTTTATTGTTATTGCTTTGTAATATAGTTTGAAGTCAGGTATTGTGATACCTCCTGCATTGTTCTTTTGACTGAGTATTGCCTTGGCTATTCGTGGCCTCTTGTGTTTCCATATAAATTTCACAGTAGATTTTTCAATCTCTTTGATGAATGTCATTGGAATTTTGATGGGAATTGCATTAAACATGTAGATTACTTTGGGGAGTATTGACATTTTTACTATGTTGATTCTACCAATCCATGAGCATGGGAGATCTTTCCACTTTCTATAGTCTTCCTCAATCTCTTTCTTCAGAAGTGTATAGTTTTCCTTGTAGAGGTCTTTCACATCTTTTGTTAGGTTTACACCTAGGTATTTGATTTTGTTTGAGGCTATTGTAAATGGAATTGTTTTCATACATTCTTTCTCCGTTTGCTCATTGTTAGTGTATAGAAATGCTAATGATTTTTCTATGTTGATTTTATATCCTGCTACCTTGCTGTAGCTATTGATGGTGTCTAGAAGCTTTTGAGTAGAGTTTTTTGGGTCTTTAAGGTATAGGATCATGTCGTCTGCAAATAGGGATATTTTGACAGTTTCTTTACCTATTTGTATTCCTTTTATTCCTTCTTCTTGCCTAATTGCTCTGGCTAGGAATTCCAGTACTATGTTGAATAGGAGTGGAGATAGTGGGCATCCTTGTCTGGTTCCTGATTTTAGAGGGAATGGTTTTAATTTTTCTCCGTTAAGTATAATGCTGGCTGTAGGTTTGTCATATATAGCTTTTATAATGTTGAGGAACTTTCCTTCTATTCCTAGTTTTCTTGGAGCTTTTATCATGAAATGATGTTGGATCTTATCAAAGGCTTTTTCTGCATCTATTGAGATGATCAAGTGGTTTTTGTCTTTGCTTCTGTTAATGTGGTTTATTACGTTTATTGATTTTCGTATGTTGAACCACCCCTGCATCCCTGGGATGAAGCCTACCTGGTCGTGGTGAATAATCTTTTTGATGTGTTGCTGAATTCGGTTTGCCATTATTTTGTTGAGGATTTTTGCATCAATGTTCATTAAGGAGATTGGCCTATAGTTCTCCTTTTTGGAGGTGTCTTTGCCTGGTTTTGGGATAAGTGTAATACTGGCTTCATAAAATGTGTTTGGCAGTTTTCCTTCCCTTTCTATTTCGTGGAACAGTTTAAGGAGGGTTGGTATCAGTTCTTCTTTAAAGGTCTGATAGAATTCAGCAGAGAATCCATCAGGTCCTGGACTTTTCTTTTTGGGGAGACTCTTGATTGCTGCTTCAATTTCATTTTGTGTTATAGGTCTATTCAGGTGATTAATTTCCTCTTGGTTCAGTTTTGGATGATCATATGTATCTAGAAATCTGTCCATTTCTTTTAGATTTTCAAATTTATTTGAATATAGGTTCTCAAAGTAGTCTCTGATGATTTCCTGGACTTCCATGGTGTTTGTTGTTATCTCCCCTTTTGCATTCCTAATTCTACTAATTTGGGTTTTTTCTCTCCTCATTTTAGTCAGGTTTGCCAGGGGTCTATCGATCTTGTTTATTTTTTCAAAGAACCAACTTTTTGTTTCATTAATTCTTTGTATGGTTTTTTTGGTTTCTATTTCGTTGATTTCAGCTCTTATTTTTATTATTTCTCTCCTATTTGTTTTGGGATTTGCTTGTTCTTGTTTTTCTAGGAGTTTGAGATGTATCATTAGGTCATTGATTTGGGATCTTTCAATCTTTTTAATATATGCACTCATGGCTATAAACTTTCCCGAGTAGCTGGGATTACAGGTGTGAGCCACTGTGCCCAGCTGTTCAGGGTCTGTTGAAGCACAAAGCTGCTGTCTCCTACATTGCTGGTCCTCTGTCCAGCTGATCCCTGTCACTCAGGGCTGATTCTGAAGGGCTGGTTCCCAGAGTTCTCTGGGAACAGACTTGAAATTCACCCCCAACTTTTTTGGCAGAAGGACATGGACCCCCTTCTGCAGTCATTTCTTCTCTTCTATCATCATTGACACCACTCAGGTGACCTGGGATAAATGTTCAGACACCATTTCTGGCTCTGCTGTTCTAAGCTTCTTTGGTTTTGTTCTGATTTTTTTGCGTGTGTGGCAGTTCTGGGGTTTGAACTCAGGGCCTTGTGCTTACCAGGCAAGCGCTATACCACTTGAGCCACTCCCCAGTCCTTTTGCTTTTGGGTTTTTTTTCAGGGTTTATACTCTTTCTTGGGCTGGCCTTGGATGGCAATCCTCCTACCTCTACCTCCAAGTAGCTGATATTATAGGAGTGCACCACCGTGCCTGACACTTCTTGGTTTATAGGGTTTCTTGTGGCTTGTTCTTTAGGCCTCCAATGAGTTGGTTCCTTTTAAATTAGACCCATTGATTTTGCAGCTCTCTGGCTGTGTCTTAGTTGAACCTACATCTATTGACTTCCTTTTCTGCATCACGTCCTGCTGTCACTGGGGAGTAGTCTGTCCCTTCAAGGGATTTACGGTCTCTAAGAGAGACAATTCTGATGCCATTAGACATAAGTCAAGTGGGAACCAGCTGACATGAACAATGAGTTGGGGACATGGGAGCAAGAGCCACAAAGTCTGCATTGTGGTGAAGCAGAGACGTAGTAAGGAGGGAACACTGGAACCCCACTCAGTTGGTGGCTGTCCTCCACCAACAGAGTCACACAGAGCCGGCCATGTCTGCCCAGCCTCCAGCTAAGAATCCTTTTCTGTATCCACTCTGGAAATGCTTTTCAGTATAAACCACCTGAGCTTCAAAGCCAAACACATTGTAGATGCCAATGTCTTTATTTTTCTTTAACCAATAGTGTTGCACAACATAAGAGATGTCACTGTGACCCAGTGTCCCCATGATCCTTTATGTCTGGTGGCTTTAGGGGCATTTTCCAGACAAAGCAACTTTTCTTCTGCCTCACACGTTGGGATACACCCATGGTTCTGATATACATCTAATCCTTCCTGAAATGACACTAGTGACAACCACTCTCTTGGAAAACCAGTTTCAAGGTCATTGTACTGTGCTTTCTGGGAAAAGTAGAATTTCCTTTTATTCAGCTCCACAGTTAAGGGGTCAGGTTGAAGACAAACACCAGGCCACTTCCATCTGGTTTTTGCTGGGGTGGGTGTCACTTGACCACTGCACTGTTGCATGGGCACAGTCTTTGGTTTGGCAGTTTGGTCTTCCGCACTGGATTGTACCATGACTGGCTGTGCTCCCTTAGAGCCTGGTTTATTGACATTCTGCCCAGACTCATAAGTATGAGCTCTTCAGGGCTTACCGGGACCTGTTTTTCTGTCAAGTCCACGAGTATTATTTCAACTGTACTTTCTCTGTGGCACTTTGTAAACACATGGACACCCTGAAATGCCTGTAAACCAAAATGGTATTAAGTTGTGTCATTCATAGTTTTCAAGGCAACTCAAGACCAGAAAGACATCTTTCTACCTCCGTCTAGCCCAGGGTGCATTGTTTTGCTGACTTGGCTATCTTCCAAGGGTGGTAGTATATTTTCAGACTTCTGCTTTTTATGACCTCTCTCTGGGCCCAAGTTTATCAGACATCATCATGAAGAAACCCAGTCGGGGTAGGACCTACAGAGAGTTCTGGGAACTGGCAGTGTCTGCTTCCTCCTCTTTCTCATGTCTAGGGAAGTCGGTGGCATACACAGCTGCTCATTTCTTCTTCTGATAGGATGGTCAGCCCAAAAGAAACCCGGGAACTTTCCATACTTTCTTTCTTGACTGGGTGGTCACCAACACACACTCCTATGAGCCCATGAAGATCAAGAAACCCTTGAGTCAAAGCAGACAGACAGACAGACAGACAGACACACACACACACCCCTTCCCTCTGAACCATAAACTCCCTGAGTGTTGGTTCTGTCTGCAGCATCTGCAGTCTTGTGTCCTCCCCAAGTGCCCATCAGAACAGTTGATACTCATCAAGAGAGCATTACTGGATGTATGAACACAAGTTAAACAAGATGGCAACCCTGTTCTAGAATGGTAGTGCTCCAGTTGGGGATGAAGATGGTGGTCTTTGAAACAGGGTGCTATAGTTTGGATGTCATTTTCCCCCCAGCAGTTCATATGCTGGAGAATTGGTCCGTAGTGTGGAAGTATCAAGAGGTGTTGGGACTTTTAAGAGGTGGGGCCTGGAGGAAGGTATTCAGGTCACTGAAGGCATCCCCTTCCAAAAGGATTAATGCTGGTCTCATAGAACCACTGGATTCCCAGGAAAGCAAGTTGTTCTAAAAGTGCAATACTGGCCCATGAGTCTCACTCCGGCTTCTTACCTTATCATGTGATCTCTCTCACACATGCACCCGCCATGGTGCCATCCACCATGTTGTAATGTATCCAGCGAGACTCTCACCAGAGTTGAGTATATGTTGCCACCAAGCTTTTCAGAACTGTGAGCTCAATAGAGCTCTTTTCTATATAAAGTACCCTGCCTCAGGCATATTTTTCTTGCAACCCAAAACAGACTACTATCCAGCGTTCGCTGGGTAAGATTCAGATGGGAGGGAGAAGGAAGGTCATGAAGTCCAGGATGCAGAGGTGGGAGAAGTTTGTTTCCCTCTTGTCATGGTTACAGGACACAGTAGAAGACAGAGACCACTCATGCTTACAGAATCTTGGGTCCTTTGCTGACCTCAGGACACCCACTATCATAAGGTGACCAGATCTCAGGAGTGTTTGCAAAGGCAACAGTTTTATTTATAAGACTTTCAATGGATACCTTAAAGATCTGTTGTCAAAGTCAAAGCCCAAACCAGCCTCCTGGTTGGCTTGGAAACCGTTTTCATCTTACATTTGATTGCCATTTCAGTTTGGGTCCAAACCATTTGATAGTCAGTGATCAGAATGACCACCCAGGATGAGCAGACAGAGTTAGAATGCAAGTGGACATCTTGGATTAGTGTCCAGCTGTCTGGCCCTAACTCTTAGGACCTGGCTGTGTGACTATGAGCCCAGGAAGGAGGCAGCCACGCCCTGTGGGGGCCCATTCTTGACTTGGTGTTGCAAAGCCCACCTGATGACCTTCCTCTCAGTCTGCTGCTGGGCTGACAATTAGGCTCCTCCTCAGAATCCCCAAGGGAGGCCACAGTGCTTTGCAGAACCACCAGCCAGAAGAAATCCTGGGACCAATAGTGACCACATCATCTCATCCAAGCCATGTATTTAACAGATTAAAACCAACAATGCCAAGGTGAAGGGTGGTACAGTTGTCAATTACAGAAAGGGTAGGAAGAAACCTATGTGGCTGGGTTTGAATTCGGGGCATGAGAATGCACTCCTGGTAAGTATAGTCTCATCAAGAGCTGAGAAGCACTGACACTGCAACTGTGCTTAGCACACCTAATCCTGGAACTTGGTTTCTAAATACCATTTTCCATAAAGAAAATTACAGTTGATTTTAGGTCTTGCCTTGGACCACGTAAGAGGAGACTGGAACACCTGACTTTTCTAGGAAGTCAGGAAGCACCCAGCAATAAATAGGAGCACAAGAGCCCCAGATAGGACTCCTTCTGGACAAATTGGGAGTGACTTGGGCATCCAAAATAGTAATGATAATAATCAATTATAGTACCTTGAATAAAATAAGAATCCAAGAGTCTATTATGACACGTACAGAAGGGGGAGACAGTTTTCTGCACAGAATACCAGGTAATAAATATAGTTTTGGAAAAATCACCACTTTGCAACCACCATTGTACTAATTGATTCAAACCAAGGTTGAAAAGGGATGTTAAACCCACTGGATGAAATTGTGTAGGAACACAGAATACTCAGTGTCACAATATCACCCCACAGATAGCTTGTTCATCACAAAGGGTTAAGTGACTTTTACCAAGGAGAGATATGACAGATGCCACCTTAACCATGAAACCAAACTTGGTATCAGTAGTAGGATCATCTGAGATCTAGTGGGAGTCAACAGAAAACCCTCAACACTGTGTCATATCCTCATCCAAAATGCTTCAGTTGAACCTAAGCTTTAGGAAACAATTGAGTCAATTCTGATTATGGGATTATTCTATAAAGATGACTAGAATGACTTGGTCACAGAATAGTGATAAAAGACATTTCTGGGATAAGTGGGAATGTTTGAACTTGATCTGTAGGCAGGATAATATTGTATTGATGTGACATTTCCTGAAACTTCTGTTGTGGTGTACAAAACTATTCTTGTTCTTTAGAAATACATGTTGAAGGATTTAGGGGGTGATGCATCACAGTTTATTATCCACTGGCAAATAGTTCAGCAAAATAAGAGTGTGTGTTTTTATGTTTAGAGAGAGAGAGGGGACGAAGCAAGTGTGACCCAGATCTATGGGTGTCCATTTGATCCTAGTTCAATTTTTCTTCAGTTTTTAAATGTTTTCAATCTTATAGAAAAAGTGGAAAAAACCCAATCCTATCAATTAAACAGATCTAGAGCAATTGCACAAGTTGCCCAATTAAGTCAGCTGAGCTAAAGACTGCTCTCTGGACCCTAATTGCTTACCCTTCTTCATCCAGAGAAATGGGGAGAGAGGCAGATTTGGAGAGACAGGGAAAGAGAGAGATTGTGGGGGGAGGGGGAGATTGTGGGGGAGACACTTATGAGAGACATTTGGTCCAAAGACCAGAGTGACCAGAGGGTGAACACTCAGCCTTTCCAAGAGTTGGCGAAGGGAGAGATAAAGACTAGGCACACAGCGCCATCTGGTGGCCAGATCAGGACACCTCTCGGCTGCTGCCAATTTTGGAGGCCAAAGAACCCACATTATTGGTGCCTTTCCCACAGTCCCTGTGGGTTCTTCCATTTTCCCATTTACCAAGCACTAATTTTTGTTTATATTTCTGCTCCTCTAATTTTCCGTTGTAGATTTCCAGCTGCTTTGGAGAAACGAGCCTAAAAGCAGATTTCCTCTCCCCAGAAACTTAACTGAGCCCAAATTCTTTGGTAATTGAGAAAAAAAATCCTGTTCCAATGTATTTAGCCAGATCCTGTTTGCCTTCCATCAACAGCGAACCATGGGGCTTCCTTCTGTGCAGATAAACAAAGGCCATCCAGATGACAAATGCATTTATTTACTCTGAACTTACCACCACTAGGGAGCTGGACGTGTGACAAGGCCGGAAGTGGGTGGGGACACTGTGCAATGGAGCAAAGGTGTTCCAGGATGGGAGGCTGCAGCCCTGGGGAAGCTGGAGGCAGCTCCCTGGGAGCAGGGCACATGGGGTCTTTGGTGAGGGAGTTTAGTTAGCTTTCCCTGGTTGATCCCAAGTTGGGAGCAGGGACAATGATTAGGGGAGCTGTCAGCTATTAGTAAAGTCCTGGCCATTTTGGTCTGATTGTCACAGAAGTTATTGCAGAGCTCACTGGCTTGTTACTAGAGATAGAAGTGTGGCTTCTGCAATGTGACTTAGAGCAGCCTGACTTCCTGGGCTGCTTACTAAAGCTAAGGGGACCGCTTTCCTGGGTAGATTGTTGCAGACTATGAGTCAGAGTTCCATCTTTACTTGTGGTGTGGCCACTGTCCCTTTCCACAAAGCATGGCCTGGCCCAGGGCAGGTGGCCGCAGATACAGGGAAGAGCCATGAAAAGAAGTCAGGAACCCAGATTTTGGTCCTCATTCTTCATCCCTAGTCTGTGAGGGAGTCTTCCACACCTTAGTGGGCCACTGTTGTACACACAGGTGACTCCTGTGTGTGCCCTCCCTGGGACCAGTCTCTTGCGGGTTGGCTCTGAGCCCAGCAGCGCCCTCTGGAGGCTGCAGGGTGACTTGCCGGAGCTGTGCACAGATTCCCTGTTGGACGCAGGTGCAGTCAGAAGAGGTGTATCCTTGGTGCTGCCCACCATGGTAGGGGCTAAGCAGGCAAAATGGACAAGGTCCCAGTACCTCAGAGGGACTCAGCTGGGGTGGACACACAGACTTGTGCGTGAATAAGTGCTCCTTCATTCCAAGACCACCTTGGACCTGGACTCACCATACTTTTCCTTTTCCTCCAACACCAGGCACTTCGAGTGAAATGGTCCCATCTCAGGCTGCCCTGGGTGGATCTGGACTGGCTCATAGACATCTCCTACCAGATCACCGAGCTGGATCTTTCTGCCAACTGCCTGGCTTCACTGCCTTCAGTCATCCCCTGGGGCCTCATCAACCTGCGAAAACTGAACCTCTCAGACAACCACTTGGGGGAGCTTCCCTGTGTGCAGTCATCCGATGAGGTCATCTGTTCCAGGTGGGGAAGTGGAGGGGAGCATCTGCCACCACTGTCCTCCTCTACAGGCTCCGTGCTTGCATTTGAAAACAAAGGTCCCTGCTAAATGAAAGAGGGAAGTTCTGTCAGCATTCAGGCAGGGCCTCATTCTTCAGAGGATTTGAGCTGATTGCAAAAGCAAAGGCTCACCAGGTGCAGTGGCTCACAACCGTAATCCCAGCTACTCAGGATCGTAGTATGAGGCCAGTGTTGGCAAAAAGTTAGAGAGACCTCATCTCAACAAACAGTCAGGTGTGGTGATACACATCTACAGTCCCAGCTCTGTGGGAAGCTGTAAGTAGTAGGATTAAGGTCTCCTGATAATTGTTAATCAAATGAATAACAGTCATAGGTGCTACCTTTCCAGTGCACACTGTTTTGCAGAAAGAAAAAGAAAAATACACACCTTGCTTACAGGGAATATATTAAGTGGTTTTTGCTTCTTTTTTCTGATGCCTTGATTTCCTTCTCTCCAACCCCAGGCTACTTGAAGTTGACATTTCCAGCAACAAGCTGTCCCTCCTCCCACCTGGTTTCTTGCACCTGTCAAAACTTCAAAAACTGACAGCTTCGAAAAATTACTTAGAAAAATTGTTTGAAGAAGAAAACAGTAAGTGTTGTCACCAATGGCCTGATGCGTTAGTCCTTTCCCTCTTGGGAGAAATTTTTATAAACAATTCCTACCTTTTCCAATCCCCCAGCCACTAACTGGATCGGCCTGAGGAAGTTGCAGGAACTTGATGTGTCTGACAACAAATTAACAGAACTCCCCGCCCATTTCCTGCACTCCTTCAAATCCCTCAATTATCTGAACGTCTCCAAAAACAACCTGAAGGTGTTTCCAGATCCCTGGGCCTGCCCTTTGGTTTGTATCATACTGACAACCATGAAAGCCACAGACGGGGACCCTATAGATCCCTCTTCCAGATTTCTCTCACTTCATGACCTTGGCAGCCATGCTGGCTGTCAGGATTGGTGCTCTCACGGTGTTGCTTGAGCAGCATTTTCCCGGGCAGGTAATTCACCTGTAAGCCAGCCCACCGGCTCTGGGTTCAAAAGCTGCACCATAATCCCATGGAACTTTCTGCATGGCAGCTTGTGCCCTGACACAGGAAGGTAGTTCTGCCCACAAAATGGGGGGCCCCTCTGTTCTTTTAGGACAACTATACAATGAGAATAAGAAACAATCCGTACTCACAGCTCTGCTGCCTCAATGGTGTTTTTGTTTCTTGGGAATTTGGCTTGTTAACACAGATGGGCTAGCATAAAGAATATTTGTGTTTTATGGCTGTTGGTTTGGAACCAGGAAATTGTTCATTCCTGGCATTAATGTCTCTTGTCTGACCATATGTGTGGGGAAAACTGGCCTCCCTCTAGAGCAGGGTTCTTAATTGTTCCCTTGTATCCAAGGACAATGAGCCGGATATTCTGGAATGAAGAAGGATCCTTGTCTCCCCAGGAAACTCCTTCCCTGCCCCTTGCTTGTAGCAGAGGGCAAGACGAGAGGGACACCTAGAGCGTGTAACCTCTTAACTCCCACTGCGCCATATTTGTTTGTATGGCCCTATTAGAACAGCCTTACTTTTACCATCAAATTTAGAACAGTCTTACAGGCACTGCTGCATTGAAAGAGCGAGTCAGCAGTCATTGTCCTTCTCCTCAAAACTCCTAGAAATTCTGTAAGGCGTCCAAAAACGCCCTGCAGGCTCTGCCAGACAAGATGGCTGTGTTTTGGAAGAATCACCTGAAGGAAGTGGATTTTTCAGAAAATGCTCTAAAGGAAGTCCCCCTGGGGCTTTTTCAACTCGATGTAAGTCTAGCAGCACTTTATTTCTCCTTTTCAGCCTTAGTGAGAAAACCCACTCCATAGTACAGAGGAAGGCATGGGCTTTTCCTGAGCTTCTGACAAATCGGGGGAAAGAGTGAAGGAAAAGTTCAGTTATCAAAAATACCCAAGGTCAGCCCAGCACTGGTGGCATGATCACGTCTGTAATCCTAACTACTTGGGAGGATCAGGAGGATCTTAGTTTGAAGCCAGCCCTGGGCAAATAGTTCATGAGATGCTATCTCAAAAAAAAAAAAAAGAAAAAAAGGGCTGGCGGAGAGGCTCAAGAGGTAAAGCACCTACCTAGCAGGTGAGGTCCTGAGTTCAAATCCCAGTACTGCCAAGAAAAATTTTTTTAAATCTCCATGGTCAGGAGCAAAGATAGCAGGCTGGGTGTGCATGTGATAGGAGCAGCTGTGTTGGGGGTGGGGGACGGGCTGGTTTCTGTGTGACAGTCAACTTCCTGTTACCGTAGCAAATACCTGAAATGACCAACTTCTAACAAGAAAAGGGTTGTTTGGGCTCACAGTCTTGGAGGATTCAGTTCAAAATCTTGGAGGTTTTAGTCCACAGTTGTTTGGCTTTTGGGCCCGTGGTGACAGGGAGTGTGTGTGGCAGGGCAAAGCTGCTGGCCTTGTGACCAGGACCTGAAAAGAAAGAGGGAGAGGAAGGTGTAGAGTGCCACCGTCCTTTTCAAAGTCACACGCCCAGTGACCTAAGACCTTCTACTCTGCTCTGTCTCTTAACGGTTCCACACCTCCCCGTGGCAGCACAGGCCGATACACGGGCCTTTGGACTCAAGCTAGAGCTTTCCCCAGAACGCGTTTTTGTTTTCAGCACTGAGGATTGAACTCAGGGTCTCATGCTTGCTAGGCAAGCCCTGTACCATTTTGCTTTTAGCTTATTTTTCAAATATGGTCTTGTGCATTTCCCCCAAGCTGGCCTTGAGCCAAGATCCTCCTACCTCTGCCTCCTGAGTAGTCAGGATAGCAAGTGGGAGCCGCTATACCTGGATTTGTTTCTGAGATCTATTGGCTAACTTTTCCTGGGCTGGCTCGAACTGTGATCTTCCTATGTCCAGCTCCCAAGAAACAGGGATTACAGGCATGGGCCACCATACTGGCCCTCCCCCAGGACTTTATTTCATGTTGAAACTTTTAAGCACTGTCCAGCAATTGTTCTACCCTGGTTGTTCCTGGTTCTGTCCCTTCCCCACTCCTGGCTGTCCCACCAAGGTAGAAGCACTATAGGAAGCACTAAGAGAAAGGACTTTCCCAGAGCCCTGTGTGCCTACTCCCAGCACAGGGCTGCACTCTGTTTGAGAGCCATCAGGAGACTGTGAATCAAATTTGTCACTGGAGATGAAGGGCCAGCCCCAGAATGGGAGCTGCGAGATATTTGCTAAAGGCATCAGGACAGCTCCCCACCAGGGTCTTGTGGTAGACACAGAGGCCACACTGTCCAGGCAGGGACCATGCCAGTACCCACAGGCATGTAGCTCATAGCGAGACTGTCTACAAAACTGAAAATCAAAAAGAATCCTTGGTCCTGGGTGCTTGGACCCCTTCCATCCTATGGCCGCCTGTCACTGACTTAGGGAAGGTCTGTTGTTGCCTTGACCTATCTGCTCTGTTGGATACCATTTCAGAAGTTTTAAGAGACTCCAACCCCACCCATTTGGGGTTTCAGCTGCAGTCATCAGACTGTGCTTTGATAGAGGAACTGGCTGACTTTTTTCCTTGACCTCTCCTGTATCTGACACCTTCTTTCCTTTCTCTCCCTCCCTGTCGCAGGCCCTCATGTTCTTGAGGTTACAAGGAAACAAGCTGGTGTCACTGCCACCTCAAGAGAAGTGGACCTGCAGACAGCTCAAGACCCTAGACCTCTCCAAAAACCAGCTTGGCAAGTAAGCCTGGGCTTTTCTCCCTAAATGTGTTATGAACCTGGGGGGATGTCTCCGTATTCCTAGATGTGTGAAAATCCACATTAAGGGGGTCCCTGAGGGTGGTGTCTGTGTCTGGCTGCTGGGGCTACAGTATTGCACTGTGGATGGGACCCCAGTTCTAGAAGATGAAGCCTAAGATTCAGGCTGCAGCAGGTCTGGTTCCTCCCGAGGCCTCTCTGGTTGGCTCATAGAGGTTGACTGATCCATTGTGCCTCTTGTGTCTGCCCTCTGTGTGTGTCTGCGTCCAAATCTCCCCTTCTTAGAAGGATACCAGTCACCCTGGATTAGGGCCACCCTAGTGAAGTCATTTTAACATAATCACCTCTTTAAAAGCCCTACTGGAATATTTGCAATGCATAAGAAGATATGTTTTAGGGATGAGACCCAAGTCTAGACATGAAATTCACCTGTGTTCACATATTGTGAACCTGTGTATATGCTATGTTTCCGTGTCATATTTCATATGCACTTTAGACATACAGCCTGGAGAGTGCCTGGGTTTTGACTTTGAGCTATCCTGAAGTCGTGAAATTTTCCATTAGTAACACTATGTCAGTGCTCACAAGGTTAAGATCTGGGAGCAGTCTGGATTTTAGAGTTTTGGAGGGGGGATACTCAACCTGTACCTCCAAATACAGGCGCATTCTGGGGTCCTGAGGGTTAGAACCTCCACACAGGAATCCCAGAGAACACAATTCAGCTCTTAACAGTGATCTACATTTCTGATTTGTAAAGGCTCCTGGACAATCTTGTCACTCATTTCAGCCCAAACTGGTATTGCTTTGTCAACCACTAACTCACAGATTAGTGGCTGCATAAAAAGTTGGGGGATGAATCCAGCCCCATGTGGTCACTTGCTGAAGGTCTCTTCAGCATCCCACTGGGATGTATCCCCAAAGAGAGCTTCCCGGGGGATGGGGGACAATGTGGCAGCAACCAGAATGTGCCAGGCACAGAAATACTCACACCCACCTCAAGTAGAAAATCCCAAGAACAGAAACTGCCAGTGGTGCCAGGATTGGGTCATCATCACCCTTTCTAAAAACCCTTTCTCTCAAAGTCTCCCGAGCTCCATTGGCTACAGGGAAGCTGCAGGATTTGCAGACACCTGGCGATGGAACTTCCTGCCTTCCCTGTGTTTTTGTGTTATGTAGTCACCATCAAACTAGTAATGATGTCTCTGTCGTGCCATCTCAATTTTGTACTCTTTTTCCCTCCACAGAAATGAAGATGGGCTTAAAACAAAGCGTATCTCCCTTTTCACCACCAGAGGGCGCCAGCGTTCAGGGACCGAGGCAGGTGCGCGCTGGGGTTGGGGAGACCTTGGTGTGGTCAGATGAAGCCTGCGGGGAGCCTTGTTTCCTAGCCACCAAACGGGGAATCGCCTTATGTTGGACGTTCCCTTTCAGTGCCCAGGCATTCTTTTCCCCACAGTTCGGAGGTCAGGGTGCATGCCTGGTCGGGATCTGATGAATCAGGGCTTCCCCAGCAGTCACCTTCCCACTATGTCCTCATACAGTGTCAAGATTAAGACTCCAGACTCTTTCTCCTCTTAGAAGGACATTGATCCCATCACAAGGGCCCCACCTTCATGACCTCACCTAAGCCTGATTGCTTCCTGAAGGCCTCACCTGCCATCACATTAGGAGATGGGGCATCACATATGCATTGAGGGGAGGGCACAATTCAGTCTACGAGGTGGACTGACTTGTCCCAGGTTATGTGGCAGAGCCAGAGTTCAGCGCAGGGCAGTGAGAGTCCAGCCCTGGGGCCAGGGGTCCCATGCTGTTAGTCCTTCCTGCCACACTGTGGCATTCTTATAGTGTCCCCACTATGACCCCACAGCTGAAGCTGTCCTGAGCTTGCAGAAGGGCCTGTGCTCTTCCCCAATATGTCAGAAAAGGACCTTTTCCTAGTGTTTGTGTGCTGGTCATTCAGTAAGGTCAGCTCAGCTTGGATTGTTTCTAGAAGCTCCTCTTCTGTGACATTCAGGGGAAGAGACAGGCCTGCCCCTCATGATAAATAACCAGCCATCCTTTTTAGCCTCAGAGGCAAGACTTCTTTTTCTCTTTATTATATTTTTATTTTGAATCAACACATAGTAATTGTACATATTTGTAGGGTACAGTATGACATTTCAATAATGTATACGATGTATAGCGAGAAGGCCAGAGCAATTGACATTTCTGCCAACTCAGATGGTCATTTCTTTGTTTTGGGAACATTCAAACTCTTCTCTGCTGGCAATTTTGAAACATACAGCTCGTTGTTCCCCATCATTACCCAGCTGTGCTATATCACACCAGACATCACTCCTCACATCCACTGGCACCCCAAACCCTTTGTCTATCCTCTTTTCATCCCTCATACCCACTCCTTTCCCAGGCTTTCCACGTAACCACAGTTCCACTCTCTACTTCTCTGAGATCAACTTTTTGGTCAAAGCCAACAACATTCACAGAAATATCCCTCAAGACAGGAGCCAGTATTTAGGTTGTTTGAAATGTACCATATAATTTCCTTCTTTGGCATGAAGGATGGAAGTTGACAAGTACAGATGACATGAGGTATATTAAGAAATGTTGCAGAGGCCAAGACACGTTAGCAAGACGTGAACTAGTCTCTCTGCCTGTTGCACTTTGCGGTAGGCTGGTGTGCATGTGTGTACATATGATATGCACACCGATCAGTCATATGTGAGTATGTGGGTTTATTTATGATTGAACAAGTAACATGCTGTCAATGGAACAAATAGGAAAATCCGAAAATAGACCTAGGTAAATACAGTCTGCCCACCATGTCTGCGGATTCACATCTGCAGATTCAACCAACCACTGACTGAAAATATTAGAAAAAAATGCATCAGTACTGTGTTACCATTTTTTCTTGTCATTATTCCCTGAACAATATGGTAGGACAAGTTTTACACAGCATTTCTATTATATCAGGAACTCTAAGTCATCTAGAGACACTTGCAAATACATGGATAGACATACAGGCTATGCAAATTTTATATAAGGGACCTGGGCATCTGGAGATTTGGGTATATGTAAGGGTCCTATAACTAATCCCCTACAGATACTGAGGGACAATTGTAGGGATTTAATACATGACATTAAGGTGACACTGTAATTTAGTGGGAAAGGATGTTTTGTTGTTTTCATAAATAGTGTTGGTATAACTTGGTACAATGCTAGACGTCGTACCTTATATCAACAATAAAAATATCCACGTGGATAGTAGGTTTAAGTGACAAGAAAACTAACGGAAACAATGAAGAGGATATATGTGTACTTTGGACACGGGTAAGACCTTTAAAGCTAGCTGGGAAATCCAGAAATCCTTTTTTAAAAGACCAAAACTTTTGGCTTTGTAAAACTTGAAAAGTGTGTTTAGTAAAAGGCACTGAAAACAAAGTCATCATGCAGACAGGCTGGGGAGAGATACTTGTCATAGAAATCCTTGCGACACAGCTAGCACAAGTCTCCGATGCACAAGAATGCTCCCAAATTGATTTCTTCTTGAAAAAAAGACAAACCAATAGTCAAAATTTGGGCAACAAATATAAACAGTCTGGAAAAGTCAGTCCAGATGGCCAGGAGACAGGTAAAAAGATCTTTCTCCATGCTAATATGGAAACATAATTTATGAATTTCATAACTGGTCCTGTCTCCTCCTCCTCCTCCTCCTTCTTCTTTTCTCCTCCTCCTCTTCTTTTTCTCTCCTTCTCCTCCTCCTCCTCCTCTTCTTCTGTCCTCCTACCACTGAGTGCACTCCAGCCCCGCTGGCCCCTTTTAGAGGAAGGCCCTTAGGCTAGGACTCTGGAAATTACGAGCAGGCGCTAACGGGTCCATCACCTAGTGGGACCAATCATAGCCTTCCAGACAGGAAGGTCAAGACCCACAGTAAAAAGCACCAGAAGCGTGGGTCCACTTTTGGAAATGGCTGTGCTGGGGCCCTCAGGAGCGAGTCTGGGGAGCCCGCTGGGGAAGCCACACCACCTGGAAGGTTCCCTGGCAGAGGTGATCATGGCTTTGGCAGAAGACAAAGGCCTCTTGATGTTTTTCAATTTCATCTGGAGAGTGGAGGCCCATACCTAAGTGAAATGGAGATGGGGGTAGGTAGGGTGTCCGTGAGCCTGTCTCCTCTGTGGGGCTATTCTCTCAGGCCTGTTGACCCTGCGTAAAGAATTATCTAGAAAGGACAAGTTGTTTGCAAGTGGATGGTAAAATTCCAGGGAGATTTGGTACATTCAAGTAGTATATTTATGCAGTGACTTCGTCCAAAAATAATTTGGATGGCTGTTTTTACGGTAAAAATCAGCCCAACAGAGTCATAAATAACTTATGAATAAATAATAACAGTTCATAAATACCTCGAGCCATGTTCTCCCCAGCCCAGTTTCCACAGTTTTCGACACTTGGCCAGGAGGTCTGTGACAGGTGTCACCTCTGTTTGGAGCACAGGCTCTTTATTCCACCCATCTGTTCCTTAAAGAGGCTTCATAAACACCAGGGCGAAACTTTAAAATTGGAAACTCAGAGGCCAGGTGCTCGAGAATGTTCCCTCTCTGTGGGGAGAAAATGAAGCATGCTTGTGATGGACGTCCACTCATAAAAATGTGAATTAGAGCCATAATCGTCTCTTCATGGAAGCAAAAAGAAGTCTTTTGACCATCCGCAGAACACGGGCAAGTACAAAAGCCCCCTTTAGAAGTCAGTGGCAACTTTCTACAGTGAGTGGCAGTCCTTGGCAGCCGTTGGGCAAATTTTCTAGGCGTTGATCTTGGTGTTGCACTATCACCTCTTCCAGAATCTTCTCTGAGGTCAAGTTACCCCACTACCGTTAAAGCCAGAGTGAGGGGGCAACCCAGCATGGTTTCATCCCAACAAAAGAATCCAGGCTTCTCTATTGAGAACTGTGGCAGGGCACCCAGGGAGGGGGCTCTGAGACAATGTTTTTCTGGTGAATTCTCTGAGCTCCAGGTGGGCAGCGGGGTGGTGAAAGCTCCACCTCCAGGAGTTCCTTCTCCATGCAAGTAGAGAGAGCGGATTCCCCGTGATTTTCATGGCAATCTCAAATGAGCCTAATTAACGAAGCCACTTGAATACTGAAGAGTTGGCCAGGTTCTCAAAGTGCCATCCTAGGCAACATAAAAACTTACCTCATTTTTTTTTAATTAAAGAACATTTTTTTTTTTTGGTTTTTTTGGCAGTACTGGGGCTTGAACTCAGGGCCCCCACTTGCTAGGCAGGCACTCTAGCACTTGAGCCACTCCATCAGCCCTTTTTTTGTGATGGATTTTTTTTGAGATAGGGTCTCTCAAACTATTTGCCCGGGGCTGACTTTGAACTGTGATCCTCCTGATCTCTGCCTCCTGAGTTGCTAGGATTATAGGCGTGAGCTGCCTGGCCTTAAAAAGCGTTTTTAATTGAAGAAGTAATATGTGAGTTCAAATATAAACAAAAATTTCAAATAGCACCAGATGGCGTGGGGTGAATATTCAGTCTTCCAAGTGTCTCCTCCAGAGACAGGTATGGAATTGCATGTTGCTAACAGTTGTGTTTGAGTAAAATGTATGCGTATACATACGTGTGGCTGTGTTGTGCGTGCATACTTCCGCACACACATATGCATGGGGCATGTGTGTGTATGTGTATCTGTAAGTATTTTCTAATACACTAATAAGCCTTCTAGCAATCTAGAAGGTTCTGCATCTTGCTTTTTCACTTAATCAATAGCCCTCTTTCTCTGTCACTGTCTCTCTGTCTCTGTCTCTCTTGCAGGGTACTGGGGTTTGAACTCAGGGCCTTGTGCTTGCTAGGCTGACGCTCTACCACTTGAACCATGATCCCAGTCCTTTTTTGTTTTAGTTATTTTTCAAATAGGCTGACCCCTTTATGTCTGGGTCAGCCTGGACCACGATCTTCCTAGTTACACTTTCCATGTAGCTGAGATGACAGACACACACCCGGCTTCTGTTGGTTGAATAGTGCCTCACAAACTGGCCTCAAACTGTGATCCTTCCCATCTCTGCCCCCTGAAGAGCTTGGATTACAGGCGAGAGCCACTGCACCCAGCCAGCAATAGCTCTTAAGTATCACTTCACACCCATTCATGTGACCTGCCACATGTTTTGTACCTAGCCACATATTATTCCATTATTTAACCAGTCCCCTGTGGGCATGTGTCTGTACAGGACAGGTAGGTTGTCCTGACTTTGCTTTTGCAAGCAGTGTGCCACTCGTCCTCGTATATTTAGCACATGTGCCTTCAAGGCTGTCTATAGAATTAGAATGGCTAGGTTGGTGAGCTGAGTGTTGTATTCTGGTAAGAGTCCCAAAATGCCCTCTGGAGGGTAAGTCATTTTACACATCCACCTGACCTCCAACGCTGCAATGGTCCAGAATTACTGAAAAAAAAAATAGCCTGCCATTTCTTTGCAGCATGTATGCTAGAATTTCCAGCCTTCCTAAGTGAGACACTGGAAGTCCTTTGTCTGAACGACAACCAGCTGGACACAGTGCCCCCGTCAGTTTGCCTGCTGAAGAGCCTGTCAGAGCTCTACTTGGGAAAGTAAGTGTTTGCCGAGGACAAATGCTCCTGGCCTGGCCTGCCCCCTGCCCCCTTAAGTCACCTGGGGAGCAGGCAGCATGAAGCCATCTATTTACCAAGACGCAGTAGTGGGGTTTTCAGAACTGGACATGGTCCAGGAGTCGGGGGAGGGGAAGACACAATGATGCATGTTTCGTTACTTCACGCTGACCATAGTGAGAAGACTCATTCAATCCTCTCTTCTCTCATTTTTTGAGCATTTGCTGCCTCCCGGGGCCTGCCAGGAGTTGTAGGCAGTGGGCAAAAGCTGACGAGCATAAAAATATCACAGTAATGTTAAAGTCACACTGCATTTTTAAGACGAGGAAGAGACCCCCCCCCCCTGATGATAGTGTAATCAGCAGAAGAGGCGGGGAACATTGTAGGAGGGGACCCAGTTCTAAGCTGTGGGGCCTTGCAGAAGACACATCTGCTACTTTCCACCACTGATTGACTGCCCAGGGTGGGGAGGCTTTGAACTTAGTGTGTAAATGAGTCACTCAAATATCAAGCCCAAGGTGTGGGGCTTGGGTGGAGGCCGACTGGCCGCTGCGGGCCACAGAGGCTGATGGGTACTGAGTGTGCATGTGTGTGTGTGCTCATGCATGTGTTCACTCACGGTGACCACGTGCATCTCAGCAACCCAGGCCTCCGAGAGCTGCCGCCTGAGCTGGGCCAGCTGGGCAACCTGTGGCAGCTGGACATCGAAGACCTGAGTATCACCAATGTGCCTGCAGAGATCAGAAAAGAAGGTAGGGCTTCTGCAGTCCTGTCTCCACAGCGCCACTCCTTGTCACCTCTGTGGGAAAATAACTCAAGTCTACCCATTAGGACCTTGGGGTGGAAACAGTGGGACCAGCTCCAGCTTCACGGTTTAGGAAAATGTTGTGACGGTGTTCCCAAAGCAATAGTTACAGGGGTCATTATTTTGATCCTGCTAAGATGGTAGGCTGACCATGACCCTCCTAGACAGCACTAGTGCATGACTTTGCACTTCACTTTTGAGGTGACTGAGATCGCCCCTTCCCTCCACCAGATCCAGCCATCATCCTTAACCATCACCTTAGAACACATAGAAACTGTCCGTCCCTTGGTCTCTGAAGAGGGCTGAGCAGTGGCATCCATTCCCCACTTCTGTGATTTTGCACAGGCCCCAAGGCTATGCTGTCTTTCCTGCGTGCCCAGCTGAGGAGAGCGGAGAAGTGCAGACTGGTAAAGATGATTGTCATGGGGCCCCCGCGCCAGGGCAAGTCCACCCTCCTGGAGATCTTACAGACGGGGCGGGCCCCCCAGGTGGCACACAGCGAGACCATCAGGACCACCAAGTGGGAGCTCCAGAGACCAGCAGGTTCTAGAGCCAAGGTCAAGGACGTTCGGCGTGAGAGTCTCCGTGGGTGGCGGTGGGGTGGGGGATACCTTCCTCAGGGGACTGTTCTCCTTTCTCCCCAGACAGCCCAGGGTGTTCTCAGCCTGGTGTGCAGGGCCCCCCAGATGTTGGCAGGGGACTCTGTGTGCTGTTCCAAAGCAGCTCCTGTTAAGGACAGCAAATCAATTGTTTACATGATCTTGTAATTTTTCTGCCGTGATTAAGCTGAGGCCCTGGGCCAGTGGTTCTTAACCCTGGCTGTGCGTTAGGTTCCCTTGGGGGCTTTTAAAGACAGCAATGTTCTGGTTTCACCCTGGCCCCAAAGACTTAGATGGTCTGGGATGGACTCCCCTAGGGCACTCAGTGTTGAGTACCATTACAGGCAGCGAGACACCCCAGCATCTATCTGTCCTCTAACCAGGAGGCTGAGAAACAACTCTAAAATCCACACTCTCACCACTATGATTCCTACTTTCTCCCCAAGTTCTGAAAAGTCCTATTTTACTCTTATTTGAAATGAATCCTTCGCCAAACCTATTTGTGCCCATCTTTTCCAGTCAGTACCAGGCAGGTAGAAATGAGCGTTTTCTTGCTCTTACAACAGAGAAAAGAGCCTCTGGAATCTTGGGGCCACTCCATCGCTGGGATATAGCATGGAGTCATTAGCTCTGACTCTGAGCTCAGGTTAGGAACTCGGCCAGACAATGCCATTCTTATTTGCTGCATTGTGTCTCTTGAGCCATATGGCAACTTAGGGAGCCAATGTACCAAGAGGTTTTCAGTGTAGAAAAATGAGGGGCTGTGTCCAGATGGGGTCTGATTTTTCCTGTGGGCCCCAAGTGTAGTGCCAGCGAGAGATGGGTTTTGCTAATGTTTTTCACATAAAATCAGAGAAATCCAGTTTGAGGAATGACTTAAGTCAAATGAATATTCTAACGTAGACACAAAAACTGGTCTCTTAAGAATGAGTCCTAAGCCAGCACCAGTGGCTCATGCCTGTAATCCTAGCTACTCAGGAGGTAGAGATCAGGAGGATGTGGTTCGAAGCCAGCCCAGGGCAAATTGTTCATGAGACCCTATCTCGAAAAAAACCCTTCACACAAAAGGGCTAGTGGAGTGGCTCAAGGTGGAGGCACTGAGTGCAAGCCCCAGTACCACAAAAAAACAAAAAAATGAGTCCTTGAGGCTGGTGGAGTGGCTCAAGCGCTAGAGTGCCTGCTTAGCAAGCACGAGGACCTGAGTTCAAATCCCAGTGTCATCCCCCCCAAAAAGAATGGTTCTTGGGGCTGCTTAGCAAGTGTGAGGTCCTGAGTTCAAATCCCAGTATCACCAAAAAAAAATGAGTCATTGGGGAGTGCAGCTCAGTGGGAAAGCATGTGCAAAGACCTGGGTTCAGTTCCCAGTACCAAAAACTGAGAATCCAGCCTGTTAGGGTTAGAACAAATACTTAATAGTGGGCCCACCCAGAACACACCAGCGGGGAACCTGGCTGATTCACTCCAAAGGTCCTGCGTTCTGTTTGTCTTTGCCTTTTTACCAATGACTCAACTTTACTTCCTTCCAGCTGATCTTTAGGAAATGGTAGGGGCCTGGGAGTAAATTTGTATTTCAGTTTGTCCTGTCCACTTCCTTCTCTGCCATCACTAAATTCCCTCTAGTTCAGATGAAGGACAGTCACCCAAACTAGGTAGGGAGCACTGAGCCCCAAAACTGTGTTAAGGACAGCTGTCCATTTTTGTCGTCGCACAAAGCCAGGTCAGCATGCTGTCTGTGTCTTGGCTGCCTCGTGGAGATGACTCCTTGCTACAGCTCCCTGCAGCCTTGGCTGCTCGAGCCAGCTCTGACCTCACACTTGACAGAGAGATCGCCGTTTACACAACCTTCCCGGCAGGCCCGCAGCTTCTCGGGCTTTTATTCCCACCTCAAGGGAGTTTCCCATCCTTCTTGGTGGGCACTGCCCTCTGACCCACACAAGTTCAGAGGCTGCCTCCTCCATCTGGCCCTTGCGTAGAGGGAGGTTAAACCTCTGTAGAAACCATGACATCACAGCAGCCAGATGGCTCCCAACCATCGGCAGTGAGACAGAGCCGTACTCTGCAATGTTCCCAGAAGCCCCTGCTCGGTTAGCAGCAGATACAAGTTCCCAGAAGTCCGCCCTCATACCACTGGGCTCCTTTTCCTAGCCTGGACTACTGTCCCAGGCCGCCCATAACTTTTCCATGTTTGTGTCGGTTGTGTCTTTATCTTTTTTTTTTTCCTTCAGTACTGGCATTTGAACTCAGGGCCTCACACTTTCTAGGCAATCCTGAGCAGCTGGAATTACAGACATGCACCACCACTCCCAACCAAAGTTATCAGTTTTTCTTGATGTGGTTTACTACCCCTCTTAGTCTCTAAAATGCCTCCCTGTTGTGTCTTGTTGCTCAAGTAGGTTGAGTCTATAGAGTTCAATGTTTGGGACATTGGGGGACCTGCCAGCATGGCCACCGTCAACCAGTGCTTCTTCACAGACAAGGCACTATACGTGGTGGTGTGGAACCTGGCACTGGGGGAGGAAGCTGTGGCTAACCTCCAGTTCTGGCTGCTCAACATTGAGGTGAGGAAATGCCCACCCTCCCCTCGCACCCCAGCTCCCAGGACGTCACAGGCATATCACTACTTCTGTGGCACATCCCCTGTTCTGAGACAACGGGGTCGTGTTGAGAAGAAGCACTGTGCATTTTGAGGGGCATTCACAGAGGGCCCCAATATCCTGGTCCTTGCTTGACTTTTGCAGCAGAGCCCTCAAGCTTCTCCTTGCTCTGAGGTTGGGGTGCTCTTGTAATTTTTGTGTTTGCCTTAAGTTTAAGAACCTGCACCCTTGGGTGGAAATGGGGTACAATGCTTACCTCCAAGGCTGTTGGTCTGATGAAGTCCTGTGCCTCGGGGACTCATGGGGTGTCTGAAGGATCAAACGTCCCTCCCCGTGGGCTGAACTCAGCACTCCATGCATGGAGAAGGTTGTGGGGCACCTCAAACACCCCTTGATGCATAATGGGCCCTTGAGGTGACAGGCCACAGTATAGTGACCGAGCAAGAGTCACTAGCACCCCACGGTCAACACACCTGTGCACATGGGGTGCTGTGTCCTTTTGTGGGCTCAGTGGGTGGAGATGGGGCTCAGCTGTGGTGTTCTTTGTCACAGGCCAAGGCTCCGAACGCCGTTGTGCTGGTAGTTGGAACACACCTGGACTTAATCGAAGCCAAATTTCGAGTGGAAAGAATTGCAACCCTGCGTGCCTACGTGCTGGCGCTGTGCCGCTCACCCTCTGGGTCCAGAGCCACTGGCTTCCCAGACATCACCTTCAAACACTTGCAGTGGGTATCCCTCAGCCTCTTGCTCCACCCAGCTTCCCTGTGCTCTGATCACTGATTTGTCTGAGGCTTCTGGGATCTACCTGCAGGGGGGTCCTGGGGCTGGGCTGGGCCCTTCTGGGTAGAGGGAGGCACCCTGGGTAGGGCAGGACCCACTAGGTGACTAGTAAGATAAGGCCTGGAGATGCTCTGCCTCTGCTTCCTTTCTGGGTTTTCTCCCTCTGACACCATGGCCAGTCCTCAGGGACTAAGAGATGTGAGCTCAGTCACATCACAGATCAAGGACAGGTCTGTGGGGCAGGAGGGGAGTCCCAGGCTCTGTGATTGGGGCGGGAATTGGCTGGCGTGGGGAAGGCACAGGTGGGAACAACCACCCTGGGCATGTACTCCACTCACCTGTCACTGGACTGTCATGACAGCCCACATGTTATCTGGGCTATTGCAGCCCATGAAACTGAGGTTTGGTGAATTAAGTGAGGGTCCCCTAATGAGAAGAAAGTGTGTTGCTGTGGCTGGGGTGGTGCCTCTAGGGTTCCCTCACTGGGTGAAGCGCCATAGACGGTGGGGTGGGGGTCAGCCTAGGGGCCTATCAGCCTGGCTCAGAATGCAAGATCGGGCTTTTAGGGGCTCCCGGTGTGCCCTGAGGAAGCCCTGGAGTGTCAACAATTAATAGAACCACTGACTCTGGTCCAGAGCCCTGGGTCTAGCCTGAGTCTAAGCTCCTTCCCAGTTTGCGTCCTTGGTCACCTGTACCTCTGTGCCTGACTTTCCTTCTCTGTAAATGTGACATGTTGGGAGGACAGATGAAAGCGACATATTGTGGTGACAGTGTTGTGCACATAGACCTTTTGCATCATCTTTACTGTCCCAGCATTCGGGACAAACCTGTCAGGGAAACAGAGAAGCTGGTCCTCCAGAGAGGGCTGGTGTGGTGATTAGCGCGGATCTTTTGCCCACAGTGAGATTTCCTGCAAGAGCCTGGAAGGCCTGGAGGGACTGCGACATCTGATCTTTCATGTCACGTGCAACATGAAGGATGTAGGCAGCACCATCGGCTGCCAGCGACTCGCGGGGAGGCTGGTGGGTGCCCCTCACCCTGTTAGACCAGGGGGGTCTGCTTCCCACTAGTGAGGTCTGCACTCCCCTTCCCTTTTCTGTAACACATGTGTGTGCTTGAAGGTCAGCAGTTCCAAGGATGGGAGAGGGATGGAGGGTCCTCTGGTCTCAGGACAGTGGGGGAAGGGTGGGTGTGGGTTGTCCAAGCTGGTGGCACACCAGCTTTGGCCCATTTGTCCCCAGATCCCCAGGAGCTACCTGAGCCTGCAGGAGGCTGTGCTGGCAGAGCAGCAGCGTCGCAGTCTGGGTGACGACGTGCAGTACCTGACAGACAAACAGCTGGATCAGCTGGTGGAGCAGACGCCTGCCAATGACATAAAAGACTATGAAGACCTGCAGTCTGGTGGGCTGGTGGGCTGTTCAGGGGTGGGGGAGAAACCCAGCAGACACAGGCATGGGTGACCTGGGGAAGCTGGATAGAGAACCACAGCACTGGCAGAAGAAAAATCACCCTCAAAAATGATTAAAAATTACAAACATGACACTAAATAGACCACAAAAGGGACACTTGTTTGTAATATGAGTAATATGACAGCAGTTACAAAGAGGCTTTGCCCAGCCTGGGTTGGGGACATATGACTGGCATGACTCAGATTTTTCTCAGTCAGTTCTGCACACATCTGTGCATGGCTGGACAAGCACCTCAAGTATTATTTTGGGATCACAAATAAACTTTAGCAAGCAGGTGAATTTGTAAGGATGGAATCTGAGAAAAACTAGGATCACTTGTGGTGGTCCTGTTAACCATCTGCTTTGGATGGTCACAGGTTACATACAAGATGCCACCAGGGAGCCTGAGCTCAGACCACCCTCCTCACCTGGAGGGCCCAGTATGTCAGGAATGTCACTGTCTTCCTAGGAAGAGTTAGGGACTCCTTCTTGGGAATAAGGTCCTACAGAGTCCCTTTGATCCCCTGGTCTAACACTGCTCCCTTCCTTCCTCTTCAACAGCCATCAGCTTCCTCATAGAAACTGGCACACTACTGCACTTCCCAGACACCAGCCATGGCCTGAGGAACCTCTACTTCCTGGACCCCATTTGGTTATCCGAGTGTCTACAGAGGATCTTCAACATTAAGGGCTCCCGGTCAGTGGCCAAAAATGGAGTGATTCGAGCAGAGGACCTCAGGATGCTGCTGGTGGGGACAGGCTTCACGCAGCAGACCGAGGAGCAATATTTCCAGTTCCTGGCCAAGTTTGAAATCGCACTGCCAGTCGCCAATGACAGGTGAGAGGTCACAGCCTGGGCTGTGCAGGTTGCTCTCTGGAGGGAGGAGTTGGGGTCTAGGGCTACTGATGACCTGAAGGACATTTCCAGGGGACTTTGCCACCACCATCACTGCCAACCCCCACTCTGCCGCCCCAGAGACAGGCCAGCACCTGAGCATGACCTGATGCCTAACCTAGGGTAGCAGGACAGTGGGTATGGCTTCCTCCCCTCCCCCATGCTGCCGTGTCCTCCTATGCTATAGGATTCTCTTTTTGAGCAGTTGGAAGAAAGCCATTTATTGAAAAGCTTTAGGGAAATATGCAAGGATAGTATTAAAAATAATTTCGGCCAGACACTGGTGACTCACACCTGTAATCCTAGCTACTCAGGAGGCAGAGACCAGGAGGATTGCAGTCGGAAGCCAGCCCAGGCAAATAGTTCGTGAGACCCTATCCCAAAATAACGCAACATAAAAAGGGGCTGGTGGAGTGGCTAAGTGTGTAGGCCCTGAGTTCAAACCCCAATACCACACACAAAAAAATATTTTTGGAGGGTTCTCCTTGGGGAAGGCGATGACTTGGTTATAAGGTGAACAAAGATAGGTAAGAGATGATGGTGTGTGTGCTGATTCCACAGGTGGGTCTCAAAATGTAGTCTGATTAAGTCACTGGCATAATATCGGCTCTTCCGGGAGGGTGGTTGGCTGTGATTGTCCTGGACAGAGACATTTTGTCAGGCGCTAACCACTGGCCCCTTCTTATGGACTCCTACTGTGTCTATGACATGCCTGGGTCTCCACAGTCTTACACCACAAATATCAAATTTTCCTTCTTCTTCCCACCTTCCCTTCTGTCTCTGCCCCTGCTCCTTCCCAAGTACCACCTTTGACCAACTCCTTATGACATCAGCCAGTCACCATGCCAGCCCCTGGGGACCCCGGTTGTCCCTCCCTATATTCTGCTGAAACAGCCCCAAGTGGCAGATCTTTGGCTGCTGTGTGGCCTTTTCTATACACAGACCACATCTCCCTTCCCTCCATCCCCCAGTATCCTCCTCAGCTGGCCCCATCCTCTGCACTTGGTCCAAGCTATCAAGTCAACTTGGCTCCTCTGGTGCCATGCAGGAAAATGCCCAGAGTTCCTGCAGAACCTTCCAGAGCCGTAGGCCTGAGTTTTTAATTGCTCACATAGTTCTCAGCTCAGCATGTCTGAGACCCCAGATTTCTCACTTCTGCTGTCTGGTCCCATTGGTCCCGATCTCCACACTGCCTCACTCAGAATTCTTCTCCTGTATCCCTGACAACCACTTCTCACTCCACCTTTCCACTACTTGACCCTACTGCCACCTGAGTAAACAATCCTGTTTTCTGGTCTTTTCCTCATTGAGCCCCTCAAATCTGCTGCTTCTCTTTTTAAATTGAGATAAAGTTTACAGTAGTACTCTCTTCCTTACCAAGGTTGCATATTCCTCAATTTAGCTTATCCACAATCAACAGTAGTCTGCAAATATTAAATGGAAAATTCCAGAAATAAATTCATTCATTTAAAATTGCACACCATTCTCCATAGCATGATGAAATTTTGCACCATCCTGTGCCAGCCCATCTGGGACATGAATTATTCCTTTGTCCAGTGTGTCCCTGTTGTATAAGCTACCCTCCTGCTAGTCACTCAGCAGCCATCTCAGTTACAGGTTAACTGTTGTGACATTGCTTGTGTTCATGTAATTCTTATTTTACTTAGTAATGGCCCAGAGCACAAAAATAGTGATGCCAGATATTCTCTGACAGTATATTGTTGTAATTCTTCTATTTTATTATTAGCTCTTGCTATTAAGCTCTTACTATGCCTAATTCATAAATTAAACCTCATCACAGGTATGTATACATAGGGAAAATACCATATATAGAGTTCAATATTGTCATCTGTGCTAGACCTCCCCTGTGGGTCCTGGAATATATCCTCTGCAAATAAGGGGGTACTACTGTCCTTACAGTAAGATGTACAGATCACAAATGTCCTAAACAATGAGCTCTGGAAACCCATGCAGATAGGTAACCAACTGCCAGATCAAGATAGAGACCATTCCTGTGATCATAGAACATTCCCTCACATTCTCTCATGTCCTTACAGGCCACCCAATGCTTGGATCTCTGTTACCCAAGCCTAGTCTTCCCTGTTCTTGAACTGCATAACCGTAAGGAATTATGGGATATGGTTTCTAATTGACTCTTCCAGCTACACATCGGGTATTGAGGTTCATCCGTGCTGTTGGGTCCAGTTCATTCTTTTTGTTGCTGAGTAGTAGTCTATGGCATGACTTATTTCCCCCATTCATATATGGAGGGACATTCGGGTTGTTTCCCAGTTTTGGGTACTATGAACAATGGTTCTGTGCATAGCCTTAAGTCTTTTTATAGACATGAGCTTCCATTTCTCTCGGGTAAATATGAGAAGCAGAACTATGGGGGCAAAGATGAGTGTAAGTTTCATTTTATGAGAAACTGCCAAACAGTTCCCTCAAGAGTTTGTACTTTCTAGTTATACTTTACCTCTCTGGCAATTCTATGACAATATTCTGTTGTAATTATTCTATTTTATTATTAGTTATTGTTAATCTCATAACAAATGATAGCACTTGTGGCCAGCTGGTGGATGTGAAATTGTATCTCATTGTGGTTTTACTTTGCTTTTTCTTCATGACTAATGAGATTAAGTGCCTTCCATGAGTGTGTACCATTGACATGGTATATTTTCTTTTGTGAAGTGTCTATTCAAGTTTTGTGCCTATTTCATAATTACAGTGTTGACCTTTTTCTTGCTAATCCTTTTTTAAAATTTATTTTTATTGTTGTACTGGGTGGGGATACATTGTGGATTTTATAAAAGATCTTACAATACATCATAGTTGAATTCACCCATCTATCATTCTCCTTTATCCTCCCTTCCCCCATTCCTGGAACAGTTTCAACAGGTCTCATTTTCCATTTTTATACATGTGTGCACAGAATTTGCACCATATTCACCCTCCTTTACCCTTTCCCCATATCCTCCCCCCTCCCACTGATACAACCCCCAAGACAGGGTCTGTTCTACCCTCCTGTTCTCTGATTTTTGTAAAAGAAAGAAAAAAAGTGACATTTTTGCTCATTTAAGATTTGCTTATTCTTTGTATCTTCTAAATGTGACTTCTTTCTCACACACATGATTTTCAGATACTTTCTCCAAGTCCATGTCTTGCTTTTATTTATATGAATGAAATCTTACCTTTTTTTCTTATGTGATTATTACTTTTTGTGTCTTCTGTAGAAATATTTGCTTATATCAAGATCCTGAAGATCTTACTATAGCTTTCTTATAGAAATTTCATAGTTTAGTTCTTACTTCTGGGCCTTATCAAGTTAATTTTTGCATCTGGTGTGAAGTAGGAGGTCAAGATTCACTTTTTTCTGTGTTTGCCTAATTATTCTCAAACCATTTTTTGAAAAAGTTTTCTTTTCCCTCCTTGAATTACTTTGGCTCATTTATTAAAAGAAACTCAATCATTTGGGATTCTTTCCAGAATATTTTTTCCTGTTAGCCTGTGTGCCTATCTTTATATGATTAACAAACTCCCCTGGTAAGACTTGAAACCAGATAGTGTTAAACTCTCTGTGTTAGTTTCCTGTAACTGCTATAACAAATGAGCACGAACTTGGTGGCTTAAGACAACACACCTTATTCTCTTACAGTCTGGAGGCCATAAGTCTAAAATCAATTTCACTGGTCCAAAATCAAGGTGTTGGCAGGCCAATGCTCCCTCAGGAGGTTCTAGGTGAGAATCTGTTTCTCTGTCTTTTCCAGCTTCTAGAATTACATTCCTTAGTTTATGACCCCTTCTTCTGTACACATTTGAAATTGTCATGATGTAGTAATAAGTTAACCCTTTTTTCATAATTAAATGTCTCTATTTCTGGTAATATCCTCTTTCTTAAAGTCTATTTTGCCTTATATTAAATACCCACATCAGCTTTTTCTTAAATTCTATCGCCCTCATCCTTCATCCTCTTATTATCATCTTACCTTGCTATTTAGATTAAAAAATGAGTCTCTTGTTGACAATATATTATCCAATCTGACAGTCTTTGACATTTAATAAGGTTATTTAGTTCATTTACATTTAGTGTGATTCATGATATGGTTAGGTTTAAGCTATTGATCTTGTCATTTATTCTGTATTTGTATCATTTATTTTTGTTGCTTTGTTCATTTTTCCCTGCCTTCTTTTGAGTTAGTGACATATTTATAGTATTTTTATTCCTCTGCTGGCAGTTCTTCTTGGTGTTGTGTCTGGTGGTTATGCTAGGGTTATGCTTGGTTTTGTGTCCTTAACACAACAGTGTAATGGTGTCTGCTTTCTTCCCACTGTCACCTGAGCTACTCCAGGTCAGGACACATCTTCCTAAACAGCTGAGCTGCAAAGTCCTCTACCCTGGGGTGGGATTCCTGAATGGACCACATGGGACTCAGATCCTTGGTTGCACCCAGTACCCAGGTGATACTCTCACCTAAACTGAAGTACTTGGGGCCAGTTCCTGGGTTTGACACTGATAATTGACACAAGGCAGCAGCCAGTATCCCAAGTCCACAGATTTGGTTGAACTATAAAATCAGCTAGATCATTGCCCAAGAGACTTACTATACAGTGGGTTGGAACAAAGAACCAGACTGCCCACATCTGAATCTAGACTACCTTTTTGGTTTTTCTCCCCTTTAAAATGGAGATAAAGCCAGTGCAGCGTCTCAAGCTTATAATCTTAGTCAGTAAGGAGGTGGAGATCAGGAGGATCGCAGTTTGAGGCCAGCTCAGGTGAAAACTAGTGAGACCCCATCTCAACCAATAGCTGGGTGCAGTGCTGTGTGCCTGTCATTCCAGCTGCATGGGGAAGCACAAATAGGAGGATCACAGTCCAGAGGCCCAGCCAGGGTATAAAGCAAGACTGTTATCTCCAAACAAACCACAGCAAAAAGGGCTGGTGAAGTGGCTCAAGCAGTAGAGTACCTGGCTAGCAAGTGTGAAGCACTGAGTTCAAACCCTAATACCACCCAAATAAATAAATAAATAAAATGGGGATAATACTGTAACCTACTAGTATTATAGTTGTAGGGAGGATTAAATTAGATAATACATGCAAAGTACTTCTTATACCTAAGCACTCTGAGGCACCAGATATTAGCAGTACTGTGTTACTGTCTTATGTACTCACAGCCTCAGTACCTGGTTCTGCACAAAGTCATGAATAATGGAGCATTTTCCAACCTCAGCACAGATATATTGGTTCCTGTTACAGTGCCCTAGGTGAGTTCCAGCTCCTTGGGTCATAGCTTCTGTAAGGTCACACATACCCCTTTGAGCATTTGCACTTCTTGCAGGCAGAAGCTCCTAAGCTCTCAGCAGACTCTGGGAAGGGCTTTGCCCCATATGCGTGGATGTCTCAGTGGAGAAGCATGAGCCAGTCCAGCTCCTTGGTGTGGACACCAGGTCCTTCCCAGGGTTCATCAGCCACATGAATAATTCACTCTTCGGTCCAGTCTTGCTCACTCTCTGCTCCCTCCTTGGGATGGCCTTTCCCAACTGCTAACTGCTCTTCAGCCAGGTGTAGCAATCTTCCCAAGGACTCCACCCGCCTTGAGATCTGGCTTCTGCAACAAGTCAGATCTTGACATTCTTCATTTCCATCCAGTCTCTAAGTCATCCCTGCCTAGCTGGGATTACACATCTGTGATCCCAGCACTCAAGAGGCTGAAGCAGGAGGACTGTGAGTTTCAAGCCAATCTAAGCTATGTAGTGAATTCCAGGCTAGCCTGAACTATATAGTAAGACCCTGACTAGATAGATGATAGATAGATAAACAGATGATAGATAGATAGATAGATAGATAGATAGATAGATAGATCGTCCCTGCATTCAAAATTGTCATTGAGCACCTATTCTGTGCGCACACCATGCCATGTACTAGGGCACCTCACCAGGAGCACACCTACAAGGAGTAAGAGCAGCAGGAAGCCACTTCTACCGGGCATAGTTGGCATAAGTGATCACATAAGAGGTCCAGGCAGAGTTCACTCAGGTTGATGACACAGAAAGAACAGCAGTAAACACTGGAGAGGCCTCCTGTGTGGGGAGGGACTGGGAGCAGATGGATAAATAAGGAATCTTTAGGATTTGACAGGATGGTAGGATGGAGAGGGCTGGGTGGGAGAGAAGCAGCTAGCTGGCTGGGAATGTCCTTTCACCCAAGACTAGAGAGAGCTGGAAGGTGCCTAATGTCTCACCCCATGTGTCCTGTGTCACCTGTCCATCTTCACCAGTGCTGCCAGGCGGGTGTCCTTTCTCTTCCAGGGATGCTCAACACATAGAGCAAGTAGGTCAGGGCTGAGATTTGACCTATGAACTTGAGCCTCCAGGCTGTCATTGAATTTTCCTTATATAGCCATCCCTCTATATCCAGAGGGGATTGGTTCTAGGACTGCACAAGGACACCACAATCCACAGTTGCTCAAATTCCTTACACAAAGTGGTGTAAGGTTTGATACCTATTCACGTCCTTCACATACTTTAAAACATCTCTGATGCCTTGTAATCCCTAATACAACACAGCTGCTATGCAGTGCATTGCTATACTGTATTGTTTGGGGAATAATTATAAGGAAAAAAATCTGTATGTGTTTAGTACAGTCACCATTTAAAAAAGTATTTTCATTCTGGGATTAGTTGAATCCATGAATTTGGAACCCATGAAAATGATAAAAAGTTTTAGGGGAGTGTCTTCCAGAAAATTCTAAAGACATCTATTGAACTGAAGTGGATTTATTTTAAGAGGATTAGGATGGCAGAAGGCAGAGCCTTTGTTAGGAAAAGAATCCAGCTTCTGCATCCCTGGGGACTGCCCCTTCGTGTGGCCACCCTGTGTCTGTCCCCTGTCTGCCACCCTCACTCCCACCCCCAACTGTTCCTTCTGCTCACAGCACACAGATCCTGCCAGTTTCCAGACACGCTTTTGGAAAGACCACCCCCCACCAGGTTCAGCCATTTGAAACGACAACAGACACGAACCTTGGTGATCAGCATTTTTACAATGGCCACAAGTGTTCTCATAAAACATCCTCCTTTGCACAGAATAGCCACATTCTAGCTTTTAAGGCAATTGTGTCGTGTCCCTTGGCCAAGAACAACAAACAGCTTTAAAGACCAAAAAAAAGTTACTCTGACCCCAATATCTGCAGTGCCCTTAGAACTGTGCAGCTGTATTTGTTTATACTCCACCAAGCAAAGTCAATGTTAAGTGATCCCCCAACCACACCCCAGCTTGCTGAGGACTCTGATGTGCTGTGTCTGACATTTTTGTGACCACAGATGTCTTCACATCTCTGCTTAGCATCATTCTAGTCTCTCTTAGAAACCTTGATAAGTGTCTTCACTGTGCCTGTGACCATATGGATTCCTATTCTCAGTTTATAAACCACGCTCTCCTTCTAAAAATAGAATCCTGAGGGTCCTACCAGGAGGATGCCCTGCGGCCTGGACCATGTCAGCAGAGGGGCCTCCCTCCCCGAGGCCTGGCTGTCAGCAGTGGTCAAGGCCCAGCTGGTCACCAATCCCCGTTATGTGTTTCAGCTACCTCCTGCCTCACCTCCTTCCATCCAAACCTGGGCTGGACACCCACGGCATGAGGCACCCCACGGCCAACACCATCCAGCGAGTGTTTAAGATGAGTTTTGTGCCCGTTGGCTTCTGGCAAAGGTTCATAGCACGGATGCTAATCAGCTTGGCCGAGATGGACCTGCAGGTAACTGCGGTTTCTGCAGGGGGAGGCATGCAGGGCACCTGCAGGTGCACCCTGTGGGAGGGAGCTGTCCTCTGTGCTAGTGGAACCTGGAGATCGTTCTCCTGCTGCCCACCTGGCTTAGATAGACTCTCCCTATTGCTGCAGGGTTTCCAAACATTAGCCCACCTTGTAGCTCACCTGCAGTGCTTGTTCTAACAAGAGCTCAGGTTGCTGGCGCCACCCTTCAGTGGTTCTGGCTCAGTAGGTGTTCACTGACTGACCTGAGAGTTAACTTTTCAAACTATTCTCCAGGGTGTGCCACAGATCACCAAAAGATGGTCCTGTCCCCCTGGCTGTACCCTGGACTCACTTGGGAGGAGGGGATGGTTCTAATGGACACAGACCACCCAAGTCAGAATCTCAGGTGTCAACATCCGGGTATCGGAATGTTTTAAGGCTGTTTAACTTGCTCTGGTAAAAACCAAGAGCCAACCCAAAGACTTAGGTTCTGGGGGTTCAGCTGGTGTTATAGAGCAATGATCTCGCTGTCAGCAGTCATGGAAGAGGAGGACACAGAGTATTTGCCTAGTGTGATGGATCTCTAAGTGGGGTTCCGAGACCCGACTTACCTGGAAATGTAAGAAATACAAATTATTAAGCCCTACTCCAGACCCACTACCTCAAAAACTCCAGAAGAAAACTCAGCTATTTGTTTTCCAAAAGCCCTCCAGGGGACCCCGCCACACTCAGCAGTTGGTGAACCCCTGGATAAGCACTGACTGTGAACCTTCTGACGTGGATCTCTGTCCAAGTTTACTTTTTGCCACATAGAATGCCCTCAGTGAATTCTAACTTCTTGGCTCAACGTAGATGTTCTTTGATCTTCCCTTTTTATTAAAATGGAAAGAACAATAAACACCAGAGCCTGAGAATCAATCAGAACTGTGGCAGCCTGTGTTTGCAGAATGGGACATTTTTTAATGATGCCAGGAGCGTGCAGGGGTGAGGGAGAGAGTGCCTGTGCTGACTCTCCTAGGGTTCCATCCTCCCCCTGTCCTGCCTTTGAACTCTGTGTCCTGCTGCATTCTAAGTGGGAGGTCAGTGCGTCCCCAGCATCTGGAGAGGCCAAGCTCTCCAGTGGGGCCCAGATGGGTGCAGAAACAGGCCGCCGTCCCAGCAGCATCCCGCTCCCAAAATTCAGCCTTGTATTGAAATTCAGGAAAAAACAAGAAGTCATTGACTGATGAGAGGTGTTAAAGCTCACGCAGCAGTGGGATACCACTTTTCTCACCTGTCAGATCAGCTAAACGTAGTACCCCGTCCTGGTGATTCCTGACCCTGGTGGTCAGTGTAGATAACAGTCTGTGATTTCAAAACCAGGGGCTTACAGACCTTCAGATCCTTCGAAAGGATCTGAAGTAAGGAAACCATCTAAAACCAGAGAAATCTGTGTGTTTTTGATGTTCATGACTGTGTATCTGAGAGAGCAAAAAGTTGAAACCAACCTAAAATGCCAAGCGAAGGGAATAGTTCAAGAAATGACTAGACTTCATAACTTCAGACAAATGAATTTTAAGTGACTTTGTGTGTGTGTGTGTGTGTGTGTGTGGCAGTACTGAGGTTTGAACTCAGGGTCTTGCACTTGCTAAGCAAGTGCTCTACCACTTGAGCCACACCCCCTGCCCTTTTTTGCTTTGACTATTTTTCAAGTTTCAAATAGGGTCTTAAGTTTTTGTCCAGGGCCAGCCTCAGACTACGATCCTCCTACTGGTGCCTCCCACATAACTGGGATGACAGCCACAATGCTAGGCTGATTGGTTGAGATGGAGCCTTGCTAACTTTTTTGCCTGGGCTAGCCTGTTCCCTTGATCTTCCTGATCTCTGCTTCTGGTGTATGTGGGATCATAGCTATGAGCCACCATGCCCGGGTTTAAGTGAATTTTTAATGGCATAGGGAAAACAGGGTTTTCGAAGTCTATTTTTTGGTACAAGGGTCTGATCTCCAAGGCCTTGTGTGTGGTAGGCAAGCACAACCTCACTAGCCCCCAGAGCACGGAAACTTAAAATACAAGGTAGACACAGATGTTGTTAACATATATGTAGATAGGGAAAAAGAATCTTGGAATCATAGCTACCAAAATCTTAATGATTTTTCTGCTTAGTGTGAAATTAATCTTTTATTTTTCTCTCACATTTTCTTGTCTTGTAAATATTTTCTAACAGAAAGATTTACTTGTGAAGTCAGGGCTGGAAAAGATTTTTGAAAAGCAAAGGCTATTTCCAGTTGCCTGGAAAATCTGGTACCCTGGAGACTCCTCCAGATTGTGGAGCATTTAATTTGGAAGCAGGGATGAGATGGTGATTTATCAGGATGGGGCCTCCTCAGAGCTCTGCACAGGGTCAGCGTGGAACTCGGAATACTTAAACAGGGTCTTTTCTCTCTGTCTGTCAGCTTTTTGAAAACAGGAAGAATACCAAAAGCAGGAACAGGAAAGTCGCCATTTACAGTTTTACAGGAAACCAGAGAAATCGCTGTAGCACATTCAGAGTGAAAAGAAATCAGACCATCTACTGGCAGGAAGGACTTCTGGTCACTTTTGACGGTGGCTACCTCAGGTGGGAACATCTGAAAGCCCAGCTGTCTGGGGCAGTGTGGTGCCTTGGCCGCCATCCCTGTGTCAGCCCTGCACACATCCTACGCATTTGGTGCCCAGAATTCTGGTCCTGAGAGGGCCCATCATGACAGCTTGCTAGAATTGTGAGACCCTCCCTTGAAAGTCCCAGAGGTCCCTGTGTCCTTACCATTCCTACACTTCTTCTGCAGAAAAAGAAGGCTGATGTGGTGGCTGCAGCCAGACTTGAGGGAAACAGGCAACCACTGAGCCCAGTGGGGAAAGATGCATCTTCCAGTCTCTTAAGGGGGCAATCAGCTCAGCCCCTGCTCTGAGAAAAGCCCTAGACCCAATCCCACACTCACCCAACAAGATACCCTATTCCTCTTTTGAGAGAAACACAGAGATATAAAGTCATCTCAACAGATTTAATGAATGATCCACACACAAGATTATTT
Source organism: Castor canadensis (assembly GCF_047511655.1). Lineage (NCBI taxonomy): Eukaryota > Metazoa > Chordata > Mammalia > Rodentia > Castoridae > Castor > Castor canadensis. The sequence continues at coordinate 29,371,787 of NC_133404.1, read as the reverse complement.
AATATTTGCAGTGAATTCTTTCAAAATAATCTTTTACTCTGTGAGGAAAAGAGGGGGGAGAGGGGGGAGTCACTTTTTGGGGTGCCTGAGTGGGCTAGTCTTTGTGCCTGAAGCTCACAGGTGCCACTTGACAGATGGGAACACCATGGTTCAGGGAATAAAGGAGCTCCCTGGGGGTCACACCTGGGACATCCTTACTGCAAAGTCCTCTGCGGGCCACTTTGCTGAGTTGGGAGGTGTAGAGGAGAGGGGACAAGGACAAGGTAGGTCCTCCAATGGAGGAGCCACCCACCAGTGCTGCAGGTCCCAGGGGCTTGGAGATAGAATAATTACCCCCAGGACCCCTGGGCAGAGTAGCAATGGACTCTTTTTCATTTCTGGGTCGCAGTGTGGAATCTTCTGATGTGAACTGGAAAAAGAAAAAAAGTGGAGGAATTAAAATTGTCTGCCAATCAGAAATAAGGGACTTCTCAGCCATGGCATTCATCACAGATCATGTCAACTCCTTGATCGATCAATGGTTTCCCGGTAAGAGAACATTCTAGAACCAAGTCTATCATGCTTATATTTCTTTATAAATCAGGGTGAGGCTGCTTCTGGTAGGGGTGGAGACAAAAATCCTACCAGGATTCAGCTCAAGAAAGGGGGGGACAGTGTTCTTAATAGTCCTGACTGTAGGGGAGTCCAGCTCTGCTGTGCAGAAGACGTGGGTCCAGACCCCACAAAGAATGAAGCAGGAGTTGGCCTCCTGGCTGTCCGCCCTATTAAGAAGGGAGAGGACTGTGAGTCCCATGGGTGGCCCAAGGACGTGCTCCATGTGAGACTTGCAGGTGTTCACTGTACTCAGCGAAGGCAATGGTCTGAGGTTAGGGGGGAGCTGGGAAGGGGGGAAGGGTGTGGAGGGAGCAACAGCTGCTAAAGAACCTTAGTCTTCTTCTCTGTCCCCCACCCCCATCCAACCCAGTGGTGATCAAACTGTCCACATGGCGCTTCTCAGACCCTCAGGATTCATTTCTTCATTGACAGTTCACCCAAAGAAAATAGTTTTTGAAGTGAAGCTGCCCAGGTCACCCATTTGTTTTGCTACTGAGGTAGAGGCAAAGCTCCAGAGTGGCCTTCCGGGAGGAGCCTGTGGTGACAATGACAGGGAGGTGAGGTAGATGAGCTCTCTCTCCACCTCTGAAAGCTGGAGGCTGAGCTGGGAAGAGGGCTTGGGGTCCCAGCTCCAACCCCTGCCTGCTCAGAGAAGCCCCCTGCCTCCCAACCAGCCTTCTTACCTGCCCAAGACCCCTGCACCCCAGGAGAGCATCAAGAAATGTGCTGAGGAGCTTGTGGGATACCACTGGGTGCACATTCCAGGCTCTGAAGTCTGGCTTTCTTTAAGGCTTGGGGTTCCTTGTTGGTCAGAAGAGTGACCAACAAGGAAAAATGGCTTTAAAAGGGGTTCAGAGAAAGCCATCGGTGTGTTATTTGGGTGCTCTTGGCCATCCAAGGGGGTTCTCTATACCCATATCAACCCTCTGGGTACTCTGTGAACCTGAACAGGTGGGGAATTTGGCAGATGAGACCAGCAGACAGTCACCTGAGACAGAAAGACTCAGGTAAACACCTGAGACAAGGTGCCCTGGAGCCAGCAGCCAGGAGCACCTCCCAGTGGGAACCAGTGCATGTCAGATGTGCTCAGGAGATACCAGGCATCCACCTCCTGTCCTGCACAAAGCTGGTTGCTGGCCCAGTCCGAGGCCACTTCCACGGGTCTCCTGTCAGAGGCACACAGAAAAGTTATGTCTTCTGCTCAGGGAACCCCATGTCAAATGACTGGCTTCCATAGGATAATTTGAACTCATCACCCCCACATTGGATTCTAGAAAGCATCAAAGTAATTTAAAGTCTATGTTTCACAATTTAAAAATGGTTCCTTCCTCACTTGCTAGCTGTGATTGGGTTGTTGGAGTATAACTCAGATCCTGTACCCAGCTATGCAGGTGGGGTCCCTACCCCTCTTGTCACCCCTGCTCCACCAGCTTGCCTGTGGCTCAGAGTCTAGACCCCAGCAATTTTCAGGCACATTCCCACACCTCCCTGTGAAATCTTCCAGGATCAACACTTGTGTTGTCTAAAAAGGCACCTAAGACTGGGCATGGTGGCTCAAGCCTGTAGTTCTAGCCACTCTGGAGGCAGAGATCAGGAGGATTGTAGTTTGAGGCCAGCCTGAACAAAAAAAAAAGTTAGTGAGACCCCATCTCAACCAATGAAAACTGGGTGTGGTGGCATGCATCTGTCATCCCAGCTATGTGGGAAGTGTGAATAGGAAGACTGATGTCCAGGCCAGCCCCAGGCATAAAAACGCAAGACCCTATTTGAAAAAGAGCAAAAACAAAAAGGGCTGGGGGGTGTGGCTTGAGTGGTAGAGTGCCTGCCTAACAAGGTCAAGGCCCTGAGTTCAAACCCTGTCCAAGTGTGGCATTGGGTTTCAGACTTCTTGGGGTGCAGGGGGCAGACAGAACCCTTGTTGGGAAGGCCCATTAGGCCTGGGGTTGCAAGGTACAGCTCAGATGACCCACCTGCCACCTTTTCATATGAGCTGTCTCCTTTTCTGGCTCCATTTAGCCCTGACGGCCACAGAAAGTGATGGGACCCCACTCATGGAGCAGTACGTGCCCTGCCCAGTCTGTGAGACATCCTGGGCCTACCATGCGGATCCAAGTGAGAAATCAGAGGAAGTACAGTATTTTGACATGGAAGACTGCGTGCTGACAGCCATTGAACGGGACTTCATCTCCTGCCCCAGACACCCAGATGTCCCTGTACCACTCCAGGAGCTGGTCCCCGAGCTGTTTATGACTGACTTTCCAGCCAGGTATGCTCCCACGCCCCTCCCAGGGCACAGGTGCAGGTCATAGAGCTGTGCCCCTAGCAGTACAGGTGCTGGTCCAACCCAAGGCAGACCCATCCAGGTCACCATGGTGGCCCACTCTTCGGGTGGCAGTAACTGCTTCAGCCATTACTTCTCATCTTAGGTGACCTTTATGTCCCCATCCTAAGCTGCCTGAATGGAACCAGGCCATTGGCTTTGGTTTCTGACAGACCCCACTGGACATCTCACAGGTGAAGCCATCTGGGACCTTGCGCTTTCTTCCCCTGTCATTGCTTTCTTCCTGCCAGCCTCCCCTCCAAGTCCTACCTCTCAGCCAGCTGGGAGAATAGAAGCAAACACAGCCATGCTCTGGTCATCGAGGAAGTGGACACCCCAAACCTACAGGCTCAGTCCCCTACGACTGCAAATTTAGACTCCTCGCCCAACTCTCCTGAGAGTTTATGCTACCTGTACTCATCTAAGATGATAACTGGGGAGACAGTGCTGGAGAAAACAGAAGACGTTTTGTAGTCCCATGGCACAGGAAATGGGCACCAAATCCCAGTCCTCAGGAATCCATTGGAATTCGGACCTAGGACTTGGATATTAGTGGTTCCCAACATTTTTGGAGTTTGTGAAGTCCTGTCACTTTGTCACTCAAATGCATGCTATATCTGGTTTTTAAAGAAAATTAAACTTGGGTTTTTACTTGGGTAAAGCACTTGCCCTAGCACATGTAAGGCCCTGGCTTCTGTCCTCAGTACTGCAAAAGGAAGGATGGAAGAAGGGAAGTGAGGGAGGGAGAGAGGAATGAAGGAAGGAAGGAAGGAGAGAAGGAAGGAAAGAAGGAAGAGCAGGAAGGAAGGGAAAGGAAGGAAGAGAGGAGAGAGGAAGGAAGGAAGGGAAAGAAAGGAAGGAAGAGGGGAGACAGGAAGGAAGGAGGAGAGAGCAAGGAAGGAAGGAAGGAGGGAAGGAAGGAAGGGAAAGAAAGGAAGGAAGAGGGGAAGAGAGGAAGGAGGAAGGAAGGAGGGAGGGAAGGAAGGAAGGAAGGAACAGAGAGCAAGGAAGGAAGAAGGAAAGAAATTAAACTCTTTGATAAGAATATTTCTATTCTTATTTTTCCAATTGGCTTCAAGTCAATGCAGAGAACTCTGTGAATTTGCAGAATTGGGGGTTCCAAACCATGTGTCTGGAGGGTATCTTGGTGATGGTGCACATACCTAATAAGCACAAGTCCTGGGTTCAATACACAGCTTTGAAAAGAAATAATAATAAATAAAGGAAAAGCTCCCTGCACTGGAGGCCCCTCCCCCAGCTCTTTCTGGCACCCTGAAAGCCTCCCAGATGGACTTGACAACACACTCTTCCTCACAACGCCCCTCGCTCCATGAGGTTTTCTGCATTCTCAGGTACCACATTCAGCTTTGCCTACCTACAAATCTAGTTTTTAGAGAATTTCCCATTAAGCACCTCCAAAGGTGTAGAATTTTCATTTATTTGTTGAACTCTGCTACATGTGTGGCTCAGCTTAGACAGCCCCACTGAACAGTTCATGGGCTGTAGAATTAACTCTATGGAATTTGAGAAGCTGGATTGGACTGTCTCTGTTGGTTTGGATCTAATCTCAGACCACAGCATCGTTCTGAAATGAGATTACTTGGCAAGAAAGGGAACCCCAACCACTGAGCAGGATTCACAGTGCAGCAGAGTTGCTCAGGTCCTCAGCGAGGGCCCAACCAAAGTCCCAAAGCATCTCACACCCCCATCTTGGAGTTGGGCAGGCAGAGCTCTGCGCTGTGGCTCCTACAAAAACACACTTCCAGAGCCTGCACAAGTCCTAATGGAAAGACCTGGAAGGATTCCCAGTGCTCCTATGGCTCCCGTGTCCATCCTAGGTAGCTTCCACATTTCCCAAGCAGGTGGTTCTGGTGGGCACTTGGAGAATGGCCGTAGTCCGTCTTCAGCCCGTGGGCTGCAGTGGGCATAGAAGAGGATTCAGTCTTAGAAGTTGCAAAGCCGGTTCAGAAGTGTGGGTCCCTCTGGTAGGGCTGGGAAAATCAGCCTGTGGGCCTGAGGACCAGGATAAGCCTGGATGGCAGGCACCTGGCAGAAGTCACTGATGAAGAACTGAGGTAGACCTTACCAGAACAAGCTGCCTTTCCTCTCCCTCTCTTCTTCCTTTCCTTTTTTATTTTTCTTTCCTTTTTTTTTTTTTTGGTTTTTCGTTTGTTTGTTTTCATGGTGCTGGGGTTTGAACTCAGGGCCTACACCTTGAGCCACTCCACCAGCCCTTTGTGTGATGGGTTTTTTTCAGGCACGAGCCACTGGCGCCTGGCCCCTCCCTCCCTTCTCTGCTTCATGCTTTGCCTCTTTACTCCATTGTTTTATAGGAAAAGAGGATCTCAGAGATAAAAGGCAGGGTTAGCAGATCCTGGTGAGGGCCCAGGGATTGTGGGGGAAGGAAGGGTGCACACCCAAGAGTCAAAGCTCACAGAGGGCTTGCACTCCTGACCCTTCTGGCCTGGCCTCCATCTGTCCTGCCTTGAAAGCCCTCGGCCTCTGGTCTGTGCAGGCCTGGACTTCCTAGTTGAGAGCCTCCAGGTCCATGGTGGTCTGCAGAGAAAGCCAAGCCTAGGAGCAACTGGCCGTATTCCCAGCAGTCTCTGTTCTCATGAGGGCTAGAACACCCAGACCTGCAGGGTGGCCACAACTCCCTGCCTTTGGGTAAAAATCCTTGTCCTGGATTGTGGAACACTGGGTCCTGCAGCTGGGCAGATCTGCACGGCAGATCTGTCTTTGCCTATACTGTCTTTGCCTAATAAAAAGTAGAGAAGCAACAAACCTAGCAGTAAGTACATGCAAGTGTCTTCAGAGTGGAACTTCCAGCAAGACTCCTGTTCTGTGCCCACCATCTTGAATCTGCCCCTGAGCCAGGTAGCTTCGGCATCTCTCGGCGGTGCCCGAAATGAGCCAGCTTTACAGAGGAGACTGAGGCTTGGCAAGGCTGAGTTGCCCACATTTGCCTAGCATATGACAAAGCCAGAGTTAGCCCAAATGAATCCAAGTGCCCAGATGGCTTTGAACTGTGACCCCTCCTCCATGGGAACAAATGACCCAAGGACCTATCTCACGTGCCCGAGGTCAGTCGCCCACCTGACCCCTGCTTGGTGTGTGTGCAGGCTCTTCCTGGAGAACAGCAGGCTGGAACACAGTGAGGATGAAAACAGTATCCTGGGCCAGGGTGGCAGTGGCACCGTCATCTATCGGGCCCGGTATCAGAGCCAGCCTGTGGCTGTGAAGAGATTCCAGATCAAGAAATTCAAGAATTTTGCAAATGTCCCAGCAGGTAAAGGTGCCCTCACCCAGCACTATTTGTTTTGTTTTGTTTTGTTTTGTTTTTTCAGGGCTTCTGTCTAAACTCCGGCCACCTTAGAAAGGCCTGAGGCCACACCTGCACGTGGGTAGAGGAGAGGAAGGTGGACGAGGCCAGCATGGACCCAGGGCAGCTCTGCTTTGTGCTTGGCAGGGGCCAGGCGGGAGGGCCAGGCTGAGCGAGGCTGGAAAGTTGTTCTTAGAGATTACCTGCCAGTCTAGACATGAGTGCTGAGAGTGGGACCATCCTACTCTCTGTCTCTACCTGCTCTGGACCCAGGGCCTGGCACATGGTGAGCAGGCAGTGTGACCTCAGTGGACCCCTTCCCTCAAAGAGCCCTCTGAGCCATGTCTTGTGCAGGCAGGAAAGTGGGCACTCCAGACGGATGAACTGGGACACATCTTCCCCGCCCCCACAAAAAAAGCAACTCCCTCTGTCCACCCAAGAGGTGGCATAGAGCCCCACGCATCATATGTGGTCCGGGATGTTCTCCACCAATAGTGACCCATCACTGTCTTAGTCTTTTCTGCTGCTGACATAGAATACCAAATGCTAGGTCATTTCCAACCATAGAAATTGATTTGGTTCGTGCTTCCTGAAGTTGGGAAGCCTGAGAACCAGGTGCTGGTATCTGGTAAGAGTTTCACACCTCATCATCCCCGTGAGGAAGGTACCAGGGTGAGAGCCAGAGAGCAAGAAGGAGGCCAAACTTGTTTCTATAACAAACCCGCTCCCATGATAACTAACCCATTCTTGAGGTAGCCACATTAATCCATTCATGCGCTCATCAACTCCAATGACCTAATTTGGCTCCCTTATTAGGGTCCATGTTCCAATGATGTTGCATGGAATGAAATTTGTAACCCATGAGCTTTGGGGCATGCATTCAGATCATAATACCAACCAGTGCGGCCCCTCACCCCAGCCAGCTAAATTATATTTCTCATTACCCCAGGCTCTGGGAAGGTCATCTTTATGATCTTAAAGCCAATTTATACTTTTGGTAGAAAAATTAGAATCATAGAAAAAATATAAAGAAAATAAAATGGAAAGGAAGTGACAAAATTACATTCGTTTGAAGAGAATGTGGCTTTCTACACAGACTTGGTTGACAAGCGTTAGAGCTTGCTAGACGTGAGCAGAAAATCAGAATTCCACAGCTTTCCCAGACACAGCCGTGACCCATCAGAAAATACCCTCCACAATAGCAGTAAAAAAAATAAGGTATTGCATAATAACCAGTGTGTGCTTTTGTTTAGTTCTCATCTGAATTCCAACAGGGCGTGGTACATATAATTTGACTGCCTGTGAAATATATGTGCAGTGAGAGAGGTCTAAGAGCTGAGAAAATTCAACAATGAAAGGCAAGGGAACGAGGACTGCCCTGCAAGTGTCATGACTTCTGGTGTCTACAGGTGGCAGTTTTTGCACAGGCCTGTGTGGATGCAGGAAGCTGGCACACAGCAGAGGTGATATTGCAGGTCAGAGGAGAAAGGCACCATATTCACTGAGTGGAGATCAGATTTGTTGCTGATCTCACACCGTAATAAAAAATAAATTCTTCATGAGTTAAAGACCCAATGTGGAAAACAAAACCTTGACACTAAAGAACCCAGAGATCTTGCATAATCGGTGCATTTTAATCACCAAGGTTTTCATGCTGTTTGAACTCTCACCTCCGACAGTCCCCAACTTCAACATCTGACCATAGGGAAAGGACAGAAACAGGCCACTAGAGGACAAGGAGAACCTGGCTCCCTCCTTCCTGGTGGCCTCAAGGCCAGCTGATTCTAAGTGGGGAGTCACAGTCTGGAGCAGTGTTCTGACTTCTCCAGCGTCTGGCTCAGGCCTCAGATGGGGGATGAATTTCAAGGTCACAGGCAAAGAGTTAGATATTATTCATTGCTGACTGTAGACCTTTTTCCTCTGGTCTGAGATGACAGTCACAGGCCAGTGGCTGTGGACAGTTTTCTCTCTAGCTGATGGGAGAATGGTGGCTGTTTTCACCTTCAGTGGTTCTAGCTACTTGGTAAGGAATAAGGTGACCGCGGTGACCAAATCCTCAGCCTCCCAGAAGGTGGAGAGGGAGGGGCCTCGTACATTCTGGACATCTCGTGAACCAGGCTCCCGGTGACACACCAGGGATGCAAGAGGAATAAGACATAATGAGAACCCCATGTGGCTACAAGAGCCCTCTGTGGATGGTGAGGGTGGGGACATGTGGCAGTCCTCCATTGAGGAGCCAAGTAGACCATGTTAGCCCTTGAGGAGGGCCTTGGTATCAGCCCACAGTGCCACCCTTCAGGACCAGATACCACCTGGCCTCTCTGATCCAGCCCCTGTATGGCAGCTCTGAGTGTGGCAGGCCCCCGCCTACCCAGCCTACTCCTGGATCTAACCATCCCTTGTCCTCCCTGGGTGACCAATGGCTGTTGTCCCCCACAGACACCATGCTGAGGCACCTGCGGGCCACAGATGCCATGAAGAACTTCTCAGAATTCCGGCAGGAGGCCAGTATGCTGCACGCCCTGCAGCACCCCTGCATCGTGTCCCTGATTGGCATCAGCATCCACCCGCTCTGCTTCGCCCTGGAGCTCGCCCCGCTGAGCAGTCTCAACACAGTGCTGTCTGAGAATGCTAAAGGTACCCGGCAACCAGAGGACATGCAGCATGGGGCTGCCTGCGCCCAGCATGGGAGGCCAGCAGAGCCCGGAGCTGGCAGTGCAGAGCTCAGGGAAGTCGTGGGCCCAGAGGCCCCCCCCCGCTGTCTTGGGTGCAGAAGCAGAGCCATGGGAGGGGGAGGTCTCACAGATCCCAGGACACGCCCAGTCCCAGGGAAAGGCACCTCACCCAGTTCAAACACCAGGTGTAACATTGGCGGGACCCCAAAAGCTCACACTTTGGTGACAGGGAGAACCAGGTTCCAAGTCCTGCTTCCCTCCCATAACCCAGGAAGCTGCTTGATTGACTTGCCTGTAAAAGGAGAGTAATAACAGTCCCCACTGGGAGGGCATCAAAAATGAGGCAGCCCCAGTAAGCCCAAGGGCAGTGGGTAGCGCCCCAAACCCACCATCTTCTCCTCTAACCAGAATGCTCCAGGCTGCCACCATCGTTAAGACTGACACCTGGGGTCAGTTATATCATTTTCTTCTTCAAAGGAATTTAAAGAGAATTCACCTGGAGAAATAAATGACTAAACTCTAGTTACAAAATAAGAGGCAGGGGAGGTGGCTCTCGTCTTTTCTGTCTTTTGACTGGGGAAACAAGGTTGTTAAAAATCATTCACTTCTCCCTCAGTGGAAAAGGTTTTGCTTTTTGTTTTGTTGTGGTATGGAGGATTGAACCCATGGCCTCTTGCTTACTGGGCAAGTGACCTAACCGTTTGTGCCATGCCCCCATCCCTTTTATTTTCACTTTGTTTTTTGAGATGGGATCTCAATACCTTTTTGCTTTGGCCTGCCATAAACTCAAGGTCCACTTACCCACATTGCCCAAGTAGCTGAGATTACAGGTGTGAACCACCATGCCCACCTGAAAAAGAAAATTGTTAATGAAGTTCTTATATCTGAAGTGTACCTGCTTCAGCAGAACTGTAAAGATTTTGAATCCTTTAGTTAAAAACGCTAGTGATTCCAGGCATGACGTACCAAGAAAGGAACTCTAACAACAAACATTTCTAACCTAAACACTATTCCATTTAAGAGGATCATTTTCTGGATGCCCTTCTGACATCCAGAATGGAGAAGAGTGAGGATGTATCCATTCAATGTAAACTGTTAGTCTCCTTCCATCACTATGACAAAATACATGAGCTAAACAACTTATAAGAAAGAAAGGTTTATTTAGGTTTGTGGTTTCAGAGATTTAAGTCTATGGTCACTTGGCCCTGTTGCTTTGGGTCTGTGGTGGCACAGTAAGTCATGGAGGGAGCCTGGAAGAGAAATCTACTCACGTCATAGCAACCAGGAAGCAAAAAGAGACAGAGGAGGACTGGGGTCCCCAAATTCCCTTCAAGATAACACCCCAATGACCTAACTTCCTTCTCCTAGGCTCCACCTCTTAAAGATTCCACCATTTCCCTCTAACAACCCAGCCTGGGGATAAGACTTTAATACATTGGGCCTCCATATCAGGGAAGAATGGAAGACAATTGCTATAATGCTGATTGAATTCTATCAAAATTGATGAATTTGAACATGGCTATTTTTTTTTTTTTGCAAGATTCCTCCTTTATGCCCCTGGGACACATGCTCACCCAAAAAATAGCCTACCAGATTGCCTCAGGCCTGGCCTACCTGCACAAGAAGAATGTCATCTTCTGCGACCTGAAGTCGGACAACATCCTGGTATGGTCCCTAGACGTCAAGGAGCACATCAACATCAAACTGTCTGACTACGGCATCTCGCGGCAGTCCTTTCACGAGGGTGCCCTGGGTGTGGAGGGTACTCCCGGCTACCAGGCCCCGGAGATCAGACCTCGCATTGTGTATGATGAGAAGGTACCTGCCCGGCTCACTGCTGCCCCCCAGATCAGCCTTGCAAAGCAGAAACCCTGGGCCTTTCTGAAGCCAGCTAAGCCATCCTGGCAGCACCTGGGGCTTCTGAGTTCAAACTCATTCCCACTCCCAGCATGCTTTTTTCTCTTCTATGCTCAATGAGGAAGGTTCTGTCTTGAACCAGAAGGGCTTGGGAGACTATGTCTGTCTGCTTGTGACAAGGTTGACTTCTCTTTAGTTTTAGAATTCTCAAACTGAATTCACAAACATTATGGAAGCTGTAAACTGTGACAAACAGTCCAAGACAGGAATGGGTATTTCCTGTATTTGGGTCCCAACTATGACATTTGATGGACCAAATGGGAACAGAGGACCACCCTTGCAGGATGCAAGAAGAGTAGACAGAATAAAGATGGCAGAAACTCCTGTCCCATGGGTGTTGACCACTCATGATGGCCAAATTAAAAGTCCTGGCAGGACAAGGGTGGTCTCCCCAGGCAACTGGACAGCCAGACTGGGTTTAGACGTTGGCTATGTGTTTCTCTTTTTCCCTCTTAGCTGCTTGGTGAGTGCAGGCACACAAACAACTTGAAATCATCTCACAATGTGTATGTTGCACTTAGTGCCAGCCTTGTTCATTGATCACCCAGGGTTAAAATTCCCCTTATCTATTATTTCTTGCTATTGGGTGGTATTCAGATGGGTCATTGACTAATTGATTGAAAATGACCTTAGCATGTGTGGGTTAACTCAGCACCTATGACTGTTACCCAAAATGGAAAAGGAAAATCAGAGCAATACAAATAAGAACTTCTTAATAGCACATGGCTCAGATAAGGTGTTCACCCAGAAACTAAGATTATTCACCCTGCCAAATCTATCTCACCATTCTCCTGCCAGAATGTTATTTCTTGACCTTTATAGGGGCCTGCATAATTCCTTCCTTCTGGGCCTTTCTATGGCAATTAAAATAAGAAGAGATACGGGTTGCTATCTAGGATACACTCCTTTTTTTTATGAGTTTCATATTCAACTCCTCTAGTGTCAAGTCTGTTAAGCTGAGGGTCTTGGTGTCCTTGGAGCTCTTAATCAGTGCCTTATGGTTAGCAAGCTCTCAGTGTGTACTTATTGGGTGGATGGATAGATGGATGGATGGAAGGATAGATGGGAGGATGGATGATGGATGGATGGATGGATGGATGGATGGGAGGACAGATGGAAGGATGGATGATGGATGGATGAATGGATGGATGGGAGAATGGAAAGATGGAAGGAAAGAAGATTATAAAATGGATGGACAACTGGACAGAAGGACAGGTGATCAGAAGGATGGGTAGGCAGATAGATGGGAGAATGGATGGATAAATGGGCAGGTGATCAGATGGTTGGTTGGCTAATGAGACAGATGGAGATGGATAGATTAATGGTGGATTGATGATGGTCTCCCTTGGGGCAGGGTCCATGCTTTCCTTATCCAGTTGTGTCTCCTTGTTCCCTCCACCTCAGGGTCAGCTTGTTAAAGCCACTGGGCCCAAGCAGGGGCCCTGACTTGGCTTGCCTTTCTGCCCAGGTAGATATGTTCTCCTATGGAATGGTGCTCTACGAGTTGCTGTCAGGACAGCGTCCTGCATTGGGCCACCACCAGCTTCAGATTGCCAAGAAGCTGTCCAAGGGCATCCGCCCGGTTCTGGGGCAGCCAGAGGAAGTTCAGTTCCATCGGCTACAGGCACTCATGATGGAGTGCTGGGACACAAAGCCAGAGAAGGTACTGGGGGCACAGAGCTGGGTCCTGGGCCCTACTTCCTTTGATGGAGGCTGTGTGTCTCCAGAGCTAGTACATGGGGAGATGGGGAGGGGGTAGCCCACCTGCCATTCACTAAGAACAACTGGTTGACCTTCTCTGCTTGCCTCTTCTAGACAGATATTTATCGCCCCTAACATAGCCAGTCTCATTTTCTGTGTGTCACTTCATCATGCAGGCAAAGTAAAGGTTGGGTATCCCTTATGCCTGGGAAATGCTTGAAACCAGAAGAATTTCAGATTTTGGAGCATTTCAGATTTTGGAATATTTTCATAGACTTTATTAGTTGAACATTCTGAAAAGCCAAAACCTTAAATGCTCTGAAATCCAAAACTTTTGGATATCAATCCCTTTATAGTACTAGAGTCCCTGGGCAAGAGCAGAAAGAGTGTAAGTACCTCTTTGTAAGGCAAAGAGGGAAAGGGTTGCTCATAAAAAAAAGGATGGAATCATACTGCTAAAGCTAGTTCATTGTTCGTGTGGGAGAGGCCCATTGTTTCAAGATTAAAACTCATTTAAAATAAGATAAAGCTAGGTTAATGTATTGGGAGTAAAATCCTTAACAAAGTGGGTATCCTCGGGCTTGGGGTGGAGTACTTGGGGTGTGAACTAACCTGATCCACTGAGCTCAAATCACCATGGCTAGCAATGACACAGAGGCCTAAGTGAGGTTGTGTCTTGTGTCTGAAGTCCTGTCAGCCTCTCGTTAGGATCTGGTCCTTAGTGAGCAAATCCCCTGCATGTCCCCCTGGTTTGAGACAGCTGGGCCCAGGTGTAGAGTTGGCACAGATTTGCTTAGCCCGGCCACCTGTCTCCCACAGCGCCCACTGGCCCTGTCTGTGGTGAGCCAGATGAAGGACCCAACCTTCGCCACTTTCATGTACCTGCTGCCCTGTGGGAAGCAGACGGCCTTCTTCTCATCACAGGGCCAGGAGTACACCGTGGTGTTCTGGGATGGAAAAGAGGACTCCAGGTAACACGATGCCTGCCTTACACTGCTTGTACCTGGAGAGGGATACAGAGACAGAAAAATCAGTGATGACCATGATGAGCATTGCTGGGTGGACAGTGGGCTCCAAAGTCTGGTTAGGGTCTATTCACAAGAGCAGGAAGAGAGGAAATTGAGTCAGCACACACACTTTTGTCGTTAAGAGAAGCAAAGAATAGAAAGGACTGGTCTGTGCTTGGGGTGTTGGCCCAAGTCAAGGGAGGGTTTTGCTTGGAGATGAAGCTGTTTGCAGACTAATCACACAGGGCTTAAGTGATGCTGGGGGTGGAAGGGTGGGCAGTGACTGGAGTGACATGGGTGCACACTGCTGGGCTGGGGAGACCCAAAGCACACGAGAGGTCACCCTGCGATCAGAAGCTATGGGTAGTCCCTTCTAGTTGCAGGTCTTTTTCTTGGTGAAGTAGCAGGAAGGATGAGAGAGTGGCAGAGGTTGGGAATATTCTAGAAGAATGTACAAGGCACAAAATGGGCACTGTGGTGTGGGGAAGCACGGAGTGGCTGCAGGGCTACACTGAGGCCCACTCCAGGCTGAGACCAACCAGCCTGGTCATGTGACTCTCCAGTGTGTTCTGCTATCCCATGCTGCAGAAGGTCCCACAAGGTTTTAAGCAGTCCAGTTTAACCAGGAGGGAGATAGGACACAGGAGTTGAGGGTGTTTTCAAAGAAGTGATTATAGACAAGGGCCCTGGAACCTAAGTGAGGCCAGGAAATGGGGAGAATTAAGGGAAAACACCAAAGGGTTATAATCTTGGTAGAGTCAGGAAGATCCATGGTTACTTCACAAGGTGGGGAAAGAGGAAAAGCTGGGAGGTAGTGGTCATGCATGGCAGGGAGGGAATAGCAAAGGGGTGGGTGCAAAGTGCACCCTTGGGTGGGGGTGGCTGGGGCAGGTTGGAGAGTGAACAGCAGGTCCTCGAATGCAGAGGCCAGAGAATGAAAGAGACAGTGCCGAGGAGTGACCATCGTGTGTGAGGTAGAACCCACAGGGTGTGTTGCTCTTCTGCCTCTTGGTGTGAGGGCTTTCTGGGCAAGAATAATCTTCAGGTGAGCCAAGTGGCAAACATTTACAGGTTCTAAAATTAGGAGAGGGTCTGTAAAGTGAAGCTTGAGTAGTGATGAGGTAGATGGAATAGACTTTATGGGGTCCCTCAGGCTAGGCTGGGTGAGCTTCACATCAGAGTTTACAGCCCTAGAACTGAGGATTGTCACTCAGACACACTCTGAGAGGTGATGCCCCAAGGGAAGAAGCTACTCTAAAACTCAGAGATCACCTGGCCCTCCCTGGTGGGACGATCTGCAAGAATTAAGCCAAATCAAATATATAGTTGACTACAGTATCCATGCATTCTGCACCTGTAGACTCAACCAACTGCTGACTGAAGAAATTTCATCTGTACTGAACACATGCAGACCTTATTTCCTTGTCACTATTCTTTACACAATACAGTATACCAGTTACACAGTATTCACATTGCAATTAGGTATTGCAAGTCATGTAGAAATGACTTAAAGTATATGAGAGAATATGCATAGACTGTGTGCAAATACCACACCATTTTCTATAAGGGACACGGGCATATATTACTGTATCTGCGTAGTGTCCTGTAGCCATTTTCCCATGGGTACCAAAAGACAGCTGAATAGTGAACTATTTTCAGTAATAATAGTTAGTGGTAGTGTTCTCACTGTTCTAAGAGACCGTAACTGTCTCTTGTGGTTATGGAGTAAAAATGAGCCATTAATTTCTTTGCTCTTGTTGGAAACTGATTTTCAACATGAGCTAAAGGGGAAATAGAGGTAAAGTGGATAAGTAAAAACCTCCAGTTCTGAATTGAAATTGGATGAACTCATGATACAGTTTAAGAAAATTTGGGCTGGGGTAGAGCACTTGCTTAGCTGGCATCACAGAAGAAGAGGAAGGGGAAGATGAGAAGAAAGAAGAAGAAGAGGGGAAAGAAGGGGAGGAGGAAAAAGAAGGAAAAGACAAAGAGAAGGAGGAGGAGAATAAAGAAGGAGGAAGCAGCAGCAGCTCATATTGTCTAGTTCTGGCCACTGAAGAGGCCAACAAACATGAGCAACCAAGGACCCAGTGAGGTCTCTAAGTACTAAAAGGAACCAGGCCTGGTCACAGAAATGGCTGATCCAGAGCTGGGGCAGGATGCACGCCTGGAACATAGACACAAGAGAATTAAGGAGCCTCTTAGAGACTCCTGAGGCATCTGACAGGGACACAGGAGCCAACCTGGCCCTGCCGAGAGGCTGGGATGGACCCTGCTCACCCACCTGGGTGTTTTCTTTACCTTTTCAGTCTTGTCCACGTACACAGGATATGGGAGAGACTTCTGCTCAGGTTCAGAAAGCTCATTCCCAGCAGGAAAAGAGAGGCCTCTGTCTGCGACCGTGAGCGTTCTTGAAAATGCCCCAGCAGTCAGAAGAAGGGACAAGTTCCCTGGGAGGGAGGAGGGCTTCTGGCCAGGGACACAGGGCAGAGAGAGTGAAGACTAGGATGGAGTGGAACCTGAGATTTATTGGACAATGGAGGAAAGGAGGTGACAGGAGGACAGGAGGATGAGCAGGTAAACACAAATGCCTATGACCAAATTCTGCTCAGAGGAATAATATCATTCTTTGTTTTTCTGTATTTTTAGTTTTTTTTAACTAAAAACTATTTGAAATATACTAATTTTATTTTTTCAATGCACTGAAAAAAGCAGAGATATAGAACGTTGAAAAGTTTTTGTTTGTGTGGTTTTTTTTAGTGGTACTGTACTGGGATTTGAACTCAGGGCCTTGCGCTTGCTAGACAAGGCACTTTACCACTTGAGCCACTCTGCCAACCCTTTTTTTCACCCATTTTCATCACCTGCAACCACATGTTACCAGTCAGGGGTGGTGAAGGTTTCCAAGGGCCAGCTTTCCTCAATGATGGCTCACTAGTTCTCAGAGCACCCGTGCTGGGGGCATGTTTTGAGTCCCCACGCCAGTCTATTGTGAAATTCTGTCATCTTGTCTTTAACCTTGACCTGTCTCCTTGGCCTTGAGGGCTTCCGGTGTTCCTGGGATGAGCAGGATCTGGTGATGAGAGAGTGATCTTGGTGGAGGTGCCTCCCCATCATGCTGGAGGAGCTATCTTGACCCTCAGAGGTCACAGAAGGAAAAGAGACTTTTCCCTCTCCTGGCAGGCAGAATCCAGCTTTGCCCAATACCATGGAGAATGGTCCTTGAGTTCTCAGAACACAGCAAGACATGACCCTGATTTCCAGGGGCAACCAAGGTGTCAGTTGATGTCCTCCTCCAAGGCCATTGCACCAGGCCTTGGGGAAGGAAGTCGCCCTGGCCACCAGGAGCTGACCACATGTTACTGACCATAGGAATTACACGGTGGTGAACACGGAGAAGGGCCTTCTGGAAGTCCAGAGGATGACATGTGCAGGGATGAAGCTGAGCTGTCAACTCAAGGTCCAGAACTGGCTATGGACAGCCACTGAGGTAACTGCCACCTGCAAGGCTCTTATCAGGGTGGGCTTGATCGAGGAGTGGCCTCCAGGGGAACCAAATTTGTAAAACTACAGGGCGTCCAATTCAACTTGCTCTTATGTAACCACAAGCACATTCCAGGGCAATCCCTAGAGCAGTGCCATCAGCCCTGTGGGCAACGGCAGGTCACTGGGGAGCTTGGTCCCACCCACTGATGGCCCTGGCTTGCCACTGGCTGGTGGCTGGGATTCGGGACTTTGAGTAATAGCAGGTGGAAACTCTCAACAGGAGGTGAAATCCAGTGGTCAGTGGCACACTTGGATTTCCAGTGGCACTCTGGGTCCACACAGCTCATCCTCCAGGCTCTGAAGACCTTTTGCTTTCACATTAGAGAAGTCACTGGAAGGCCCAAGGAGCTAGCTTCTTCTTTTTTTTGGCAATACTGGGGCTTGAACTCAGGGCCTCAGTCTTGCTAGGCAGGTGCTCTACCACTTGGTCCACTCCACCAGCCCAGGAGCTGTCTTCTGAAAAATCCAAACAGGAATGCCCAAAAATCAAATGCTCTGTTTTTTGAGTAGGGGAGAGATTGGCTCAAGCTTTCTACATGACAGTTAGGAAGCAGGGCTCAACCACGGCCCAGAAATCTCAAAAATATTCATGCCATTTAAGCATCAGTGATTTTTAACTTTAAGAATTTTTTTTTTTTAAAAATGACCAACACACAAATACTCATCACAGTATAATTCACAGAACTGAAAACTTAGAGATAGGCTGAACTTCCAGCAACAGACTCAGGATTGTGAGACCCCTGAGTAGCAGATATACATAAGCAACCAACCAGAAAGCTTCCATCCATGTTTCTTTTTTTGTTGTTTATTTGTAGTCCTGGGTGTTGAACTCAGAGCCTCCTCCTTGCTAGGCAAGTACTCTACCACTTGAGCCACACCCCCAATCCTTTTGCTTTTAGTTTTGTTTTTGAGATAGCGTTTCATGCTCCCTTTTCCTAGACAGGCCTCAGACCATATTCCTCCTACCTTCTCCTCCCCAATAGCTGGGATTACAGGCATGCCATGTCACACCTGGCATGTTACTCTTGAAGGAGCACATGCACCGTGGTAGGAAATGCCAGCCATGTTATACCTCATCTTGCAATGGGCTCATCTATCTCTGCAGGACCAGAAAATCTACATCTATAACCTCAAGGGCATGTGCCCCTTGAACATGCCTCAGCGGGCGTTGGACACTCCAGCCATCGTCACTTGCTTCTTAGCAGTGCCTGTTATCAAAAAGGTAAGGTAGAAGGATGGTCTTCGCTTCCCTTCCCTGTTTGGGCGGGCCTCCTAGTTGTGTGGTTCTGGAGACAACCGAGCCACACCCTCTTGGACCACCTAGCCAGGTCACAGCTGGCCTTAGAGACACGGGTGACCCTCAGCATGGAATTCCCTACTGTACATGAGCAAACACCGCAATCCCTGACTCAGAGGGAACGTGTATTGGAGCAGTGCATGCAGACACTTCTCCTCCCGATAACAGTGGCACCAGGAGCCTCTTCCCCACCAGCTGGGGGCCAGTGCCTACCCTGGCCACCCAGTCACCAGTTCCTGGTGTGTCCTGTTCCTGACCTGTAGGGCAGTTGGCTCTCCTCCCTGTCTCTACCTCCTCTCAAGAGCCCAGTGTCTGTCCCAAACCTCAGTCCTTCTTTGTCCAGCATGGCCCAGCAGACACATTTCATCCCTTGGCTCTGGCACACAGTGATCTACCCAGCTCAAGCCTTACCACACCTTGGGATTGAACCCAGCCTCTGCAGAGTTGGCACAGCTGTCTCCTGAGCCCCTCCCTCATCTCTCTGGGGCCTTGCCAGCCCAGCCTCCACCAGGGACAGTCCCCCATGCATGAAGCAGTTCTGAGATCGAGGCTATGATGGTTCCTCTGAGAAACCCCTAGTATGTGGGGGCAGAGGCCTCTTTCCCAGGCTCTGTCACCCTGCCCAGATCCAGGCACTGCTCAGGCAGTCGTGGCTTTGCCCACCTGAGGGGCCTGTTTCAGCAGAAGCCACACTCAGTGTGTGTTCTCGGGCTGCTTTTTGCAATGTGTTGACCGCTACCATCCCACTCCTGCTTGCCCATCTGTAAGATGGGGACAATAAGAGACCATGAGCTAGATCTCTGGGCCTAACATACCCAGAGGTCTAGGCTGGTGCATTTGGAAATTGCATGTGTTAATCAGACCCTTGATGGTCACAAAACACATGAGCTCTTCTCTCCACTGTGCTCTGGTTTCATTTCCTTAAAACACACACACGCACACAAAATAGTTATGAACTGAACCGTACAGTCCTTTATGACTGCAGCTGCCTAGGTGGGGAGGAATCAGCCCGCACCCGTGTGCAGGAGAGCAGGACACAAAGCCTTATTGAGGGGCATCCCATCACCGGCCAGAGCCCAAGCCAGGGCGCCACCTCCCGCACGACCAGGGGGAATAAAGCCGGCTCTGTGCAGAGCCTCCTGCATGGGGTGCCTGCCCCCTTGGAGGAGGCCGTCCTGCCCGCAGCCGTGCAGGGCAGACCCCTGCATTTTTGCACGTGCACACTCACACCCAGCCAGGACGTAGCGTTCACCACGCTGGCCAGGCTGAGCCTGGACTCCAGATAGAGACTTTCAGCCTGTTGCCTTGGATGTGTTCTTTCCCTAAAATCCTGGAGATGCATTTTGACAAACCTTCTTAGAGCTTACGCCCTAGCTGTTGAGCTAATGGCCAGTTACTCAGTTTTCCTGGATAACCCAAGCCCCCCTGCAACTTCCCCAGGATCCTGACAGGTGGCTTTCTGCCACTCACCCTCGCTAGCTTTCTGCCGCTCACCCTCGCTGACCTGAGGCTTGTACCCCACTCTGTCCTGACTCTGGCTTTGTTCTGCAGAGCCGTTCCCATCGCCCTCTGCTCTGCAGATGCCCCAGGGAAGTCTGGGGTGAGCCCAACATGTGGCACTGTCCCTGCAACTTTTGCCTCTGCTCAGTGACTTCTGGTGGTAGCTATAAGCAGCGGGCCATCCCATGGATACCATCAATGTCAGCCTTCCAGAATAGGTGTCGTGAGTTGGGAACATGGCACACAGGCCAAGACGTGCCTGCAGGACAGGGTTGAGGTGAAAGAGATTCAGCAAGCTCAAATGGTCTACTTGAGGCAGAAAAGCCACATGGAATCCCAGGACCACAGAGATGAGCCTTTCCTTGTGCGAGGCCAGTGCCACAAGGACAGTGTTAGACACAGGGACCTGGCCTGTGCTTTCACAGAGCATGCCACCTAGGGTGGGCAGTGAGCAGACTCCACGATGCCTACTACTCCTGTCATCTTAATAACAGTGTCCCCAGTGTCACCTTAATAGGCAGCTCCCTGCTGCTCAGTCCAGCAGAGGCAGGGCGTGTGAACCAGGTGATCGTGTCCTCACTTGAGGCTGTGAGCAGTACACAGTACAGGGGTTCCCTGGCACACCCCTTGCCTTGCAGCAGGGAGGGTGGTGATGCTGCACCTCCCCTGGGCACTGGCCTAGAAGCTCCAGCTGGCAGTGCCAACTGTGTAAGGGCTGGTTAAATGGAATCGCATCCAGGGCATGGCAGAGGTGAAGATGGCACCTATTGTTTCTCTCCTGGAATGTGTGACTACAAAGGGCATCAGGTGTTCCTGTCTCTCCCTTGACAGAACTCCTTCCTGGTGCTGGCAGGCCTGGCTGATGGACTCATGGCAGTGTTTCCTGTGGTGCGGGGTGCCCCGAATGACAACTGCTCCTACCTGTGCTCGCACACAGCCAACAGGTCCAAGTTCCACATCCCGGATGAAGATGCACGGCAGAACCCCTACCCAGTGAAGGCCATGGAGGTGGTCAACAGCGGCTCTGAGGTCTGGTACAGCAACGGGCCTGGTCTCCTTGTCATCAACTGCACGACTCTAGACATCAGCAGGCGTCTGGAGCCCTACGTGGCCCCTTCGGTGGTCACGTCAGTCGTGTGCAGCTCGGACTGCAGGGGCGAGGAGGTCGTCTGGTGCCTGGATGATAAGGCCAACTCCTTGGTGATGTACCATTCGGACACCTATCAACTGTGTGCCCGGTACTTCTGTGGGGACCCCAGTCCCCTCAGGGACATGTTTCCCGTACAGTATGCAGGCCCAGAATCCCCAGGCAGCCTTGTAACCAGCCCGAGGGAGCCTGAGGGGGACTCCATCACAGATGTGAGCATCATTTTTAGCAAGGAGCTGGGTACACAGATCTTGACACACCAGGACTCACTGACTGACTACTGCTCCATGTCCTCTTACTCCTCGTCCCCTCCCCGCCGGACCACCAGCCTCCCAAGCTCCCCGGCCAGCTGTTCCAGTGTGCCTTTCTCTACCGACTACGAGGACTCAGACAGACTGCAGGAGCCTGGTGCTGCCTCCGAAAGGTCTGAGCACGACCTGACCCCTATGGACGGGGAGACATTCAGCCATCACCTACAGGCTGTGAAGATCCTCCCTGTCAGAGACCTCATCTGGGTCCCCAGGTAAGTTTCCTAGTGTATCCAGGGTCATCCTGGGCTGTCCACTGCTCTTGCTTTGGGAGCAGGGCAAGTGGAACCCTAGGCTTCCCTGAAGACCACATCTAAAACCATCTGGATAGATCTGTGTTCCCTCAATGTTGGAATCAGGAAAGAATGGCCACAGGGAAGGTCATTTGTCTACCAGAGAGCTTAATGTGCCACAAAGGGACTATCATGCTCAGCTGCTACCAGACTTCCAACTGGGAAGGTTCCTTTCTGCCTCCCAGGCTCTGCCGTTCTCTAACCTAGTCTTTACTGGAACCTGCATGTTGTGACCTACCAACTGTGCCTTTCTGCATGCTGGCTCCATCCCCTGGAGAACATGGCTGGCGACGAACAAAACTCTTCCCTTTCTTGGTTTTGGTTTCTTAGGCGAGGTGGTGATGTCATTGTCATTGGCCTGGAGAAGGATTCAGGGGCCCAACGGGGCCGAGTCATTGCTGTCTTAAAAGCCCGAGAGATGACTCCACATGGGTAAGACTGAGGGAGCTGTTCCCATGGGGCCCAAGGAAGAGCCTGGGGCCCCTCAGACCCCACCTCCAGCGACAGCCCACTACCCCTTGTGTCCTCACAAATAAACCTCAGCACTGGGCGCCAGTGGCTTACACCTGTAATCCTAGCTACTCAGGAGACAAAGATCAGGAGGATCACAGTTCGAAGCCAACCCAGGCAAATAATTCGCAAGACCCCATCTCAAAAAAACCTATCACAAAAATAGGGCTGGTGGAGTGGCTCAAGGTGTAGGCCCTGAGTTCAAACCCCAGTACCGCAAAAATAAATAAATAAATAAATAAATAAAACATCAGGAGCCACCAGGGTGGCCACAAGGCAACACAGGAACAAGGTGGGGTCCTCCAAGCAGGTCCTGGGGGCTCGACAAATACCAGCTGAATTGGGGATCAGTTACTAGCTAGGATGCCTATTTACAGGGTGCCCTTCCACGGGTGTATCCCCACGGCAGAGTTCGGTTGCAGCCTCCAGGTGAGTGTCCTCTTTGCCGAGCAGGAGAGCCCCACTGGAGTGACCCATCTGCCCGGACAGCACCAAGTAGGCCAGATAACATGGTCACACTGCGCTCCTGGCCTTCTCCACACCTGGAGGGGTGGGTCTATGGGTGGGTATCAAATGCATGCCAGTCTCCTCTGGGAGGATGACTGGGTAGGACAGCCTGTCCAGGGCGCAGTCTACATAACCAGGGAGATCCCAGCCTAGTTCTGCACCCCACTTCCCAGCAATCTTCACTTCCTCACTTTGACTCTTGAGCTCCATGTGGTTGACCAACTCATGGAAAGGCCCTCAATTCAAGTGTGTGTACGTGTGTGTTACGTACTTTGGAGCACTTCCACTTCACACTAGACCTCTTTGTCTACATTGTAAGCTATCACCTACCAACCTGGGACGAGGAGTTTTATCCTATCAGGAGCACACGGGGGTGCAAAAATCCCACTCAGCCTGTGCCCACCAGAGCAGCAAGACAGCTAAGGAGATGCCCATGGCACCTCCCCTTTGCCTGCCAGCACTGAGTTTTCTCAGTGACCCTTGCTCTGCAAGTGGTTCTAGAAACAAGATCAGGGTTGGCTCCCAAGCCCCAGCTGAGTTCATGGATGGCACCTTGAGCTGAAGTCGTCCCCAGCTTCCAGAAGCAAGTGGGTCTGCAGAACCCATGACCTTGGTATACTTCCCATGAGTGTCCCTTAATTTTTACCTGGTGTCACCTTTCCTAGTCATCCCCCAAACCCAGGTCTTACCAAGAGTCAGGCCCACTCACTGCAAGAAGAAAGACCTCTCATGGCCAACTGAAAGACGGACATAGCCATGAGAGATAGGGAGGTCTCTGGATGTCCTGGTCACAGCATAGTCTCAGTGCCAGCAGGGCACGTGCGCTGGGCATAGAGGAGGTGTGCAGATAGTCTGTGCCTGAAGGTGGGTCACCAGCCCCATGGAGACACCACCAGGGCAACGAGACCACAGGGAATCATCCACTGTGACCTGAATGAAAACTCGTAGTTCAACCACAGAGCATGCAAAACAGTCCATAGCCTCAAAAAAATATATAGGTAGTTATGGCTTGGCACAGCAGATTTTCTGCCTAATGTTTTACCCCCCCCCCCGCCCTCTGTTTCCTAACGTGTGGGAACGAATAGGAGAAGAATCACACTGACCTTGTAGCAAGGGAGCTGCCAAGTGTAAACTTGGTCATGACCCTGCATGTGTTCAGGAATTCTGAACACTTCAGGGTCTGAAAGGAGTCACGTAATACACCTGCTCTGGTCACATCTGTGACCTTCCAGAAGTCAGTCCCTTACAGACAATGCCCAGAAACCTAAATTGCTGCCTCCCACTCTTCATGACACTTTAGAGAGACTCAGCCCCCAGGCTGGACCACCAGGGAGAAGCTGGGCACCTGAGCATGTCCCAGAGCCAGGCTAGGACACACCAAGCTCCTTAGCCAGCTCTGTCCTGCCCAAGGTTATGCAGGCTGAGGGGCCCAGACCTGACCAAGCGGGGACTCCTGTGGGTTTTCTCAGAACCCCCTCTCTCTGCAGGGTGCTGGCGGACGCAGCAGTGGTGGCAAAGGACACAGTAGTGTGTGGCTTTGAAAATGAAAACACAGAGTGGTGCCTGGCTGTCTGGAGGGGCTGGGGCGCCAGGGAGTTTGACATTTTCTACCAGTCCTACGAGGAGCTGGGCCGGCTGGAGGCTTGCACACGCAAGAGAAGGTAATTGCTACAGAAGGGCCTTGGGCAGAGCTGGCTGGCCCGGGACTGCCACCTGGCCCCTCTGCTGCAGCCCTCAAAGGACCCGGGAAGATGAATGGAGTTCTCATCTGCTGCTAAGAAGCACTGGGAAGTTACCTGCTTGGGCGGTGGTTTGGGAATTCTCAGGTTCTGCAGGGCAGAGTTACCTAAGTACCCCGCCCCCCCCACCCCATGCTGGTTTTACAACTCCAGGGAAGATAGCAGGGTCTGGTGGAGACAGGCCTCCTCTTGTCTCCTCCATGGGCTCCAGGAACAGGGGATCGAGGACCCCTCTGGGCCTCCCTGGCATAATGGACCTTCCCATTTTCAACTCTGGGTCTCAGATGGAATTACACTAAAGACTCTCAGTTGAGGAGCAGTTCAGGGCAGGGTGGGAGGAGGGCTGTGCCCTCTGTACCTTCCCCCCTCCCAGAGACCCTAGGCTCTCAGCCCATTTCACAAGCCCCCAAGTCCCTGGAGTGTGGGGCCCAGCTTGGGCAAGCCGAGATCAGATGTCTCTGGCTCGGCAAAGGGTCTGTGTGAGAAACCCCCAGAAGAACCCTGAGCGAGGAGTGTCACCCAGTCAGGGGAATGAATGGGTTTCTTTAAGAGCCACAGCGGAAAGGCCAGTGCAAGAAGCACCCGCTGCTTTTATAGTCGTCTTCTTCAACTAAAGGAAGGAGAAACCCAATCAGAGGGCTGGAGAAAGGGCCTGTGTTTATAGCTCGGTAAAATAAACGTGGACACAGCTGGAGCCAAGGTCTGTTTGTTTGCACATAAAAATCTTGTTTATCACTTTATCAAATTAAGTAATATCTCAGCGGTTAGGCCTCTGGTTGGGAAATCCTATCGTATGGGGCTTAAACTGAATTATGGATTTGCTAAATATTTTCTGTGCACACGGACAGCTGAGTATGAAAAGTGAAGTTGTTACCAGAGGCTGTATGGGGTACAACGATGAGCGGTTTTTTATAAATTATACATGTCTGCATCTTTGCCAAGAGTCACCGTTTGAGGCTGCTTAGCTCGGAACACAAGTTTAAACGTGAACTCTCCCGCCAGCTCACGTTGTTGGGCCTTGTCTGAAATTAAATTATAAAAACCAAATGTAAAATTCTTCAGTGGAGGGTGCAAGCAGATGTGAGTTCTTCTATCTGAAAATAAACAGATCCCCAAGAATAAAGGTGTGGCCTCTGTCTGTTGAGGGCTTGTGACATTGTAGGTTTGGCCCTGGACCCAGATCCGCTCACTGCCCAGGGTGGGCAGGGTTGGCCCCCCTCAACCCCGCTGCTGCCAGCCTGTAAGTTGCCCTGCAGCAGTTCCTATGGGCCAAGATAGCTGCTCTGTCAGTCACAGGCCCAGGGGAGCAGACTTGCCCACTTCCTTTTCTGAGCCTGGGCCCTGAGTCCTGGGTGACCGAGGATCTGTGCCTCCTGTCCCCTTCCTGGCATTTCTCCCACCCTGGTCTTCCCAGGGCCTTAGGGATCCCCTCTCTCCCTCTCCTCTCATCCTGATGCCTAGTTCGCCTCCCAAATGCAAACCAGGTCCTGACCCCTGTCCCCAAAGCCTGTGCCTTGTGTCACCTGCAGCCACATTGCTTTGACCCAGACTTCCTCTCCTTCCCCACCTCGCCTCCTCCTTCCCACAAGGCCAGCCCTGACCCCACCCAGGCCTCTGAGAGGAAGGCCTCACAGAACAAGGTGAGGGACCATTTCACACCACAGTTGGAAACCATGCAGTAACTGGCTAATGAACTTGACTACGTAAAAATTAGAATCCTACATGGAAAAAGTACTGAAAGTCTAAAAATGAATGATCAACTGGGAAAAATGATTTTTAATTGAAATATTTGTCATTCTGCTTATCTGATTTCTTAAAATTTTATCTACATATAATAGTTGTGCAGGGAGAAACTGTGATATTTACATATGTGCTTACAATATATCTCAGATTTACCTCCTCCAGTGTTCTCCCTCTTCCCTCTTCCCCCTTCCCCCCCTTCTTAGGACAATTTTAACAGGTTTCATTCTTCTATTTTCATATATGGATACAAATATGTCCACCATATTCCCCCTTTCTTTATGTCCACCCACCTCCCTCTGGTGCCCACCTCCAGAAAAGATTTATTTTTCACTCCCGCCCCTCTTTTTTTTAAGTGTATATTGATGGTCCAAGTACCAAGGGGGTTTCACCTTGGTACTTCAATCCTGTATATATCATGCTTTAATCAAATTAACACACACTCTGTTACTTATTCTCCATCCCTATGCCCCCCTAAAATTCAACAGTTTACAGCACTTGCAACAGAAGTGAGAGAGGGGATTAGCTCACTTATGCTGTATGCAGAATGTGAACCCGCCAATAAGAAAGAGAAGCCCCAATAAGGAAATGAGCATGAAGGTAACTGAGTGACAAAGAAACCCAGTCAAGTCCCTAAACATCAATGCTCAGCCACATCCAACAGGAAACAGTCACAAAAGCAGCAATAAAATGGTGTTTACTACCCTGTGTTGCAAAGATTAAAGGACCAGCAATTATCAGGCACTGTCACCAGTACACAGTGATAATCTCACAGACAAGATTCTTTTCTGTTTCCTTTACCTCAGAGAACTGAAAATGTGTATTCACACACACACACACACACACACACACATCCTGTATATGCACACAAAAATCCGGTAAAAATCCTGCATGTTCACAAAAAAATTCCTATAAAATCCAATTTCCTCATTCATAGCAGCTTCATTTGTAGCCATCAAAAGCGAAAACAACTCAAATGTGCTAAGATGGGTGAATGATTCGATGTACATATGACAGAATGCTATTCCCACATTAAAAAGAATGAACATTGAGAAAAACATCTCTGTTTCGGGCTGAGGGTGTGGCATAAGTGTAGAGCACTTGCCTAGCACACTAGAGGCCTGGGTTCAATCCCCAGTACTGAAAGAAAGAGAGGAGAGAGAGAGAGAGAGAATCTCTGCTCACAGGCACACCTGTAATCAGGGAGGTGGATTCTAAGTTCAAGGCCAGTCCAGGCAAAAACGGCTGCAAGACCCTGTCTCAAAACCAAAAAAGGGTGGGAGCATAGCTTGCCTAGCATTTGGAAGGCCTGGGTTCAACCCTGGCACAATAAATAACTCAATAAATAAATATAAAACAAAAATCTCTGCTTCTAGGAATTCACTCCTAGTGGGGGAGGGGGAAATGGATTCACACATGAAATAAAAGCTTCTAGAGAACAATGAGAGAGCACCAGTAATATAAAACATAAGCTGTAAATGTGGAGGATATAAGGATGTATATCGAAAGCTGCTGAAAAATGGGGGGGGGAGGTAAAGGGGAAGGGAGAGCAATGGGAGGGTCAAACAGACCAAAGTAAGGTACACCCACAGCGGGGATACACTGAGAAACCCCTTTGAACGTCAGCTTAAATATTAATAATGAAAGACAGGACTGTAAAATAGGTCCAGTGTATATGGTTGGGGGAGGGATTGTGGATGGAGGGAGGGGAATGAAGGAGAGTAAGGTGAGGGTATATGGCGGATGGACTTCATATAAAAAATCAAAGAAACCTCTTGCAATTACTTTAAATGGGGCAGGAAGGGGGTGGAGGGAGAGAGATGATGGGGGTGATCTGACCAATGTACAGTATAAACCTATTCAGAAACGTCCCGATGAATCCCCCTTGTATAACAAACATATCCTAATAAAAAATACTTTTTAAAAAGCTGCTAGTGAGTAAAGTCAGGATATTTGTAACCAAAGACCAAAGGGGCTGCATTTAACTGGGGCTGGGAATGACCTGCATGGAAAGATACTATTTGAGGAGGAGGCATTTGCATGGAAACCTCAGGACACCTGGTGGAGGGCTGGCATGTGCAAAGGCCCTGTGGTAGAATGACAGCTGGTGTGACTGGCGCATTGTGAAAAGGGGAGTGAGCAGCCCAGGATCCCCCGGCACAGAATTACAGGTATGGGTGTCAGTCACAGCTCCCGGCAGTTTTAAGCAGGTCTATTAGTCAAACCACTTTGCTAAGTGGAGGACAGGCCGAAAAGAGAAAGTAGTCTACCGGCTCCACGTAAGTGTTTGATGCTGAAATATTTGTTGAAGTGTTTGTCAGAGTATGGCTCAGAATGGCCCCAAACAGGAAACAACCCAAGCCTGTCTTGGGAGGAAGCCATAAAGTCCCTGTACGTGATAGTCCTGTGATCCTACCCAGCCTTTTAACTGCGCTGGTCTGAACTGCTCTCCGAGGTATAATAAACGTATTGTTTTTTAAAAAGCCATTCGCAGTGCAGCGTGTGTTGTTAAAGTTTGCATAACAATATGGTCGAGCTGTGTGTGTGTGTGTGTGTGTAGACTGTCCCAAAGGATGCACAAGAAGCTGGTAGGCACGGGTTGCCTCTGGGGATTGAGGGCTGGCACTGAGCCAGGCCCCTTCATGTTACTCTACACCTTCTTTCCTGTGCTCTGAGTTGTATGCACACCTGGTTTTTGGCTGTGATCTGGGATGAAAGGGATTTCCCCTCTAGACTCTGGAAGGATGTGCCTTGGAGTTGTTCTCCAGAGGTAACAGGAAGTCCTGTCCCCTCTCCTTGTGGAGGAGGTTATCAGGTCCCAGGTAAAGGCCAACCCCTCTAGCAATCCACGGTTGAGGTTAAGTTGTGATCACCTGGCTACCTTTGAGATGCAGAGACCCAGATGAGGGAGACCTGCACAGGAGGAAGACAGGTGTGACAGGTAAGGCAGGTCAGCTAGGGTCAATTGGCTATACCCTGGGGCACCCTTGTGCTTGCATTGGGAAACTGTGCAGTCCAGGTGTAGAGTCAACACCTCCTTTGCCCAGCAGACAACACCCGGGCCTCCTCCCACCCACCGTCTGCCCCACACCTGGGAGAGCTGTGGCCTTTCTGACACCTGCTCACTGGCTGGGCTGCCACCACATCCCCAGGCCACTGATTACTCAGAACTGCAAGGTCTTTGCAATGACTTGCCTGAGACACACAGCTGACCTCCTCTCTGAGCTCCTGCGTGAGCCTCCAGGGCTGGAGAGGATGCTGCTGTTCGTGTCCTTCAGCAGGCAGAAAGTTGGAGCCTCAGAGGCCCCATGGTGACACAGAAATTCCCCAAAGTTCAGAGAAAACCACAAGTGCAAAACACTCCAGACACAAGCAGGCTGCTTCCAAAAAGTCAGGCCCTCAACTCTCCGCACATCTCAGCGCCAGTCTGTATTCCCATTCAAAGCAGAAACCAGCAGTCTGGCAGGAAATAGTGTGACCATGCATAAGCTGTAATAGCTGTCCCCATGCTCTCAGTGACAGGCCCCAGTCGTTCTGGTGCATCATTTCCCAGCAGCCTTTGCGGTGGGGGTGGTCCTGAGGCTGAGCTCCATCCATAGAGGCTACGTGGTTGTGGTCATGTAAGGCATCAAGCAATGTTGCAAAAGGGGTCAAGAGCTCTTTTGGCCCTGCCCCCTGCCTCTTCCTTGCAGGAGCAAGAGAACAAGTGCTCCTCCCTGGGGCGCTGGGAGACCTGGGAAGGTAATGGGAGGTAGTCCTCCCACCAACCCTGGCTGCCAACCTCCAGGCTTCTGATAACATCATAGAAAGAAATGAAAACCACTTTCTTATTTAAGCCCATAGTTTTCAACAATCAAAGCCTACAGCCAAATGCAATTCCTAAATGTTCAGATACATTTTCCATTTGCCCAAGCCGAGCACTGGATGTTAGCAGGAGAGCTGGCCCTGGCAAACGTTCAGTCAAGTTCAGAGAAAGGACTAGAGCAAGGATGGAAAGGAACCAGCGTGGCTGGCTGAGCTCCAGAGCTTCCTCCTCCAGGGAGGCAGGAATAGCCAGTCCTCCAAGCCAACAAGTCATCATTTCATACCAAACCATACTTGCAAGGGGTTTAGGGGTGTCAACTTGTCACCAAAAGCCCAAACAGTCCTCCACCCTGGGCAAGTTGCTAGTTTCTTATCCGTGAAAGAGCAGTGACTGTTCTTACTCTATTAGGATCAGCTCAGAATCAGGAGCTACCATGTATACTTCAGCCCTGCTTCAGCAACCAACCCGAGGCCAAGACCCACTCCCTAACCCCACTGTGACACCTCTTTCCCTGCCTGGGAAAGACACCGGAGGAACAAGGTCTTCTCTGGAAACTGCTTAGGGAAAACCTTTCTGAATAAATCAGGAGGACTTTAGCTAATGCCTTTGTTTGCTCATTGGTTAGTGTCAAAGACAGGAATATTTAGGGGTCTCGTTTTGGACTACATGTTTTAAAAATGAAATAGGGAATAAGTTGGCATGCAAATATAAGAAAAAAAATCTCCACTTTGCCATCTCCAGGCTGTCACCAAAGCCCACTGTCTTCCAGGCTGATGGCCAAGCTGCATTCTTTGGCCCACAGTGGTCAGTGTGGGGAGAGGCCATGTGACTAGGGCTGGCAGTGAGTGACAAGGGGCAGGGAGAGTCCTGTACCCCCTGTCTGAGACCCCAGGAGCTGCATTCCTCTGCCCTGGAACCTGCCATGATTGCTGGGGACAACTCAGTCAGCCTGCAACAGGGGAGGTGACCCAGGGCACCCAGATAATCCTCCACAGGTTTATGCAAGAGCAAGAAGCAAAGCTTATGGTGCAGCCCCAGGGAGTCTTGCTACTCATCTCATGTGGCCCATCCTGATTGGTGTGTGGCCCAATGCACTGTCCTCTGTGTCAGCTCCACCCACATACTCTCATGCTGCCCCCTGCTCAGTAAGAAAAAGTCCCAGCTCTGTCTCCCCAGATTGGGGGTTTCTCCAGGGAAGGGGCAGAGAGGAGAGACACGAAGAGGCTGAGAAGTCTCAAGCAAGATGATGGTGGTGGGGAGGGCAACCGTGAAGTTGAAGACATCTCAGGAGCTCATCACTGTGGCTGGAGAAGGAAGTAGGGAAAGAAGCAGGTGCTTGGGGACTCAGCCAGTGGGACGGACTCCTTATGGCCATGGCTACATAAAAAGTGAGTGCAAAGTCATGCCTACGCTCATGGAAGACACTGTCTAGCTCTGCACAAAAAGTGACCCAGAGAGCAGTACTTTTATATGTCACCAAAATTTGCACAATCTCCTGGCTTCCTAGATCTGGAACCTGTTACTGGGCTCCAGTAGAGTGGAGCAGGGAGCTATACACACACACCTGCCACACACACGTATACACACACACACACACAAACACATATGCACACACAAACACACATAAACACAGAGAGACATACACACATGCTCAGAAACATATACCACACACATATAGACCATTCATACATAAGAATATATACATACATACACATATACACATACCATGCACAAATAAAACATACACACACATCCATATGCACATATACACACTGTATATGCATATACACACACATACACCAAACACATGCACACTCATACTCGTGTATGCACACACATATACATATACACACACAAATATACACATACATACACACCAAAAAAATTTAGGTTGGGCCTGCCAAAAGCAGTGTCTTGCATGTCTATAATCCCAGCTACTCAGAAGGCAGAGATTAGGAAGATCATGGTGGTCTGAGGCTGGCCCTAGGCAAAAAATAACTATCACCAAAAAGAGCTGGTGGAGTGGCTCAAGTGATAGAAGCCTGCCTAGCAAGCATGAGGTCCTGAGTTCAAACCACAGTACCACCAAAAAAAGAAAAAAGAAGGAACCGCTTTAAGAGGGCTCTGTGACGGTTTGTTAACTGGTTAACTGAAATGCTACAATGCAAGGAAGTGCAGTGACGCCAAAAGAAGAAAGTTCTTATAAAGCTTCTGGATCAGAGGTTAGATCACGCAGCATGTGTGCGATTTATAATTGCTTCCAACAACAAGGGCACTGTTCCTATAAAGAGACACCTATTTCTTCCAACACATAAGATTAATTAGGCTTCTTACCGATGGAGGAAGGAAAGCGTGGGCTGGGGAAGGCAGTCTTAGAAGGAGTAATTGCTGCTGTGCATGGTCGCCCTGAAGACCAGCTAGAAAGAGGTGGATAGCGCCAGGGGCTAGCAGGGGCAGAGCAGGCGGCTGTCCCCAGGCAGACCTGAGACAGGGAGCTGCCTGAGTGCTCTTGCCCAGCCTGGACTTGACCTACTTCATGGTGGAGGTGTTCTCCACAATGCTAGCAAAGCAGGCCAGGATGTCAGGCGGATGCTTTCCCAGGGGACACCAGAATGTGGGATGCTCCAAGGGCCACAGGAGCTTCCTGGGCTCCATGGATGCCATCACCGAGGTCTTTGTTCACAAAGGACACTGCTCAGCTGGATGCCTGAACTTGGTTCCAGTCACCCTGAAGGAAGCTGGCAGCCCTGGCCTGAGAGAACTGGACACCAGCCCCATGTCCTCAGCCCTTTTCAGTAGCACTCTGAGGCCTGGTTTCTCTGCTGGAGTCAGGAGAGGTGACTGTGAGCCTAGGAGGGCTAGGACACCCTGGGAAGAGCTGTGAAGACCAGTAGGAAGGTCAGGGTGGGGGAGGAGGAAAGATAGAGATCTAAGGCCCAGCGTTGGGGGAAATTTTAGAGTGAGAACCATTGGCCCTCCATATCTGCCGGGCCCGAATCCACAGATTCAATCAACCTTGAGCCAAAAATATTAGAAAAATGGTGCCTGACAGGAAATCAATGTGAGTCAATGCCCTGTATAGCTATCCTTATCTCAACCAGCAAAAACCCTTGTTCCTTCCTATTATTGCTTATACTCTCTCTACAACAAAATTAGAAATAAGGGCAAAATAGTTTCTGCTGGGTATTGAGAGGGGGGAGAGGGAGGGGGCGAAGTGGGTGGTAAGGGAGGGGGTGGGGGCAGGGGGGAGAAATGAACCAAGCCTTGTATGCACATATGAATAATAAAAGAAAAATGAAAAAAAAAACAAAAAAAGAAAAATGGTGCCTGAGCTGAACCTTTGCAAACGTTTAGTCCTTGTTGTCATTGCTTAGATGATACACTATAACAACAGTTTACATTGAATTATAAATCAAATAGAGAGGATTTATGGACAGGAGGGTGTGTGTAGGTTATATAGAAATAATACACCATTTTATATAAAAGACTTCAAGCATCCATGGATTTTGGTGTCCACAGGCGGTACTGGGACCAATCTCTGTGGACACCAAAGGACAATTATACTTGCTGCATAGCCAACATAGCATTTTGGGTGTGTTTTGTCTCTAAGGCTGTTCAAAGCACTGAAGAAGGTCTGGTATTTTAGGCTTTGGTTTCAATTAAATGTCTACAAGAATGATTTAATTAAAAATCAATGTTTAATTAAGGAAAGTTATCAGAAGGAGGAGTTACGTCTTTAGTGTGTAAGTCAATGTTGACATTAAGAGGCAGATCAATTGTCTGTGTGTCATACAGTCGTGATCCTCACACACAGGACGTGAACAGTGTTCACATAGTAACATGTGAGCCAGCAGCGGCCTGCAGCCAGTCACCCACATGGATACCCACGAATGTCAATTTAGCAAAGACAGAGGGAAGCAGTGATAGACACACTTCAAGTTTGCTGGTCGTCCCCACCCCTCTGGTGCTAAGATGCCCCCATCTCTTATCTAGAGACCAGAAGGATCTGGAGGAGGATGGGCATCCTATTCTAGCCCTTTCCAAAGGACACACCCATCCCTCTGCCAGGCTGGACAGCCCCCAGCCCCTGCATCCTAGCAATCCACAGGACCTGGAATGGGTCAAGGGACAGAGGGAAGACCCACACAGTGCCTTAGCAAACACATCTGTGTGATCCCACAGAGCATATGGGTGTCAGCTGCCTCTTGTTTTATTTACTTATTTTTGTAGTCTTGGGAATCGAACCCAGGACCTTGTGCATGCTAGGCAAACTCTCCATCACTGAGCTGCACCCCCAGACCTAGTCAGCTTCCTCTCAGAGGCCTGGATGGCCCAGCACCACCCCACAGCCTGGGAGCTCTAGGGTTCCTTTCCCTTTCCGTGGTGACTGCAGAATGGAGATCCAGACTAGAAGCCCTCAGTCAGGCACCGTGGCCTCTGCAGGGCCCATGGTTTGTCACATAGAACTTGAAACTCTCTGGGATGAAGGTGAGGGGAAGACAAGCTACCTCTGACAGTTGTTGTTCAGAGGTCTGTCATCCTTTTGTGCGCACAGGAAGCCTGATGTCCAGTCACATTCCAAGGCATGAGGGTTGAGACTTCAGTACACAAACTGTGAGGGGATACAGTTTAGCACACGATACCCTTGTTCCACAGGCTCTGTTGTAGCATCTACAGAGCATAAAACCCAGCCATTTAAAGGCAAGAAAAGTGTTCACAAAATACTAAGTGAGGCCGAGAGGCCTTGGGATTTATCATGGTAAGAAATGCATGTATTTCATGATTTATAAATGTTTAGATAGAAAGGACAGAAGGACATAGTCCAAAATGCTAAAGATGGTGAGGGTGTGAGAGTGCATGTGCATGAGTGTGGGTGACATGGGTCTTCAGCTCAGGTCTGCGGATATCCCTAAGGCAAGACTCAGAAAACCAGACCTCCTGCAGGCCAGGTGACCCATAGCAGCCCCTCTCTCCTGGACCTCCAGCCCTTGCATAAGTCCTGCTTCCCTGGTTATGATAAAGAACCAATACAACCTACCATGGTCCACCATGATGGAGGCTATGGGTGCTTTGCAACAGAAAAGCCCAGAACTCCTGAGCCCAGGGAGGGGTGACCAGGAAACCCCAAAGTCCAATTCTTTGGACCTTTGTCTCAAGCCTTTCTCTTGGGGTTACACTGAGGACAAAAGGGGCTGTTCCTCAACATGGTGACAAGGATGGGATTTGGAGACACAGACCCAGGCTCCAGTCCTGCCTCTGCTCATTGCCTCCTGAGACCAATGACAAGGGCCTCAGTGTCCCTGACAGAACAAGAAGGTGACACAGAGTTGACTTAGGGATAGTGGACACTGGAGATACACAATGGGGGCTCAGTTAAATGGAAGTTCTCTGTGCCCTGCCTAGGCGCACATGTGTGTGTGTGTGCATGTGTATTTGTCTGTCTGTCTGTCTGTGTCTGGGTGGTGCCCAGGTTCTCAGGGGCTGGGGCCACTCAGGCCTAGAAGAGTGGGGACGTGTGCATAGGGAATCTCCCACTGCTGACAGGACCGTGTGGTGGTCAAACCCCTCAGGAAGCAACATCCCTTGCAGGACCAGGGCTTACAGAAGATGCCATGGCTGCTACCCTGGCTCCCAGCACATGGGTCAGGTGCAGACAGGAGGCCTCTGAGTCTTTCCTGTGCATACTTCTTGGGGATATCCACAGACCAGACCTGAAGACCCACACTCACCACATTCACGCACACTTTCTCATACCTTTCCCGACCTTG
Organism: Castor canadensis; assembly: GCF_047511655.1. NCBI lineage: Eukaryota > Metazoa > Chordata > Mammalia > Rodentia > Castoridae > Castor > Castor canadensis. The sequence goes on along the minus strand of NC_133404.1, from coordinate 29,336,091 downwards.
CCACACTTCTGTCTTCTGTCCACTTGTGCTCAGGTCACAGTAGGAGGAGACCCTGATCCAGAAGCTTGGCCTTGGGCAATTCTCCAGCACACAGCTGTCCCTGTCACAGAGACCCCAGGCAGCCAGGCCCCTCCAAGCAGGACTCCCCCTCCCCCAGTCCTCAGGAAGGAGTCCCAACCCAGCTCAGGGCCAGGAACTGGGAGAACTAAGTGTATGGGGAGACAGTAGTAAACCCTGGAGCTGAGGTGCAAAGATTTCCTTGTGGCCCTAGCAAACATGCCACTCCTCCAGACCACCCCAGCCATCATTAGCCCTCAGAGGTGATGGCAGGGCCTCTGGGGAAAGCCTGGGACTGGTCCCTGCCTCTCTCACAGTACAGAACTCAGCCAACCATGGTGACCAGCAGATGGGGATTTGGCCAAGAAGACCTGTTGTCTGCCAAAATACAAGTGCTCCTTTGGCTCCCTGGAGCCTAGTGGAAGAGTGGAATCAGTGCATCAACCCCCAAGCTCTCTCCTCCCAGCAGCAGCCTCCCACTTCCAAGTTGCCAACTCTCAGGAGCAGTTCCTTCACTTGCTGCCAGGGGGCGCCAGCATGCAGCAGCCTGGCCCCTGTCCTGCCAGTTCTCTGCCTGGCCCAGAGAGTAGGCAGGGCCGGCTGAGAAATGGATGCCTCTGGGCTCCAGGGCTCTCTAAGAAGAGTTTGTGGGCTTGATGAGTTTACTTTAGCAAGTATTCCCAAGTATGATCCCATCTGGGGAAGAAGGAACCCTTGTGGCTGCGTGTGGACAGATGTAAATACAGACACCCAAGCCACCGGGCAGCCAGAGGCCCAAAAGAGCCCTGGTGTGCTTGGGGGCCCACTGTGGAGAGAGGAGGGGGAAAATGTTCTTCTTGGAAATTTCTAGTTGAAATATCGCATTCCTTATGTAATAGAGATTTTTAAACATGTAACTTAGAGGTTTTCCGTAGATTATCATAGGCTTGTGAAGTCTGCTCTGTGTGTGCATGTGTGAGCTTGTAAGTGTGCATAACATGTGTTGTGCACACACATGTTTTATCTCTCTGGCATGTGACTCCATGCCCAGGTGCAGGCCCAGGGCCCTGTGTTGACTCTGGGAGATCTGGGGATCTGAGGGTCAGTGGAGGGAATCAAATCTACAGAAAGCTTTTCCTGTGAAAGTCTCTGCGTAAAAGTAGGTTCTGGGAGTACAAGGGTCCTAATTTTCACAGCTGAGACTTGCTAATGCTTGCACTGTTCTCAGCAAAACTCCACAGAGCATCTCAACCGCCGAAGAAACCAAGGGAGGTTTCTGCCACTCTTATTTCCACCGTGCAAAAATTATTCTGCAAGGCAAGGAACGCAAAAGCCTCTGCACCAACACCCCTAAATCACAGCTGCAGAAGAGAGGCACCCACAAGGAATATCTGGGCAGCTAGGGTGCCCTCCAGGCCCCATGCCACTTGGCTCCAGGGTGAGACTCTGCCTAGCTCTCCTTAGTCCAGAACCACAAATCGAGAGCCAAGAAACACAAGAACCAAAGCCGCCTGAACAGACACAGACAGTGAGGAGACAGGCCAGGCCAGGCAGGCCAAGATATTTCATTAAACCCAGCAACCTCTTAGGCTTCAGTTAACGAACTTGCCCAGCTACGGTGAAAGAGGCAGAGTAGGGCCTTCCCCAGGCTCTGCGGGCATGTTAGGGGCCTGCTTAGCAACTGCGAGAAAGAGAAGGCACTGGAGGAGCCTAGCCAAGATTGTCTGTGCAGCTGGATCGTGGTTGGAGCCAAGTGGGAAGGGAAGCCAGAGGCATTGTATTTCCTATCCCACCATCCCTCCCTCACACTCTGTCTTTCCTCTGGAATCTTGGGAGCTTGCGATTTTCTTATACCAGCACAACGTGGTGGAAATGAAGCAGTGTGACTTCCGAAGCTCAGCCAGGAAAGGGAAGGGAGCTGGGCACTCATCTCCAAAGCCCTAAGCACCAGACAGGAAGTCTGACTAGATGGAGGCCACCATGTTGTGTGTGAGGGAGTCCAGATCACGTGGGGGCTTCTGGCCTTCGACCCAGCTGAGATCCTGGCCAACACTGAGCATCATGGTGGAGAGGGAGCACGAGGGAAGACACCTTCAGATGGCTTTCGCTGTTGGGTCCTCCTCAGCCATAGGGGTTTCACAGCTGGGGCCTCAGACATCAATCACCCCCACCGTGCTCTGTCCAGTGTCCAGTCTCACAGAATCACAGTATGGAAAGACGGTTCTCACATTCTGCTAAGTTTGGGGGTGGTTTGTTATGAAACAACCATAACTGGAACAGTGACCAAGGAAGAGGTCAGAAAACTGTGTCCACAAACCTTCCTGCTCTTTCCATGTTCACAGATGCTACCAGGACCTGGAGGGCCAAGGGTTGGGAACTGTCCCTCTTTAGCAGGTAACAAATGAGGCAATGGGAGGGGGAGTGAGGGAGGAGGTAAGTGCAGCTTAGCCATGAGCCCCCAAGGCTCCGAGAAAAGGGAAACAGAGTCAGTAGGCCCTGCTAGAACTGACCTCCCTGCGCAGGCCTGAGGGGCTGCTGGTCGTGTGGTGGGCCTGGGATTTGCCAGGCAGTGCTGGTGTTTCTCAGCCTGATAGATCAATGGGGCCTTAAGAGTCCCCAACCAACACCTCATGAGCTCCAAGTGCAAACTGCTGTGAACTTGAAGAGGAAATTAACCTTGACTTTGTCACTTATTTCTGGCCTGGGCTGCAGCTGTACCTTTCCTTCTATTGGCCACTCTGACGTTTTGGGAAATAGACAGATGGACAGAAGTTTTCAGGGTGGCAGGCAGATCGCTCTGGCTGCAGAGGTGGTGTTGGCAGGGCAAGGTTCCCAGCTGCAAGGGCCAAATAACCAGCAGCAAGCAGGGCTATGGTTGTCAGCAGCTGCCCTCACTGGCCACCAGACTATGTTTGCAGGCTAGAGGCCCTGGGAAGCCACAACACAGACGCTTTTATTCTCACTGCTGAGATGCCAGCCGGGAGGAAAGGGCAGGAGAGAGGCCCTGAGGTGTGGGTTTGGCCTTCCAGAATGTGGAGCCGGAAATGACCTTGACCTCCTCCCATCCCCACCGTGCACATGAGAAACAAAGGCCCGGGAGAAGCTGCCAACCCAAAATGTGTCGTCGCCAGGGGTAACCTGGCCACAGCGCTGACCAGCCTGGGAAAAAGTTGTTGTTTGCTGTAGGAGGGGATGGGTGTTTGTTTTGTTTTGAATTTTAAAAAACCCCGGATGGAATCAGCTCTTTAAAATGCTACAGCAGGACCCAGCGCTGCTCGCAGATGCCCTGAAGGAGCAGATCCAGGCCAAGTCCAGTCATAGCATTCACAGAGAAGCCCTCGCAGGTTTCAAAACATCCACGCACAGCTCCTGCCTGGCTGAGCAGAAGGCTCTGTTGGGTGTGTGCCCGAGATGGAAGGGTTGGGCTCCGATCTGCCCATTTTGCTCAACCAGCAGCTTTCATGTAGGAATGAAGTTAAAAGATCAGAGTTTTTTTGCCCATGATCTGATACAATTGTCATATTCTCTTTTCTCTGAAAGGTTTGAAAATCATGACTTTAAAGAGGTTATTTGTGAGGATTTCATGTTGTCACACAAGTTCAAAAAAATTGTCACATCGTACCAAAAGCTGTATGTGACATGGTTCCAGACCTCTTTGCAGAAGGAGAGCTATGATGACAGAATGAAGATTATTACTGCAGAATTCAGCTTCCCTTCCTTCAAATGGAAGTGAATCCACAGGCAGGAGGGTGTCTTCTCTGTGTGGGCTTTGCCCTGGAGGGCCTCCATCATCTAGGTTCTAGGCAGCGCGCTTGAGCAAGTCTGGAACCCTGCTGTGTAAGCAGGGTTGACCACTTCCCTGGCTCTCAAGTTCCCACCATGTTGCCCAGGTGTAGGAAGCTGGTACCAGGCCCTGACTCGAGCCTCACAGGGCCATGATGCCCTCACACTGCACTTCTCCCCCTAGCCTGCCCAGAGCAGCCTCTGGCCCACCACACTGCTCCCTCTCCCGAACGGAGGTACCACCATATCTAAGGCACCACAGGCCGTTCCCCGGCCTCCATCTGCAGGAGCACTGAGTCAGGGGAAGGAGGCTGGGCAGCCCAGTGCTGGTGGACTCTCCAAGAGTCAGAAGTTGGGATCCATGCTGGGGTTTTAAGAAGAGAAGGAGAATTCAAAATGGGTGGAGTGAGGGCTGGTGGAGTGGCTCAAGTGTTAGAGCGCCTGCATAGCAAGCATGAGGCCCTGAGTTCAAACCCCAGTGCTGCCAAAAACATTAAAAACCCAAAATGATGGAGCTATCTTCATAAATTCTATCCACCAGCTCCCAGGTGGCAGTGGCCTTGGAATATGGATGAGCAGAAGTGAGAATTCCATAAGACATTCAACTGTGAGATCATGGAGGTCAAAGAGAGACCTCAGAGTCAGTGGAAGCCAACAGAGCCGGCGGGTGGGTCCTGAGGACCGTGTGTTGTCACTGGGATGGATGCCCACTTCTAGCTTCTTTAGATGACCTCAGAACATGCCTCAAGTCTGCACTACAGCAGGTATCCCCACAGGGGTGCATGCAGCACCAAAAGGTTAGATAGCATAGCCAAGACAATAGAATGGCAGGGAAAAAACTAAAAACTAAAGAGGAGGTGATCACATAAGGTGACTCATGAGACAAGCTTTGGCCTCTTACTTCTGCTCTTAAATTATTTTTTTAAAATGCAGAAAGCGTGTGTAAGAAATAAACTTAATTCCTAACAGAGCTGGGAGAAAGGACATTATGGCTGGCTGCATTTTCCAAGATGGCGACAAGAAGATCTTCTCTCATATATTTGTTCCTTGGAAGAGACGCTGATACTCTTCCCATCCAGCCTTGGGGGCTTTGCTTCTTCTCTGGGAAGCTTGGTGGGTCTGTGGCTGAAGCAGAAGTTATGTGACAAGTCATCCATAAAAGCTGGCTTCATTTCTGCCTGGTGCCCTGGGCCTGCTTGCTCTGGCACTCAGACTCCATGCTATGTGGAAGCCCCTAGGCACCTGTGTTCAGTCCAGCCCCAAGCACAAACTGCAGTCCTGGGAGAGCCCTGCACAAGAGTTCCCTGACGGAACGCAGTCAACTCCCAGAGCCACGAGATACAACAGGAAAACAAATGATGGTTTTGGAATGGATCATTCTAGAAGCTGAGCAACAGATAACCAGAACAGGGATGCTCTCAGTAGACCAGAGTTATGTAAGAGTTGGGATCAGATTGAATGAGGAAACCAAAGCCCCAAATTCTGAAAATGAAAAAGAACAACTTTAAAGGTGGTTGAGTTCATCCAGGGCAGATGCAGGGAGAAGAATAGACACCAAGTGACTCTTTGGGTACTAAATGAAGGACAGCTGCATCCAGAAGACCACTCAGTGGCCAACCCTGCCTGGCAGCACTCTGTCTCTTGCCCCCAATTGCTGGAAATAAATAGACAAACCACCTGCACCAGCAGGAAATCTCAGAGTCTAAGAAGAGTACTTCACGAAGACACTCCAAATAGTTGAGAAAAACCCACTGCAAAATAGAGGTACCAAACTCTACCAATAAACCCCCTAAAGAAATAAACAGTTATGACAAAGAAATGAGTTAAAGATCAAGTTACTATTTAAAAAAAAGAAATGAAGATCTTTAAAACTAGACCAAGGATTGTCAAACTAGAAATAGACACCACTGAAGAGCAAGTTCCTAGAATTCAGGGGCCAAAGACATCTTCAGAATATAGTACAGAAAGTCAAAGGCATGAAATGTATGAAGAGGCATGGAGTATAACATACGAGTTGCAAAAACATCTAATGAAAAGTCCCAAAGGAGAATGAATGAAAATTAGAAAAATGCTAGAAGAAATAGAAGAAGAAAAGTTTATTAAAGCCTATTCCTATAAAGCTTAAGATGATAAACAAAACTTGGATGGATCAGTAGAAAAAAAATTGCATAGAAAACAAAAGACTAAACTATAAAAAAAAATGCCCAGACATGGCCATTTTAATAGGCACTTTCTACCCAACCTTTAAGAAACAGATAATTACCATGTTCGGGAAACTATTTCAGAGCATACAACAATCTAGAAAAGTAACCAGCATGTTTTCCAAGAATAGCATAAGGTTGATAGAAAAACTAGAGGACAGCATGCTAATGATTGTAGACACAAAAATTGTAATGTATGGTTTATGCTCTCTACCTATGATACCAAAAGATTGGGAAGCCAGGCCTGGTGGCACACATCTATAATCCCAGCACTTGGGAGACTGAGGCAGAAGGCTGAGAGTTCAAGGGTGGTCTGGGCTATATAGCAAGACCCTATCTACAGAATTTTTTTTGTCATTATTCCCTAAGCAACAAGACACAATGACTCGTCACATAACATTTACATTGAGGTACCCTGGAGATGGGACTAAATTAATTCATATTTCATATACATGAGGGGACTGACCCAATCAATGGATTAATCCCTTTATGGATTTATAATACGATAGCATTATTGGGGGTAGGGCTAGAAATTAGGAGTTGGGGTTGCTTGGAGGAAGTAGGTTACAGGGGGCATGCCTTTGCAGGTATCTCTCTCTCTCCCTCTCCCTCCCTCCCTCCCTCCTCTCTCTCTCTCTCTCTCTCTCTCTCTCTCTCTCTCTCTCTCTCTCTCTCTCTCTCCTCCAGATGCCCCGAAGGCATCAACTCTACTCCACTCCACAACACTCTCTCCACCATGGTGCTCTGCCTCGCCACAGGCCCACAGTAGTAGGACCAAGTAACTATGGCCTGAAACCATGGGTCAAAATAAATCTTTCCTCCTTTTAAATCATTTCTCTCAGGTATTTGTCACAGTGATGAAAATGACTAACAGCATTTCAGATATCAGATGACGGAGGCTCAAACTGTACCTCTCAGGACTACTGTGAGGACCCAACAGAAATAGTGTGTGGCTCTCCTGACCCAAGGAGATTGACAGTAAAATGTTAGTTAATTCCTCTTGTTGATTGCATGAGTTTAATTTCAGGTGTGAAATCCAGGAGTTTACTCTTTCCTAGTTGACATCTATTCATCCCATGTGTAGTCAAAAATCTTCCACAGCGACCAGCCCCAGAAATGGGGGGACCCATCCCTGCCATGGAGGGACTGGGGGGATTAAGTGACCCATAACACCGGTCACCATCTGTGTGGCAGCTATGGTGTTTATGACAACTGAATGCCAGAGGGGAAGAGAGTCACAGACATGGCAGCAGGCATCTAGAAGCTACTTAATACACATTAGTGCCTACTTTACCAATAGGAAAACTGATGAGCAGATGGGGTGGATGACTTGCCCAGGATGGCACAGCAGGTGACAGGCTCTGAGTTCAGGCCTCTCTCCAAATTCCACAGGAAGAGACTCCTCATGAGAACAAGAATCCTACACTTTGGGGCTGGAGGCAAAGAGTCTTTCTCTTGGGACTCGGTGAAGAGTTTCAACAAGACTGATTTGGCTGGAACTTCCCTGAAGAAAACTGGCCCTTTTCTCCTGGCTGTGCTAGTCCCTGGCTGTGGCACACACTTTCCGAGTGGATGGCATAGGACACTGCAGGCTGTCCACAGCTGGGCCCTGGCATGGTTTCCCCTGCTGGGCAGAGTGGACAGCTCAACAGCTGGGAAGTTGGAAGCCCGCTCAGCCATTGCTGGGGGATTGGATGTCACTGTCCCCTCAGGCTAAATGGTGACACTTCTCAGGAGGCTAGCCAGGATCCTTTTGCCTCAAAGTTGAGGCTGACATAGGCTCCCAGGGACTTGGTGGCCATCACTGCTACATAGGAAGCTGTCTGTTACCAGCACTGTGGCTCTTTGCTTAGTCAGGTTCCACAAACAAGGCTGGCTCCTAGGCTCTGCTCCTCTGTGACAGCTGGGCCTCAGTGCCAAGGGAAGCGAGACAGATGCAAACCCTCTGGTCCTCAGGCATGATGCCAAAGACAAGGACAAGCCCAAGGCAGGAGGAGCCCGAACTCATTCATCCTGGGCAGGTTTAGAGGTCTGGGGAGTACAGGATCCTGCCAAGGGCCCAAAAGAGAGAACAGGAAATGTTCAGGCCTCTGCTTCCTAACTCTAGCCCATCTAGATCTGACTGGCTCAAGCCGGACCAGCCCTATGGTAGAGATGCAGGGAGCCCAGTGCTTCAGTGGGGAAATTTCCCCCAAATCACAGCTGGTCTGCGTTCCAGACAGCGCCTGCCAGCTCCAACTCCTCCCCGCCTTGAGGAGTCTAGGGGTGACTGGGGATGATGGATGGAATTTGAGGAAAGCTGTGGTGCCCTACAAGTCCCACTTCCACTCCTCAAAGGGGAAGAGAGTAGAGATCACCTCCCTAGCTACCAGTGGCAGAGCAAGACTCAGAGGGGTCTCCAGAATCCTGCCTGCAGTGGATAGACACCTTGTGTAACCCGGGAAACCTAGGGACACACACATGATCAGCTAGCCCACTGCTCTGACAGCAGAGAGGAGGCCAGGCTAGGCTGCACACTCCCAAGGTCAGACCAAAGGTTCAGTGACATGGACCATGGGTCATGGATAGCTGATGAAGTGCCCAACTAGAGAGAAGCTGGAGGTGCTAGTTTTTAGGGAAACAAGTTTACCCCAGCCAGGGACTGTGCCTTCCCCAGGGAGAGGGTATGGGGTATCCCTAGGGAACTCAGTGCCCAGAAAAGAGGGGGACCCATGGGGACCACAATGACAACAGCAGCTGAATAGTAAGTTCCCACTACTGCCCTTCTGTCTTCTATACTCTGCTCTGCCTGATGGGATGGGGTCAGAACTTTGAGCAAAAGTATGAGAAGAGAGAAAATGTCCATGTCACCTCTTCCCCAACCCAGGCTTCTTGTGAACGCCACCTGGAAGCTATGGTGGCTGAATAGGTGTGCACACACATGAGTAAGTTCAAAACTGCAGGGCTGTGCTCTAGACTGGGTATCCTCAGGAGGCAGGGACAGTCCTGTGAATGGCTGTCCCCACACAAGGAAGGGTACAGTGAGGTGTGGCAGCCTACACTCATTTTAGCTGAGAGACAACACTTCCACATTTGCTGCCGTGTGATGTGATTTTTGTCTGTGCTTAGACACAGCTATGAAGTAGTCTTCACTACCATCAAGGAGGATTTACCCTGGTGGTGGTGCTCTCTGGGTTGTTGGTGTCCACAGGACACCAGGGTGAGGCTGGAGTACCAGGGAGCCCTAACAATACAAGGCCAGGTAGAGGGGGCAGGTCAGCACCTAAATAGATGCCAAGAGCCACTTTCATCTTTCTTGGTGATGACAGCAATCCTCAGTGTGACCTGTGAGGCCCTGTCTTGTCTGTCCTCTTAGTTATTGAGATCCACAACCCTGTTAAATGAAATGTATAGGAAACCATTATTTTGGACTAGCCCCCTGAACTAGGCCCCAGTAGACTAGACCAAATCAAAATGACATCACTCGTGCTAGGTGCTATCTAATCATGCTGAGCTCTGAAACAGGCTGGTTTCTCCCACCAATAAATCAGGGGATTTGCAGCAGCCAACCAAAAGGAGAGCAGTTTGCCTGAGCAAGCACACATACCAAGGAATTCTCTGTTTTAACCCTACAAGAACAGCAACTTTGAAAAACCAATCTGCATTTTGTTCTCTGTTTCTGGTTTTCTGTCTACAAAGCCCAACTTCTACTCAACTCATCAAAACAGTTGTTCTGTTTTGAAGTTGCAAATAAAAGCCACACAGATCTTTAAACTGAAGCTGGGCAGGTGTGGTGTTACATGCCTGTCACCCCCGCTACTCCAGGAGGCAGAGATAGAAGGATCTCAATCCCAGACTGCCCTAGGCAAAAAATGAGACCCTATCTGAAAAGAACTGAAGCACAAAGGACTGTGAGGCTTGGCTCAAGTAGTAGAGTGACTGTCTAACAAGCACAAGCCCCTGGGTTTGAACCATAGTGCTATCCTCCCCGCCTAAAAAAAAGTTTGAACTGAGTTTGGTGTAATTTTGTCTTTTGAACATGCTACAAACCACCTGCTTTTTATCCCTCCAATGTGCCCTTCCCCTCCAACTATTGGGCACCCCTCTCCCCAGGTCTTCTATAATCCACGCACCCTAGGACATCCCCAGGACAAGGTCTCCCAGACCCCTGCTTCTGACCTTCTACCAGTGTAATGGTACATTGCTCCTCAGTCCACTTAGACTATAAATGCCACCAGAGCTCAGATGGTGGCATTTATAGTTCACCATTGTATTTCCCACACCTGCCTGGCACTTAAACAACTGTTGAATACTATATATGCCCCAAAAACAAATGGGCCAAGAGCTTGCCTGGGAACGCTGCCGGCAGCCTGGTCCTGGGATGTCAGGGCAGAGATGCTGTGATCAGTTGGTGATGTCTGCTACAGGCATGGGTCAGAACAGATGCATGCACCTAGAGCTATAATCCAGAAAGCCCAGAACATTCCCCACAGTGGGATACACAGGGGGGAATATTCCAGAACAATATCCCCATGCCCAAAATAGCATGAAGCATTTGAAAGACTCTCTGATAAATTTTAAGCATGCATGATTATTATTCTCCAAAATAAGTGTGAAATAGAAAAATCAAAGCCAATCATGCCAAAACAGGAGGTTTTTTGCTTGGAAATGGTTATCCACTTTGAACACTAATTAGAATATGGACTTCTTGCCAACACTAGGGAACTTTTTTCGTTCTCTTTAAAGCTCCAGAAGTGGATGGCAACTGAGTAGGCAGATCACAGCAAGTCTGAACTAAACACTTCACTTTCAGGCACATTTTGGAACTGACAACTGATTCAAAACCAAATGAGCAAGGACCACCTATCCCATGGTCACCACACTCATGGTTCCCTTTCAAGGGTGTAAGTCATAAACTCTGTGCTTGTCATAGAGACTGAGCAGACAGTGTATGCATCCTAATCTTTCCTAAGCACGGTTTTGAGCCATACTCCGGAAGCTAGGTGGCCCAGGGTCACCAGGCTGCACTCTGGCTTCATTTGCAGAGTCTGCCTGCAGAGAAGCTCACATGTGATCATAGAACTCACTCAGAGCCAAGTGACACCCTCCCCCAGTGGCATGAACAGTCCCCTCACAGATCCAGTCTTGGCTCTAGTGGCTTCCCGTGTTCCTTGGGGCCACACCACGCTAGTGTGTAAACCCCATGGTTATATATTGTTTGCCTGTGTCTCCCAGTTGAATTCAGGGTCTACCAGGTAATCCAAGAAAATCTCATCTCAAGAGTTTTAATTTAATTGCATCTACAAAAACCCTTTTTTCCAAATAAGGTCACATCTACAGGTTTCCAGGTATTTGGAGGGGAGTCGCCATTCACCTAGTTCACAGGTACAACCTTTATCATGGCCATCTGTGAGAGACAACTCACTCATTTCCTGCAGTGAGTGCTTGATCTTTCTCCTCCCACACCCTCAGGGGACCTTCCATGCGGACAAAAATATATTCAGGAAGTTGATTGTTTTCTGATTAGGGCTACTATCAGATTAGGGCTGACTACATTTTAGCAAGCAACTATTTTTCAAAACCAATCTTGTCATTTAATGTCAAAGACCAGCTGGCTGATTTATTAGCAAAATTAGCCAAATGATGTCCCTATCCATTTGCAGACATTTGGTTTGACATCTCAAAGTTAGAAATCTTTCCTTCCCTTCAATATGCTCACATCAGCATCATCCCTCCTTCCCTTCCATGTGGACACAAGGGGAGGACATGCTTATCACAGGAGCTGGATCTTTGGGGACACCAAATAAAACATGTTCTATGGTTGTTTGGGGACCAAAAGCCCATAGAGGTGTCAACTACAAAGAAACTTAGGAATGGAGGCCTTATCTTCTGTTCTAGTTGAATTACCCCCCTTCCATTCATGTGTTGAGGTCTTAACTCCTAGAATCTCAGAATATGGTAATATTTGGAAATGGGGTCTTTTAAGATACAGCTAAGGTAAAAATGAGGTCAGATGGGTGGTCTCTGAGCCAATATAACTGGTGTCCTTATAATAAGAAGATTAGGACAGGATGGGTTTAGTGCTAATCCTAGCTACTCAGGAGACAGAGGCCAGAAGGATCACCAATCCTGACAAAAAGTTCTCGAGACCCCATCTCAACCAATGACTGGGAACAGTGGCTTATGCCTGTCATCCCAGCTACACGTAGGAAGCACAAATAGAAGGATGGTCCAGGCTGGTCCAGGCATAAAAGTAAGGCCCTATGTAGAAAGCAACCAAAATAGGTGCTCTATCCAGCAAAGCACAAAGCCATGAGTTCTATCCCCAGTACTGCCAAAAAATTAAATTAAATTAAATAAGTAAATAATTAATTAATTAAAGAAAGATTAGGACATAGGCATAGAAAATGGAGATCAGGCTTTCGGAGGTGATTATCTCATGAGGAAAGAGTGCTTGGGTGGGCTTAGTGTCCTTATAGCAGGTTAGAGGGCTCCCCCCATCTCTCTCTACCCCCGGCTCTTCCCTCCATCTGCCTGTCTGTCTCTTTCCACCATGTAAGGGTACGTGACAAGATGACCATCTACAAACTGGGAAGTGGGCTCCCACCAGACACCAGATCTGCTGGCACCTTGACTCTGGACTTCCCAGCCTTCAGAACTAGTGAAAAATAGTTTGTTATGGCAACTCCAACTGACTGTGCTTAGTCCTCCCCGAGCCACACTGTTGGTGAAGACAGGCACAGGATCCAAGGCAATAGCCCAGGCCAGTGAGAGACCATCCTGAAGAATTGGTTAGAATCGTTGGGGCAGAAAAGTCCTCTGCTCATGGAGGTGTCTGTCAGCCTTGAGCTCCTAGAGGGGGCAGGCCTTCCAGAGGTGAAGCCATGCAGGCGCCTGCAGATAGAATTGCCCCCAAGGTCAATAACAACTCTCCCAAGGTCATGGTACCCAAAATCCCTCAAGGCTCCTCAGGGATGTGCGGGGCAAGGTCATAGCTGGGCCTTCATGTATCTGCAGATTCAACCAATTACTGACCAAAAGTATTTTTAAAAGAAAATTGTGTTTGTCCTGAGCACGTACAGACATTTTTTTCTTGTCATTATTCCCTAACCAATGCAGCATACCAACTATGTGCATACATTTACATTGTGTGCATTCGGTGTTGTGAGTCAGTTGGAGATGATTTAAAGAGTGGGAGGGTGTGTGTTTGGTTCTGTGCAAATACACCATTTTATAGAATTTGGAATCTGAAGGGGAATCTTGGAACCAATCACCCATGTATACAAAGGGACAACTGTGCGTGTGTGCGAATGTGCTTATTCTGCCTCTATTTTAAATTCTATGTGAGGTTTCCCTGCTGCCCCAGTGGCTCTCAGAGACAGAGTCCTCGAATCTGGAGTGAGGCTGGAGTGTGCATGAGGAGGAAGTCACCAGGCAACTCTAAAGCCTTGGGAGGGTGGATGGGAGGAGGGCCAGGCTGGAGGCAGGAGGCCAGAGGCAGGAGGCCTCTGGAGCTGCAGGGCTCCAGAGGAGGTTTGAGCTGCACTGCTGGTGGAAGTTGAAGGCAGAGTGGGAGATGGGTATTTTGTATCTTTTTATTTGATCAAGGTAAGGCCTACACTCAGGAAAATACATATAGGTATATATGTATACATATAGCCTTCCCTGAGCTTTGGTACTGAGAGTGGTGCAGGGCCTGGCTGCTGATACAATTTTGGGATGCAATACCTGAAGAAACATAAAGGGACAGACTTCAGGGCTGCATGGGGCAGGAAGTCACTTGGTATCATGCTTAAAGATCTCCAAAAATGACTCCTCTATTTTGCCCAATAATTCCAGTTGAATTCACCATAAGGACATATTTCAAAAGAGAAAAAACAGATGTTCATTGCAGTGTTATCTATTCCAAGTACACCTGGAAACTGTATAACTGCCTAATGATAATAGACAGTAAAGGAAATATACTTGCAGCCATTAAAGAAATAGTCATAACCAGTGTGGTAGCACATGTCTGTAGTCTCAGCTACTCAGGAGCCTGCAGCAGGGGGATGACTTAAGCCTAGGAGTTTGGAGCCAGTCTGGGCAGCATAGCAAGACCCCCATCCAGAAAGGAAGAAAGGACTGGTGTGGCTCAAATGGTAGAGTGCCTGCCTAGCAAGTGTGAAGCCCTGAGTCCAAACCTCAATACTTCAAAAAGAAAATCACGTCCATAAGAAAGGAAGAAAGGAAGAGAGGGAAGGGGAGAAGGAAAGGGAGAAAGGCAGAGGAGGGGAAGGGAGGGAAAGGGAAGGAGAAGGGAGGGGAAGGGAAGGGAAGAAATAGAGGGGGAAGGGGAGGGGAGGGGAGGAGAGAGGAGGGGAGAAAATCATAAAGATCACAAGAGAAAGAATAGAATGGAGGCTTAGCAAGGGGTGCTGGGATTGTAATGTCTTTCTTGTTCTTTAGTATTCACACTGACAAAAATGTTTGAGTCACTTACTGACTTCACAACGCACGATGACGTTGTTCATGCACTTTTTAAAAGTTGTCTCAGGGCTTTCGCCCTGAAGTCAGATATCAAAAGAACTGGTTGCCATGGTCCAAGAAAACAGTACTGATGGTGACAAGCAAACTGACTTCTTTGTAAAACTGCAGTCAACACACACGAGTAAGCCCGGCATGGTGGCTCAACCCACTAGCTACTTGGGAGGCAGAGATCAGGAGGAGCATGGGTCAAGGCCAGCTGAGGTACAAAGTTCACAAGACTCCACTTCAACCCCTGTCTGGGTGCAGTGGCAGGCACCTGTCATCCCAGCTATTCAGGGAAGCACAAAAGGAGGATCAGAGTCCAGTCTGGCATAGGCATAAAGCAAGACCCTATCTCCAAAATAACCAAGGCAAAAAGGGTTTGTGGAGTGGCTCAAGTGGCAGAGCATCTGCCAAACAAGCATGAGGCCCTGAGTTCAAACCTCAGTGCCACCAGAAAAAGAAAAACAAAACCACAAATACACACACACACACACCAGTAGACACTGAGCATGGAGAGAGGGTTTGTCTTCATTTACTAACTTATTTATGCCCAGGACTTTTCAAAATATCACCCACAAAAAATAATCCATAGTATCACTAAAAAAAAAATGAGGCGTGCATAGTCCGGGGCCTCGTCGCCATCCATGAGCAGTTTTGGCACAGTGCCCCTCTCAATTATCTTGTGCACAATTCATGAAGAAGCCCTTTCAGCACCTGGCTGGGCACCCAACTCTGAGGAGCCTCCCTGAACAAAGGCCCTAGAGCCATCACTCTTGTGGCCCATGCTGGTCAGATGCTATGGCCCCAGGGACTGGCATTTGGTGGCCATTTTATCTTCTGCCCAGGGTGAGATCACTGAATGATAGTCAGGATGCAGGAGCAGCTTGGAAATACCCAGACCTGCAAGGGAGGTACTAGCTAGACTCAGCAGCAGCTGCTCCGAGGCCCCAGAGTTCCCAAGGGAGCCATTGGAGGGTGGCTGGTGCTGGGTGACCAAGATGCCAAAAACCTGCCAGCATGGCCTTTTATAAATTTGGGAGTATTTGCTGTATCTGAGCCAACAAGGGACAGACGAGATCCTCCTATCCTCTACCTGTAGCCTAAAATTCCAGCTCCCTAATGTGGTCTTCCAGGTTCCATCAAGGTGGCCAGCCTCCAACCCCCACCTCCCACAATGGCCCTTGTGCACCCACCTACGATGTACCCACTTGTCCCTCCCTTCTGGGACCTGCTCACCACAGCTCGGCTCAGTCCCCATCCTCCAACCATGAACGCCTTAGCCAGCTGGGCCCCCCTCCTGGGGTCTGCCCCCCACTTGCCGTCTTTGCCTTGATCAGAGAATAACCAGACACCTTGACTTTCCTTGGGGCCATCTCCTCCTCAAACAGCCCTGGTGTCCCCACATATCAAACTGTCCTTTGCTGGCCAGGAACAGAAAGTAGTCTGAAGTTCAATCCAGCAACTCAGTGACAGGGAAAAAACCAGCTAAAGGAGGGTCCTACAGAGCCTCTGACTTAGTAGTGAGGCCCTGGGTGTTGGGGCTTTGGAAGCTCGTGGTGGTCCTAAAGCATGGACTTGAAGAGTCTGGGGGCTGAGGGGCAGAGGGGGTCCTGCCTGGCCAACTCCGCTCCTGGTGGAAGCACGAGAAGGGGAGGCGGTGAGGTCTGACCTGGTCTTGGGGAGATGAGGCCTGGCAGGCACCTGCCATAGCTGCAGGACACAGCTTCCAGAGGGAAGCACGCAACGCTCCGGTCAGGTGGTTTCTACCTCACCAAGGGGTCAGACCTGCCTACCCCACCCTTGAGGAAGCAACCCAGCAGCCCAGGGTACAAAGGTAAGCAGGGCTTCCCAGGTCCTGGGTCCCTGTCCTGGCCTTTGGGCGGGAAGGAGGTATTGTCTTCTGGCATTTCCTGCTCTGTCAACGCTGAGAGTTCCTAGGACTGGCTTCATCACTGGGGGTCTTGACTCAGCCTCAAGTCAGACCTGACACCTGCCCCCTGATGGGTGGGTCCCCTCCGCATAAATCCACTTGAGTCATATGTGTCCCCGAGGCCAGGCAAGGGATCACCAAGGGAAATCTTTGATGCCACAGATGAAGTCCCTCCTCCAGATGACCCATTCAGGGGGGCAGACACCCTAATAATTAACCACATGAATGAACAAATGAGCAAGTCTGGGCCAGATCAGGACAGCAGTGGGAAGAGCAGTGGACCACAGGAAGACAGGGGCCTGGAGTGAGGCACTTAGCATCAGTTGGGTGTTCAGAAAGCTGGAGGAGGCAGTGCACGCCCCAGTGTTCACCGGAAATGCTGGAATCCACTGAGCAGACATCCCAGATCCATGGGGAAAACCCCACAGAGGCCACAGCTCAGCCACCTGACTCACCTCCTCACAGGGTGCACGGCAGGGGTCCAGGCCATCCTCATTCCCCAGGTAGGGCAGGACTGGAGGCAGTTGGGGCAGAGGGAAGCTGGGATTGCTTGGCTGTCCAGGTGGACCAGGCTCCTTTCTGAGGTGTGATTTTCAATCGGACTGCCATAGAAAGTCCCAGGACCTGTTACTTGGGACATACCCCAGCCAGTGGAATAGAATCTTTGTGAGTCTTTTTTTTGGTGGGGGAGTACTGGGGTTTGAACGCTGGGTCTCACACTTGCTAGGCAGGAGTTCTACCACTTGAGCCACTCCACCAGCCCTTTTCTGGGTTGCGTATTTTCGAGATAGAGTTTCAAGAACTATTTGCCCAGGCTAACTTCGAACTGAGGTCCTCCTGATCTCTGCCTCCTGAGTAACTAGGATTGCGATGCCCAGTTCTCTATGAGTCTTTTTTAAGGTCTCCAGTGGACCTCCCTTATGGAGGCAGCACAGGAAGGCAGCCGATCCTTGCACATAAGCAAAACATCCAGACGTTAGCGTGAGGATTGAGCTAGGTGACTCGGGTAAAGTGTCTGGCACACAGTCTGCACTCTAGGACATGGTGGTGAATGTGGCTGCCCTTCTCCACCCAGAAGACCCTGGGGCTGGAGGCAGCAGCCCCTGGCATGATTTGCACCCCCAATCCTAACCTCTAGCAGCATTGAGAACCTCAGTTTTCCTGTGTGTGAAATGGGGAGACTCACTCCCATTCTTGGGTTGTGGGGGCAGAAGCACGGTACTCTCCCAGGGTGGCCCCAGGGGGAGCCTCTGGCCTCCCATAGTGCATTGCATGGGGATGGATAGCCAAGGCTTAGGGATCCCCTGCAGCTCCACAGCAGCCTTTAGGGACATAAAGGTGACACTACTATAAGAACAGCCACTTTATGCAAAATGACATGAGCAGAAGGTCACCCCAACAGACAGCGTCACAGTATGAGTCTTGCCTACACTGAAGTCTCCAGTGCTCAGATGTCTCAATCCCTGACCTAATGTTTACCAGTGAACTCAACCACCATGGGTAGTGGTGACAGGGAAGCCACCAAGAGAGACAAACCCAGGTCTCCAGGACTCACCCTCAGTGTGACAGCCATCAGAAGGGCTGCTTCTGAGAAGCCTGAGGTAGGGCCTCACCATGACCCTCCATCTGGGGTTGGCTTCTGCTCTGCTGTGGCCTGAGATCAATGCTTGAGAAAGATCTAGAATCCCAGGACCAGGTGGGGAAGACTCCAGACTCTCTACCTCCTGGTTTCTATGGAGCTCACACAGGAGTCACTTCCCCTCCGTACTGCACCTCCCCAGGGAGAGCCACTGGCTCTCTGGAGGGGCTTAGAGGGAGAGGGGAAGTTTGGATTTTCTGAAGCCCTGACTCCCACCCTCAGTCCTCTGCTCCGTCCAGGCATCGCCCTAGAGCTGCACAAACACAGCTTGGCTTCCTGAAGGGAAGGGCAAGTGTCCCTCTGTCTCTCCCTCTCCAAAGCCTGTCCTCTCCCACCACCACCCTCATAGATGGAGAACAGCTGCCATGGCAGGTGGATGAACCACTTCCCTGTTCCACCCCTAAGTTCCCGGGCTGTCTTGGGAAGGAACTGGAATGAAGGCTGAAAGGCCATGGGCCTCGAGTCTGCTGGCCGGCTTGCATGCGCTCCACGAAGCCAGGAAGGCGAGGCCAGACTCCAGGGCACCTGAGGTCAGGGCTGCCACCTGCAGGAACCCCCATCCAGGTGTGGGTCCCAGGACTGTTGTGTGGTTGAGGAAGCTGGGATGTCCTCCCTAAGGTCCCTGTGGGCTCCACCTCTTCAAGATCATCTGACCAGCCCTTTGCAAACTTTTGTTCAACTTTTCCCCTCAAAGACCTGGACATTCATCCTGATAAACCTTCAAGAGGACAGGAGGGGGCATGGGACACCCACTTGTTCTGACAGCCACGTGGAGGACATGAACCAACTGTGGTCAGTCTAGTGTCCAAATGCCCAGGTCTGCAGGTGAGGAGACGAGGCCCTGGAGGTGGTGCATGCCGAGGCGGACGTGAGCTGGTCCCCGGCTGCACTGGCCTGTTGCCCCACCCTGCCTCATTTCACACTGGAATTCCATTCACAAGGCTTCTGCAGACCGCCTGAACTCCAGTGCTGACCATATTTCTGCCCTGACAGCCAGCCCCTCCTCCCTGCAATAGCACGTAAGTTTCCCCTTGGAGGAGCTGACTTTGAACTTGCACAGAACAAAGACTCCCTTTATGACTTGCTTTTGGGAAGGGAGGGGGGAGGGTTGCATAAATTATATGAGAACTAGCAATCCGGGTTCTATTTTGTAACCTCTCTTGTGAATACGAAATAAAAACCACTTGATTTTGAAAACTACAGTAGAGCCAAGTTTCTCCGCCTGGACACAGAGGCCCTGGCCCCATGGGACAGTGGCTGTGGTATCGGGGAAGCCAGGCCAAGTGTGGGTGCATCGGGATGCACAGCCCAGGCGAGTTATCATAAAATATCACATGAACCTATTTTTTTCCCAGCCACAGGAAGTCCAATTTGTGTACAAAGAAAGTCATTTCTTTACCACTCAAGGCTGGGGAGAAATGGCCTGCTCCCCTCCTTCCTCCTGCTGTTCTCAACCATGCGTGTCTTCCTGTGTTTCCCTCCGGCCTCTTCTGCCAACACGCCAGGCAGAAGGACCGGCCCAGGGGCCCCTACAGCAGCTGGGGGAGTTACAGCTCTCTCTCCACCTCCCTGTGTGACCCAGCCACAGGCTGGCTTGCCCAGTTTCTCTCTTCTCTGACAAATCCCATGTCACTGATCCAGTCACTCTCTACCCCGCCCTCAGCTCCAGGCAGTGTGGCTTGGTCTCTTGTCTGCCCTGCAGTTGACATCTGTAATTGAGGATGTAATTCATCCTTGTGCCCCAGCACCTGACCCAGACCTGGCACAACCCATGGATAGATGGATAGATGAGCAGGTTCACATATTTCTTATCCCCTTCACCAAGGCCCTGGGTTCAATCCCCAGTACCACAAGCAAATGAAAACAAACAAACAAACAAACAAACAAAACTGGATTCTTCAAGACACTCTCAGGTATTTTTCTATAAAAGGAAAAAAAAAAGGAAGTTTATAGTGGAGACTATGGGTTCATATAACTGAGATGTCTGAGTAGATTGCTTTAGGTATGGCTTGATCCAGGGCCTCTTTCTGTCTCAGCCTTATCATAGACAGGTCTCCCCTCTATAAGAGGAACTAAAAAGATACCACCTGTTAGCTTAGGAATCCTATTGAAAACCAGCTCCTCTGTCCCCTGCTTAGTCCCCATAGCTTGGCAAGGTAAATGCTCTGTTCCACCAAGCCCAGGGAGTCTGGAGGTGGGATCTTTTCTAAGCAAAGTAATTTGGCAACTTTTGTGATTCAGAGATCAATGGACTTGTCCACTGTGCCTGGACCTTCGAATGGAATATTCTGTATCTCCTTTATTAATTTACACATTGCCTACTTCCAAAAGCAATCCAAGGCTCCAGCCTAAACTTGGCCTTGCTTGGAATCCTTCCTAAAAGGTTCCACACAACTATGGCTTCCATGGTTGTGTGCACATGGAGGAGCTGAGTCTGGGAGAAGTGAAGTGACTGCCCAAAGCCACCAGCAAGTGAGGTCTCTGTCCCTGGCATGTCATCACCAAGACCAGCTGTAGCGCTCCTTTCCCTTTCACTGACCAAACATAAGGAACAAACCAAACATAAGTGCTACTGCTTGAGCTGCCTCTGCTGCACGGCTATCCTTCCTTAGCTCCTCTGCACTGAGGGAGGCAAATCCTGGGGCTCCAGGTCCCAGGGGAGGGCTTAGGGTACCATGGTTATCTTTGCTACTACTGTTCTAGCTTGTAAATAAAACTGTATCTAAATCCATCCACCCATCTGTCCAACCATCCACCCACCCACCCATCCATCTGTCCACCCACATACCCATCCATCCATCCATCCATCCATCCATCCACCCATCCATCCATCCATCCATGTGTATGAACGTGTGTGTACACCAATGTAAATGCTAGCTAGAACCAAATGCAAAGGGCTCATACTTCCTCTGAAATCCACATTACAGATTAGGAAAACTTGGTGCTTTAGTCTGTTTAGAAGGCTGTGACAAAATATCTTAAGCTGGTTAAGATGTAAAGAACAGAAATGTACTCTATTATACATAGTTCTGGAGACTGGAAGGCCAAGATCAAGGTGGCTCAGTGTCTCATGAGTGTCCAGTGTCTGTTTCCAATATGGTCCCTATTGCTGTGCCTTTCTAAGGAGATGAACTGCAATCTCACCTGGCACCAGGAAGGGATGAAGTAACCGTGCACTAGTCCCATCCTTGGGGGCTCTGCCCTCATGACCTAATCATCTCCCAAAGGCCATGCCTCCTAGTCCCATCACCTTAGCAAATCTAGGAATTTAGGGGAGATACTCAGACCATAGCAGAGGGCAATGGGCAAAGCCAAGGGTATCAGCCAGTAGGTGTTGAGGCCCTGACCAGGAGGCCAGAGAGTCAGTGGGACTCACACCTCTCTGTGGCCTTATTCACTCTGCTGGCGCTGAGAGAGGCTGGATGTGGTGAGGGAGAACAGGATGTCAGAGCTGTCAATCAACTCAGGAGGTGGGGCTTGTGCCCCAGCCTGTCAGTCATTCTCTGGTGAGGGTTGGGCATCCTTCTGTCTGGCCGTCCTTCATGGGAACCTGGCTGTCCAGCTGCCTGACCTCCATTCTCTGGCCCCCAGGGAGGTCAAGGGCAGAGAAAGCCAGCAGGACTCCAAGATCTTAGCAGCCAGTGGCAAAATTAGCCCTGAAGGGCCTAGGTCAGGCCTGTAGGAGTCTGCAGGCAGGGAATGAGGACTGTCCTTCAATGAAACCTCCCATTCTGGGGCAAAGGACAAGGACATCATGAGATTTCACCCACCTTCGCTCTGGCAAAAGCGCTTCCTCTCCTGAGCCCCTTGGCCTCTCCCTGCTCTGAACACATGACTCCCTGCCCCACACTGGCCTCTGTCCCTCACCCCAGTCCTGACCCAACTCTTCCCTGGCCAAGGTCCCAAGTGTGGGGCTCTGCCCAAGAACCTGAATGCAGGCCTCGCACTAACATAGACCCTAACTTCACTCCTTGGTGCTCTTTCCTGGGGATGGGGACTGAGTGAGGGGGTGGACAGGCTGGCGTTCTATCAAAGCAGAGCATCAATGGCACCACCATCAAGTGCTGTGCAAACACACGGTCCTCATAGTTAAGTAAGAGGAGCCGGGCATGGTGTCCACTCTTGGAATCCCATCTACTCAGGAGCTAGTGGCAGGAAGATGGCAAGTTTGAGGTCAGCCCAGGTTAGCTGGAGACCCTATCTCAAAAACAAAATAAAAACAAAAGGACTGGGGTGCGGCTCAAGTAATAGAGCACTTGCCTAGGAAGCCAGGGGGCCCTGAAGGCCCAGTTGGTTGAGCCCAAGACAGAGCAAAGTGTCACCAATGTCACCCACCACATTAACTTACTCTTGTCAGCCTGAAGTTCATTCTTCTTTTCGTTTTGTTTCTAGTTTGCAAATGAGCATTGGTTATATGGGTTGATGGCAGCTGTAAGTATGATAGCTGTGCCTAATTTCATGGTTTTATGTATTTAAGTAACAGTAAAATAAAAATAATTAAATCAACACTTCAATCCAAGAGAAACTTGCCCTCTAAAATGGTGGTAGAGGTGACATTCTGCACTATTAGGGGTTGAGGAACACTGTTGTAACTCCTTAGAGGTGTCGCTGGCCAAAAATAAGCAACTTAATCAGGAGGTGGCCCAGAGGAAAATGTAGACGACCCTGGGTTCTGAGCTCTGAGCTGGGAAAGGGACAGGCCCTTCTGAGCCACTTGTCACATTTGAAACGGGAGCTGTCACATTTGAGGCAGCTGTCACACATGGTGTAGTAGGCATCTCTCTCCCTTCCCAGCATCCCTAGACCCAGGCAGGCCTGCTTCACATCTAAGAACAACAACCTTGACCAAGGAGAGCCCTTCCTCAGTGAGCCAGGCCTAACCACAAGCCAGACAGGAGGAGGTCTGGCTGGGGCTTCAGGGCAGTGTCCCCAGGAGGGTGGGCACCCATGGCTACGTCCTCATGTCCTCCAACTCCAGCATAGACAGAAGTGCTCACCCCTCACTTCTGGAGCCAGCTCAGTCTGGGGCGAGTGGAAAGGTGACTGGGTGGTGCACCCCAAGTCCTGCAGACAATGGAAAGTGCACAGCCAGACCAGCTAGCAGCATCACACAAGCCTCTCAGAGCTGCCAGGGCATGCTGGCCCAAGGTCAGGGAGGACAATGAGTGCCGAGGTGAGGCCCAGGCCTCTAGTCCTGGCCTCCACGCTGGCCAGCCTTGAAGAAGCCCAGTGTGAGGTGGCTCAGTTGGCACAGGTGACTGAGAAAGCTGAAGGGGCAGGGCTACAGGCATCCAGTCAGAAGTTGTGGTCACCAGTCTGCTGGCTGCAGGGTGGCCCACCACTAACAGACTAACCACTAGCCCTGGATATGGAGACACGAGGTCCACAGTCCGCCCAGCAGGCACGCTAGAATTTCCTGACAGAGTGAAGCTCTGATTTATTTTTTACTTTTCAGAATTGCCTCCACCAAAATGAAGACTGCATTTAACCAGCAGCCACTAAACATAAATATTTAAATGTGCCCACCACATTTGGGCAGCCGAGCCAGGCCACACTGGGCCTTAGAGGTATGTGGACAGTGACACCCTCCTGATTTCAGCAGCCCCAGCACCAGAGGCCAAGGGAGGGGACCAGCCCTAACATCCGCACACTTTCTTATTTCCCAGAATCTGGGGAAACAGCCACTGATTAGACAAGAACCAAACTGGAAGTAAAAGGAAGAAACTGCTACTCCAAAGAGGCCTCCAGGAGAGAGGGGTGCAAGAGTCACCCCGAATGTTTGCTGTGCTGTGGCTGGCTCTGGGTGTGCAAGCCCCACTGAGACACCGATTCCAGTGCCCTAGACATGACCAAGGTTAGACCCCACAGCCAGCAGGGGGCCCAAGGGCAGGGAAGGCAGGGGCCTCCAGTTGGGAGGAAGTTAGCCTGGAGCGAGAAGTATCCTCACTTCACCAGGGCCCCTCTGCTGCTCCCCAGCCCTGAGATACCCAAATGCAGCTGCTATTGTAAGAAGGCTGGTGGCCGGGGGCAGGATGGACAGCAAAGGATCTGATTTGAGACAGAGACAAGACAGACAGCAACAGAGATGGAAGAAGTCAGCAGAGAGAGGGGATAGAAGAGAGTCACAGAGGCTGGGTGTGGTGGCTCATGCCTACAATCCTAACTACTTGGGAGGCAGAGATCAGGAGAATGGCCATTTGAGGCCAGTCTGGGCAAAAAGTTAGTGAGACCCTGTCTCAAAAAACAAACCAGGTGTGGTAGTATAAGTCTGTAATCCCAACTATGCAGAATTTGACCAATCCCAAAAGAGACATATTTTAAATAACCCAATAGGAAATCTAGGTGATGTCCTGGAAAAGAATGGACACCCCATAGTACTCAGCCAATGAGGAGCCAGGGGAGGGACTTGAGCACTAGACAATATAATAATTATCATAACTACTTCCGGTGTCTCTGCTGGCCAGGCACCTGACCTTGCAAGGTCGCCATTACAGGCTTGTTTCACTGCAGTCCATGTGTCTCTGAGTCTAGTTTTTGGCGGTACTGGGGCTTGAACTCAGGGTCTTCACCTTGAGCCACTCCACCAGCCCTTTTTGTGATGGGCATTCTCAAGATAGGGTTGCACGAACTATTTGCTGGGGCTGGCTTCGAACCATAATCCTCCTGACCTCTGCCTTCTGAGTAGCTAGGGTTACAGGTGTGAGCCACGGGGTGTCTGAGTTCTGAGTCCATTCTTTGAGTTTGGACAGGTGACCGTATTTTTCACATGGACTTCCCCCATAAATGTTCCACTACCTCCCAGTAGCACCATGTGCTGGGACCAAGCCTTCAACACATGGGCAACAGGGCGAGGCCCACAAGCACCTGAGCTCAGAGCATGACAGCTCCCATAGAGCAGGGGACAGGTTCCGGGGCCAACAGCAGCCCTGCACCTCGCCATGGTGACACCTTTGAACTACTGAGTTGGGGGGGGTGGTCACTGGGACCTGGGCCCCAGCACAGCCAGGGGAGCCAGCCTGCTGCAGTACTCCCAAGCTCCACCAGGCTGGGGCTGGGTAGCCAGGAAGAAGGGGACTCTGAGACAGGTCCTCAGCCCACCCAGGGGGGACTAGCTAAGGCTGTCAGGGCAGCACCAGCTCATGGCACTCGGAGATGAGGTCTTCCAGACACCCCTGAGCTAGCTGGGGTGGCCTTGTTTTCTGTCCCCTCCCACCCTTTGGAATGATCTAGAGAGAATAAGAGTGGTGGGAAGTGCCACCACTCTCCATTCCATAATATATTATAGCCTAATAAAATCCTGTTACAATATAGTACTGTATCACTATCTCACCATATAACCGCTTTACAAATTCCATCCCATTTGCTGTTCCCATTTGATCCTCAAGCCCGGCCCTCGAGGATCTGTGTGCCGCTTCTCAGATGCGCCACCCCTCCTCCTGCTTTAAATCCTCTACCCATGACACTTTCCCTCACTTTGTTCAGGTAACCAGTAAATGCTCCTTTCTCTTACAATACTTACTTTACAGCCATGTGTGGCTCTCCAGGGCAATTTCCTGGTTCTTAGGAAACACTCACTGGTGTGTTGAGAGACTGCAGTGAATCAGAACAGTCAGGAATTCTTTGCACAGCCTCACATCTCCTCCCATCAAGAGGTGCTGTTTTGTTTCTCTGCCCTGTTAATCTTGCTTTCATCAGTAGAACGTGGCACGGATTACACCAGGGGCCTTCTGCTCTCTGCTTAGGAACCCACGTCCCTGTGAGGGAGTCCATGCCAGCCTACTGGAGAACCAAAGTGCCAGTCAACAGCACCAATGCCCCAATGACTCCTGGGAGAAGAGGGAGCAGGAAGACCCCTGAGGAGAGTCATAAACTTCAGGAGGACTTGTTAGTAAGGGACATCTAACTGAAACCAGAGGCAAGCTCTGCCACTTGTTCCTCTTTTTAGTGTTACTGGGGTTTTGAACTCGGGGATTTGCACTTGCTAGGCAAGTGCTTTACTACTTAAGCCACATTCCCAGCCCTTTTTGCTTTAGTTGTTTTTCAGGTGGGGTCTCACACTTTTTGCCCAGGGTCAGCCTCAGACTGTAATCATCCTACTTAGGCCTCCTGCATAGCCTGGATTACAGACATGTAACACTGTACCCAGTTTGTTCTTTGAAATAGGGTCCCTCAAATCTCAATCCTATTTCCATCTCCCAAGTAACTTGGATTACAGAAGTGAACCACCATTCCCAACTTTTTAACTTCTAAAAGTAACACCAAACTGTTTTTCCAAATGGCTGCACCGTTTTATATTCCCACCAGCAGTGCATAAGGACTTCAGTTTCTTCACACTCTCACTAGCACTTACTAACAGCCTTTTAAAAATTATAGTCATTCTGTAGGTGTGAAGTGACACTTCACTGTGGTTTTGATCCACCTGTAGTGGCCTGTCATGTGCTGCTTAGCATTTGTAATCACCTTTGGAGAAATGTCTATTCAAGTCCTTTAGCTACTTTAAAAATGAATTATTTGTCTTTGATTTGGAGTTTTAAGAATCCTTCATATATTCTAGAAACAAGTCCCTTATCCGATTATGATTTAGAAATATTTTATCTCACTTTGTGGTTTGTCCTTTCACTTTCTTGATGACATCCTCAAAAGCACAAAAGGGTTTGATTTTGATGAACCAATTGCTGTCTTTTAAAAAAAATTTTCTCACTTGTGGTATCATATCTAGGAAGTCCACTGCCTATGCCAACATCAAGAAGATGTATGCTGCTTGCTTTTAAGAGCTTTTCAGTTTTAGCTTTTACATTTAGGTCTTCGATCCATTTTATATTATTTATTTTCTTGAGACATGACTTCACTATGTAGCCCAGGCTGGCAAAACAGTGCTCCCACATAAGAGCGAAAGAAGAACTTAAACCCAAATAAGAACTTAATAGTCAGGTAGATGAATAAATTGAAGTAACTCAGAGGCCAGGCCTGGTAGCTCACACCAGTGTCCCAGCCACTTTGGAGGCAGAAATCAGGAACATCCAGGTTCAAGGCCAGTGAGGCAAAAAGTTCCCAAGACCCCATCTCAACAAATAAAAGCTGAATGTGGTGGTGCACATCTGTCATCCAGCTCTGAGGGGATTGTAAATAGTAGGACCATGGTCCAGGCCAGCCTGGGCATAAATGGGAGACCTCATCCCCAAAATTACTAAAGCAAAAACAGCTGGCAAGTGCAAGGCACTGAGTTCAAACCCCAGGGCTGCCAAAAAAAAAAAAAGTAACTCAGCGTTCATGTTTTCAATCTCTGTGCTCTTGTTCTTTCAAACTCACTGTCTAAATGCAGGAATTCCCAGAATCCTGGGGTGGGGTGGGGTGCTGAATTATCCCCCAAATTACTCAGATCTCTCACGATCCCCCAAATTACTCAGGTCTCTCACAACTTACTTTTGAAAGGCACACTTCTCGACCCACTCTCTATTCAGAAGTTCTCCAAATTAAATTTCATGTAGATGACAAAGTTTATTAAGAGATAAGAAATAAGGCCTTGCAACTCAGCTTCCAAGTGCATTTGGAGTCAAATTAAATGACACATTCTCATTATTTGTGCCCAGTTGGGTGAAACCAAGAAAATCCAACTTCCTACAGCTTCTGCTCCTGTCCTACAACTTAACAGGGCTTGAGGCTACAGATGGCCTCGCCAGGGCCCAGGAGAAGCCAGACTCTCAAAGACTCTAAGGAGTGACCTTGTCCTTCCTGGCTCAGGCACATGTTGTGGCCGAGGCGATGGGACTTAACGAGCCTCCTGAGTGCCCATTTTCTCATTTTATTTTTAAAATTATTTCTCAGCACCCCACAGCTCATTAAAATCCTTCTGCATAGTCTGGGTGGGGCACAGGCCTGAGAAAAATGGATATCTGCCTTAAAAAAATGTGGTTCCAGGTTTCCACTTTAGATCAGCTGGGGCTTAGCTATACAAATCAGAAGCTACTCTATCAACTTTAAGTAAGAAGGGGTTTAGACAGAACTGTGAGGAGTTGACAGTTCTGAAATAAGGGAGACCAGGCCTGGCAAGGCTTGTTGGAGGGATGCCCAGAAGAAGACCAGGGGACCAGTGTGGCCTGGAGCTGCTACCTGGGCTCCATCAGTCAGCTGGGGGTAGGGGATGCCGAGATCCCCTCTGTACCTCCTGTATGACCCCTCAGATGGGCTCGGTGGACCGTGGAACACTATCTCTGATTTGCTTGCTACAGAAACATCCAAGATCACCAGGGAGAGGGACTTGACCCTGAATGGAAGTGGTGTGCAATGGACTGGCAAAACTGGGGTTGTGCTGGATGGAGCCAGCTCACCCCAGGGAGAGCCAGTCCAGGACCTCATCCAGTGACATCATGTGACCAGCACGATTGAAATCCTTCAACTGTGGGGGACACAGTCACAGTATTTCCACCAGAGAAATTAGCATGTGACATGTGTCAGGACTCGTTTTTTTCACTTATTTTTTGAGTGGTGTGTTTGCAAGCACACCACTGGGCAGAACCCAGGTGATACCTTGAACTCCAGTAGCAAGGGAAGCAGGATATGACGTCACTCACCTTCTAGACTTGGATAAAACTTGGACAGAGGGTGGAAAGGATGCTGGCATCCACACACACACTTCCAGGACACGTGGGACCCGACAGATGTGCGGAAGTCACATTTCTGAACACAGTTTACACTTGAGCACATGTCAAAGTTTATTAACCCTCAAGCCAGTGAATGAGGGCAAGGTGATAAAACAGTGGGTTGGTTCAAAGAGGGCTTGGAAATTGTTGATTCCTAGCTACAGGGGCTGGGTGGGGGGTTGCTTGCGTAAGCAGCTAATTAAGAAAAGGGACAGCTAATGAGGTCAAGATTACAGCTTCATTTACGTGGTCATTACAACGTCATTTCCCCATCAGCTGGAACAACTGGGATTTGAGGCATGACAATCTTGGAGGCAGGTTCTGGAAAGGCCAACCATTCATCAGAAATAATAAGAAACACATCCAAGACAGACTACATCTGTTGCCATTAATTAGACAGACAAAGCTACTCGGTTTCATGCCCTAACAGGGCTGGGTGGGAGCCCAGCATCTCCAAAGGCAGCCAGCACCCCAAGGGGAGGTCACAGCAAAACCTCATGGGAACCAGGACCTGGTCAGTCTCTCCTGTGCTCAAGTTCTGGTCCAATGGAACTGAGCCCCCAGGTCACTTAACCCTATAAGATGTGGAAGCAAGTTGCTGTGTACCACCTGCCCACATCCATGTACTAAAGCCCTAGCCCCCAGTGTGACTGGATTTGAAGACAGGAAGTAAATGCAGGTTAGCTGAGGTTATTGGGGGGTGGGTGGCTGGTTCTACATGGCTGGTGTTCTTATAAGAAGAGGACTCCACCTCCCAGCCTTGTGAGGACACAGAGAGAAGGGCAGGCCATCTGCAAGCCAGGAAGAGAGTCTTCACCAGAAAGCAACCCTGATGGCACCTTGACCTTGGACTCCCAGCCTCCAGAACTGAGAGGAAATAAATGTCTGTTGTTTAAGTCATTCAGCAGGTGGGATTTGTCATAAGGTAAATGTTCATTAGTAGAAAACTGGTGAGACTAAAGAGGTAATCACAGAACGGGAGATGTTCATACATCGCACATCAGATAAGGGATTCATATCCATTATACATAGAGAACTCCTGAAACTCTACAGCAAGAAAAATTAACAACCTGACTCAAAAGCGAGCAAAGACTTGAATAGCTGCTTCTCCAAAGAAGACATATAAGCATGAGGAAAGATGTTCAGCCCAGGCAGGGAACAGGAGAAAGCAAACCAAGTCACAAGGAGATGCCACCTCACACCCATCAGCATGGCCACTGTAAAAACGCCAAGACATAGGTGTCCTGAGGACTTGCAGAAGTTGAAACTCTTGCATAGTGTTGGAGGGACAGTGCTGCTCTGTGGAAAACTGCATAGCAGTTCCTGAAAAAGTTTTAAAAAGTTAAGATAATTACCCTTTGATTCAGTCATTCCACCACTGGGCATGTATGTAAAAGAATCAAAAGCAGGGTGTCAGAGAGAAATGTGGACCCCATGCTAACAGCAAAATGGTGGAAATTCCATCCACCATTAAAACCAAAGAGGCAGTTCTGTGCACAAGGAAGGATCTCTGTAACTTGTTAAACCAGAAAAAGAAAAGCATCAGTTGTTACAGGTGGTATGGGGCCTTTCTGCTTGAAAGTATCCAGTGGAATCTGCAACCGCGAGGACCAGGTAAAAATATCTGTACAAGGAGATCGCCCTGGTTATGTTTAACCCAAGAAGCAGCCCAAGCACCCATAAGTGGATGAATGGATAAACAAAATGTGACCCAACACATACAGAGAATATTACTTAGCCCTAAAAAAGGAAGGAAATTCTGACACGTGGGCCATAGATGGATCTTGAAGACTTTGTGCTAAATATAGAAGCCAGTCATAAAACAGCAAATCCTGTTGGAGTCTACTCTTAGGAGGTACCTGGAGTAGTCAGAATCATAGGGTCAGAAAGCAGAGTGGTGGTTTCCAGGAGATAGAATAGGGGATGTGTTTAATGGGTGCAGAGTCTCACTTTTACAAGATAAAAAAGTTCTGGAGATGGGTGATTGTGAAGGTCACATGACAGTGTGAACGCTCTTGATATCACTGAACTGTACACTTCAAGTGGTTAAAGTAGTAAATTTTGTTATGTGCATTTTATCCCAATAAAAATTCAAACAGAGAGTTTGTTAAGTAGATGCAAGTGCATCTATTCAAGGCTACATTCTGTCACCAGTGGGTGGCCTCAGAAGACCCTGGTCAACAGATCTCAGCTCCTTAGTGTCCTAAACATAAGAGTTTAGCAGAGCCACACAGATTGCAAAGCAGCTGCAAAGTTTCATTGACGGTGAGTGAAAGTACACTCCCCAAGGAAAGGGGGAGTGGGCTCTGAGTGAGGTGACTTAGGAGTAGCGCCTCCAGCTTAAGAGCACTGGTGCCTTGGTTTGGACGAGTGTTAATACACTACAAGGTGGGAGCAATGGGAGGAAATTTGGGTGGTACTTAGGAGTGGCTTCTGGTGATTGACGGATGGACTGCAGGTGTGAACTCACTCTGTAATGAGATGCAGTCTGTAGTCATTAGGCTATACTTAGGGGCCCTTGTGCATGTGCCCCAGTTTGGATCCAGAAGAAGATGCTACTTCAAAAGGGGCATTTTGAGGCTGTTCTGGGTGGAGCTAAAGCACCTATTTCCCATGACCTGGCTTGGGTACTTTCCCTGAATTTCTTGCCTTAGTACCACGTGTGACAGTCCCATTCCTCCCTTCCTCCCTTCCTCCCTCCCTCTCTCCCTCCCTTCCTTCCTTCCTTCCTTCTTGCCTGCCTGCCTGCCTGCAGTACTGAGGACTCATACTTGCTAGGCAGGCACTCTACCACATAAGCCATGGCCCCAGTACTTTTTGCTTTAGTTATCTTTCAGATAGGGTCTCAAGATTTTTAGCTGGGGCCAGCCTCAGACCATAATCCTCCTACATATGTCTCCATCATAGCTGGAATCACAGGCATGCACCACCACACCCAGCTTATTGATCAAGATTGGGTCTTGATAACTTTTTGCCCTGGCTGGTCTTAAATAACAATCCTCCTGATCTCCCTCTCCAGAGTAGCTGGGATCACTTCACCTACCCACTACCACTAAAAAGGTTTATATTGCTTTAAAAGGGCTTCCTGGCACTGAAAGAGAGGGGCCACCTCATATCCGGTACACAGCTCTTAACACTGCTCAAAGGAAGAAGCTCACTGGATTCAATCACCAGAGATCCAGATTGTTCTGCCCCTCTAGGCATCTGGGTGATTTTACTGTCTGCTTTTCCAGTCCTAAGGACCAGCAAGGTGCCCAGAAGATGGGGACAAGGCTCCTCACCCAAGATGGCCCTTCCCCAGAAGGAAAAGTGGTAGGCATATGTGTGCCAGGAGACTCCAGCTCCCAGGAGAGCAGGGGCAAGGCATTGGGCTCTCTGAGCAGTAGGTCTCCTCTGAGGGGTTTTTCACTTGTGCAACCACCACAGTGTCCACAGGGGGATCTGCAGGCCCCTGTGACTATCCCAGCCCTCGGTGACCTCTCTCTCCACGGGCTCAGCCTCCACGTGCCATTCTGGCTTGACCCAGTTCCTCTCTGATGGTGGCAGACAGTCTCTGCTTCCCTCCTGTCTTCTGCATTATTGACCTTCTGTAAAGGAGAGCTTCCCCAGCCCCCCCCAACTCTGCATGGAGAAGTGCAAAATGTCATGCTCCCCTCCATTGGTGGGGAGCCACCAATGCCTCTTTGACTTTTCTTGTCCTATCACATGGGCCCAGTCTTCTGTCTACATGATACTTTACGCTCAGTTACAGGAGTGATGTATCTTGATGCCCCAATTTCCCCAGAAATCTCTGAGTATTTCTCACACAAACTCTTCAGACCCACTCAAACTGTCACTGCTCCAAACCTAGGACAATACAAGGTCCTTTGAGTGGGGTTGGAACTTCGAACCCAGGATCTGGCTCTCACAGTGATCTCTGCTGCCAGGAGACCCCCTTCAGCTGGCAGAAGAAAGGCCCAACATCCAGAGAGAAGGTGGGAGCCCACCAGGTCCCATAGCAGCTGGGGCAGAGTGGAGCTAGCCTCCGAGACTCCTGCCTCCCTGTGCAGACTCTGGGGCAGGGAGCAGTTTCCAGTTGTTCCCTTCTAGCTCATGGTGCTCCAAGGGAGGCCTCATCACCTTTTAATAAACTGGGCCTGACCCTGCTGTCAGGGCCCTAAACCCAAGGTGGGTAATTTCTAGAGTACTAGGAGAGGTCAGGCACAGAAGAGCTCCCCACTCACTAACTGATGTCTAAAATCCCACTCCCTTCATTCCTAAACACAGAGATCCATATACAACCTCCCTGAGGGTTCCACTTTACTTGTTCACGTGTCCTAAAACCAGCTACCACTGATGTCATGGACGTAAGCCTGAGGCCCTTGGGCCTTGAGAGTAGAGGGAGGGGCCGCCCTGAATGGGGGAAGTCTGGGGACCCATATAGACTTTTGAAACATTACAAACACATGTCACAACCTGGCAGCTCCAGTCCTCTGCCCACCCACTCACTGTTCCAGGAAAAAGTACATCACCTCCTACAATCTCCAGACCCCGGGAACTCCTGGGACTAGCTCAGAACCCCCAGCTTCTACGGGGACACAGGGGCCTTTATGCTGAAATACGGTGAGCCTCGCAATGGCTGATAAGGAAACACATGTGTTCCCTTTTCCCTCCTAACTCCTGTGGTCTCCAGGGCCCAACAAGGTCCAAACGGAAATGTTATTGCCAGAATTAGAGACATGGAGTGAAAACATAAACCCAGTCAAAAGTGGCAGTAGGCAGAGAGATAAAGAGAGAGAGAGAGAGAGAGAGAGAGAGAGTGCTGCCCCCCACCTGTCCTGACCCCATGGGATTCAAATACGTTTGGGCCAATAAACATTCACCGCATTAATAGAAGGATACAAGTTGAGAAATAAAGGTCTGTGGCCAACCCACAGTGGGCTATTTCTGTTGGTGTTAGGGTAATGCATTACTCCCCTCTTATCCAAGGTGTCACTTTCCCAAGTTTCAGTCACTGTGGTCAACCTCAGTCTGAAAATAGAAAATGAAAAAACTCCAGGAATAAATAATGCATTAATTTTAAATCACATGTCATTCTCAGGTGACATGATGAAATCTCCACTGCCCCACCCCAGCCCTCCTGGGAAGTAAACAGTCCCTTTGTCCAGTGTATCCATGCTGTATGTACTACCTACCTGTTAATCACTTAGTAGTCATCTTGATTAGCAGATTAACTGTTGCAGTATGGTAAAGCTGTGTTCAGGTAACCGTAAGAGTACAGAGGCTTGCAATTTTATTTCAGTATGTCATAATTGTTCTGTTTTATTAGTTATTGTTAATAACTTACTTCTCCTAATTTATAAGTTAAGTTTTATCACAGGTATATATGTGTAGCTGCAGTTTAGTAGTAGACACCCCCTGGGGTTCTTAGAACACATCCCTTGTGAATAAGAGACTATTATATTTTGACATATTAGCAAAGTGCTTTTTTTTTCACTTTGGGGATTTTTTTGTACTTTATGCTATCCTGTCACAGGCAGACAGTTATTTTAGACTTGCTATTCTCGGGTAGGGGCAATACAGTGGTGAACAGAGCATGTGCTTGTACACTGAATTTTCACAAGTGCCCACCGAGACCAGGAAGAGAAACTACACTAAGAGCTGAGGCTTGACTTCAAGAGCCTGGCTTTTCCAGAGATAAACGTTCTTGGTTTTTGTTTGGGTTTTGGTCAAAAGAAGCTCAAAGGACACAGTTCAACCCATAAATGGGAAAATGCAGAAGCAGTATGCATAGCCGGTGTCCTACCATAAGACAGCTTGTCCCCAGCTGGAGGAGGGGCTGACTAGGAAGCAGCAGAGGCAGACACTATCTGAAAACTGGCCTTAGCCTCTCAGGCCCATTCAAGGCTGTGTGCTGGACAGAGAACAAAGGAGCCCAGGAGCTAACAGGGGCGAGTCAGACATGGAAGTTTGGTCCCACTGTTTGCTCACCATGGCCGGGGAATTGTTGTGCTTAAAGCTGGATGCCTCCAGCTATTCCTCCATCATCCACACACTGTCCCCTGGTCTCACAGCTGGATGTATGCTCTAGCCATCTCCTGTGTGCTCCAAGCAGCAAGCCATTAGAGAGGGGACAAAGGTCAAAGAAGGTCATGCCTTAGGGACTGTTTTCCAACTACATCCTGCTTTCATCCTTGGTGAAATGAGGTCACCTGGAAACATCTTTAGAGACACTGGTGCCCAGCTCAGAGCCAGGAGTTCTGAGATTCCACGATGTGACATGGGGCAGGTCACCAGCAGTCTCCTCAAAACATGTCCAAGTGTGAGACAACACTCTGAGCAACCCCACAAAGCTCCTGCCCCTGTGAGTCAGGGGGAGGCACTTGAAACTGCCCCCCGCCATGGCTCTGCCCACCAATGTCACTGCTCATGATGACCCTTCCGGACTCTATCTTGAGTTCTCAGGTTTAGGAGTCATGACCTCTTTGTCCCGGTATGCTACCTTGGTTGAGGCTATTTTTTAAAAACATGAGCTAACCCGGGACACCAAAGCTGTATAACCCAACCAATATGGTAGCCATTACTCATCTGCAGCAGCTGACATATGGATTTAAATTGACTAAAACTAAAAATTAAGTCTGTTCCTCTATCACTGTAGCCACACTTCAAGTGTTCAATAGCCACCTGGGACTAATGTCTACCGTATTGGACAGGATAGACAGAATGTTCCACCATTGCAGGGCATTTTATTGGCAGTGCTGGGAGTCCAAAGGGGACTCCCAGGGGATCTATGGCAGAAGCCATGGCCTCTTTCATCACCATAGCTCCTAATGCTAGCTGCTGTTGCCACAGCCTGCCCCACTTCTGCTGATGGACAGGATAGATACTGCCTGATCTGGGGCCCAAACCAGCCAAGTCATGCTTTCCAGAATTAGCTGGCCAGAGATGAGGAGGGAGATAGGGAACTTGGGGTGAGAATGATGGGGTGCTGTTGGCTCTGTGATAGCTGATAGACAAGTGGAGGCAAATTCTCTCTCTGCCCTCAACTTCCTCACCCATCCACCCACTCACCCATCTATCTGTCCACCTACTTGTGCATCAATCTACCCAACCACATATTCATACACCCTTCTGTCCACCATCCATCTATCCATGTACCTGTGCTTTCATCCACCTATCTACTCATTAACCTATCCACTATCCACTCATCTATCCATCTATCCATCTACCCATTCATCCATCCATCCATCTATGTACCCATCCACCCATCCATCCATCTATCCACGCATCCATCCATTCACCCTTCCATCCACCCACCTATCTATCCATGTACCCATGCCTCCATTCATTCATCTACCCACCTATCCACTTACCATCTACTCTTCTATCCACTCACCCATGCATCCATCCACCCAACCACTCTTCCTTCTTGCCTTCCTTCCTTCCTTCACTTCCATCCACCTGCCCATCCATCCACCCACCCATCCATCCATCCATCCATCTGTCCATCTGTTCATCCAGCCAGCCAGCCATTCAGCCAGCCACTCACCCACCCATCCATCTATCCATTCATCTGTCCAGCGACCCGTCTACACACATCTCTGCCTTTCTGCCTTCCAGATATGGTGGGACAAAAGCAAATGAGCCACAGTCTTCCATCACCACATGAAAATAATTAGCAGAATAACAACAACAGTAATATGGTAGAGTGATAGGTGTTCTGACAGATGAGGAATGAGGGCCCTTGGAGACTCGGTAAATGGAAAATTCTGGGGAGCACTGAGGGTCCTCCCAGGTCCCTCCTCCAAGAGTGTTCCCCAGATAGACTCAGGCTATCAGTCCCCTGAGGGAGGCTTGTAGGAGGTCCAGAGACCCTCTCCCACACACCAAGGTCTACAGTGGCCAGAGCAATCTGGCAACATGTGACCAGGTCCAGTCCTGAGAACTGCCCAGGCTGCCAAGTCTCAACCCCACCACAGGAACAAAGCCAGGAGACTCCAAGGCTGAGAGTTCACCTGCAGGGGAACCTGGCAAGGTCCTTGCCAGCTCCAACCTCTCTTGAGAGGAGGTAGAAGGGGTGCTGGGGTGGGAGGGGGACTTGGCTACAGGCCCAGCTCTCTCCCTCTCCAGCTGCAAGGTTTGCAAAACACAGATCCACACACTTGCAGAGTTGTATGAAGATTGACAAAGTAAATGAAGATGGGGCAGGGGGAGGGGAGCTGGCATACAGCTAGTACCTAATAAATACAGGTGTGAAGGATTCCTTCGCCACTCTCAGGTACACAGGATCATTTCTGTAACCTGACAGGCCTGAGCAAAACCATCTGGTACACGGGCTCCAGCTTGTACTCAGGGAAAGGGCAATACATCATAAATCAAAGCACCTTTGGCCCACTTGGGAGAGCCGCTCCCCACACACTTCACCTGGACCCTGGGAGAATTTGCATGACACGTGTCAACATGCCAGACCACCAGGAGGTCCTAGGCCTCCAGGGAGTCACCTTTTACCGTAGAGCATCGATTCATGGTAGACAGTGGGAAGGGCCCGTGCATACCCGAGGGTGAGGCTGGCTGGCTGCATTTCATGGCTGGTTATTAAAAAGTTTAAAGCCAGCTCGATTCGTTGTAAATGCAGCTGAATGCTGAGAGACCAATGGGTTTGCACAACCATTTCTCTCCTGCAAATAGTGCATCCTACAAGCAACATTTTCTTAAGCTTTAGCCCAAATGAGTCAAGAAAGACTTTTGGCCCAGCGCCCGTGGCTCATGCCTATAATCCTAGCTACTTAGGGGGTAGAGATCATGAGGATCAAGGTTCAAAGCCAGCCCCTGGCACATAGTTCAAAAGATGCTATCTTGAAAAATCCCTTCACAAAAAAGGGCTGGTGGAGTGGCTCAAGTGGTAGAGTGCCTGCCTAGCAAGCGTGAAGCCCTGAGTTCAAACCTCAGTGCTGCCAAAATAAAAAATAATAATAATAATAAAGACTTTTGGAACATTAGTTACTTTGCTATGTTTGAGGGAGAGACAGTCAAATCATTCAAACAACCTTTCTTTCTGGAGTCCTTACTCTTCCTTCTGCTGGTAAGTGAATGAAACAGGCATGGTTCCTGTCCTCATGGACGTGGCATTGAAACTAGACAGCAGATAAAGAAACAGACAAACAAGATTACAAATCAAGGAAGTATTCCAGTGTTATGAGGAAAACAAACGAAGGACTGACAGGATAATAACTCAGCAGTGACTCTGCCTCCTTGACAGTGTGACATTCAGATCAACACTGGGAGATCAGAATGAGCCACTCATGGGAAGAGAGCAAGGAAAAACCATGACACATGCAGAAGCAGTAAGTGCAAATGGCCTGACACAGGAAAGATGTTGCTACACTCAATGAGCTTACACCAACTGGAGCAGAGCAGAGCGGAGAGAAGATGGTGTGGGGGGTAAGCCTGAGCACAGAGCATGGAGTTTATTCTTAGTTAAATGAGTGGCCCTTGGAAGATTGGAAGCTTATTCACACCTTGGGAATGGCGCAATTTGGTGACTGTTAGGAGGATGGACTAGAAAAAACAAAAGGGGAGACAGAGAGTCCTTGCAGGCAGCCTTGAGAACAAGCCAGGTGAAAGCTGATGGTTCCCTGGGGATGGCAATAGTGGTGGGAGGAACAAGACGACGTGGGGAAAACTGAAATGTATTTGGAGACAGAACCCAGTGGAACCTGCCACCAGATTGAGGAGGGGGTGGGCAGGAAAGGAGAATCAAGCCAGCTTGGAAATGGTGACACCAGTTGTGGAAGCGGGGTGTATGATTGTGGGTGGTCACGCTAAAGGGGGGATCTGTTCATAGAGAGGGCTTCTCAAGAGACCCAAAGCCAAAGTCAGGTGACCTAAACAGGTGAGGAGTTGGGAGGAGAGATGGACCGGGGACTGGCAAGGGGGCCACCATTTGTCATGAGCTCACCTGGATGCCCCCGATCTGGGAGGAAGTGCAAGTGAAGAAGACGGGATGCAGACTCAGGAAGGAGGTCAACTCAATGTGGCCCACGTGGCCTAGTGGCTGTGGGACAGAAGGGAGGGGATTGGTGAGCAGGCAGCAGGGGGCCACCGCTATCTTTTCTGGATGCTTTGTCCCTTTAGGACATTCTACCTTTGGGAGGGGAGAGGGTATTTTTCACCTTCACAGTTCTGTATCCCTGAGGCATTGCTGAGACACTTCCTTCCCAGCCTCCTTTGCAGTTGGGACACAGGCATGTGACCTGGCTCCACCAATCAGGTTCAATTCAAGCTCAAGAGCTGTCAACCCCCATGAAGCCCCAGAGGGCAACAGAGGCCACAAGCTGAACTCCAGGCAGCAAAAGGCACAGCAGTGTCTGATACAGTGACATCAGCTTCAGGCAGCAGGTATAGGGTAGCATCTGGTGCCCTCTCTATGGCTCTGCTGGGTTGTATTTGGGACACTAATCTGGGGGGCTTTCTGAGTTTGCCACCATGGCCTTTTCTGAAATTCCTTTTGGTGACCTCCCCCTTTCTTTGATCATCTTGTCTCAGCCTCTCCTGTTCCCGAAGGATGGCACAAACACAGAGAAAGGAAAGGCCTGCCTCCTGTAGCACCTGGGAGGCTGAGCCAGCTCTGGATGTCCTGATGGGTGACATCAGTAAGTTCCTCCCTGAGGACCAGGGTTCTGTTGCCAGCAGCCACTGTGCTCCTGACTGAGGCAGAACCTGGGGACAGGCAGTGGCAAGTGGAGGAGGAGCCCTCGCTGCAGGATGGGATGTTCGTCACCCTTGCTGTGAAGTGGCAGGGCATTTGGCCAGATGTCACCTGCTGCATGGTTGCATAGACACCCATGAGCTAGAGAGCTGGGGCTACAGCAGAAGAGATCCAGAATGGAGCTGTCACTGAGAATAAACTGACCCCTGACACAGACAGATGTCAGGCAGTGACACAAGTGACACAAAGTGCTGGGAGAAGTACCCAGTTGCTGGTGGCCTGCAAGCTGAGTGATGGAAAGACCCGTCATGTGGAGCCTTGAGAGACTGAGCATTGTGTGCACACATGCATGCACACACACACACATATACACTCACCCATGCACATACTCACACACACAAACTCTCATACACACCCATACACACTCACACATGCAATACACACTCGCATGGGCATTCACACACACCCTCTCACACACCCATGCACACACTCCCACACGCACATACACACTCACATAGGCATCCATGCACGCACACACATGCACCCATGCACACACTCACACAGGCATGCATACTCACACACACACCCATGCACACACATGCACGCACACACTCACACATGCATGCACACACGCACACACTCACACATGCACCCATGCACACACTCACACACATCCATGAACACACATACACACACATCCACGCACACACTCACACATGCACCCATGCACACACATGCATCCATGCACAAACACACACGCATCCATGCTCACACATACACGCTTGCACACACATCCATGCACACACTCACACATGCATGCATGTACACACACTCACATGCATGTATACCCTTACACACACACATACACACTCACACAGGCAACCATGCACAAGCATGTCATCACATGCAGAAAAACGAGCTTACTGAGAAAGTCAGACGTGGCCCTGCCCTCCAAGAACAAGGCTGAGAGCGGGGCCTGCAGCTCTGTGGAGCCCAGAGGAAGGTGGACAGGGCAGGAAATTCTTTTTCTGAAGAGCACAGCCCAGGGAGACAGGTGGCCTTGCCAAGTATTTTCTAACACTACCCATTATCTGAGAGAGAAAAACATTGTCACTGATGGTCACAGTGCAAGGAGCCATTCCCTCACAATTCTCCCAACCTATTTTAAGTGAGGCTGAAAAACAAAACGGAAATTTAAATCAGCACTAAATTTGTGGGATGTTAATAAATACAGCACTTTTGCTTTTGGTCTGATTTTCCTGTAGAATGAGGGATGTCATGAAGATGACGGGTTCCCAGGCAACCCTTCTGAAATTCAGAGGTGAGTCCAGAGTGGAAACTGACTCTGTAGTTCCATCTTTATCCACATTTTTCCTTCCACAGTTTCAGTTGCCTGTGGTCAATCACAGGCAGGAAATACAAAATGGAAAATTCCAGAAATAAGCAATTCATATATTTCTAATAACATGGGTAAGAGTAAATGGCTATGCACGGCGGTTGCTCACCTGTGTCTGTGCATGCGTAAATCACACTTTGCCGTACATATATCCGAACAGGAAACGTCACAGCGCTGGATGACGGGGTTCAGTACCCCTGTGGTTTCAGCCCTCCACTGGGGTCCCATGGATAGTGGGGACTGATGTCCCAAACCAGGACTTGTGCTCTGGGCTTGTGCTTGTTCCAGACCATGTGACACATTACAAATGAGGGTATAACAGGGAGTGGCTGAGCTCAGAACCCTGGGCCCCCTGGGGTTTACACCCCGTGCCCCTGAGTCCTTTACATGGGTGCATTGTCATTTTGATGGTGTAATTCCTGGGCTCTGGAGCCAGCTCTGCATTGGTTTGACTCTCACTCCCCACTGGCTGTGTGACTTAGGGCAAATTCTCAACCTTTCTATGCTCCACTTGCCTCATCTGTAAAATGGGGGCAAGTCAGGATGTGGAAAGTCCTATGTAAGCATGAGATGTTGCTGTTTTGCTTAGTTTTTGTTGATGGTGATATGGAACCACATGACTCAAGGGGACAGGCCTGAGAAAGGGCCCAGAACTCTGCTGACTCAAGAAGCCCCAGAGCCCACTCCATGCGGCCAGCGTGAAAAACAGCAAGCCAATCACTGACACCTGAGGCACCGCCCTCCCAGGAAGTGCCTTTGGTTTTCTTTGTCCCAGTGATGAGACGCAGGCCCTTTCAGGCTCCTGTCCCCAGATTCCCCCTTCCCCACTCACCAAGGGGACATGAAACTATGCCCACCGTCCTGTCCTGGGCAGCCTCTGTGGAGACTGTCACCTCCCTCTGGGGGACCCAGTAGCAGGCCTGGGTGCTTGGCCAGTGCTCATAGAAGTTAGCTGCCTCTGCCGGAAGCTGTGTGGTGTTTGTGGCTCAGCCAATGGGGGGCACATGCCCCTCGCTCCTGAGCTCTGGCACCCTATCTGCCCCAGAAGTCCCAGACCAGGTGCTGGGCTGGCAGGGGCAGGGCACTGGTGCTGCTTTCTGTCCTCTGAGCCCTGGTGACAACTGAACCTTTGTTCCCTGTCTATGCTCTGTCTGACATGGGTCCAGTGCTCCTGTCACCTCTGGGGCCTGGCCACCCTGGCTGGGCTGCTGACCTGGGCACCTTCTCAGGAGGCCCCTGGCTTGGCTACAGCCAGCCCTCTGGCACACCTGAGCAAGAATTCGAGAGCCTGAAGATAGGAAGTCCCTGAGCCTAGGTGACAGTTCTTTTCCTCTCCTGTTGAAGTGTGAGTCTCCTCCCCTCCCCCCCCCACCCACCTCCAGCTCTGGCCTTGTCCCCAGCCCAGAGCTGCACTTGAGCCAGCCAGAAATGGTCCCCAGATAACCTTATCAGTCAGGGAGCCACAGCGCCTGCCTGCCCCAGCCAGCCCCACAAAAATACACCCGCTGATTAGATCCTTCCAGAAACACCAAGGCAGGGCCTCCTGAGAGCCAAAGAGATTCTGGTGACCTTTTCCTGCCCCACTCTATCATAAAACAGTGCAAGGATTTATTTTGGCTTTTTCAAAGTAGCACACAGGAGCTTTGAAAAGATATTTGCCAACTGTCTTCTAAACACCAGTAAACTATCCATCTTAGCCGGGTGCCGATGGCTCACACCTGTAATCCTAGCTTCTCAGGAGGCAGAGATCAGGAGGATTGAAGTTCAAAGCCAGCCCCAGGCAAATTGTTCTTGAGACCCTGTCTCTAAAAAACCCATCACAAAAGGGCTGGTGGAGTGGCTCAAGGTGTAGGCCCTGAGTTCAAACCCCAGTACTGAAAATACAAAAAACATATATATATATATATATATCCATCTTCTTTTACTTACTACCCTCTTGCTGGTAGTGTTGTTTAAAGAAGTAATCGAAATAAATTTTTGCTCACTATTAAGTACCCGGTCTGTGGAATTGTGTTACAGTACTGTGAAGCAGACCGAGACAGGAAACCACTGGGATAATGTAAACCTCTAATGAAAACACTTAATGGTTACACCTGATGCAGGCTCAAGGCCTGGAATTTGAGAATGCGCCACTCAGTGGGACTCTGCCTCGGCTTTTGGAGTTTTTTCTTTTTTGTATAAATCATATCCAGAGTGCACAGCTACAATTTCCAGCTTGTTTTCCTTTCAAATAGAGCAAGAACGTAAAACCTCCTGTGAAGCAGGTGAGCGTGGGGCCTCAGGGCATGTCCGGTTCAGCAGGGGATTTTGTGAACTGACTCACCTCTGTCAGGTGTTTCCAAAGCACCCAAGGAGACAACCTTTCCTCCTCCTTCCTCTCCGTCCTCTCGGCTCACACCATCTCTACTTGGGTAATGCCCGCAGGCAGTCTGAGGTGACTCTGCATGCCTCCGTGGTCACAGCCTACACACCTGCAGAAGATAAGGATCCAGCATTGCTCTCAATATTGAATGTTTAAAAAATGAAATCTTACCATTGGTGAAAGAAGGAAAGAAGGAAGGAAGGAAGGAGGGAGGGAGGGAGGGAAGGAGGGAGGGAGGGAGAGAAAGAGAAAGAAAGAAGGAAGGAAGGAGGGAAGGAAGGAAGGAGGGAGAAAGAGAAAGAAAGAAGGAAGGAAAAAAGGAAGGAAGGAAGAAAGGAAAGAAAGAAAAAAAAGGAAGGAAGGAAGGAAAATCATTGGTCCAGGTAAAGTGGCTCATGCCTGTAATCTAAACTACTCTGGAGGCAGAGATCGGGAGCACCATTGTTTGAGTGAAGCAGGTAGCCC
This sequence comes from Castor canadensis, assembly GCF_047511655.1. Lineage (NCBI taxonomy): Eukaryota > Metazoa > Chordata > Mammalia > Rodentia > Castoridae > Castor > Castor canadensis. The sequence continues at coordinate 29,292,465 of NC_133404.1, read as the reverse complement.
ATGCAAAAGTTATCAAGACCGCCATCTCAATCAATAAGCTGGGCAGGCATGGTGGTGCACGCCTGTCATCCCAGCTATGCAGGAGGCATAAATAGGAGGAATGAGGCCCAGGCTGGCCAGGGTGTAAATGCCCTATCAGAAAAATAACTAAAGCAAAAGAGTTCAGAATCTCAGCACTGCCAAAAGAAGGAAAGGAGGGAGGGAGGAAGGGAGGGATGGAGGGAGGGAGGGAGTAGAGAGAGAGAGAGAAAGGAAGGAAGGAAGGAAAAGAGAGAAGGAGGGAAGGAGAGAGAGAAAGACAGAAGGAAAGAAGGCAGGTCAGATGTTCACACCTATAATTCTAGCTACTTGGGAGGCACAGGTAAGAGTATCAAAGTTTGAGGCCAGCCTGGGCCAAAAAAAGAAAAAGCTATCTCAAAAAAGAAGGTGGCATGGTAACACTCATGCCTATAATCCCAGTTTAGGAAACAGAGTAGGAGACTCCAAAAAGTTCTAGACCCGATCTGAAAACAAAATTAAAAAAGAGCTAGAGGCGTGGCTTGAGTGGTAGAGTGCATCCCTGACAAGTGTGAGGTCCTGAGTTCAAATCGCAGTACTGTAAACAAATATATAAAGAAAATAAATAAAAGTAGGACAGTAAATCTCCCATCTTAGCTACCAGATTTGTGCAGACTGTCTAGAATCACAGATATTCCATAGACAATGTTGGTAGCTACTCTTTTTTTTTTTTGCTTAGCATTTTGTCATAAATATTTTCCCTGCGGCCCCATCTTTGGCTCCAGGGGGAGGACGGGGACAATGTTCTAATTCCTGCTCCTCTGCAGGGTTCTCTCGGCATCCTCTGCACCCCTCCAGTGCTGGGCTCTGCTATTCTAACCCTGGGTCTCCCTGGGACACTGGGAGCCCTGGGGATGGTGGCTGGGTCACCTCCACCTTTGTTCCCCAGGCCTAGGCAGCAAAGGTGCTTGGGAGGGGTGGGGTGGACCCACAGCATGGGGATCCCTGGGGCTATGTGTGACCTAGTGCATGGCACTGCAAGGCTGAGGCCCTCAGACCACCTGCAGAGGAAAAGGCCCTGATGTAGCCTGAAGAGAAAGATGGGGCATTGATCCAGCCCAGCTAAAGGCCTCCCCACTGCCTCACTTGTTCCTCCCAACTATGAAGTATAACTCTTTTCATTTCACAGATGGGGAAACTGAGGCCCAGGCAAAGACAGCTCATGCTCGAGGCTCCCCACCTCTGACCCAGGTATCCTGAGCATGTACCCCTCTCCTCCACACCAAATGCCATTAAAGGAGACGGTGAGGATCAGGCTGCACCCCTTTCCCCACAGATGGAGAAGCAAAGGCCCTGTGGTGAGTGACAAGTCACAGCCACAGTTGAGAGATAGCCAGGCTCCCACTTCCCAGTCCCACTCCATTCTGCCACTCCAGACTATTCCTGAGTCCCAGAGTCCTGCCCCACCTATAAAATAGCGACAATTATAGTTTCTGTCCCAAATGTAAGAGGAAAGGAAATCCCCTTGTTAAGAGGCTCAGACAGTGGCCAGTTTCCACAACACCATGGGAAAGGTGAACAGGGAGTGTTCTCACCCTGTCCTCACCTTCCCAGCCTTGCTCTTGGGCTGAGCTCTGAGGCCAAGCCAGTTCAAAGTGTCACGTGACAGGGGACATAGGGACAGGGAATGTGGACGTTCCCAAAATCAACAGGACAACACGCCCGACATGGTAGCATGTAGCATACAATGTCTGTGATGTCTGTCTGTGCAAGAAAATCTCTTTGTTTTTCCAATAAAAAATTCCTAAACTTTCAAAGAAAATTGTCTTTGAGCAAATACCCATCCCAGCCCTGGAAGGGCCCTGTTCATAGCTGCCTTCACCACCCCCTTGCCACCAACCCCTCCTCTGATGTGAGGAAGTTCAATGTCATCCTGGAGCCTGAGCCTGACTCCTTCTGTTTGGGTCACTGTCCACAGCAGCTGCCACCCCAGGCCTGTGTCACCCACAGATCCAGCCTCCAGGTCCATCAGGCACAGCCCCTCCCACCCCCAAACCCAGCCACTGTGCTTCCTCAAGGACTTCCTGAGAAGACTGGCTTGTGTCCTTACCTCCTGCTCCTTTCTTGGGGTGGCCCCAGCCCTGGGGTCCTATACGATCCTAACGCACCAGTCCCCATCTTGCCCTGTTCTCTTCCAGGATCCGGGAGCCACCCCCCAGGGACTGACTCACTACCAGTGGCTCCCATGGGACACCCGGAGGCAGCTTCCCCTTCCTGGGCTGGGGGTGGAAACTCCGTAGGGAGAACACAGCTGCAACAGAAAAAAACCACAGGTCCCAGCCCAATGAACACACTCAGTCACATGTTCAGTAACGCTCACCTCTTCCCGCCACCCTCTGAGAGTCCCTGGGGTCCCCCAACTTCCTCAGTCAAGCTGGACCCCAATGTGCTGGTGGAGGGCATTGCCCAGGCTGCCAGGGGACTTGGTGGAGCCTCGGCTAGGGAAGGGATGGCTGGATGCCCCCTGGTCAGCTCTCATCAGCTACCAAAGGACAATCACTCTCCCAGGGTCCCCCCGGTCGCTGGAGGTACAGCTAGTAGTGTATGTGCAGATGGTTGAGCGCAGGGCAGGCAGGGGTGGGGATCAGAACACCTGGAAAGCCACCCCCACCACCATGTGACTACTGGGGTTCCCTAGAGGGAGTGGCTCTTAGGCCAGACATGAAAGCAAAGAGGGCACAGCTGAGTTGGGAGGATGAAAAGCAGACAGAAGGACACAGGAAGGGACAGATGAAAGAACAGGGAAGGAGGAGTTGCACTAGTCAAGTTATTTTTGTTGTTGGTACCAGTAACAGGAACCCAATTCACCAGCATAAGAAATGCAAGGGAAGCCGGGCACAGGTGGCTCTTTCTGTAATCCTAGCAACTCAGGAGGCAGAGATCAGAAGGACCATGGTTCAAAGTCAGCCCAGGCAAATAGTTCATGATATCCTATCTTGAAAATATCTAACACAAAAAAGGGTTGGTGGAGTGGCTCAAGTAATAGAGCACCTGCCTAGCAAGCATGAGGACCTGAGTTCAAACCCCAGTACCACCAAAAAAGAAATAAAAGGGAATCTATTGGCCTATGAACCTGAAATATCCAGGTGTGTTCTGGATTCAGGATTCAGGAATGGCTGGATCCAAGAACACATGATACCATTCTTTCTCTCTCTCACATTCTCTCTTCCTTTTTCTCTTTCTTGACTTACCTTTCATTTGTGTGTTGGCCTTTCATTTCCTCCTCAAAGAAGAGGCTACCAGTGCCCCAGGCTATGTCACCCCAGCTTGTTGAGCCAGCAGAGACAATTCTTCTATACTCCCATAAACGCCTGAGGCCTGGGCCAACTCAGAGTATATGGGGCACCAGCACTGGGTCATGTGCCATGATGTGGCCAGGAGTTGGGAAGGACACCATAACCCATAGTCCCACCAGACGTTCTGGAGACTTGGAGGGTGTCTGTTGTGTAGATAAGAAAATATGTCTACTGCAGAAGTCCAAGTTGTACAAACAAAGGCCAGGAAATGGAAGCAGCCCATTAGAGCAAGGTGTCTGTCCTGGAAGAAGCGGGATATGAGATAGCAGGTGAGTTGGGCCACCCCACAGAAGGTTCCAGCCACCTCAGAGGGCCCCGGACACCTCAGAGGGCCCTGGACACTCTAGAGGGTTCATTCTCCTCATCCAGGGGCTTCTCCCTGTGCACCCCAACTGAAAAATGGGCAAAGGAGTTGAGCAGACCTTTCTCCAAGGAAGACATTCCAATGGTCAGTAAACACAGACACACCGCTAACTCACTAATGGACACCATCATAGACACCACCTCACACCCATTAGGGTGTTTATTAATCAAAATAACAAAAGACCATAGGATGTGTTGGCAAGGATGTCAGAAAGGGGCACCAGTGGTGGGGGTGGGAAATGGTAGAGCCACCGTGACAAAGTGGACAGTATTTCCTCAAAAACTTAAGCATAAAATTACCATGTGATCAGGAACTCCACTTCCAGGCTTATACCCAAAAGGATTGAAAGCAGGAACTCGAAGAGATATTTGGCACACCCACATTCAGGGCAACCTTAGTCACAACAGCCAACAGGTGAGAACAACCCATGTCCATCAATGGGCAGATGGGTAAATTAACATACACATGATGGAATATTATTCAGCCTTCAAAAGGAAGCAAAGTCTGACACAAGCTACAGCATGGCTGGACCTGGAGGATATCATGCAAAGTGGCACATGCCAGCCACAAAAAGGACAAATAGTGTTTGAAGTCTATGAATACGAGGTCCCTAGAGAAGACAGGTTTGTGGAGACAATGTGGAATGGTGGCTTCTAGGAGTTGGGGGAGGGAGAATGAGGAGTAATTATTTAATGAGTCCAGAATTTCCACTTGCAAAATGAGAAAGTTCTATGGATCGCGGTGATGGTAGCATGACAATGTTGACACACTCATGAGTCAGTTCAGTCTGCAGATAACTGAATACCACAGATAAGGCAGCTTCAACAACAGACATTTGTTTTCTTGCAGTCTGGCAACTGGACTTCCTGAGCAGAGGAGCCAAATGACGAGGACACTGGCTTGCCGATGGCCACCTCCTTGCTGTGTGATCACAGGGCCTCTTCTTAGTGCCCATGCATGGAGGAAGAGAGAGCTTGGTCTTGCTCTTTATATGGGGCCCACCTGCGCCCAGGTCTAAGCCTGATCCCCTCCTCTAGATCTCCAGGGATCCTGTGGGAACACAAATTTTCCATCCACAGCAGAACTTAATGTCACTGAACTGAATACTTAAAAACTGGCTAGGGCCGGGCACCGATGGCTCACACCTGTAATCCTAGCTACTCAGGAGGCAGAGATCAGGAGGATCTTGGTTTGAAGCCAGCCTGGGCAAATAATTCACCAGACCCCATCACAAAATAGGGCTGGTGGAGTGGTTCAAGGTATAAGCCGAGTTCAAACCCCAGTACTACAAAAAAAAAAAAAAAAAAAAAACCAAGAGTGTTTGGAGCCTCTATCAATATGGCTAAGAGGAAGACGGGGAAGGAGAGAGAAGCCAAAGATGCAAGAGTGGGGGTGAATACTCCCAGAACAGGGGCACAATCTCCAAAGCAGAGTCGTGGGCCTCAAGGCTGCACCCTGTCCTGCCTGCCTGCAGCCCCTCTCCATGGAAGGGGCGCCTCCTCTTCTGTCCTCTCAGGACAGCCCGCTGTCCACTGGTCACCCTGACCAAAGCTGCAGCAGGACCATCTGCAAACACAAAAAGAGCAGCTTCTTCCGCTGGGGGAACCAGCCGGTGTCTCTGGGGTCCAGCCAGGGATGGAATCCAAGCTTCAGAGTGACCACGGGGACAAAGGCATCTGTGCTGTCCCGGCCAACACCTGCCAGGAGGGAAACAAGAAACCCTCTCTGGGAACCACATGGCCCTGCTCCCGGGCCTCTGGCCACAGATGACTGCTTATCATTCAAGGGGGATAGTCCCAGCAGGGAGAAGTGGAGCCAGGCCTTCCCAAGGCTGGTTTCTTGAGAGCCATTTCCGGCTCAGCAAGGCCATCCTTGTCCTGGATGCTGTGGGACTATGGGAGGGAGACAGGCAAGTGTCCCAAGTCCTCTGTCAGCACTGGAGGTAAAGGGACTGGTTTCTCCCAAGGACTCTTCCTGCTCTCTGAATGTTTTCCGGGGCTCTAAGAGGTGTGGGAATCCTGGGACCCAGGGACAGGCTCCAGCCAGGTGACAGCTAGACTCAGTCAGATAACAGACAAGGAGATGTGCCCACGGTGGAAGAGCATGTGAGCTTTCTGTTGACTCTTGATACTGCTATGACACAGCAATCACCCTGAAGATCATCTTTAGGTTAAAATCTGTGCACTCAGGGGCAACACGTGACCTCAGATGGCCCCTGAGGGTGCCTGCAGAAGGCTCCTTCCTTTATCTGCAGAGAGTTTCAGGTTTCCTTTGCAACTCCCCCATGGCACACTTTTTGTAAAGACCTGGAATAACAGTCAATTTGCTCCCAAATTCCTATGTTGGGGTACCAGTTCCCCAGGACTTCAGAATGGGACCTTATTTGGAAATAGGGTCATGGCAGATATAAGTAGTTAACCTGAGGTCATTCATACTGGAGTAGGACAGGGCCCTGATCTAATGTGTCAACAGTCCTAATGAAAAGGGGAGCTATGGACAGAGAGAGACACACAGAGGGAAGGCGGTGGGAAGAGACCCAGGGAGAAGGGCCATCTACAAACCACCGGAAAGGCCGGAATAGTTTCTTCTCAGAAGGAGCCAGTCCTGCTGGCACCTTGGTCTTGGACTTCCAACCTCTAGGACCCTGAGACACCACATGTCTGTTGTGCAAGCTGTTCGGGTTGATTTCAGTACCCCAATCCCTTCTATGAAAGGCCTTACAACTGGAAATACCTGGAGTGGTTTCCCTTCCCCTCACGGAATCCTGGCTGATAGAAATACCTTGGGAAGTCTCAGTCCAGTCCTTTCCGCAGAGAATTTAAATCGCATTCACTCATTCATTCCGTCTATAGCTACAGAACTGACGTCTGCTTCCTTACACAGGGAATCACTGCTTGCGTTTTTGTGGTCTCTCCACTCCATCTTCTCTCTGTGGGTATGCTCATTTCCTTCCACGCGGGGATCACACCACGTATTGTTTACAACTTTCTTTTTATTCTCTGCACTATGTGAACATTTCCCCATAGTGCAGAGAGTTACGGGGAAATGTTCACACAGAGCAGAGCTATCTTAGGAAGATGAGTTTGAATGAATGCAATGTATCATGCTGAAGTTATTTATTTTTTTTCTTTTTGGCAGTACTGGGGTTTGAACTTAGGGCCTCATACTTGTTAGGCAGGAGTTTTACCACTTGAGCCTCACACCAGCACTTTTTGGTTTTGCCTCAGACCACAGTCCTCTTACCTGTGCCTGGGATTATAGGCATGAGCCACTGTGTCCAGCCCAAAGTTCGTTTTTTTTAAGTTATTTCTTTTGTGAGATAATTCATAGATATAAGAGACTGTTAACATATGCACAGTTTAAATAATAACTATAACATGAGTCCCAGGTAAAGAAACAGAACACCCTTCTTTTGCAAGATTTAGTCACTATCCTGATATAATGATAATTCTCTCTTTGCTTTTTTGTCTTCAAATTCATTTTTAGACAATACCATGGAGTTTAGCTGTTTTTAAACTTTTAAAAACAGAAGCATTCAAGATATCTTTCTGCTGTCTTCTTTCACTCCATTATGAGATTCATCCATTGCTATGTTAGTTTTCATTGCTAAACTGTATTTCATTGTATAAATATAAACTTACCTCAATTTATTCATTCACTTTTACTGTTTATGGACCTTTGGGTTGTTGCCAGTGTTGGCAGTTAGGGACTTTCCTACCTATGCTTCCTGTGTAGCTAGGATGACAAGGTATGTATCACCATACCCAGGTCTTTTTGTTGTTGTTAAGATGGGGTCTTAAGGCTGGAGGAGTGGCTCAAGTGGTAGAGCACCTGCCTAGTAAGCATGAGGCCCTCAGTTCAAACCCCAGTACTGCCAAAAATAAATAAATAAATAACTTTTGCCCAGGCTGGCCTCAAATCACGATCCACCCAACCTCTGCCTCCCCAGTAGATGGGATTACAGGCATGAGCTACTGTGCCCATCAGTAAATGCATTTCTGACTTACAGAAATGTTTTCTGTTTGTGAGGGGTTTATCAGGATGAAATCCCACCATAAGTCAGGGAGCATCTGAAGTTAGAAATTGTTAAATTTAAGAGCATGGGGTCAGGGAAGTGGCCCAGTGGTAGAGCCACCAGCACTATCCCCAGCACTGCAAAAAAACATATAGATAAGTCTGAGTTATTATTCACCTCCTAAGATGAGATAAAGTCCTTGGATGAAGAGAAATAAGAGGACAGCTTAGAGACATGTACCTAGATTTGGGCCATTTCTCCTGATTATGGGTTCTTGGGAACCCAAGAACAGTCGGAACTGTAAGATGTGAGACCTGAGCAGACCCCAGATTTGCCTCTGTGATGACTGGCAGTGTGGGCGGGGTTAGTGAGGCAGAAATCCAGACAATGACAATTGTTTCCTGAATGTAGGAAGTGGCACTACCAAACCCAAGGAAGGGCACCCCATCCAGACAGATCTTGCCATGGAGTAGAGAGGAGCATGACAGTGACTTGTGGGCTCTGGTCACAGTCCAGTGACCAGGCCATTTCCACAGTGATGGCATTGGCCACTCAGACCTCCAGGTCAAGATAGAGCAGGAACACCTGTGTCCAGGAGAGGATAAAGTGTCCCACACTTTATGAGCATAATCTGAGCATTCAGGTGTTTTGAATCTGCCATTATCAGAGTGCTAGTGAAGTGACGTCACAGAGGAGTGGTGACTTTTATCAAGTGCTTTTCTGCCTGTATGACATGGTTGCATGATTGACTACTCTCGATAAATTCTAGTGACTGATCTCTGAAGTCATAACAACCTGACGTTCTGGCACAATTGCCACGGTGCTGACTCCATTTGCTAATTTTTTTCAGTGGTTTGACTGTGTCTGCCAGTCAACCCCCAATGCAATGTGTTGAGCAGTGGGACCTTAAAGAGGTGATTAGATCAGGAGGGCTCTGTCTCAGGAATGGATTAATGCCCTTATCTTGGGAGTGGGTTAGGGCTGAGGAAGCGGGTCCTGATAAAAGAATGAACTCAGCTCTCTTCCCTGCCCGCTCCTCGCCTTGTGTATTCGAGGCATTTGACCCTTTCACCATCCACCATGGGACAACTCAGCAAAGAGGACCCTCAGACATGAAGGACCTTGACCTGGGCTTCCCAGATTCTAAAACTGTAAGAAATAAAACTGTTCTTTATAAATTTCCCAGTCTTAAGTATAGTTTTGGGGTCTATGTTCTTAAGAAACACTGGTCTTTTTCCATGACTGTCAGATTAGGGTATTGAGGTTATCCTAGAGAAGGAGTACTCTCTTCTTCTCCTATAAATTAAATTCCTTATTATGTAAGAGCTATTTAGATTATCTGTTTCAACTTGTGGCAATTTTGGCAAATCATATTTTTAAAGCAATTTGTCAGTGGGCTGGTGGCGTGGCTCAAGTGGTTGAGTGTGCTTGTCTAGCAAGCACAAGGCCCTGGGTTCAATACCTAGCACTGTAAAAAAGAAAACTGTTTAATCCTTGTAAATATTCAATATTTAAAAAAGACATATATCGATTTCATCTGTTGTTGAATTTATTAAGATAAATTCTTGGGTTGGTGGAGTGGCTCAAATGATAGAGCACCTGCCTGACAGGGCCAAGGCCAAGTTCAACCTGGGCACCACTAAAATAATAATAATAGTAATTAATAATCTCTTATGACTCTCTTAATAGCTTCAGGATCTATGGCGATATCCTCTTTCTCATTTCTGACATTATTCATTTTTGATTTATACTTTTTTCTTTTATTTCCTTCTTTCTTTTCTCCTACTTCTACTTCTTCTCCTTCTTTTGTGGTGCTGGGGATTGAACTCAGGGCCTCATGTACACTAAACAGGTACTGTACCCCCCAAGCCACACTTTCAGTCCCTGTTCTTTTTCCTTTTGATCTGTGTTCTAGGATTTTGCTAATATTTTTACTGTTAAAAATTCATTTTGCCTTTTTCAAAATGTTCTTGTGTTTAGCTAGTGCATTCTTCATTTTAGATGAGTTTTTTTTCAGACATGGAAGTTCTTTTTCCTATTTTCTATTTGCCAATTAAGGTTCCTCTCCATGATGGCTCCTTTGGACTATTTTTCCTGTAAGTCTTTGAATACTTTTCTGATAGTTGATGTGAAATTCTTGTCTGCTAACCTGAATACGTGGTTTGTCTCAAGGTCTATTTCTATTACCTGATTTTTGTCTTGACTCTAGGTCGTATTTCTTCACATATCTAGTAATAGAAAGTTAATATCCTCATACAGCAGCCAGACAACCAGAAGATCTTACAAAGAAACCCCAGTGTTAGTGCTAGAAGCTACACACGTTGGTTCAGAGAGGGTCCAACATGAGGATGGGGAACTCTGACTTAAGCTCTGCCCAAGTATAACAGCTTGGATCTCGAATGTCCCCCAAAAGTTCATGTACTGAAGAAAGTCTTGATCCCCAGATGCTGGAAGGTAGTAGAAACTTGAGGAGGCCTAGTTTGAGGAATTAGGTCACTGGGAACATGCCTTTGTCCCATACCCCTTCTTCTTTCTCTTGTCTGCCATGAGCTCAGCTGCTTTGCTCTGCCATGCCTTCCCCCCACCATGTTGTTCTGCTTCTCCACAGGCCCTTGGCGATGGGTGCCAAGCAACCATGGACTAAAACATCTGAACTTGTGAGCCAAAATTAATTTCTCCTCCTTTAAGTTGATTTTCTTGAGTATTTTGTCACAGCAACAGAATACCGACTAACACACAGAACACTAAGAAAGAATTGACGAAGCAGGAAATTCTGGACATCACAGATGGCCTGTGCTGTATAAGCTCTGGATTCTGCTATCTTCCTTGGAAAGCCTTGAGTTCAGTTAAATTCCTGGCAAATCATTTTGATTTTGTGAAGACTTGGTTTCTGCACACATTACTAGGGAAGATGTGCTTTGGTATGTCTAGTTGAGATATGCCATTGTTCTTATGATAAATACAAGATAGTCTTTACTTCTAATATATGGCCCATTTGAGGTTTCAGTGGAAATGGGTAATTTACGAAGCCCCTTAACCCAACGGGACTCTTAACTCCAAACTCTGATTCCTCTATCCTAGGAACTCATGTCTAGCGAGATTTTCCCAAACTTCCCTCCAGGGATCACTTTCTCCTGGGTTCCTTTGGAGTCTCCCCATGCAAACACAGAAGGCAATTGAGACTGGGAGAGAGTTCTGCCCTCAGTTTCCTTCTTTCCTGGGACTTCCTCCTCTACTTCCAGATACTCTAGAAATCTCTCATCTCCATCCTGTAACACTGAAGACAATAATAATGGAACTTTGAGTTCTAATCCCCAATTCTCTGTGGCCTGGAAAGTGATCTCCAGGGAAGAGCTGTAAAAATAATACGCATCTTATCCAATGCAATTCTCTTTTTTCAAGAGTCAAATTCTGGGCTAGTGGTGGCTCAAGTGTTAGAGTGCCTTCCTGGCAAGTGTGAGCCCCTGAGTTCAAACCCTAGTACTGTCCCCCCACCCAAAAAAAGGGGTCAAATTCCCTCATTTCTGCCTTATGTTGGGCTCTCTTTGGGGCCTTCAGATACATATCCCTTTGTTTTTGCTTTGTGTTTTTATGGTTATCATTGTTGCTACTTTTTCTATCATTTACCATTGCTCTCTGTGAGAGCATTGGTTTGATAGAAGCTACTCTCCACCATTCCAGGAACTAGAATCCTTTGAATACTGTGCAGTTTGAAAAAATTATGTTACTGCATCTCCACTGAAAAGCATGTTATGGAAGCTATAGCTTGTGTCCTCCAAAGATTCCTGTGTTGGGAAAAATCCCCCCCAATTCCTACATTGATGGCATTTCAAGGTGAAATGTGGGAGGTAATTCCAATGAGATAAGGTCATGAGTTTGGGTGCCCCATGATGACATTAGTGGCTTTCTAAGAAGAGGGAGAGACCCAAGCTAGCACACTTGCTCTGTCTTGTCATGTCATGCCTTCCACCATGCCATGGTGCAGCAAGAAGGCCCTCACAAGAGGCTATGACATGCTTCTAGATTTCTCAGGCTCCAGAACTGTGGGCCAAATAAACCTCAATTCTTTGTAAATCACCTGGGCTCAGCTGTTTTGTTAAAGCAATGGAAAATGGATTAATCTTTTTAAAAAGTCAACTTTTTTAAAGGCATAGGGAAATTAAAAAAGATCAACTACTTATGAGCTAGCTCTCTAGCTCTTTTCCAGCTCTGAAAACTTCCCATCTGTAAGAATCAGCTTAGGTTGGGTCTTTTCTGTCAAAGGATTTAATCAGTAACCACCCCTCTTACAAATGTTAGTCTCACTACCTCACTTCCCACATGCTTGCTTCATGGACTCTGCTTAACCTGATAAAAGTTTCTATTAAGAACAAAGGGTTGTCATCCTCAGCAGAGCAAAATTCCACTAGTTGCCCTGGTTCCGGAGCTGATAATCTATAACAGTTACTGCTTCCCTGAACTTTTAAACTTCTTTGTCTCCAAAGCCCCCTCCTGATGTCCCCTTTCCAATTAGCTGATCGCGTAGACCGTGAACCTAAAACCTGCCCAATTCAGGGGGAGGGGCAGCATTGCGTTAGAGATGAAACCCCAATGGATTCCCGCTGTGTGTGCTTGCTCTTTGTCTGTGGCACACCCTTTTGCAGAACTAAATTTTGCCTTGCATGTTGACTTCTGAGCTGTGTAATCTCTCTCTTGTGACACCCCAATATCTTACAGCTATTTCTCACACATTCATGGAGACACCATTTCCCCGTAGTTGTCTAAGCTGAGGATCTTAGATGCCTCAACATCTCGATGCACTCCACCCTCCCCCAGACATGGATTTTGGAAGAAGGCTAATCGGGTGTTAATCTTGGACTTGTCATTTATTAGCTCTGTGACCTTCAGGCACATTACCTAAATTCTCTGGGCTTTAACTCCTCATCTGCAGCTGAGGTCAAGAAATCTGATCACACAGGGATTGAGGATCAGTAAACAAAGGAACATCTACAAGGTGCCTGTTTTGTAAATGATTCCATAGGAAAGCATTCTATGTCTGTGAAGTCAAGTTCTTGTACTTACACTGAAAGCTCTTTGTTTCCACCTAAAAACTGAGAGTTCCAGGTTGTCTTTACAGAAATATTTAACTTTCACTTTTACATTTCTTTGGCAAACATCTCAGTCAACATTAAGGAAAACTAACATTGGCTGTACGAATGACCTACTAGGTCCATTGTGGGTCTCACAAGAGAGTGAGCCTTGGTACTGATGAATCTTTCTTTGGCAGCTGGTGACCAACAGATGGAGTCGAGCTAAGAGCTAGAAGCTATCACAGCAAGCAGGAAGGGGAACTGGGATGGGGTAGGAAAGTATGAACAAAACTCTGCCTTGGATGCCCAGAGGCTGGAGCAAGAAGGTGGCATTGCCCAGAGTCTGAGGAGGTGGGCATGCCAGGCACAGGAGGCCACATGGACCAGAGTTCAGGTTCTGATTTCCTCTTCAATAGAAGGAGGGGTGAGTGGGTACAGTTGGAAAGGAAGCAGAGGCTGATCTGGCAGGGCTTGAGGGTATTCAGGCCAAGAAGTCTGGCCTTGGACGTGCAGGATGTAGACTAGAGCGTCTGATAAGATTGGATTGTGTGGGTTGTTTCTTTAAGGAAGGGGCTGGGTTGGAGGACCCGGAAATGACAGGGCATGGCCCTGCTAAGGCTGCTTTGTCAGAAGATGGTGGCAGAGGGACAGGGGCCACCATGGTGACATCATGCAGGAGGGATTTATGGGATTTGATGACTCATCAGATGTGTGTCTGGAAGGAGTTTCCAGCAGCTGACACAGAAGGAGAGCTAATGTGGGGAGTGACATTGTAATTGACATAAAGTGACAGGAGGAGAGCCAGGTCAATTCCCTCTTCAGTCTGGGGAGGTGATAGATGGCTGTGCCCACTTTATAGAGCACATAGCCAAGTGCTGGCACAAAAAAAAGTCTGTCCAAGTCACAGCTGCAGCAAGAGGACGACGCAGGGCCCAGCACATCATCTGTAGAACTGATCCAAACCAGTGCTGTGCTGGATAAATCCAACTTAAAAATTAAAAAAAAAAAACAACCAAACAAACCTTACTTTGAACCATTTGCCAATTCCTGTAGTGTAAATTCTCCACCTTGGCCAGTTTCAGTCTCCTGGCATGTCACTGAATGTAGCCACCCCACCCAGCCCACCACTGACTCAAACCCAGGTCTGCTTGGCTCAGAGGCTCCATCCCCCCCAATACCCCCAGCCCCATACCAAACCAAGCAGCTTATAATCAACCCAGTTCTTTCTCTTTTTGTTCATCACCCTTCACCCCAAATTCTCATGGGTTTATATAACCACGGGTTGGACTACAAAACAGGACACAGAGACACGCCTGGGAGTCCAGCAGAATCCCTACCCCTCACTCTGTCCCCACCCGGGGCCCTGCTATTTCAGGATGTACAATTTAGTTCATGCTCCTGAGTCACATTCAAGAAGCACATGCCACAGAGAGGGACGTCAGCCGAGAATGCACAGGGTCTAACAGACTGGCAGAACTCCTAGACTGGCAGCAATGGATGCCCGCTCACCACTCAGAACCTGGACAGAGCAATTTCTTGAGTTTCCAATGTCACAATCTGTAATGGATCCAACTTGCCCGGCCTCCGCCTCCAAAGCTGGCAATACCACATTCTCCCAGACATGTTGTTAGTACCAAACCTAGGAAAGTCCCTATGTGTCATATTTTCTCCCAGATCTTGTGGCTTGTGGATATATTCCCTCTCATTTGAAACTGACTGCTGGAGACAGAAAAAAGGATGCAAATGATGGGTGGAGCCCTGGTGACCATGTGCCCCTGGGGGAAGAGGGAAAAGGGCATAAGGGTGCGATGGAGCAAGTCTGTGACAAACTCACCTCCCAAAGCAACTCAGGGACCATTGGCTGTGGTAGAAGAGACTGAGAGGGTGTACTCACAGCACACAACCCTCACTTGGAGGGGAGGGCAGGGTGGTGGTAAGCAGGCCATGAGCTGGCTGGAGGACCCCCACTGGAGGGTCCCAGATGGGAATGGGAGCCATGCATCCTACTCACTCTAAACTGAGACCTGGCAGCAGAGACCAAACTTCTGGGCAGACAGAGCAGGCAATGCTGCCCAGCAACTACTGGCGGACCCACAGAAAACCAGCTGGGGCTGGACAGGGTCTTCTGATCATGGCACACTGACAGAACACATAAGTCACATCTGCCTGATGACGCAGCCCAGTGACTGCACTGACAACCTGCCTCAGAGAAACTGGGCCTCATGAGTGCTTGCTGGAAGGCCAATCCTCTGGGAGGAAGGCCCATCCCTGAATCTAATTTTCAAGGTTGGTGAGTCATAGTGCAAACCACTTATAACCCAGTGACTGCCTGGTGAGCCCTGCATACCCTTGGGCTCCTCTAGGCCTTGGGGAGTCACTGAGGTATGTGCTATTTACAGTTGCTTCCCTGGAACCCCAGGCCCTTTCTCAGAAATCCCCAGCTCACTGGGGCTGGGCTGGGCCATGGGATCATTGTAGCTTCCCTTCATCAAATGCTCATGGAGTCTCCAAAACCCAAGGACTCTAACCCATAACCAAACACTACCTTCCAGTCCTACAGTGTGTCATGTCTTGCAAGTAATGCCAAAGCCACCAATAAACCATTCTGACATACTTTCAGAAATGCTGTCGTATAACTACATCAAACTTCGCAATTGTCTAGAACACAAGTCAGTGTGTTTCAATATCAAAATTCACCCCCATCTACTTGCAAAAATGTACACTTTTTACACCACGAATTTACTTCTGGGTCCCCAGAGGGCCACCCAGCACCTCTGGTCACAATCATGCCCCATCCATCACTACTATGCCTCACCAAGTCTGCAAAGTGCCGCCCTTATCCTGAACTGGTAGCTTCCATTCCTTACCTGGCCCACCCTTCCCCCGGGATGAGTGTTGGGAGTCTGAGAGTGAGTGGCCCTCATTCCCAAAGAGGTCATCCATCTGGAACCCGCCTCTCCATTCCCTGATTCATCAAGATACCCGTCTGCCTTTTTCTCACTGTTATGACTCAAGTTTTGTGGCTACAGGGCTGGGTTTGTGGAGGGCAGTTTTCCCAGGATAGTAGAACCAAGATACTGTGCACACTTTCTCCAGAGTACTTCTTGAAGGTCAGTTGATTGTTCAGGTTTGTTTTTCAAAGTGTTATCAGAAATGCTAGTAGGCACAAAATGCCACTGTTGATCAAATAAAATACCAGAGGACTTAAGTGTTGTCAGGAATGGCCAAGCCTTAGAAGCTGGATATCTATTAAGATGACCCAAAGTATGAAAAGGACTCTGTGCAGAAGGGCCTTGTGGCATTTATCTAAGATAGGACAATGGGACACTGGAGATGGTATTACATGAATTCTCATCTCTAGGAAGTAGGCAGGCTTTGTTATCTTTTTTGAACTCAGGGGCTCACACATGCTAGGGTGACCTCACTCTTACTGCTTGAGTCATTTTGCCAGCCTGGAAGTAGGCAGACTTTAAAGGTGATTTTAAGGTATCATTGTGTAGGGGAGGAAACAGAGCAAGGTGCCAGTTTGTATTACAACAATCTGTAAATACAGACAAAATGCTTACAGGAATGTGCTGGAGTGGGAGAAGGCAATGCAAGAGAGAACGAGCAAGCCCATGGACCCCTCCTTTCCCTTCCTATGTCCCTACACAGTATCTGTCAGTAACTACCCAGGATTGGTTCCAGGATCCCTGCAGATACCAAAACCTGCAGATGCTCAGTCCCTTTATGTAAAATGGTGTGGCATCTGCACAGAACTTACAGGCACCCTCCCGAATACTTAAATCATCTCTAGATTAACTGAGTGCCCAATGCAGTGGAAATGCTGTGTAAACAGTGACAATGTATTGCTCAGAGAATAAGGACAAGGGAAAAAACCTGTACATGTCCATATAGACATAGACCCTCCACTGCCACCCAGCATTTCCAATCTGGGGTTGGCTAGATCTATGAATGTGTAACCATGGCCGCAGAGGACTGTTAGAATATACTCATTTGCATTTACCACAGAGGAAACAGAACTCACTTAAAACTCAGAAATGCACATGAGGTGTCAGTAGCTCATGCTTATAATTCTAGCTACTCAGGAGGCAGAGAGCAGAAGGATTGCAGTTCAAGGACAACCCTTGGCAACTAGTTCATAAGATCTTCTCTTGAAAATACCAACACAAAAAAGAGCTGGTGGAGTGGCTCAAGTGGTAGAGTGCCTGCATCACAAGTGTGAGGCCCTGAGTTCAAACCCAACTACTGACTAAAAAAAAGAAGTTTCCTTCCTAACACTAGTGGGATGGTGTCAAAGCTTTTAGAAAGGTTTTGCTTTGCTCTGGCACAATTAAAAGTTCTCTTTAGTTATGGAACAAGAAGTTTTTGATTAAAGAAAGATCCAAACTTCATTCAGAATGGATGACTTTAAAGTCTAGCTCAGGATCCTTTGCTCCAATGGAAATGTACATGAAGCAGCAAGCCAGGGTAATGGCTTCACCCAGGCAATGAGCTGTGACAAATCAAGAGGAAGAAGGAGGTGGCAGTCCAGGGCACTTGCCAACTTAATTGTGCCGGACTGCTCCGTGAGGAGATAATCATTACAGATAACACCAGCTGCATTTAAGTAGAGTCCAGAGTTTGCTTCACCTGCACTCTTAAGTGATTTGATCAATCTCACTACAAAACAGTCAGGCATAATAGCTATTTTAAAGGAAGCTTTAAAGGACAATCTTTCATTTCTGTCTGGATTAATAAAACTCAAAGATCCTTATAACTGGAGAATAATTAATGGTAAACTAAATGCATTACACAATATCCAAGGACACACATTGAAGTGGTTGAATTGCACCAAAGATTTATACGGCCCCCCTTTGTCCCCCCATCCCTGCTAGAGTTCAGACAACTCTGCAGCATGGCAAAGCTACCACAAGAAGGCTTTTTCTACTGGAAGTCACACAAATCAATCCACTGCATTGTAGCCTTCGCATTTCACTGCATTTGTATGAAGTTAGACTAAGCAGATGTGGTGTGAGCCTTTCCCTTTCAACTAGAACAGAAAGGGACATCTTTTGAGGGTTCGCAAAGCACTGTGGGACCCGCCTGGGTGGGTGGCAGCTCTGAACAGCCACCTGAGTCAACAGACTCCCAGCTCGTCCCTGGTCGTGTGGCCCCTAAACCCCTTTGTAGCCGAGATTACAGCACTTTGTATAGCAGTAAAGCAGCCTAATTCTGTAGGGTGGGTTACCCATGCAGGGTGGGCAGGGCCTGACAGAAGAGCACAAGAGACTAGACCTGGGGGATTCGGGCAGAACCTCTCAGCCACTGACAATGATACAGCAGACAGGAACTTGCAAGTGTGTCACCATCTGGGAGGACTGGTCTTGAAAGGCAAAAAGACCCCAGCAGCAGGGGTGATGTGTGTCAAAGTCCACAGGTTCCCTTAACCTAAACACTGGTCTTAAGACACAGGGTGCGGTGTCTGCAGCTCACTTGCACGTACATTTGATTCCATATACATGGTAATAAATGAAGCTACTGCACAGAACACCACCCCCACAGAGCAGGCACAGGAAGAAGGCAAGTGTGACTCCTTTAGCTTGGGTCAGATACATGTACAGTCAGCAAAGGGTGCATTAGCCATGTCTGTATCCTACTCTAGGCTGAGATGGGACCCAGGCTTAGAGGACTTGGTAAACTAGGAAGTGGAAGAAGGGCTGGGCAGGAAGGAGGCTCAGACAGATTCACCCACAGGTTCAAGAACTTGATCAGCAGGCTTGTGGAGTTTTCACTTCCTCTCCAGCTCTCAGCCTCAAGGGAAGGGATGCCTGGCCCTCACTCCCAGGGTCTGCCTGCATTTACAGAGGGATTGCCCCACAATCTGCAGTGTGTGACACCTCATCTCCAGACAAGAGGGGTTTGGGATGATATAGCCCATGTCCAGGCTCCAGTCTCATCCTGGCTCAGAATACCAGTGCCAGCAGTGGTGACCCTACCTTCTGGAATTTAGGTGTAGGTTACCAATGACTGCCAGTGCCGTGTGCAGAAGACAAGGCTGTCCCAATCCACTGAGTGCAGGGCTCCTGCATATCCAAATACAGCACTCAGAAGCCTGCTGCCCTTTGTCCTTCCCCACACCCCCAGGCTGTCAAGAGAGCCACTTCTGCCCTGTAGTGCCCATGAGGCCAGCAAGACCCCTGAAAGGGGTGTGAGGCCAGCAAGACCCCTGAAAGGTGCCCATTTGTAAATGCTATCTATGCAGTTTACACAACACAAACACCTTGGTGGTACTTGGTGGGAAGGGCCCAAGGCTGGACAGCTGGACTTGGAAGGAAGCTTCCGTATTCACACCTTTGTGCACAGTGACCTCTTCCCTGCTATTGACATATTATTCTTAATTATTTTTAACGGGGGCTAGCTGGTGTGTTTGGATTTGGGGCTACTCCATTTTTTTTAATGTTTCTGTATTAGAACTAAAATAATACATTGTAAGACAGAGCAGGAACTAATGAGCAAAACAAAGAGGCAAACATGGAAGGCTTTTAGAATCCAAGGAAGGGAAGGGATTCTTTCTGGGGCCCAGAGTGGGGACTGTAGGACTCAGAGGCATTCTGGAGGGAGAGTGCCCAGGTGGGGAAGGGCACAGGGGTAGCGCAGACAGTGTGGCTCCCAATGCACTAGGGGCCCACCAGGAAGAAGAGACCTAGGCCTGCCCTTCAGGGGCTACAGAGGGAGACATGATCACCTGAGCACAGTGTCCAGATGTTCACATCAACTCAGGAAGAGGGCAGGATGGCACCAGTGGCCAATGGTATGGCACGTATCACATGTTGGAGCAACAGACTAACGTCCCACAGCTAAGAGTCAGTGTGCCTAGAGGACGTACCCTGGAGAGTGGGGGATGAGGGACACAGAGGTCGTGATCAGGCTGAGGGTCAGGTGCTAGTGACACTAGAGACCACCCTCTGTAAGAGGGCACTGGAGTGACCAAGGCATGATGAGAGGAGAGTAGAACCTGGGGACCAGTAGGCAGCGTCCATGCACTGCCAGGGGCGGGGAACAGGGGAAGTGCCCAGCAGTGTTCCTGGAGACTGGACCCTGAGGGAAGCAGTGCTTCACAGACAGTGACATCAGGAAGAAGGACAGGTGCAGTGTCACCACAGTGTGGAGTGGTATTTTGCTCAGTAGAGTGTCATTCGTACCCTACAGACCAAATACCTGCAGTGTGCTGTCAGAATAACCAGGAGAGTTTACATGCCTTTGTTATCAAGAGGTGGATTTTGATCTTCCTCACTGGAGGATGAAAGAGTCTGTGCTTTTTCCCAAGAAAAAATTAAACACTCCTACACAGTAAACAGCAATTAGGCATTATTACAGCAACTCTTTCTGTGAGCACGATGTCATTATGCTGGGCTCAACTGTCATTACACTGTGAACACCTCTCCTGGGACTGTAATTCTTGTCCATAGAAGCTTGCTACCTTGACATCAGAGATCACACTTTTTTTGATTGTGTGTGCCATTTATCCTCTAGCTAGATCGATGATAAAACCGTGAGAACCTTTGCACACATAGCATTGCATGGGGCTCTGTTAAAATATGACCCCAGGGGTGGCCCAGGAAGGGGTGCTTGTACTACACAAGGGCCTGGATCTGGTCTGTTTCTGGAGTCAGCAGGCTGATGAGAAAGAGGAAAACCAGTTCATTTCATTCCCAAACTGCAGTCCATGAAATATTTCCCTCAATTAACTTGAAAAACTTTACGAGTTCATGTTTAAGTTTTTACTCTCCAAATGTTAATACAATTCTTTAGCTGAAACAGAAATGAGACAAAATGGGTCTGAAAAGTACAGTAGAAAAATATTGTCCACTGGTTTATTTTTCCAAATGAGCAATAGGCTATTTACAAATAAGCAGATCTCCAACAATGTGTATTTAAAATGGCAAGTCTATCAACTGTTTGAAACCTAAATGAAAAAAAATTATTAAGGCACATTTGATCTGTGAGTTGAAAACAAGCATTGTGGTGTAATGACAGATTCATTTCACTTTGTCCCCAAAACATGTGAGCACCAAAATTGTCCAAGAACACTTAACATTTAGTAAAACAGGAATGTAAAAATTAAGAAGGGGAAAAGTGTTTTCAAAGGAAATCTTTGGAGATCAGTTTACTGCAAATAAGACATAGTAACCACACTCTGGTACACATAAATACTAATGACTAAGAGGTACTCAAGAAATGGCAGAGCTCTAAACAATGGATATTAAATAAATTAAAGGTATCTCAGATACAAAGGATAAAACAAAACAGTAATTAAAAATGAAGTAACCATCTCCACCAACATAACACAGACATGATGAAGTAAACAAAGCCCAATGCGTCCCCACAACGTTTTCATCGGTTGTTTTTGTTTCTTAGTTTAGCTTGCATACATTCGAATTATTACAACAATCTTCTTTGTCATTCTAAATATTAATGTTGTCCCCTCTAATGAGACGGGTCAGGAAGAAAGAAAATGCCAATTCCTTGTTGGAGGTTAAGTCAGGACCGTTTAGACCAAAGGAATTACAACAGGAATGACCCCAGCTTTCACTGTGCTCTCCTCACTCCCCTGCTCCAAATTCCTACTCGACCACCATGGGTGGGGCACAATTTGGGGAAAGCTGTCCTGAAGACGATGATTACAGCTATTATCACATTTCCTTAACTTATAACTGAAACTTGAGATGGCTTACAAAAAAACTTGTGAAAAAAAAAAAAGACAAAAGACAAAAGGTAGAATTTGTGCAAGGTTAGCAGTCACAACAGAACATTGACCAGAGTTACAGTGTTTTGTCACAATAATACTTTGTCGGAATGTTCACGTTCTCTGCCATAGGACTGTAGGGTCTGGAAAAGAAATGTAAAAAACAAAACAGCAAAAACAGTTTTGTTCATCAGGTATGTTTCAAGTCAGAACTAAGCAGGTCTGCTACATCAGCAAGATGTGTTCAAAGGCAAACATTGATCACATTTTTGTTCAAAAAGCTCAATCTTAAAGGAGTCCTATGTAAGAAAACCACTTGGAAAATATATCCTTGTATGGACTTCAAAAACTGGTCATACAAAAAATTTTTGAAAAATAAATTAGGTAATTAAAATGTCATGTCCAGCAGAGCTGGACATCAGGCTGTCTGTGTGGAGCCGTTATTATTGCTGCTTTTACTGTAGCTTGGATCGTTTTTCTCCAGCCACATCTCAGCCAGCTGCTGTGTGGACCCGTAGGTCGACGCCTTGGACCCTAGGCACATTTTGTACTGTTTGGGATCCAGATTGGGGTCACAGAAGACAGGGTGGTGCACGTGGACTACGCCTACCTCCTGGCTCCTGAATGTCTTCAAACCCGCCTGGACGACCTTGTTGAAGAGATCCACATCCTCCAGGCCCCAGCCCTGGATGGAGACATCAAAGCCGCCTGCTCGGACAAGATCTCCCTTATAAATACAAGTAATGCCAAACCCATAGTTTCTCCAGAAGCCAGTTTTTTGAGTAAAGGCAAAATGGTTGTCACTGGGAGCTTTCCCACTATAAACAATCTTTGGATCATACTGGCTGAAGATGATTGGGAAATAGGTTTGTTGGCCCAAAACTGTGTTTGCTCGACACCGTTGCAGGAATTCCGGAGTGAACACGAGGTCAACGTCACAGAAGAAGAGCAAAGACTCATTATTAAACTGGGAGGAGCCTACTTCGAGGGCCAGAGCTCTTGAAAACTCTCCAGACACCGGCAAAATCTGCATGTCGGCTTTCGGATACTTAACGCGGTAATCTCGCATCAGTTCAACTTGTTTGGCCTTATCTGGGTTGGAGTCAGAATTGAAAAGCAGCACTACGAGCTTGACGTTCTGGTTGGGAATGAGACAGGTCTTCTCGAAGTTCCCCATGAATCTCACAAACATATCAAAACGTCCAGACAAAGGAATCAGAATGTTGATCTTTTTGTCTTTGGGCTCTTTGTGCTCATTCTTGGACCCCGGGAGCTGGAAGGGAACAAGCTTCTTCAGGGAATTAGAGAGAAAGGACAGGGATCCAGAGTCCTGGTTGATTCTGTTGGCCAGCTCCTGTGCGTCCAGCTCCTCATGTTCCACGAACTGGATCTTGCTGAAGGTCTGCTGCAGGTAGGCATGCCTGCGCACGGGGACTGTCATCTTCTTCCCTTTGTGCTTCTTGTACAGGAGCAGCAGGTCCAGTATGTACTCTGCCCCGTACATGGGGTTCACTCGGCGGTAGCCATACTGGATCTCCTTGAAGTCGATGATGCGTCCTCGGGTCTTGGCGTTGGCGTTGATCATCTCCATCACCTGCATGACAATGTCATCCAAGGCTTCCCTCTGTGCTGAGTCCATCCCTCTCCGGGGAGGCTGGCCTTCGATGGCTGAATACAGGTATTTCCCTGTCAGAAACTCCCATTCCAGAATCTCCTCTCGCTGGCGGGCCTGAAACCGCATGAAGGAAGGGGGGATTCCCAGCTGCAGGTCTTCCTTGTGGATCTCTGTGTTGCTATACTTGCTCATCAGGACGATTTCTCGGTGGAGCTGGATTGTGCGGTGGCGCAGCTCGGCGATCTTGCGACTCAGCATGTAGCTGTGAAGCCTGTACTGGTAAGGTGGGTTTTTGTTGGGGTGCAATGTGATGGCTCGGTGAATTTTACTGTTATGGAGATCTCTAATGTACCCCTTCTTGTTCTGTTCATAATTCTCATAAAAAAGCTGCTGCATCTGTTAGGGGAAGAAGATTACTACTTTAGTATTGCATGAAAGTGTCCCTTCAGTCTTAACAGCTCCTCATATACCTGCTAACTCTAAAGACAAATCTAAGAATTAGAATTTTTCCCAGATGGGCCACAGCACAGAAAGGGCCCTAGCAAAGCCCAGCCAATAGCACTGCAGTGAGATGAGAAGCTAGTAAGCATTAACTGCCTAAAGAGGCAAGACATCTTCAATTAGCAGAGTTGGCCAACTGTCCCTGGATGAAGACCAGTATGGGGAGCCCTGCAGCTACCTGTCCAGAGGAATAAACTTCCTCCAGATGGAGCCGAGACAACTCTAAGCACACAGCTTGACAAAGGACTAGCACTGCTTGCATGGAACTTAAGAGGAGGAAAGCAGTGGAAGCAGTGAGATCTGCATTGGAAGGACACTGCTCTACATCAGCAGTGTGATCTGAAAGCCTCCCTTTGCCTGCCTGCCTGCCTGCTTAGCACAGGGTTTCCAGCAGCCACACAGGGGCTAGGGCTATGGGACTCAAAAAATGCTGGTTAAGTGGGAAGGGCCTGGGACCTATGGCATTCACTTCTGCCAACTTCTCCTTCTATCCCAAGGCACAGGTTTTGGGTGAAGAGATGTTTGAGAGTCAGCAGTAAACCCAGGCCCTTCAAGTTAGGAAGGGAATAGGCTAAATTCTTCAGGTAAGGAAATGACAAATGTTAACAGAGCCTTCTGGAATGAAGAATAAAATACTACAAAAAATTTCTAGTAAAAGTAACACTTGAAGTTGGTACCAGGAAGTCAGTCTTGTATTCCCCCTTCCCCCACCCTTTGTGGTTCAGTTTTGTTTTACTGACATTATTAAGTAATGTATCTGCATATGATCATGTGGATTTGGGCTGGCTAGTTTGTTTGCCTTTGGACAGTCACGTTTTTTACTCCCCTCCCCAGCCACTGCAGTTACAATAACAAAACCATAGATTAGCTACATCTCACATCCTTTTTCTGCACAATACTGTGAGTCACTAATAAGCGAAGTCAACAAGGTAAGAAGGGGAATACTACTACAGAACAGCTTGGAAGAAAAGAGGGAGCTAAAGCCCACCATCAGGGTGCCAGGCTCCGCGCACTGGATCCGTGACTCTGATGCTGCTGACTCCTCCCCCCTCGACCCTGTGTGGTCTGGCATGAGAAGACGAATGAGACTGCACCTTCAATGCCCTCCAATGTGTGCTACTGTTTCTGACTTTGCTTCACACATTATCCTCAACCCATGTGAAGACAAACATGGAGTTATCTTTTGAAACCAGTGTGAAACTTTACAATCAGAAAAAGTGGTCAGGTCTTTGTTTTTCAGAAAAAAATTGAGAAAGAAAACATTTTTCCAAAGGAAAGTGTAGCCTACTAATGTAGGAGGACAGACATCAATTGTGGCTCTCACACGTGCTCAGTAGAGCCCAGGCACATGGCACGGAACATACAGCAAGCAGTTTGCTCACTGCTCACAGAGGGCATCAGCCATGGGGATTCTGCAAGCTACTGTTGACTCCAGGGAAGCGAACCTGAAACCTCTGCTTCTGACACAAGGCTTCCAAGAGATCTGGGGCTGGATGAGAGCCTTCAAAGCCAGGATGGCTGGGCCAGAGAGTAACTGATTATAAATGTCCTGCTGCAAGGTTCAAGTAACCATCACAACCTGCCTTTCTTTTTACGTTGTTCCCTATATGTGTCACAACAAGACACCAAATGAACTTCCTGCCCAAACTTCTTTACTGCTCCATTTCCAACTAGCCAGCTGCTGAGTGAAGCACAAGGCTACCAGGTGGCACTGGAGCATGAGGAAAAGGTTACAAAAGCCCCATGCAGGTGCTAAAATCTCAATACAAACAGTCATCTCATAATCTGTAAGCCCAAAAGGTGACGGGAGCCTCCAAGCATGCTCCCATTTCACAGGGGCACAGGACCCCACCCAGCCTCTACTGGAGTACACTTCCTATGTGAGGAAGCTCACCCACAGGAAGTCAACATCAGTAAAAGTGCTCCCAAACAGGAGACTAGGACAGTAACTATGACGGGAGAGTGGAGATCCTATATACATTTAATTGTATATTATTTCCACTTCATCTGCTTTTGACAATGTGTGAAGAACTATAATATTTTGAAAGTCCCCAACCCATTTCCAAGAATGTAAGCACACTCAACCATAAATCTGGCTTTCCAATGTTAGGTGGGAGCAGCTGGAGGCAGGTGCCCAGCAGGCCACTCATCCTGCCAATCCATCTCTCATGAATCTCAGACCCTCTTCCCTCCCACCCAACTGGGCAGCACCTCAGTCCTGGCTTTTAACGCAGCAGCAAAATGGGTGTTCTGACAACATAATTTGTAGATTTATGGCTAAAGTATACTTATGCTGGTAGAACTCACATGATTTTCTCTCTTCTCTTCCCAAACAGCTTTAGAAAGAATAAAGAAATATAAAAGGAATAAACCCCTAAGGGTTAAGAGAATGGACCAAGAGGAGACACAGCAGACAAGATGTCCCTAAATCCTGGGGAATGGAGGGTGAGTGAAGGAAGACGAAGCCAGCTCTAAAAAGTGAGCCAATGCATCCATGAGAGCCCTGGAAAGACACTGCTGTAGAGGCCAGGGCAAGGCCAGATGCTGGGTAAGGGAGACTGCTGGCAAGAGAGTAGGGAGCACCCTCTCTGGAACCACTGCAGGAGTGGGCAGTGGGTGGGAAGCAAGAGACAGCTGGCACCTTCAAAGAGACATTCAAAGTTACTCTGCCATCTAGTCAGTGGGATTTTGTCGAAATGCATGTGGGATTGTCTATCAAGCACTGTAACTAAATTAGTATTACCAAGAACAAGAAGTGAGAATTTCAGCATTTGCACACGCATCATTTACAGTAGTTATTTCTGAATATCACTGTCTACAGGCTGTCTTTTCCTCTCCTTTGGGGTTCCTGTCTTGCTAAAGCACATAGCTTAAGTTTCTCCAGAGAATAAATGTGAACACCTAGGGAGGAGTGAGTAAGGCTGACAATGGAGGAAATGAGTCCCTAGACTTTACCAGCTACCTCCCAGCATACACGTCTCCACCCCCATCCCCAGCAGGAACCTAAGTCTTTTCTGCATCAAACAAACAGTCCCACAGATCTGGAGTTCTCCAACAATAGAAGTATCGACCAAAACACTGGGTCACTAAAACAGATGCTCGTTTTAAAAACCTCACCAGATCCCTGTTCCTCAATACTTTACTCTTGAAGGGGTCAACAACCAAGGATCACTAGACAACTGAAAAAGGGTCCTATAGGGAAAGATGGAGAAGAAACAAAAGAATAAAGCCTGGTAGAAACAAAGAATGGAGTGAACAGAAGAAAACCTCAGCAATAAAAACAAAACTACAGTGTACTCAGAGAAGCTACTGCATCCATGCAACAGAAACCCACACAAAGAGACACAAAAACTTCTAGAATTAAACAGAAAATAGAAAACCACCCCCAAAAAGTGTGTGTGTGTGGGGGGGAGTTGCATTTGAAGATAAAAATAAAATTGGAGAATTCCCCAAGAAATAGGAAAAACAGAAAACAAGACAGAAAAGAGTCATTGTAGAAAGAGAACGTACATGGAAGAGAAAACTGCACCATAAAGATGGATCCAGAAATCACGGTCATCCCTGGGTTAAACCCCAAATAGTCAGCACGAAGAATGCAAGTTCTGGACACCGGGGTTAACAATCTAGACCATTCCAAGAGGAAAGGAGAGGCTACATACCAATAGTCAGACACTCAACACGGATGATACTACTGCAGACCAAGAGCAATGCCTTCAAAAGTGGGGAAAGTGAAACTGATCCTCAGTGTAGAATTATCTTCCAAGCTAGATTATCCATCAGGAAGAAGAGAGAAAAGAGATATTTTCAGCTATTCAAGGGCTCAACATTATCTTATCTTCTTTCCCAGAAAGCTAATGGAGCTAACTTTTTCTGGGGGAGGTGGTAGTACTGGGGTTTGAACTCAGGGATTTGCACTTGGCTGAGGGAGGTACTCTCCTGCTTGAGCCACACCTCTGGCCCTCTTTGCTCTGGTTATTCTGGAGATAGGGTCTTGCTTTTGCCCAGGTAATTCTCCAGTTTTAGGCTTCTTATTGTCACTGGGATGACAGGAACACGCCACCAAATCCAGCATTTTTTACACTGAGATGGGGATCTCACAAACTTTTTGCCCAAGCTGGCCTGAACTGTGTTCCTCCCATCTCAGCCGCCCAAACAGCTAGGATTACAGATGTGAGCCACAGTACCCCCTCACCGCTCCGACACACACACACAGTTTTTTTTTTTTTAATGAGTAAGACATCTATTGCAAGACAAAAGGAAGTAAGGGCTGGTGGAGTGGCTCAAGTGGCACAGCTCCTGCCTAGCAAGCGTGAGGCCCTGAGTTCAAGCCCCTGTGCTGCAAAAAAAAAAAAAAAAGAAAAAACAAAGACAAAAGGAAGTGAATGGGATGGGGTGAGAGGGAAGAGCACTGGAGACTGGACTGAGATTGGCTGGCATTGTCCGCACTGCTGCAAAGGGTATATATTTAACAACCACTCAGCTTTGTACAAGGCCTTATGGATGGCTTTGGGGAGAAGTAGGGAGCTACTTTCTTTTTACCTCAGAGTGCTGAGATGGGAGAAGAGGGGAGACACTAAATATGTTTTTCAGATTTCAAAGAATTTTGGGGGGTGATATACGTTACAAATCACCCTCAAAATTATGAACAAGGATTATAAAGTATAATTCAAAACAAAAGTTATTTTATTAAAACCAGGTTAGAAGTGAAATTCAGAAATCACCTGTTTTCTGAAAGAGAGGTGGGAGAAGCCCCAGTATAGTCTCACTGGCCTCATCCCACCAGCCCCACAGCCAGGGGCTCAGAGACTGTCCCTTGCTCCATTTCACTTGCCTGCTCTTTACCTACCTGATCACATCAAGCCACCTCAGGGCTTCTGGGCTCTAATAGCCTTTGTAGTGTTTCAGCCATTCAGATTTGATTTTGGAATCACTTGCAACCCTCTCAAGTTATCTTTTTTTTTTTTTTTTTGTACCTTCATTAGCTTCTAGCTTCTCTGCTATGGTTTTGGTTTTCCCTGCCTTTTATTTCTCCTTAAGAACATCCAGCTGTATTTAAAAAGGCAAGCTGTGGATGAAACCAAACCACTGTGGCTGTGGACTCTTTATGACACAAATTGGTCACTAAGCTGAACACTGCTGTTTCCTATTTACTTTCCCTCTGTCCTTACCCCGTTGACCAGGTAAGCTCTAACTCCTGAGTTCAGCCAATTTCCTGGACTCGATAGGAAGAACACCTCAACCCTTAAGAAGTATAATCATAGACTAAATCAAGTATTTAGCAGTTTTCTGGTAAGAGAAATAAACTATTTCTCTGGAAGAAAGTTGAAAATGTAACAATTTTAAGAATAAAAGTTAATAAATAAGACTAGAAACATTTCTTGATTTTACCCTACTAGTATTTTAAGAGTTTGGATGAACTTGAATTTGTAAGGTAAGGTCTCCTGAAGGTGAAGCATTCTGAGGCCTTAGTGACTGCGACCTGGCCACACGTCCTCTGCAGTCACGCCCTGATGTTCTCCTACCCACCCAATCCTGGTGGCTAAGGCTGAGGCTCCCATCACTGAGTAACAACACATCCCTATTAACTGGTTCCATTCTATAGAAACAAACTTCCAATTCTTCTATAAAATAAAAATAGTTAACAATATGTAATTCGTAACTGCATTTTATAACTCCAGGAATAACAAATGTGTAGTTATTTTTTGTTTTAAAGAATATTTTGAACAGTGCACACTATAATCCAAGTTACTCCAGAGGCAGTTAGGAGGACTGTGGTTCGAGGCTGGCCTGGGCAAAAACAACTCTTTTAGAGTTCATCCAAACTCTTTTAGACCCTATCTAAAACAACTCTTTTAAGAGTTCATCCAAACTCTTTTAGACCCTATCTAAAAAACACTAAAATCAACTGGGGCCATGGCTCCAGCAGATCACTTGCATGTGGCCCTGAGTTCAAGCCCTGATACTGCAAAAAAGAAAGAAAAGAAAAAGGGCTTGTAATCCTAGCTACTTAGAATGCAGAGATTAAGAGGAACACAGTTCGAGCAAAAAGCCTGGGAGACCCCCATCTCAACCAATAAAAAGTGAGGCACAGTGCCATGCACCTGTCATCCCAACTACATGGGAATATAAACAGGATGTGGTTGAAGCTAGCCTGGGATAAAATCAAGACCATATTGGAAAAATAACAAAGACAAAAGGGCTGGGGGGAGACTTGACTCAAGTGCTAGAATGCCTGCTTGGCAAGCAAAAGTCTTGGGTTCAAATGCCAGTACTGCTCCCCCTCCAAAAAAAGAGTATTTTGAATGGGGCAAGGTGGAACAACCTATAATCCCAGTATTTGCAAGGATGAGGCAGGAAGAGCAAAAGTTCAAGGTCAGCTTGGGCTACAGAGTAATATCCTGTCTTAAAAAAAAGTCGTACATATGAATAAAAGAAAAACAAATAAATAAAATCTTAAAAAGTCATTTTGAATAGTACCAAATTTAGAATTTACAAGATTTTTGTTATCACGCAGTATTTTAATAATGTATAATTTGTAATATTACTTAGAATATTATAAAACAGAAAGTTAAAAAGTACCGGAGAAGAAAACACAAGTCCAAACAGATTATTTAATAATTACAAGGTTAGACCTTGCTTTTTTTTTTTTTTTAAAGCCGTAATTGAAGAAGCCTTTCTAAGATGTACAGAGTAGCACTGATGGTCTGAGTTCCAGTGCTCCAACAGTCTTTAATCTTTGTTTCAGAAAGTACCTCCATAATCTTGGGCTCCAGTGATGCCATCTCTCTCACTGTGAGATGAACCAGGACCATGCATCAGTCAATAGTGAACCTGAGAGACTCATGTCAAGGTCATGCTACTCCAGTAACTTCTAGTCCAGCTGGGAAGTCATCAACTACCCACATTTAACTTTCTTAACACCACCTTCTTGGTCTTCATTAGCAAGTGTCCTTGTATTCTCATCAGATCCTTATTCCCATTACTGTTTACATTACTGTCTGCATTACAGTTCAGCCACATCCACACATGATCACTCCTCCAGATCTACACTTTCTCTTTTGGATTTATGTTTCATTGCACAGAATTTGTTTTCATACCCCGCTTTGTCCTGAAAACTGGTTCAAAGAAAATATGTATTGCCTACAGGTTAAGAAATCCTAACTGCTGGTGTTCAATAGCCAGAGTCACAAATTTTAAAATATTTGTATTAACATTGTCATATGTCTATCTGCAGATAAGGTTTCCAGATCATTTACTGCCCAAAGCAGGAACTTCTGAGATAAAAGTAGAGGCCTGGTAATGGTTAGGCCATGACCACCAGCATAGGCTGGGCTCTGCCAGGTTCTCAGGACACAGGGTTGTTATACAGGTCCCTGCTAGGTCTCTCTTAATTAGTTTTACATAGGCTTTGCCAATTTTCATTCAATTAAGTTTAAAGAGTGTGTACTTTGTATCTTAACAGCTCCATTCATAAAACAAAATCTTTTCATGGGAATTAAACTAGGACTGTAGTGTTAAGAAGTGAGAACTCTATGAATGAGCCTTGAGCAGTTAGCTTCCAATTCTGAAATCTAAACACCTGTCAGAGAAGCCTGGCCCATTTCAAAGTAATTGGGACTTGAGCTTGGCAAAGTTAAACAAAAGCTGCTGGTAGTCATTTAAGGCTTCTACATAACACAGTAAGCAAAGTGGTGAAACAAAGATTCTGCAAGTGAACATTTGTGTTTAAATAATTAGCAGCCATAGGGCAGGAAAACTCTTGTCTGCAGTCCGAAAGCTACATTTGAATCCCACCACTCACCTCACCAATGCCTGACCCTACAAATGCCTGATCTCAGGACAGTCACTTAAGTTTTCCACACTTTTTCTTTTTTTAATGAAGAAGCAAACATGGCAGTCTGATGTGGAATGAATATATGGAGAACTATCCTCTAGTGAACAAAGTTCTATGCAGATGCAGTACCAAATACTTAAGAAACACTCATGCGGAAGGTACTGTGGCCAAGGCAGTGAGAATCCAAACAGCCAGGCAGGAGAAAGACAGGATGGACACAAGATGGAGCAGCCACCTCACACCCCATCCTGGGCTTGCTGACAAGGTGTAGTTTGGAAATAGGACTCATTACAAGTTCCAGGTTCCAGTCCTCACTGGCCTCCACTTATACACACACCCATGGCCTTCTGTTCTAATTCCAGTCAATATGGGTCATATACCAATGTAGCACTTGACCCAAAACATCTCCCTGTGATTTAACAATTTAAGCTCTAGCCTAAGGGATTGCCAAAAAACAACTCAAAACAACACTGAAACTAAATGCAAACTTCCAGGGGCAAGCTGGGTATAAGCCAGAGGAGTGAAGCAGGGGTACACAGACATAGTAGTAAAGGCCTGGTACAGTCAGATCTGAGGGAAGGTAGAATCTGGCTCTTTTGTGCACAGTCTCTTTCTTTTAAGTATTAGCAATTGGTTCAAATTTGGAAGAGAGGGAGGGAGGGATGGAGAAAGGAGAGAGGTGAGGGGGAAAGAAAAAAGAAATACAAGCCAAAATAAATCTACAGGTCAAATAAGGCCTACAGGTTCATTTCCTTCCAGGACTTTTGTTTTCTTCAGTACCTGATGTGCTGTTTTGCTCAGTCTACATAACACTTTGCTTTTTGGTGGTACTAGGATATTGAATTCAGGGCCTTGTGCTAGCAAGCTCTACCACTTGAGCCACACTCCCAGTCCTACATGAACACTGCTATTTTAAATTCCAGCGTTTATCAACTAGTATCATGTTCAAACTGAAGCCAAAACCAACAATGACAACAAAATTACCTAGAAATTCAAACAGCATTTGGATCATGAAAGTCTAATGAATAATGACAACCCACTGGAGCTATAAGGCGAGGTCAAACAGTAAAGGAACAAGAACATCCCTAGCCCTACCCCCTCCACTCAAGTCTTCTGAAGTACATCACCTACTTTAAGTAAGGATCACAGCTTTAGTTCATGCATTAGAGTCAGAACTATCAGCACCTGTGTCATTTACAGTTCTGAGTGTGTCTTCAGTGTGTGTGTGTGTGTGTGTGTGTGTGTTTAATGTCACAGCATGTGGGGTTAGTCTCCACCCGTCCTCCCCAGTGCATGTCTACCTGAGGGAATGTTCTCACTTCAGTTACCAAAGGCATGAGTTCTTAAAGGTTTTCTTTCACAAAAGATCAGAACAAAAACTCTGCTGGACAGGGGATGGAGAAAGAAAAGTAAATGGTTTTGGGGACTGGGCGGAGCTATTAAGGCTTTAATACCATAGCGTCAAGCTCTCAGAGAAGTTTTTAAACACAGGCAACCAACAACAAAGGCCCAAGTATAACGCACCAGAGAAAAAGACATACTTTTCAACAAATGCTGCTGAAATGGGACATCCACACATACAAAATGAGTTAGGACACAGACCTGACACACTTCACAAAAATTAACTCAAAGCAGACCACAGCCCTGAATGTAAGAAGAGGAACCGTAACTCTGCTAAAAGAAGACAGGAGAAAAACCTACATGACCTTGGGTTTGACAATGATTTCTCAGATATACCACCAAAGATCAATACATGAAAGAACTGATAAACTGAATTTCATTAGAGTTTAAAACTTCTGCCCTGCAAGAGTCAATGTCAAAGAATGAGAAGACAGCTGGTGGGTGGCTCAAGGGTGAGACCCTGAGTTCAAATCCCAGTGCTGAAAAAAAGAACAAACTTATCAGATAAAGGACTTAGTCAAAATAAGGCCGTAACAAGAAAACAATCCAAATAAAAAGTGGCCAAAGTTCTTAACAGACATATCAACCAAGAAGATATATGATGGCAAACAAGGTTATGAAAAGACCTCCTATGTCATCAGGGAAATGCGAATCAAAATGAGGTATCACTACATCCCTACACAAATAGCCTAAACTCAGAGCCCTGACATCACCAACTGCGAGGGAGAATGTGGGAGCATTTTGAACTGCTGGTTAGAGTGCAAAAGGACTGGCACGTTGAAAGATTGTGGAAGTTTCTTACAAAACTAAACATACTCTTTCTATACAATCCAGAAGTCGGCTCCTTTATGCTTCCCTCAAGGAGCTGAAAACTTATGCCTGCATGAAAACCTGCACAAGGATATCTCTCCCTCTCTCTCCCCCTCTCCCTCTCCATAATTGTCAAAATTCAGAAGCAGCCATATCCTCCACCAGGTGAATGAATAAGTAAACCATGGTTTGCTCAGACAATGGAATATTACTAGGCATTAGAAAAAAATGAGCTGTGAAGTCACAAAAGACATGGAGGAAACATTAAGTGCATACATTGTAAGTAAAAGAAGCTGATCTGAACAGGCTTCATGTCGTATGATTTCAACTTTATGACATTCTGGAAAAGACAAGACTATGGAGATGGTGAAAAGATCAGTGGTGGCCAGGGGTTGGAGGGAGAGAGTAACAAACAGGCAGGGCACAGACACTTTCCTGGCAATGGAACTGTTCTGTATGATGCTATGGCAGAAATCTATCATATCCGTAGGAACTGCAGCAGCACAAGTGGACCCCAATGGAGACTGTGGACTTTGGGGAGCAATGTTGTGTCAATGTAGATCCACTGATTGCAACACGCTCCACTGTGCTGTGAATGTCCACACTGGGGAAAGCTGTGCATGTGTGGAGACTGAGGTATTTGGGAACTCTCTGTACATTCTGTTCTTTTCTAGCGGAGCATTATTATCTAATCCTTATCCTGAGGCTTCTTATTTATAAATTCATTTTCTCATTCCTTCATCCATCCACTTAAAGCTCTAAGCAAAACAAAACCATTGTAGGGACATAACAGAACACACTAAACTTTTGTGGAAAGAAGTAGGTGAAAATAAAATGCATGTTACTAACAATTCACAATGAGTAAGAAATCAAGCTAAAAAGTCCTATATTAAAAGGAGACACAGACAAGTGCAGTGTCATGTGCCTGCAGTCCCAGTTACTCCAGAAGATGGCCTATCCCTGAAGGTCAAGGCACACGTGGGCGACATAGCAATGCCCTCAACGCCATCTCAAAAAAGAAAGTATTTTTTGAGCATCAGAACCATCTACTATGAGACACCATGTTTCTCTCCCTTTCAACACACACTCTCTCTCTCTCTGTCTCCCCTCTCTTCTTATCCCTCCCTTTCCCTCCTCAATCCTCACAATTTTAAACCCCTTTAAGGGCAAAACTCATTTTGTTCTAGCTGCCTAGCACAAGTAATTGCCCAACAAGTACTTGCTGAATAAATGAACGAGTAAGTATTTCTCTCATTTACTGAGGAAGACAGAAAGACTGACAATAGATATCAATATTTAGACATGACAACACGGGAGGAGCACTGCACTCCACAAACACAAGCGCCAACACCTTAGGAGAGCATACACAGGGTAGGTAACACATTACCTTGCTCATAAAAGACACCTCTTCCCTAAGCCCTACCTGGTTCCCAGACAGCCTGTCAGGGGCCTAGGAGGCAGACCACAAAAGGGCAAGACAGAGCACCCTGCCAACCCAGCCCCCATTCCCAACAAGCATGGCAGCAAGAGCTAAGAGAATCAAACTTTGAAATACAGATAAGTCAATATCCTCAGAGAGATGCAGGAAGAAAAGCATCTCCAAAGTGGATCTGCAAGCATCCTAAGAAATGGCACTAGCTCCCCGACCTGTTCCAGCAATAAGTTCCATGAAGGTTCTTGAGGTCTCACGTATGATTTCTATAGCCCCAGCACGGAGCAGAACATGGCAGGTAACAGGTTCCCTTAATGAGCTTCCACCCAAAGGATGAAATGTTAAGCACCAAGAATTTTAGTATACTAAGTACTTCATCCAAATCATCCAACATAACAGTTCCTTTGGTACACAATAGAAAACCTTTTTGAACTGATACCTGACCCTTTAATCCTTTAGAGGCACCTAGTTTGAAAAAAAGGGAAAAAACCAGCTTATTGTCACTTGCCCACCTCATTGAAATTAAAGGATGTGGGGTTTTATAGCATTCATAAGCACCATCTCTGGGAAGCTTCACTGAACACTGGCTATACAAACACCAGTGAAGTCCTCTGAGTACTTCCATGACTGCCCTCTTACACACTGGCATACACGGGGTCTGCAGCGCTCAGCAACCTGCCTATGCACCACAGACACCGCATGTGTGAGCCACGGTAGACCCTAAACCCTGTCTTGGGCTGACTGTTGACAACTAGAGGTGCCTGGCTGGCCGGTGGCTCCAGACTTGGGTCCACCCAGAGGCCAGGAGGTGGCGGCAGTCTGTTCTCCAGAGCTTTCACAATATAACAGATACCATGTCAGACGGTGCTAAACAAAGCAGGTAAGACAGCAGGAAGGATGGATGGGTGCAGTTTCACCTGCATAGTCAGAGAAGGCCTCTCCTCTCCAGGAGGGTGAATCTGAGCAGAGACCTGCAGGCAGGGGATGAGGGAGGTGCTCCAGAGGGACCTAAAGAATGCACTGCATGCTCCTGAGAACATTTATTTCTTCTCTACAAGGAACCCTCCCAGGAGCAGGGAGCAGCCACGATAGCCAGGCCACCAGTCTGACGTCTGCTCCTACTGTTCGCTACAGCTACATCCTATTTCCGTCCTCTAGGCCTTGTGATAGTGTCTCTGCCCAGGTAGCAAGACTCTAGTGCATGTGTACACATGTGTGCACATGTATATTTAATGACATATTCACCAAGAAAGGCTTAAATGCTAGAAATGACTACTCAAAACTTTCTGAACAACTATTTATGAACTCCATGGAATCAAATTTCAGTCATATAAAGCATCCAAGCAAACAGAAAAGTTAAAAGGTCCACTATTTCATGTGTGCACAACACAAACAGTCTTGATGCTAAAGGAACCAAGCTGGATGAGGTGCATCTTCAGGAATCTTCCTTTCCTAAGAAAACCCACCCCAACCTGTGGAGACCACGCTGCACTCATTTCTGCTGTGAGCAAGTAGGCGCACCACGTCTTAGCAATGGAGGGTCCAGGAGAGAAAGGCACAACGTGCACTCCTCACATATTCCCACAACAACCTGGTGCTCACTTCCTTCCTCCCAGTGCCTCGGGCAGCCAGCCACCTACCTTGGCCTAGCCCCAGAACAGAGTGGGATTCAGAGGCATCTTGTTAAAGTGGGAGTGACTCAAAAGCACTGAGCAACTTGCCCAGTGCCCTCTGTGTGTGGTGACTGAGTTTTTCACAGTAAAGTCACTACTGGAAGTAGTAGACTAAAGTAATCTTTAATTAGAAAAACAAAGAAAGGGTAACTTAAGTTTTATTATTAACACATGGACAGCCAAGTACTATAAGTTGAAAGGAAACAATAAAAGGTTCATTTAAGGTAAAACCATATCAACTAGTTAAAGAGTCTACTCTTCTGTTTGTCTCTCATCCTGTTCACATGCACCCACTTTTTAAATGGGGACCTCAGCTGAGGAACAGTGCAGAAGGCTAGGCAACACTTCAAAGTTGAAGTATTTCAAAATGGCATTTCACTCTGCAATTTAAATTGTACTTCTAAATTAAGTTTAGCTCTGAATTACATGAATTCTGCCCTTGTATTCCTAGTTCCTGTTTGGTATTCTGAACCATTAAATGAAGCCAAGTGCTGAAAGGAAGGGAATGGGACAGCTGACTCAGCACCAAAAGCCCCCACCCAGAAAGGTGCCAGAGACACACATGCCTATCCGTAAGTCCCAGCACTGGCCCATGTCCTGTCTTGCCTCCTTTTCTAAATTATATTACGAACCCTATGTGCGTACATGTGCAGGATGGGAACAAACCACATTGAGGACTGTGAAGGATGGGAGGATAAACAGTGGTGTCTTAAAAAGTCAAAATTCTATTTTCAGTATGCTTCTGAAAAGAAGGTCAAAAGGGTAAGATCTCACAGAGTTTTGAAGGACTTCATAAGATGTGTCTTATAATAAAGAGGGATTTCGTGAATGAAGTGTCTTTAAAGCAGCATTTTATAAACCATGTGATTCCTGAATTACATACTGTAGAAACAGATAAATCACTTGGGATTTAAAATTGTAGAGCAATATACGTTGCTATAGCTTAGATTTGGAGTGTTCCCCAAGCACCCATGTGTCAAAGGCTTGATCCTTAGCTCTTGGCAGCACTGGAGGTGGTGGAGCCTGTAAGAGGTAGAGAGGTGGAGTCAAGCCAGGGCAGGGGCATATGTCTGTAATCCCAGTTACCTGAAGGCAGAGAATGGGAGCACTGAGGCTCAAAACCACCCCAAGCAAACGGTTTGTGAGACCACACCTCCAAAAAATAACCAGAGCAAAATGGACTGACAGTGTGGCTCAAGCAGAAGAGCTGGCAAGATTTGCAAGCACAAATCCAAGTTCATACCCCCAGTTCTTAAAAAAAAAAAAAAAAAAAGAGGTGGGGTCCTGTGGGAGGTCACTGGGGACATGTCCTTGAAGGGGGTAGTGGTTCCCTATCCCCTTGCAAGGTACCACAGACCCATGGCAACAGGGTAAAGCATCCATGGACTGAAACCTCTGAAGCTATAAGCCAAAATAAACCTTTTCCCTTATTAAGATGATCTCAGGTATTTTACAGAAATATATACAGAAATCTATACATTCATTATAAAACTCTGAGAAAGGGAGGAACCATCAAAATTCATGTATACATACAAAACTAATTATACTGTATCAACTCTACAGTACATAAATCCTGTCAGACTAACAATACTACTTCAGACCATCTTATTTCCCTAAAATAGTTAACAACTACTGAATAAAATCAAGCTATCTGATTTGTTAACCAAGATCAACCAGAGGAAAAACCATTACAATTATAAGCTACAAGAACGACAAAATTTTCACACAAGTGAGAAAACTTGAAGGCTAATAGCAAGGGAATAAGTTAGGCTATGCATCAACAAGAGAGCAGAAGTATGTTTTTTTTCCTACTAAAAAAAAAATGTGTGTGGAACAGAGCAGAGAAATAGCAGCCTAGGATACCAGGTAGGTTCAGATCCCAATTACATAGTATCATGACTTCCTTAGTCAACATAAATTATGTATAAGAAGTAGATCCATGTATAAAATAAGCATATAATTATTAAGCAATGGAATACTGTTGTATCTGGGAACCTAAAGGGCAGATGAGTGAGTCAGTATCCCATCCCCCATGGAGAGCGCTATGAGCCCTGCACCCTGAGAAGGGGTTACGTGGTCTCATAAATCTGCCACGGGGCTGATAAACAAAATGCTCTCAAGGTTGTTTCCCACCATAAGGGACAAACAGACCAGCTCATCAAAGAGAGCCTGCAAGTATGCGCAAATACACGGCCAATGGAAAGAACCCACCTAACCCTTATCCTAACCCAGAGTTAAAGCATCCATAAAAAGCCCCAGCCTTCACCTGAGCAGGGAGCCATGGGTTTTCAGGCTCCTCTGCACTGCTCTAGCTGCAGCCTTTTCTTTCTCTAATAAATCCTACTTTGTGTGCTGACCTTGTTGTCTCACAAGTCAATCTGGGGCCTCACGAGCCAATTCTTTGGCCCATGCAGGCAAGAACTCTCCACACCAGCCCACAACAATACTAATAAAATCCCATCAGGATGAATTACACAAGAAGAAATGAAACCTTTTTTCCCCCAGCCTCCTGGTAGGCATTTTCTTGTGTCCTATTCATTAGTCAGGTTAGATGACACTGTGCCCATGTGAAAGAAGCTTATTACTTCACTCAAGTTCAATAGCAAAAACCAGAAAAACTCAGACAGGTAAAAAGAAATACTCCAAACTACCTAGAAATAAGCACTATTATTACTTTAAGGTTCAATTAATGGCAAAACAACTGAGAAAAGCCATAGTGTCTTAATGTCAACAAGTGGTATTACAAACTAAGATCCTTGCCTAAGGCAGTAAACCATAGAACAATTAGCCAAGATAAGTAATAAACCATAATTTAAATGTCAATGCCTTGGTTTCTTTTCAAATGTCTGTGTCAAACACACACTATGTAAACTAGGTGTATATAATACTAGCAATTCACAATGAACTACAGGTATATTCCTGGAATAAAAAAGAAGCAAATGTTTGGTTTTAATTATTTTAGTCTTTGGTCTACCTCCTCACAAGTAGATATCTTTGCAAACACTCATGATTCTCAAATTTTGCTTTATTTCCTCCCAAAGGTAGTGACATTAATCACTTTGGACTTTTCCCTCAAATTACTGACAAATGTGACTGCAAGCCCATTAACTATACTCCTTTCTTTGAGATCAGGTAGTAAGGCATTCCCATACCCCAAAATATAGGCTTAATTACAAATGCACTCCCAAACTCACTGTAATACAGGGTAAAGCTAAAAGCCACATAACAGAAATTTAAAGGGAGACACCCCAAGAGGAACTTTCCATCTGACTGATATGCTAGTGTATGCTATATTTTAAGTGTATCTATTATAATGAAATGATTTTCCAGGACAGAAAAATTTAGGTCAAGTATCTAAGGATATTCCCAAATTATAGCATTTACATAATGTTAAATGACAACTTTAAATAGTACATTTATAAAATTTTAAATTATAACACAGCAAACATGAAACCAAAACTACAAATAGAATATACTGATGACCAGTTTCTAACAACCAAGGCTTTCTGCCAATGAAAATGTTTGTTAGAAGTTTATTCTAAAGTTAGGAATCTTTTAACCTAAAAGCCAACAGCACTGCACAACTGCAGTTGGGGAGGGGTACTAGGGTTTGAACTCAGGGCCTCACAACTTGCTAAGCAAGCACTCTCCAACGTGAACCATTCAGCCAGTCCTTTTTTGCAATGAACACTTTTGAGATAGGGTCTCAGCAACTTTTTGCCTGGGCTGACTCTGAACAGCACCCTCCTGATCTCTGCCTCCCAAGTAGCTAGGATTATAGGCGTGAGCCACCAGCTCCTGGCCACAATTGTATTTCTTAAACATCTGATAATGGTATACTCCCGTGAATTCCAAAAGTAGTATTCTGATGTAAGGTTACACTTACTTAAGGAACAAAACTCCAGACCACAAGAGGAGAAAGGCTACTTGGGATTTACCACAGGATATGTGCAAACTGTGACCTCATGGCCAAGATCTGTCCTCCTTCCTCTCTGGTGACAGACCATGGCCTCACTCTAGCTCCAGGTGTGACCACATGCCAAGTTCTCCTCAGTGGAATGGGAGTGACATGTTCCCAACTCTGTCTCTGTCTCTCAGGCTGCAGCCCGAACACTGTGACCATGCGATCCATCTCTGTCAAGGGAAATGCCAGGGGCGATGGCAGAGAAGCCAAGCAGAAGAACCCGGATCCCACAATGACCAGGACAAACAGTCCTTGCCATCCTGAAACAGGGGCAACAGCCAGCCTGTCATGGATGGAGAAATCAACACACGCCTCCCCTGCATTTCTCAGGTGCCTGTTGTAAGGTTGAGCTCCTCTGTATGCTGTAAGTTATAAATGTGCTACTGCATTAAACACAGAAACCCACAAAAAAATCTATGATTTTACTGTAATTTTTGTTTTTGGCAGCACTGGAGCTTGAATTCATGGCCTTGTGTTTGCTGGCCAGCACTTTTACTGCTTGAGCCACTCCAGCAGCCCCAATCTGTGATTTTAAATACCACCTAAGTACGTCGCACTTTTCTGTGTACAAGTGAATGTCTACTCCTTGACTAGCACTTTGCATATTATTTGTTACTTCATGCCAGCCCTTGACACTTTTTCCATTTCACAGAGGACAAAACGAGCTCTGAGAAAATGATTGGCGTGACAAGGTTGCAGGCTTGTGATGACATCCTGATAGCACCAGCACATGCACAGGCCTCATCTGCTATGACACTAGCTTGCTTCCTCAGCTGCTATCAGCAGCGACTGAGAGCCTATGGCCCACAGAACCAGGGTATTTACCTCCTGGCTCTCACAGAAAAAACCTGCTGGCCAACTGAGCCTTTGGGCAGTACAGACTTGGGAGGCAAGCCATGCTCCTAAACTTGGCGCTGTGCAGCTCACCTTCCCACCCACAGCTGAGCCTCCTGCTCTTGGCACTGACACCAAGCTGTCATGTTTGACAGGCTGTGTCTCCCTGACACAAAGACACCTTGTTACACCTGTGGACATTACACCCCTACCTTCCTACCTTTTTTCTAATGGATTATCAAAAAAAAAAAAAAAAAAAAAGGAATTTCAGGTAAGAAAAGTTCTGCAGATCGCATGATAGTGTAAAAATATCTAACACTACTGAACTGTACATTTAAAAATGGCTAAGATGGCAAATGTGTTATGTGTATTTTACTATAATTAAAAAACAAAATTTTGCAGGACATGGTGGCCCACACCTGTAATCCAGCACTTGGGAGGCTAAGGCAGGAGGATCATACGTTCAAGGTCAGCCTGAGACCCCGTCTCAAAAACTCTAAATAGGTAAATAAAAAGATGACTTTAAAGCTAAAATATTTTAAAAACATTTTAAAGTATTTAAAAATCTCTAAAAAAACTAAATGTATTTGATTCATGATAAATTAAAAACCTGAAAGTAATTCACTAGAAACCAAAACTTGATGCACAAGTTCTGTGGGTCCTCCCTTTGTGGCAGATGTCTAGTCTACTTTGGTTTTGTACATAAAAGCCAGTTCCGAGAAACTAAAAACAGAGCTGGAACTCCCTAAAACAGAACCCTCAAAGACCACAAAGAGCAGAGTGTGTTCTGTTACCCCATTTCTACAGAGTTACAGCTGCATCAGCAACTGTATATGTGAATCCCATAGCTCCTGGAAGCATCATTCTGGGTAAGGTTCAAGGAGAAGGGACTTCTTTCATGCAGCTCATTTTGCACAAACGTTTTGTGAATACACCAGGCATAGTTGCACAGGTAAGCAATACTGTACAGCATGAAATAAATATTTTAAAATTAAAAATACTATAATTCAGGGACTACATGACAATCTAGGTTGAGTAAGATGAAAATGTTACCACATGTTCATCTCATTAGGCAGTATACTTCTAGAAAGATTTTTTGATTTTCATTTTTATGACTATCAATGGAGAAAGAGAGATGGAACAATCTCTACACAAAAATGCTAGCTATAAACAAAAGCACTCGTGTTCCTCTCACAGCACTCACTTAACCCTTCTGCTATGGAGTTGGGCTGCTCTGCTTCTAACAGGCCTTGTGTCCCTGACATGTCTCTTGACCCGACTGGTCTCAGTTCAGGTTAAGCATAAAATATCTTCTGTGGTTACAACTTGGGGCAAATTATTAGGATGAATGAGATCAGGAGGATTGTTGGAAAGACCACTTTGCAGTCCAATGGCAACAGGCTTCTGAAAATGGCTGGCTGCTCCCTGCCTCCCACCTGCACCCCTAGCTCAATCAAGGACCACCCTTAGGAAACGCAGCTGCCAAGTGCTCCCCATGCCTGCTCTCCTCCAGCCACCAGCAAGACTCTTACAGTGGACCCTCTTCGTTTCTCACCAGGTTGCTGCTGTAGAAACCTCTTCTGTCTTCCCTACCCAGCCTTGGCTCCTCTGAATCTGCTGAGGAGGTCCTCTGATACACAACTCCGGCCATGATACTTGCTTGCTGGGAATAATTTAACCCACCCAAACTGCACAGCCCCTGGCTTCCCTCCCCATCTAGCCACCTCTCCTCCCTCCACTAGGACTGAGGCTGTGGTAGCTCTGTAGCTGCCCAGCAGGTTCTCCCCAGCTGTGCATGTCATGTGAGCTTCCCTGGGTAAATCCTGTCCTCAACAGACTCAGTCCTTCCTGGCTCAGGCAGAATCAGGGCCACCTTCTGCCACATGACATTCTATTGTCCCTGCCCAGGGAGTGCCTATAGGGATGGAGAGGGAATGAGTTGGGATGAGAGGCAGATCAATCGCCTGTTGTTTGATTTTTTTTTTTTCCTTAGTTTTTTTTTGTGGTACTGGGGCTTGAACTCAGGCCTCAACTTGGGCCACAACTCCAGCCCTTCAATCTTTCCCATCCCTCTGACAGACTCTCTTCGAGGGACATGTGGCAGAATCACCTGAAATTCTGATGCACGT
Organism: Castor canadensis; assembly: GCF_047511655.1. Classification (NCBI taxonomy): domain Eukaryota; kingdom Metazoa; phylum Chordata; class Mammalia; order Rodentia; family Castoridae; genus Castor; species Castor canadensis. The sequence goes on along the minus strand of NC_133404.1, from coordinate 29,248,743 downwards.
TGCTGGCAAAACCCCAGTGTATAAAGACTATAATGAGGCTAGTGGTCATGTCAAGAGTTGCCTGCTCCCCAGCCTTCTATGACTATCAACATGCAGGTACTCTAGTGGGAGGAAACATTTCAAACCCTATGGTTCAAGGTGATGGTCAAAGGGATAGGATGGAAAGGATGCATGACCACTCATGGTAGTGTGCACCAGCTAGTTGAAAGGCTGAGGCAGTTGGATGGCTTGAGTCCAGAAGTTTGGGACCAACTTGGACAAGCACAGCAAAGCTCTGCTCCTTCTCCCCAAAAAGAACATACATACAAGATGCCTAAGAACAAGTAGCAGATTGGTGGGCAGCCCTGGCCTAACTCCTTTGAGTCTTTGGGGCCTGATCTGATCCACTTGATGGATGGACAAGAGGGGCTCCTTTTCCAGCAGGCTGCCAGGCTGGTGGGGAGGGGGGCACTGACCAGGGAGGCAGGAAAGCACAAAGTCATAGTGAGGCTGCAGCTGTGACTCACTGGATGGAGAGATGCAGGAGGTCAGTGGAACCGGCAGCTGGGAAGAAATGCAGACAGGCGTTCCCTGGCAGCTTCGGTGGGCCTGCCCTTCTTTTTACTTCAGCCAGTATATTCTTAGAGAGGACAAGCGAACAAGATGGAAAAGAAAGGAAACAAGACTGTTACCTGCTACCTATCCTAAACTGTGTCCAAGAGAGGACAGGAGGCTATTTCCAGGTCTCCCAACAGGGGAAAAAAGGAGTGGGTAGAGCACTATGAAGCCAGCAGCCAGCCAGGGTCTGATACACAGCTGAGAAGGACAACCCTCCCAGCTCTAGATCCACTTCAGCTTTCACTCTGAGCTCATGTAACAGCCAAATGCTCGTCATGAGCCAGAGCAACTTCACAGGCCATCTATGCCATACCCAGTGTGCCAGGAAGAGAGCAGGCAGCAGGGGAAAGGGGCAGTGGGACATGAGACTCAGAGTGGACAGGGATGACTGAGGGCACTTCTGACCCTGGGATACAAGACTCCAATTTAGGACTGTTTTGAACTTTAAAAAGGTTGATTTATAAACAGTATTTTGTATGTTTAGGGATTTTTAAATAAAGATTACAAAATGAGGATGATAATTTCAAAGACCCTATTAAATGGAAATCATCAAGGAAAAAAAAAGATTGGTGAGATAAACTGGTTTTGCATTTTAGACAGCTTTTAAAAAGAACTATTATGAACTAGCTATAAATTGGGGGTCTTTGGGCTTTACATCAGGCATAAACTTAAGATTCCATATTTTAAAACTTAAATTAACTTTTAACCAATACATAAAACATAAAACAACACGTATTTATGGGATGCTTTGATATGTGTATGCATTGTACAATGTACACAATCAAGTTACAATAATGCAATCATGTTTAAATGTATCTCCTCAAACATTTATCATGTCTTTATGGTGAAAATACTTTCTTGCAGCTTTCTGAGATTCCATATTTTTTAAAGTTTATTTTCACTACTACAGGTGGTCATTTGTTTCTAGAATAAAAACTACTAGCACTGCATTAATCCTTTCTGTTACTATAATGAAATGGGGCTGGGTACTCATAAAAAAGGTTACTTATTTGGAGGCTGAAAGCCAAACAGCACAGTACTGGCTCTGGTGAGGGCCCATGCCTGCTCACTTCATGGTGGATGGTGTCACAATGGAAGATGCACATGCCAGAGTGAAGTGACATCACAACCCAGGAAGCCAGAGCAGCAGGGGAAGAAGCCAGTCTGGTGGCCTCCTATTGGGCCCTACCTCTTAACACCACCACACTGGGGACCATGTGTGACACACTTAAACATATCCAAACCACTTGACACTTGTCAACATATACAAATTAAAATATGTGACAACAGGATTCAAGAACATCATTTTAAAGAAACAAAACAAGACAATAACCACAAATCAGTTTTACCCAACAGTTGTTTACACCGAAAGCCTAGCATTAAAGAATGTACTCAGTTCCAGAAGCCAAAAATCGCTGAAATGGGGGGAAGGGCATGTAGAGTGTATAATGGCAGAGTAAACACCCAGAGCCCACTCTGTCCCCAACACCGAAGGCCATGTACTTTCTCTCCTTGGGCTGCCCATTCCAAAGGTTAAGGCCATGCATCCACATGTAAGGATGACACAGGACAAGAGACTACTCAACTTCAATACAATGGTTTATCAGGTAATAGTCACTCAAGCTGATTCTAAAACTGTAAACAAATGCCAACAACCTCAGTCTAAAACTGTTCAGTGTAAAGATTCCCATCTGGCAGAGTTAAGAACACTACTATTTGACAAACATCAGAGTAATTAATTCACCTGAATTAACTTATCACTGGATGCTAAAATTAGAGGATGATGGTTAGAGGAGAAACAGGCTGCCTCGTGGTCTCAAAGTGCCTCTGCATATATACTATTTATTAATTACAAAGGGAAAAATAGTCCTCTTACAGTGGAGAAACCCAGCAAGGGAGCAGGGTTACACTGCATACACAAACACTCCCAGTGTGGTGCACCGATGAGGCGTATGATCACTCAGTGCCAGGACCAGGAGTCAAAGTCAAACGAGGGACACTGCATGAAGGTGTCACACAGCAAATACAAAGTCAAGGTTTAGGACACTTAAGAGACACACCAACTAAACACTGCATGAGATCCTGCACTGCACCCTGAAAAAAAACCTCGAGAACTTTTTAGTTGCTGTTGTTTTTTTTTTTATTATGAAAAACATTATTGGGATAACTGATGAACTGTAACGAAGTCTACAGATTAGATAACAGTTTTAAAACAAGGTTAATTTCCCAATTTTGATACTGTACTGTGTTTATGTGAAAGCATGTCTTTGTTCTTATGAAAAACACACTGAAGTATTTAAGGACAAAACTGAGCATTATAGCTATAACTTACTCTCATACGGTTCAGGAAAAAATAACATGCACAGAGAAAATGTGGTGAGTATCTATAATCAGGGATCTGGGAAGAGGGCTTGGGGAAGTTATTTTGTGTTAAATTTAAACTGATTTTGAAATTCAAAAACTTTACATCCATAAGAAAACAGGAGTCAAAAATGACCATCCAGGGAAATTAAGATACCACTATTGGGAAAATATCACAGTAACTTGACTTTCTGCAATATTATGTACTTCATCTGCCAGTCAATAAACCACGAAGTTATGATAACAGACTTCTTAAAGACTCTTGAATTAGTCAAAGAGATTTTCAGAAGTACAAAGCAAGTTTTTGTTCTGTAATTTTTATTAAGGCTAAAGTTTCTATATTTTATCTTTTGAATATTTTTCTTCTTTTTCTTTTTTTTAAAAACAATCAACATGGTAATACCTTATTATGTGCTTTGAGGTTTCCTGAACAAAAATCTGTTACTATTTCTGTCCCTAATTCAGCTTTTTTTCCTTGCTGTGCTATGGACATGACATCAATTTATTATAACCAATAATTTACAATGCTCCTACTCACTAAGTTACTGCCATCTGCACTGATGATTCAGAGGAGAAAACTAGTATATTCTGTTCAAACCAGATGCAGGTCAGCTGTTTTAGAAAAAGCCTGGACTTTGTGTTTCCTCCCTAACATAAACACACCAGCTCTCAATCCTCATGGGTTGTACAGCCTCCTGACAGCTGGAGAAAATACACAGCTCTATCAGATTTCTGCAGCTCCTTGTTGAAAGATTCATATTCAAACTCAAATGGTGTTGTGACAACAAAACTGTAATGAGCCTGGCATTTCTGCTAATGACTACTAGCATTAGCATTCTGACATTTAAACAAACAAACTTACACACTGATTCTGCTCAAAGTAAAGAACTTTAATTTTGGAGATGGTTAATAATTCCCTCTAGGAACTAGACACCATGGCTCAAACCTGTAATCCCAGCTTCTCAGGAGGTAGAGATTGGGAAGATCATGGTTCCAGGCCAGCCCAAGCAAAAAGTTAGTGACACTCCATCTCAACAAATAAGCTGGGTGTGGTGGTTCATGCCTGTAATCCCACCTTCACAGGACGCATAGGAAGATCACAATCCAAGGCAAAAAGTGGGAGACCCTATATGAAAAAGAACTAGAGTGACAAAAGTGCTGGGGGGTGTGGCCCAAGTGTTTTCCTAGCAAGCACAAGGCCCAGTTTAAACAATCACAAATAATAACAACAAATTTTCTACCCTGTGGTCTTAGTGTGGTATTTTTTCTGTTTCTGCTATGGCTAGCAGTGTGCTCCATCCTCACAATGACAACAGTTCTTATGTGTATAACATAATTGCATTACTGACCGAGCAGCTGAATTCTGAACCCAAGCCCATCGGCTCCCTCTCTCCCTAAGGCAGGCTCTTGAGTCAAGAGCACAACCAAGGAAACGGGGGAGGGGGGGGGGGTGGCCGCTCAGCAGGGATGACTTGGCTGCTGCACGAAGGTGAGAGATCAGACAGGCAGGGGAAGGCCCACAAGTCTGGAGTCGGCAGGAGAAGCCATCCAGGTGCTTGATTGTCAGCATTACATGACGCACGGAAGGAAGTGGCTTAGCAGTGGGCTGGGGGTGGAGGATGCCCATGACACACCAGACCCAGGTGTGGTAGCTAGCAGGAGTTCTGAGGACAGCAGTCTGCTAAGTGGCATGGTCACTGCCAAGATGCTTCCTGGGAGAATGCTCTGGAAAGAGCATATGTGGGACTACATCATCCAAACAACACTTCAGAAAACCTGGATGCTCATGGGCTTCTGTGCTCAAACCATGTGGTGTTCCACAGACAGTCAGGGACTGCGGAGGCTGGGAAGCAGGAAGAGGTGGCAAAGTTGGAGCAGGGAATGAACTGGCTGAAGTAAAGTCAGACACACAGACTGACTCAGCTGTGAGGAAGCATGGGGGTTTCCTGCTACACTACCCGATGGCATAGATTCCCATGGCTTGGAGCATCGCCTAAAGCAGTCCTCCAAAAAATACTAACACTCTTCTCATTTTTAATCCTAAAAATTCACACAAATCTGCCTGATACCCTGATACCCACAGCTATGTCATTATATGTTATTATAAAAAGGCCCACCCTTCTCCCACACCCCGGGCAGAGCCAGCGTCCTAGGAACTCAGGCGTCCACCTGCAGCTACTTGGTACCTCCTTGCATGGCTGCACAGGCTCACCTGGGAAAAGCCTGGTTCCAAATCAAATTTAATTTAAAAGAAACAGGAGCAAACAAAAGCAAGCAAAACTAGAAAACACCCCAAGGGGGGAAAGATCCCAAACAAGACATCTGAAACAAATGTCGCAAAGAGTCCACTCCTGACAAATGGTTTATATCAGCATTTGCAGTTGAAAAGAAAAAGAAACCACTATCTAAAATGGGAATCAAAGTCTTCTCTTCTACACCTCATTTCTGGAAATAAAAAATCTGTGGCTGAGAGGGGAGGAAAGAGTGACACCCTAAAAACCGGCAGAATGGGAAGAATCAGTATCAAAAGAGCCTCTCAACTTAGCCAACTAACCACAGCAGCATTTAAAAACCCACTTCCCTCCAGCTGCCAAAGCACAGCTCCTGATGCAGGCTGGCCGGTGACACCACCAGCTCTTTCTATGGTAGCCTGCTTCAGGGTTTGCAGAGCACTCTGTTAAACCTAGTATTACCACGTTCTCTATACACCATATTCTCACTTAGCATATCCTCTACACTTGTTAATTTATCAAACATTATGTACCCGTAATCAACCTCAGAGAGGAATACAAAGAGATCAAGACAAGACCCAATCTATCAGGGAAACAGACGAAAAAAAACATCCAAAGAAGACAGATCTTCAAAGAATATGCTATCAAAATAGAAATATAGTTTTGTGAAGTTTACCAATAGATTTTCCAAAAATTCTTAAAATAAGGGCTACATTAATATGTGACACAGTCAGGCATTACCTGGGATCAAGTAACTAAAATTAAAATCCCTTAAAGGAGCTGGGGGTGTAGCTCAGTGGTAGAGTGCATGCTTAAGCATGTGTGAAGCCCTGGCTTCCCTCTCCAGCACACGTGTTCACACGCACACATGCACACACATAGATTTAGGCTTCCTGGCCCCCACCCCCCCCAAAAAAACCCCTTTTTCCTGAAGGTATTAATGAGGTCAAGAAAGACTTGGGGATATGGTCACAGCAGCCCAGTGGGGTGTCAAAGTTCAAACAAATGAGAAAGGAGTGGCCCCAGGGGTGGCCATCACCACCCACTGACATGGAGTGGGTGAGGAATGTGGCAGCAACAACTGATGTGGTCAGTACCTCGACCTGAGGATCACAGGAGCTAGGCTTCCCAACTGCCAGAGGAAGATGCTGCAGGCATGGAAGGAGAGGTAAGAAGAAAGAACCCTTTGGAGCTGAAATGGAATTTGGGGTATCAATGTGAACTTACAGATGGACACACACCCACACCTTCCCTAGCCCAGTTCACTGGACAGACCTTCAAACAGCAATACCCTAACAGCAATGTGCATACATGGAGCCCAGATTTTGGCTTCTAAATATTTCTGGCTGCAAGGAACTAGGGTCTCTCAGAGAAACGGCACATTGTACAGCTGGGGTGGGGAAAATAAAAGAGTTTAGAATATATTATTGCACTAAAAAGCAATCAACTGCTCAAAGAATGCTAGAGGCATATCAGAAAGACAGAAGCAAGAAGAAAGTGCTGCCACTGGGCAAATCTGGGGTGATTTAAATAGGAAAACAGAGCAACAGTAAGAGATTATAATCCACTGAATGAAATGGCAGTGCTCATTAGATTTTACTCAACATTCATCAAGAGTCTATGCTCATACAAATTTATACATGCATAAACAAAGGAGAATAAGAATGTGCTTTTCTTTACTTTCAATTAGTGAAAGCAGAATGGCTGAATTACCAAATCACCACTTGGCAAACACCTCGATATTAATTTATTTAGCCAAGAAGCACCAATGAATGCTAAGAGCTGTGGGTGTGAGTTTGATGAGGAACAGGATATTTACACAGTCTCAAAGTAGCTTTTCACAAGGATGCTTATTAATTATAAAAAGAAAGTGAGTCACTTTATAGTGGAGAAACCTGGCAGACACCACGAATAATGGAACAAAGCTGTTAGAATACAAGGAGCACACAAAATGCATAATGTGAATCCACTCATGAGAAAAGAAAGAGTGATCCAAACCAATATGCATCCCACTGGCTTGCAATCTCCCAACGTGTGCAGTCATAAAAACCAAGTCTGAGGACCTCTTTCAGACTGAAAGCGACTCAGAGAAAGAACACTCAGAGCACTTAAAGTTTCATCCACTTTAATAAATTTTAACTTACTCTCAGATTTATAGGAAAACAACAGAGATACCTACCTGTATGCCAAGAGGCTTTTTCTAGCTTAAAGAAAAAGGGTTAAGTAAAAATCTTCATTGCTGATGCTTAAGACACTGGAAATTACTATACAAATTCAGTGTTACATAGGAAAAAGTCTGCTAAACAAAAATAAGAAATACAAAGTCAGTTGCTATGCAACAATAAGACATGTTTATTTAAAGTAAACAAAGGAGGGGAAAGGCAGTACAAATCAATCTTTCTATACTTTCCAGGTTTGATTCCCAGGGCCAGTTGCAATCAAATCAGAAACTAACATAAATAGGTATTATCTCAACACACACTGATGAGGGTGTAACATTTTTAATGTTAAAAACAAGTCTACTGGCATATGACTGATCAGCACTAAAGGACACTCAAACAGCAAGTTCAGCACAGAAAGCATAAAAGCACCTTGAACGCTGTAATAAAGACCTCTGGATCACTGCAAATTAGTGCTGCTAATAAACTGAACGTGGTTCTCCGAGTACATCTTCACTTAATACCATTCTTTCTTGTCCCACCTACTGGCTCTCTGGTAAAACTTTCTGAATGCTTTAGCTAGAAGTACAGGAAAGAAAAAACAAAACTCAATAACAAGATCTATTTTAACTGGAGCACAAGATTTGACTGTGATTAGTCTCATTAAACAACAGCTTTTACTGGTCAGGTTTAAGTGACAGTACGACATGACAGTCAAAATTTTACACAATACACAAAGCAAAACTGTGCAGCAGAAAAAAGAGGTTCAGGAAGCTGCCACATGTTGACACCACCTCTTGAGACTACATCCACCAGTGGATGCAAAACGAAACACTGAATAGGAAACTAGCACTTTAAGTGAGTAAAAATCTAGGTGACACAGAGAAACCTAGGTGACACTGGGAAAGTGCTGCTTTGAATCTCAAATCCCATTTTCTTGAGTTTAATAATTAGAAATAGTGAGTCCAGTAGGATTTAAGTTGTGATTTAAAAAACTAAGATAAGTAAGACAACTGCAAGGGCTGGTAGAGTGGCTCAAGAGATAAAAGCACCTGCCTAGGAAGCGTGAGACCATGAGTTCAAATACCAGTGCCACCAAGAGAAGACAACTGCAAGGGGCTGGATTGTTAATCAGTGGTCTCCTATGTACTTAGTATGTGTGAAGACTAGGTCCAATGGGAGGGGACAGGGAGCAAGTGAGGAGGTAGAGAATGGATCTCAGTGCAGAGCTGAACCAGAAATAGATCAACTCATATACTAACCAAGCAGCTCTCAATCAGCTTAATCCCCTATCTGGAAAAAAGCAACAGGTCCCTAGTTAACTGCTCACTGGAGGACAATGTGCATATCCAAAGATTTGCCAGCCAGTGTTTCACACACAATGTTTGCAATTCAGTCAAGAGCCATTAGACATGCCAGCTATAAGACTAAATGATGGAAAATTAGGGTAGGGGTAGGTAGACATAAGAAACCCATAGTTGTTAGATATATAAACTTAAAAATATGATTATTATGTTCAAGAAAGAGGACAAGATGGAGAATTCCAGCAGAGAACATTAAAATACTAAAAATAACATATGGAAAATCCAAAACTAAAATATACAGCTAAAATGTAAAACACAATAGGCTTAATGGCAGACTAGACTGAAGACAGAAATGTGTGAGAGGGGCGGGGCACCAGTGGGTCACTCCTGAAATCCTAGCTTCTCAGGAGGCAGAGATCAGGAAGATTGCAGTTGGAAACCAGCCTCAGGTAAATAGTTTGAGAGACCTTATCTTGAAAAGCCCATCACAAAAAAAAAAGATTGGTAGATTGGCTCAAGCAGTAGAGGCAGAGTGCAAGCATGAGGAACTGAGTTCAAATCCCAGTACCTCAGAAAAAAAAAAACTGTGAGAAGGAAAAAATAGAGATTTTTAAAGTCACAGAACAAAAAAAGGCACAGGAAAACTGAAAATAACATGGGACACACATATAACCTCAGTGAAAAATGTATCATATATATGTAATTAGTCCTAGAAACAGATGTGAGAACTGGATATAAACACTATTTATAGAAATAATGGCTGAGAATTTTCTAATACTGATGAAAAATATAAACCCATGGATTCAAGATGATCAACGAATCCCAGCAGAATGAACACAGAAAGCCTAATTATGCACATCATGTAAGACTACTCAAAAGCAAAGACAAAGGAAAAAATCTTGTAAGCAAAAAGGATAAAACCTTCAAAGAGCAACAATAAGACTGACAAGTGACTTCATCAGAAAATGACTGAGGTCAGAAGGTAAGTAATACCTTTAAAGTATTTGAAAACAAGCAAAAGAATCCAGCAAGCTGGGCATGGTGGTACATGCCTGTAATCCAGCACTCAGGAGGCTGAGGCAGGAGGATCTGTAGTCTGAGACCACCCTGGGCTACACAGGGAGAACCCTGTCTCAAAAACAAAACAACAAAAAAATCCTGCCAGCCTAGATTTCTATATCCAGCAAATATAACAGGCAGGCTGCCAGAGTGGCTCAAGTGGTAGAGTGCCTTCCTGAAGCATGAAGCCTGGAGTTTAAACCCCAGTACCACAAAAAAAAAAAAAGAAAAGAAAAGAAATGAAGGTGACTTAAGAAATCTTAAAACTTCTACAGGACAACACTATCTGGGAAATGAGATTAATTTGCAATCTTCAGTAAGACTGAGGATCTTATGTGTGACTATTAGAGTTAACCACTACACAGCAAACAGAATAAAGCCTAATCCAAAAGCAAGGGAAAAAATCAATTTAGAAGAGATTGACCAATAAAAAGCAAATAGCAAAAAAAAAAAAAAAAAAAAAAAACAGTACGCCTGATAGAACCCCCTTCCCCAAAGCTCTAAGGAGCAGCTGATGTATCCCTGGACTTGTTCTTGTCACTCTGTCTTTGGATCCTACAACTCCCTGTTCCTAGCTCTTAGAACTTCTCACTGCAATTTGTATTACATGTGACCTCTCTCCTGAGGGATAGCAAGTTCCTAGGAAGTGGGGTTCTTGTCTTATTCATCTTTGACCCTCTTATGACTTTCTAAAAGAAGGACAATGCTCTTACTTTCTACTTGTCTGTACTGTTTCTATTTTATGACAATAAAAATGTTTTCTGCAAAAATCTACTCTCTGCAAGAATGCATTTAATACTGACACACTTCCTCAATGGTATGAGCTCAGTGAACTCCTCCTTCACATTCAGACATCAGTCCAACCCAGTTCCTCAGCAGTTGAGGCTATTCCTGCCCTCCAGTCCAGGGGGTCATGCTTTATACTCTGTCCTCATGGGAACATTACAGCTGTAATTAGTCAAGTAATCCCCGGTGCAAGGACACATACTCCAGATGGGCAGACCTTGTCAGTTGTTCACTCCTGGCTCCCCCAGTGCAGAGTAGGCACACAAGTATTTGCTGAAGGTGCAAAATGAATGCACCTTCTTAAAAGAAGTCAGTCTTATTCACAATAGCCAAGTTATGGAAACAGCCAAGATGCCCCACTACTGACAAATGGATCAAGAGAATGTGGGATCTATACACAGTGGAATTTTATGCAGCCATGAAGATGAATGAAATGTTATCATTTGCTGGTAAGTGGATGGAATTGGAGAGTATCATTCTGAGTGAGGTTAGCCTGGCCCAAAACACCAAAAATCGTATGTTCTCCCTCATATGTGGACATTAGATCAAGGGCAAACACAACAAGGGGACTGAACTTTGATCACAAGATAAAAGCGAGAGCACACAAGGGAGATGTGAGGATAGGTAAGACACCTAAAAAACTAGCTAGCATTTGTTGCCCTCAATGCAGAGAAACTAAAGCAGATACCTTAAAAGCAACTGAGGCCAATAGGAGAAGGGGACCAGGAACTAGAGAAAAGGTTAGATCAAAAAGAATTAACCTAGAAGATAACACACACATGCACAGGAAATTAATGTAAGTCAACTCCCTGTATAGCTATCCTTATCTCAACCAGCAAAAACCCTTGTTCCTTCCTATTATTGCTTATACTCTCTCTTCAACAAAATTAGAGATAAGGGCAAAATAGTTTCTGCTGGGTATTGAGGGGGTGGGGGGGAGCAGGAGGGGGCGGAGTGGGTGGTAAGGGAGGGGGTGGGGGCAGGGGGGAGAAATGACCCAAGCATTGTATGCACATATGAATAATAATAATAAAAAAGAAGTCAGTCTTAAAAAGCTATGTATTTTTGTGACTAAATGAATCATAGAAGCAAGTGTGTGTGTGTGTGTGTGTGTCTGTGTGTATGCACGCACACACACATTGTCTGTCTCTCCCTCAGATAAACTCCACAATGGAAGGATGTGTATATGTGTACTCATCCTGACATCCCTGCCACACAGCACCACTATCACACAGTAAGCATTTAATAATTACCTTGTGAATGAACAACACATATATGTCTCTTTGAAACCCTCCTTAGCTTGTTAGTAACCATCTAGGCATGAAGCATGGAATGTGACCATCTTCTAAAAGCTGTTCAGACTTGTCTTAAGAACGTCTGCCATTACCATTAATGTTAAGCACTATGTATTAATATTCTAGATGCCTAAGGCACACGAACCATAAAACGAATAGGGAGAAAAGAAAAAAAAAATCAAACCCAACCTCAAGCAACAATTTTCCATATCCTCATTATAGTCAGGCATAAACCTGTCCATGCTTAATACTATTAAGACACAAAAATGGGAAGAGCCATTGCCCAAATTATAAACAGATAGAAACACAGTACAAATGAAAGCACCTCTCTCTGTGGATGAAACATAAATAGGGCATTAAACAGTTCTTCCTAGAATCAAAGCGTAAAACCACTGCACAACTGTCAGCACAATGACAACGCCCACTGCTGGGGGAATGAAAACCAACCGGGAGTCCCCTTCATTGCTGCTGATTACACAAGTGGCAAAGCCACAACGGGAAGCAGCATAGCAGTTTCTAAGCTAGACGGTCTTATATACAATCCATAATCACACTCCTGTATATGTACTCAGTTAATTGAAAAACCATGACCATACAAAAACATGCATGGGAATATTTACACAAGCTTTATTCATAGCTGCCAAAAACTGGAAGCAACCAAGGTGTCCTTTAATAGGTGAACAGCTAAAATGAAGTTTATCCCTGCCATGGGATACAACCCAATTATAAAAAAGAAATGAGGTGTCTAGCTACAAAAAGGCATGGGCAGATCTAAATGCATTTTCCCAAGTGAAAGGAATTCATCCAAAAAAGCTAGTGATTGGATGGAATCAAGTTATTTCACACTCCAGAAAAGGCAAAACTATGGAGGCAGTAAAAGAAAATCTGCAGTTACCAAGGCCTTAGTAAGAGGTGGGAGTGGGAAGAGCCCTGAATAGATAAAGCCAAGTGACTTTTAGGGCAGTGAAACTTCTGTATGAAGGCATTAATGATGAAACATGATACTGCACATGTGTCAAAACCCATGGAACTTCACAGCATATAGCGAACCTTACTGTATACAAATTTAAAAAAATTATTTAGGCAGTCAGGGGAATCCCAGTATACAATATACATTGTGACAAAACAACCTAATTGTATCACAAATGTATGAAACAACCTCACTGAAAGGGGTGGGGGAGGGCTGAAGATGTAGCTCAGTGGTGGAGCACTTGCTACATATATGCAAGGTCCTAGGTTCGATCCCCAGCACTGCAAACAAACAAGCAGAGGAGTAGGGGAGAAGGATGCTGACCTAGGTGGCTTTGGGAACAAGAAGAGACTGTAAGACTAAAAGTGAATGAAACTACATAAGCACTGTACTGTAGCTGATGAAGCTGTTTCCTATGGGATACATGCTAACAATTCCAAAATCACTAAACACACACATGCTGGAACTGAAGAATGAAGCAGATGGATGACAGATAGTGACAGCCAGGCTTCTTACTGATACAGCAGGAAGTTGGTACCTGAGCAAAGGAAAGAGGACAGAATGATTCATGTGATCAGAGCTGGAGCCAACAACAAGGATTCATGTCTACCTGAACACAAATCACTGACAGTGACAAAGCATGCTAATGGTACATATCCTTGACAGGATGTGATGAAAACGGCATTCCTTCTGTGGTCTTCTCAACATGCATCTCCAGCCTAGTCATAAAAAAAACCAGACAAATCCCACCAGGGGACCATTCTACAAATACCTGGCTGGTACTCCTCAAAACTACAAAGGTCATCAAAAGCAAGGAAGCTATGCCTGTCAGGCAGGAGGAGTGTTAAGGAAATATGATGTCAGAAAAAGGACAGCACAGAAAAACTACAGACATCTAAATCAAGTATGGACTTTATCTTTGGAATTCTTCAATAACTTTCCTTAAAATCAAAGATTAAAATTAAAAAAGAAGGAAAACTCTTCTACTCGCCATTCTGTAAACCACTAAGCCTTAGGCCAGAAGTCTCAAAATGCAGCACCTGGTCCAGCAGCGTCAGCATCACCAGGGACTTGTAAGAACACCCCTTCCCAACCCCTCCAGACCTCCTGAAGGAGACCAGCAGGGGTGGTGTCCAACAGTCTCGCATCAAAAGCCTCCAGGTGACTCTGACACAGGCTAAACTCTGGGGACACCACAGCTCTGGTTTCTGATACAGGACGTGGATGGAACTTGAGAATGTAGTGATGCTAAGGTCAGCATTCTGGAGACCACACTTTGAGATTCACTGCTTTAAATCAACCAAGCAATAAGAATGGTCACTACTTTAGGCATAATGACACACAACTGCAATCCTAGCTACTTGGGAAGCTGAGATTGGGAGGATCACAGTTCGATGTCAGCCTGGGCAAATAGTTCATGAGACCCATTTCCAAAACAACTAGAGAAAAATGGACCAGAGGTGTGGCTCAAGTGATAAGTACCTGCTTTGCAAGTACATAACGCAGAGTTCAAACCCCAGTCCCACAAAACAAAACAAAACAAAACAAAAGGCACTACTGAGTGCTTGTTCACTATGCCAGGTACTTAAAACACCTGCAAGCCAAGTTTTACCTTCCCACATCAGAGATGGGACAAGCTTGGAGGGCAGTCTCCTCAGGCCAAGCAGTTCAGTGATGGGGCAGGGGAGTTTCTCTTTGCACTCTTGTGGGGACATAGTTCTGGGGAACATACTGTATTTGTTTCCTAAGGCTGCTATAACAAATCACTGCTGACTTGGTGGCTTGAAAATCAGAAGTGGATTCTCTCATAGTTCTGGACACTAGAGTTCTGCTATCTGGCAGGGCTGCACTCTCCAGGACCCTTGTCTTGTTCTAGCCTCTGATGGACAACACCCTTCCTTGGCTTGGGGCTGTATCACTCCCATCTTTTCTGTCTTCACATGGCCTTCTTGTCTGTGTGCCTGTGTTATCTTCCTTTGCCTCATTAGTCTAAGAACATTTGTGATAGCATTCAGGGCCCACCAGGATAATTCATGGTAATGTTCCTACCTCAAGATATTCAGCTTAGGCAAGGATATGGCAAAACAGGAATACTTATACCCTGTTGGTAGGAACGCAAATTAGTAAAACCGTTATGGAAAGCAATATGGAGATTCCACAAAAAGCTAAAGACAGAACTGCTATATGATCCAGTGACACCACTCCTGGGCCTGTACTCAAAAGGAACGTAAGTCAGAATACAATAGAGACACCTATACATTGATGTTCATCACAGCACTATTCACAATAGCCAAGCTATGGAAACAGCCCAGAAGCCCTACAACTGATGAATGCATCAAGAAAATGTGGTATATGTACACAATGGAGTTTTACTCAGATACAAGGAATAATTACACCAGGTGGTTTGAAGGTAAATGGATGCAACTGGAGGACATCATGTTAAGTGAAGTAAGCAAGGCTCAGAAAGAAAAAGGCTCATAGTTCCTCTCATATGTGGAAGATAAATAAACATGTACACAAAAACAAGCATGATCATATACAAACTCGTATGTAGAATGTGTTTGTAACAGTGCAACTACTTTAGGGAACTCGGGGAAAGAAGGAAAGGAAAAGAGAATGACAGAGTATCAATAACAATGTAAAACAGAGCATCAATAATATTGTAAAACATCTGTGAAGGTAGAGGATATAAAGATATTTATTAAAAGCTACTGAAAAATGGGGGGGGGGGTAGGAGGTAAAAAGGTAAAGGAGAGCAATGGAAAGAGTTGAACGGACCAAAATAAAGTACACTCACAGCAAGGATACACTGAAAAACCCCTCTAAACATCAACTTAAATATTAATAATGAAAGACAGGACTGTAAAGTAGATACAGTGCATGTATAAGGGAGTACTTCAGGGATGGGGGAGGGGGGATTAAGGAGATTAAGGTGAGCATATATGGTGGATGGACTTCATACACTTATATGAAACAGAACAAAGAAACTTCTTGCAATTGCTTTAAGTGGGGTGGGGAGGGTGTTGAGGGAGAGAGACAGTGGAGGTGATCGGACCAATGTACAATATAAGCCTATTTAGAGTTGTCACAATGAATCCCCTCTATACAATAAATATATCCTAATAAAAAAATTAAAAAGATCCTCAGCTTACATACATCTGCAAAGATTCCTTTCCAAATGAGGTAACATTTACCTAAGACTTGGTATATTTGGGTGGCCATTTCTAAACCAACTTTACATACGATAAGTCAAAATCCATATCCAATGAATTTCCTCTACAAATTTACAGTAGAGGGATAAGATTCTACATGAGGCTATTCCTTCTCTCCCTCCCCTCTTCCTTTCAGGGATCGCCGCCAAATGCCAAATGAACTCACCTGTCAGTGTGGAACAGTGCGGTCCTGCACACTATCCAAAACCCAATCACACAGTTACTGAATGCTTACATCGAGGCCACAGAATTCCAAGAGCTTCGTCCGAAGACCCCCATCCTCTTTAAGAAACTTTAGAGGAATTTTAGGCCTAAAGGCTTTTTGAGAGCTGATTCGGGAACGGTAAAAACTTCCTAAGAAAAAACCTAGGAATTAACAGTGAAACACGTCTTGTCTGTCTCAGGTTGTCATCTATGGCTTTAAATTAGCTTGGCAAGATTAATGGATGAACTGACAGAGTGCTGCAGGTTATCTGTATCCTGGAGCCTCCATGAGCTTCGTCCTCTCCCTTCCTCATGGTCTGCCTCATTTTCTCAGAAACTGAAGGCATTTGCTTATTACTATTTGCTTATTTGGGTCTGAATAAAGGCTCCTTGGTGGAGAGCATGCATTCTGATGCTAATCTTTGCCTAAAAGTCTTGACAATGGAACTTCAGTGGTTCTTGTTAAATGAATACTAGCAATGTTAACCATAAAAAACAAACGTTTGCAGTGTTTAGAGTACAGTGCCATGTGACACAGACGAAGAAAATGTGATCATTACAGTTACAACTGTAGGCCAAGCCAGCAAACTGCCTGGATTCAAATTCTGAATCTCTTCTGAAGCAGTGCAACCCAATATAGCTATAGAAGAGAGGAAGTAGGTTAGGAGAATAGTAAGAGATGTTTTCTCTCTATAACAAAAGCGTAAGACATGCTTTAGACATCATCTAGCTATTAAAAAAAATTCCTTATCACAAAGGCTTAACTGAATCAATATTCAGTTGTAATGGTCTCCTCAAGTTAATAGCAATTTCAGCCTTCCTGGTTAAGGTCCATTTAGAAATTCAATTCAAATGACTTAGATTGTGTGTTGATTGGCAAGCCTTCAGTGTACTGGGAGTTTTATGGACCAAAGATTACAAAAGAAAGGCTGAACCCTTGGTACATTCCTGCAGCGATCAGTAAAGGGTACGAAGAAGCTTCTTAGGGATGCTTGTAGTTTTATGGATGAGTGGCTTACTTTTCAAAAATAAACAAAACCATACAGTTCATACTAATTTAAGTGAACAACAAATTTCATGAGACAGACACAGGGGCTTGCATCTGTAGTTCCAGTTACTCAGGAGGCTGAGAAAGGAGGGAGGATCACTTGAACTCATGAGTTTGAGATCAGCCTGGGCAACACAGTGAGACCCCGTCTCAGAAACCGGAAAAAAAGATCATGATAAATAAAACGTCTACAACACAGGCTCCACAGCTTGCTACTCCAAACAAGCAACAATTAGCTCTGGCCCCTGGTGCTGGTCACCAGACTTCTGTGGCCTGCTCCCCAAGGTGTACTCTTCTCAAGCACTGTCCCCAGTACTAAACACCAGCAGACAGTAAACTCCCTTCAGAAGAGCAGCACACCTCCTACCCTGTCCATCCACACCCTCGGGTCTCTTTTTAAAGAAAATAATGTTCACATTGAAGAAAATCCTCCCACACCACCACCTTCCAAGCCAACTGTAACAAGTACCCAAATGGTGAGCGTTCAAACACTCCAAGTTCAAGCCAAGCAACCCGAAATCAAAGACACAGGCTTCCTTCTACGCCACTGCCTCCCTGGCCCAGTCTCCTTAGCTCCAGCCCCTGAAGTTCCCGCGTCCTAGGATGGTTTTTCCCTTTATCCCTAAATCCCTAGGTAGGGCGATTCGTCTCAGGTCGCAGACACCATTTCTCTGGTATCACATCCCTATCTGTAGCCTGTGAACTCCATTTCACTAGCTGCCTGGGCAGCTTTTCTTTCTCCCCACATCCTATAAGCTTTACTGCAAAAGTCACCCAGAGTCTAACCTCTTTTTACCACTGGCCTACTAAAGACCCTCCTGCCCCGACCCTGGCACCTTGCAGTTTCTTCCCATACACTAACCTGAGGGGCAGGAGGCTGGAGTGCAGATGTCAGGTCCCAACACTCCTCATCCTGACCCCCAGGGTCAGACTGGACTGGCTCACTCAGCATCACACTCAATGCCCTTGTCATGGATGGGCCTCACAGGATCCAGCCCCTCACGTTCATGCACTCCAGCCACCCAGGTTCCTGGTCCCGGTCACACGTTTGCACATCCCAATCCCTTTGCCCAAACTGGTTCTTCCCCAGATATGAAAAAGGTTCACTCCTTCCCCTTCAGATGGACAACAGCCCCGACTCCTCCAAAGCTCCACCCCCTCTCATGGTGCGCTTCTTCAGAGGACTGAATGCCACCTGCCTCTGTATTTGTCTCCTTGTTTTCTGGCATCTCCATAGAGCAGTGCATGGTGTGGGCAGTGCATGGTGTGGGCAGGGCTTGCTGTGCTCACTGCAGCAGCCCCGTGTCCAGGGCAGGCCTGTCACACAGCAGCAGACACACAGTCTGTTTTTAATATATTAACTATTTAAAAGAAAATCTAAGCCGGGTACCAGTGCTCACACTTATAATCCTAGTTACTCAAGAGGCAGAGATCAGGAGGATCATGGTTCAAAGCCAGCCCAGGCAAATAGTTCAAGAGACCCTATCTTGGAAAAAACCTATCATACAAAAAAGAGCTGGTGGAGTGGCTCAAGGTGTAGGCCCTGAGTTCAAATTCCAGTACTGCAAAAAGAAAGTCTAAGCATGCTTGCATTACTTGGCCATTTCATACTCGTCTCACTCTCATAAAACAACCAGAATTCTAAGTTATTTAGAATTCAAGTGCTTAGAAACACTTGAAGAGTCAGCAGGCATCCTTTGGATGGCAAAATGAAATAGAACTGTACTAGTCTTGCTGCCTTCAATAAACCAATTCTTACAAATAAAACTCTTACCTTTCTGTTGCTCCAGTGCTGGAGACAGCACATAGGGCTGCATATTTGTTAGGCAAGCACTCTGCCACTAAATCTCCAACCCCAAAAGTAAGTTTGATGTCGTAAAATCTACATTCCTGTCGCAGGAAATACACAGCAGACATGTTAACAAACATGAAAGGAAAATGGAGTTTCTGTTTTTTAAAGAGAAGCTTTGGAATAAGTGCCAGGCATCAAAGAAAGTAACTTTGTTATGATTTCTTTATCCTGACAAGGGTTTCCTGAGGAGACACAGAAGTGAACAGGACAGGGTTAATCCTGCTGGTGTCGGCAGGAGGGTGAGCATTCAGCTGCTGAGTGAACGCTCAGAGTCTTGTCAGCCAGGGAAAGGTTTTGCTGTAATGGTGCCATTACAATTTTTTATAGTCATAACACAGTACATTATAAACTTGCTCAAATGATAAGCTCTTTATAAGGGTTAGAAATCTGCAGCCCTCTCTAACAAAGACCTTTCTGTCTTAGATTTCCTAGAAGTCAGTAAGCTACAAATCACATCCTGCACAATATTCACTTGGAGCATAGAGAAGCCAGTCTTCTTTTGCTTTGCCCAGTTTCTCAGGGCCTGGAGTGGCACATGATAGAGGGGTAGCCAAGGCAGCAACCCTTTTGTGTCCAAATAGATTGTCTCTGGGTTCAAACTGCTTTTATTTTGAAATAATTTTAGATTTACCAAAGAGTTGTGAATACAGCTTTTCTCTGCTATTAACATCCTACTTAGCAATGGCACACAGATCAAAACCAGGAAATTACCATGTGTGACACCCTTCACTGAGCTCTGGTCTCCTCACACCTGCCCAGTTTTTCTACCATGTCCTTCTTCTCCTCCCATCCAGTGCAACAAGTCACCATGTCTTCCACAGTCTCTGCCACTCTAAGTTTCTCCATCTTTCCTTGCTTTTTCACGACCTTGACACTGGTGAAGAACACTGGTCACATACCTTGACTTTGCTACAAGTATTCTCCTGATTGGCCTGGGGTTATGGATTTGGGAAAAACTTCTAAGAAGGTGAAGTGACCGTCTCACCCCATCAACCCAGGAGTACACGACATGAATGTGACTGAGTGCTGTGATGTTGGGGTGGTAAATGCCAGGATCCCACTCCCAGCTCCACTCATCAGCAGTGAGTCACTAAGACCAGCAGATAGGAAAGAGGAGAGAAATGAAGCTCCACCTCCAGGAAGGAAGATTATCAAAGAATTTGTGATGGTTACAAAACACCACAGTAATTAACACTCCGTAAATACATTTTTAAAAAAACGGTAATTAGTTCGACAAATAAACCTCAAGTTACAGTTCAGGGCAAACATCAAAAGCTGAGTCTTGAGAAGGACTTACAACCAGACCTTATAAACAGACTTTTGCAAAATCATCAACTGCTGAGACAGAGAGAGATTGTAAAATATCATTTAGACTTCACTTTCAAGTGTAATCTAACTGCTAGCCCAAATTTCCTGGTGTCCATCACCTCAGCCAATTTAGCTTCTTTCTGTGTTGCTCTGGGGTTACTCCTACTGACCGCTGTCCTCACTCACTTTTATTTGGTTACAAAACTCATCATCCTTACTATGGCTTAGAGGAGGGGGAAAGGAGGAAAAACACACACACACACACACACACACACACACACATACAAACACGCCCTGGAGTGGTGGCACATGTCTGCAATCCCAGTTACATGGGAGGCATAGGTAGTAGGATCTCATTCCAAGACTAGCCTAGGCAAAAGCATGAGACCCTATCTGAAAAAGAAAAAGGGCTGGAGGCATGACTCAAATAGTACAGAACCTGCCTAAGAAAGCATGAAGCTATGAGTTCTAACCCCAGTAACACACACATACACAGAACCTGTCAACTATATGATTAGGGGAACATTTGTGCGCCAAGTTTGGCTTTTACCCAACCTAATTATAAGTTACTTACTGGAAAGTCAAACTCCTTTTAATCTACCCAGGACAGGGGTTAAACAGGAAGATGTCAATTAACAAAACTAACTTCTGCACAGGTGCAAAGCATCTGTGCACCATAAGAAATGTTTTCCAAGTGTAAATACCAGTGACGGTCTGCACCACGAACAGGCTTGAGAACCATCAGAACCCGTATGGTGCAGATCAGAGACCCCACCTGCGATGGTTCGAGGCTGGGTGTGGGGGCCAGGAATCTGCTCATTAACGAGACTTCAAGTGACTGTCCTGCAAACGGCTGGACTCTGAGAAACTCTAACAGTTGTTGCTAACATGACATGTGATGCTAACATGACATATGCCCACACACAGCTTTCTCTGAGTCATTCAAGTTTGAGAAATTCTGACTTACAAGACATTTCTAACCTTTTGCAACCTCACCAACTTCCCAGTTCCAGGCGTGCAACACTATCATCAGGCTCCTTCCTGCCCTGGTCCTCACTCACACCTACTACCTTCACACACCAGATCGCCTAATATCATTCAATAAAGACCATTAAATGGTGGAACCAGAAACCTTAAAAAGCTCTGCTGCTGTCATTTCTAGGCCTCTACACACTGGGGAAAGTCACCATCATGATTTTGTGTGGAATAGTCCAGATATCCAGCTCCCTTCAGAGAAGGGGTGACCAGGCTGTGGAGTCCCTACACTGTCCCTGACTCATCCTGCCCTGTTCCAGCTGTCTCAAGGCTCCTCCCTGCTTTCCTGTGTACCTTGCAGTATTATGTTCTGGTTATTTTTGGTTTATTAATTAAGCAGTGAGAAATGCTTTATATAGATGATCCATTTTTATATTGACAATAGAAATCAGCAATCATCTTATTTTATTTTTTTGCTGGCAGTATTGGGGTTTGAACCCAGGGCTTCATTATCTACTGCCTGAGTTACACCCCTGGCCTTTTTTAGCTTTAGTTACTTTTCCAGATAGGGTCTTACAGTTTTGCATCTGGGTGGAACTTACACTGAGATTCTATGTCTCCCTGGGGCTGTTGGGATTACAGTTGTGTACGCTACACCTATCTTATTTGCTGAGATGGGGTTTCAGTTACTTTTTATCTAGGCTGGCTTCAAACTGAGATCCTCTCAATCTCCACCTCTTGAATAGCTAGGATTATAGGTGAGGATCACTGTACCCAGCCATGACCTCAGTATTTTTTTTAAGCTATCCAGAAAATGCTATTAGGCATTATATTAAGATAAAGAAAATGATATATGGATTGCACCTCTTGACAATGTGCTAAAGAGCCCTGTTCCTATCCTGTAAGTATGCCTAGTGACATCCAGTAAGAAAGGCAATTAATACAGCCTATCACACTTTAACGTCCACCTACTCAACCTGGCCACTAAGAACACAGCATCCATGTGCCTCCCTTAGAAGCACTAAGGGAGCACTGACACACCAAGTGGTGACACCATTTCAGAAATGCTTACCTGCCTTTACAGGTTCTACTTTGTCACTAAGTTACAGATCTAAAATAACTAGCATCTCCATTTCTGCTAAACTCTCTTCTCTGAACTGTAAAAGCAGTAACAGGGATTCTAAGTCAGCAGTCTTACTACCTCTTATGTATTTGTCCAGACAGGTCAAAAGCTATGCAGAAGTTTTGGGGAATCAGTTCCGAGTGGCTGTGTTTATCTTTCAATCACTGAAACCATCCTACAAAGTAGATGGTTTCCACCCTTACCTCACTTTGAAGGAGATCAAGGTTAGTCTGCCCAAGACCACACAGGTGGTGAGCAGTACTGAGATTCAAGCCCAGGCCTATTTGTGCCTGGAGGAGGGAGGGTAAGGATGTCCTTATCCCCTCCATCTGTGCCACCTGACCTCACCACTCCTCCAGTGGACTGGCCACTCTGCTACTTCTTAAGCACAGTCCCTTTTACCATCGGTCTCTGACACCAGCCTATTTCCACTGGAATGCAGAGAGCAGAGTCTGCTTTCTGCATTGCTGTGTCCCCAACAGTGAGCTGCCTACAGCAGATGTCCAAAAATTATTTTTAAAATAAATGTGTGTGAATATTATAACTGGTTAGAAGATTTTCTAATTTTTAAGGCACAATACTTCTTAAACAAGAGTATAAAGGAATGAATAGTTTATCTAATTAAAAAAAAATCCAAAATTTAATCTGTGACACTAAGAAGACCATTAAGGATAGTCTTAGGTGGCATCAATGAAAATGGAGAACACTGACAAGGTTTGTCAGGGCAGCCTTCTCAGGACTCTGGGTTGTAGCTGAAGGTTGCAGCAATCCTGAGAATGCACTTGTGCAAGAAGACAACAACATGATGGCAGCAGCGAGCCCTTGGCCTTCAACTCACTCTATTCCCAACACTGTTCTGCAGATCACCCTGGCCTTGAAACCCCACAGTCCAAAAACAAAGTGAAGATGAGTGGCCTGGAAGTCACTGGAGGGGTACAGGGGCCGGAGTTCCTTCAATCCCCTTTCCCAGAACTGTCATCATAGGGCCTGTTTGGTACGTTCCCTGAAAGACACTGCTGGCAAGGCTGTCTTGAACTGACCTGACACACAGCTCTCCCACTGCAAACAGCCTCTCTGGGGATAGAGGGGGTAGAGGACGGGTGTGTGTCAAAAACAATCCCAAGCAACTCAATAGCACGCTGTCCAAGGAGACGGCTACTGAACTCAGGGCCACATGCTTGGTAGGCAGGTGTTCCACTGTCTGAGCCACTCTGCCAGTCCCCCTGATTTTTAAAAAACAGATTACAGAGCATATTCCTTTATCTGTAACCAAGCAATTATTACAAAACTGTTGATGTGCATGCCATCTGTAAAGATGTAATTTGTATGATAACAGCACAAAGGAGAGAGGGGAAAATGGAGCTATAAAGGAGCAAAGACTTGTTTACTATTGTTGCTAAGTGTACTACCTGAACTAAGTTATCAATTAAGATTACCCCAGGCAACCAGTAAGAAACTAGCTTTAAAAAATATAGCAATACACAGGTGAAGTGGCCCAGGTGGTAGAGTACCTGCTTGGCAAGCATGAGGCCCTGAGTTCAAACTCCAGTACTGCCAAAAAAATAACAACAAAAAATAGTAATAGAAATGACAACGAAATTGAAATGGTACACCAGAAAATACCTGCTTAACACAAGAGAAGGCAGTATTGGAGGAAGAGAGGGACAAAAAAACACAACACATACAGAAAACAAATAGCAAAATGGCAGAGGTAAATCCTACTCTATCAATAATTACATTAAATGCAAAAATTATTACATTAATGCAAATAATTACATTAAATGGGTAAACACTCAATTCTAGGGCAGAACTGGCAGAATAAAATTTAAAAAGAGGCCCAACTATAGGCTATCTATAGGAGATAAACATTTATTGAATGACACAAATAATTTTAGAAAGACAGAAAAAGATCTACCATGAAAATGGTGACCAAAGAGACCTCAAGTGGCTATATTAATATCAGACAAAAACAGGCTATGGACAAAAACTGTTATCCAAGACAAAGATGGAATTTTACAATGATAAAAGGATCCATCCATCAGAAGATACAATAATTTTAAATATATCCACCTAAATACAGAGTACCAAAATAAATAAACAAATAAACAAACTGACAGCACTGAAGGGAGAGACAGGCAATTCAACAATGTGAGAGACTTCAATACTCAAGTTTCAATAATGAACAGAACATTAGATCAAAAAGAAAAAAGTCAATGAGGAAAGAGAAGATTTGATCTGCACTGTAAGCCTCCTAGACCTGACAGACCACAGAAAACCCCACTCAATAGCAGCAGGAGACACAGCCTTATCCGATGCTCTTGCACATTCTTCAGAACGGATCATAAAAGCTGCATCAACAGCAATCCCAGCTACAGGGGAGGCAGAAATAGGAAGACTATAGTCAGAGTTCAGCCAGGATAGGAGTTAGAAGAGACACATGGACATAATACACACATAATGGGATACTTAGTGAGGCCCTATCTCAAAGAACAAGCTGGGCATGCTGGTGCCACCTGTAACCCAGCTATGCAGGAAGCATAAGTAGGAGGATCATGGGCTATGGCTACACCAGGCAAAAAGCATCAGACCCTATTTAAAAAAAAAACTCAAGCAAAAAGGGCTGGAGGCATGGCTCAATTGGTAGAGCACTTGTCTAGCAAACACAAGCCCCTGAGTTTAAACCTCCATAGGACCAAGATGGGGAAAAAGTCTCAATAAATTTAAAATCATTAAAATCTACAAAGTCCATTCTGCAATCATAACGGGATGGAATTAGGATCCCACAACACAATTGTTGGTCTTAGACTGCTGAGCTATTCAGTCTCGCGTTCTCTGATTTTTCTCTTTTCCCTTGTACCTTTTCTACTCACTGCTGATATAGTTTTTGTAGAGCAGTCCTTTTATAGGGGGTAATTGTCCCTTCTAATACGTTAGAGGCTGAGAAACTGAACCAACAAGCTTGCAGAACAAAGGACAAGGCTCTGGATAAGCCCACGGGGGCCTCTTCCTACAAGTGATGTGCAGGTTCTACTCTAGGCACCCCTAGAGCTACTCCTGTAACGTGAGTCATGTTCAGGACAAGCAGCAGTTACAGGCATTATGTGTGTTAGTAAAGCTGAAAGCCCCAGGCTTGGGATGGAGGGTGGAGTGGTGTTCAGATTAATAGGGAAGACCTTTTCTTTTTTTACATATTTTTCTGCAAACTACAATTTCCCTTGATGATAGGCCTTCCCGTAAAAAGATCATCAATCTTGCCGTTCCTTGTGCTAGTTTTTTATTTAAAGTCAGTATCACAGGGCCTCACACCTTTATTTCTTCTCAACTATCCTAGGAACATGTCTTTGTCTCCTCAACAAGATCAAAGTCCTTTAGGGAGAAATGGCTTTTTGCATTTCAGTCTGCCTGCCAGTATAGAGGCACTCTGGGCTCATTAGTGAGCCCTTGCTTGCTAGTTGCTCAGAGCTCCACAGGTGTGCCCAGAGAGCCACTCCTTCAGGTTCAGGAAGCCTGGCAGGAGTGGATGCAGCAGTTAGGGGCTAGGGCAGTGGGAGCTTTTGGATGTGGTCTCTTTGGTGTGAGCTCATGATGGTGAAAACTGGCAAATGTGTCGAGTGACTGATGAAAGAAACAGCTGAAAAGAATTGGAAAAACCCTACAGAAAAGATGAAGCTCTTCATGTACCAAATGAAGAAATTTCAGTAAGATGTACATAGTATGTACAACATGCTACCATTCACCTGAAACAAGATATTAACGTAAGGGCTTGCATGTGATGGGACTCTGCAAGGATGTGCCATGGTGGCTGACTCAGAGGTGACACGGTGGCTGGAGAGAGGTGGGGAGACTCATCCTGTAAACCCTTCACACTGTTGAGTTTTGAACCATGTGACAGCATTGTTAAAAACATTAACTTTTTTTGTGTGTGTGGGACTGGGGTTTGCTTCAAGCTTGCAAAGCAGAAGCTCTACCGCTTCTGAGCCCCACCTCCAGTCCATTTTCTCTGGTTATTTTGGAGATGGGGTCTCATGAATTATTTGCCTGGGCTGGCCTCAAACTGTGATCCTCCAGATCACAGCCTCTCAAGTAGATAGGATTACAGGTGTGAGCCACCAGTGCCTGGCTTAAAGACAGTAGGTGTTAGATTCCTTTTTGTGTATCTCCAAATTTCATTCATAATTATTTCCTACCCAAATAACCTCTTTTACTAGTCAAAGACTGTGTTAAAATAACAGAAAGATCTGGGTGCTAGCTGCCCATTGTGTCCAGTGCATGTGAACCTGCCGAGCTCTACATTGACAATTTATAAATTTTTCCAAAGGTATATGTCAATTAAAAAGTCATAAATAAGATGAATAGATTATTTAGGTCACTTTTCTTTTTGTTGTCTCTTATTAAAAGAACAGTATAATATCGTATGTATTTGCCTAAAAAATCACTTTCCAAATGTTTCACTAATGTTTCTCAAAAAGAAAAGAAAATCTCCCATAGCTTTAGTTAGCACTGGCAGTCCCGTATGATGGGGCCAGGCCTGATGGCTGCTCTTAACTTTCTCCAATGTTTAATGGCCTTCAGGTCAGTCGCACTTTCCTGGAGCTTCTCTTTGAGTTTATCCCCCAATAAATATTTTAAAGGCATTTATTAATAAATTACCACTAGTAATAATCAAAACAAGATTAGAAATGAATCTTGGTTGTCATTTTGACAGTTGTTCCTCATCAGTCATTTTAATTAACCAAGGCATTACTTGCAAAAATCAAATTACTCCTCTGGCTAGATTTACACACAGCAAAATAAGTACCTTCCAAGACTCAAAGCTTAACATAATTGTCTTGACTGTAAGACTCTACCTCAGTAACTTCTCATAATATAATATAAGCCTTAATGGACAAAGAGAATTTACAGGAAGTTTAATCAAAGTTCCTCACTCACACAAAGGATTAATCTTGCCCAAGTAGTTAAACACAGTGATAGGTTAGAAGCTCTTCAACCTCTACTAAAATAAAACAAAGTCAAAGTTCTAATAAAATGCTAACTGTCCCAGTGGACATATTTGTTAAAAATGATAGTGAAGAATTAATTATAAGTGAAAGGAAAAATTTTAAACATAGAGGAGAAAATCGTTATGACCTAAGGAAGGGAAGAATTTCTTTCTTCTTTTTTTTTCTTTTTTGGTAGAACTGGAGTTTGAACTCAGGGTTTTATGCTTGTAAAGGAGGCACTCCATTGTGCTCCACTATTTTGCTCTGGTAATTTTGGAACTATTTGCCTGGGCTGACCTCCAACCGCTATCCTCCCGATCTCAGCCTCCCAAGCAACTACAATTACAGGCATGGGCCACTGGCACCCAGGGAAGGAAGAATTTCTTAAACAATATTAAAAAACACAAACCATCAAAGAAAAGAATTGTAAAGTAGACTTAGATTCACAATTTATGTATAATAAAAATTTCACAATGAAGGCAAAAAGACTAGTCACAGTCTTGGAGAAGACACTGTGTCCAGAACAAAGTATCCAACAAAACCCTAAGACAGACGACAGTCCATCAGAAACATGGGTCAAGACTGAACAGGCAACTCTCAGAGGAGAAAAAGAGCTGTCAGCACAGCTGGTGGGAGGGCCCTGGCACAAGTCCAGGGGAGGCAAGCCAGCATTAAGTATCTAGGAAAAGCTGTGTCATCACAGGCATTTCAAGAGCTACACAGCAGCAGGGCCACTGAGAGTGAGGAGCCTGACTGACTGCGGGGCCACGCTCCTATGGCCCTGTGGCTGAGACACTTCCTCACCAGCCAGCTCCCTTCGCTCAGAAGGCCCTTTACAGGGTGCAGGGAGACTAAAAGGAGCTCAACCCCATCCACATAGGGTGATTCCAGGCACTTTGCCTAGTGTGTTAGAAATGCTTATGCTACATTACGTCATAATGGGAAAACTGGTCCCAAATCAGTCTTCCATCCCTGGCAGTTACAGAACACCACTTTCCAACTAAATTCTTGGCACTGATCTAACTCAAGACACTGACTCTACTGGTGTCTACCCGGCAGTATCTAAGACAGTAGCGTGACTACACTACGACACGTTTTTTTTTTTTAATTCTCTCTCAAAAGTAGACTTGTCCTCTAAAATTCTAGCAACAAGGCTTGCTTCTCAGAAATCAGGGTCAGAAGAGAGTGTTCCAGAATACACAAAGTATCATGTGTTGTACCACAGTGAAGTGTGTTAAGGTTTTAACTACTTAATTAAGGAGGGAGGAAAGGCAGAAATACTGCCAACTGTGTTCTGCCTAACACAACATGAAATCCTCACATGGCTTTCCTTGCTGCAAAAACCTGTGACAAGAGATGACAGTGAGCCATGACCTACCACTGGAGGGCAGACAGTACAAAGCACACCAAGATTAAAGCATTCACTCATATCACATTTAAGATTTAAAATGTATTTGAAAGTGTCCCCTTCCCTAAAAGTTCAAGCAAAATAAATAAAGCAATTAGAAGATATTTAAAACAAGTGTGGGGGGAGGCAGGCACAGGCAAGAATACTGCTTCTTCCCTGAAGCACTCTAAAGTCACTCAGAGAAAACACTGACAGCACATATCAGAAAGTGCATTCTCCTTGGGAAAAGGCCTAGCAATTCCCTCTGACAACTACCAGTAGTCATCGATCTAAACACAACACAACCTAAACAAGTTGTGTACTCCACTGTTTCCAGATTCTGCAACTACAAGCAAGAGGTCCATGTGTGCCAATATAAACAGAGAAAGCCCAAATCTAACTCCTAATCCTCTGAAACTATTAAAGAGAAAATGTCTACAGGCAGACTCCCTTCAAAAGGTTCCATGTATGTCAAGATAACCCAGAAACTGCCAATTGCCTGTTATGAAGGGAACAACTACACTGTAAACTTAGAGATAATTACTATCCAACAAGTCAAGATTTAAAGTATTTGTTTATCTATTTATTTATTTTTGGTGCTAGGGATCGAACCCAATGCCTCACTCATGCTAAGCATACACTCTACCACTGAGCTGTACCTGTAGTCCCCAGGGTTTAAGATAAATGCACAGCCAAATGCTACTTACTTTTTCATGTCATCATTTCACAAATTCAAAACATGTAAATTTCTAATCTGTATAGGTCATCATGACCAGATGAGAGCAGGTAGGCCTGTGGGAGACAGGGACAGGGAGAATCCTACATCTTGTGATTATATTTTTGGAGTCAGCAGAAAGCAGGTGAGAAGATTTTCTAAATAATCACAAAAATGTCACTATGACCATCAGCAAACTATATATTTCCTTTACAACCCAAGTGTCATTATTTATTAAGGAATCATGATAAAAATATGGAAGGTATTCTCTAAAAGTCAAGAGGAAAGGTTATTAGGGGAATTAAAAAAAAAACCTTGACACTAAAAATGTCTAATAATTTATACCAACTTTAACTGTCAGAAAGGACATTATCACTAGTTGCTATGATTGATTCAGAATGAATGACAAAA
Source organism: Castor canadensis (assembly GCF_047511655.1). Lineage (NCBI taxonomy): Eukaryota > Metazoa > Chordata > Mammalia > Rodentia > Castoridae > Castor > Castor canadensis. The sequence continues at coordinate 29,218,767 of NC_133404.1, read as the reverse complement.
TTAAGCTTTTCCCATTGTAAAGACTTCTGCTCTTACCTCATAAGACCAGACACACTGCACGCCTGCGAACCTCCGGACACATCTTCCCACCTCCACGTCCTCATGAGTGGTGTACATTTCCCGCAGACACTTGCCAATGTGTGGCACCATTCTGCGAAGCACCTCCCGGCTCATGATCACACCAGGCCCCCCCATGCAGAAGTTCTCACCAGGCTCCAGAGCCAGTTTCCCCATTTCTTCTGTGGTGCCCAGGCCTGTCTGCCCCAGAAAGAGAGGCTCGCTGCTATTCAAACTCCTCAGGAAGCTCTCCAGACGCTCTCCTTTGATGTAAACGTCATCGTCTGCCCTCATAAACCATTCAAACTTGTCCAGGTAGTGGTCATGCATGTACTTGAGCATCATAAAGGACTTCTTCTGGGGCGGGTAGGAGTCGTCAACTCCCCGAAGTGGCACTATGGGAATTGGGATGGATGTGTCTGAGCCCTCACTAGAGAAGAACTCCACCTTCCCAGGAATTGTCTTGGACCACGTTCTGGAAGTAAAACAAATACCAATTAGAGAACAGATTGTTCCAAGCGTCTTACTTTCATAAACTCTTCTATCTGTTGTCTTGAATCTCTGTGTGTGCCTGCTTGGTCTACTTGGTCTGCCTGCCCCTAAAGGAAGCCCCCTCCCTGTGTATTGCAAAGTCCAAATTCATTTTGAAGAACCTCAACAAAAAAGAATGAAGTGTTAAAATAGTTCCAGGGTCACTAAGTTTTAGTTATAGCTGAAAACCAAATCACCAGGTCACCAAGATCTAGGTAGCAGGTGATTTTTATGATACTATCAACTCTACTGACAACAATCCTCAGTTCTATAAAACAAACAATGAAAAAAATCAAATTGTGGCTTAACAAATTTTCTTTGAGCATTCAAGTGCCAAGTACGTGGTAAGCAGAAGAGGTGAGTGGTCAAGTAAAACCACCTCTGGAGCCATGAGGCCAACGTCAAGAGAGACGGACATCTTAACATGGTTACACTCACATACATATATTTCAAACTGAGTACAGGCTCTGCACAAAGCAGCACAGCAGGCAAAAGAAAACAGAGCTGCTTCCCTGAGTACACCATAGCGTATCAGAATGCAGAGCATGGCAGAGGCTGCAAGGGAGGAGATGGACAGAAACTGCAGGGCCCCACAGAGCCCTCGGATGTATGGCCTCTGCTACAAAGTCCCAGGAAGTCACAGAGGGGAAAGGAGCAGGGATAAAGAGTGTGCATTCTCAGACCCCCAAAGGTGCACTAAGGGCTGAAGAAGACAGGGCAGATGCAGAACTGAGTTTAAATGGAAGCTGCTTCCCCATAGACAGAGGAAAGACTGGGACCAATGAAAAGGAAAGAGAGCACCCTTCTGCTGAACAAAGCTGCCCTCTTATACTTTTTTTCCTCCTACTAAGAACAGAAGTAATCTAGCTACAACCATTTGTTTATACAGACTACTTCCAGAAGAAACATACGATGGAAAATAAATGAAAGACAGAGGGAGTATCCCTTATTCAAAACGCCTGGGAACAAAAGTGTTTCACATTTTGAATCTTTTTGGATTTGGAGTATGTGCAGAGACTTCACAAGCTAAACATCCCTAATCCAAAACTCTGAAATGCTCTGGCACAGTGAGCGCTGCACTTGAAAGTTTCATCTGATTTTCAGAGCATTTTGCATTTCTAGATTAAGGATGCTCAACTTGTAGTAAATTGAATCTTAAGAAAAAAAAGCAGTTTCCAAAGGATGTTCTTCTCAATAAATTTTATTTTAATTAACTGTTATAATTGTACTTATATAGTGAAAAAGTGACGTGATGGATCAATTAAACATAAACATATATGTACCTTTAATGGTGCATATGTTTACTTTTCAGGAGAAAAATATCTGAAGAGATATATTCCAAGATAGGTGTGGTGGTATATGACTGTAATCGCAACACCTAGGACATCGGGTAGGAGGATCTTGAGTTCAAGGCAGCCAATCTGAAGCAAGCCAGGGATACATAGCAAGATCCTGTCTCAAAAATAAATACAGGCTGGGCACAGTGGCTCAAACCTGTAATCTTAGCTACTTGTGAGGCTGAGATCAGAACTGCAGTTCCAACCCAGCTTGGGCAAAAAAAAAAAAAAATACTTTGTGAAGCCCTATCTTAATGGAAAAAAAAGCTGAGCCTTGTGGTTCACACCTGCCGACCCAGTAATGGAAGGAAGAGTGAAATAGGAGGATCATGGTCCAGGTTGGCTTGAGCGAAAACGGAGATCCTACCTTTAAAATAACCAAAGCAAAAAGGGCTGGAGGTGTGGCTCAAGCAGTAGAGCTCCTGTCTATCAAGCACAAAGCCCTGAGTTCAAACCCCAGTACCACCGAGATAAATAAATAAATGTATGCATGCACATATGTGTGTGTGTGTTTAATTTTTTTCCCAACTTCTGGGGAAACTAGGTAGGGAAATGAGGAGGGGTAGGAGAGGTGGCTAAAGACGTCTTTCATTCTTTATGCATCTGTATTAAGGGAAATTTTTGTAAGTATCATATTACTTATCTTTGAGAAAAATTTTATGATAAAATATGATCTGTTTGTCACCCTAGCCATTTCTAAGTGTGCATTACCACCGTTTATCTCCAGACCTTTCATTTTGCAAAGCTAAAATTCTGAAACACAGTATTACTTTGCAATTTTAAAACCAATTTACATTGAAGTACTTGAAAAATAAAACAGCTAGCCTTATTTTTCTTCCTAACCAAAATATAAGGAATCAAAATGGCTTCAAACTTATCTCATTCAAACAGGGGAAAACTTCAGTGGATTCAACTTTCTACCAAACATGCCTCTCAAAAGTCCAGATTAAGTATATATCGTTCTCATCAAATCTCAGATGCAATGGTAAGATGTACCATTGCTTCATCTTCCAATAACAAACAAATACTACTGATCACAATCCCTTTGTGCCACTGTAAAATGTTGGAGATGTTAAAATGTAAAAACAAAAGAAGTGCATCTTGGAATAGGTACAACTCAGTTGTGGTTAATGTTTCTTAATATCTGTGGATTTCAAATAAACTTACATTCTATACCGCTTAACCACTTAACACAAAACCAAGAGAGGAGTTCGACACATACAGAACTCTATGGTGTTACAGATACTATGCAGATACTGTATTTCATTTTCACAAAGAATCACTCCTCAAAAGTAAGAAAAGGCAGTAGGGCATGGTAGTGCACACCTGCAGTCCCAGCTACTTTGCAGGCTGAGGTGGATCACTTGAGCCCATGAGTCTGAGACCAGACTGAGCAACACAGCAGGAACCTTTTTCAAAAACAAAACAAAGCTGGGTATGGTAGCTCACATCTGTAATCCTAGCTAATTGGGATGCAGAGATCAGGACGACTAAAATTTGAGGCTGGTTTGGACAGTTTGTGAGACCCATCTCAACAAATAAATAAATAAATAAGAATAAATGAAGAAGAAAGAGAGAAAAAGAGGAAGGAAGGAAGGAAGGAAGGAAGGAAGGAAGGAAGGAAGAAAAGCTTGGTGTAGTGATGTGTATTTTTAAAATCATGCGTGATTTAAAAAAATCACTAAGGAAAAAAGGCCAGGGGTGTGGCTCAAGTAGTAGAGTCCTGAGTTCAAACTCCTAGATCAACAAAAAACAAAACAAGGCAACAACTCAAGTAAAATAAATACAGAAGAGATGGAGCAGTTAATGTAAAGAGAGAACAACCCTCCTGTAAAGGGACAAGTCCTGTGCAAAACATGGATGACCTTCAATGTCTACAGAATGCACGACTTGTACACATACTCTTGTGACGCGGTCACACACCAGTCTCAGGAAGCCCGTGGTGATGGAATGATGCTTGACCCCCATCCAAGTCAAGAAGCCCCTGACGCTGCTCTCCTTCCGTACATTCTTTTTAGAGAATGTAAATAATCTCCGTGCTTGGCACGTAACAGAGGTCAATAAGCATGTGGACTAGACACTGCCCACCCCTATACAGTGAGTGACTTAAAGATGCCACGTGTGTGCTTGCGCAAGAGCAGAAATCATTTCCAGATGAGCTTCACATCACTTTCCATCAGCAGTCACACTTCCTACAGTTCCTCCATGCAGAAAGCTGACGTACAGTGCAAGAAAAGTTATTCAGAGGGGAAAACACAGGCTCGCTGGAGTTGGAAGACACTACCGTTCATGGTACTTCTAAAATATAATTCAAAGCTAAACAGTCCATGACATCTTATGACCAGTTTAAAACGAAAGAATCATAAAGCAACTTTAACTCAGTAATACACACTGTGTTTCTGAAACTAAATGTGATTACTTAAACAGACCAAATTCAAAGTAGTACCGAAGTACCCCCAGAAACCATGAAAATACTAAAGTACCAGGTTATTTTGGGGAGATGAAGTAGCTAAGGTAATTCTAGACTATTAAAGAGGCAATCTACAGTGAGCATGGGCTCAGGAACTGGGTCCTGGGATGAGAACTTATCTTTGGTAAATTATTCTGTACCTCAGTTACCTCATCTGTAAACTGGGGGCAATAATAGTACCTGCCTTATAGAGTTTTGAATTATATGTGAAGTGCTAAGAAGTCTGCCTGGGATTGTGTCTTACTACTTAAGAAAGACACGAACTTGCAAATAAAATACGGTAGTGAAAGCAAAAATGGGGGAGACAGGAAAGTGTGGGCTGAAGACATTTGGCAGGGTCCTTTCAAGACTTTGCACTAGAGTGAAGATATTATGGACAATGCTTTTGACACATCTGTCTAAAACCCAACTCTCAAGCTATGGACTGTGTAGAATTCTGTTTACTTTCCATCTTGTTCAATGTTAGAAGACACAAGTCAAATAGGAGTTCAAATTTTAGAAGTTTTTGCTTGGAACACCAGTCTCACTGGAGAAGTGATTCAAGTGGTAGAGTTCCTGCTTTGCAAGCATGAAGCCCTGAGTTCAAACCCCAGTCCCACTAAAACCACCAGCCTTTTTCATATTTGACTAAGGCTCAGAAGTCATTTCTGCCTGGCTCTGCTTCCCAGGGCCCCCATACAAAATACAGTGTACTAGTGACATGATCATCACAGATGCATTAATGCCTCAGCTGTGGCTTGAAATGGTGTAATTTGTCCAAGAAGAGAAAGCAATTAATTTTAAAAACAGACAATCTAACCTCACACCCTCCTTAAAAGCCTCTCTGCAGGTTCACTGTGACTCCACCCAATTATTATCTATCCCATTTTAGGTAACCAAAGGGAAACCTCCCATTGTCCTTTCTCTTCTAAATGACAGGTGGTTTGAGGGAACACTCTCAATGTGAGGTCTTTGTAAAAGCTGCAATCTTAAGAAGTCATGATCTTTTCAATTAGGGTAATTTAGCTTCAATCGCTCCAGGATCTAGAACATACCTCAGAACTCAGCATCGTGCAGGAAGAGGAGAAAGGGGGTGCATCAGTAACTTCAAGCTGAAGGAAACAGTGCTGAACAAGCGAGGTGGCCCTCCTGTGGTAAACAGGTCAAGTTCTGTAATTTTCATAAGCAAAAGCCAACCTGCCCATCCATACATGTGCTACCTGGAGCTCTTAATGGAAATGACAGATGTCTGCAAAGGCCCTTCATGAAAAGCTCAGTTTTCAATGGACTGAAACCCAACTCCTTCTACAGCCCAGATAGGAGGAGAAAAGTGAGAGTGACAAGTAGGTTTCTAAATGCTATCCTACGCCATGTCAAATCACAGCAAGTAATGCAGCTGACAGAGACTAGCTCAGCCAACGAATGCCTGTGTTGTGTAGGATTTGTATTGTAGTCTCCACTTCTATTCAGTATCATTTAAGAAAACTACCCAAACTTCATTTCTGTGCGAAACTGCATTTACAGCACAACCACTGTCCTATGTAAACAAGTCATAACATATGGGAAAGTTTAAAAAACAGGCAATAGGAAGTATGGTTCAAGCAGTAGAGCACTTGCTTTACAAGTGTGAAGAAGCCCTGAATTCAAACTCCAGTTCCACCAATAAAATAAAATAAAAATAACAACAACCAGGCAACAGGGATGAGGATGTAGCTCAGTGGTAGAGCACTCACCTGTCATGAGCAGGCCCCAGGTTTGATTCCCAGGACCACAAAACAAAATAAAAAAGAATAAAATAAAAATCAGGCAAGAGTATATATCTGGCTTACTAAAGAAACAGACAGAGGATTCCAAGATGGCGGCTAGAGGTAGGAAGCAGAAAGCGAGCCTCCTATAGTGAAATCTTGGAGAGACGCTGGAGACACACTTTGCAGGCATAATCACCGAGAAAAGGCATAACTTTGACTCCTCCACATCTCCAGCCGGTGCAGAGAATCTCCACTTCACGTTAAACGGAGAACCGAGGAGGCCCCCGGGGCCGCCAGTGGCCGGCGCCCATACGGCTTGGGAAGACGCGGACCAGGTGAGCTTCGCGGTACCGCGGTTCCCCCACAGACAAGCCTGGGCCAGAGCAGCATAGCCCCCTGGACAGACTGACCTCCACCCGGGAAAAAAAGAGAAACTGAGTACTAAGCAATAAGAACAGTTAAGACACGCTGGAAAGAGGGTGGGGCGCCCTGAGCGCTGAAGATTGGGGGAAGGGAATCCTTCCCGGGACTGTAAATAAACGAGCCGGGCGGGCCGGAGAGGCTCTGGCGGGAGCGGGGCGCGCCAGCAACCAGGAGCGGGGACGCTTGTGAGAGGAGGGAAGACCCACTTCCCACGTGAACTGTAAATAAACACGCAGGCCTGACAACGCGGGGCAGTGTCGCCTTTCCCAGTGCTTGGAAAGGGAAAAGCCTGTAGCAGAGGCCCCCCTCCCCCGCACAGGAGAACTCTGAGCAAACAAAGCCTGTGGGACCAGGTGAGCGCTAGCTCACCCCAGAGATCTGCATAAATAACGCCTCCAGCTACAGGCTGAGAGCAGCAGGCAGGCAAGCCACAGTTGCAGATACCACTCTCAGAACTGCCTCCAGACGCTTTTTTTTCTTTTTCTCCCTACCTTTGATGAGAGAACAACCGAATTACACCTGCAAGCCGAAAAACTTACTGAAACTATTGCATTTGAACTGGGGACACTTGGTGGGGCTTTTTTATTTTTTCTTCTGTGTGTGTGTGAGTGTAGTTTTGTTCTACTTTATGCATCCCCTTTGATGAGACAACTACAGAACAACATCTGAGGCACCAACTCCAGGACTGGAGATTAAGACGGACATCCAAATTATTAAGACTGAAATTGCATTGCATATAAACTTGGAAGTTTTTTGGTTTTTTTTTTTTTAATTTCCTATTTTCCATTTTATTTTAATTCATTTTTATAAATAGATATTACTTTCATATACTTATTTTTTATTTTTTTATCTTTGATTTTCAATCCTCTCTCTGTCTCTCTATTGTCTGTTCAGCTTACTGTCGATTAGTACACTAACACTCCCTGTTTATACCTTTGAAACTCTCTTGTCTGATACCTTGTTCTGCTTTCTCCCTCTTGTCTGTATATTTGTTTTCCCCTTTTCTTTAACTTCTTGCTTTCCATCTCAGCTCACTCTTCCGTTCTCAATATTACCATTGTTATTATTACAAGCTAGAAAATACTTAATTACACACAGTACAGGGACAGTAACAACACCAAGGACAATGACAGGAAGACAGAAAAAACAAGGAAACCAGTTTCCCCACAGCAAAAAATTAGTACAGGAACCAGAGGGGAATGAAGAGAACAGAAACTCAGAGCCAGACTCCAACAAAATGAGGATAAACTATGCCAAAGGACCCAATGAAGCCTACAAGAATAATTTAAAAGAAGACATACTACAAGTACTCAATGAGAATTTTATAGAGATGATACTGGATAGGGTCAACCAAAATGTACAGGAGACACTCAAGAAATTCCAAGACAATAAAAATAGAGAATTTGAAAAAGCAAAAGAAGAAATAAAGGAAACCATAGAAGCACTGTATAAACACCAAAGTGAAAGAGAGAACACAATGAATAAATGGATAAATGAACTCAGGACAAAAATAGACAACAATAAAGAAGAAAACAGCCAGGATATGGAAAACCTCAGAAAAAAGAACGAAACAGAACTGCAAAACAAAACGGAAAGCCAATCCAGCAGAATAGAACAAACAGAAGACAGAATCTCAGAACTTGAAGATGAAATGGTAATTAAAGGAAAAACCGAAGAACTATTAATTAAACAACTCAAGACCTGTGAAAAGAAAATGCAAGAACTCACCGACTCCATCAAAAGACCAAACTTGAGAATCATGGGCATCGAAGAAGGAGAAGAGGTGCAAGCGAAGGGAATGCGTAATATATTCAACAAAATAATAACGGAAAATTTCCCAAATCTAGAGAAAGATATTCCCATACAAATGCAAGAGGCCTCCAGGACACCAAACAGACCAGATCAAAATAGAACTACTCCACGACATATCATCATTAAAACAACAAGTTCAGAAACTAAGGAAAGAATATTGAAGGCTGCAAGAGAGAAAAAACAAGTAACATACAAAGGTAAACCCATCAAAATCACAGCAGACTTCTCAACAGAAACATTAAAAGCAAGAAGAGCGTGGGGTGAGATCTTCCGGGCACTGAATGAAAATAACTTCAACCCCAGGATACTCTACCCAGCAAAGCTATCATTCAAAATAGATGGAGCAATAAAAGTCTTCCATGATAAGCAGAAACTAAAACAATATGTGACCACAAAGCCACCATTACAAAAGATTCTGCAAGGGATCCTGCACACAGAAAGTGACACCCAACTTAACCATGAAAAGGCAGGCAGCACCAAACCACAGGATAAGAAAAAGCAAGACAGTAGAGAGTAACATCAAGTTAGGTACACACAATCAAACCTTCAAACAACTAAGATAACTAAATGGCAGGAATCACCACATACCTATCAGTACTAACACTTAATGTCAATGGACTTAATTCACCCATCAAAAGACACCGTTTGACAAAATGGATTAAAAAAGAAGATCCAACAATTTGTTGCTTACAGGAGACTCATCTCACCGACAGAAATAAGCATATGCTTAGGATGAAAGGCTGGAAGAAGATTTACCAAGCTAATGGCCCCCGAAAACAAGCAGGAGTAGCAATACTTATCTCTGACAAAGTAGACTTCAAACCTACATTGATCAAACGAGACAAAGAAGGACATTCCATACTAATAAAAGGGGAAATAGACCAAAAGGAAATAATAATCATCAATCTGTACGTACCCAATGTCAACGCACCCAATTTCATCAAACATACCCTAAAAGACCTAAAAGCATATATAAACGCCAACACAGTGGTTGTGGGAGACTTTAACACTCCATTATCATCAATAGATAGGTCATCCAAACAAAAACTCAATAAAGAAATCCAAGATCTAAAATATGCAATAGATCAAGTGGACCTAGTAGATGTCTATAGAACATTTCATCCAACCTCTACACAATATACATTCTTCTCAGCAGCCCATGGAACCTTCTCCAAAATAGATCATATCTTAGGGCACAAAGCAAGCCTCAGCAAATATAAGAAAATAGAAATAATACCGTGCATACTATCTGACCACAATGCAGTAAAAGTAGAACTCAACAACAAAAGTAAAGACAAAAAACATGCAAACAGCTGGAAACTAAATAACTCATTACTTAATGAAGAATGGATCATCGATGCAATAAAAGAGGAAATTAAAAAGTTCCTAGAAGTCAATGAAAATGAAAACACAACCTACCGGAACCTATGGGACACAGCTAAGGCAGTCTTGAGAGGAAAGTTTATAGCCATGAGTGCATATATTAAAAAGATTGAAAGATCCCAAATCAATGACCTAATGATACATCTCAAACTCCTAGAAAAACAAGAACAAGCAAATCCCAAAACAAATAGAAGGAGAGAAATAATAAAAATAAGAGCTGAAATCAACGAAATAGAAACCAAAAAAACCATACAAAGAATTAATGAAACAAAAAGTTGGTTCTTTGAAAAAATAAACAAGATCGATAGACCCCTGGCAAACCTGACTAAAATGAGGAGAGAAAAAACCCAAATTAGTAGAATCAGGAATGCAAAAGGGGAGATAACAACAAACACCATGGAAATCCAGGAAATCATCAGAGACTACTTTGAGAACCTATATTCAAATAAATTTGAAAATCTAAAAGAAATGGACAGATTTCTAGATACATATGATCATCCAAAACTGAACCAAGAGGAAAGTAATCACCTGAATAGACCTATAACACAAAATGAAATTGAAGCAGCAATCAAGAGTCTCCCCAAAAAGAAAAGTCCAGGACCTGATGGATTCTCTGCTGAATTCTATCAGACCTTTAAAGAAGAACTGATACCAACCCTCCTTAAACTGTTCCATGAAATAGAAAGGGAAGGAAAACTGCCAAACACATTTTATGAAGCCACTATTACACTTATCCCAAAACCAGGCAAAGACACCTCCAAAAAGGAGAACTATAGGCCAATCTCCTTAATGAACATTGATGCAAAAATCCTCAACAAAATAATGGCAAACCGAATTCAGCAACACATCAAAAAGATTATCCACCACGACCAGGTAGGCTTCATCCCAGGGATGCAGGGGTGGTTCAACATACGAAAATCAATAAACGTAATAAACCACATTAACAGAAGCAAAGACAAAAACCACTTGATCATCTCAATAGACGCAGAAAAAGCCTTTGATAAGATCCAACATCATTTCATGATAAAAGCTCTAAGAAAACTAGGAATAGAAGGAAAGTTCCTCAACATTATAAAAGCTATATATGACAAACCTACAGCCAGTATTATACTTAACGGAGAAAAATTAAAACCGTTCCCTCTAAAATCAGGAACCAGACAAGGATGCCCACTATCTCCACTCCTATTCAACATAGTACTGGAATTCCTAGCCAGAGCAATTAGGCAAGAAGAAGGAATAAAAGGAATACAAATAGGTAAAGAAACTGTCAAAATATCCCTATTTGCAGACGACATGATCCTATACCTTAAAGACCCAAAAAACTCTACTCAGAAGCTTCTAGACATCATCAATAGCTATAGCAAAGTAGCAGGATATAAAATCAACATAGAAAAATCATTAGCATTTCTATACACTAACAATGAGCAAACGGAAAAAGAATGTATGAAAACAATTCCATTTACAATAGCCTCAAAAAAAATCAAATACCTAGGTGTAAACCTAACAAAAGATGTGAAAGACCTCTACAAGGAAAACTATACACTTCTGAAGAAAGAGATTGAGGAAGACTATAGAAAGTGGAGAGATCTCCCATGCTCATGGATTGGTAGAATCAACATAGTAAAAATGTCGATACTCCCCAAAGTAATCTACATGTTTAATGCAATTCCCATCAAAATTCCAATGACATTCATTAAAGAGATTGAAAAATCTACTGTGAAATTTATATGGAAACACAAGAGGCCACGAATAGCCAAGGCAATACTCAGTCAAAAGAACAATGCAGGAGGTATCACAATACCTGACTTCAAACTATATTACAAAGCAATAACAATAAAAACAGCATGGTACTGGCACAAAAACAGACATGAAGACCAGTGGAACAGAATAGAGGATCCAGATATGAAGCCACACAACTATGAGCAACTTATCTTTGACAAAGGAGCTAAAAATATACGATGGAGAAATAGCAGCCTCTTCAACAAAAACTGCTGGGAAAACTGGTTAGCAGTCTGCAAAAAACTGAAACTAGATCCATGTATATCACCCTATACCAAGATTAACTCAAAATGGATCAAGGATCTTAATATCAGACCCCAAACTCTTAAGTTGATACAAGAAAGAGTAGGAAATACTCTGGAGTTAGTAGGTATAGGTAAAAACTTTCTCAATGAAACCCCAGCAGCACAGCAACTAAGAGATAGCATAGATAAATGGGACCTCATAAAACTAAAAAGCTTCTGTTCATCAAAAGAAATGGTCTCTAAACTGAAGAGAACACCCACAGAGTGGGAGAAAATATTTGCCAATTATACATCAGACAAAGGACTGATAACCAGAATATACAGGGAACTTAAAAAACTAAATTCTCCCAAAACTAATGAACCAATAAAGAAATGGGCATGTGAACTAAACAGAACTTTCTCAAAAGAAGAAATTCAAATGGCCAGAAAACACATGAAAAAATGCTCACCATCTCTAGCAATAAAGGAAATGCAAATTAAAACCACACTAAGATTCCACCTCACCCCTGTTAGAATAGCCATCATCAGCAACACCACCAACAACAGGTGTTGGCGAGGATGTGGGGAAAAAGGAACCCTTTTACACTGTTGGTGGGAATGTAGACTAGTACAACCACTCTGGAAAAAAATTTGGAGGCTACTTAAAAAGATGGACATCGATCTACCATTTGATCCAGCAATACCACTCTTGGGGATATACCCAAAAGACTGTTACTCCAGAGGCACCTGCACATCCATGTTTATTGCAGCACTATTCACAATAGCCAAGTTATGGAAACAGCCAAGATGTCCCAGCACTGACGAATGGATTAAGAAAATGTGGTATCTATACACAATGGAATTTTATGCAGCCATGAAGAAGAACGAAATGTTATCATTCGCTGGTAAATGGATGGAATTGGAGAACATCATTCTGAGTGAGGTTAGCCTGGCTCAAAAGACCAAAAATCGTATGTTCTCCCTCATATGTGGACATTAGATCAAGGGCAAACACAACAAGGGGATTGGACTATGAGCACATGATAAAAGCGAGAGCACACAAGGGAGGGGTGAGGATAGGTAAGACACCTAAAAAACTAGCTAGCATTTGTTGCCCTTAACGCAGAGAAACTAAAGCAGATACCTTAAAGCAACTGAGGCCAATAGGAAAAGGGGACCAGGAACTAGAGAAAAGGTTAGATCAAAAAGAATTAACCTAGAAGGTAACACCCACACACAGGAAATCAATGTGAGTCAATGCCCTGTATAGCTATCCTTATCTCAACCAGCAAAACCCCTTGTTCCTTCCTATTATTGCTTATACTCTCTCTACAACAAAATTAGAGATAAGGGCAAAATAGTTTCTGCTGGGTATTGAGGGGGGGAGCGGGAGGGGGTGGAGTGGGTGGTAAGGGAGGGGGTGGGGGCAGGGGGGAGAAATGAACCAAGCCTTGTATGCACATATGAATAATAAAAGAAAAATGAAAAAAAAAAAAAAAAAAAAAAAAACAAAGTATAAGTACTGACATAAAAAAAAAAAAAAAAAAAAAAGAAAGAAAAAGTTAAAAAAAAAAAAAAGAAGAAGAAGAAGAAGGAAGAAAACAGACTACAGTACAGGTACACATTTGCTTTTTTTGAAAAATACATCTGAAGAATAAATTCAAAAGTAATTTTTTAAAAAGCTTGAGGATGGAAAAGAGAATAAAGAGAAATTAAATTCAAAAAAAAAAAAAAAAAAAAAAAAAAAAAAAAGAAACAGACAGACACATGCAAAAAGAAAAGAATGTACAGCTCCACTGCAAAGTATTCACTGCAATTGTTTCTGGATAGGAGATTAGGAGAGATTTAATTTTCTTTGCATTTTCTGCAACAGGTATTTGTGTTTTGAATTAAAGGAAAAATTTCCCCAGGGGAAAGCTCTGCCCTAACAAGCAAAATAAATAAATAAACAAACAAAATCAAAAGACTTGACAACAGAAAATTTTACTTTTCTAATAAAAACATCTCCTTATCCAACAGGAAAAACTAAAAGAAAAATGAAGTAGGACTGAGTTCTTCCTTTCCTGTTTCTAAACTTCAATAATTCTACTAATTTTTATCATTAAAAAGGTAGGGAGATTTTCTGTGGATTTCCCAAAACTACTATTACAGGTGTTGTCTGCTGTTTATACAATGGCAAGTTTCAAAGAACTCATGAGAAAACTGGCTTCTCAGCCTCTTGACTAAGATCAATTGTAAAATCACCTCAGAAGCTGGAGTCAAAAGAGGAGGGGAGAATACAGAATACAGAACTGATGGACACTAGGAATTGAATGTATGCATAGTCTTCAAAGGATTAAGACAACTTCACCAAAATGCATAAAGATGAGAAAAATAAAGAAAATGAGGCCAATCCAGACACTGTGGCTCACACCTGTAATCCTAGCTACTTGGGAGGCTGAAATCCAGAGGATCACCCTTCAGTGCCAATCTGGACAAAAGCACATGAGATCCCATCTCGACCAATAGCTCAGTGTAGTGGTAGTGCCTGTCATTCCAGCTGTGATGGATCACAGTCCAGGATGGCCTGAGCAAAAATTGAGCACTATCTCAATAATCATAAGAGGAAAAAAAGGGCTGGAAGTATGACTCAAGCAGTAGAGTGCCCACCTATCAAGCAAGCCAAAGCCTTTTAAGTTCAAACCCCCATACTATACACACACACACAGAAAAAACCAAACCCAAGAGTAAAGCCTTTGCCTTTTAAGGCAAAGTCATGGCAGAGGTGCTGCATCCACTCCATACCCAGAGCAAAACCTGGATCCAGCAGAGGGGATATCTTCTCAAACTAGAGTGAGCTTGTATGCTGGGACCTATGTGCCACCATGTGACCTGTACACGTGCTAATGCTGGACCCAAACTCAACTATATGCTTTCCAGCAGGCAACCATAAGCATCACAAGACTGCGCTCTATATTCAGGATTAAGTGTAAAAACCAGGGTGCTGGTGGCTCACACCTGCAATCACATCTACTTGGGAGGCTGAGATCAAGATCATGGTTCCAGGCCATCCTAGGCAAAAAGTTCTTAAGACCGCATCTCAACTAAAGCTGTGTGTGGTGGTAGGTGCCTATCATCCAAGAGATGGCAGGAAGCCTAAAATAGGATTGTGGTCCAGGCAGATCTGGGCAAAAAGCCCCATCTCCAAAATAACCAGAGCAAAGGGGCTAGAGGTGTGTGGCCCAAGTGGTAGAGAACATGCCTCGCAAGCATGAGGCCCCAAGTTCAAACTCCAGTAACAAATACACACATAATTTCAGATATTAATACCTGAGAGAAATGGCTCCCCTGGGGTCACGGGTGAGAAAGCAGAACAAATGTGAGTATCTCTGTAGGAAGCAGTTTGATGGAGCAGCAGTCTGGTTCATCCTCCCCAAAAGTACATGGATGGGGCTGATATCCAGTCAGTCACACCAGCTCTGGGCCTGGTAAAAGCTTAGAGGCCCAAGGCAATTGCCACAGGCCTCTGCTAGGGCTGAAGATGTGCCCTCCAGTGGGATGCTGCATGCATTATTCAGCTCATCATCTCAGCCTCTGTCTCATACCAGGAGCTCAGCATCTGATGTACTTAGTTACAGTTTCACCCTTCTCAGTACATGTTGGTTTCCGGGTGTGCAGTTTCCTCTTTCATATCTTTCCTGAGACATGAGTAACTGCAATTGGTTTTGAAGTAGGTGGGAAAACATAATGGGGATCATGGACGGTGGGGAAATGATTGTAAAACAGAAACTGGATTATACTCTTTCCTGTCAATCCTTAAAAAATAAAGTTACGGGGAAAGCAAGTAGTAAAGAGCAGTTTTCTCTGGGCATGGTGACACAGGCCTACAATTCCAACACTTGGAGGCTGACTCAAGAAGATAGAGAGTTCAAGACATGCCTGGGTTAAATGCAAGACCAGTCTCAAAAAAAAAATGCATTTTTCTTCTCAATTAAGCAGTTGGCAGGGTGGATTACAGCTTCCCATTTCAACAATGGCCTGGGCACTAACCCAGAAGGCATTTCCAAGATATTAAGAGCTAAAGGAACCTACCCTTGGGCCCAGGTTCACAGCCAACAATGGGAACACTATCAATAAAGACCACTAATGCCCTTTTTGAAACATAAGAATTAAAATCTGGAAAGTGAATGACAGAAGGCAAATTCTGATCTCTTGATACATTTCTAAAGCTCAGAAGACTACAGAGCCACTTTGTAAAGTCTGTGTACTGCTGCTGTGCCTTCCAAGTGTAGGCATGCAACTAACTCTAAGGGGTGTACAGGAATAAGGAGCAAATTTTCAAGCCTTCTAAATCTGTTTTCCTGGGTTGCAATTCTAGTCAGTCCCCGATAAATGCAATTTTCTTTGTTCTCAAATATATATATACACATGTATGTAAATATGAACAAAATCTAAGTTTCTCAAATCCAAAACCAAAAAGATCTGAAAAAAGCAATGCCAGTAAGACCACCTTGAAATGAACTCTGTCCAACCCCCTTGCAAATCAGCATCTCTGTGTTGAGCCTGGAATCGGCTCTCTTACCAACATTAATCACAACTTTACTGAACAACTACAGAGTGCACTGCAGGCACTCACTGAATCTTAGGAGGACCCTGTGAAGTGTTCTTATCACAGGAAACTGAGGCTCAGGGAACTTCCCAAGGTCATGAAGGTAATCAGCAAGGAAGCCGGAAGGCGCATAGGTTGAGTCCCTACGGCCTCCACAGGCCACCTATCAGCTCTTCACCCATACATACACTTGTCTGGGGTTATCACCCACATTTCTTTCCAGTCTGGGGGTAGGGGTGCTGATAAGGCTGAGGAAACAGTCATTATGGATAAGCAGAGAAGTCTTACCACTTCATCCACTTCTCCCTACCCTTTGTTTGCCTAATTTAGCAACAGAAAAGCCAGAATAAAACCTGCTTGTCATATCACCTCAGAGCTGGGGCTGGATTTTACTCTGAGCCAAGAAACTTGTTTCCCTCTGTGATAATCTGCCTACCACTCAAAATCCTGCACACTTATTTGTGCACATTATCATCAGAAACACGCACAAGGCTTGACACACAATCACCTTTGCACTGTGATCAGCGGCTTACAAAACCATACTTCCATGGTACTAGTATCTATATTTCCATAATTCTCAGGTTTCTAGTTCACAAGCACCAACTTGACATCAAATCAGAGCAAGTCATAACTTATTTTAACCTTCCACAAACATATTAGTGTATAGAATAAGCGCTATGGCTTTCGATGCTTCAGAAATGACACTGAATTAAGGTGAGAAGGCACACAGCCTTAATACATTCAAGTTGTAACTGGGTGTCTTGTACTACAAACCCCACCCAGAACCCAGAGCCAAAAAAAGGCACGGGCAACAGATGGAAGCATTAAACATTTATACCTAAGTTGGAGGTCACATGAAAAAATGCTGTCACTGATTCTCCCACATATCACCTAGAAGCATTTAGTTACAGTAACAGGAAAACTCAGTTACAATAACAAATCAGCCAACTTCTTGGTTTTTGCAATGCTGGGGATGGAACCCAGGGCCTTAAGCATGCTAGGCAAGAGCTCTACCACTGAGCCACATCCCTTACACTGTACGTTTCTGGGTAAACTGCTAACTTGGACAGGTACCAATTTGCCCTTGGGGCCCCCACTTCAGCCCACCCTCTGACTAGCAAAGCAGTCAACCGATCTTCCCAAACACAAATCACATGAAGCTACTCTCACACCGAAATACCAACAGCTCTACACAACCCATAACGCAAAACCCAAATTCCCTCACTGTTCCTGCCTACTGTTTCACTGCCCACAGCTCAAGTCTAGCCCCAAGGAATGGTCCTTTCCCTTAGTTTCGTCACTACTTCCTGCTACTTCATGTTTTAGGAAACCTGCTATTTATTGTCTCTGTCTCAAAAACTCCCACTCATCCTCCAAGACTCTGAGACAAAGACTCAGAGGAAAAGGGTGGAACTGCCCTTGAGTCCCTCACACGGAATCCGTGAGTCTCTTTCTATCACACCCCACAGTAATCACTCAGGTGCCTTGTGAGCCCTCATCATCAACACTCTTTTATTTCCTGCCCTGGACTAAATAAACTCTGTAGGGATTAATGCCCAGAATTATAATTTTTCAATACCTAGCAACTTAATTAATGGACGTGGAAGACTCAAACTGCCAATGTGATGAGAACAGAAACATGTTATCATTTTCTGCTAACAATCATGGCTACCCCTAGAATATTCCGTTTGGGAGCATCAAGATCTCAGCCATGATAAATAAAACTACACATATTTTCAGGACCACATTTCCACAAGTCATTTCTATAAGAAATTCAGAAACTGAAACAAGTTGTACTCCAAAAGTACACTTATAGGTTGATTATTTGGATTTCATAGGTAAAAGCCTTCTAAATAAATGTTTGCCAAACTGAATTGCACATAAGAAAGCAAGTACTGCGCTGAACCGCTTCAAGATAAACATGGCTTACTTGGGTCTAGAAATAAGGAAATGACGCTAACATCTGTCAGGGAGGAGAGCTAATTAAGGCTGGTAAAAGGAATAGTCTGTCTTCATTCAAGTATTAGGAAGAGGCCATTAACTGATAAAACAGAATCTGCAAGCAAAATTCCTGTATCAACATCCAGTGCTTCTCACCCTTCCTTCCCAGAGTCCCCTGCAGACCAGGAATGTCTCTATCAGTGCCCTCTATCACTCCAGGACAAGGGGACCCAACCATCTTTCTTCTGAGAAGGTAAAGACAGAACAAAACTGCTCCCCGTCTTCAGTCCAGGGGAGGGAAGAACCAAGACAATCAACAGGAACTGGATTAGCTCAGTGTTCTGGCCATTAAAATGGACTCCAAAACCAGGCATGGTGGTATACACCTGTAATAACAACAATCAGGAGCCTGAGGCAGGAGGATCATGAATTCAAGGCCAGCCTAGGCTACACAGCAAGATCCTGTCTCAAAAAAAAAAAAAAAAATCAAAATAAAACCAAAAAAGGATTAAAAAGCTTAATGCTTTTACTTTTTTAAGTCAAAACTTTGACCAAAAGAAAATCTAAATCTCATCAAACTCTCTCAGCAAGAACAGATTAAGTGTAGCCAAGAAATATTTGAAACAAATGACAAAGGGGATCTCGTCTACAGGATATTAAAATATTATCCAACTTCTAATAATTTCAATGGGTGGTACTGGTACAGGAACAGACAGAAAGATCAATGGAACAAAATAGGAAGTCGAAAAACATAGCGAAGAATTGCGAATATGATGAAGACTGAATTTCACACTGGCAGGGAAATGAGTGCTTATTCAACATGTGGTACCAAGACAATGTGCTGTGTGGAGGAACTCAGAAAAAAAGTGTCATTTTTAGAAACCCCCCAGGGTAATAACTTTCTGAACTTGAGGGAATCTAAAGTCAGAAAGGTAAAGACTGAATTACTGAACATTCAACCTCTGTGTATCAGAAAAATACCAAGAAAATATGAGTTGCAATTAGTAACTCATGACACAAGTAATCAGAGATTCCCACACTTCTTGGTAATAGCATAATGAATTTCTTTATAGAGGAATCATTCTATTTTAAAGTGAAGTTTCCTAGAACACAAATAACTTTGCTGTTATGTTTTATACTTAGAACCCCAACAACCCACCTCCTTTTCCTGCATAAACTCTCAAGTGGTTTTTTCATTCACTTAGAATAAAATTCCATGAGACGGGACACTATCAGGCCCAGTCCCTTTCTTTTACTGGCCTCACGAGGTTCCTTTCCAAGTGGCTCTGGCCTTAGGACTCATAACTCTTCATTTCGCCTTGCATATGCATCAGCAATATTCACTCAACCAGATTTTCACTATCAGATCCAAGGGACACAAATGCCACTGTGTCCCAAGCCTTCCCCAACCACCTAATACACCTAAGACACCATCCTGACTTGCTCTTACACTGTTCTACTTTCTCCACAGTGTCCATCACTAGCTGAAACTCTCTTTTTAGTGTCTGTCCCTTCCACTAGAATAAGCATTTGTACTGCTGTGTCCCCAGCACTCAGGGTCGGGCCCATAGAGATCATGCATGCATTTGCTTTACAAAGGGATGAATCCTAAGCACATCTAAATGTCTTGCCGAATCAGGATTACTCCTATGAATCTAACATATGGTCAAGGTCTACAGAAGTTAGTTTAGCTGGTCTCTGGTCTGCTACAGTTTTGAGTTTCTGTTTTGCCTGCTTCTTAAAATCTGTTTCTTGTCTGCTATCAGCTGTCACTGCCCTGCCATCTCTTGCAGGTCCCTATCCCCACTTCAAGTGCATGGCAGGTCTAGAAAGTAAAGGTACATAAGGACGAGGCTGGTCTTCCATAAAAGTGCAGTAACTTTAGCACAAACACACACACCTTGGAGTTTTCAAGGGCTTTTTAGCTCCTTCTGGCTGTCAGTGCTACAAAGAAAAGGTTCCTCCCTAGACCTAAATCTGGGACATTTTCAATACCTTATACCACAATGCCCTTTTATTAAAAGTGCTTGGAACTGGAGGTGTAGCTCAGTGGTAGAGTGCTTGTGCAAGGCTGAGTTCAATTCCCAGCACCAGAAAAAGAAAAGAAGAGAAAAGGAAGGAAGAAAGAAAGAAACAAAGAGCTGGATCTCCTTCATGCATAAACCGAAGAGTAGTTTTGCAAAGAGAGAGAGAGAGAGAGAGAGAGAGAGAGAGAGAGAGAGAAAGAGAGAGAGAGAGAGACAGAGAGAGAGAGAGAAAGAAAGAAAGAAAGAAAGAAAGAAAGAAAGAAAGGAAGGAAGGAAGGAAGGAAGGAAGGAAGGAAGGAAGGAAGGAAGGAAGAAAGAAAGAAAACTGCAGTTTTTCTTTCTTTTCTAAATAGATGTGGTTGTGCATGCTTATAATCTCAGCACTTGGGAGGCTGAGTGAGGCAGAAGCAACCGAGTTCCAGGCCAGTCTGAGCTAGAGTAAGACCCTGACTCAAAAAAAACTGCTTTTTAGGAGAAATGTAAAACTGAGCACACCCAGTTCCAAACTAAGTTTCCACCTTGTGCTTGAAGATTCACAATTCAAGTCTACTTTCGTACAGAATTTCCAATTTAAGAACTCACTGTGGACTTTTGGCCCAGGCTGCAAAGAAGAGTAAAACCGTAATCATAAGTTACACCCTATAACCTCCATCCCATTTCAGGCCTGCCCTCAAAGTTTCTCAAAGCTAAAATCATCTTGTGCCTTCTCTCCTAGCCAATCTAAACATAGGGTTGAAGGGCTGAGAGCCAGGGGCCCTAACCAGCCAGGTTAGGCCCACTCCCCCCCCCACCCCCCCCCAACCCCGGCACCAAGTGCTCAGACCCCTTCCCATCAGAGACATAAAGAAAAGGTATGATGGAGGCTGAAGGAGGACTGGACAGGATGCAGCATTTGTAGGTTTCCTTTCTCAGAAAAGCAGAGGTGCCACAAAGGGGGGAGAACCCAGGCCAGAAGGCAAACTGTATTTCTACTTTCCCCAACTGCCCAAAAGAAAATAACAATGAGATAAAATCTTAACAAAAAAAGGCAAGAGATGTGGAAAAGAGGCCAAAAGTCAGGCCTTCGAGGATGGCCCGATTGAAATAGTACGGGTATGCACTGCAAATTTCCTGAGGAGTGCTGTGTAACAGGACCCCTGTTGATCTGAATATACCAATGTTGTAAACATGAAAATGTATTTGTTGCAGGCAGAGGAAAAGGAGTCCCAATATTTGAACAAGCTACTTTGGTAACTGTCCCCAGAGTTGTGATTTCACATGGCCTATCACCTAATTGCAGTCATGAAGATTTACTTTCAAAACAGTGTAATGGGCTCATCCTGAATTTTTGGGGGGAGGGGGAGGGGTTAAGACAGGGTTTTGTTATGCAGCCCAGGTTGGCCTCAGCCTCCTGAGTGCTGGGATTACAGCTGAGAACCACCACACCTGGCCCTCTCATCCTCCATTTCTGATTGGAATACTTCTTTACACAAAGTATAAAATCCCAGGTAAGTCATGGTACATCTGGAAGACAACCTTGATCTGCTGGTTCTTGAATCACTGTGTTCATCTATACTTACACTACCAGCATTCTAAGCTTCTCAGAACCCTTCTTGGCAGAACTTGGACAGGCTTAAACAAGAACCTAACAGACACTTGCAGGATTGAGGATCGAGCCATTCAGAGGGCAGTGATTCTCCACTGCTCTTTCATCATCTGTGTCAGTCCTTTACCTGTCCTCTTAAAGGAAGGAGAGGTCTGCTTGTCCCCTTACAACAAGTGCTGCCTTAAAACACAGACAGAACTGGACTTAAAAGCCAAAATTATAAAAGTACTGGTTATACACTGAGGGACAAAGAGTAAGTAGAGCAGCCCCGCTCAGCACTAACTGTTGTAAAAGTTCATTCCCGGAACACCCATGCTCTGAAACCATTCCCAACACTGGCTTTGCTCGGTGCTGGCTGAACTCCAAACCTGATGCATACAGCAAAGAGGCTCTGTACTTCACATGTATAAGGTTTCCACCGAGTCCCTTTGCAGAGTCTACACCCTACTTCAGATTCACTCCAATCAAATCCGATCCTAACCATGCCTGCCATTCCCACATCATCTCCCTTCTAAACACTACTCTGGCTAATCCCTTTGTTAATCCTGAGCAAGACTGCACGCCCTTTTATGCCTCATTTAGCCAACTAGGGCTGAGTTACCGTGTAACACGCATACACCACTGTAACTGAGCCAAGGCACACTGGGATGTAGTCTCCAAAGGATCCACCACCACAGGAACTGCCTTTTCCTGGGGATTCTTGCTCCCTTCTTAACAGTGTGGTCAAACTCGCAGCCTGCACCCCCTTTCATTTGAAGCAGCTCCTCCAACTGTGAGATCTAAAGAATGCTAAGGAAGGGCTCTAGCCAGATTAATCTGCAGGAGCTCCACCTTTGCAAGGACAAAAATGCTCACTTTAAACAACCAAATTATAACCTCCCTGCCACCACTACTAACTCTGCTACGAGTTTTCCCACAATTTTAAGAAAGAGACTAGCTCAGTCAGGCCCAGTGAACAAAGGAGAAGCCTTGGCCATGGAAAACTGAAGGGCCTTGCAGGAGATCAGGGTGAGAGGCACACGCAAAGGGGCCACCCCAGTCCCTCTGACCCCAACGCCCTGCCCTTCAGCGCTGCGCCCCCATCCTTCCTCCGACCTCTAATGCCAATGGGCAGGATGGCCAGAGGGGCTCTCCAATCCGGGGAGCCTCAGTCTGGGGAGGAGGAGGGGGTGCGACTGGGTTACAACGGCGGGGATGCTAGATGCAGGAGATGGTGTCCAGAGAAAAGGGCTCACCTGTAGGCCGCCACGGCGCGGGTCTGCAGGTATTTCTGGGCGGTCATGACTCCCACGAAGAGAAAGTTCCTGTCGCGCGGGCCGCCATCCGGGGCCGAGTCGTGCGGCCAGAGCTGCGAGCCACGCGCACTGCCACGCGCCCCGCCGGCCTGGGATACCGCGGCTTGCCCGGGCCGGCAGCTCTCGAGGCTGGCACGACGCCGCGGGCCCACTCGCTTCAGCTCGGAGGCGCGGGGCAGGACAAGTCGTGAGGCCAGCACGAAGCCCAGCACGAGCCCGAGCAGCACACTGAGCCAGGCACGCCGGCCACGCGCGGCCATGCCCGCGCCACTCCGCCCGCCGGGCCGCTGCCGCCGCCGGCTCCGTGCGCCCTCAGCCCGCCGCCCCCGCCCGCGGAGGCCAGCCCGCCCTAGCGCCGCGAGGCCCGGCCCGGGCAGCGCCGCGGCCGCCGCGGGCCCGCCGCGCCCATCGCGGCTCCCGAGCCGGCGCTTTGTTCCGCACGCCCGCCCCCACCTCCGCCGCGGCCTGCGCCTTTAAGAAGGGACCATGCCCGGCGCGCGCCGGCGGCGGCTCGGGCGCGAGGCGGCGGCGGCGGCTCCTCACGCTCACGCGCGGGGGCGCAGAGCCAGAGCGACGGCGACAGCAGCTGCAGCCAAGCCCGGACCTCTGTCTGACCCCGTTGGCGACCCCCGACTAGCTCGGCTATGCTCCCGCGACGCCCACCCCCGTCTTCTTCGTGACCGGCGCCACCGCTGCCGCTGCACATCCTCCGGCTTAGCTCGCCATTGCAACTGGAGCCCCTCACGTCACGCACAGCGCGTTAAGAAGCGGCCCCGGCGGCGGCGAACCGTGGCCCCTCTCGGGATCCGTCCGCGCCACGCGATTGGCTCAAAAGTGAATGGGGGGCGGTTCACGTGGCCAAAGTTTGACCAAAAAAAAAAAAAAAAAAAAAACCCGCCCGCCCGCGCGGTTTGCGGCCTCGCGCGGAGGGGGCGTGGCCCGCGTCGGCCTGGGAGCGGTGGGCGGGGCGGGGCGCCGGTCCGTTATCCGAGGCCACGCCCCCTTCCCGCCCACCCGCGCGCGCCCGGACTCCGGCGGCTCCTCGCCGGCAGGCGGCCACCAGCAGGTCCCCGGCGTCCCCAGCGCGCGTCTCAGAGTTGAGGGCCGCGGAAGGGGCTCCCTGGTGCCCGGCTCCCACGAGCCGCACGTTCCTCCCGCCTGGACTGTCCTCGGGTAAACCCCACCGCCACGCCCTCGCCTGCAGCCGCGCCGGCCTCCCGGCCTCCTCGCCCGCCTGCGTCCTCCCGTCCACACTGAATCTTTGTTCCCGCGGTGCATCAGCCGTCTCCGGGTCTCGGGACGTGCAGGCTGCACAGCGAGCTGTGCGGTCAGTCACCTGGTCCCCTGTCAATCACAAAGACTGGGGGGATGCTGGCGCGTGGCTGGAGTGGTGGAGCTCCTGCCTTGCGAGCGTGAGGTCCTGAGTGCAAACCCCAGGACCTCCCCCCAAAAAAAGAGAAAGATTGGAGTGAGAGCCTGCCTAGCAATCAAGGCCTTGGGTTCGAGCCCCAGCAGCACCAAAAAGAGACACAGAGCTGAGAGCCATACTTAACAGATGCTCCTCACACAGAGTATATAATGGATGTTGAAAGAATGATAAAGGATGCTACCACTCGTATTTACAGTCTATGTGGGCAGACAGCTGGTTTGTACCCCTCACCTGAGATGCTTCAGTATTTTAATGGAGTCGAACTATAAAAGGACCATTGATTTCTAAAGACAGGTTTTGGATACCAGACTCCTCTAAGCTGGATTTTAAATTTCAAACATTGTCTTTACAAAAGGTCAGATAAGGCAACAAGAGCTCAGAAGGTGCCACACAATAAATACTTATAAATATCAATCTTAGACCAATATACTGGGGTTTTCTTTTTCTTTTTTTCCTTGAGGCAAGGTCTCACTATGTAGCCCAGGCTGGCCTCAAACTTGCTACCCTCCTGCTTCAGCCTCTGGAGTGCTGGGATTACAGGCACATATCACCACACCAGCCGTGTTGGGGTTTCCTAATGAAACTCTCCAAGCGCAAAGTATTTCCCTTAGGCGTAAAGGTTTTTGTTTAAATAAACAAGCCCAGGTCAAAAAGTAAGCATGCATGGGTAATTCTTGGATTCTTCTTCATTGTTAATAGACTGAATTACTAAAATATTACACATTCTAACATACCACACTGTGGGAGATGCAGACACCTTTGCCACTGAATGGTGGTCACTCTTGTTTATTTTTTGGCTAGTCCCACTTTCTTTGACACTTGTGATTTATTTCAGAAATAGTTCATTACCCACCTCCCCACAGATTGCCTCCCTTGGAGGTGATCCACATCTAAAAATAAAATAACTTGCTATGTAGTGAATACAGAATTCCAGCCGTGGCCTCGGGAAAAAAACAGAACATACAACCATGAATTACAGGCTCCAAAACCATCGAAAGAGATTTCCAGTAAGGCCATATACCACAAATGACAGGAGTCACCAAAGCCCCCAAATTCAGCAGCAGCCCCATAATTCACAATGATTCTGCCAAGACACAGATGTTCAATTTTA
This sequence comes from Castor canadensis, assembly GCF_047511655.1. NCBI lineage: Eukaryota > Metazoa > Chordata > Mammalia > Rodentia > Castoridae > Castor > Castor canadensis. The sequence goes on along the minus strand of NC_133404.1, from coordinate 29,193,048 downwards.
TGACATAAATGATTCTTCTAGCCTCCTTCAGGAGTATCTAGATTTCCTCTTCTAAACTAAAATCCAAGGAAAAGAGCAGAAATGTGTGGTGGGAATAAGATTTTGAGGATGCTAAGTATTTTATCCTCAATTCCCTGGTTCTTAGAAGCCCCACGTTCCTAATGAACAGACTCACTGGCAGACTTAATTAGGTGAGTCTCCTGGAGGCAACTCCAGCCCCTCACCTCATGTCCCCCTGCATTAATATTCGGTGGTGCTGGGGTTTGAACTAGGGCCTTGTACTTGCTAAGCAGGCACACTACCACTCAAACCATACTCCCAGCCCTTTTGGCTGTAGGTATTTTTCAAATCGGGTCTTGTGTTTATGCCCCAGCTGGTCTGGACCTTAATCCTCCTATTTATGCTTCCTGCAGAGTGGGATGATGGGTGCTGCCACAACACCCAGCTTTTATTGATTAAGATGGGGTCTCACATACTTTCGCCTTGGCCGGCCTCCAACAGTGAGCCTCCTGATCTCCTCTGCCTCCTGAGTAGCTAGGATTACAGGTGTGAGCCACTGCACCCCGTAGGAAAGAATTTTAATGATAAGACTCTCTGAGTGAGTCACTGACCATTATTCTCATCACAAAAAGAGTACATTTGTGAACTTAGTCTATGAAGACTCCTGATGGCACACACCCCACCTGAAAGGTGGATCCAAGGTCAGGAAGCTAAGATGGGGTGTGAGTTGCCACACTTAGCCAACCTCAGGATCTTGGGGTCTGACTGGCCCCTGGTTTCTAGATGGGCCTCATGTTAATGGCCTCTCCATAGTGATTTTAGACTGAAACTTTGAAAGTTGTTCAAAAATGCCAGGTCATGACTTCCTGTTTGCAGGGCTGTCACTCTCTAGAACACATAATTAAAATTCACAGGACATTTTCACGCAAATTGCAACTTTGTTCCTGCACGCATTACATTTATTTTTCTGTTGCTAATATATTAAATGCCTGTTACAGGTATAACATTTCCAATGATTTGCTACAATTTCTTGGAAATCTTTGGTAAACACCTCAGTTGTTTGCTGGCAGCGAGTCTCCACCAACCAACCGAGTTTCTCTACAAGGGCTTCTTGAAAGACACATCATCTGCAATCAAGCCTCAAACCGGGGTCCCTGGAAAAAGTGGTAATAACTTTTTTCCAAAAGTTTAGAAATGTCTCTTTTAAGGAACAGCAAATGCCAAGGAGTTGGAATAATCCAGCCTTTCAGAAGGTTCTTTCTGTTCATTGACTGCAAAGAAGAATATGTGTAATGACCACTTTTCTAATAAATACTTCCACTTAACCCCTATTAACCCGGTAGAGCTCTGCCTCATGATTCATGCAGCTGATAAACTGAGAAGCAAAGTCCTCGTTAGCTTATTCATTTTTCTCAATATCCCCTTCTAGTTCCAGCCAGAGGCAGGAAAGGGAAGTGATAATGGCTTGTGTTCTGGCCTATTCACAGTGTGTCTAGAAAACTGGTTTTCTAGACTGTTCTTCAGCACCTCACACTTCTTCGTGTGGTTATCAGCTCTGTACATCGTTTCTGTGAGACACTGGGTAGGTGTGAGTGTTTCTCACACAAGCTTTTGTGCATGTAAGGGTGGACGTGAAACAGACAGACAGAAGAAATTTCGCCCCACTCTGTGGGCTGGCCGGATGAGATGTAATCTTGTTCACTGGGAACCGTTGGCTGCCAGCAGCACAGGCTCTCTTGGGAAATGGCCTAATGTTCTTTGAGAGATAACCTCATTGCAGAGGACAAGGACAATTTGCTTCTAGCTAAGACTTAGTCCTTGTGTAGCTAGGGAGTGTGTCTTTCCCATCCATGGCCCTGAAGTGACATTAATGTACAAAGCGGTGCCAGCATTTCCACAGCTGGACAGTTGGCACAAAGATAAAGCTTCCAGGAGCCAGGAAGGACGCCCCTCCTCTGCCCTGGAGCCAGCAGCGTGGCCACCTGAAAGCTGGCCACAGTGGGAGTTAGATCTGGGCCTTGAGGTGACACTCCAACTATGTACTTCAAACTCTGTTTTACTTCAGGCTTAATGAAGTGTAAAATGGCTTAGGAAAAAATTCAAGCTACAGAAGATGGTTTTAGCTACTAATTGAGGCAGAAGTTACTCGGTTCTATGAACTCCTGAGTAAATGCAAGAGTAAGAAAACACGGCCGCCATGAAACATGCTGGCTGGCCCATACCTGTATTCTGCTATCACACCAGGGCTAGGGGCCTGTCATTCTGATCTGATGGGTGATGGCTGTTATCCAGACCTGGCAAGGAAGGTTGCTCTAGGAATTCAAACTACTAAGGGTGTGATGACACCTTGTGCAGGGGAGGCCATAGGAGAAGTGGCTCTCGGCATATGGCGGGGTGGGGAGAAGGGGGGAAACAAAGTCACACAACTCATCTGGAGGACAATTTTGTCAACATCACAATTTGCAAGTACATTTACTTCTTTTGTGTGGTACCGGGGTTTGAACTCAGGGCCTCTTTCTTGCCAGGCAGAGGCTCTACAACTTGAGCCACTCCACCAGCCCTTTTCCACTTTAGTTATTTTTCAGGTGGGGGCTCACATTTTTGCCCAGTGCTCACTTCAGACCATAACCTCCTAGCTACAGCTTCCTGCATAGCTGGGTCCAGAGATGTGCACCACCACACCTGGCTTGTTTGTTGAGATGGAGTCTCACTTAACTTTTTGCCCATGCTGACCTCAATCCATGATCCTTTTGATCTCAGCCTCCTGAATAGCTGGGATTATAGGGGTGACCCACCACGCCTGGCCATATGCAGTTACTTTGGCCCACTAATCCTACTTTTGAGACTTCTCCAGGCATGCCAGTGCAAATCAATGCTTGCACAAGGTTATTGCTACATTGTGTGATAGTGGGCAGTTAGACCCAAGAAGTGTCCACTGATAAGGGAATAGATAAGGAAACAATGCTGGCCAGCAGAGAAGAAACTATAGATGTATATTTGAGGTACTGAGGTTTGAACTCAGGGCCTACACCTTGAGTCACTCCACCAGCCATTTTTTGTGAAGAGTTTTCAAGATAGGGTCTCACAAACTATTTACCCAGGGCTGGCTTTGAACCGTGATCCTCCTGATCTCTGCCTCCTGATTAGCTAGGATTACAGATATAAGCCACCAGCGCCTGGCTCCATTCTAGTATTTTATGTGAGAAATGCAGGGACCACACCTAGGCTGCTGAACATCCCAGCTTAGCAACACAGCATGCTGTCGAGTATTGGTTGCTTCCCCTATGATTCAGAGGTCACCTGGGTGCCAGCATTGGGAGAGAGGATCAGACAACAGATTGCTGGTGGTCCAAGAAAAGAGCAACATTGAAAATTCAATGCACAGTTCCTACTGAATTCACATCGGTTTTGTCCCATTGCAAAATCAAAGATTATAAATCAAACGGTCCTAAGTTGAGGTCATCTGTGTTATGCAGCTGAAATCAGAGGAAAGGGACTGTCCTTATACAGAGATGAACAGTTCCACATGGCAAGAAACAGAAAGCAGAAAGAAAAGAATGTTCCCAGTGCCGGTGGCTCACACCTGTAATCCTAGCTACTCAGGAATCAGAGATCAGGAGGATCGAGGTTCAAAGCCAGCCCTGGCAAATAGTTCCCAAGACCCTATCTTGAAAAGAAAATCAATCAAAAAAAGGGCTGGTGGAGTGGCCCAAGGTGTAAGCCCTGAGTTCAAACCCCAGCACCACAAAAAAGCGAAAAAAAGAAAAAAACACCAGAAGGAGCCAGGTGCCAGTGTTTCATACCTGAAATCCTGGTTACTTGGAAGGCTGAGATCAGGAGGATCCCACGTGGCCACCCCAGGCAAATAGTTCGGGAGACCCCCATCTCCACGATAACTAGAGTGAAGCGGATGGAGGCGTGGCTCAAGCAGTAGAGCACCTGATTTGCAAGTATGAAGCCCTGAGTTCAAGCCCTAGTCCCAGCAAAGAACAAAACAACAAAAATATTAGATTCACAAGAAATTAGTGATGACTGATGGAGACTGGGAAAATAAGGGACTGGAAGACTGTGAACAAGAGTTCCCAGGGGGCACTTCTAGCAACAACAACAGAGGGGACTGATTTTCCACAAGTCGGCTGCTGAAATGTATCACAGAGTGGCGCTCATTGGTGGGTCCCCATGGACTCTGCCTGACAGCTGATTTAGGCCAACTGCTCTTGTTTGAACTGAGACACAGAGAGATGAAGCCAGGAGCCACACAGTGAGTGCTGTTATGGGTCACGAGCCTGAGATCCAGAACCCAAGTCCAGGGTGTATCAGATTCTAAATGAGCATCCCCAAAATATTTTCTTTCAAGTTTTGTCTCTCACCCCTCGGCAACTGACTAAAATTGAAACTTCAGAGAGTGAGTCGAACTTTTGCTTCCTGATTTCTTTAACATATTGTGTGTATTCTTCCAACATGGAAATATTACCAAGCCTTCTCAAATCATCCAAATCAGATTAGGGTAAATATCCCTAATCCGAAAATTAAAAAAAAAATCCAAAATCGGACTTCTTGAGTGCTGACATGATGATACTACAAGTGAAAATTTCCATAACGTGAAACTTTTTTGTTTCATGCACAAAATTAATTAAAATATTGTAGAGAACTGCCTTGGGCATGTGTGTATGAAGTATATATGAGACATGCATTTAGTCCCATTCCAAAGATATCTCATTATATTTCCAAGTATTCCAAAATCAAAAAAATCTGAACAGAATCACCTCCAGTCTCATTTTGGATAATGTATGCTTAGCCTGTACTTAGAAGCTATGTCTCCACTCGTTTTATACTTGGTCCTCCTAATACTTTATTCTTGAACTTTCCATAATCTTAGGGATGATGTCTATCTTTCTTTTACCCTTAAATATGTAAAAGAAAATCTTCCAAAACCTTCCTAGGTATTGTGGAATAAACATTAGGACAAGGCTGGAACTTTGTGACAATAGTGCCCTCTTGTGGTGTTGTGTATTCCTGTTACGGGAGGATTTGTTTAATCTTGACTCAAAAACAGTGATCAAACGCAACAGCCTACTTCTAACTATTGCCTACTGTACCATTTTCCAAGGTGACATCCTGGTTTGGGGATTGTGGTGACCCTATAAAATGACAGAAGTTGAACTAAAAAACTGTCGCTGGAATCTACCCTTTGCATCGTGAACTTGAGAACTTTGGGCACGTGGAAGGCAGGCTTAGTGCACACCCAAGTGAGATCCTGATGCCCCCCGGATGCAGCAGCCTTGACGCTCACCGGGTGTCTAGGGACCTCCCCAACACCAGTGCAAAGGCAGCAAGCCCATCTTTGTCCCCTACAAATGGAATGACCCCAAAGGTTTATGTGTTGAAAGCTGGTACACCAGCCTGAGGTGGCAGGACCTTTAAGAGATGGAGCCAGGGGGAGGAAGTCCCATCTTGGGGCGTGTCCTCAGAGGGGATATTGGTAGCCCAGTCCCTTCCTGTTTCTCTTTTGCTTCCTGACTGCCATGAGCGAGCAGTTTTCTCTGTCATTGACTCCTAAAATGGTGTACAGTACCACCACAGACCCAAAGGCAATGGGGCCAGATATCATGGAATGAAACCTCCTAAACCAGGAGCCAAAAGAAACCTTTCCTCCTTAAAGTTGATGATCTCAAGTATTTTGTCACAGTGACAGAAAGCTGACACAAAGGGATCATTGCCCTCTTTGACACTTTGGTTTTCCTTGCATTTCTCCTGAAAATAATGCTACTTTCTTTTGGCGGGGAGGGAGGATTGAACCCAGGACCTTGAGCTTGCTAGGCAGGTCTCTACCACTTGAGCCACACTCCAACCCTTTTCACTTTGGTTAGTTTTGAGATAGGGTCTCACATTTATGCTCCAGCTGATCTGGACCTTGGTCCTCCTATTTGTGCTTCCCGGTGTAGCTGGGATGACAGGCATATACCATCAAACGCAGCTTTTATTGGTTGAGATTGGGTCTCATGAACTTTTTGCCAAAACTGGCCTTGAACTTGTGATCCTCCCAATCTCTGCCTCCTGAATCTCATGAGCTACCACATTCGGGCAGAAAAATGCCACATTTAATCTGTTAGCACCCTCTTGAACCCTCAATGTTGTGAGCTTGGTTTTGTCCTCCACTAAACTTCTCAGACTCCACCAACACCTGGACTTGGAGGGCACTCTGAAAATGTGTCCCTGTGCCTAGTAAAATGTGAGAAAAATACCAAAAGTTAAAATGCTTTCTTATTACAAACCAGGTACGGCCTTAAGATCCAGCTGGCCATTAGCTGGATGCTGGTGGCTCACACCTGTAATCCTAGCTACTTGGGAGGCTGTGATACAGAGGATTGCAGTTTGAAGCCAGCCTGGGCAAATAGTTTTCAAAACTCTATATCCAAAGGAACCACAGCAAAATGGACTGGATGGAGGTGTGGCTCAAGTGGTAGAGCACCTGCTTTACAAAGTCAGAGCTCTGAGTTCAAACTCAGAGCTGGCCCTGGAATTCATCTGCTGTGGTCTGGGTGTTTGTACATCTCTTCAGTGATGGGGAGACAAACAGGGGAATTCTACTGAACTAGTGTGATTGGTTTTCTTCTCCACATTTTTTGGATGTTGCGACATTTTTAAATCAATGAGAAGAAAAGGTTTAAAAATGAACTTTTGTGCTATTTAGCAATGGTTAAATTAGAAACATATTTATGCTACTGTGGACTGCATTTAATTTTTAAATATTTAGTAGTAACAAAACCAATTGCTTCACCTTGCAGAAGGTACACTGGAAGCAGAGTGAGAAGCTGTGTCTCCTTGGTGTGGGCTGGTAACTTCTGATGACATCTGTCCAGAACATATTCCAGGCCAACCCACTGCTGCTTCACTCCTGTGTCAGCATTTGTGATGTTGAAGGAGCAAAGCTCACACACTCCAAGATCCCACCAGAGCTCTGACTCTGTCCCAGAACCACCTGCGTCATCTTGGTCCAGTCGGGACAGAAGCCTCATCAGTTATCAGCACAAAGAAAATGTTTTAAAATAATTTCTTTTTTGGTGGTACTGGAATTTGAACTTGGGGCCTCACGCTTGCTAGACAGGCACTCTACCACTTGTGGCACACACCCATCCCTTTGTGCGTTAGTTTTTCAGGTAGAGTCTCAAATTTTTTTGCTTAGGCCTGCCTGGACTAAGATCTTTCTATTCCAGCTTCCCACATAGCTGATATGACAAGAATGCATCACGCACCACACCCAGCTTTCTTGTTGAGATGAGGTTTCACTACCTTTTCACCTGGGCTGGCCTCAAACATCAATCCTTCCATCTCTGCCTCCTGAGTAGCTACAGGCATGATGAAAACAATTTACAGTAAGCCGCACGTTTAAAATGTACAATTTAAGAGATGTGACTCAGGGGGCCAGATGTGGTGGTACATGCTTATAATCCTAGCCACTCAAGAGGCGGAGGTAGAAGGATCACAGTCAAAGGCTGGCCCCAGTCACAAGCATGAGACCCTATCTGAAAAAAACAAACAATAGCAAAAAGGACAGAGGATGTGGCTCAAGTGGTAGAGCACTTGCCTAGCATGTCAAGGCCCTGGGTCACAAAAAACAAAAACATACAATTTAGGTGGGGTTTTTTTTTTGGGGGGGGAAGCTGCACTGGAGTTTGAACTCAGGTCCTTGCATTTGCTAGGCAGGTGGTGCTCTACCACTTGAGTCACGCCTCCAGAACTGTCAAGTTTTGTTTTTTTGTGGTGCTGGGATAGAACCCAGGGCCTCTTGAACCATCCTGTCCTTTTGTTTGTATTTCGTTTCTGAGATAGGGTCTTGCTAACTTTGCCTGGGCTGGCCTTGAACTCACCATCCTCCTGCCTCTGCTTTCCTTCTTCTATTCCTGCCAGAAGTGTGTGAGAATTCCCATTCTTCCACATCCTCACCAACACTTAGATTAGTAAGTCTCAATTTTAACCCTCCTAATAACCACGCAGTGCAAGCCCACTGTGGTTTTCATTTGTACGTGGGTCTGGGTACCTCAGATATTGAGGGAGTGAGCTAGGGGACACTGGAGTTCATGGCAGGAGTGCATCTAGGGTATTCAGAGGATGTCTAGTGACAGTCCAGGAACACGGCCCAGAGGAGAACAGGACAATGGGGAACCACAGGGCTGTGAAACAGGCAGTGACAACTGGGGGGTTGCAAAGTCCATAGGGTCAGTTGGTCTCTTTCTCACTGTCATACACACACACACACACTCGCACCTCTGCAGAAACATCTTTTTTTGCTACTGGGGTTTGAACTCAGGGCCTCATGCTTGCTAGGCAGGCGTTCTACCACTTGAGCCACATCCCGTCCTTTTCTGCTTCAGTTATTTTTCAAATAGGCTCTCATATTTATGCCCAGGCTGGCCATGATCCTCCTGTTTACGCATCCAGAGCAGCTGGGATGACAGGTGCACACCACCACACCTGGCTTGTTGGTTGAGAATGGGAAGGGGTCTGTCTCTCAAACTTTTTGCCCAGGCTGGCCTCCAACTTTGATCCTCCTGATCTCTACCTCCTGAGTAGCTGGGATTATAGGCATGAGCCACTGTGCCTGGCCGGAAACATCTTTCAGTGAGCACACCCAAGGCAGTCCCCTCCACCTAATGCTGACTACTACAAGCGCTTCATGGAGTTTGAGCCAACACATTCTAATGGAAAAAGGCAAGTTCTGCCTTGGGAGGCCATAGCTATACACTTAAAGTGTGGCCAGGCCCCATCCACCCACATGGGTGGGAACAATCCCGGCAGAGAGCTCCAGGGGTGCCAGGAGGCAGGAGGAATGATGGAAGTGGGGTTCAGGCATACTGTGTTGGTGGGAGTGTCAAAATGTGGTGCCTACGTCTGCTGAGTAGGGTGCTCATGGCCCACACTCCACGGGGCTGACCTGAGTGGACTGCACACAGCTGCCCCCTGCAGCCTGTATAGGTCAGCCTCCCAGGGCAAGAATGGGGTGGAGAGTGGACATGGAGGGGAAAACAGAAAGCATTCAGCATGGCCTGTCCCCATCCTCAAGTCAGTTTTGTTCCTGTTGGTCACCACCAGTACTATTCAAGAACAGCGGTGTCCCCTCCCAGAACATTGTCATGCTTGGCTGGGAACATCCTTCAGGCTCTCTCCTATCATAAGCAGTCTGAGCACGGTCCACATGCTAGACCCATGCAACCTGTATGGTACTGGGGTTTGAACTCAGGGCTCATGCTTGCTAGGCCACTCCACCAGTGGTATGTGTGCATGTGTGTGTTTTGAGTATTTTTGAGATAGGGTCTTGCTTTTGCCCAGGCTGGCTTCAAACTGTAATCCTCCAGTTTCTGCCTCTTGAATAGCTAGGATTATAGGCAGCAGTCACTGGTCCCCAGCCCTCCTGAGGCTCCTGGACCCCCGCACCATGGGAGCCAAGTCCCCAGAGTGCAGCCATGGTTCCTGTAGGCCACTGTATTAACTTCCTGTAGCTGCTGTAACAAATGACCATAAACTGAACAGAACAACAAAGCTTGTTCTCTCAGACTGAGATGCAGGACATCCAAAACTAAGATGTTGGCTGGCCAGGCTCTTCCGAAGCTTCTAGAGCAAGGATCCTTCTTTGCCTTTCTCAGCCTCTGGTGGCCAGGTGCCCCGGCTCGCGGATGCATCACTCCCGTCTTTGCCTATCTTCACATGGCCGTCTTCTCTCAGTGGCTGTCTCTCTCTCTCTTTCCCCCCCGCCAACCTTTTCCCTCAGTTTTTGGAAGCAATGGGTTTTGAACTCCAGGGCCTTGTACTGACTAATAGGTACTCCAACACTTGAGCCGCACTCCCAGCCCTTTTTGCTTTAGTTATTTTTCAGGTAGGTATTCAAGTTTTTTTCCAGCCTAGCTTCTGACTACAATCCTACTTACAGCCTCCCTAGCAGCTGGGATGACAGGTGCACACCACCATACCTGGCTTGGTTTATTGGTTAAGATGGGGTCTTGCTAACTTTTTGCCCAGGCTGGCCTTAACTGTAATCCTCCCCATCTCTGCCTCCCTAGTAGCTGGGATTAAAGACATGAACCACCACAACAGACCCTGCTTCTTGTAAGGGCACCAACTGTTATGGAGTAAATTATGCTCACCCCCATCTGAAATTTGCATATTGAAGCCTTAACCCCAGTACCTCAGAATGTGGCTGTATTTGGTGATAGGGCCTTTGACGAATAAATAAGAGGCCCATTGTGACTGGTGCCCTGAGAAGAGACTGGGGCACAGACAGGAGAGTTGAGCAAGCAGAGGCAAAAGTGCATGAAGAGTCAGCTATCCGCCAGCCAAGGAGGGAGGCCTCAGAGAACAGCAACTCTGCTAGCGCCACCTCTAGCATCCTTCAGACCTGAGAGGGGCTGGCAAAGCCACACGCCATCTGTGGGTTCTGTTTCAGCTGCCCCAGCAGACAAATCCCAGGAGGCAGAGATCAGGAGGATTGCGATTTGAAGTCAGTCTTAGGCAAACCCCAGTACCATAAAAAAACAGAACACTGCTTCCCATACAATACCAACTCTCTAGGAGTTTCCACTTAAAATCTGTGTTTGCCCAAAAATTTACTAGTAATTCTACTGCTCCAGTTAGGATGGATTTAAGTTTTGAATCATCCAGGACTTAAAACCTAAATGCTTCCAAGCATCAATCAGTTCCAAGCTCCTGGCTTTCTGTGCTGGTACCCACTTCAATTTCAGCCACACCCTTTCTGTGCATGGGCAGGGTGGAGCCTATGGCCCTAAACATAGGTGTTATGGTTGTGGCTCTTTCCCTTCTTCTCCAGGGGCCTCAGGTCCTGGACACTTTTGCCCTCAATTCCTTCTTCCTAGATAAGGACAAGACCTACCTTCTCTGGCAATCTCAGTCCACCTCTCTGCAATGATTGCTGCCCTTGACTGATCACACACAATTTCCCCTAGATTATTTAACAATTGCCACTAACAATGGCATTAATAATGGCAATTGTTAAATAATCTAGACTACACTCCCACACCCTTTGTGTGGAGGAGCACAGGGACACAGTGGACTACAGTGACTAGGCCTGGGGCCAATGACTTCACCCTGCTGAAGCTTCAGTCTCTGAAAACTACCGTTATTAAGAGTCACTGAACAGCAGTGAGGACTGAACAGAAAGGCATGTTCCTACCACGTGGTAAGTGGTCGTGTCTCAACTGGTAACATCCATTATTTTAATTCTTAGAAAATTCCTATGATCTCCTAATCATTTCTGCGTTTGACTCCATCTCTACCATCCCTAAAATGTAAGAAATGCACGGGCATTCAAAATTCAAGCGTTGTTCACTTTCTTGTGTTCATGAACTGATAATTTCTAAATTTATGGAAAAGTGAGGCTTAAGGGCAACGGGGCACATGTACACTACATGAAAACACCTTTAAGGACTTTTTCCCTGTTTATCTTATTTTGCTTCTATTTAATACAAACCCCTAATCAAGGTGTGGTGATACAAGCTTATAAACCCTGCACCCAGGGGGCTGAGGCAAGAGGATCAGGAATTCAAAGAGAACCTGAGCTACACAGAAGAGCCTGTCTCAAAACACTAAGCCTGGGATATGGCTCAGCGGTAGAGCACTTACTTGTCCGGCATGTACAGGGTCCTGGGTTTAATCCCCAGAACGGAAAACGAAAACAGAACTCAAACCCAGTTGAGAGCTGAACTTCGTTAGATGAGGCAAGGATGCTGCTGCTCCTATTCCCAGACCCGTCTATTTGTAAAATGGGTGTGTGAGGGTCACTTGATGGCGCTCACATCTCCCTGTGGCAACTGCGCTTCTCTTCCAGTGGCCTGTCTCTGCTCCCCACAACGCTTCCCTAAAGCCCTCTCCAAGAGATGTGTTCTTCCAACAGATCCTCACTACGGAGCGCAGGCGGCCTCAAGCTCCCGATCCTGCCTCAGGCTCCCAGGTGCCGGGAGTGCAGGTGTGCCCTGCCACAGCTACCTCCCCAGGAGATTTTAAGTCTCATGGGGTCAGACTGTACCTTCTCCCTTTTATGCCAAGAGAGAAGCCACACAATTATTCTACCTGCGGTGACACTCAGTAAATATTGACGGCCAGGCACAGCAGCTTAAGCCTGTAATCCTGGCTACTCGGGCAGCACAGATCAGAAGGTTCATGGTTTGAGGCCAGTTCAGGCAATAAAGTCCAAGAAACCCCTTCTGAACTGACGGCTGGGCACAAATAGGATCTTGGTCCAGGCCGGCCTGGCACAGTCCCTGAGTTCAACTCCCAGTACCGCAAATAAACAAAAATGCTGGTTAATTTAAGAGACCATTATAAAATATTTCCCCAGCTACTTGTTCCTTCTCATGACTCACTCCACAGCAGGGGTCCACAGCCTACATCATGCAGGCCAAATCTAGCCCATGAGCCAAGATGTTTTTTTAAACAATCCTTAAACAAATGTAAAAACCAGACTATGTGATGCAAACCATGTAGTCAGCAAAGTCTAAAATATTTAGTATTTTAGAAAATCCCAATAGCGCCACTCAAGAACATAACAAATGACTCAAGGTATGCATCTGGGAAATGACCTGGAAGGGCTCTTAAAAGACCGTCAGCCCACAAGACACCTTGACGCAAGCTGTTCCTTTACCCCAGCAATTCAGCAAACTGAACTCCAAGTTCATGATTTTGTAGGTAAACCCCTCAAGGAATGTGCCAACTCTCAAAATCACTGTGGTTGTTACCTAGCCATCCTTGACTCTGAGGAGTAAGTGGAGAAAGAAGTACTAGGAGGTGGAGGCTGTGAGAAAAGTGGTTTAATGTCAGATAGACAAAGTCAACTCACGAAGACATCTCTTTGAACTTAAGATGCTAAAAATGTTACTCACTTTTTTAAATATTTACAATTTTTCTTTTATAAAGTTCTGTACATGAAAATAAATATACAGAAACAAACCCCATCAACTGTCTGCATCAGTAATCCTCACTGGTGGGCTCACCATTTATAAGGAAGACATCATTCAACACATCCTGTCACAGAGACTGTCCTATCAGCAAGGACTTCTGCCATAAAACATCATTCCTGGGCCTCTTCTACCAAAACTGCTAATCAGCTAGAGGCCTTCACCTACCAACTAGCAGCATGAAAATCAACAACTGCAAATCTCTGTCTTTTAGTGGAGTGTGACCTGGTGGCAATGCTTACACCCCATCTGGAATAGTCACAAACAGAAATAAGACCCACCTCCCCTTGTCTAGTCACTGTGAAAAGTGTGCATAAGGCAATTGAATTGAGGTTAAGGGTTCATCTTGCTAATGTCAAAGGCAACACTAACAAGATTCTTAGCTTCATCCGCCAGATGACGGACCCCTGCGTCCGGGTCTCCAAGAGCAGGCTCCACCTCCTTCACCAGTCAGAGGGTTGTAACCTGGCATAAGAGAAAGGAAGCAGAACAGTGATGGCTGAAAACGTGGGAACCGTTTATATCAGAAACATAATTGTGAACCTGACATGCAAAGCATGTTGCCATGGGCTGGAGGCATGGCTCAAGAGGTAGAGTACCTGCCTAGTAAGCGTGAGGTACCGAGTTCAAACCCCAGTACCATCAAAAAAAAGAAAATTCTTCATACCATGATTGCAGGGTTTTTTTGGCTTATCTTTGGCAGCACTGGGTGGGTTGAACTCAGGACCTCACACTTGCTAAGCAGGTGCTCTGCCATTTGAGCCACACCACCAACAGCTTCAACTGACTTTCTGGAGGGCAAAAAAGGAAGCCATTCAGCTTCTTGGTCTTGACTCATCAAACTTAGCCAAAAAAACCCTCTCAGTATGGCCTGATTTAAGTAATGAATGCTCCAACTGCAATGCTTAATAAAAGGTATAGAGCAAGGTGCTGAGTTGAAAACCCAGCACTCAAAAAAAATAGAAAAGAAAAAGTCATTCTTGGGCTGAAGACATGCCTAGCAAGTGCAAAGCCCTCAGTTCAAATCCCAGTATTAACTACAACAACAAAGAAAGCATACACTCAAGTAAAAGTTATTCAAGCTACAGAAAATACTTAAAAATGCAAACAGAATGGAACTTGCCACTTTGGAACTTGCCACTTCAGAACTTGCCACTTCTACCAGTCAGAACTGTGTCACCTACATCTTCCCTCCCTCATTAACTTCCCACAGTCAATGGACAACTGGCAACTTGGCCGAGTGTTCAAGCTCTATAGACAGCCATACCTTAAGGGCTGGCCAAAGGTCCTAGCTCAGAACTGCTGCACACTTAAGGGGGTCATGTACAGAAGTAGGTCATGTGTTACATTTTCTATAATATCCACTCCTCTCCTAAACATCACCACTGTGTGATCTGAACAGGCTTGTGGCAATGACAAGTTCTGAAACATTTTCTTTCCAGCTCTGCCACTCCCCTCTGGCCTGCCAACTTTGGGTTCCTGACAGAGGGGATTATAGGCCAGCACAGTCATCCAAGGGACTGGGGGCATGGCTTGAATGGAAGAGGCCTTAATTCAATCCCCAGTACTACCACAAAAAATAAATTAAAAAATTATATAAAGTCAGCTGAGTTTGTGGTCATGCTGCCTATAGCCCATGTCCCAGGCTCCCCTTGGTTTTAAAGATGCAATTCAGGCTCCTGCTGTACCCCTCTCCTCCCATGGAGGATTTGACATCTTTGGCCCAGAACTGACTCCTACAGATTTCTAGTATCTTTGCTCTGTTCTTCTTCAGCATTAACCTAGCCAGAATCACAAAAGATTACTAATTTCCATTTGTGTTTGAGTTGTCCCAAATAGATAAAATGAACGAGATGAAGAGACTGCAATGGTATCTCAGCTACAGTGCCCTGAGCATGCCACACACGGGAAAGATCTGAGTGAATATTTGAAAAAGTTACCTACAGGAAAAGGCAGCCCTGCTAGCAAGGCCCACCACTGTATTCTAGTCTCACACTCCTCTGCTACTCACTCGGCTCTCCTCTCCTCTCACAGAGCTGTCGTGCATCAGGTGAGTAGACTAAAGTGCAAGCACGATCATTTTAACTGGCTCCTAGTGAGGGCCTGTGTGGTGCCTTGCACCCATGTCCTTTCTTCACTTAAGATTTAGCCTCAATGAATGGATACTGAAACAATGAAAGAGAATCTTTTTTTAAAAAAATTCTTTCCAGAGTCTTACTATGTAGCCCAAACTGGCCTTGAATTTGTGATCCTCTTGCCTCAGCCTCCAAGTGCTGGGATTATAGGCACGCACCACTATGCCCAGATAGATAATCTTACTTTTAAAAAGAAAGAAACTATACCCTTTAGGTGTTGAAAATTCCAAATGTCTCACATCACTCGATGCTTACCACCTCCTCGCAAAGGCTTTTTGTCAGACTTCCGTTTGGGGACTGCAGATGAAGCAGAAGGCCCAGGACTGTCTTCCTCCTATTTGAAAACACACAGGCTTAAGAATCAATTAAAACATGCTACTTGGCTCAGTGGCAGGATACCTGTGCAGCACGCAATCCCCAGCACCATGAGGAAAAAAATCCAATAGCATCTACTGACAAATGGATGCTCAGACATTGTCACTGGAGCCAAATCTGCAGTTACCTGAGGCTTTCTTGCACTGCCTCTGTAACTTTTGCCTTCCTGCATGCTGTCCCACATTTCAATCTTCTGTCTCCGTTTGTCTTCTTCGAGCTGAGAAAGAAGCACATTTCAGAGGGCATGCATAAGCTGCCACTGTCTTTAAAGAAAATGCCAATTCTTAGGCCAGCGTGGGCCACTGTGTAATGAGACCCTGTCTCAGAAAGAAAACAAAGCTATTTTATGAGTTTAAGTCACAAATGGAAGTTTTTTTTTTGTTTTTTTTTTTAACACTCTTAACAAAAGCAAAATATATATGGAAAAAAGAACTATTTGGTTCCGAAATACCCTCATTAGGACATTTTTGGCTACATGGAAGAACTGTGACTTGTACCAGGTTGACCAGCTTTGTCATGACCTATTCTACCTAGGTAAAACCACTAAACCCCTCCCCTTCTCAGGCTCTAAGCATCAGAGGAGAGCAGATTGCAAAGAACTACAAGGTAAAACTGAGTCCCACCTGTCTTAGTTTCTCCTTATGCTTTTCAACTTGTGCATTTAGCTCTTCTTGCATTCTCAAACGAGCAGCTGCTAGGGCCTCTTGTCGCTTAGCAACAACATCAGGTTCTAAAATATCAGAGAAAAAGTTGAAATACAGCATCTTTTATAATATAAAATGTGAACTACTAAGTATTGGTATTACAAAAGAAGGCAGTCTAAGCATCAGAAAATAACAAAGACCCCATGTTTTCACACGAGTACTATTTTGCTGCTGAGGGAAGCCCTTAGACATAGTTCTTAGCCTTAAGCATCCACCTCACCAGAAACTTACAAATGCAGACTTCTAGGCTCTTTCCAGTCAAGCTAATTCAGAAAGGGCAGTGACCCTGCATCTGAAACATCAATGGTCTGATCACAGTGAGATTCTATTATGTGATGTGAATAACTCACTGGCACCCAGCTTTAACGTGAACAGAATTCCAGAAGACACCCAAGCAAAGATGTTTTTGAGTCTTTATCCATCACCTAATGAGCAATTAGGTGACTGAGGCCCAAGCAAAGTTAGTGAGACCTCATCTCAACAAATAGGCTGGGTATGTTGGCTCTGTAGTGCTGGTTTGTTATGCCTGGGGGAGGCAGATTAGGAGGATTGTGGTCTGAGCCCCCCAACCCCCAGCACAAATGGGGACCCCATCTGAAAAATAACCTAAAGCAAAAGGGCTGGAGGTGTGGCTCAAATGGTACAGCACTTGCCCAGCAAGCACAGGTCCTGAGTTCAAACCCCAATACTACCTAAAACAAAAACAAAACAGGAGTGCGGCAGTTTGACTTGTTTTTATCGGGTTGTAAAACAAAGCTCTCCATCACAACCTCAGTACCACAGTAACTCAGATGAGTGACAATTTGTCTTTAATTATTTTGTCCTTCTGGAAACACTCATACACCTTGTAGCTTCTAGCTAGTGAAAACACTGCTGTTTTAAGAGGGAATTGTTTGAAACAACCAAACATAATTGGAAATCAGTCCTGATGAGTAAGCTAGTTAAAAAAAATATCAAAATGGTACGAAGACATCAGGCGGAGTCTCTGGTCACAATGGTTCTAGAGATGACTCAGCAGACAGACCCACAAGTACAAAGAAGGTGTAAGGTTTTCATTTCAATCTATCCTCAAGTTAAAAACCATGCAACAAAACATACACTGAGTGTGCTACTCACCATCAGGCAGGTTTTCCTTCTCATTAAGAAACTCCAAAATATTGCACACACAACCAAATCAAGTTCAGAGGCATCAAATGTCCCCACCCCATACAAATGAACACCATGCACTTGTTACTTTCAGATTAACTTTCAAATATCAAAAGAAGCCACCGCCTTCATTTCTTTGCCAGGCACTAACCCACGGCAGCCTCGGCTTGGTCCAGCTGCCTCTGCCTCAAGGCCCTCAGCCTGGTGGAAAGCTTCTGGAAGACCACGTAGAGAAGCACGCCGCTGAAAAGGATGTACCAGCCATAGGCGGCCAGCAGGGAGCCCACTGAAACGAAGAAAACGGGTTTCAGAAACTGAACATGACACCTCCCCCGTAGAACTCAACAAATAAGGTAGCTCCTGCCTGCAAAACCTTCATGATCTAACGGAGGACGTGATCCCCTAAGCAGTTAAGATATGAGCGAGAAGCGCGACCATTCAGGGACCACTGTGTAGGGCGACTTCTCAACCATCCGAGGAGTCAAAGGGGCGCGAGGCACAGTAGGGTGTTGGGAGGTGAAGAGTTTATCCGACGCAGGATTCCGGGAACTGCATTTGTACGAGTGACAGCGCCAGGTGTTGGGAGGAGAGAGGGAGGGGCCGGAGGAAAAGGCCGAGGGACTCCAGGATCTGCACCCGGAAGGGCATGCAACACGCAAAGTAAAGGACGCCAGCAAAGTCGCTGACGCGGAGGAGGCCTCCACGCGAGGCGCGGACCGGCCACACGGCCTGCGTGCGGCGCCAACGCCCGACTGCCGGCCAGGTCTCCCCGGTCCCCCGTAGGACGCAGCAGAGGACGACCCACCGAACATGGCGGCGCTCCGAAAGCCGGCGGCCCGTGGCCAGCGGCGACTCACCTGTGACGTGCAGGAAGCGCAGCCCCTCCGTCTCCAGGGCCGGCCGCGCGGACAGCTGCTCCCCTTCGCGTTCCATGGCTACCACCGTCACCCGGCCCTGCCGCGTAGCCTCCAGCCAGCCGGCGCTTCCGCTTCGTTCCTACGTACACGTGGCGCACCCCGACGCAGCTGTAGGCCTAACCAATCATAGCTCGACCCCGCCCCGACGCTTGGCCAATCGCAAAAGGGGTGCGCCCGAGGGGCGGGGCGGATCGGGAGCCGGAAGCTTGACGGGCGCTCGCGGGGCGGAGGCTGGTTCTAGCTCGTTTTATGCGCTAATAAGGGCGGATGACCAACCCTTATACTGATTTTTTTCCGAATTTGTAATCTTATGCTGATTGGGTACTGAAGCCAAGGAGTTTAAGGGCCGCCCAGGGTCAAGATTTGCGCTCTCATCCTTGCACCGGGCCCGTTGGATAACAGGGCTCTGTAAATTGGGGACTCCCAGCCATTAAGGGTTGCAGCAAAGGTCTTCCTCCATAAAGGTGTTAAATGCAACATATGGACAGTTTCCTCCTATTTTCAGGCCAAGAAAGCCTCCACCGACCGAGAGGTTTTGATTTCTCCAGAATCAAACCTGTTGGGAAGGGATTATCATAGGAATGGCTCCAACGAGCGTGGAATCATGCTGTGTTTCACCAGACCTTATTTATAAGTGTCCTATTTCCTCTGCCTGCAGTGCTTTCCTCCACCCTCTAACTACTCAAATGCTACCTCTTTTGTAGGGACTGTAACAACCCTATTTGGATTTAACCTTAAGCATTTTTGTTTCAAAAGATGGGTGTCTCAAAAGATGGGTGAGGAATTAGGAATATAAGGTGGAAAAAATGGTAAACAGGTGATGACATCAGAGGGCCATGCCATCCTTGTAGCAAGAAACAGTGAGGAAGTCTTAATCTGATAATGACATACAAATTAGGAAACCTGATGGCCATTGATTTTAAAAAAATCACATCCTGGCCCTCTGACATTAATGGAAGGACTGGTGAAATACAGCTGGGGCTTATTGACCTGTAGTGGTCTGATCCCAATGCCAAGGCCAAAACCTCCCCTGCCCCAAATGTGGGAGGGGTTAAGAACACCTAACTCAGTTTCCAGGAATGAATGCTCCCACCCCTGTGCCTGCAGACCCCAATAAAAGCCTGAAGTCTTGGGATCCTCAGCACAGCCTTCCTCCTTGAGCCTGCTCCCTCTTCTGTCTGGAGAGTGTACTTTCAGATTGCTTGGCATTAATAAACCTGCTCCTGCTGACTCCTCCTTGTCATGGCCCCACCTGGTGACCCAGTTTCAGTGACAAGATGAAGGAGTGCCACCAGTATTCCTTCCATTGCTGACTCTTGAGAAGTTCCTCAAGAGGCACCCCTCAAGGGAGGGGTGAGGGGCACAGCTGCCAGGATGGTGCCCTGACTTCAAGTGCAGTGTATTCAAAAAGCAATGAAGGAGATTGCTGTGGTTTGAATATGGTTTGTTCTCTGGAATTCATGCAGTTTAGCCCTGTTTTATGTTAATGATATAAAGGTGAAAAAAATCTATGGTTTTTAGAGGTGGGGTCTTTAGGAAATGATTAGGCCATTAGGGTGGAACCCTTCACCATGACCTGATACAACCAAGAGGTCCCTAGTGCTTGCACCATATCATTTGGACTTTCAGTTGCCAAAACTGAGCTAAATAAACCTTTTTTTTTTATAAAGTTAGCCTGTCTCAGGTATTTTGTTTCAGTAATGAAAAGCTGATAGAGTTTCCTATTGAAGGACTGGAGCTCATGGGCCATGGCAGAGAAAAGTCTGAAATCTCTTCTGCATCTCATCAGCTACCTTGAAGATGGAGTCCTCAAATCAGGAAACTGAGAACTCTGAATGTTGTTAAGGCTATGAAGACAGCTATTAATTTAATTAATTCAGAAAGGACTGCTCCCCCTCCCCCACCGTTTCATGTTTTCCTCTCACTTGAAGAAAATGATGAACCATCAGTCCTTTTTGGTGCTGGGGATTCAGTCAGAGCCTCATGCAGTTTACCACTGAGGGCTATGCTTTCAGCTCCAACCATCACTCTGCTTTAGAGTGATCTCTCACTTGCTCTAGCTTAATAAATGAACTGGATTTACATATCACAAAAATGCCAAATGTCTACCTAGAGAAATGGGATAAGAGTTTGCTTTAGTTGCCAGTTTATCCATACCATCCTGTAATGTTTATAATCATGAAGATGAAATAGTAAAAATTTCACTAAAAAAAGCAAGAATCCTTTTCGCTGAGACTCTTTTTCTCTAGCACCAAATCACAAAAATAATACATTAAGCATATAAAAAATACCTTTGTATACTATTGGGAACTAGTATGTACAGTATAAAGTATAGTCAACTAAAATTTAATAGATACTGAATTGAGTACACAGATGATAAGCGTTCATTTCAGTTCCTAGTGTGTTGCACTATGGTTCCATTGACCGCTTATTCTTCCTAGCCAGGCTCATGTGTCACCTTTGTCCCTTTAACCAGGTGAAAACTACCTTGTCTAGAATCAGTTATATCAGCACTTGCTCAATGAAACAGCTCAGTTGCTACTTGCAGAAATAGGACGAAGGGACAATATCCAGAACTTCCACCTGTCACTGATCATGTGGACTGACTGACCCCAATTTGTTACTCTTCCTCACAGCCATAGCCTTGTTATGGCCATCATGTTGAAGGAATGAATTTCCCCATCATACTAACTTTCATGTGCTCTGTTGGCTTGCTTTTGCTAATGGCCAGTAGGCAGAAATAATTGCATCAGTTTTGAGTGCAGGCCTTGGGAAGCCCCTAGTGTCTCCTTCTTGACCCTCAGGTTAGCTGGCTTGTCCAAAGAGAATGAGACAGCTAAAGCTAATCCACAGACTTGCAATTTTGAAAAGCAGAGCTGGCTGTTGCTTAAAACTCCCTAGTTTTGAGGTTTTTGTTATGTGGCATCATTGTGGCAATAACTACTGCCAAACCTCACCTTTTCTAGAGTTTAAACAACTAGATGGGATTAAGGGTGAGGGAGATGGGATTAAGATGACAGAGATCTGTGGTTTCTCAAAACATGAATATAAAGCCATACATACATAACCCCTTCAACTGACATTTTCCCAGTTTGAATTCAGGGCTTCACACTTGCTAGACAGGCGTTCTACCATTTGAGCCACTCCACTAGCCCTCAACTGACACACTTGTAGACTTCCAAAGTGGTCTTTATGCTAACTATGTCCATAAAAAGAACTAGGTAACATTTCCTATATTCATTTTTCTTAGAACCTCAAAACCAGGGCATTGACCATAGACGAACACTACAAAAATAATATTTGACTCAGACTTAATGTAGTTGCATGGAAACCACGTTCATTTAGGAGTTGCCACTTGGTATAAAAGTTTCTGGTCTGTGTGACAGAAGTTAATACAAATTAACCTCACCCTATGCAATTGCACACTGAAATACTGGGCTTCTGGGAAAAACTGGGTTGGGGCAAACCCAATTATTTTTGTCCTGACACATGCAGATGGAGGTTAAGCCCCATGAGTACAGGAGCTCATGTTCCTCTAGCCAGTTTGGTAAAATCCTCAGAACAATGGTGCCCATAACTTCACAGGATACCTTTTGTCTTTTTCTCACCGTACCTCAAACAATACAACTGTTCGTTATCAAAGTAGTACTGCTCAGTCCAGATTAATTCAGGGAAATGGCTCAGAACTCAGTCATTGCTAAGTGCCACCTGGGGATTGAATCCAAGGCCTTCCACACCCTAAGTCTGCAATCTACCACTGAGCTACACTCAGCCAAGAGGGGAAGTCATTTTAGTTGTCTATCCTCAGTAGAAGCAACAAGAAACCCTGCATTAACAGAAGGGCTATGTGGGAGTAGGA
Organism: Castor canadensis; assembly: GCF_047511655.1. Taxonomy (NCBI): domain Eukaryota; kingdom Metazoa; phylum Chordata; class Mammalia; order Rodentia; family Castoridae; genus Castor; species Castor canadensis. Next base: position 29,170,947 of record NC_133404.1, on the reverse strand, counting down.
AAGGCAGCCTCACTGGCCTCTCATTGAAGACAATGGGAAAACTTGAGTCTAATTAAGCCCAGGTTGAAGCAGTCCTGAAGACCGTGGCTTAGCAGAAGCCACTGTTCCTTGTGCTTTTCTTCCCAGTCAGACCATCGGGACCCCATGTCATAATTACTGCATGTGTTGGTATCTTACAAGAATGGCATATTGGTTGATTGTAACCTCCATAAAACATCCAGGGACTATTTAGAAGAGTGTTTTGCACATTTAAAATCACCAGAGGAACTCTTCAAAAAATCCAAACCCAAGAAATCAGAATGCCTAGTGGGGAGTCTGACACACTGGTATTTTAAAAATCCTTCTGTAGTGAACTCCAGAAGACAAGGAATGCAGTAAAGCTGCAGGAGTTGAGGAAATGCCTTGGCCACCCACCAGGGAAGCCATGACTCTCCCTGTGTATTCCCAGACTGCAGGACACTGCTCCCGTGCTCATACCCCACCACCCGACAAGGCACAAGTCACATACCCACCCCCTGTAACTTTTCAAATTAATCGATAGGCTGGCTTCCTTTACAAGCAATTTAAAAATGTAAACAGTAAATGGTAAGGATGCCTACCTAGAAACATCATCCTCCTTCACTTGCAAATTAAGTGCATCTTTGTAGTTCACCGTAAAAAATCACAACATGCAACTTGGCAGCACAGTATGTGGCCTTTATTTTTATTATTTGTAGAAAACGGACATTTAGTTTTCAAAGTTTATATTACCAAAACAAAAAAATCCAAAACAGCAGTCTAACGCATTTCAACAATGCTGACAGATTCCACTTTGCTGACAAGCTGTTAAACCACATTCAAAAAGCAAGATTTGTTCCCAGAGGGTCTGTTACTACACATCTCACACTGCTCAGGACCCGTTTGTAACTGTGTCTTCCTCCATCTCTTCTTCACCATCATCAGTGGGTCCTGAAGAAAACCATAAAACCAGATGTCATGTCAGGCTTACACTAACACAGTCTGTTTGCTTAGCAGGTGGTGGTGAGTGGCTTCTGTGTGCCAGGCACCGGAGTAGGTACACAAGCCCCAAAGCAGAAGCTCAGAAGTCCAGGGAAAGCTTTAGCAGTGTTAGACGGGATGCTCAATTTCCAAGGAAAGGATCACAAAGGTGTTTTATCAAATTCAAAACCACTGTCTCTCATTGCAGTTGGGAATTCATTTTTTTGTGACAGCAAAAAGGTTAGACTTCTGTTTTGCTCTTGCCACCACTATGGGTAAACAAACTGGAAACACTCAGAAAGCATTTGGGCACTCACTACATGCCCAATAAAGGGAATAGTCCGTACCTTTATTGCCTCAATTAGGGAAACGCGGCAAGAACTAAAAGTGTTACATTTGTTAATTGTGGTAGGCTTTTTTGGTCAATGTATTCTGAAAAAGGCAATGTTTTAACCCCATCAGTTGTTTGGGAGAATTACTCATGTTTAAATTGAAATCCAAAGATCAGATTTCTACACAAAAGGCACAAAGAAGGAATGCCTCTGGAAGTTAACTTAGAAGCCCGGCCCATGGAGCTCTAGCAAACAGAACCATGTGCACAGCTAACTCCCTCTCCCCAGTGAATGCCCCAGCATACAGTGGAATAAGCGAATGAATCCAGCAATTCTATCCGCTGCAGGCACAATAAGCAGTTTTGATACTGCCCCTCCCCAAGCTCTGAACCTTGACTGCCTCGGCATGTTTCTAACGTGGCTGTCTACCACCCAGTGAGCCCTGCGTGGGCGTACACTCCCTGTCCTCTCATCGGCCAGTTTCGGTCTTTCACTCCTGCCCTTTCAATTCAAGTGTGTCTCTTCACTGCAGGTGCTGACTGTGCAGTCTCTGTCTAGAATGCCCCATTGCCTTAGTCTAGTTCAGCAGATCCCAAAACTTTTAGGGTGAGGACCTAAGGAACTTTTGTTTCTGTAAATTACATTTACTGACACTGTACCAGAAATTAAAGCAGAGAATTTTGGGGGAGGGTTTTGTTTAGTAGTACTGGGGTTTGAAGTCAGGACCTCACACTTGCTATGTAGGCACTCTTACCACTTGAGTTACACCTCCAGTTCCAAAAGCAGAGAATTTTTTAAAAACAGTAATTCATTAAAACAATAAATCCAATGCATGTTAGCACTTATTTTTTATTTTTTTGCAGCAAGGCCCACACTTTGAGCAACTCCACTAGCTAGCCCTTTTATATTAAGGGCTTTTTCGAGGTAAGGTTTTGTGAACTATTTGCCTGGGCTGGCTTCAAAGTGCATTCCTCCTGATCTCTGCCTCCTGAATGGCTAGGATTACAGGCCCAAATGAACTACTGACGTCCAGCTAGCACTTACATTTTTATAGTGTTTTCAAAAACAAAACATTTAGTGAGAAGACCGACATTACTTTGCCTTATCTCTGTAATGTCTGAATAGGAGCCAGCCAGATGCCTGTATTGGCTTCAGCATTCCATGTTGTTGTTTCTATATTTTGTTTTGTTTTGTTTTGTTTGAGGCAATTTCTCACTATGCAGCCCACATTGCCTTTGAACTCTCAATCCTCCTGCTTCAGCCTCCTGAGTGCTGGGATTACAGCCATAAACCACCATACTTGGCTAACAGGTTGTTTTGATTGAAGGGTATGAAAATCCAGCTGTAAAAGCATACTTAGGAATACTTCTAGCCTTTATAGATAATTGCAGATATGCCAGAACTTGACAAGTGGTAGTTTCCTTTTTGCTTTTTGTTTTTGAGATGGGACCTTGCTGGATTGCCCAGGCTGATACTGAACTCCTGAACTCAAGTGATCCTCCTGCCTCAGCCTCCTAAGTAGCTCGGATAACAAGTACATGCTACCAGGCCCAGCTTATAAGTGGTAATTTCTTAAAGGTTAATTTGTAGTATGAAGTCTGAACCCTTATCAGTGAACTTTTCATATTCTCTTACTTGAATATTCATTGGTTTATGTTACACTTTGAATGAACCCAATTTGGAAAATGCCAGTTCACTGAGCATGGCAGACAGATCTTCCGAATGCTACATGGTATGGAAAGTCACATTTGCTAATATCTCTACAGACCTTTCCAGAAAATCTTTAAATATTAGGAAGCTGTCAAGGTTACAGCAGTAGATACAAGTAGATACATTCCCAGTCCAAGTTTCCACATTTTAATTTTTGTTTGAAATCTTGAATTTTACTATTGGCAATAACAAATAGTTGTTCTCCTTGAAGGGACAGGTTTACTACATTCACATTAAAAAAGACACCCGCTTCTCAACTGTAAATAATTGAACTAGTGCAGGGATAACACCATCCAACTCAGGTATGCAGAAGTGTTTCAGATGTACCTGTAGTCTGTTATCTACAGTATCACACAGATGTGTACTTGGGGTGATACTGACCTTGGAGACCCCCTAGGGGCCCAGAGACCACAGTGAGAATCACTGGTCTTAAAAAGTCTTACTAATTTAAGTTCTCAGCTCAACTGGTAGCCTGAGGTCTCTAATACATGGGTATCAAAACTTGTAACATGTACTTATTTGAATATTTAAAATTTTATATCGGTAGTGCTCAACATAAGCAAAAACTTGCTCATGTCAACCCTGTGGTACGTACAGTATCTCAGTTCCTCCCAAAACGTTTTGCGGTTGGTACTATTGTTACCTCAAACCTAAAAATGAAAAAATATAACTGAAAATACCTGCCCAAGGTGAAACTAAGATTTGAGTCTCAGGCTGTTTGGCTCTAGAGGCTGTGTTCCTAACCACTAGGTTATACACAGCTGTAGTTTTCATAACAAGGATTCATCCTGACAACTGTACTGTTGAGCAATTCTGTCATTATGTGTTTGTGAACATCAAAGTGTTCTTACTCAAATCTAGATGGCATAGCCTAGCACAGATCCAAACTATAAGGCACAGCCTACTGCTTCTGGGCTATGAACCTGTCTGAATACCGTAATCAACTCCAATGCAAAGGTAAGAATTTATGTATCTAAATACAGACAAAGCACATTAAAAATACTAGGTATAGAAACTTCTCAGCTTTTATGAGACCATGGTTTATATGCAGTGTGTTATTACCAAAAGCCATCATGTAGCACTTGACTGTGTATCTGGGTAAAAGTCCACATGGTTACCTGAGAGTCTGGTTCACTCCATACTATGACATAGTTTTTGCTTTGACTTTTACATATTTACCGTGCCTCCACGCCCGGTCCTACAACCCTGTGCCCTAACTTTATCAAATACTTTCTTATAGCATTCTTCCATCACAGCACCTAAACTATTTGGTCACCATTATGAGCATAACATTTTTTTGGACGCACAAAGAAAAAAGCCATTTTCTGACCTGATCTGCGTTCTCGGCCAGGTATCTGACCGGACTGCAACAACCCTTTCAGCCTCTCCACTTCAGCCAGAGTAGATGCATTTGCTATAGCATTCTGGAAGATAAAAAAAGAGATGGACAATAATTACAGCTAAGTATCAACCAGCTGGAAAATGTCTATAGAAACTCACAGCAACTTTCCATGGAACATTACTTAGTTCTGCACTGAGGTAAGAATTTTATTGGCATATTGGAATCAATCTAGGAATCAAATAATAGATTTTCAAAATTGGTGAAGAGATACAGGCCCTCTTAGAAAAGAGAACAATAATTGTTCTACATGTGCTAAAATTTAAGCTAAGAACCTATTTGGGATTATGTTACTGGAGACCTCAGGAGGCAACAGACAGCACACTAAGGTAACTAACTTCAAAGTGGTAACTTTATCTTGGGAAAATGGAAAGACAGATGCCTTTACTTAACTTGGTTCATGCAATTAATCTAAGTCAAAGTCAGGTGAAATAGTAACCTTAAGCTAGTTTTTCCTTAACAAGAAATATAGCTGGATTCTAACAACTGTGAGAAAATAGAACCGGCAATGTTCAGAGCTTGGCTTGCTGTGCTACTGTGTGTCCTAACCCCATCTCCACTCTCTCCAGTTCAAGGATCTTGATGTCATTACCTTAATCGCTTCTACATCCCCTGGAGATGGCCCACCTTTCTTTTTGTCAGTTGGCAAACCAGCTCCTGGATTAAAACTTGGGAGGGAAGAAGAATGTAATTGTTAAATCCTGATTGATGCAAGTTGCTTCTCTTTTACTTTCAAAAGCTTTTGAAAGTAATTCAACCAGTGTAGTATCTTATCTTTGTTAACAAACTGATACAAGAACTCTCTCCTTCAGAAACACCACCCAATTAATCTTCCTATAGAGAAAGCAGGAAGATACAACATGAAAACTGAAATATAAACTCTGCTAACCTGATGGAAATTTCATGTGACAAATGAACATGGGTGGTCACACACCATGAACTCTCAAATTAGTACCACATTGATCAGTTTTTGGGTTGACTTTGTAGGAGGCAAACTGCCGAACAGTGTTTCTGAAGGTGAAGTAGAGTTAAGTTGGATATCCGTGTCTTACGTTTTGCTTCTCCTGGCAATATCCTTTGCAAGCTGTGCACCCCGTTTGCCCTTGAACATTTTCTCTGCTTCCTGACGCTCCTACAGCAATACCACACACAGAATTAATGGAAATAGGAATACCACATGCATTTAGATGCATTCCTCAGAAAACATGGGAGAGAACTCTCCTGAAGTACTCAGGGCCAGTAAAAACACCAAAAAGCCAATTCCAAGACACAGTTGTCTTGATTCCTAAGGTGAAGTTTCTTGAAGTTCCCTCTCTTAGATTCAAGAAGGGATTCCTCTTGCCAGATGCTGGTGGCTCATGCCTATAATCCTAGCTACTCGGGAGGCGGAGATCAGAAGGATCAAGGTTCAAAGCCAGCCTGGGCAAATGGTTTGCAAAAAACCCTATCTTGAAAATACCCAACACACACAAAAAAAGGCTAGAGGCTCAAGTAATAGAGCACATGCCTAGAAAGTGTGAGGCCCTTAGTCCAAACTCCAGTACTGCCCCCATAAAAGGGGGGGGGGTCCCAAGGAGGAGGAAGGAAATCCCACTCCCAATAAAGGGAATAGCCACCCTAACAGACAGAGTTGCTCAAAAATGGATCAAATTAAATTCCTCTTTAGGAATGTAATTAAACAGACAATCCACTGTGTGGTGCTAACATTTTGCCAACATTAGGTAAGAGTGAGAGTTCAAGTCCTATTGTAAACTTAGCTGTAAGTTTTCTTTCCCACATTTTAAATTACAAGCTATTGGTAAAATTTACTCAATTAAGCAATTAAAGAATAGCAAAATAAAGAAAAACCACACAACCTACAGAATAGTACTTACTTTTAGTTTCACTTTCTGAAAATCCAGTACTCTGACTTGTGGAACTTTGTAAATCACATACAGTCTGTAATGCTTCTTATTTGTCACAGGATTTCTTAGAATGCTACAAGAAAAGGAACACCACAATGCTAATCCTGTTCACATCATAGCATTTAAGAGGCCCATTTGATTAGTGTAATGTACTTACAAATCAAGGAAAAGTATACCATTTTTCACATCTCAAAGTCATAATTAACAAGTAACATCAAGGAAACACCAGAAACATTTGTTTTTAAAAGAGACTTTTCACTGACTGACTGCTTTAAAGTCAAGGCTGAGAAAGGTGCTGTTTTAAGGACTTCATTAGTTTTGTTATCACAACAAATAATCCCTGTACCTTAGGTAAGTCAGTGATTTGAGAGATGCCAAAGGGTCCAGATCGCCCTGCAAAAAAAGGGCCACAGGTAAGAATGCAGACACCACAAGCTACTGTTCATCTTTTGAAGTGGAGAGTGTCTTTGGAGCAAATATGTACATCATCTTTTACATATTTTTTTTCTGCTCTGCATGTAGCCTAATACTAGCACATCATAAATACTTAAATAGTTTCTACTAAGTAAACCAAATGCACTTGAGCTCCCTGTCTCAACAGTAGAAGACAGGAATGAACTTATTTCCTATGGCAACCTCAAAATGGCTACTGAGCAATGATTCGGAAAAGAAACCAATGCAAAGCCCATGTGACTCTGGAGCAAGTTGTTTACACAGGGAACCTGAGGCCAGGGTCTTGGAGTTAGGTGGTCTTTTTACTCCTACTTCCCAAGTGTCTGGGAACAGCTTGCTGTCTTTAAGGAAAGGTATCGTTATCCTAAGTCCCCAAATCTCAGATACCTTTTCAAGGACAAGATAAACAGAACAATTAAAACAAACAATGGAAGAAAATAAGAGAGCTTTTGAAGCTTCTCAAATTGTGCCATAAGCCATAGCAGAACAAGATAGCAAAACCAAAAGCTGTGGTCAAAAGCCGCAACCAAATAGAAGGCATGATATTCCCCAGGAACCCTACCCTAGGACTAAGCATGGACATGACTGCAAGAGCTCCAAAACTCATACGGTAACAGCATTTGTGTAGGAAGAAGCACAGGAAGGCAAGGAGACCTGTGATAAACTGAAGAACCAAAAACAAGCAACAGGTGCCCAGTTTGAGAACAGTAGCCCAAGGATCTGCACATTCCACTAACGAGTACAGTAAGTCTGGAGTAAGGTTTGATGGGGCTAGAGCAATTTTCATCCCTTTTTTTGGGGGGTAGGGGGGCAGTATTGGGGTTTGAACTCAGGGCCTCATGCTTGCTAGGCAGGCACTCTATCACTTGAGCTACTCTGCTAGCCCTTTTTTGTGTTGAGTATTTTCCAGATAGGTTCTCATGCACTACTTGCCCAAACTGGCTTCGAACCTCCATCCTCCTGATCCCTGGCTCCTAAGTAGCTAGTGAACCACCTGTGCCAAGATGGATCCTTACTCTTAACACTAACCAGAAATTATGTCCCTTCCAAGACAAAGCCCTACACTGAAAGAAAACTATTAGGAACAGATTTAAATTGAGTTCACAGGGTCAAGAGGGACAATAAGAAAAAAAACAGATAAAAGCAGGGGCATGCTCATTTCATAGCACATTAAAAGTGGAAGGATACAGAGAAGATTAGCATGGTCCTTTTCAAGTATAAGTTCATGGATTAGTCTACTTTAAAAAAAAACAAAACCGAGGAAGGGGAGCAGGGCTAGTTCTCAAGAAAGCAACAGCCATCTTTACAGGCACTACAGCCTGATACTGGCTTACTATCACTAAAGTTGACCCAAAAAAGAATAAAGAACAAAGACTTTGTTACACATGTACACTAGAGAACGTAATGACATACTGATGGATGTAAGAAAAAGAAAAAATGCAATTAACAAGCTGTGGGGGCGCTGGAACATTTTCAGCTATTATGCTGTACTGTTTAGGTACTGTATTAGAAAGGTACTGGTTAGCTTAAAAAGTTGCTAAGAATAGAAGCACAGAAAATAATTTCTAAACCATTTGAAGGAAAAATGGAATGTCAAAAAGAGAGATACTGTATGAGCTTGCATAGATGCAAAATAAAGTTACACAGAACGGGCAGGACAAAGACTAAGGAAAGAGAGAAGGTGAAGTAGAACATGCCAGTTACACTAGTAAATGTAAATAGGCTTCAAGAGACAAATTAAAAATGTTACAGCCAGCGCTGGTGGCTCACACCTATTATCCTAGCTATTCAGGAGGAAGAGATCAGAAAGATCACAGTTCACAGCCAGCCCAGGCAATTAGTTCAGGAGACCCTATCTTGAAAAAAATCCATCACAAAAAAAGGACTGATGGAGTGGCTCAAGGTGTAGGCCCTGAGTTCAAACCCCAGTATTGTCTAAAAAAAAAAAAAATTAAAAGCAAGTTTTGGATGAAAAGATTTATCATGGAAATACTAAGCAAAAGAAAGCTCATCTGGGCATATTATATCAGATAAAATAGAACTCAAGGTAAAACAGCATTCTGATAACCAAAAGATTCAGTTCCCAGGAAGATATTAATAATCTTAAATTGATGTGTATCAAGTAGGATAATCTCAAAATACATAAAACTAAAGGTGAATACATAAAACAATAAAGTTTCTAGAATGCAACAATTTAATCCTATGTCAGAACTGTAATTTAAGATTTTCTACACATTAAATAACAAAAAGTAAAATGAATTTTAATATACTATTTAATCAGTTAACCAAATATTATTTCAACATCAGCATAAAAAATCAGAGATAGTCATACTTTTCTTTAGTACTAAGTCTCTGAAATCTGGCATGTGTTTTATTTACAGCTCTGCATGAAATCAGTGGTACCATACTGAACACTGCAATTCCAGAAAACAACATAGGTTCTTTGTAATCTATAAAAAGGAAAAGGAAGTTTCAACAGAACAACAAAAGCACTAACAATGAAGATTAACAATAAAGATGGATAAATCAGACTACACCTAGATTAGGAACTTCCCACCAAGACACCTTAGGGAGGATGGTGGCTCAAGGCTAGCCTAGGCAAAAAGTTAGAGAAACCCCATCTCAACAAACAAGCTGGATTTGGTGGTACACGGCTGTAATCCCAGCTACAAGGTAATCATAAGCAGGAAGATCAGGAGCCGGCCCTGGGCAAAATCCTAGAGACCCTATGTGAAACATAACTAAAAGCAAAAAAGGATAGAGACACGACTAAGGCGGCAGAGTGCTTGTCTGACAAGTGTGAAGCTGAGTTGAAGCCCCAGTACTGCCAACAAAACCAAACCCCAAAACCAACCAACCAAACAAAACCCACCTAATAAAGTAAAAAGGCAAAGGCAAGCCAGAGTGGGAAAAGATAGCTGCAACACATACAACCCAAAAGGTTTGCCTAGCATGTATTAGGCCCTGGGTTCAATTTCTAGCACAAAAACAAAATAACCTGCAAGGCCCAGATTCTGAAACAATTCAGCAAATGACAAAGAAAGAAAGATGATTATTTTCTGTAAGAAGCATGCAGGACCTTTAACCTTGCTCTCAAATAAATCTCCCCCATTCAACTTACCAGTTCCACAAGACTATTGTTGGTGAGAATGAGTTCTGTCAGACAGGGTAGAGCCTGATCAAGTCCCTCACCTATACGGCTAAAATAAATCAGAAAGAACTTAGTAAAAGTGAAAATTGGGTAAGCTAATAATTTCATATCCATCCTTGATAGGACCTCATACCCCAAAGTTGGAAGAACATTAGAAATCCATCTTCCACACCCCATCTCAAAGAGGGGAGACAAGGCACAAAGAGTAAGCTTTGTCGGAGGTCACAGGCCTTGCGACAGAAGTGGGATGTTTAGAACCCACCTCTCCCCCAACTGCTAGGCCTCTTTCTACTGCCATGTGTCTAGTGGAGCATAAGAAAAGGTGGGACACCTGGGTAGAATCAACTATTTAGCTCACTTCTTGACTTTTTTGTTCAGAAAGCACAGAAACACAAGTGATGCTCTGTTGACAGCTTAGGTACAAGATGTGTAAGTGGATCACAAGAGGATAGTTAACCTATGAAAACTATTTTATCTAAAACCTCCACACTCCCCAATAAATACTTATAGATGTTATCTATAAACCTTCAGGAACTTTTTCCAGTGAAATATTACAGAGCTTATGAAAGGAGGTCAAAAAGTATCTCAATTTCAGTAATTTACATTCTAGACACTAGCTGTAAGGAAAAATACAGGCATGGAGGCTCAGTGAAAAATATTCTATTTTATGTAGCTTTAAAAAAAATTTCTTATGTATAACCTTTTTAATATGATCTTTGATAACTACTTTAGAAGCTGGAAAGTGTACAGAATATGGCAGCATGTTTTCAACTTAAATTATAAGCTTACTATGAATATGCAAATAGGACTAGACCCAAAACCAGATTAATCTCTAGATTCTATGGAGAAAGTGCTATTCACTTCTCATTTTAACAAGAAACATGTAGGTTTAACAGGAAGGATGTACTACAACTTCCTCAGGGCACCCTGCAATACTTACTCCAGGGAACAACTGTTCCCCAGAAGCAGTCACTTACCATATTCTGTTGTTGTTCACTAACAAAGTTTTCAGTCTTCTCAACAAGGGAAAACCATCCAGTTTCCTGATCTCATTGTCAGAAAAATCAATAGCATCAAACTGGTCTAAGGTAGCACCTAGATTTTCAATGACAGGAATTTTATATCCTAAAAAATGGAGGGAAAAACAACACATGAGAGATGTTAATATAATTAAAAGCCTGCTTAAAATTGTGTAGCAGCATTTCATGGTGCAAGTATTCACCTATGGCATGTACCATGTCAAACACTGGGCAAGGTACTGAAGGTAACCATAAATTAGTCACTATCCCAGGGTCATAAAGCTTATGATCTAGTGGTGGACCTGAAGCTGAAGATGGCAAAGACAGTGATGATGGGCATACTTTACTAGGAGAACTAGTGGTAGTTAATGTTGCTAAGAACATTTACAAGGTGTTTCACACTGTTCTTGCTGGAGCAAAACAGCAATCCACAGTTTAGCTGCTTATCCTTAAAGCCTAAGTCTTGTTCAGTGCCTGGGGACGTCAGTTCTCAACCTCTGGCATTCCCACCAGCCAGATTCATGGAATCCATTAACACTTTTCCTTTACTTCACCCCCTCCAGCTCCAATTTAGAGTTGAAGGTCAAAGATGTCTACACAAAAAGACAAATCACACTGTGAACAATTCACTCAAATACTCACTTGGCTTATCTAACTTGGGCCTAATTATTGTGCAAGGTGCTAGAAGAAAAGAAATGCACCCAATCCAAATTAAAGCACACAATTCAGAGCTGAAAGGACCGCATCAAAGAAGTGAGTCAAAATACGTCTTCACGCCCTTCAGACAGAGCACGGGAGACGCTCTGGATCGCACCCTCCTCTGAGAAACCGCATTTCAACCAAGCAAAAGCCCTGGGATTTCCCAGGCGTCCGCTCTAAGAGACTGAGGTTGCCTGGGGCCACGGTCGCACCAGCTTATTCCAGGAAAGTAAAGAGACTTTACACCGCCTCCTAAAATGCTAAGCAGGTAACTGCACTCTCATTTTCAAACTTCCGTTTCTTTTTACTAAGCCTCTCTGAGATCAAAACAGCTACAGGGATCTGAAGAGTTGGAGAGCTTCCACCGTGTAAAGAAATGGAAAAAAAAATCTTCGTAAATGGGAAATAGCAGGCAAAGCCAGTAAGAACGTAATAGGGGTGGAGGAGTCGCTTTTGTTCTGAGACTTTGTTTCCTCCCTCCACCAATAGGGGAAAAGAACCCCGAGTCTATCTACTCTCACGATATCTAACGTGTTTATCGAGAACCAACCCGTCGCCCTGCACTACGGTTACCGCCATTAATACATCCTCTTCCCCGACCTCCAACACTTTAGGCTGCAGAACGCGTAGACAAGGCAGGACGTGAACAAAAATCACGCCCGGGTGGCCCTGATTTCAGGCCGACGGCCAAGCTCCGGCGTCGGCGCACGCGGCCGGGCGCGGCTATGGAGGCCCGGGGAAAGCCCGCCCGCCTGCAGTCCCGGACTCACCCCGGAGGTCCAGCTCGCGGTCCCGCACAGCGTTGGTGTACTGCGCCGCCTGCTCGATCAGTTCCGCCGTCAGCTTCACCATCCTGCCGCCTCCCGCTTCCCCTCACCGCCGCTGCCCGCCCGCGGCCTCCCGCCAGCGAGCCGTCCCAGCATGCCCCGCGGCGTCCCAGCATGCCCCGCACGAGGCAGCACCAATCGCAGCGGGCGAGTATGCGCTCACAGCTCGTAGCAGGCGGAAGCAATCGAAAGAGCCTTGCCCCCGGGCTCGTTCTCGCCGGAAGTCCTGGCGCAGACTATGGGACCGTCTTTGCTTCCGAGTTCTTTGCAGGGCGATTGATTCCCCAAGTTACACGAAGCGCGTCCGACCCGGAACCCGCACCCTAAAGTTTGTGGTTAGACCTGCGGCCGGTAGACATTTAAATATTCAAGTTAAAGTATGCCGCTCCTCAGAAACCTGCCACGTGACGGATGACCCCCAAAACGCTGTTCTCAAAGTCTCTGACCCCCGCCGCGAACCCAGTATCACACAGTAGTTTGTTTGCTTTTGATGCAAATAGAATCATGCAGTATGCTTTGTTTTGGGTTTGGTTCTCTTGTTATTGTTGCAGGTTTGTTTGGGTCTTAATGATGTCTGGAATCCCTCCAAGTTGCATACAGCGATGGTTGGTTGGTTTTCACTGCTGTAGAGAATTCCATTGTGGATCTTATACCGTAACTTAGCTATTTAAATGTTGGTGGACGTTAGCGTTGTTTCCAGTTAGGGGCTGTCCTGAATTATGCTGTCGTGGGTTTTCTTAGTCGTGGATCTGAAGCACAGTTGCATGAGTTTCAATAGGTAAAGCCTAACAGTTATGCTAAAAGGTTGGTAATTTACACGGTGCAGGGGTGCGCAAGGGTGTTTATGACTTCCAGCCTCAGCCTCACTGGCACTGCCAGTCTATGGTTTTATTTTTTTCTACTGCATCAGAATTCATAACATGCTATTATTGTCACAAATTATTGTTATTGTTACTATTATGAATTACTGTTATTTTGGCAGTACTGGGACTTGTATTGAGGGCTCATGCTTGCTAGGCAGGTGCTCTACCACTTGAGCCACTCTGCCAGCTCTTTTTTATATTGGGCATTTTCGAGATAGACTGTTGCGAATTATTTGCTCTGGCTGGCCTCAAAACTTGATTCTCCTGATCTCTGCCTCCTGGGTATCTAGAATTACAGGCGTGAGTCCCGGGCCTCTGACCAGTCTATGGTTTTAGTGATTCTGACGTTGAGTGTGTAGTGGTGTTAGACTATTGCTTTGATTGCTTTTCTCTAATAGCTAATCAGAATAAAAGCCTCTGTGTGTGTGTGTGTTATGATTTATTCTGAGGTGCTCATTCAAGTCTTACCCATTTTTTTTCTGTTGGATTGCTTTTTGTTTCTTACCAATTTGTGAGATTTCTTTATGTAGTTTAGATATGAACAGACTATATAAGGCTCTCTGTGGCTTGCCTTTTCACCCTTTCTGGTGGTGTTTGGTGATGAGATATTTCTAATCTTTTAGGTAGTTTAACTTATCAATTCCTTTAGAGTTATGGGTTGTGTATATGTCATGTGTGTGCAGCTTGTTTAAGAAATCTCTTTTTTAGGATTGGTGGAGTGGCTGAAGTGGTAGAGTGTCTGCCTAGCAAGTGGTGAGCCCCTGAGTTCAAACCCCAGTACCACCAAAAAAAAAAAAAACCAAGAAAGATAATGAAGAGATCTCTTTTTTAGACCAGGCATGGAGTGCACATCTGTAATACCACCTACTCAGGAGGTAAAAGTGGTCAGATAGCAGTCTTTGGCCAGCCTGAGCAAAAAATAATCTGACTCTCTCTGAAAAATAATTAAAAGAAAAAAGGGCTGGGGATGTGACTCAAGTGGTAGAGCACTTGCCTAGCAAGTGTGGGGCCCTGGGTTAAAAAATTCCACTACTGAAGAAAGCAAATCTCTTTATGAACTTATATTTAAGTTCGGGGTTTGAACTCAGGGTTTCTCACTTCCTAGGCAGATTCTCTGCCACTTGAGCCACACCCTCATCCCTCTTTTACTTTAGTTACTTTTCAGATAGAGTTCCCTCCCCTCCCAGCCTGGATGGTGATCCTCCTACTTACAACCTCCCAGGTAGCTGGGATGACAGATAGACACCACCAGGCCCAGCTTATTTTGTTGAGATGAGGTCTTGCTAACTTTGTTTTGTCTGGGCTGGCCTTGAACCATAATCCTCCCAAACCTCCACCTCCTGAGTAGCTTCAGTTACATGCACCTGGTTTTAATTGTGTCTTTTGATTAACAGAAGCCATTAATTTTAATACAGTCCAATTTATTCACTTTTCTCCATATGCTGTATGGTTTTTGAGTGCTCTTTAAGAAATCTAGCCGGGCACTGGTGGCTCACGCCTGTAATCCTAGCTGCTCAGGAGGTAGAGATCAGGAGGACTGTGATTATAAACTGGACTGGGCAAATAGTTCGCAAGACCCTATCTCAAAAATATGCATAACAAAAAAGGGCTAGTGGAGTGGCTCAAGGTGTTGACCCCGAGTTCAAACCCCAGTACCGCCAAAAATAACCAAAAACCAAAAAACAAATCTTTGCCTATCCCCAAGTCATGAGTATTTTCTCCTAAAAGCTGTATTGTTTCACTTTTTAGATCTTCAATTTGTCTGGAATTAATTTTTGTGTGTTCTTTAAGGTAAGGACCAAGATATGTTTTTTGTTTTTTTTCCTCCAAAAGGAAATTCAGTTGACTGAATACCATTTATTGAAAGGGCCATCCTTTCCCCACTGCTCTGCAGAGCCACTCTTGTCATAGATCAAGCGCCCAAACACTGGCATGTCTGCTGATGGACTAGCTGTTCTGTTCTATGGGTTTAGCTGGCTGTTCTTGCATGATACCTTCTATAAAAACATGACATCCTCCCCACAAAAGGCTGATGGCCGTGGTTATTTTTGCCCTTTGCATTTCAATGTAAGTCTTGGATACATCTTATATTTTAAAAAATACCCATACTTTTATTTGTATTAGATTGGATCTGTGGGTGAATGTGGAGAGAACTGATATTTTATAGCGTTGAACATGCCAATCCATGAACATGGTATAACTCTACTTATTTAGGCACTGTTTAATTTTAGGAGTGTTTTATAATTTTTGTATAGAGGCCTAATATATCTCTTACAAGAAGTCTAGCTATTTGACAGTTTATAATGCTATTGTAAAAAGTATCCTTTATTTAAAATTCCATGTTCTAATCATTACTTTCTGGTGTACTAAAATAATGTGGATTTTTATATATTGGCATTATATCTAGCAGTGTTGTGGCATTTACTTCTTAGTTCTAATAGTTTGTAAATGTTCATTCAGATTTTATACAAATATAACTATGCTGCTTGAGACTATCAGTAGCTGAAATATCACATGGTATGCCTCTGAAAATGTTATGTGTCAATTAAAAAAAGAATAAGGACAGTTTTATTTGTTCCTTCCCAGTTCTTATACTGGTTCTTTATTATTTTTTTGCCTTGTTGCACTGGGATGTTTAGCACAGTTTTTGTTTTTTGTTTTTTGGTTTTTTTGGTGGCACTGGGGTTTGAACTCAGGGACTCATGCTTGCTAAGCAGTGCTCTATCACTTGAGCCACTCTGCCAGCACAGTTTTTGAACCAGTGGTAACAGTGAGCATCTTTTAAAAGATAGTTTCATAGCCAAGAAAAAATAAACCTCAATCAAGTGATCAAAGTTAATGTCACCAGTAGTAAAGGAAATTGAAATCTTGTGCACCCCCTAGAATGCAGTGACAAGAAAAGAATCACTTCTGTGAGGTCTCTGTTCAAGATTCATGACCTGAATGCAAACATGAGGAAACCTCAGAAAAATACAAATGGAAGGACATCCTAGAAATAACTAGCCTGAAAGCTGAGCGCTATCATAAATACCTGTAATCCCAACTTCTTAGGAGTTGAGTCAGGAAAATTGTGAGTTTGAGGCTAGCAGGAAATGAATCAAGATCCTGACCTGTCTCAAAGGAAGACAAAAAACAAAACTGGTATGTAGTCTGTAGGGCATGAGAGTCAAAGAAATATTGAGGAACTGTCCCAGGGTGAAGAACACTGAGCCAAAATGACTAAGATGACCAAGTGCAAAGTGTGGCTCCTAACTGGCTCCTTTTGCCAACTGCATTCCTGGTGCACCTGGAAGAAATGGGATCCAGTCAGAGGGGTAGATGGGTTAGATGATGGAGACATCTGTCAACCTCCTGATTCTGATGGTTGTGTATAGTGATACCCTTTACTTACATGAAACACTCCAGTGTTTTGGGGATGACAGGATATCACTTCAGAAACTTATCCTCAAATCGTACCATACTCACCACTTTTCTGTAATTTTGTTTTGTGGTTGTTTCAAAATAAAAAAGTTAAGCCGGGCACCAGTGGCGCACACCTATGATCCAAGCTACTTGGGAGGTTGAGATCAGGAAGACTGTGATTTGAGGTCAGCATGGGGTGTGGTGGGAATAGTTCATGAGACCTCCATCTAACCAGAGAAAAATGGATTGGAGGTGTGGCTCAAGCAGTAGAGCACCTGCTTTGCAAGTACAAAGCCTTGAGTTCAAAACTTAGTCCCACCAAGAGAAAAAAAAAAGTTAAATCAAAATCCAAACTTCAGTTAATTCCAGAGATGACCACCAAGTGGAGACCTTGAGCCAGAGACCTGGTTTTACTTGGCCCTTTGCTGGCTTTCAAAAAAAAAAAAAAAAAAAATCAAGGAGAAGCCTGGTGTGGTGGGGCAAGTTTGTAATCCAAGCACTCAGGACACTGAGGCAGGAGGATTGAGAATTCAAGCCCAGCCTGGGCTACATAGTGAGCCCTTGTCTACAAAAGAAAAAAGTGGAGAGAATATTTTTTGTTTTATTTATTTTTTTACTGGGGTTTGAACTTGGGACCTCACACTTGCCAGGCGAGAGCTCTACCACTTGAGTCACTCTGCCAGCCATAGTTTTTATTTTTAAAAGAGAAAGTTTGTTTCCCTTGCTTATACACACAGTCAAGGACAGAAATTAAACCACAGGCAGCTTTATTCATTTTATGATATCTCTATGAAGTTGTACACAGTTTTCTTTTTGATTCCACTTGTTTTGACCAGGATTTCTTAACCTGAGGACTAGTGACATTTGGGCTGCATAGTTCTCTGTTGGGGGCTGTGCTGGGCACTGCAGGATGGATGTTAGCAGCACCCCTGACCACTACCCACTAGATGTGATTACATCCCTCCAGCGCCCAAAATGCTTCAAAGCTCTCCTGGAAGACAAAAACCACTCCTAGTTGAGAACTACTGTTTATGACAATATGATGTTTTCCGCTCAGGGACTTTGGTTCCTGCAGTCTCCATAGAGAGGCTAAGGTGTCTTGTCACTCTTACTATGGCTAGTCCATAGTGGTGGAGGGGTTTTGGATGGTGGGACCTACCTGATCCACAGGACCTGAGGCAGGTGCTCAGTGGTGTACCACCTAAGGGTGCTGTTCTGTATGCACAGATAAGTCACAGAGCCTGAGGTGTCAGGAAAGGCCTTAGGCAGTCAGTGAGGAGCAGAAAGAAAGCAGCAGCGGAGGCCAAGGACAGGACATACACTCCTCCTTTTCCCCAGCAGCAAGCACCCACTTTCCTTCCAGCTGGTTGGGCAGAACTTGAAGATGCTGAGACATAGCCATGGTTACATTACTTTCCATTGCATGTCTGTAATTCTAGCACTTGGGAAGTTAAGGCAGGAGGATCTTGACTTCAAAGCTACCTTGGGCTTTAAAATTTTAATTGTTAAATTTTAGGGCAGGCTGGGCTACATGTTTCTCAAAGCAACAACTAATCCTCACCACCACCACCACCATCATCATATTAACAACGTCCGTTTGCACTTCTCTACCTCCTCTGCCCTCTAGCTGTATTATCAGTGATGCAAAGGCAGTAAATGGTGCTCTCCCCAAGTTCAAGGCCACTCTACTCCTGGATATACTTTCCATGTTGTCTTTTAAGTTTTTAAAGTTCTGTTCAAGTGCTGGGTGCTGATGGCTTGCGCCTATAATCCTAGCTACTCAGGAGGCAGAGCTCAGGAAGATCAGGTTTGGAACCAGTCCTGGGCAAATAGTTGGTAGACCCAACCTAGAAAAACCCATCATAAAAAAAAGGGGGGGTGGGGGGCTGGTAGAGTGGCTCAAGGTGTAGGCCCTGAGTCCAAACGCCAGTATAGCAAAAAAGAAAAAAAAAAAAGTTCTGTCCACTCACCTTTCCATTAAAGGCCAGTCTTCTGTAAAAGTGCTGAGTTCAAACCCCAGTACCATAAGGAAGGAAAAAAAAAAAGACCTTAAAAGTGGCCTGGGAGGGATGGGGATGTATACTTTGAGGTGCCGAAGAATTTGGGAACAAAGTCAGAAAACTGTCAGCAAGGAAGTTAGTTGAATGCAAATGTATCATGGTCATGTCTGGCCAGCTGCAGCATGACAGACCTGTCGACAGCAAGCCTCCTCCCCAGGCCCAGGGACAGGAGCAACTTTGCTAGTATGTGGTGTAAGGCAAGTCATGTTCCTCTGGGAGTCAGTGTCCCTGCCTGGAAAATGACAGAGTAGAGATGATGATCCATGATCTTGTCACATAAAACAAAATCTGTAGACATATCCTCATACCTTCCCAACAGAGTTTAGAGAGTCTTTACCTTGAGGCTGGGTCATTTGCGGAGAGGTATTACATGTGGTCAGTCTTTTGTGGTGGTGATGGTAGTGGTGCTGGGGAAGAACCCAGAGCCTAATGCATACTAGGCAGGTGTTCTTCCATGGAGCTACAGCCAGCCCCACTCAGTCTCCTTTACATTGTGTGGAGTCATTAGGGCTTTGTCAGTAGCTTCTCAGCTCTCCACCCAGGATGGGTAGGCCCAGCCATCGTGAGGAGGGAGGGGAACAGTGCCCCTACCCTACCAGGTTTTGTTTTTCCTTAGTTCTACTTTGTACAGTTACTTTATCAACAGCTGAAGGAGTCTAACAAGTACTAAGCTTATTTTTTTTTTATTTTTTGCAATACTGGGCCTTGAACTCAGAGCCTACATCTTGAGCCATTCCTCCAGCCCCTTTTTGTGATAGGTTTTTTTGAGATAGGGTCTCGCAAACTATTTGCCTGGGCTGGCTTTGAACTGTGATCCTCCTGATCTCTGCCTCCTGAGTAGCTAGGATTACAGGCACCCAGCTAAGTACTAAGTTTTGACCTCATAGGCCGTGGAAAACCTCACACTATGATTCTAGTCCCTGTGCAAAAGACAAGCTGTACCCCAATTAAATAATACCTGGCAGCTATAGATGGGGAGGCTCACAGTCCTGTTACCCTGTATCAGGGGAAGTTCCAGCCCCTTCACCCAACGGAGATTTGGTAACTCAAGGAAGGTTTATGTTCTACAGTTGGAGCTCTGGGATTTTCTCCCTGTATGTCATTTGGTCCATTTTGCTAAAACTCAAAGACCCTCCATGTAAGGACACCAAAGAGATCCCCAAACCACAAAGCAATGTCCATGTCATGCACTGGTCAGCATCCAGGTTTAAGGCTTTGTGCCTTGGAAAGAAATACAGGCTCCTTTGTCATGAGATGTTAACTCTTTTTATTAATTTAGGGTTAACTTTGTGTTTGTTTCACTGATTTCTTTCTCAGAGTTGTGGATTCAATAGACAACAGCTGGGTTCACGCCAGCTTACATGTGACAAGGTGATGCATTATAGTCAAAGAGGGGGTGCAGGACAACACAGACAGAGATGAGGTCGAAAAAATTTAAGGCAAATGTTATTCCCGCATTAAAGGGAACTAATCAAGCAGATCTGTGCATTTCAATGAAAATATATGAAATATTTGTCAAAATAATTAATGTCGGTAAAAATTAGAACACGTAGCTTATAAAAGGCCTACACAGGTTTGGCAGAAATCAATCCAGCTGTATCATGTAGGCTCTGAATATACACAGACACAGGAGCATCTGCCTGGAGACCGAATCTCCTGAAGAACGGGGCCAAATGTACTTTTTAAAAAGTAATTCTGCAAAATGCAAAGGGATGAGAATAATTCGTAAGCTGGCTTTCCATTTTGTTTGGAGGAATTGCTTGGTTGTGGAATGCCTCCTTCGGACCCTCCTGGAAGGTTCTGTTCAGGCTCTGGGGATTCAGAGAGACACAGTCCCAAGGACTCCTGGCTCCCTTGGAAGGAGAACACTGAAGGGAGAGGACAAGTCTTCTGGCCTGTTTGGTATTGGATCCTCTGCCACTGAGGTTTTCAGGTTGTTGGCTACAAGGAAACCAGATTTCATCCCCAATGATCTCATATCTTAGGCCCCAAAACTATTTTACTTACAGTCTGACCAAACCGTCCCCCAGGCTGCGCAGTGCCAGGTGGGTGGAATGGGCCCTTTATCACGTGGGAGGATGGCACAGCCCAGGGTCCTGCCACTGCACAAGTGCACAGGAGGACCATTTGTGATGCCAGGTGCCTTTCTTTCTGCTTTGGTCTTGAGGATTCAGTAAACTTAGTGTCCTAGAAGCTGCTCCAAAGCCAGAGCTGTGGATTCATGGAATTCATTTTGTTCCCGTTTTGAGTTCGCCAGAAGACTGTGCAGCCAGCAAGCGGAATTTGAAGGGGTAATGCTGTGTGAGGAGCACGTCCTTAAGGGCCACCATGCACCTGGTGTGGATGCCCAGGCACGCGCAGAAGTACTTGGCTCATGGGGACATAAAGCTGTCAGATGCAGGGCACTGGCCCTGAATCAGGCTCTGGCCGACAGTCTGTAGGAAGGTGGATGGACAGATAGGTGGACAGGAGAAGCCCTGCCATCTGTAGGCAGCTGGTGCCTCTAGCCGGCCAGGAGGCACGTGCGGCAGCAGAACTGGATGAAGAGCTTCCGTTCACAGAGCCGGTTGGACTTCACCATCTCGCAGAAGGTCTCGTCAGCTGGGCCCCAGGGCAGGATGGGAAGAGAAGGGAAAGGTTAGTGTGGCCTACTAACATCATTTCCATCATTCCACATTTGCCAGACACCAGTGGTGTGCCAGGCAGGGGGTACACGGAGCCTCTTGTAATGTCCCTCACCACATGAGCCCACTGTGGCAGAGGTGGCACCTGGTGTATAGGGCTCTTGCTGAGTCTAAGTGACAGGGACTTGTGAGGGGATTTGTGAGTGTCTGGGGGAATGCCCAGACTAGGCCTGGGGGCCCCTTGGTGCACACATGAACCTGTCTTTCTGGACAAATGTGCTGGTGGGGGCTTAGGAGGAGAATCTGGGGGAGCAGGCGTGAGGTTCTGGATGGGGTGGGGATGTGGACTGCTGCCATGGTCTAGGGACATTCCAGCTGTGAAAAGTGGGGTGGGAAGAAGAGTGACATTGAGGCACATGGGCAGGAGTCATTGACAGCATAGTTTTGGGCTAGGGGAAGAGCAGTGGCACATGTCCTGGGCACTGCACTGTCACTAGAGTGCGCTGCCATTAGTGGGAGGGTCTTTGGGGACCCTCCTGAGGAGGCCTCTACATAACTTGAGCAGGTGACCTCCTAAACAGGAAGTGTCCTGGCCTTTGAAAGGGCATGATTCTGCAAACCAAAAACGAATGGACCTAAGGCAAGGAGGTCCCTTGTGGTCTGTGGGATGTTTTCAGAACACTCTCTGTGGGCTCTGCACTCTGCCAGGGAAGAGCAAGGCAGTGCCAACTTTATGCCCAGGGACCACCTGTCCAGCCTTGGACAATGTGGAGGTGGGTAGCCCTTCTCCTTCATCCCAGAGCTGGCCCCATCCTGCTGCCTGCTGAGCTCAGGGCCTCCTTCCCTCCCACAGCCCAGCTGTTCCTGTACCAGGCCTCCAAGACAAGAGTCCAATGTGGACTTCCCTCTTGTCTGGAACCCCCAAATTGTGCACCATTTTTGGTTCCCTTCTGAGTTTCTGCTTTCAAAACCTGTCCTTGTCCCCCCAGCCACTGGAGAACCAGGGCTTTCCCACAACACAGATGTAGAACCTTCTGGTGGGCAGCTGGGATTTTTGCTGCCGAGCACAGGGCTCTACTCTGGGTTCTGTCCTACTAGTCCTGAGACTGAGACACCCGCTAGTTTTGACCTCCAAGGTTAGACACTCCTACAGGGAAGGTGCCACCCCCCAGGGCTGCCTGGAGCCTATGCATGAGAATGAGAACAGTGTAAGAGCAAAATTGTGTGTGTGTGTGTGTGTGTGTGTGTGTGTGTGTGTGTGTGTGTGTGTGTGTGTGTGTGGTACTGGGGTTTGAATTCAGGGCGTATACCTTGAACCACTCCACCAGCTCTTTTTTGTGAAGGTTTTTTTTTTTTTTTTTTTTTGAGATAGGGTCTCATGAACTATTTGGCTGGCTTCGAACTGCGATCCTCTTGATCTCTGCCTCCTGAGTAGCTAGAATTACAGGACTGAGCCACTGGCGCCCAGTGAGCAAAATCATTTTTAAGAGTAACTCAATAAACTGACCAGCAATGGCTTCTCTGGTGGCCTATCAATACATGAGAGAATATGGGGCCTATAGGAGCCTCTGATGGCCATGAAATCAGAGGTCATTGTCTGCTCAGGGTGCAGTCAGGCCTGCATTTTCTTCCCTTTTCTCTTTTGACCAAGGCCAGTGGGCAGACTCCTTCCCCCCAGGACCATCCTAGCAGCACTCACCATTGCTGCATGTATGGTTGGTGATACAGGAGGTCCCCAGCTGTGTGAAGCCTGTCTTACACCTGCTGCAATTCCTGCTGGAGCCCTCGCAGCTCAAACAGTTCTCATCACACCTGTGGAAAGACATCAGCTCTTGCATGGCCTCCCCCAAACCTCTCAGCTTTGGTCCTCTGTGGAGAGGCTGCAACTGTGTCCCCAGAATGCCCTGAAACACAAGCCAAGTGTTGGTGCATCCTTCCTCCTGTCTGACCCCTCTTACCGTGGAGGTTGTGGATGGACGCCGCCTGTTGGCAGGGCAGTCTCAGGAGTTTTTAGCCAGCCAGAGTCTCTGACTCTCCCTAGGGCTCACTTGGACACCTTCCTGGACACTGGTGCTCACACCACATGTGGCTTCCAGCTGTGATGGCTGTAAGTTTGGGATTGGGGCCAGACTCTACCCATGGAGGTGATAAACCTGACTTTGGAGCTGCAGCTGCCCACGTGACTGAACATCCTTGACCACCATGGCCACTTACCCCAGCGGGGTGGGGATGCCCTTACAACTCCTGCCCCTCCTGGACAGTCCTGGTTCAGTGATGGACCAGGGCCCTGTCGCATGACCTGAGGGACAGTACAGGCACCCACAGTCTAGGGCCACATCCAGCAATTTTATCAAATGTATGCTGTTCATTTACACATGGTTTGCAGCTGCTCTGTGCCACTGTGGCGGAGATGAGTAGCTGTGACAGGCAGAACAGCCCCCAGAGCCTGAACTTACCAGCTGGGCCTTTAGAGATACAACTTGCCTGGGGCCTGAGTCTGCATGACTCCCACCTGGGACCATGTGTGCACCTGTGGTCCCTGATGCCTCTTCCAGCTCCAGATGACTGGGTCTCAATAGTGTCTTCTGTCTGTTGCCCACCTTCCTGGTCACTGTCAGCTAAGGGGGAACAGACCCCATGGGTGGAGCTCGGAAGCGGTGGGCAGGGCATGTGGGGTGGGAGCCTGGCTCGGGGATTCCTGGGCCTACCCTGTGGGTTCCATGCCCTCCAATGGGGTCTAGTCTGGGCTCTGTGCAGCTCCCCTCAGTCTGGGCAGGAGATGGGTTTTCATTCCTAGTGCGCCCAAGGATGCCCAAGCTGGAGGTCAGGCCCCTGGCTCCTGGGCATCAGTGTGTAGGCCCTGCAGGTGAACCTTACGTTCAGCCTTTCCACCTCCTCCCCTGAAACGGTGATCTGCCCCTCCCCACGCTCCCACAGAGTGCAGGAGGGAGGGATGGGTGACTATGGGGGATCTTTGCTCCTGATATCCTTTTGAGAAGCCCACAGGTCTGGTCCTGCCCGGGTCACATTGCCTTCTAATACTCATCCCTGAACCTTCTGCCGCCTTCTGGTAGCCTCGCCATAGGCCTCCAGTACTACAGCATAGGGGATGATGTTCCCCTGGGGTCCCTCCTGGCATTTCTCACAGATGTGCACAGCAGTGAGATGGGAGCCATTTTAGGGAATTCCAATAAGTGTCAGGGAGGCCCGGGGGCTAGCTGCTCCCAGGGTTGCTTTCACCCTGAACAACTGTGGTGTGCAGTGGGCTACAGTGAAAAACCAGCAGGGCACAGTTTATCTCATCTTTACCACATCACCAGGCTGGGTGGGATGGCAGGAGTCTTGGCTTTCTGTTGCTGCATCACAAATGGCCAACAAAACAACACCCCCATCCGTAACTCCCAGACCTGTGAGCAGAAGCCCAGGCAGCTCAGCGGGTCCTCTAAGCAGGCCTCACCTGACCCAGGGCACTGTGGTGGCCTGTCAACCTCTCATCTAAAGACTTGGGAGGAGATGTCATTACACCCTGAAAGAGGGGTGATGCCCTCCACAGTCCCCTTTCCCTGTTGCCTCCTGGGTCTTGCTTCCTTCCAATAGGGTTCTGTGCCAGCAGGTGCCCAAGGCAGGGGGGCTCTCAAGACACCCTTGTTCTTCTATTGTACCTACTTCACCCAGATACACTGTGGCAACTTTGCCTTGGCAAATTCTGGAAGGAAGGGTATACCCACTTTCATCCCTCCTGCGGCACTGCAGGGTGACTCCCACCTTTAGGCTGCTCAATGTGTGGACAGCTTCAGTCTGGGTACAGAATAAGGTGGAGGGCATGCCTGGGGGGGGGTCTTGCCCTCACTGAGCATCTGGGGGGAGGGGGAGGCTGGGATTGTGAGAAATGAGTCTATTCTCAGCCAGGACCACCACAGAATCGATCTCTTTCCTCTTGAAAGTCCTACTAAGTCTCTTTTGAGATAGTTCTCACAGACTGGTCTCAGCTTTAGGTCTCAGCTTCTACCTGCTTTCTTTGTATGTGGGTTACAAACCCAGCAGGCGTGTATCCTGGCCTGATTCTTCCCAAATCCAGCCCTCCATTTGGCTATGTGCTCTCTTGTTGCTGCCCTGGCCGGTTGGCAGGGGACAGCCATGGTGCCAGTTGGCGTTCTGGGGCTGGAAGAAGCCTGCAGCAACCTAGGTGCTGATGCTGTCCGAGTTGGGAGAGACCTGAAGAAGCAAGTGAACCAGGGTCTTTCTTCCTTGGGGAGGAGTCCACACTGATGGGCAATTCAGGACAAAGGCTCGGAAAGATGGAAGCCTGGGAAGCGCCAGCATTTTGTCACTTGGTGGCTGTGCATGACTGTGCCTGAGGCTGTCCAGCACTGGACTCCCTTCCAGGGCCAACAGTTTCCCCTCACATGGAGGCCAAAACACAGGAAACTCCTGGTGCCAACCACCCACACACCTGTGCCCAAGGAAGGGCTTTCAGGCTTGCTTATCCTGCCTTCTGCTGCCTGGAGGCTGGGGATACCATGGCCTCTAAGTTCCATGAGGGGGTCTGACTGCCCCAGTAGTGGGCATTGTCAAAATCCCTGGAATCAGGGTGTCTGACAAATGAAGGCGATCATCGTCAAGTTCCCTGGGCTGCCATCAGTGATTTAATTCTTGGCTAACCAGCTGACTGGTGAAATGGAATGGTTTACTCCAGAAGCTGAGCCGAGTCCTGTGTTTCTTCCTGTTTCAAAGCAGCTCAGCTGGGCTGGGATGTAGCTCAGTGGTACAGCACTTGCCTAGCATGCGTGAGGCCCTGGGTTCAATCCCAGCACCAAAAAAGAAAAGACAAAAAAAAACCTCTCCCCTCAAAGCAGCTCAGCTAAGGAGCTGGCCACTATACTGCATGGAACTGTGACCCCACTGGCCCCTTTTGTGGGTGGCACGAGTGCAAGGACTTGGTGGTCTCTTGCCGGCTCAGTGTACAGTTGTGTTTATAAGAGAATAGGTACCAAGCCCAGCAATTCTCAAAAGAGCCCAGGAAGCAGATTCCATTGTGGGGCTCCCCTCTGAGACAGTGGGCATGGTCTCCCCACTGCAGCTGTGACATGAACATCCCTGAGCACCTATGTTTTAGGTTTATTCCAGACAGATGCTCCCTCCTTCCCTCACAGCCTACCCCACTGTTCACATCACCACCAGCACTTCCATATTCCTCATTGTGGCTCTCAGTTTGCACATCACAGATTTCCCTGCCCTGATCCCCAGCCTGGATTTATCATGTCTGGACATGGGGCAATCTTCAGCCAGAAAAGAGGACACCAAAACCTGTGACTTCACCTGTAATAGCCCATGTCCAATGGCAAGAGGGAACCCCTGGTGGTTCTGGTCCACCCTGACCCCACAAGAAAAGTGTGCACACATGGAAGGAAATGGGAAAAGAGAGTGAGAGGGTTAAAATACACAATGTATTATGTGCACCAGAAATGACTTTAGAATGAAGAGGTGGCCAGGTTCTTATTATTTTCTCTGAAATATCTAATTTAGAAACATTTTAAATCTGCATATGTGGTTTCCTTGGTTATGCACAGCACGAAGTCCATGCCATGGTGTGGGTTGGACTACCCCTGTGGTTTGTGAGCTCAGCAGTCACTAACTTCTAGCTCTTTTTGGTAAATGGGTGCCTGTTCACCAAGCCCCAGCCCCACCCTCACAGCAGTGGGGTGGTGCAGCTGGGCCCCAGAGAAGGTGCCATCACACCTGGCCCTCCAGCCAACCCCTCTGTGGGATACGACCTGGAAAACCATACCTTCGACACACTTTGTGGGGCAAGCCGGGCATCTCCTCAGGGTAGAAGCCCTCGCCACAGGTGGGCACACATTTCCAGTCTTGGAAGTGGAAGTTTTTTGCACAGTGAATACATTCTTCTCTGCTGGGCCCTGAGAGGTACAGGAAAAGATGTCAAGATTTGTCCCATGGTAACCATACCCCAGGCCGGCTCCAGTGCACTGTAAGATCCATGGTACCATTAGGATGTCCCCAGCCTTCACACACAGCTGGCACTTTCCAGATGCTCACTGTGGGCTGGGCTGTACTCACTGGGTCCTGGGAGGTGGACATCACCATCCCCATTTTACAGATGGAGATAACAGAGGCATGAGTCAATCTCAGTGGCACCTCCCCACTGCCTGTGCCATGGTGACTGCCCCTGACTCCACACACTTCCTTTCCCATCAGGCTTAGGCCCTACTTCTGCCAAAACCAGTGCAGTAGCCACTCATCAGCCACTATGGCCAAACTGAGATGTGCTGGGAGCATAAAACACATAGCCACTGGGCTTTAGCTGATACATGTCCAAGTGATACTGTTTAAGATTCACTGGGTTAAATGATATTACTAAATACGGTTTCCACTTGTTTCTTTTTACTTCCTTTTTTTCATTTTTATTAGGATATATTCATCGTATGGAGCAGATTCATTGTGACAATTTCAAATAGGCTTACACTGTATATTGGTTAGATCGTCCCCACCATCGACCCCTTCCCCACACCACTTAAAGCAATTGCAAGAGGTTTCATCAAAAAAAAAAAGAGGTTTCATCATTCTATTTCATATATGTATATGCAGATCATCAGCCACATTCCCTCACCTTCACCTCCTCCACCCCCCATAAATATCCCCCTCTCCCCACACACTGAATCTATTTTGTAATCTGTCTTTTGTTATTAATTCCAAAGTTGGTGTTTAAAGGGGTGTCTCAGTGTATCCCCACTGTGAGTATACTTCACTTTGGTCCGTTCAACTCCTTCCATTGCTCTCCCTCACCCCATTACCTCCCACCTCCCATTTTCAGCAGCTTTCAGTAAATATCCTTTATCCTCTACCTTCACAGATGTTAGGTGTTACAGTATTGTTGATGCTCTTTTGTTCTCTCTTCCTTTCCCTCCTCCCCCGAGTTCCATAGAGTAGTTTCACTATTAGAAAC
Source organism: Castor canadensis (assembly GCF_047511655.1). Classification (NCBI taxonomy): domain Eukaryota; kingdom Metazoa; phylum Chordata; class Mammalia; order Rodentia; family Castoridae; genus Castor; species Castor canadensis. The sequence goes on along the minus strand of NC_133404.1, from coordinate 29,142,562 downwards.
ATGTTCTTCATATAAGTTTGTGTTTTTTTAACTTAAGATGTGGTTATTAGGCCACTTAAAATTGTATTTGTGGCTTGCTTCCTAGTCTTATTGGACAGAATTCTGTGGATGATGGGGAGAAAGCAGAAGAGATTTCAGGAGTGGTGTTGATGGGTTTGCAGTGACATTTTCACTGAGAAGAAATGACCAAGGGCTTATGGAGTGGGGAGGAGTGGCCTGAAGAGAGAAAAGCTCAGAATAAAGGTCTCATTTATGGAGGAAACCCTGCGGCTTGACCCAGAGCCAACACACTTGGCCTTGGTCAGAGACTGGACTTTAGGGACTAGACTGAGTGCTCACTCTGCCAAGAAACATTTGAAAAGGGATATCAGAAAGAGGCTGTGAGGTGGCCCCTGGATGACAGCATTGGGAGCTGGGCAAGGGCAGGAAATCATCTCAGATGCTGCTATGTTTGGATATGGAGTGACTGTGTCCCCTGAGGGCCCATGTGTTGGGTCTCTGGTCCTCAGTGTGGTGGCGTTGGGAGGTAGTAGGACCTTTAAGAGGTGGGACCAAATGGGAAGTCATAACTGGCCCCTCTTCTTCCTTTGGTTTCCTGTCTTGCCATGTGATCTCTGCCTCTCACATTGTGAAGTCATCCACTGTGAGGTCCTTACCAGAACTGAGCCAATGCCAGCACCACTGAGTTCTCAGACCTCAAGAAGTGTATCTAAATAAAACTCTTTTCTTTCTCAGTATCTAGTCTCAGATATTTTGTTATAGAAACAGAAAACAGTGTAATATAGTTACTCTGTGATCATCACAGTCCTCTGGGAAACTTTTTGCACCCCACTTTAATTCAATGTAGGCCCTTAGACTGTGGCCTGACAGCTAATAAAGTGACATCATTTCTTCCTGGTATGACTCTGGACTAAACAGGCATCTCTGCTGTGTCAAGGGAAGATCCTCTGCAGAGGTTCCAGAACCCTGCAGGGCCCTATTCACAGGGCTTGGGGATCCAGGCTGGTTCCACACTCAGAAGCATAGCTTTAGCCTGGGAGGGGATTTTGAGGTCATCCAGGCTAAGCCCTGCCTGTGATGGTCAGGAAGAGCGAGATGAAAAAGGCTGTAGAATTTTGAGTGGGAGGCAGAATCGGAGTCCTTTTGGGTGACAGAGACTTTATAGCAAATGAGAGTCTCCACAGGGTTCCACTTTTCTTGTGACATGGTAGAAAAGTTGCTTACCACACAGTAGGGATTGTCTAGTTTGTGCTCTTGATGAGAACTTGGTCTCATGCTTTGGCCAATCCGGTCCTCCCTTGTCATTTAATTTATCTCTAGAGATATCTGCAGCGCAAGGTGGCAGGTGGATGCACTTGAAGGTGCCATCCCTCTGTGTTTGTTCGGGAGGGGGGTGGTCAGCATCTGTCATTGTCCCTTTCCTGTGTCTCACTTGCTGAATCTTGTCCCCCCCCCATAGCTCTTCCTCCAACACTAGGCTTCCTAATGCCCAAGGAGCCTCTGTGGTGGGAAAGGACCACATCTATTTGTACTGTTTAATGCTCTGTGTGTGTGTGTGTGTGTGTGTGTTTGTGTGGTGCCAGGATTGAGCCAAGAGTTTCATGCATGATAAGCTTGTGCTCCATCACTAAGCTACACCCCAGCCTCATGTCTCATTTATTAAAAGTTAGTTATGGGCTGGGCGTAGCTGAGTGGAAGACTACTTGCCCTGCTGTGTGAGGCCCTGGCTTTAATTCCTAGGACAGCCCCCAAAAGTTGATCATACATTCAGTTGGGATTGATGGAAGCTCTGAAGATGGACGTGGTGATGGCTGCACAGTGATGGATGTTCACAATGCACTGCATTGTACACCTAAAAATGGTCATGATGGGGGCAGTGATGAGGTGGATGATTCCCACCAATACACAGTTCCAAGGGGAGTGGCTCTGGTGTCCTATAGCACAAGAGTGGGACTAGCATCTTCAATAGCTAATTAAACATTTCCGGAGAGCTAAAGAGTTTGAGGGCTCCCAACACATAGAAACAATAATATCTGAGGAGTTGGAAATGATAATTACCCTGACTTGATCATTATAAACTGAATACATGTATTGAATTATAATACTGTACCCCATAAGTAAGTATAAATATTATACATCAATTAAAATTTTTTTAAACACTAAATTTTACATTATGTATGTGTATTCTACCATAAAAAAATAAACAAACAAACACTGAACCACTGGGTGCAGTGGTTCCTACCTGTAGTTCCAGCTACTTGGGAGGTAGAGATAGGAAGGATGGCAGTTCAAGGCCAGCCTGGGTGAAAAGTTAGTGAGATTCTTTCTCAACAAAACAAGCCATGGATGGTACAGTGCACCTGTCATCCCATCTGTGTGCCCCATAAATAGGAGGACCCCTGTCCAAGGCTGGTCCCTGGCAAAAAGCAAGACCCTATCTTAAAACTAACCTACAGCAAAAAGGGCTAGAGGTGTGGCTTCAAGTGGCAGAGCTCCTGCCTAGCAACCGCAAGGCCCTGAGCTCAAATCCCAGTGACATACATAGACACACACACACACACCCCAATGCTGACTTTCCTAAGCAAACTATTTTCACAACTACTGAACTTAGGAATTTTATGCTCAGTCAAGTCTCCCAAGGATATCATTGAGTCACAAGTCTTTACAGGCTTCTAATGCTTTAGAAGCACCCACAATTGTAACAACAGTGGTAAGATGCATTATGCTTATGCTAACCTGTTACACTGCACCCACCAGAGGGTCTGGACCAAGAGGAAACAGAGACCTTATGCAAAGCCAAGAAGATGCATTTCTGACCATTCTCCCTGGGTCTATTTCACTGGACTGTCTCAGGCACAGGATGCCCATGGACCAGGCACAATCCTTCCAGGTGCCTGACAAGCACGTGTGTACATCCATGTGCCCCAATGGCTGCCAGTCACTGACCAACACCCATCTCCCAGGTGGGAAAATGGAACCCATGGGTACAGAGCATCAAGCTCTGGAGGAAGGTTGATTGATCGCCAAAGTATCACAATGTCCCTGCTCAGATGTACTGGCATCTGCACTGGAAAGGCCACCATGCTCTACCTGAGATGTCATCGGCAATCATGTCTGATCTGACCTTCCCCATGATTGTGCCCAGGCCCCTGTGTGGGCAGTGGGCAGCAGTGGTCATCAAATGGGAGCCTGGAGGAGGAGGCCAGGCAGGCCTAGGTCTCCAGGAGGAACGGTGTGGGCAACTGAGAACAGGTGCCTCTAATGAAACCCACAGCCGACACAAAGGAAGAAGCTTCCAAGTGACTCAGAGTATAGAAGAGAAGTCTCTCTCCCCAGTGGCTGCCTGGGGTTGCATGTGCTCCCAGGAGGTTAGAAACGATCTAGGTTGGATCGTTTCTAACGATGGGAAGGCACGGGAGTCCCCTCCCCAAAAGCCTGAGACTTGTACCATATTGAATTAAATGCCTAAAGTGATGGGATTGAGATAAGAAAATCTACAAGTGACTCAAAGCCATTTGCCACTAGGCAGTCCGGGAACTCAGAAAAAGAGAAGTGAATTGAATTACCGAAACCCAAAGAGATATGCAACTGCATGGCCAAACGTTGTGGATTTAAGTGACTCTGATATTTGGGTAAGTTGCCATGCATCCTAAACAACCCTGGCTGAACAGTGAGTCCAGAAACAAAGAACAAAAACCACAGGTGAAAAGGTGTCAGGTCAGCTTGCTAGGAAAAGCTGCAGGGCTGCCCATGGGGGGAACTTTTCCATACACACAGCTGGGCTCTTTCTGGGCTTGTCCCAGGAAGGTATGGCGGACGTCATGTTTCCCACAAGTGACCTAGGGTCAGTCATCACTGCCGATTCTGGCCTGGCTACAATCTTGTGTTCTTTGGCATGTCCACTTCTGCATAGCACAGCTGACAAGGCTCATATGGCCACACTGGGGAGGGCTGTTCCTGTCCTGTGGCACTTCTAGAAAATGGCATGATGGCAACTGTGATTTAGCAGAGAACTGATGCTTTAAATTGTCACTGCAGCAAAAACTCAATCTAATTTTTCTTAGGATGCACCAAAATGCTGGAGGCAGGAAGGAGAATGGAGAAAACTTTGCCTGAACCATATCAGAGCCCACAAACTCACTATGCACTTTGACTAGATCGTGCAGGTAACTGCAAAATGAAAACCAATAAAATGAATGAAATCTCTGCTATATTCTGCATAAAAAAACTGGGCCCGGAGACATCTGTGCTATCATCTTTGTAGGGGAATTATAACACATATAAAATTGTTTATAGCAATCTTTTCCTCTTTTGAATAAAACGTTTGAAATAAGTGAAGATGTACAAAGAACTGAAGTTTTGAAAACATCCTATCCCCCACCCCATCCTCACCTGGATCCATCCCTGCCCCCTCTCAGAGGCCTCTGAATCTTCCTGGTGTGCATTTCAGCATTATTTCTTCAGCAAGACTAGACAGCTCATGAGAGTTAAGCATCCTTTATCTCTTGCTTAAAAGCATTCGCAGCCTGCCTGGGAAATCCAGGCTGCTTGCTCAAAGTGGGCCCTTGCACCTTTTTAGTATTCAATTTAAAAACTGTAGTATAATGCACATAATGTAAGTTTCCTGACATCTTAACCATTTTTTTTTTTTTTTTGGTGGTACTGGGGTTTGAACTCAGGGCTTCAATGCTTGCTAGGCAAATGCTCCACCACTTGAGCCACTCCACCAGCCCTCTTTGGATTTGGTATTTTCAAAATAAGGTCTCACAAGCTAATTGCCCAGGGCTAGTTTTGAACCTCATCCTCCTAATCTCTGCCTCCTGAATAGCTAGGATTAGAGGTGTGAGCCACTGACACTTGGCTGACCTGCACTGATACGTTTACATCATTGTGCAGCCCTCACCACCACCCATTTCTAGAACTTCCTTCCTCTTCCCCAACTGAAACTCTGTACTCATTCAAAAATGATTCCTCCTTCTGTCTTTCCCCAGCCCTGGGAGGGCCTTTGTTGTTTTTATAGTCTGTTTATATATTTTTTTTACTGTGCTGGGGATTGAACCCAGGGTCTTGTGCATGCTAGGCAAACATTCTTTTTTTTTTGTGGTACTGGGGCTTGAACTCAGGGCTTTCACCTTGAGCCACTCCACCAGCCCTATTTTTGTGAAGGGTTTTTCAAGATTGGGTCTTTCAGAACTATTTGCCCGGGCTGGCTTTGAGCCATGATTCTCCTGATCTCTGCCTTCTGAGTAGCTAGGATTATAGGCCTTAGCCACTGGCGCTGGGCTCTAGGCAAACTTTCTGCCACTGAGCTACATCTTTAGCTCCTTGCATTTGTGTTCTAATGCTGGAATAAATACAGAAAGTCATGAAGCTGTAGAGCTTTCTCAGATTCAAGACAGCTGGCCTATCCACCTTGGTAGCCCTGATTGCATCTTGTCCAGTTGAACAGGCCTTGACAGGTGAGCCACTCACCCACACAGGTGCGGCAGGTAGGATGGCATTTTCCACATCTGATCAGCTCAGAATCAAAGTAGGTGCCGGGCTCACAGTCTGGAATGCAGCTGCCCCGTGCAAGGCTATCAAAAAGAAAGAAAGTTCCAATTAAATTATGATTTGCCCCCAAATGCCTTTAAGAGGAAATTAAAATTGTCCAAGCATAGCTTTTTGTGTCACTGAAGGTTCCCAGCTAACGAAAGCTGGCAAAGCTGTCCTGAGCCAACTGGAGGTCCCCAGGCCTTGGTCCTGGCATAGGAGGCCAAGGCCTCAGGCTCTTTCCTGTTCTGTGCAGGAAACACAGAACCTAGATCTCTCAAACCTAGATCTGAACCCCAGAGAACTACAGTTTGCACACTGTTGACACACTGGCTCTGTCTTACTGGTCCAAGTCTCCCCTAAAGTGTCAAGTGTTTGCAGTGTCTAAGGGGAAGGGGGATATGTCTGCTGCAAGGCCTACTGGAAGCCCTGGATCAGCTTCTGTTTCTGCCTTGCTCAAAACCTTTCTGCTTGACAATGAACTTGAAATTCAAGATTTCCTCCTAGGACCTGGCAGCTGCTTCATGTGGCTTCTGCCTTCCTCCTTTACCCCATCAGGGACTGCACTCCCCTTGCTCAGCCAGAGCCAGGCATCCCAGGGACATGAAAAGCTAGATCTCCCAGACCTCAGAGCCCTCTGCACCCCGTTTCCTCCTGATAATTGGTTCTTCCAGCACACTACTACTTGGTGGACTCACTGAATGTTCGCTGTCTGGCTCATGGTTGTGTAAATAAATGTGACCTGCTATGATTTCTTTAGATCCTGCGATTATACTGTGTCTGGTGTACACATTTTAAGTGGGTTTGCCACTAAACATATTGAGCAAGTGCTCTAGGGTGCACTTGTCAAACTCAGAAAATCCTGCTGTGATATTGTGATATGTAATTAGAAGTACCTATTTGGTCTTCCTCTTGGCCTCACCATTCCCCAAACCCTTGGAATCAATGAAGTGTGAAGTGTCATTTTGCATGCTAACAAGATGACTGACTGGTGGCTGGGGGCTCATCTGTAGCCTCAGTATGGAGGCTGGTTGCCAGGTGAACTGACCATTTGATCAGGAATCTTGAGTCCCACCACCCCAATCTGAGAGAAAAGGAGAGGGCTGAGTAGAATTGGTCACCAATGATTACTGATATAAAAACTCAGGTCTCCATAATGGAGCCTCCACCCAGAATTTTGAGGGCTTCCAGATTGGTGAACCAAAAACATGTCCACCTACTGGAAGGGCAGTGCATCCCAAGTCTACAGGGTGTTTGACCTTTCCAAACCTTGTCCTATGTCCTTCATCTGCCCATTTGACTGTTTCCTGTAATATTCTTTATACAAAATGGGTAAGTGGAAGGAATGGGTTTCCCTGAGTTCTGTTGGCAAGTCTAGAAAATTAACCAAAACCAAGAAGGGCGGGGTGGGGGTGGGATGGGAACACTAATTGGTAGCAGGTTGGTCAGAAGGATGGCTCACCACCTGGGACCTGGGACTGGCATGTGAAGTGGGGGGGCAGTCATGGGGACTGGGCCCTTAACCTAAGGTCCAGACTGTTGAGTGAGTTAGGTCAAAGGACGCTCGGTGTCCACTCAAGAACTGCTGTGTGTAGGGGGATAACACACGTGTTTTGGTGACTCTGGGGAAGTGTATGTGAGAGCAGGAAGAATACTTTGTTTTGTCCTTTCTCTCACACCTGCATTTTGGGAGGAGACACCTGTACATTTATGAGCCCTCTGCATTGATGTCAGATGCTCACCCAGGACTCTCCCTCATCATGGTGCCAGGGTAGTTAAACCAGATCTTTACTAACTGATGTTCCCCTGCGAACCGCTCCTGCATTTATCCCTCCTAAAGAGATGGATGGCCAGGAGGCAGCGGCTCTGCTGCTCTCTTACTGCTTGAATGTGACAGCGATGATTTGAAGTCACAGCTTAACAGACGATTGGGCAATAAAAGGAAGCTTTCAGTGGATTATGGCTGGCTGTTTTCTGAGACTGCTCAGCTTCTCACTGCTGCAACCACTGTGGGAAGACTGCCTGGGAGGTGCTTTCTTTCAGATTTTCCCTCCCCTCATAGGATGCAGAAACTGCTACCCTGGAACTTTCCAGCTCCTCTCTCCTGGGAAATTGATTCCAGGGAGTTGGAACCACAAGGCCCTTTGATCTTTGACATTAAGTCAGTAAGTAATCTGGGGTTGAGGATTCATGGTAGGAGGCACCCAACCCAGCCTGTGGGGCGTATGGTATATCAAAAGTGCCTCTCCCAGGCTCCAGACTCCAGCTGCCTGGGGAATGTCTCCTTTTTCTTCCAGCTTTTATTTTTCCCCTTTGGGGGAATCTCCTTCCTGGACCAGTTCACCCTTTTAACTCTAATGCTGTCTTGTTCAGCCAACAGTTTAAATGACAACAGGTGTGACGTGTCCCTTTGAGGTCTTGCTTCTTTTCTCCCCCAGGACTCTGATTGGGAAGAATGGGGCAGGCGGAAGTCAGCCACATAGGATCAATTTCTGGGGAAAGCATTACTCTCCTCTGCATATAAAACATGAGTAATAATAATGACCTTGACCCATAAGTTGCTGCTGACCTTGACCTTGGTGAGAACATATGGAATAAGAGTAGATGCTCAGTAAGTTTTCTTCCTTCATTCCTTACTCTAAAAAACAATTCACATCCATGGTGAATTCCAGTCCAGCAGCATTTGGGAGGGACACGGGGCTGGGAAGTGGACTGCAGCCTCTTTAGTGCCTCAGTATGCAAATCACTATGCAAATGTTCCTTACTGCACCCCCTCCCCTAGAAGCCTGCTGGAGATGCAGGGTCTCAGACTTCACCCAGCCTCCCTTATCATTTGGACACAGACCTTGGCAATTCCTGTGTGCATCACAGGCGGGAGGTGTTGCTCTCGCTCACCCCTTCCCTTCCTCTTTCCCATATGGACCATGGTGTTAATCCCTCTACAATGGGAGTATCCACAATGTAATTTTAATAGCATGCTTCCTAAGCTTCTAGATAGTAACTGGTAATATATATTTGATTGCATTAAATGTAATTTAGTTGCATGAGATAGTATAAACAATTCAAAATCTTCTGAGAAAAATCCTTAATCTAGCAAAGTGTTTTTAAAGAAATGCATGTTGAGCTTTGCAGGGCTGAGCTTGGTGGGCAGGGAGGAACAGGAACCCACAGAGAATCCTCAGGAAACGACATTCTCTTGCTGCCGTGAAGATGCTGGAAATGGGCGAAGGGTGATTGTGGGAGAAGACAGAATGATGGGGATGAGGGCAGGTGGGCGAGCTGTGGCCCACCCTGGTCTGGTTCAGGAGGGGAACTGGAGCAGGCAGAGTTCCTCTGGCCAAGGAAGGAGATCGGAGTGTCCTGAGAAGCCTCAAGCCTGACTTCAGGTGTGATACTGATCAACTGTTTCTTTACCAATCAGTTCTCCAAACCCTGTGTACAATCTCTATCCATCCTCCAACTCTCCCTTTTCACAACTGTTCCTAAGTGGACACATGCTTTTGACAAACCAGGAATCTTTGGGCTTCGGGCCTCTGACATTTTAGCTTTCAGGTAAAGATGACAAATCTTGGTGAATCATGACAGAGATTAAACCTAGTGCCAACACTTTGACACTCTTCAGGTTTCAGGCTGGGGGGTTTACCTGAATCCTTCCTTACACACAGTACACATCTCAGGGTCATCCACACACTTCTTACAGCTGGGGTGGCACGTAAGGCAGTTTTTCTGACCTGGAGAAAAATAGGAAGATGAGGAGAAAGAAGAGGGACAGTGTGAAGACACTCAAAGCTGGAATGTCAAAGCTCTTCCCAGTGCTGTCTCCAGAAAGGATCAGCTGATGGAACCAACAAGGGCCACATTGCTAGATACTGGCTCACAGACCTCTCACCTCCCTTTTCTGGAGCAAAAAAAAAAAGTCCTTAAATGACCTGAGGCTTCACAGGTGGTCCCTTTTCAGAGGAGACATGTTCTGGTCCTGCTTACTGTGACAGGGTTGGAAGCCAATTCCTGGCTGGCCAAGTGGAGCTGGATCAGGTGCAAACATCTATAAACCTGATGGAGCCTGGATACTGCTGGCCCCTCCCCCTGGTGCTATCCCAGGGGTCTTCATGGAAGACTTGGCACCTGTGTATGGTGAGGCAAAAACCTTCGAGCAATCATCATACTCCTCTGGGGAATTCTGGGTTGGTCCAAGTCCCACCTGCATTTACATAAGTTATTATCTATGTCACTTATATTGGCATGTCACCAAACACCACACCACCTTGTGCTACTACTAAGTGTTGGGCCTGGAAGCTGAGGGTGGTAGTTGTTTCTACCCCTCTGTGCAGCCTCCTCAGGCTCACAGGCAGCTTCACGTGCACACAGCAGGTGCTCAGCAAGGGTGGTAGTGAGGGAGGATGGCTGACGCTGGCTGTGGAAGGAAGTGGGGGGGAGGAGGAGCCTCTGTTCTGAAACATGTCCGGCTGGCAGCCACAGCAGGTGTTGCGAAGGCTGTGAAATGTGTCTTGGATGATTGTCTGTTTCCTCTCTAAGAGAATCTGGTTACTTTGACAGCTTTAGATATTGTTAAAGATTTCTGGGCTCTCCCCCCAAGAGTAACAGCAATGGCCTGACCTGCTGGATCAATACCCTCTGTGCAGAAGAAGCCCAGAAAGGAGTGCAGTGGGAAGGCCGGAGACCTGAAAAGCCTAAATGTCAAAACAGTGGTTTCTTTAACCCATTCGGAAACTCGCCCCTGCCAAACCTTCTCTTTTGTCTCCTGTAGGGTGAGGTGAATAGCCCTTCTCATCCCATCTACCTTCCTAAGACAGATGGGCTGCAGGACATCTGTCTTCGCTGCTCTGAGTCCGAGTCCCACCTTTGTCATTACTAGTTGTGGACCTTTTATCCTCTCAGCCTTAGGATGAGGGACTTAACTGCCCACCTGTTACAGGTGTGGTCATGACCATAAAGTGCCCACGAAGCCAAATCCAGCCCTCTGGGGCCAGAAACCCACCAGTCCATAGGGCCTTCTTCATTTTTCAGAGGGCTGCATGCAACCTTCTGCCCACACCTAAGCCTGAAGTTCAGCTCAGGAGCTCTTCCTAGGAGGGCTTTTCCCTAGTTTTGACCCTCAATTCCTTAAACTCACACTAAGACCCCAGTCTCCACCCAGGGAACCTGTGCTGTTACAGAGAAGAGGAGGAGAACAAATAGCATCTTCTTCTAGTGTCTGAAATCAGGTTGAGCTGAGAGCTGTGGCTCTCTACATGTTTTCTTGCTGACTTTTGTGTGTGTGTGTGTGTGTGTGTGTGTGGTAGGACTGGGGTTTGAACTTGGGGTTTTGTGCTTACAAAGCAGGTGCTCTACCTCTTAAGCCGCACCTCCAGTCCTCTACCCGTTTTCAATAGTGGACACTGATTTTCAGAGCAGGAGTTTTGCAGAGTTCAGGGTTCATTTTGGTACCTAACTAACTTCTGCTAACTGGTCTGAGTGCTCCCTCTGTCCCCTCCCTCTGTCCCCTGAGACTGGTCCTGGCTCAGAACAATGCACTATACAGGAAGCAGAGAGTCAGAAAAATTCTCCCAGACAGAGAGGGCGAGCGGACTCACCCATTCTTGTGTCCACGCACAGGCCACTTACTGTCATCAGCGTAAAATCCGGCAGGACATTGGGTCACACAGGTGTTCGTCTCCTGGTGGTGATAGAACCCACGACGGCAAGACAGACACTGTGTGGGGCTCCTGCCTGAGCAGGTCTCACACCCCTTGTGGCACCGGCGACAGCGTCTTGCAGTTGTGTCCCCAAAGTAGCCTAAGGGGCACACGCTCACACACTTCCTGTGGGAGGGAGCAGGTATAGGTGAAGATTCGGGGTCTCAGCCCAACCCTATACCCTTCCTGTATGGTCCCTGAATAGGCTGAGCCAGGTGAGAATGGTTTCCCCAGAGCCTGGCAGTCTCTTGTGACTCAGTGACACCAGAGCTCCAGGGGGACGTGAAACCAGATGGCAGTGACCTATGTCTTATTGAGTGCAGTTGAGACACTCCCAAGTGTACAAGTGGAGGTTTGATCCAAAGCCCTAATATCAGGCATGGCGGTTTGTAACTATATTCCCAGCACTTGAGGGGGCCAAAGCAGGAGGATCTTGAGTTCAAGGCCAACCTGGGCTACATGGTGAGACTTTGTCTCAAAAACCAAAAAAAGTGGCTGGTGTTGTGGCTCAAGTGGTAGAGCACCTGCCTAGCAAGTGTGAAGCCCTGAGTTCAAACCCCAGTACCACAATAAATAAATAAACAAACAAACAGCAACAAAAAAAGGGAGTCCTTTCCTTTCAAAGTGCAAAGTGGCTCCAGTGGGAAGCCCTGAGGCAGCTGTGTTTTGCTTCCTGCAGGCACAATGACATAGGTGTTGGACCCCTGGAACTCTTATGTGGGTCCCTATGGGGAGTAAGTCTCCCAGGCAGAGAAAAGTGCCTGTGTACAGCAGCAGGTGACACATTGTGCCCCAAAACTCTAGGAACCCCAATGGCCACATCTGTGCTTCCACTGTGCACACTGCAGTCTGTCTGGCCTTCATGGAGACAAGCCAGCAGCTTTTGGAAACAGCTGTCACAAAGGCCTTCAGGAAGGCCAGCAGTGTCCTGCCCTGTCATCATGGCCTCCCAGGCCAGCCATGTGTAGAAGGCAGGTTTGTGGGATGAAGAAATGAACAGCAGAGTAACTCTGAGACTTCTGGGGAGATGTGAGAGTTGAGGACACCCAAAACTGAAGGAACCAGGACTCAAGTGCAAGGACATTTGAGCAGGCACACTCCTGCAGAAAGGCCAGCCTGGGCTGGGGCAACTGGCCACAGGCTTGGGGTCCAAGGTCCACTCTGCCAGAGCCTTCCCTTGGGGTGCACTCAGCCCTACAGGCTTTCTAGGGAGCTGCCAGGAGAACCCCACACCCAGCCAGAGGCTGCAGCCTGTCCCAGAGCCATGTCACCCTGCTGGCCGGTTGAGGATGTCAGTGTGGGGCCCTTGAATCACATGTATGCACAGAACTCCCGTGGGCAGCCTTGCATATATGATAGCACCCAGTTTTCAAATGGGTGAATATGTTTTAAAAGCATGGCCACCAAAGTGCACAGCTTCTCGTTTCCCCATAATGGACACATATTTGTGTTATTAGAGCAAGGAGTCACTAACAATTTTAAAACTTCAAAGCATCTATCTTTGTTGGGGTGTTATACAGCTCGAAACGGGCTACCTAAGCGGCACCTTGCGGGGCTTCAGGACGTGCTGACAGCAGCCCCAGTCCATTACCTGCTGGTTTTGATGTTCCCCAGGCTGAAGTGGACACAGTTCAAGCATTGATCTGCATTGGGCCCATCACAGCCTTTGTCACCACACTCCGGATGGCACACACCTTAAAGACACAAGCATTTTCTTTCATCCAGAGAGACTTCTAGTCCCCAGTGGGTCCCTGTGTCAGAATATCACAGCCTGGTGGGGTCAGAAAGAGCTTCCCTCAGGTGTGGTGGTCCTATGGGGGCTGGGAGGCCAGAGCAGCAGGCCCAAGTACCATCTCATGGGATGTGGTCACAGCTGGGAGTTGGGTCTTGTCAGGCACAGCATGGGAACAGCAGTGGGTGGGGGACCAGGGTCCTACAGTAAAGCTGTACTGGCTTGGTCTGCAGCCATTATGCTGGGGCCAACTTACTCATTGAAGTCCACTATGAAGTGCAAGCAATGTAATTTGGGGTATTTTAGGTACTGGGGAAGCTGCCACCATATTGGTGAGACAACATGAATTGGAGATGAGACAGAGAGAATACCCCCCCCCGTGTTCTGCTGGGAATAAGGATCGATTTCCATGTGTTTAGGACCACCAGGTACAGCCATGCATAAGCAGGTCTGGGGTGGGACAGTCTGAGAGCACCACACCAGGGCTGGTGGGGGCCTGGGCTGGGCTCCCTCCCCCAGACTTCTTTTGGTTTCTCTCTCTCTAGCCTTCTTGTAGTGGGCCACCAATGTCTTCCCTCAAGTCACCTCAGGTCCCTAAATTCTAACTATGGCCTGTGTGTTGTTGGAAAAGCCCTAGAGAGAACTGGAGAGAGCTCAGTGGATTGTAGCTATCCTCCTCCTTCTTGAGTCTCCCTAGGAATCCACAGGAATGAACCTGGTTTCAATGGCCACTCCCAAGCTGGGGTAGTGCGTGTCTGCATGTGTCCCCTCTTCCAAGTCTGTAGAAGTGACAGCTTCCTCAACAGCCTGTCCACCCCAGCCCTCCAATGGGGAAATGTCCCAGGGAACCTCTGGCCAGTTGTGAGGTGACAAGGAGCAGCTGAGTGGGACATTAGGAAGGCTTTAGAGTCTCAGGAAGGAAAAAGCCTCCTGTGAGGGTTGAGTTGTTGGATGGGGTGGGCAGTGATTTCAGAAGTAGAGAGGGTTAACTTGCTGGCCACCCGCACTTCATGGGGAACACAGGGCGAGACAAAAGTCCTCATTCTGTGCAACCCACAATGGGGCTTTGCTGAGGCACACAAAGCCCTCTTCATTTGTCTCTGGAGTCTCCAGGCCTCCCTGGTGTGAGGCTCGGGTTATTTTGCTTCCTTCCCGAGGGCTCACCACTGTTGACATTGCCCAGACTCCATTGTGGGTCCCCTCCTGCCTCTGTTCCCACTGTGAGCCCCTTTCAGAACTGCGGTCTTCCCTGAGACACTCTGGATGGCCTCTCCCAGTCACTGCGGGCCCTGTCTGTGTTCTAGACACACTCACCATTTCTAAAGAGCATCACTGAGCCCCTCCTCTGCCCCTCCAGACTGCTGTACTCTTTAGACCTAATCATCATCTGAACAGACTCTCACCTCCTCCCTCATCCTGGCCAGGAATGGGGGAACCTCAGAACTCCTTACTCCATTACACTTTTTTTTTTTTTTTGGCAGTACCTGGGTTTGAACTCAGGGCCTTGCACTTGCCAGACAGGTGCTCTACCACTGAAGCTACATTCTCAGCCACACCATTATTTTTAATTCCCACAAAGCCAAAAACACTTTAACTTGACCATGGAGCTCCCGTCTCCCCACCACCAGGTGGCTCGGTCCTTGGTGGCCTTGCTGACACAGAGTCAAGCAAGTGGGCAAGGACTGCCCTCTTGCCTTCTGCAGCTGTTCCTCCCTAAGGCCCAGAGACAGCAGGTCTGTCTTGTTGGAAACCCAACTTCCTCCATCTTAAGGAGACTGGGGGCATGTATGAGTCGGGGGAGGGACAGGGAGATGACACACTAATATCTTCACTCTTTGTAGGCACAGTAGATGACAAGTCCACACAGGCAGGGTGGGGGTCTAGCCTGGTCACTGTACACTCCTAGCACTTAGAGTGGCAGCTGCCACAGAACAGATGCTCAGTAAATATTTGGTGAGTGGCTGACATGTGACAATTACAGAATGTAAGACATACAAAAAGAATATTCTTGAAGTCCCAAAATATGGGCAGCCTTGGGGAGCCTGTCATTACTCCATAGGATTGAATGTCACTCCCAGCCACTCCCTCCCTCTTGAGGCCTCTCCACTGGAAAGTTTCATCAGTAATCTTGAGGGGAGCCCCTTACAAGCTGGGGTCTACCCAGCAGCAAAGGCAACAGAACTGTGACACCACATCAAGGTCATAGGCAACATGCAGCACCCAGCTGAAGAAGTCAGGATGAGACATGGCCCACCCAAGAGGCGAAGACAATTATGTGCGAACAAACTCACCAGCATGGAACGCTCTGAACTGTTTTAAAAGCCAAATATCCAGACTCATCTCTTCCATGAAATGCTCTGATAAAATCCAGCTAGCTGGTGTCTTGTCCCAGTCCCTTCACTCCCAGGAAATGTTCTGGCATGGCTGGGCTGTAACTTACTCTGGGTGAGCATCTGGTGTCTGTGTTGCAATTTGTAGTTACGTCTGCTTTTTCTCTGATAGCATGACAGTTCATCTAAGACTCATGACTTCCCTGGGTCACTTCCCAGCACACCAACCCTTCCCATAAAACGGGCGCTCCGTTAAGGAGCAGGATGGGCTGGCTAACAGCTGGTGACATTTCCAGGGCTTGACTGACACAGGTTAACTTGGAAACCCCACCTTAAACCATTCGTGGAGCAAATCCACATTTAATAAAATACACCAACAAAAAATTAGGGAAGCAACTTGGAAGGTTTTTTTTTTTTTTTGGTGGTACTGGGGTTTGAACTCAGGGTCTCATGCTTGCTAGGCAGGCATTCTACCCCTTGAGGCACTCTACAGGCAAGGGCAGTCCTTTTTGCTTTACTTATTTTTTAGGTAGGGTCTTGCTTTTTTGCCCAGGGCTGGCCTGGACCACAATCTTCCTACTTTTGCCTCCCACTGTAGATGGAATTAGAGCTGTGCCCCACCATGTCCGGCTTCTTTGTTGAGATGGGGACTAGCCAACTTTTTGTCCCAGGCTAGCCTTGAACCTTGATCCATCTTTCTTTGTCTCCCAAGAAGCTGGGATTATAGGCATGAGCCACCTCGCCCAGCTCTTGGGAGTTCTTGATGAGCATAGATCAACTGCTGAAGAAGAAGGCTGATTTTGTAGGTATTACCATCCTTTTGGCCATTCACCCCATTCAAGGCAAGGGCACTGGAACCTCCTCGGACATTCAGACTCAGAGTGGGATGCAAGAGTCGAGTGGGTGGCTGCAGACAAGAAGAGCCGATGAAAATACCAGGCTGCTCTCCTTCCAAGTCGAGCCTCTTTCTTGACTGTTGTGTGACCTAGTCAAGTTACTTAACACCTCTGGACTCCTGCCCTTGCCTGTAGAGTCAGTCTATGACTCCATACAGCCCTAACCTGGACACTTCAAGCACAGTGTGAATCAACTCCTGTGTACCTGTCAAGCTGTCCTAGAACCCTGTCTTCCAGACAACTACAGGGGTTCTCAACTCCCCTCACAGCCCCATGTGAATGGACACACTGTCACCACCTTGCTCAACGACTGCTTCTTTCCTGAAGCTCAACGTCCTTCTGTGCCCAGGACACTTCAGTGATGACCTCTCAGCCACTGTCTTGTAGAAATCGTCCGTGTCCTGCCCACATGCAGCCAAGTCCAGCATCTGCCAGCTCCCTAGGTACAGGTGCTTTGACTTTCCTGGTACAGGCACACCACAGACTCTGGGTGGAGCCAGGCCTGGCCTGCTCTTCAGTCAAGCATCCTAGAGAGTCCCTAGGGTGGCCTCCACCTGCACTACCACTACCAGAGGGCTCCATCCCAGCAGGCCTGGCACCAAAAAGCTGTCCACCCTCAGTACTGAGGTTGTGGTTGTCCTCCTTGTGCCTCACCCTGCCACTGTGGCTGCCACCCAATCCTGCCAGGCCCTCTGGCCCCCACCCTTGTGCTGACATTGCTGTCCATCCCACCAGCTGGACTTCCATAGCTTCCTTTACCTTAAGAACTCCAGCATCCACTCTTGCCTTAGCCCTCTCTGGCCAACTTCTCCCCTTTCTTCCCAGGAAGCCATGCTGGCTAACTGGTCTACCTCACAGTGGCTCCCTTTATAGGGCAGCTCTTCTGCTTAGCTCCAGGCAGGTGTCTGGTCCAATTTGGATGTGGCTTGAGGGTGTCCAGCAATGGTTCAGGCTGGGAGCTTGGTCCCCAGCAGGGCAGTGCTAGAGCGGGATCTCGATGAGGTGGGTGCTAGTGTGTGATGGTTAATCTTGACTGTCAACTTGATTGGGTTGAGAGACACCTAGATTAGTAAGGTGCACATCTGGGCATATCTGGGAGGACTTTCCAGAGGTGACTGGATTATGAGGGCTCTGACCTAATTGATGGTTTAATCCATTAATTGGCTTAAAAGCAGAATGATTGGGAGGTGGCAGAGCTGTGGAAAGCAGGGCTTGTTGGAAGGAGTGTGTCACTGGGCTGTGCCCCAGAAAAATGTAACTTGCCTCTGGCCCCTTCCTGTCTCCTCTCTGCTTTCTGGCTATCATGAGGTGAGCAGCTCTGATCCACACACCCTCTCCCCCTCCACCATGATGCTCTGTCTCACCACAGCCCCAGAGCAATGGAGCCAAGTGACCAGGGACTGAAACCTGAGTCCAGGAGCCAAAATAAATATTCTTCCTTTCAACCGTTTCTCTCAGGTATTCATCACAGCAAAAAAAAATCTAACTTCCGCTGTGTGTAAGTTATCAGGTCTTATAAGCATTGCCCTTGGAAAAGATTAATGCCAGCTCATGGGACTGAGTCATTTCTAGCAAGAGCAGGTTATTAGAGAGCGAGTCCACCCCACCTGCTTGGCCCTCAGGCATGCCGTGGGTTTCTTTTCTATTTATTCACCTGCAGCCAAGGGGACCTTCCCCAGACACTGGACAGATGGGCTCTCCTGATGTAGCTTCACTGTGAATTAAATGACTTTTTTTTTCTTTATAAGGACTTATCTTCAGGCATTTTGTTATAGCAACAGAAAATATACTATTGCAGTGTGTGGTGCCCGCTTCAGGAGTCCTGTTTTTCTGCAGTGGACAATCTTGCTTGGTGCTGTTTAGGGACCCTTGCTGCCCACGAGTGTTTCCTTCTCCACTGCTCACTTGCCTCTATTTCTCATCTCAGTGAGAGCTTGTCCTCTACCTCTCCTGTTAGTCCCCTGCTTCTGGCTCCTGTGACTACTGCTTCATCATGCTCCCTCTGCCCCTCCCGACATGGCAACTGCTGTCTTTCCATGGGGTCCAGATGGCGCTTACACTGGCCTGCACCCATCACTATATACTGCCTGTGGCCACCTCCCAACTTTCTACAAGTCACCACTCACATTTCCCTTGACCTTGTTCCTCCTCCTTAGTCTCTTACACCTTGGCACCCTCTGGTTTTTGTTCCTTTTGTCATTCTGTCCTGGCCTCTGGGTGGCATTTTCTGCTGTTACTGGACCTCCCTCCATTTGCCCTCGAGACAGTCGGGAGCTTCCTTGAGAGCCAGGATCACAGCTCATTCCAAGGGAGACCCCTCTATCCATCCAGGCCGTGCTGGGGTGGGACCAAATGATTGAGAGAACAGAACAGCATGACAGCAAGGTGTCAGTGTGCAAGGCTGGAGTCAGCAGCAGATTTTAAAGGGGAAAAATCAGTTCCTTATTAATAATTACTGAATCTTGCCACAGTTTATAAATCACAGGGGAAACAGATCAGATTAGTCTATACATAATTCAGTGCTCTGTTTTAAAGGAATGGTAAAAGAAATTTAAAATGGAATTGACCCATAATTTATGCTTGATTTGTATTGGTGGAATTCTTCATTTTGTTACTTTTTTTCTCAGAAGGCTGTTGGGCAACTCAAAGCAACCATATTCTTAGATATCACCCATCATTTTTTAAGTAGCCAGAACATTTAGCTAAGAAACATATGCCCAACCAGAAACACGGAGTGCCACAAAAATCACTGTAGGATGGCTCAGGGGAAAAGGGACAGCTTTTTCTCCCCAGTATTGGGACTTGAACTCAGGGCCTTGTGGTTGCTAAGCAGGAGCTCTACCCACATCCCTAGCCCTCTTTGCTTTTAGTGATTTTTTAAATAAGGTCTTGAGTTTACACCCAGGGACTTCTGTTTGTACTTCCTTCATAGCTGGGATTACAGGTGCTCACCACCATGCCCAGCTTCTATCAGTTGAGATCTCTTGAACTTTTCACCTAGGCTGCCCCTGAACCTGGATCCTCCCAATCTCTGTCTCCCGAGTAGCTCGGATTACAGGCTTGAATTACTACACCCAGCTGAGAACAAATCACTTTCGACCTAACGTGCTACTAAAGTATCTGCACCCAGCTGAGAGGCTATAGGTGTCTAAAGCCTGCTTTGGGCTGATGTGGCTCTCAGCTGCTTTGCACATGAATTGACGGTCCAGCGCCGAGGCCACTGTGGCAGTGGGATGGCAGGAGAAAAAGGATTTGCATGAGGTCTTTACATGCTAAGATTTCTTTTCTTTCTTTTGTTGTTTTTTTTGCCTGAACTTGGGTTTGAACTGAGGACCTCACACTTGGTAGGCAGCGACTGCCACTTGAGTCATGGTTCAAGCCCTTTCAACTTCAGTTATTTTTCAGATAGGGTCTCCAGTTTTGGAGCAGGCTGGCCTCAGATCATAATCCTGTGTATGCCTCTGCATAGCTTGGATTATAGGCTCAGGCCACCACACCTGGCAGATTTGTTGAGATGGGGTCTTGCTAACATTTTGTCCTGGCTAGCTTTGAACTGCAGTCCTCCTAGCTGCTGTCTCTTGAGTAGCTGGGATTACATTCACGAGCTACCACGCCCAGCTATAGAGATTTTTGACATGTTTTTGTGCACCATCAATTTTTACTGTTGCCTTTTGACACTGTCCCCTGAGTATTTAATCCCAGCCCTCAAGGCTGGTCACCTCTCTACCACTAGCTACTTTCCTGGCTGTGCTTAGGAAACCCCACCTTCTGGGCCATGGGCAGCAAATGCAGGACACTGAAGATGATGGCCTTGAGTGAGTCAGGAGCAAGATGATGGGAGCCTTTAACCTGGAGGTAGCTGATTAACCAGGGGCAAGTCCAAGTTCTGGTTGGGCATACAGGAAGGAGCTCAGGGCCCGGCCTGGGAAGGTTGGAGAGTACTTATGGATTTGAAGTATACTTACTGGTCTGTAATATATTAGGAGAGCCATGGCTGGGAGGAGCTGTGTGAGTGCAAATTATCATGATTATTAAGACTTTCCAGCAAAGGAAGATGTACAACCACACCCCCACCAGGAACAGCCCCACTGGTGAACGTGACACTGATGGGAGTTACCAAGGAAGAGCAAACTCAGGAGACCAGCCTTCTCCTCCTGATCGTTACCTGTGTAATCTTCTTCGTCTTCCAGCAACTCGGGCTTCAGGAAGGTGTGATGTGGGTGCTCGGCTGTACCGTATAAGATGAGGCCCCACTCTTTCAGCTTCCCTGCAAGACACCAAATCAATCCGGTCACCTTGGGCAGCTCTGGTACACCTGCAGGCCCCTGGGCCTGTGCAAAGCCCTCCATTTGTCAGTTAAACAAGGGTCAGATGCGACCAGGCCTTGCCTCCCTCAGCAGGGCTCTGGCTTATGAACTTTGCTTCCTGCTCACCTGCTGACAAGGTGCACCATGTCCCTCCCAGGGTACCAGTTGCTCTTCTGGACATCTCCTTCCTGCAAGCCAGACCTCTTCCCTATGCTATTGAGCTGCCCCATCCCACCCTCCCCACCTCACTTCTGTCCCTGCTGGGAGGGTTCAGCTGAGTGGGGCACATTGCTATCCTAGAGGGGTCCTTGGCCCCTACTCTCCCTGTAGCCTCCTGCACAATTGGCAATGGCTACCTGCCCCTCTTGGGATGTCCACTGGGTAGACTGGGTGCCAGGCCTGGCTGGAGCCATGGGACACATAGCACTGAGGAGCTCTGCTGCTTAGATCCTCAACCGTAGAGGGCAGGAGGACTTGGCTGTGAACACTTTCCTCTCTAGTCAGCCAGGGCAGTTGTGGTAGGGGGAGTCCTGGAAGTAACAGTAGGTTTAACCCCAAGTGTCAGCAGAGGCCCAGGGGGCAGGGAGAACACCCTCACCAGCAGGAGGATGAATGACACAGATGGGGCTCTGTGGGGGGAAATAAGAGACGGACAGGCATGGAGGGAGCTGGTAGCTGATGGGAGTCACCCAAGCTGTGGTGGAGGATGACGGGGACCCTGCTCCACCCTCTGCGTCCATGTGGAAACAGCCTGTGTAGCTGTGTCTGTTCAGGGGAAGAGAGGTGGGAAACCTGGCTTGTGATTTTCAGGTGAATTCTTTTTATGTCTTTGTTTCTTTGCGGTGCTGGGGATGGAACCCAGGGCTTTGTGCATGCTGGGAAGGGCTCCACCACTGAGCCACACTTCCAGCCCTCCAGGGATGTCATCCAACACATCAAAAGCCAAGGAACACACATCTGCAGACCTGCTCAGTCACTGACCATGGGTGAGGCCTCTTTTCCTTACAGCAGCATCCCAGCATTCAGAGCCACTGTGTCGAGATCATCAGTGTCAGGCACACACAGGTGAGGGAGGGGTCACGTCCAATGTGGCCAGCCAAAAGACACACTGGTCATTCTAGCAGGGGCTCTCTGCTGCTTGGCCTTTCTGGCTTTATTTATAACTGGACAGCTCAACATGAAACTCACTCAAACCCACCCAGAACCAGCTCAAGGGACCCTCTCTATGACCACAGAGGAACAGTGTCTTTGCCAGCTAATGTCTGTGTTGGTGGGAAAATCCCTAGTTTCCACTTTTCTTTTCTGTCACCGGATTTCCTGGCAGTTGGAACACCCTTGGCAAGGAAAAGCATCACCCTGACTCTCTGGTGTGTGCCACATTTTTGTTGTCACATCCGTCTATCATCCTAATGACTTCCATCTCTCTGCTCCAATGGCAGACCATCTGTCTTTAGAGACCTGTCCACAGACTGTTTTTTCTGTGTCACTACAACTTATCCTTGGCTCCAGTTTTGGGGCTCGTTAAACTCCAGCACAGAACCATACACCTGGGGGCTATGACCCACAGGGTCCTGGGTGGGTGAGAGATGGGCAGGCCTGGCCCTGTAGCACATGTCACCTTCTGGTGCTGTTGCAAATGATGTTGGACTTGAATCTGGTTACAAAATGTGGCATGTCAGCAGCACTGTTTTGTTTTAGCCATCACCCTAGCTGACTCAGGTACCAGGGCCCCAAAGCTTGTAGGCTCCAGATGGGTTGGGAATTTAATCCCCCAATTCACATTAATGGTATTTGGAAGTGGAGCCTTTAGGAGGTAATCAGGATTAGATTATCCCATGAGGATGGGCCGCAGGATGGCATCAGTGACTATACAAAGAAGAAGAAAGGGTGAAGATGGAGGAATATTATGCACTCATGTATGAAAAAGGAAAAATGAGACCTGTTGACACTATTCCAGGAACGGGGGAAAGGTGGCAAAGAAGAATGATGGAGGGTGAATTCAACTGTGACATATTGTAAGAACTTTTGTAAATGTCACAATGTTCCCCCAGTACAACAATAAGATAGTAAAAAAAGAAGAGACCAGAGTCAGCTCACATGCTGTCTTGTCATATGATGCCATCCCCAGTGTCATGGTACAGCAAGGAGGTTCTCACCAGATGCTGGTGTCTTGCTCTTGGATGTCCCAGCTTCAAGAACTGTGAGCCAAGTAAACCCCCATTTCTTGTAAATTACCCAATCTCAGGCATTTTGTTATAGTGACAGAACAGATCAAGGTGCTGCCCCAAGTCAGAGCCTGTACTGCCTGAGCCTCTCGCAGCCTGGCCAGCATTAGAGGACATTTTCCTTCAACTTGAAAGAGCCTTCCTGAGCAGACGGTTTCCTAGTACACAGTCTCCCAAAGGCCTGGCTCCTTTAGACACACGGTGGCTTATCACCCCAGCACTAACGCCGGTGCACACACTTGACCATGGCAGACTACGGAGGGCTCCACACAGTTCCAGGTGCAGAAAAGACAGCGTGACAGCCAGCTGATGAATCATCACCTGTCCTCAGCAACTTAGGATCACATTAAAGCTATATTTCAAAGCCACACAGCATCTGGGCTCTTTACCTACTGGCTGATGAACCGTGATTGAGGTGGCATGGCTGAGGGATGAGGCACAAGACGCTATGATTTGAGTTGAAATTTATTTCAACCCTGTAAGATATCTCCAGAAATGCCCATAAAAGGCCTATATGTTGAAATTAGATTATTATTATTATTTTTATTTTTTTTGCAACACTGGGGTTTAAACTCAAGGCCTACACCTTGAACCACTCCACCAGCCCTTTTGTTTTTGTGAATTTTTTTTTTTTTGAGATAGGGTATCAAGAACTATTTGCCCAAGCTGGCTTCGAATCACGATCCTCTTGATCTCTGCCTCCCGAGTCTCTTGATCTCTGCCTCCCGAGTAGCTAGGATTACAGGCGTGAACCACCAGAGCCAGCCTGAAGTTAGATTCTTATTTTTGGATAGAGCTCTGGTAGGATGAACAGAATGGGCTGCTCAGCTCTCAGGATCAGTGGTGCTCCCTGATCCTGATGTGGAGGGGGAGGGAGAGGAAAAGATTCCCTGGAAACCAGCAGCACGGTCGCCAGGGAGATGTCATTTTTATTATCATCCTCTGGGACTGATTGTTTTTCTTAAAACCTCAAGTATGTACTATATTACCTGTTAATATAGAAAATTTTAAAATTTCAGTGTATTTAAAAAAAAAATCTATGAATAAAGCAGCTGCGTGGCCAAAAAAGAAACGTGAAAAGGCAGTAGCTCATGTGACTTTTGATTAATGTTTCTGGAACCTATTCAGAAACATATTACATGATATACGCAGATGGATCAAAATCTAAAAGTATAAAAGGTAGGACAGCAGAAGTCTCCCTCCCACCGAGTGACTGCAATCCTCATTTTTTTCAGTGTTTTATTCTTCCCACTTTCTTTTTGTTTTGTGGCGACATTAGGGTTTGAACTCAGGGCCTCATGCTTGCTAAACAGGCACTCTACCACCTGAGCCACTTTGCCAGCCCTGTTTTGTGTTAGGTTTTTTTCAGTATAGGGTCTCATGAACTATTTGCCTGGCCTGGCTTTGAACAGTGATTCTCCTTATCTCTGCCTCCTCAGTAGCTAGGATTACAGGCGTAACCACACCACCAATATCTGGTCCCCATTTTTATTAGCACATATAATTATATGAAATAATGGCTTTCATGAGGATATTTATATAATATTTAAAATGTACTTTGATTCTATCCAATGCTTCTGTTACTCTATTCTCTTATCTCTCCCTCGCCTCCTTCCTCTTCCCAAATAATTCCCTTTCTGCTTTCATGTCTTTCTCTTTTTTTAAGTGTAGATTTCAAATTTGAGAGAGACTATGAGATGTTTGTCTTTCTGAGTCTGGCTTAGTTTGCTTAATATGATGATCTCCAGTTCTATTCATTTTCCTGCAAATGACATCATTTAATTCTTCTTTATTGGCCAAATAACACTCTATAGTGTACATACACCCATTTTCTCTACCTATTCACCTGTTGATAGTACCTACGTGGATTTCATAACTTGTATACTGTGCATAATGCTCTACAAGCATGAGCGTGAGGTGTCTCTGCTGTGTGCTGACTTACATTCCTTCAGATATATGCCCAGGGATGGTAGTCCAGGCTGATCTTAAACTTTCAATCCTTCTGCCTCAGTCTTCTGAGTGCTGGGATTACAGGTGTGCACCGCCATGCCTGGCTCATTTTGTATCTTTATAGGTAGACTTGCAGGCCATATTCCAAGAAGTAGGCATCAAAAGGAATGTGCTCCTCACAGCTGGGCAGTACGGCTGGGACTGCAACTTCAGAATCCAGGAGGTCAAGCTTGCATTTCTCTTATGTGAGAACTTGAGTGTCTTTTCAGATCATTAAAAACCACACACCTTTCTGAATTAAGTTAGAAGCAATTTATAAGCTCCAAAATTTACCAGAACTATTTGCTGGGAACACAGGATGAGGCTTCAAAGATGAAAAACAACAAAAAACAAACAAAAAACCCAGTGTAGCAAGCCATATTTGTAACCCAAGTGGAACCAGGTGTTTTGCTCACACCTGTTTATATTTTTTCCTCTTTCTATGTATCTGCAAGATACTTATGAGAGACCCTGAGGGGTCAAGCAGCCTGAAGTCATGGATCTGAGGAACAGGAGCACTAAAAAAGAGCCACCAGGGAACCAGCAGTGGGCCTGGAGCAACCCCTTCTTGCATGCTCCAGGTGAGACCTCATCTTTCCTAGCAGGTGCCATTTGCAAAACCTGCCCTGAGGTTATGGTGTAGACAGTGGCAATTTTGAATATTTTTCTTTTTCTTGTGCTTAAATTTTGTTTGCTCAACAAATGGAGTCATTTTGGTTTTCTTGCCTTCATAAGATATAAAAAAATAATTATTCTACACTTACAGCGTAAAGTGTGTGGCGTAAAATACACATTGTGAATTTGAAGTGTGTCTTGTTATTTTTCTCAACTTCTAGAAAGAGACATTATAAATACTGAAACATATAAAGAGCAAAATAAAATTATCTATTACTCCTTTTGTATATTTTTGGGCTGTTTTCTATGCATGTGCATTTTTATGTATTTTTATGTGGCATACCATTTTCTCGCCACTTAGCATTGTGTTATGTCAATCATACGCAGAAATAGTTTACTGACATGGTCACTGCTTTCAGGAAATGTCTTTCTTACCTAGTGCATTAGCTTCAGTGTGTGGTAAGGTTCTGGCATGTAGTAGGTACTTAATCAATATTTGCTGAATGACAAATTGATACCTTAAAATATCCGGGTTTTTTTTTTTTTGGAAAGAAAATATTTCACCATATGAATGTAACCATTTCTTTAGCCTATCTCTTAGCAAGGACTATAACATTTTTTCCACTTCTCTTCAACTTCTGCTTTTGGAAATAAATACACTTGCCAGAAATATCATTTGCTACAGTCTAGACTACTTTGTCCAGATGGACGTCTCTGAATCCTCACAAATCCAGCACTGGGTCAGGGAATAAGACGTTGTTAAGGCTCTTAACACATGGTACCAAATAACTGAACCACACACTCTTTGTCATTCCAGGAGGCTCATTCCAAAAGAGCCAGGGGACACCCACAGGCCATTGGGAGAGCCCATTCCTGAAAAGGGAGTGATGACAGAGATGACTCTATTTTGGATGAGAGAGGCACTTTAGAAACAGACATGTGAAAGGGATGTGAGAAACAATAGGTTTCTCACAAAAATAACAAGCCTCTAACCAAAATAACAAAATGCAGCTGCAAGATGTGGGCCCCAAGGCCAGGACGAGCTGACCAGATCCTCCTGGAATGTCCAGTTTGATAAGGAGAGAGACAGACAGGTCACCAAGTTCAGCGAGAAGCTGACTCAGTGCCAACCAGTCTACAGTTTCAAGGTAGAATAGTTGGACCTAAGCCAGTTAATGCCCTATATCCTCTCCTAGACTGCAGCCATTGTTTGGCTTAGCTCTTTCACTAAGTCCCACCTGTCAGGGTGTTTTGCTAACCTTTCAATAAACTTTGTGCTTGCTTTACTCTTAACTCCTGGTCTGTGATGTGAACTTGCTTTAGCTCCTAACTGCTCGTCTGGCACCTTCAATCATCGACTGCACCAGGACACAAACCTGGGGATCAACAATTCAGTCTGGTATCATCCCCTTACAGAAAGCAATGCCACATGTGGTCCTTCGCCAGCCCCAGCCTCGGCCAGATAGGATGACTTAGCAGGGACACACAGGAAGTGCTAGCCTCCAGGGCCCTCTGCTAAGCCAAGCCAACATCACCCCTCACCCACTGCATCCCCCCAACACACCAGGATGAGACCCCAGGGGCCAGCTCCCTGCATACTCGGCCACTCCCAGGCCACACTCCGGCTGGGAGGTGAGATATGTGGATGTAGAAGAACCAAGGAAGAGAAGACAGACCCACATCCATGGCTTGTGTGGACAGGACCAGTCCTTACTCAACAGGTGTGCCACCTGCAGGCAGCAGTCTGGAGAATGCTGGCCCTGCTTTGTACAAAGCTTTTAAGGAAAACCAAGATTCCAGACAAGCAGGTTCAAGTTCACTGTGCCAGAAACCCAGCCTGCACCAAGAATTCCTTAGTTTCCAGGAGGGGCTTTTAAAAGATGCCCCAATCCAAATTCTTTGCCTTTTTTCTTTTTTGCCTTCAGATTCCTGAGACTAAGGAAGAAAGAACTGCAAATCCACCTGCTTACATCTCGGGTGGGTGCTGCCATCACACAGCCTCCAGATGACAATAGTGTGGCCTGGGCAATTGCCATTGCGCGAAGCAGAGGATAATCCTTGCTAATGCCACCCGAGGCTGCCAAGAACCAACTTTGTCATCACTCACTAGCTTTGCCACAGCCTTTACCCTCAGTGAATTAATTTCCTCATGAGCAAACAGGATTATTCCTATTATTCAGAGAGAGAGACCCAGCATGAAGGGAAGGCAAAGGCTGAATTTACAACAGGAATGCATCAGCTACAATGAACCCTTCCTCTGCCCAGAATTTTGAATTAGGCATTAAAAATCCTTGAGGGAGGAATTTAAAATTGGAGACAAGGTGGGTGGGGGAGGGGGAAAGCATTCATTGAATTAAGGATTATAAACTAATACTTTGAATTCCAAGGTGTTCTTATCTATGCAAGAAGTTATTAACAATTAAGAATTTATCAATTCTCCCCATACTTAAAACATGAAGGAAGAAACACAGTAAAGAAAGAAAGGCTAGCCAGGTGCCTGTGGCTCATGCCTGTAATCCCAGCTGCTCAGGAGGAAGAGATCAGGTGGATCACAGTTAAAGCCAGCCCAGGCAAATAGTTTGAGACCCTATCTCAAAAAAACCTATCACAAAAAAGGGATGGTGGAGTGGCTCAAGGTGTAGGCCCTGAGTTCAAACAGGAAGAAAAAGAAGAGGAGGAGGAGGAGGAGGAGGAGAAGGAAGAGGAGGAGGAAGAGGAGGAGGAAGAGAAGAAAGGCCAAGAAAAATCAAGTAAAAATGTGCCAGACTTATGTACCAGCAGAAGGTTTTTCTTTGTGGGGTCCAGGGAACAGTCACCTGAGGGCTATATTCAAGTCACACCTTTTTAAAATCAGCACATATTATTGCACAAAGGGGTTTCATTGTGATAGTTGCAAACACACATGTAATGCACCAATCACAACTCTAACTCAGTGGTTTGCGTGGAAAAAATGAAGAAGTCCCTCCCCATCTATTTATAAAAATACACAAGTACATAGGTCAGCTTTATAGTGTGTGAATTATATCTCAATGAAGCTATTGTTAAAAACACTGTATTTTTATATACACAGTAATAGCATCGTTTATTCAATGAATTTTACACACAACTAATAATGTTCTTTAAGTTCTCGTTACAGCAGATAAGAGGAAGAAAAAGGGAAATGTTTGGGAAAGAAGGAAAAGGAAGTGGGTGCATGCATGTGCCTTTCATGCACACACACACATGTACACACACCAAGCTCATATGCGTCCATGCAACACACATGCACCCTCAGAGACACGCCTTGTGTGTCTTCCTCCTGCTTTTCTAGCCACACCTCCCTGAAAGATGCTATTTCAAGTTCCAAGAAGAGCAGCCAAGAAGCCTAAACTAGGATTTTTATTTAGGTGAAGCATAGAAACAAATACAGTGGTCTGTAGGGGACATGTCCCCAGTGTGTGCTTGACATTTCTTTTCTTTTTTCAGTACTAGGGTTTGAACTCAGGGCCTCATGCTTGCTAAGAGAGTGCTGCCCAACTTGAGCCACTTCACCAGCCACCAGTGGGTTCTTGAAGCCACAGACAGTACTGAACCCTACATGCTATGTTCGTAGCACATATTTGATGCCTTTTCCATCTGAACTAAACACTTACCATGCACGGTGGCCGTAACTTCCTGCAGTTTGAAGTGCAACCGCAAAACCTGTATGAACTTGTTTTTCCTTCCTCACAGTTTCTTGGATAGAAAATTCCTTTTCACTATAGATCTTAGCAATTTCACGTTGGGTTTTCTTTCCCTATCAAGTCAACAACTTTCACCTTTACGCTTCGAAGAGGCACTTAATAGCTTCTCTTTGCTGCATCTGAATTGCCAGTGTTGTTACTCCAGTGCTTGGGGCCATTATTAAGTAAAAGAAAAGTCACATGAACACCAGCACTGTAATACCATAGCAGTCAATCTGATAACCCAGACGGCTACTAAGTAACTACAGTGTGGAAACACTGCACAGAGGAATGAGTCACATCCTCTGTAGGACAGCACAAAATTTCATCACCCCACTCAGAACAGTGTATAATTTTTATGGATTATTTCTGGAATTTTTCATTGAATATTTCCAGACCACGGTTGACCATAGGTAACTGAAACCAAGGGAATCAAAACTGTGGATAAGGAGACTACAGCACAAGTGACAGTACAGAGCTGTCACTTGTATGTACTAGGCACAAAATGGCACTCCCTTAGCAGCATTTATCAGGTTAGGCGGGGACCACAGACAGTAGACAGTTCCCTGTCAACAGGGAACACTGCAACACCATACTGAAAGATTTTTCAGTTTTTTTTTCAAATAAATTAATAGTTTAAAAAGTCAAACAATACCCCAAGGTTTATAACACAGAGCAGTCCTTTGCTTCACTCCTTTCTACCTCTTGGCGTCTCCTCGCCCCACGACATACAGCCTGTTTGAATACCCTGAGCTGTTTTCAAAGCATTTACCTCATACCACATTAGAGATGGTCATAAGCTGTGTTCCAGGTCCTTAGACATCACCAATGGCCTCATCTCAGGTGCTAAGATCCAGTTCTCTTACAATCCCCCCCATACCTGAGTCTCTCCCACTGTCCTACCAATATTCGAATGCAATTTCTTATGGGTTCAATATTTAGCTTCTCCTCTCCCACTCCCATTTCATGTTCTGGGAGTATTTTTCAAGATTACTGTTTTTTTTTTTTTCGGCGGGGGGGGGGTGGGGAGGGTGGCAGGGGTCTTGCTATGTTGCTCAGGGTGTTTTTATTTTTATTTTTTTCCTTTTTCTTTTATTATTCATATGTGCATACAAGGCTTGGTTCATTTCTCCCCCCTGCTCCCACCCCCTCCCTTACCACCCACTCCGCCCCCTCCCTCTTCCCCCTCCTCAATACCCAGCTCAGGGTGTTTTTAAATCCATGAGCTCAAGTGATCCTCCCTCCTACCGAGTATCTGGGATTATAGGTGTGTACCTCCATACTTGGCTTAAATTTTTAAACTCTGTCTCATGTTTAACTATTTTAAGACATTGATCTGGTTCTCCTGGTGTTCTTCTTCTTCTTTTTTTAAACGCAGCTGCTTGTCTGTTTCATAAATCAACTATTTTCTCCTTCTGGAGAATACCAGTTATAGTTTTCTTTTGCTGCCTGAATTGCTTCTTCCCTCAGCAAGTTTATTTGCTGTGAGAGTTTGTTTCTGCTTTAACGTGGGATAATTTCCTCAAGTGCCTGAGGTTTCTTGGGCATCCTTTCACATTTAGTATGAGACTCTAAAAAGTGGAGTAGAAGTTCTGTTGTGTTTTTAGAATATGGAAATGTATTTTTGACTTGTTTATTCGTTTTGTATACAGCAAACTTGCTAGCTTATGTATACAGAAAGGAAATGTGACCGCACACCAGTTGGCACAGATGTAAATAACATTTACATGGTAACTGTAAACATTTCTCATCGAAAATAACAGAGGTCAGAAAAAAGCACACTATCTTTAAAGTACTGAAATAAAAAAAAAATTACTGCTAAGCCAGATTGTACATCCAACAAAAACACCACTCAAAAATGGGCTGAAGTAAAGACGTTTTCCGACAAATCAACACTGAGCACATTCACTGCCAGCAAAGCAGCATGACAAGAGATGGAGGAGGAAATCCTTCGAACTGAGGGAAAATGATACCAGATGGTAATTTGGATCTGCAGGAAAGAAGACCAAGTACTGGAAAGACTAAAGATGGAGGTGAACTTGAAAGAGTCACTTTTCCTTCCCTTCATTTCTTGGAGACAAAAGACCACTTACAGCTAAAAATAACATCAGGGTAAGATGGAGTTTGTAGTGCACACAGAAGTAAGCTATATGAAGCCCCGAGGGCACAAGCGAGGGAGGCAGACTGGAGTCACGCTGTGTGGGGTTCCTGCAGTGTGAAGTGTGATGCTAGGCAGTGTGAGTGGTCAGGAAACACGATGCATGAAGGATGCCTATTGTAATCCTGACAGCAAAGTCTCAAAACACAGCTCAAAGGCCAACACAGGAAAGAAGGTGGATTTCTGGAAAAATATTTGATTAATCCAAAGTAAGGCAGGAACAGAGGGACAGAGATGTTACTTTTGAGATACTGCTGGGTTTAGTTGGTTGATATTGGACTTGGGATTTTTGTACATGTGCTCTTGAGTGAGTTGTTAAAAATTCTCTAATTTTACAACGTGCTGGTGGGATTTGGTATCAAGGACACAATGGCCTTATCACACTATTTTTTTTTAACTGCCTGGAAGAGGTTATGGAACACTGACCTTATTTTTTCCATTTAAATGGTTAGTAGAATTTGCCAATGAATCTATGTGGCCTTGATTTTTTTTCAAATTATGGAATCAATTTAATTAATAGGACACTTTTAAATTTTATTTCAACTTGTTTCAATTTTTCCTTAGAATTTGTTTGTTTCACTTAAGAGTTTGTGTTTGGTCACAAAGTTGTTTATAACATCCTCTTAAAACACACGACATCTATAATAATATTCCTCTTTTCATTCCTGAAATTCTATAGAACTTTTAGCTTTTTTCTTAATTGATCTTCCTAAACGTTTATTTATTTTATTAATTTCCTCAGAGTACCAATTTGTGGCTTTATTGATTTGTCTGCATGTGTGTTTTCTGTTCCATTAAATTCTGCTCCTTCAAAAATCCTTCTTTGAGTTTATGTTCTTGGTCTTTTCTCTCATCTTAAGTTGTATGCTTAGCATTGTCACTTAAATCAGAAATAAAAATGAAAAAGAGAACTGTCTGTGGTAGTACATGCCTGTAATCCCAGTACTCGGGAGAATGAGTCAGGATCATGAGTTCGAGGCCAGCTTGGACTACAATAGTGAAACCCTGTCTCAAAACAACAACAAAAAGCCAAAACCAGCCTCTTCCCCCAAGACAAAGCAAAACCCAGTCTCATCACTGCTTTTGGAGATCAGAAATCATACAATTTAGATATAATAACAGATACAGCTCCCAAACAACTTGAGAACACACTGGAATTTCATGCACAAATGGAATGTGAGTTTCAAATCTTATAATTTTATAGATTTTTGCTATTTTATCTACCAACTATAGTTGAGGTCTCCAAACTCCCCTCCCTTATGTGTTAATGTCTTTTTCTTTGTAGTTTTAACACATTTTTGCTTTATATATTTTAAGGCTATGTTATGAATTGCATTAGGGGTGAAGCTTCTATAATTGATGAAGCCTTTTACCCATATATGGTGACCTCTGCATCTTGGTGCACACAGAACCACACACAGCTCTAGTAGTGTTTTTTTAACCATAAGATTTGTTTGTCAGACCTTAATATAACTATGCCAGCCTTCTTTTAGTTATAATTTTACCTAGTTTATCTATTCCCCATCTATTTAATTTTCATTTTCTTATGTTTCAGTTTTCTTGGGTATAGTTATATGGGTCCAGCAGGAAGCAGACAGTGTAATTAAGCTAGAATACTCCAAGCAGGCTTTAGTAAGGAGACTATGAAGGTGTGAGTAGAACCTAAGGAAGCCATGAGAAACAATGCCAATCTTGGAGCTCATGTTCCACAAGCAAGGGGAAAGTAGACCGTGACCTGGAAGAATGCTGGCTTCTAAAAGACCAAAGGGACAACTGAGTCAGAAATAAACACATCCTTCTGCCTTCCACTCTCATGACTGAGTGTCCCAGCCCCACTGAACTCAACCACTGTGCCATGGGCAGAGTGAAAAACACCTTTGCTAAGTAAATGAAATACACCTGGCACAAGAACAAACACGTTAAAAAAAATCAAATATACGAATCTTTGTCTTTGAGTGGAGCAATCAGTATTTAGCTTTGATGACCCTACTGCTATTGTGGGTTTTATTTTGCAGACACCAGGGTCTTGAGCACGCTAGGCAAGTGTTCTACCACTGAGCTAAGACCCCATCTACCTCCATCCCCGACTGTTGGGCTTTTAACAGTCTTTTGGGTTTCAGTTATGCTTTTCTGTTTCTGTTTCTTTCCTCGGCTGCCCCTGAGGTCCCCAGTGTTATGGGGTCTTCTAAGAGGCTCCCTACCTGAGAAGGCTCCCCAGACCTTGCAAATGCCCCAGAGTAAAAGCTGGTATCATGTTTCCATGAGCTCCTTTTACTTTCCTTAAAATCCTTTTTGGCAGGTCTGGAGATGCTGGGTCTCTTCTGTGTTGTTGGAAACACAAGTCCACAGTATCTTTCAACATTTCAATTCTGCCTTTGTTTGGGGGGGGGTGGGTGGCAATTTGCTAGCAATTTAGAAAAAAAAAATTAGATTTACCTCATCCTAAAAATATCCAAACAGATTATGAAGAAAATCAAATCATAAACTGGAATTAAAAAAAAAAAAGACAGCATTGTCACGACTTTGGAAGGTAAGTTTAGGATTAGATTTTGAAAAAGGATATATAATGACATTTAAATTGCTTGATATACAAGTAACAAAAGAAAAAGGATATATAACGACATTTAAATTGCAAACAAAAGGAAACACTAAGTTATATATGCAATATGGTTAAAACTCTGTAAAGTGTTAGGGAATAAAGACTGAATGGAAATACAGAAATAAATTTGAACATGACATATTTCTCAAAATAAGCTATTACTTATGTTCAAACACTACACACACTCATATCCACTGGGGAGGATTTGGTTCTGAAATGCTGTTGGGACAGGAGGTGGGAAGACTGAGGTACACCTTTGAGGTAGGCTATATGGGCAGAGGAAAGAAAACAGAAGCTAAGTGCATGATGGCTGAGACCAATGTAATCAGAGAGCTGTGTTACAGCAGGACATCCATTCCAAATCAGCTGGGACCAACAGACAGAGAGGACCCTAACTGTCCTTTGCTTCGTTAGAATGGCATCTCTACATTACCCTTGCAGGAATGGCTCTTCCCATCCTACATCTGACATCATGACACATTCAAAATACTCCATATAAGGACAAAGAATGAAAATAAAACTTACTCCAGAAAAATCCCAACTCATTCCTGAATTTCTCAGCTTCTCCCTGCTTTAACTCATGCATAATCCTCCCTTCAATAAAGTGTGTGTTTATCCAAAATTCCATGCTCTCTCTTGACAAGCCTACACTTACCCCTTGGGTGCCCAGCAAAAAAACCTTCCACCCAACCTCTTACTTTGCCTTGTCTCTGAATTCTTTCTCTGGTGGTGACAAGAACCCAGAAGCCCTGGGGGGGCAGATCTAGATTCCCCACCCTGGGAGCTCCCCAGACCCTCACCATCGGCAACACCTTTGCTCTTAATTGCTGATGGGGTGAACCTGGGAAAGGGGTCTCGGGAGCTCTCCCTCTTTCCCAGAACTGATTTTATTTCCATTGACACTATTTTATTTGCAAAAATTAAATATGAGGACAAATGTCTTTTTTTTTTTTTTGCTACATTTGCTGTCAGGAAGAAGAAAGAATGAATTAAACAGTACTGTGTTTCCCACAGTTGGGTTTATACCTCACCTAGGTAAGCAGGGGTAGTGGACTTCCTTTGCTTTGCTCTTGAACTAGGAGAGTCTAAGGGGATGATCGCTGTAATGGTTCCTTGAAGAATGACTAGAAGTGAGGCTAAGCAATTGGTGGCAATGGTGCTAAAAATGGAATTTTTTGACAACCAAGCATTTGGAACCACACTCATGGTCTTCAGTTCTGTTTCAGAGGAGACAAGAGTGTCACCTTATCATTGTACTTGGTAAACTAAGAGTCTAGTGAAAGCCATCACAGAATCTCCCTTCCCTTCTAGCATCCAGCACAAGATAGATGGAGTCATTGAACACAGACTGCAAAATTCCAACTCTTGGAAATGAAGATTAGCTCAAAACAGATGTCAATGAAACAGAGTCTAATAAAGTTAGCAATGAAACCAGAACAGTTATGCTCTCAGGTAAAAAGGAGACATATGAATGAGCCCCCCCAAAAGAAATCGAGAAACCAGGAAATGCTTTATGAGGAAAAAGCCACCCAGGAGAGACTCATTTCTTTCTCCTTTAACCAGTTTTAAAGCTTTTACTGAGTGAGCACAGCCAAAACCAGAGTTGATTAAAATTGTATGAGCTCTTGATTTAAACAAAGCTCATGCATGCATTCACGGTCATCATTTGACAGCAACTGTGGTGAGCTGTGGGGAGAGTGACAAGGGACTGTTCTGAACTTCCAAAGGCCATCGTGGAACCACACTGGACCAGCTCTACCCATGATGGCTTTGCCACCTATTCCCGTGCAGTATTTCATAGAGAGTATCAAAGCTCTTGTTCAGTCTGTCACCCGAGCACATGTTTTAGTCCAGGTTCCCTAGAGGACAAGGGTCTCCGAAGTGAAGCTTGTGGGCTGAGGTTGAATTGGGAGGTACAGTCCCAAGGCAAGGGGGCAGAAGGGAAGGGGAACCAAACATAAAGTGGTGTGTCCCAAGCTCAACAACAACAAAAATCACAATAGAACAGGTGACTTGACAAGGCAAGTCTTCCAAACCAGCTTCATGAGCCAATGTGCTTTACACTAGCTGTGGGGATGAGCTGTCTCTCTTGCTTCTCATTGGACAGCCCTTCTAAGTTGTGTCACCTACCCCCCCAGACAGTGGGATGCTGAGGAGGCCAAAGGCCAAGACTACCTGGAAGTGAAGGAAGACCCCAAGAGCCACTGCAGCTCCTCCCTGAGCAGCCATGCCAAAGCCCACCTTAGTGAGATAAGGAGAGGAAGTGAGGACCATCCCTCTGGAGGCCTGGGGGCAGCAGAGCCAATCAGGGAGGTACATGAGGAATCCAGAGAGACATTAACGAAGTACAACACCAGCTTGGAGATATAATCGTGAACTCTCACGAGGCATGTGTGCAAAGAACCCATGTACCTAGGCTTTATTTTTTAGTCTTCTGCTCCTGTGAGCACAGTCCCTTGCAACACACACACACACACACACACACACACACACACACACACACATCAAATATAATAGAGCAGTTCTGGCAGGTGTAATTGACCCTGAAGAACATGAATTCAGTAGACCCTTGGAACAGGTCTGTGGTTCAAGGTCACCACTGTTGAGGAAAAAACCAACATACTCAGGATGAATAAATTCTTTTTTCCCATAAGGCCACCTAACTTCGGCTAAAGACATGCATCTTTAACAAGTCTCAAATTTTCACTTTATCACTTAAATGAAGCACATTCATTTTACCCTTGCTTTTTGGGCACCATTTGCTTTTTTGGGAGGTATACTGTATTTTCACAAAATGGCTTAGGGAAATTCAGCAGATCACACGATTTAAGCGCCACTGATAATAACATGGGGCTGATTGAGTTTCTTGATATCAATTGAGCTATGGGATGGATCCATGAGAATTTAAAATTTTTGGTTTTGAAATTTTTTTTTCTTTTGACCATGCTTGGTCAAAACCACATGTAATGAACCCACGAATAAGACTGGCTTAACACTGTATCAAGAACAATCTGGTGTTTTTGATGCTACAAGCACTATAGAAAAAGATTGTAATTGCAAAACCCCCTAAGCCCTCATAGAGGAGGTGTTCATATAAAAACTTCCTATACTTGTATCTACATAGGCCCAGGGAGGGACATACCACCATTCCCATCACGCATGTGGAGAAGTGGGGACAGGCCAGCGAGTGGCCAGTTGGAAGCCAGACTCTGTACTCTGGGCTCACACAAAACCTAGTCCTCAGGCCTGAAAGCTGTGTAGTGCACATCATAAGTTGGTAGCCCTCCTACCGCCACTGGCTCCTCCATATGGTCAATGGACTGGGGTTCAGACAGAGTCTCCTTAATGAACCTGGACCTCTACAGCTTACTTGGCAAGTTTTGACAAAAGCACTACAATCCTGTCTGAACTTTTTTGTCTCCGGCTTCAACTTTCAGATTGTGGGAAAGAGAGAGGGGAAGATGGGATCCCATGGAAATAAGTGGGCAGGTGGAGTCAGGTGTTCTGGGCTGAGCGCCAAAGAAAGCCAAGATGTGTGGGAACAACTTGAGTGGCTATGACCTGGGGAAGGCGCCCAAATGCACACAAAAGCCACCGAGCAGTCAGCACAGCTCCTGGCTTATTATTTCCTCACAGCAGTTTGGGAACAAAGCTGTTGCTAAGAAAATTTTGTCCACTTTGCTTAGAAAAAAAAAGAAAGCTTGAGGAGAAGAAAGGAAGGAAGACTAGGAATAGAAATGAACCTGCAGAATCTTGAACTTAGTGTCCAGCAGGCAAGTTAAGGGAGGGCAGTAAACCAGGCCTGCTTTCAGCACAGAGGCCCCGGGTTCTGTTGTCTCCAAATCCTTGCCTTCTGTAGAACTTACAGACATGGAGGCACACCTCTACCAGTTACCCTTGGCTTGGAATGTTCCCAGGGGCAAATAGACCAGTTCCTAACGTTTGTGGTAAAACTTACATCCGTAGTGGGTGAGAGGAGAGAGGGAGAAAAAGAACCTGTACTTCCATGGCAGCCTAGTTCGGGTTGCATTTGAAATGCTCCTGAACAGGTGCAAGGACTTACCACCACTCTTCAGGACTCCCAGTTGGCATTGGGACCTACGCTGTGGCAGAAAGCCATGCATATTCTACTATTTTTTATGAAATCCCTGGTACATCTGTGTGTTGGCTTGTTATCATGAGACCCATTTCTTGTGTTTTCATTTATATTTTCTTCGATTACCACAAAGGTTGGATACCTTTTATTTATTGGTTATTTCTATTTTTTTCTTTACAAATTGGCTTTCAGTCTCTTTGCCTGTTCTTCAAGTGAGGTGCTCCATGTATTTCTTAGTGATTTCCAAACATTCTTTATGTATTAAGGTTATAACAAAGTGTTATCTAACCTTCAGGGGGTTGAGATATTAAAGATAGTGTCTACCTTTGTATTAGAATTTTTTATACTATGGTTTTAATTTCCCTCTTTGGAAAAAATGACTTTCTGGCATATTGAAAATTCAAAGGATAATTGTTTATTGATTAGCAGGATTTAGCCAGAAAAATAGTTGGAGTTATTAAATAAGCAGTCAAATCAATGGCTACTCAACCTCTGAATGGCCCGTGGTAAGAAAATGCCAATGAAACAGGAGCGCCTGGTAATGACAGGCAGTCCTGGGAAGGGACAGAAGCTCTGTTTGGGGACACTGGCTCTGTTCAGATAAAGAGAAGTTGGGGGCTAGGGGAGAGCAGAATGCTGGGTAAGGTCTGAGCCTCGATCCATGTTAAATGCACCCCCTTAAAGGACACTTATCCCCAAAGCCAGTCGGTTCTGTACCCACATAATTCTTAGTATGCAGTGGATGCTTGTGCTTACTTAATAGAGCTCATTATTCGTATTCCAGAAACTTTGGGAGCTGACTGCTAAACACAGACTTTCTTTAAAATTAAATTACATAAGCTTACAATCAAATAAATTACATCGGCGACAAGGAAAGTTAGAGGCATAGTTCAGTGGTAGCGCGCTTGCCTAGCACAAGCGAGGTAATGAGTTCTCAAAACTCCACACTTCCTAATGATCTCACTTATAGGTGTCATCACCTGGCTTTGGGGTAAGCATCTGTTCTGTCTAGACAGTGGAAACGCCACCCAGTGGTGGTCACCGTGCGTCTCTTCCCAGTTCTGTGTCAGAGGTGTCACGCAGGTGATGAGTATTCAAATAATTAAATGGGAGGCCATTAGCACCCATTCCCACATGAACTCTGGGTTCCCACTGGAGCCTATCATGCCTAATTCTCACTTGTTCCTGTAAGTGGCTAATTAAAAGGAAGGGAAACTGAGGTTCAGCCAATCACAGGTGGCCAGTAGGACATTTTTTATTTTTTTTAACTCCTGCCAGCATAGTCCAAATGAGGCTCAAACCTTAACTATAAAATCATTTCTTTGTTCGCTCTATAAAATCTTTCCCTTCAGCCACTTTAACCACTGAATGAAACTGCTGGGCTGGAGGTTGCTTGGTTCACAAATTACCATTTGTTCAAATGAACGCTTGAAAACTTTAAGGTGCCTCTGTGTCTTTTTCTTTTCTTTTTTTTCTTTTAAGACAAGGTCTCATTTTGTAGCTCAGGCTGGCCTCAAATTTGCCTCAACCTCCCAAGTGTTGGTATTAGAGATGTGTGTTACCACTCCTAGCTTTCTTTCCGTGTCTTCCCCCTGTTCTCCCTCTTTGTGTCTTTTAACACTTGAAATCAGTCAGATTGAGGATGCTTCCACACAGAAATGGAAAGAACTACAAATAAGGCTTCCTTTATCACCCTCTTGCTTTTCTAGAGGGTGATGGAGAACATGTCACTCACTCAGATTAACCTTGAAAGTGTGCTGCATCTGCGGGCGGGCTGCAGCCATTACTTTGCGAACAGCATAAAACATGGAGGAAGATTCCTTTCTGTATTCGAAAACTATCGCCTGATTCAGCAAAAGAAGTTGCTCAGATCATTGATGAATGAATGAAGTTTGTACAAATGTCTTTTACTGTTTCTCTGACACAGACACTAACCAATATTTATGCTGGAAGGACAGTTGTTCCTGAATTGCAACTGAAGGTTGGCTATGGATAAAGGAACTCAGTAAAAATCAACAAAAGCACCAGGGAGCTATGTGCAATTGACAAAATGAATACTGTATGTTCATTTGAAAGTTGTGTGCTGTACATCTTTTATAGTGCTAAAATTTATAAGCTTATATATTTCTCCATCTATCCAACTATATCTCCCTATCATCCTTCTATCTATCTATCTTTTCACCCAACTATATCTATCCATCCAACTCTTATCTATCACCTATCTTCTATCATCTGTTTAGCTATCTAGCATCTTATTTATCGTGTCTTCTATCATCTATCTTCTATCTATCTATCTACCTACCTATCTTCTATCTATCTATCTTTCTCTAATCATCTATTTATCTATCAATCACCTATCTCCTGTCTGTCTGTCTGCCTATCTATCAATACAGATATAGACAATCATAATTTCCCCCAGAATGCTAGGGGAGGTAGGAAATAAAGGATGTGATAGAATTCCTCTAATAACACCCAGATGAACCAGCCTCTCCATTACCAAGTAACAGTACTAAATTCAAGTGCAACTTTAAATCGAGTAGAGTGAGGGGCAGCAAACCATGGCCATAGACCCACCGCATTTTCTTGTAAGGGTTGGCTAGGACACAGCTGTGTATTTGCTTTCACACTGTAACAGCAGTGCTGAATGTCGTCACAAGACCAGAAAGCCTAATATGTTTATTCTCTGGCCCTTCACACAAAAAGTTTGCTAACTCCCAGGATAGAGAGTAGTGAAGAAAGCCATCTGTGAATTGCTCAAGTTTGTCCAAGAAATTTTGTAAATATTTTTCTAATTTTAATGTTGTGTGTTTTTTTTTGGCCAAACAGAAGTCTCTAGTTTTATGTATACTCACCTATCACGATAATTATTTCCTTTCCAAATGCTTAGCCAGCTGTCAATAGATTTCATTATAGGATTTTTTTTCTTTTTGGTGGAACTGGGATTTGAACTCAGGACTTCACGCTTGCAAAGCAGGTGCTCTATCACTCAAGCCACACCTCCAGTCCTGTCAATAGCTTTTATTCAACACTTCGCTCTCTCCTACCAATTTGAGGTGCCATAACCCTAACCCTCATCCATATCTGTGTGCTCTAAATTCACAGACTGAACCAAGTGTGGATCAAATATATTGAAAAGTCATGAATTAAAAATCGTACACTAAAGTTAAAATGTTAAATCATATATTAAAAAATTCTTTATCTTGTCATTAATTCCCAAACAATATGGTATAAGACTGTATACAGCATATATATTATACTAGGTATTATGAAGTCATCCAGAGATAGTTTAAAGTATACTAGAGGTTT
Organism: Castor canadensis; assembly: GCF_047511655.1. Lineage (NCBI taxonomy): Eukaryota > Metazoa > Chordata > Mammalia > Rodentia > Castoridae > Castor > Castor canadensis. The sequence goes on along the minus strand of NC_133404.1, from coordinate 29,101,380 downwards.
TGCATAGGTTCTATGCACATTTTATATAGGGATGTGAACATTTTTATATCCATGGGGTTTCCTGTAGCCAAACCCCCTGGGCTAAGGAACGACCATACTTACTGTCTATATGGTTTTATCTATGGACTGTCTCTACTGTTTCCCAATTTAACTGTTTTAGTACTAGTGTCACACACACCATTTTAATTATCATAGTTGCTTACATAATATATCTATTTAGTTATCATAGTTAATTACATAATATGTTTCCTGGATGCTGGTGGCTCACACTGTAATCCTAGCTACCTGGGAGGCTGAGATCAGGAGGATCATGGTTCAAGGCTAATCTGGGAAATAGTTTACAAGACCCCCATCTCCAAAATAACCAGAGCAAAATGGATTGGAGGTGTGGGTCAAGCAGTGAAATAAGGAAGTCCAGAGTTCAAATCCCAGTCCCACCAAAAAAAAAAAAAAGTTTAAATGTCTGCATTTGACTTTTTCAGCTTCTGTCGCTACTCTTTCCCCATGCTCACTCTTCCAGAATCATGGGGACAAGCTCTTCCCAACGCTGTACTTTACTGTGATCTGAAGGGAACCGTGTCAGAATGGCAGATCCATAAGGAGTGGGTGTTTCAACCATATAGAATCCCTCCCACGTGGGAACACAGCACGCAGGAAAACCTTTAACAACAGTCAGCATCTGTCCCCAGGACTTACTGTGTTTCACATGCTCCATGGGGTAAAGGTAAAGCATGGTGTCCTCCTCAGCTGGCCACTGTGGGTTCTCCGAGGCCCACTAACCTATTGGATCTCCCTGTAGGTGAGGAAGCCTCTCCAGGAATGCAGACTTAGACTCAGCACAGTATTCCAGGAGCCTCACTAAGGTACCTGTTAGCTACTCTTGTTTCAGCTGACTTTTGTCTTCCAAGGACAACATATGAAATAAGAACTTCAACCAAAACCATCCCAGAGCCATCAGCTGCAGGGCTGAAGAGAACAATCTATCAAGTGGGGCCCCTTGCGGATGGGTCTGGGAGAGTGCTCCCTCCTGGGAGAACCACAGGGAGGTGGTTCTGAGTCAGAAGAGGGGTCCTGTGTGCAGGCTCTGCCTCTTACCCAGGAGTGAATGTGGTCGGGCTCAGGGTATGACTCAGGTCCAGTGCCCTCTCCCACAAAATGAGGCTAAAACACAATCAGACAGCTGAGGGGAGTCATGGTCATCATGGAGCCAGGCAGTTCCCAGCACTAGTTCATCTGATCTTCCCAACCATCTGTGCAGAGGAGCAACAGAAACGACCCGTCCAAGCCCATGGCTGGCCAGAGGCAGAATACGGATCTGACTCACAGGAGGTTCCAGAGCACAACCTCTGAGCTCTGAGGTCTAACACACATGTACACAACCCCAGGATCATGGCCACCGTGCATACATCCTGCTGATACATAGATACCCACCCGCAGATACATCGTATCTACACATAGATACTCACATACAGGCACATGGTACCTACATACAGATACAACATATCCACACACAGATACATCAAAGCTACACAGATACATCAAACCCCCACACAGATACAGAGATACCCACAGATACATTGTACCTATGCATAGATACATAAATACCCACACACAGATACATCATACCTACACACAGATACATAGATACACACAGATAGATACATTGTATCTATGCATAGATCTATAAATATCCACACACAGATACATATGTCTCTAGACACACAGATACACACTCTAACACACACATGTACCACAGATATGAATAGCTCCACGTATATGTATGTGTATATATTACATACATACACACATCCATGCCTATCCACCCACTCCCACGTGTAGTACACACACACACACACACACACACACACACACACACACACACACACGTTTGGTACCCTGCTGCATTGCTAGATAGATCTCACACTGGGAGTAAAAAAGTCAAAGAAAAGAAATTAGCTTTCCATAGCACACCAAGCATTTGAGCAACCAAGAACTGAGGTTTTTTATTTGTTGGGTTTCTTTGAGATAAGGTCTCAGCTTGTGGTTTGAGGCTGGCCTCAAACTAATGATCCTCCTGTTCAGCTTCCCAAGTAAAGCAACTAATTCTTTTGTGGTGCTGGGGTTTGAACTCAGGGCCTTGCATTTGCTAGGCAGGTGCTCCCCACTTGAACCACACTCCCAGCCCTCTTTTGCTTTAGTTATTTTTTGGGATAGGGTCTTGTGTTTTTGTGCAGGCTGGTCTGGACTGCGACCCTTTGAACATTTACACCTCTCACACACATAGCTGAGATGCCAGGCACGCACCATCATGCCCAGTTTTATTGGTTGAGATGGGATCTTGCTAACTTTTTGCCCCAGCTGGCCTAAAACCTCAATCCTCCAGATCATTTCCTGTGTGGCCCAATATACATGTTTTTAATTTAAAAAAACCATTTGATCATGGAAATTCCCAAATAAACAGTATAATTCTTGGACAGTTTGATGCCCATGCACATCCCCATCACACGTTCCCAGCAACCTCACACATTTTGTCAATCTCATTTTGACCATCCCTAGGGGGCATGGCTCAAGTGGTAGAGCACCTGCCTAGCAAGCGTGAGGCCCTGAGTTCAAACCCTAGTACTGCCAACCAAGGCAAATCTAAGACATGGTAGTAATATTTCATTTGAAAATATTATGGGAATACGTACCACTGGCAATAATAACTTTATTTTCCATTGATTTTTAAATTAGGATATATTCGTTGTACAGGGGGCATTCATTGTGACAATTCCAAATAGGCTTATATTGTACATTGGTTAGATCACCCCCACCGTCTCTCCTCCTCTCCCCCGACCCCACTTAAAGCAATTGTGAGAGGTTTCTTTGTTCTATTTCACATAAGTATATGAAGTCCATCCACCACAGACCCTCACCTCAATTTCCTCTATTCCCCTTCCCCTGCCACTAGTACCCCCCCCACATTATACCTATTTTACAGAATAAGAACTTTTTCATAGGCCTTAGCTACTTATCTTCAACGTGGGCACCGAGGTGGGAAGGCTGGGATGAGGAAACCTTAGCCTCCATTGCAGGCCTGGCTGTCACCTCCTGCACAGCCCCAGCTCACAGGAGAGGCCCAGTGTTAGGCCAGAAGCTGGGGAAAGTGGAGGCAGGAAGATGGTCTCAGATCTGCCCATGCTGGATGCTGGAGGATGATGCGGACATGTTTCCCTGAGAACTCAACTTCCTGTTCGTGCACCCCAACTCAAAAGTTTGGGATTCTGGATAGAAACTCTGGACAATGTAGCCAGACATCTCTGAAAGAGGTTTTGTATGGGATGCACCCTCAGCTCTCCTCCCTGCTCCTAGCCGCTATGTGAGGACTTCAAATGGCTTGTCCCTGAGGGGTGCAGCCCTGGCAACCCCACATCTGGCATCAAGAAGAGCCCAGTAAAGTGTGCTGAACACAGAATGAATGAAAACATTGCCTATGCACACCCTGGCTAGACAGCAGGATTTGCACTCATTCCCATTCCAAAACTGTCTCCTGGAGGACAGTGATCCTGTGAGGAGGGATACCCTTGCCTGGGTCTAGGAGCCGAAGAGGAAAAGGGGTGACTAATCTCTTCTTGGTTTTAGAAAGTGGTTTGAAAACTAATCACATGAGCCAAGTCCAGTGTGACAGGAGGTAAGGTATTGTTCTCCCACGTGTTTGGTTCAGATCAGTTAAATCTTCATTGAGCCCCAGGTCTTACCCAAGGTTTTTCAAGCACTTTTTCCACAGCATACTATCAAAACTCTTTATTGTTTCCTTTTTTCCCCTAAAGCAATTAAGTTGCAGAGACTTGGGGGAGTTGAAGTAAATGACCCAGAAATGGAGCACCTTGCCCCAAGAACAGGTTCTCAGGATCCCTGTAAGAAAGGGAGTGCACACTGTCCTTTGTGAGAGCCTAGCTGTGTGTTCCACCTGGCTCTGAGGCCAATGGTGGCCTTGCTTTCACAGGCCACTCCACCAGATGACCAGGGAGTGGAAAATTGTGCCACTGGGGATCAATTCACACTCTGGACCCATGATGCCACTGAGGCAGCTGACCTTGACAGTGTGGATGGGCGGGTTGCTCATGGGCACTGTAACCTAGAATTGGTAGCACCCTCCCAGGCCGAGTCCCGAAACTGACACCATGAGACTGACCCGAGCATCCTAGGATCATCTGGCCTTGCATAGCACACTGGGAGTATGACAGGAGCCCCCCTCCTTTGTGACAATCATTTATTCACAGTAGTGTCCTGGTGTGCACACAGGGTCCAGTGCCCCTCTGCCCAGACACCAACCACTAACGGCTTCCAGAGACTTCTTGTCACCCTTGCACTCTCAGAAGTAAGCATTATTTTTTAAATAAACTGATGAAGTCTCCTTCTAATGTATTACCTAAGATTCCTGCACACCTATTAAAATTTGCTGGTAGTTTTTTTTTTTTTTTTTCTCTTTTGGGCACACTGATCAATTTTCCTTCATTCTTACAGTCGACTCTTATTTTCCTCTACTGAGATGGAAGGTCTGCAACTTGTTTTGAATTTTGGTTGTTTCTATATTATATAAAGACATTTGATTTTATATATTGCTGTCAGTGTTAAGAATCAAATATAAACTAGTAGACCCCCCCCCCAGTCAATGTAAAATAAGAGTCTTAGCAAAATTTTATTCCTCCTCATTCTTGCTTCCAGCCTCTGTTTTGGTTGCAGTGACACTATGTGGAAGAGTGAGCAGGAATCCACCACAGATGTTGAGGTGAGACTCCCCTTCAGGAGGCCATGTCTGAGGGCAGCCAGGGGAAGCCCTGGGCAGAGTGAGCATTTCTTTGCAGCAGATGCAAAGGCCCTATGGTGAGTAAGGCCAAATATGTCCAGGGCACTGACAGAAAGTCAGTATATGAGGCACAGGAGAGGGCAGAGGGATGCTGGCAGGTTTGCTGGCCAGGCTAAGAGACTGGGTTTTGCTCTAAGAGCTATGGGAGACTATGAAGTGTCAGTGAAGGTGTGTGGTCATCAGAATTGCATGGCAAGGGCTCATCAGTTGCTGTGAGAGGAGGGTCTCTCCCGACTCCAGGCAGGGGCAGGGAGGCTGGGGGAGGAGGAGGTAAGGCATGCAGGGGCAGCAAAGGGGAGAAGGGAAAAACTGAAGACTGACTCAGGTTTTGGACATTCCCTCCAGCCAACTGGGGGCAGAGAACACAGCCTGTTAAGACCCATGTGTGGAGCCTGGGAGGTTGCCACACAGGCATAGTAGGTCTGGGATGCAGGGGGCAAGAGAGGCGTCTTTGGGCACCATCACCAGGCACAGCGTTGAGGGTGGCTGGTTGAGGTCCTGGGTGGGAATGAAGGTAAAGCATTGGGCCTGGAAGCATGCCTGGGAAGGGGGAGGGGTGGAAGAAGGAATAGGCCAAAGAGACCACAGAAGTAGCCTCTGTGGTGGCACTGCTGCAGCCATGTGGGGAGGGGCTTCTGGAAGGGGGAGTCACCAAGCTTTGCCTTATGCCACGCCTGCTCTCAGCATCCTGTCTGAACTGATGGATTCCACCGGCAACAACCCTATCACCTCATTTCTGAACGAGGAGACAGAGGCCTGGAAAGGCCTGAGGCTGTGAGTCTTAGTAAGAGTTTGTTCCCAGCCAGACACAGGTGGCTCACACCTGTAATCCCAGCTACTCAGGAGGCAGAGATCAGGAGGATCACAGTTCAAAGCCAGCCAGGGCAAATAGTTCACGAGACCCTATCTCGAAAAAAATCAATCACCAAAAAGGGCTGGTGGAGTGGCTCAAGATGTAGGCCCTGAGTTCAAACCCCAGTATTCAAAACAAAAAAAAAATTTGCTCCCAAGTCTTTAGCCATCAGCACTGCCCCATATGGCCACCAGAGAGGGTGGAGGTTGCCAGCTCACTAGAGATTCAGAATCTGGCTTTAAGAATCAGTGAGGGGCTGGGGTCACACCGTAAGTAGTAGAGCACTTGCCTAGCAAGCACAAGCCCCGAGTTCAAACCCTAGTACAGCTCCCCCCCACCAAAAAAAAACCCCAAAAGAACCTGGCGAGGACAGCAATGGGAATCCTGGCTTGAGCAGTGTGGAGACTGTGAAGGACCCTGACAAGCCGCAGTGTGGGCGGAGTGGACAGGTGTGGCTGTAAGTGGGCAAAGGCTGGAGGAGCCGAGTGCCCAGGGGGACTCGAGGCACATGCTCATGTGAGCCTAATGAGAGGGAGGAAGGATGGTGCTCGAGAAAGAAGCTGGCAGCAGTGCAGACCTGGGGTCCATCGGCCCTGTCCCTTCCCAGCTACCCCAGCACGGGGGTAGGACTGCTATTCTGCCAATGGCACAGGTAAAGACCCCAAGGTCCAGAGTTGTGGGGCAATGAGCCCCCAGTCCCTACCTCCACGTGTATCCCTGTCCTCAGCACCAGCTCCCAGGCAAGGGGGCGGATGGGCGGGCACAGCAACAGGGGAAGGCAACCCTCAGCTTTTAATACTGGGCTGATATACTTTTTTTTTTTTTTTTTTTTAAGATGGTCTCACTATGTAGCCCAGGATGGCTGGCACTCACAATCCTCCTGCCTCAGCTCCCGAGTTGTGGGGATTACAGATGTGCACCACCACGCCCGGCTTCACTGGGGCTTTTAAATGAAACCACTGAGGAGTTTCTACTTTTAAAACAGGTAAATTTCAAGTCCTTTACATTTTGTGCTCTTGTATCTTAGACTTTGTTATAGTAACATTTTATTACAATAATTATGCATTTCAAAACCTGGAAGTGATTTGGGGATCTAGGAGAATTCCTATAGATGACTTGATTATTTAATGTCAATTTTCTGCCTAAGTCAATGTCCTCCTTTCTCCCTGTTTTTAAAAACAAACAAGCAAACAGAAAACTCTGGAAGCTGCATGTTACAGAGGGTTGGAAAAGTGTCAGGGCAGGAGAGGGATTTCATGCACTCCCACTGACCCAGCAGGGCACAAGGAACAGCAGAACAGAGAAGGGAGAACACTGGGGGCACTCTCCATGGAAAAAACCAAGGCTCCCGCACAGTTACTGCCCTCCACGGAGCCCCATGTAGACAGCTCACTGGTCTTTGTGGTGACCACAGGTTAAGAGGTAATAATTCCATGTTTCTTTCCTGGTTACAACCCCATCACTTAGGTCAGTGATGGGCCGATAGGACTCATTCGGAAAAGATCAGCTGAGTAAATGATTACTATTAACTTGGAGGAGTTTTGAAAGGGTACAAGAATTGTCAAAGAAATAAACCAATCAGAACCAGTTGAGGGAAAACCATTCCATTTACAATAGCACCAAAAAGAATAAAATACTTAAGAGCAAGTTTCACCAAGGCAGTGAAAAACTACAAAATAAACAAACAAACAAAAAAACATTGCTGATTGGAGGACATCATGTTAAGTGAAGTAAGCCAGGCTCACAAAGACAAAGGGCACGTGTTGTCTCTCATAAGTGGAAGATAGATCCAAAAGATATATATATACACTAAAACAAGCACGATCATATACAAACTCAGATGTAGAATGTATTTGTAACAGTGGAACTACTCTAGGGAACTCGGGGGAAGAAGGAAAGGAAAAGAGAATGACAGGGCATCAATAATATTGTAAAACATAACATCTGTGAAGGTAGAGGATATAGAGATATTTACTGAAAGCTATTGAATAATGGGGGATGGGAGGTAAAGGGTAAGGGAGACCAAGGGAAAGAGTTGAACAGAACAAAGTAAAGTAGACTCACCCCTATGAACATGGACTTAAATATTAATAACAAAAGACAGGACTGTAAACAGGTACAGTGTATGTGTGGGGGGTACTAGTGGGACAGGGGAAGATGAAGGATCTATGGTAGGGTCTATGGTAGATGGACTTCATATGCTGATATGAAATAGAACAAAGAAACCTTCTGCAATGGCTTTAAGTGGGGTAAAGAGGGGGTCGAGAAGGAGAGACGGTGGGGGTGATCTAAGCAATGTACAATATAAGCCCATTTGGAGTTGTCACAATGAATCGCCCCTGTACAATATACATATCCTAATAAAAAGATTAATGGGAAAACAAAACCATTGCTGAACAAAGTTAAAGAGAATCTGTTCCATGTTCATAGATTAGAAGAATTTGTGGGTTTTTGTTTGTAGTGGTATTAGGGTTTGAACTCAGGATCTTATGCTAGGCAAACACTTGAGCCATACCCCCCTTCCCCACTAGAAGAACTTAATATTGTTAAGATGGTAGTATTCCCAAAACTGATCTTCAGATGTGATCGCGATCAAAATTCCAACACATTTTTTTAAATAAAAACTGCACAGGTATATCTTAAAATCCACAAGGATTTACAAGGGACCCAGAACAGCCAAAACAATTTTGAAAAAGAACAGAGTTGGAGGACTCAAGCTTTCTAGTCTTGAAATTTACCACAGTAGTAATCAAAGCAATGTGGTACTGGCATAAGGATAGACAGATAAAACTAACAGAATAGAACTAAGAGTCCAGAAATAAATCCCATACCTATTGCATTTGATTTTAGCAAAGGTGACAAGATTCTACAAAGGGGAAAGAAGTCTTTTCAATAATGGTGCCTAGGTCACTGCATAGCCCCATGCAAAAAGATGGGTTTGAACCCTTATGTCTTATACAAAAAGTAACTCAAAATGGATCAAAGACCTAAAATGAAAGAGCTAAAACTGTCACACTCCTTACAGGAAATACAGTAGTAAGTTTTTATATCCTTGGATTAAGCAATGATTTCTTAAATAGGACAGCAAAAGCACAAATAACACAAGAAAAATAAATAAATATGACTTAATCAAAATTTTAAAAACTTGTGCATCAAAAGGCAGCATCGCTGGAGTTAAAAGAAAGCACGCAGAAGGGGAAAACTATTTGCAAATCATATATCCAATAAAAAAAACCCTCTTATGACTCAACACCAAAAGGCAAATAATCTAATTTTTAAACTGAGCATAAGATTGAAATAAACATCTCCTCAAAAAAAGATACACAAATGAGCAACAAGAACAGGCAAAGATACTCCACATCACTAGTCACCAGGGAAGTGTAAATCAAAACCACAAATACCACTCCACACCCACTAGAATGGCTATCTTTAAAAAAGTAAATAAATGTTAGCCAGGATGTAGAAAGCTGGCCTCTCCTATGTTGCTGCTGGTGGAAGGTAAAATGGTGTCGCCAATGTACCAAATACTTTGGCTGCTCCTTGAAAAGCAGAGTTGCCACCATATGACCTGCAATTCCGCTCTTAGGTATATAACTAAGAGTAAGAAAAACATTTGTACAGGGTTGTTCATGTGGTCACTATTCCCAATAGCTAAAAGATAAAACACCCACACGTCCATCGGAGGATGAACCTGACAGTGGGTGGTGTGTACCTACAATGGAATATTGTTTGGCCATAAAAATAAAGATTCATTAATGCCTATTACACAGACCTTAAAAACATGCTAAGTTAAAGAAGCTAGCTGTGAAAGCCCATAGAGTGTATAATTCCTTTTATATAACATGTCTAGCATGGACAAATTCATAGAGACAAAAAGTAGATCAGGATTTCCAAGAGCCCGGAGGGTGGGAAGAAATGGTGAGTGATTGCTTAATGGGTGTGGGTTTCCTTTGGGAGGATGAAGATGTTCTGAAATTAGACAATGGTGATGGTTGCATACCATGTATACCACGTACAAAAGGTCACTGAACTTTAAAATGACTATGATACAGAAATTTGTGTTAACCAGAGATAATGGAGTTAAACAAAGGCCTAGAGTTAAAAGGGTTGCAAAATAAAAGTTGGCCTGAAATGCTTGCGAACCACTGACCTTGTTTTTCCGGGTTGCGGACCTGGGATGGCATGTCTTGGATTTCCAAGATCCATTCCCCTTCAGCCTTTTCTCCCCAACAGTGGACAGTCATGAATTCCCAGTTTGTAAATCCCTCATTAGAAAAATCCAGCAATCTGTAATTGGAGATGCAGTGTTAGAAAGTGAAGGCCTTGGTCTTGCGTTGCTGGGCAGAGGGCCCAGATCACTGAGGGCTCCATCTTGCAAGAAGGGATCAGCCCCCAGCTGCCTGCAGTCCAGCTAAAGCCCACCCCAGGGCGGCAGGCAGATGCAAGGGGAAAGCAAGGGTATAGGTCACCACTGACTAGTTTCAAACTTTTATGGCTGATATGCACCTCTGCTATCTCACCGGACCTCCCTAACACTGGGATAGGCAGGCAGGCAGGCAGGCAGGACTCACATGTTCAATAAAAGATGGGGACTTTTCTGTGTGGTCTGTGGTCTCCTCCCTCCACCATAACAACCAGCTGGGCCAGGACTCAATGAGGGCATTCTGACTCCTGTGGGTTCTTCCCACCACCACCAGGTGTTGACAAGGTCACTGACCAACACTTTCCTGCAGAAGGTATTTATTCCCTCCCTGCCTGAGGACCGAACTCATGTGTTAGCACTTGGGTGCACAAAAGCCAGGGCACATGACCAAGGAAGCAAAGGGGGCACTCACACAGGAAGCCTTGGAAAATGCAGTCATGGAGTGAATGAAATGTCCACATTGCCTTAGAGCCAGCACTGTGCTCTGTTCTTACAAATAAGGATGTATGAGCAACCCTGACCCAGTTTCAATGGATGCATTTGGGGAGATGATGGTCATGGGTAGGTGGGTGGGGAGGCTCCCCTGGGTGAGGTATGGGGGAGGAGGAGGAGGAGGAGAAGGATGCTTCCTGTATCCCCTTGCAGTTTTGGATGTTTCTCTTTTTCTTTCTAGGCTGGAAGGTCTTCTCCAACTATCCCAACAACTCCTGGGTCTTCCGCCTCTGCTCGTTTCTGATACAGAAACAGGAAGCAACTAGTCTCTCTCCCAACTCCCTTGTCCTCTGAGTCTTTAGCCTTAACAGAGGAAACAATTCTAGGCTCTTCTTTCTTTTTTTTTTTTATTGTTTTATTAGTCATATGTGCATACAAGGCTTGGGTCATTTCTCCCCCCCTGCCCCCACCCCCTCCCTTACCACCCACTCCGCCCCTCCCTCTCCCCCCATCCCCTCAATACCCAGCAGAAACTATTTTGCCCTTATTTCTAATTTTCTTGTAGAGAGAGTATAAGCAATAATAGGAAGGAACAAGGGTTTTTGCTGGTTGAGATAAGGATAGCTATACAGGGAGTTGACTCACATTGATTTCCTGTGCGTGTGTGTTACCTTCTAAGTTAATTCTTGATCTAACCTTTTCTCTAGTTCCTGGTCCCCTTCTCCTTTCGGCCTCAGTTGCTTTAAAGTATCTGCTTTAGTTTCTCTGCATTGAGGGCAACAAATGCTAGCTAATTTTTTAGGTGTCTTACCTATCCTCACCCCTCCCTTGTGTGCTCTCGCTTTTATCATGTGCTCAAAGTTCAATCCCCTTGTTGTGTTTGCCCTTGATCTAATGTCCACATATGAGGGAGAACATACAATTTTTGGTCTTTTGGGCCAGGCTAACCTCACTCAGAATGATGTTCTCCAATTCCATCCATTTACCAGTGAATGATAACATTTCATTCTTCTTCATGGCTGCATAAAATTCCGTTGTGTATAGATACCACATTTTCTTGATCCATTCGTCAGTGGTGGGGCATCTTGGCTGTTTCCATAACTTGGCTATTGTGAATAGTGCTGCAATAAACATGGGTGTGCAGGTGCCTCTGGAGTAACCTGTGTCACAGTCTTTTGGATATATCCCCAAGAGTGGTGTTGCTGGATCAAATGGTAGATCAATGTTTAGCTTTTTAAGTAGCCTCCAAATTTTTTTCCAGAGTGGTTGTACTAGTTTACATTCCCACCAACAGTGTATGAGGGTTCCTTTTTCCCCGCATCCTCGCCAACACCTGTTGTTGGTGGTGTTGCTGATGATGGCTATTCTAACAGGGGTGAGGTGGAATCTTAGTGTGGTTTTAATTTGCATTTCCTTTATTGCTAGAGATGGTGAGCATTTTTTCATGTGTTTTTTGGCCATTTGAATTTCTTCTTTTGAGAAAGTTCTGTTTAGTTCACTTGCCCATTTCTTTATTGGTTCATTAGTTTTGGGAGAATTTAGTTTTTTAAGTTCCCTATATATTCTGGTTATCGGTCCTTTGTCTGATGTGTAGTTGGCAAATATTTTCTCCCACTCTGTGGGTGTTCTCTTCAGTTTAGAGACCACTTCTTTTGATGAACAGAAGCTTTTTAGCTTTATGAGGTCCCATTTATCTATGCTATCTCTTAGTTGCTGTGCTGCTGGGGTTCCATTGAGAAAGTTCTTACCTATACCTACTAACTCCAGAGTATTTCCTACTCTTTCTTGTATCAACTTAAGAGTTTGGGGTCTGATATTAAGATCCTTTAGGCTCTTCTTTCATCCTAGACTAATTCTTTTCTTTTATGCAGTGCTGGGGATGGAACCCAGGGCCTTGCACCTACTAGACAAGTGTTTTACTACTGAGCCCCAGCCTCAGTCCCTGTAGTCTAATTTATACACTAACTTTCCATCTCTATTTTGGAATAAGGAGTTTCAAAGTAGGGCTCTCTATTGAAACACGTAAGTTTCATGTGACGTAAGATTCCTTTCCCAATTTGGGGACTCTTTGAATACTTGAACTATAAAGATGTTGATCAAGGAAGATTCTTTGCTGGGAGAATAGCAGGGGAGGTGGAAAGCATTCTGTGCTTTCTGCTAAGAAACTGCCAAGGTCAAGGCTGATTTTCATACAAAAAGCCCAAGCAGAACCTGACACAGGAGGGATAAAACAAGAACCAACTGTCTGTAAAGTGCTGAGGTCTTTAAGAAAGTCAAAATACTTGTAGTAGGAAAACTTGGCAAACTGAAAAGCTTGCAGAATTAAGTGAGACATGAAAGAAACTAGAAGGTAATGGATCTTAAAACCCAAATCTTGATATAGTCACAAAAACGACCTTAGAAAAAAATTAATTCCTAAGACTCAGGTGACTGCCAAGTGGCTCAGGGCAGTATTTTAAAGTGCTTGGGTGGCACAGGTACAGCAAACACTCCCCAGCTATTGGGGAGTTCCACGCAAACCCACAGGTCCCGCTTTCCATTCCAAGGGGCGCAAACACTAGGCTGAAGACTCAGGAGGATGCAGCTGAGAAGGGAAGGAAACCAGAGCATCCTGGGGTGCTAGAAGGTTCTTCCAGGTCAGATGACTGTACTGACTGAAGCAGGACACCAAGGGCAGCCACGCACCTGTGCTAAGCATTTTTATCTATATCATCACACTCAATTCTTGTAATTCTCTCTCTTTTTTTTCCTTGTACTATTCTTAATGTTTACAGATGAATGAAATGACATTTCCAGAGGAGAGGAACAAAGAGAGGCCAAGTGACCAGAACCTGGGAGCCCAGCTGGGAAGTGAAAGGGCTGGGGTATGAGTTCAACTCTCCAGGTCCCAAAGTACATGTCCTTGTGGTCACTGCCACCTCACCTGCCTGCCACCTGCCACCTCATCTCTAAGTATCACTGTGGCCTCTCGGTCACATGGCCTGCATGGGCACATGGCTTGCATGGGCATCCAACTCTGCCTCTGCCTTGGGGTCACAAACTCTGCTCCAGGCCAGAGTCTGCTGGAATGTATACCCAATGTTGGCGAGCTTCAATTGTTCCAGAAATACTAGAAATGTAGATTTTCAGATAAAATTTCAAGTAGTTAATACAAACCTCCCAGGAACAGAGTAACATCAAGCTTCAGTTTGCTGGCTGGCACCCTCAACCGCTCAGGCCTCTGCCTGCCTCCCATGGGCAGGAGCAGAGTGGGTCTGGTTCTACCTCCAGGAGGGGGAGCTGCCTCTGCGTTGCTCTTTTGCTAGGGAAGTCAGACCTGGTAGAGGCCGACAATGGTGATCAAGCTCTTGGAACCCATATAAGCCAGGGTCTGGACTCAGGGTTGGTTCCAGTGCACCAAGGCCAAAGCTGGTGTCAGGCCCCTCCACCTGTCACTCGTTGCCTCATCAGTGAGCTGCTAGCCCTGGAAGCTGGGCAGAGGGGTGGAGGGCACACCGCAACTTCCTCTCTTTTGGATGGTGGCCCTGGCAGTCTTTCGCTACTGCCGGGTCTTAGGCAAAGCAGAGAAATTTCTGAGTTATTCCAGGTGGATAAGCAAAGGGGTAAGAAAAAGGGTAGCTCCTGCCTGGCCCTGTCTGAGAACTTCTCAACACCCCATTTCTGAATTTCCAAGGCTCCCTGTACCCTAGATAAGCGCTATAGCCCCAGGCAGGTGACCCAAATGAGCCAGGATGGGGGGGCGTGCAGAGGCCAGGCCATGTCTGGTAACAGATACTTTCTTCCAGGCTGGGGCACAAAGATGCCAGTTCTGGCTTTTAGGAGAGTCTGGAGATGCTGATTTACCCATGAAAGCTTCTCTTCCCTCTCTCTGCATCTTAGCTAGAAACAGACAAAAAGGTACCCCAGTTCTTCTCCAGTTCCCATAAATCCATCCATTCTAGCTATCTGCAAGTCATACACAAATGCATCCTAGACTTGCCCTCCTTTCTAAGACATGACTCCATAGGCTTTCACAAACCACACAGGAAGCCTCAAGGATTTGGCATCCATGACTGAATACTGGTGTTTAGGGCAGAGAGAAGCCCAGGAGCGCCTTCCCCATACCTCACCCAAACCCAGCTGTGCAGGATCTAAGGGGCAGCCCACACTGGGTGGGGGTCGCTTGGGAGATAAGTGGTGCTCCTTGGGATACACGCTCCTGCTTCAATATCAACTGGGTAGGACAGACATATCTCTGATGCACTTCTAAGAAAAAGGAAGCCACACTGATGTGATCATCAGCCTCCTTGCTCAGCAATAAAACAAAACAGGTAACACCTTCTTTGCCACCTCTTCCTGAAAATGAAAAATTTCCAGAACTGTTTGAAAGGCAAGATTTCAGGGAGCTACTTTAGGGGGTCTACATGTGATAGTTTCCAAGAGGAAGGGGATTCCCCACAGACCCTACCCCAATGCAGGGTACCTTGCTGGGATGCTGTGGACCAAACTGGATGGAATCCTCTTAAGGACAGTAGACCTACCTCTTTGCCAGAAGTTGAGACTTGGTTCCTGAGGGAGAAATCAGGTGGATCTGAAGGTCTCCCCGGCGAGGGTGTGAGATGGAGATGCGGACCACCACGTGCTCCAGGTAGATCACGTGCTGGTCTGAGTGGTCAGCACAGGCGTTGGTCAGGGCTGTGGTCCGAAGCACCTGTGCTATCGGGATGCTCCTGGGGAGGAAGCAAGAGTTGAGTACTTGGTCCCTGAGGTACCAAGTCTCACACACAGAGGGCATGGCTTCCAGCACTCAAGCTCGCGCCTTCCCTAGGTGGCCTCTGGGTTCTGTAGTCACCCAGAGAGCAGCTGAGGTGTCACTCTTGGATTGTCCATTTTGACTTACATCACCTTCCCAGAAAAATTTGTTTACAGAGATTTCAAGAATGGGTTCTCGTGCAAACTTGGGCCAGCTTATCCAGGGACCAGCCCCTTTGGTGTTCAGGAGGTGAGTAACTCTAAGTACCATGTGGTCAGTTCACTTCCTTGACGGCCTGGGGTCTGTCTGCAAGGTCTTACACCCCACTGCTTTGTTTCAAAGACTAGCATGAAAGCAGAAGTCACTGACGTGAAGAGAAACAACAGCAGATGCTTCCTGGCTCACTGATGGGCTCCACGCACTGGTGTGAAAATTTACAAGGACTACCAGTTTTATCCAGGGAGAAATTAAGACTGCACTTAAGGTCACATGGCTTCGGAGAGGTGGAACTGAGATTTGAGACTTGAGTCCTCTGCCTCGACCATTATGCCATGTCACCTTAGATGGATGCTTGTGTGGACCCACACTCAAGGGACCAAAATCCTCAGAGCTGCTCTTCAGAAGGACTGGAGCTCCCTCCCTCTCTTGGCCTGCGATGGAAACAGTTGATGGTTCTCTTTACAACCTAGGGGTAGTTTCACCCCATGGGATGGGATCTGAGTACAAGCACAAAGATCCAATCACTCAACAGTCATTTCTGCCAGAATATTCTGGTGAGCACAGCAGACATAGACGCTGTGCCCAGAGGTTGCTCCTGAGTCTTTGCTGGACCATTTGCCTATCTATGTTACCATGGTTCACATGTCTGCAAAGCCTGCCCCCCCCACCATGACGACCTGTGAACTGAAGAAAGATGGCATACTCTGGGGAGACCCAAGCATTAGTAATCTCCCCTACATGGCTGGCACTCAGTTCTTAGGGGGTACTTTTCCCATTATGCCTGCCCTTCCTGTGGGGAGACTCGATGTGTGTGCTCAGAGCCTCCCAGAAATTACATGGCTTGGCTGTACTGGGCCTGAGTCATAAAAAAACAATCAAAACAGAAACAGTGATGTAATTCCCTCAGAGGCTCTGTAAATATTTGAAAACATGCTTTGCATGCACCATAAATGGATTTAGAGGTGCTGGCTCCTTTCATTGGCTTCTCGGCATTTTACTGTCTGTGTTTACTGGTCAGTGGGCCCCACCAGTGGCAGATGGAGACAATAGTGGAAAGTTCTGGAGAGTCCTAGGCCCTGCAGGGCTCACAGAGACCTCCAGGTAGGGAGCTCACCTGACAGCACCCTTCCCCCACCAGCATTAACAATGCAAACTAGGTGCCACGGGAGTAAGGGAGGGGGATAAGATTCATTAATGCTCCCTGGGGTCTTGGAAGCATGGTACCCAGTCAAGACCCCTAGAACCAGGAATGACTTCCCCCACAACCCAAACTGCTAACACTCTTGCAGGGCAGAAGAACAAGATTCAAGTGACAAAGAAACGAAAGCCATTACCAAACTTAAAACACTGACTGACGCCCTCCCCAAACTTTTGCTAATTGGTAGGGGAGCAATCACTGCACTCTAGACACAGATGTAGAATTCTGCTGAGCACACTTTAGTCCTTAGATAAGACATAGTGCTTAAGTGAACAGGAATAGTGTATGAAACAAACAAACCCCAACCTTCACTTGCTGGGATGCCCCATTCCCAGTGGCCATGCTCTGGGCTCACAGAATTAATGCCTTCAGTAAACAATTGTTTCAGTGACAGTATTAAAGTCACTTGCCTCTGACTTAGCAGTGGCTGACTTGTGCTAAAGGACACCAGCTGCTGTTGAGAAAGGTAGGGCTGGTTGTCACCTACAGGGAACCACTTTGCTGCTGCTCCAGGGTGGCTGGCTGGAGTGGGCAGCATGCAGACCCCTCAGGAGCCTCTCTTGGTTTTGTTTTCAAAGCCAAGACCACCCTCCCCTAGGGGCTAGCCCACCTGAGGACAAGGCTAAGTGTAACAGTTTTTATGTGATATTGCTTAGTTACAGGCCATCAGGAATCCTCATTTCTCCAAGTTCTAGGGGGAAAGCCAGGAGCCAGGACTGTTACTGACTGTAAGGACAGCCAGTTGTTACCTTCCTTCTATGTACTTTACTTTTGCTGTTGCTGCTGAAACAGATAATCTAACATCCCATATCAGGGAGGAGGAGGAGAAGGAGAGGAAGAGGAAGAGGAATAAGAAGAGGAAGAGGAAGAAGAGGAAGAAGGAAGAGGGAGAAGGAAGAAGAAAGAGGGAGAAGGAAGAAGGAGAAAGAGGAGGCTTTGAAAGGTGTCGAGATAGCCCAGCTAAAATTGGCGTGTATCTCAGATAGACATTTCAAGGAAACATCATGATGACATAGTCAAAGTCATCATTTTTAAGGATTTTCACTTAACTCCAAGACAGAACGTGAAACAATGAAAAAACAGAAATTTGTTTCCAGAAAAAGAATTTATCCCTATCCTACATTTATTTCAGGGGTAATACAGAAAATTCAAGTCAACTGCAAAGTAATTTATTTTTTTAGGATAAACGATATGAAGGAATTATCTTGGTCACACAATTACAACTAAACTGTTCTTTATCATGAAAATTGATTTAGAAAGATCTTCAAGTTCCCCAGATAACAGGAAATGTTTTTCTGCTTTTAAATTCTGAAATTGTTGTCTGTGTACATGAAGCCATCTTCCTAGGGCCCTAAAGGAACTGAAGAAGTTAAAAGATCCCACGGGCCCCGCTTTTGTTTAAGCTAGAAGACTGTGGACTTGGAGAAGATGCCCAGTGGCAGAGAAATGCCATTTCCCGAACAGCCATACTTGAGCACTTATTATTCTCCTACTCCAGACGTTCTCCCCTCATCCTAAACTCTGGACCTGTTCCCTTCTCCTGACGAGGTGGAGGGCTGCCAAACAGTAGCCATCATAAGAACATCCTGGTATCGTTGTCAAGGCCACTACACGGCAGCCTCCTTTCCAGCGTATAAAGATGTAGAAAAGTCCCTAATATGATAACATCACAGCTCTGAGAATCTCGTGGCATTCAAAGTTGAAGATAAGTATTTCTGAGTAACCAAGTGGTAGGGAAGAGCAGGACATGGGCTGGAACCCTCCACCTATAGGGCTTAGAGCCCCCCCACTTATCTTTCTGCTGTAGCCTAGAAGCTACTACTGGTCAGTATTTCTCATCCCCACTTTGAAGACCTCACTCCAGCTCAGCTGCATCAGGCAGACCTGTAATCCTTGCATTTCCAGGCCAAGGCTGCCCTTCCAAGCTGCAAAGCTGGGTGGCAAGGGCTAGGCCAGTTCTACTTCCTCTTTAGATAATTCTGAGATCATGCTGGGAACCCACTGAAATCAGAAAGAAGCAGTGTCCTTTGCTGTAGTGTATTTGACACCTGGGGTGGCTGGGGGGAGAAAGGATAGCTGATCAGCTGGGGCCCATCATGGCAGAAGGTTGACTTGGAAACTTGACCTCTGAAAGAGCAGTGTGTGGACGGAGGGTGTTAATTGGAGAAGATGTATTAAATTAAACTACAGGAAAGCAACTTGGCCTGTTGGGAGGGCACAGAGCCATCTCCATGGGCACAGAAAGAGGTTTTGGGTCACCTTCCATCTATGTCTTTTAGGACACAGGATGGTCTGAGGTAGAGATTATTTTGCTAATCTGGAGATTTTCTTATTCACATTAGTTCTTGTTTATAGTTTCCTTTAGATGGAATTACTTTTTTTTTTAAATTACTTTTGATTATTGGACCACAGAACAACATTTAGGCTAGAATTAAAATTTAACAACAAAAATGAAGGTAATCTACCCCACTAGTGCAGGCAATGCTGACCATGAGTAGTTGGGCTCTCAGGTGTTCTGATAAACAATGTTTAAATTTATAACACCTTCTCCTATGTGAAATGAGGGGGCTCCATTACCCATCTTTACACATTCCTTCCGGTGCTAATGGTCTGAGATTCAGTCAGATGGGCACAAAGAAAGATGATAAAATCTGCAGCCAGTCCTCACCACTCACAGATTCTGTATGTGAGAATTTACCTACTTGCCAAACTTTATTTGTGTGCCCCAAATCAATACTGTGGTGTTTCTGTGGTCATTTGTGGGTATGTACAGAGCAGCAATGAACCACCCAATGCACACGTCATTCCAGCCAAGGTCAAACAAGGCCATGCTCTGCCACAGCACTCACACAGCAGACAAATGTCCATTTCCCAGACTGTGTAGGGTCACATTTTTCACATTTTTGTGCTTTTTGCTAGTGATTTTGCTCTTTACAGTGGCTCCCCAAACCCAGGCTGAAGTGGCATCCAGTATTCCTGAGCACAAGAAGTCTGCCATGTCCCTTATGGAGAAAACACATGCATTAGAGCCAGTTCAGGCATGAGTGAGAGATAGATTTCATTGTTAGAGAATCAGCAGTATGTACTAAATAAGGCATCTTTAAATACAAACCCAGCAAGGTGTTGTAATGACCAAGGCTAAGGAAACCAGTCCCCTATTCCCCTGTTGGGGCCCAGGAAATGATGCCCTAATGGGCTCAGAAGCAAAGTCTCTCTCTGACCTTCTCCTGTCTCTACCCTCCTGTTTCCTGCTTATAGTTACCTTCCCAAGGAAGGTCACAGAAGTAGAATTTCTCTTCTGGAAGGTTGGTCACAGGATCTAGAACCCTCTTTCCCCAAAGCCATCCCCAAAGCCTAAAAATATGAATCCTCCCCACCTATCTGTGTCAGAGCTGGCCATAAAGAATTTCTGAACCCCCTTGTCTGATAGGCCACCACATCACTCTAAGGGCTCCTTCTCCATTCCTAGGAGGAAGGAGTGCTGCCCAGAGAGGCCAAGAAGAACTGGAACAAACAGGCCTTGCTGGGATCCCCCTTTAGTTTTTACTATTAGATCAGAACCGCTAATCCAACCATGTGTCCTCATGGCCATCTAGGCTTCATCCAAGCTCGGCACAAAAATGGGTATTTTACCTTCAGTGTTTGGATCTTCAGTCTAAAAGCTCCTGTGTCAGACAAAACTATGGTCAAGTAAATTTGTTATGTTTTTGTCTTATTAAGGATGTCAGCCATGAGCATTCCTTGTAGGCAAAAAGGGTATCATCCCCTTTGTGTCTTTACACCCTCTAGGGAGCAATGGTTCAGAAAAATAGGCTTGCTATAGTTCACAAGGGCCTGAAGGGGTACCAGGAGGCAGAACAAATGTCATAGCTCAGTATGGTTGCCCAAGACTGCAGAGAGCCCCACACATCCTTGGAAGACACCTAGCTATGCCTTCTATAGTAACAGCCTGAAAGGAGAAATAAAAAATAAGGGCCTCACATGGTAATCACATATGTACAGAGATCAGGTGCCCTGGAGGGATGTCCTGGGGAGGAAAATAGAGGATCTGGAGAGAACAGAGAGAGCTCAGTGGAAAAACAGGCTTTTATAGTTTCCTAAACAGATATCCACCCAGGCTGTGTGCTGGAGCCCAGCTGGAGGTTGGCTGATCTGGGTCCAACTCATAGGAACTCCATTAGGACCCTGCAGCTGCTCACCCAGCTACCCTGCTGCAGATGAACCACTGGGGCTGGACTCTGAGGGGCTGCACCTGGCCAAGGTGGGAAGAACCTCCAAGTAGCCAGAAGTTAGGTGCTTTCCTGCCTTGGGAGGCTATGGGCTCAACTAGGCAGGGGACATTGAGGGAAGGGAGAAGTCTTCTGGGGTATGCAGTTTACTTGGTTCAGTACAGCCTGAGTTCCTACCTAGAAGGCAAGTAGCCTGGCTTAATGAAATTTCAGAAATAATGCAAAAAAAAAGTAGGATGTAATTAATCTAGAGATAATTTCTGAACATCTATCAGTTGTACAAATAACCCTTAATGTTCAAAGCAATGCAGTGTGTGTGTGTGTGTGTGTGTGTGTGAGAGAGAGAGAGAGAGAGAGAGAGAGAGAGAGAGAGAGAGCACGAGCTAGCAATAGCTTTCAATAAAAGACCAAACTAAACTGTAAATTCTGGCTCTGACTGAGGGGAACCCTTTGAAAACCCCAAAAGCTTAAAACATGGGTAAGTTATTACTGCTTTAGATTGCTCTAAAGACTCTTTTGTTGTCTCTCCAGCCAGTATTGAGTCAGGAGCGATGACATCATAAACTGTTTCACAGTAGCCTAGACTTTTGAAGAAGCAAGGGAATACTGACCAAAGGGTCAAATGAGATATTTAACAGCTGAGCCTCTTTTTTATTCAAGGGAATAGTACTAATACTCAGCTTGACTTTCTTTTTCACTTGAAGAAAAGCTATGAAAGTATCAATTTTATCCTTCTGTACATAATACATGCAGATTCAAAAATCACTTTGCACAGAAGTCACTGTTCATGATCCTATCTGCCATCCTTTAATCAAAGAAAGACTCTAAATAGATTAAATCTGGGCCCAAGAGTAGGTAAGAATGCTTGGATCTTCTCCATTGTGTGTGTGTGCATGTATATGAGTGTGAGTGTGTGTGCAGGTGTGTATGTGAATCTCACACAGAGACTCAGGTACAGCTAGCATTTTCATCCATGGCTACCTTGGAGGACTCTTCACAAAGCATTTGCTTCTACTCACAAGATATACCTGCCTTCAGTTCAGGTGACTTTCCCTGGTGATGCATTTGGATTTAGCATTGGCTGAATGCTGCCTGTGGTGGCCTTGTCCTGTATGGGCTCTGGCAGAGGCCGTTCAGGTGCCACAGCCTTGGTTCTAGGGGCTCTGTCTGTACTGGGGCAGGGGGATGACAGTCTATGAAGAAAGACTGTTAGCTAGGCGTGGTAGTACCTCCATCTTCACCCATGCCCACCCCTCTCTGTGGTTCTCTGTTCTTTTTCTGCTGGACTCCCTGACCTTATCCCCCACTTGGAGGGACTTGTTGTCTCTTACTTGGATCCAAACAGATACAGCTAAATCCCTAAACTCCATGGTCTCTATATGGGCAATGTCTACATTAGAAATGCCAAAGTAGCTCTCAGGGTCCCCTTTGGGCGGGTCCTTTTCTACACCAGGTATGGCCTCTCTTCAAATGACAGAGAACCAACAATGGTTTCCTTCTGAGGGGTATGCATCTGGTGTGACTGCCATCAAAACTGGGTCATCGACCCAGCCTTTCCTGTGTTGTGCTGTTGACCTCTGCTCCTTTAGGCCTCGGCATGGTTTGGGGGATGTGGAGCACCTGCTAGAGCAGGGTACAGAGAGCAGGTCAACAGAGGGACAGACAGATGACCAAGGGCTGGAGCCACGTGGGCACTTGGGGCTCTGCACAAAATGCCAGTTTCTAATAAGGCTGAGTTCACACGTGGGCTGTGCAACCAGGGCCCCTTGACTTCTATTGTAACTGCTGGTGAGGACCTGCCTCTCTGAGTCATGACCATATCCCAGGAGAGGGCTGGGGGCAGAGAGGGTTCATTGTCCTTCATTTCTGCTTCTGCATGTGACCAGAGAGGCAGACGCTTCAACACCTCAGCCCCTCTAACTCGGAACCTTGGATGACATTACTGTAGGCATGGCAGGTGTGACCACAATGCCTTGTACAACTCCTACACTTAATGATTAGGGAACACAGTTCTCTGGCTTTTGGTATCACCAGGATGGCACTTCTCTTCTACTCAAGAAGGTAGGGAACCACACCCTACATGGTGTGCACAGCCGCACACAGGAGGTGCACAGAGAGTCCACTGCCCAACTCCAGTCTTGTTCTACTCTTCACCGTGCAGCTGAGGCAAGGTTTGGGACATTTGTAAAGTCCTGAGTCCACCATGAGAATAAGAAACCAGAATGAGGCTAAGAGAGTGGTCAGTTGGGCCAAGGAGCTAAAGAAGGGAAGAACAAACCTTTTCAGTTAAGCCAGTTCTGTTAAGGGGCGAAGCAAGGTGAAAACCTTGGAGAAGTAAACTGGCCACAGCCATGGTGGAGGTAGTGGGCTTAGCAGCCTTGG
This sequence comes from Castor canadensis, assembly GCF_047511655.1. Classification (NCBI taxonomy): domain Eukaryota; kingdom Metazoa; phylum Chordata; class Mammalia; order Rodentia; family Castoridae; genus Castor; species Castor canadensis. The sequence goes on along the minus strand of NC_133404.1, from coordinate 29,078,063 downwards.
CTCATGACTGCCTGGCAGGACAGGAGCAGAGTGATGGGAGCTCCCCTAGGAAATGAGACCCCCTGGTAGGAAGGAGGTATATCTGCCTTCCCTGAGGTGACACTACTGTCCCTAGAGGTCCCTGTGTTCTCATAAACAATCGACTGGTTGAGTTGGACAAGTGATCTGAGATAGCATATTGGCTAAAAATTCCAGAAAGAGTCTGAAACCACTAAAGGTAAGGATGATTTTTTTCCTTTAGAAACAGAAATCTGATTCTTGCCCTCTCTTGGAATTTGTAGAGTCCTTGTTTTCCTCAAAGGACAAAAACAATATCATACTGTGTGTGACGGCAGGTTGCCTCAACCTGTGCTGTCTAGACTCTGTGCTTTCACTTAAAAAGCAAAACAAAATAAAAATAAAAACAACCATCCGCCACCTAGGCACCACTTTACCATCTTAAAATGATTTCTGGCAGGAGAAGAATGCTTCATTCACCAGCCACCCCGACCAGAAGACCAGGGAGAGGGAAGAGGGCAGCCCCACGGATGAGGAACCAGACCGGGAGGTCAGCACCACCTTACCTGGCGTCTCACTCTCCATGTCACAGACATTTGCCAACAAAGCCGATAGGCCTCCTTTATCTCACAGAACCCCCGACTTGATTTTGAATTTGGCAATCTAAGGCTCTCTAGAGAAAATGAGTCTTTAGGAAGCCAACACCAAGACTTGCCCACTGGCCAGCTGACCTTTCCAGTCTTGGAGCGATCACCTGGGGAGGGTTTGTGCAGTTAGCCACAGGATAGAAATGTCATTTTTCAAATGATTCTGTGATTAGGGGCTGAGGGTATGGCTCAGTGGTAGAGTGACTGCTTGGCCTGTGTGAAGCCCTGGGTTCCTCCCCAGCACTGCAAAAAAATAATTAAAAAAAATATCCATTGTTATATGTGAGTTGATGTAACAACGGATTTTTTAAAATCACTTCCACTCACTTCATCATCTCCATTTCAAACACATTTATTTACATCTATTACCTTTCCCAAAGGTAATAAATAATCATAGTTGGAACACACGCTATTCTTTATCAGATATTCAGGCCTGGAGAAGCACCTCTGGCTTTCTTAGAAATCGTGGTTGCAATGGCGGAAATTAGGATAAACTGATGTTTGAATGCAGCAGGGTCCTCCCCACCTAACTTACTTTCTAGCTGAATTTTCGTAAATAAAAATCTCAAGGAACACTGATTTAGAAAACAATTCCTCCAGAGGGCAACATGAGGAAGAGAGATGAAGTCAGGGACCAGCAGCCTACTGCTCAGGCTTGTTAAAAATCCCAACCCTTAAACCTTAAGAAGGTGTATGAGGCCTGATCAAAGCAGACGTTACACACTTGAAACAGAGAAGGGGGCTGACGCTGTCACTCCCATCCATGTCCAAGGGGTTCATATTGCAGGCTCCAGGGCAGAGAGGCTGGGCTGGGGCTATGGCTCCAACCTCTAGTGGGTGGTGACAGAAAGGACACTGGGACTGCTCCTTATTACGCCCATGCTGTGGACAGGGCAGGTCCCTGGTCCAGTTGACTAAGCAGTTCGGATACCAGGCTGAGAGAATGGACTTCCTGTCATGGACTGATCTGCTGCAGAAGGGTTTAAGGCCTCACATGGTGGTGGATCCAAAAGCAGATCTTCCTAGCTGCACAATCCACAAGGGAAAATGCAGACATGTATGCACAGGGGCAGCCATGCACAGCCACACGTGTGTTCCCGCCTGTGTGCACAGGAATGCATGTGCGTGTCAACACCTCCGCCCGGTCAAACCGCACTACAGAGTCAGGTCTCATGTGTCTGAGAAGCCACTGGTGCCTGAGCAAAGTCCTTACCTGGGCCTCTTGTCCACGGTGGCCACACACATGTGTTGGGATGGCACCGAGGTCCACTTCTTTGCCTCCAGGACGAGAGCTTCTGCATCCACCAAGCCAAATCCATAGAGATGGCTAACTGGAAAGACAGGGACATCAGAGTTGGGCTCTCCTCCCCCCAGGGAGGGGAAAAGGCTGCTCTCCCACTCTGCTGGGCTCCCAGGGCCACAGACCTACTACACTGCCCCAAGGCTCCTGACTCTGGGCTGCAGGACGAGTCGCTCTGAGCTGCTCATGGGTCTGGCTGCAGGAATCTCTGAACTGACCCTCTAGTTAGAAGAGGGGGCCAGGACATGTGTCCCATTTGGGTCCAAGCAGAAGGGAGAGGGCCCAGGAGTTTCTTTTGGTGGAACAATGTCAGGCTTCTTTACATTACAAGGACCTGTCAGCTTCTGTGCGCCCTGAATCTGAGATCTCACAGCAGGAAGTGTAGCTCAGTAGGGGACACCCACTCTCCTGTTTGTGGTTTGATCCCTGGCACCACAAACACAAAAAAGCAAAAGAAAACAACAAAACCCCACAGAAACAGAGACCTCTCGATGCACGTGACTACGATGTGCAACCAACACAATAAACAAGGCCAGCTGGGCTCTTTTTCTTTCTTTTTTTTTTTTAAACCATGTTCTTTGCCTTCTGAGTTCCCAGGGTGCTCAGTGCAGGCAGTATCGCACAGCACACAGACGGCAGTGCTCACTGGCTGGCCCAACCCAGTGTTTAATTTGGCCAAGGCAGGGGAGTTTCGAGGTTTAACTTAAGAGGCACAGTCAGGAACTAGATACAATCTATTTTCCTATTTAATTAGGCCAAGATTGAAATGTAGGGTGACTCTCAGTGCAGCACACCAACATTTCTGCAAACAAAGATGTATGAGGCCCAATCAATGACCTCCTTATTAAAGGAAATGTCCCCTGGCACTGACAGTAACAATGCTTGGCCTCCATTTTACAGATAGGAATATTGGGCTTGGTGTCAAATAGTTGGATCTGAACTTCAGAAAAGTGAGGGTGGGAGGGGTGGGGAGTCCTCCCTGATACCCCACAGCAAATTGAAATCTTTTTCAATTATATCTGGGAAGAAGCCAGCGGCCCAGTTCTATAATTACCTGCTCTAAAGCCTCCATTGTCCAGGTTCATGGGTTGATAGAGACCTGGGTCTCTACCATGGTGGACTAAGGGTGGAGCCCTGCTGTTACTTTTACTTATTTTATTATTGTTATTATTATTTTTGGTGGTACTGGGGTTAGAACTCAGGACCTTGTGCTTGCTGGGCTACTGCTGAGCCACGCCTTCAGCTCTTTTTTGCTTTAATTATTTTTCAGATAGAGCCTGTGCTTTTTGTCTGAGGCCTGCGTTGGACCTTGATCCTCCTACCTATGCCTTCTGATTAGCTGGGATTATAGGCATACCCTACTACTCCTGGGGTATGTTCTTTGCTAACATTTTGTCTGCACTGGCCTCAAATTGCAATCCTCCTCTATTTGCCTCCCAAGTAGCTGGGATTACAGGTGGGAGCCACCATGCCTAACTTTATTGGTTGCTTTATAACAGGGGCTGCTAACAGAGGTTTTACAGTTAGAAAGTATCTTATATAATATTATCAACGTCCTCATTATACAGTTGAGGAGACTGCATGCTTCAAAATGACAGAGCTGCTCAGGGCTAATAATGCAAGATGTCCTTAGTGCACAAACGAGCATCCTTATTTAATAATTAAGAATTTGAGATGAGGAAGGGGAGGGCAGGGGATAGAACCTGGGGGCTTGTGTATGCTAAGCAAGTACTCTACCACTGAGCTACACCCCAACATTTGGTTTTAGTTAGTTTTTTTTTTTTTTGAGACAGGGTCTCACTATGTAGCCTAGGCTGACCTTGCATTTCCAATCCTTCTGCCTCTGTCTCCTGAGTGCTGGGATTACAAGCATGTACCACCATGCTCAACTGAGTTAATTTTAATATGTATTAAAAAAGCCCTACAACTATTATATCTATACCTATTATATGGATATAATAGTTTCCTTTTAAAATATATTTCTTTATGTAATAAAAAAAAAACCTACCAACAAGGAGCCAATTTAAAGAGAATTGCTGAGTAAACACCAGTGCAGGGCAGGGAGGGGGTAACTGTGTGTGGCAAAGTGATGACATTTAGGAATCCTGGACTCTAAGGACCTCAGAGCTGGTCTTGGGCCCTGTATGCCAGCGTGGTTCTAGGATACTTTCTTTAAATCTCTGTATATGGGTTTTTGATTCTTGTGACACATGACTAAGAATATCACTGTTACTGGGATTTCTTCTAAAGGGATTCACATCACCCCTTAACACCCATTTCCACGGTCACCAGAGAGCCCACCAGGTCCATGCCCAGCCCACCAGGGGCCACTGCACCTTTATGCCCAGCACCGTTGATCTTCCAGTCGTTTGTCTTCAGGTGGGCTGGCCGGGATGTCTTCACTAGCAGGTGCTGGACATCCCTCCAAGTTAACTGGCTGCTGCAATGACACAGCACAGACCGCTGACACTACACGGGTCAGTGACACTGGCCACACACGCCTCTCAGAAGAGGTGGTCGGAGCTGGCCAAAGGTGATCTAGAGTCCCTTGGGCTCACAACCCATCTCCCACAGGGTTTCACTTCACAACCTCAGAGAAGAATGGCTTCTAGCAACTAAATCCTACAATAAAGAGTTCAAGTGACTTAAAATCCCCAAGTGTGAGAAACCCAGCCTTGCCACCAATTCTATCTACGTGAATCTGTTCAGGACACTTTGAAAGCAGAGAGAAGAAGAAATGTAATGTCACATTATGAAGTGGTTGGAGCAACTCTTCGTTACGATGCACACGAGTGGGTTCAAGCTGGAGGAACACCCACCAGCTACAGGCCATAGTAATTCTAAATTTACAATACATTCATTTTGATGCAGGCTAGAAATGTGTCATTCAAAGAACACCTGGCCGCTAGCAAAAATGTATGGACTGTATTTTCTTAGATTCTAAGGCACATTTGCCTGTCTTTTTTTTTTTTTTTTTTTGCCTGTCTTTTAAACAGCTCTGAAAACAGGATCCATCTTTCCATGTGGTGCGTCTTGTAACCCCACTCTGTCCACAGCGATCAGGTCATGTCACACTGTTAAACTTGATGTTGGTTATATTATTGCCATTTCCAGGTTCTAATAACTCTTAGTCTAAAAGAACTCCTCAATCATTGCAAAATTTCTAAGAGATCCAGAATTATTGCATGATTGGCAGGACTTCTGGTTTTTATGGCCCCAAAAGGGTACTTCTTACAATCTATGGCATCTCGGATCAATGAAATGGTATCTTTCACGCTATCTGTAGGAAGAGAGTGGTATAAAATAAAACCAGTATTTCTGTCTTCGACTCAGTATTAATTGCCACAGAATCTGGACATTTGGCATAAACTTTCTGCCAGTCTGCTTTAAAATATGGTACAGATAATGGTTATATATCAGCTACCAATAAAAGGAATATGTATTTGCTATGTAAAACTAACAGCTGAGTAAAAAGCTAGAAAGGTAGGTTCATGGTTCCACTCAGACTAAGGCAGAGAAATATTTACAGATATTTTATCCTTTTACTCTATTAAACTGATACATATCTATGGCCTTTTAAGCAATTGGAAAATTAACCAAGAATGAATGAACATGGATTGTGTCCAAGACTTTGCTCGCCAAAGTCCCTCTCAAAAACTGCTTCCTTATGGTGATTTCAACAGGTTTAAAAATTATGTATTCATTGTTGAAATCATCATAAGAAGGGAACTAAGGTAGAAAGAAGAAAAATAGTGGAGATGAACCAGTTCGGGTTATAATATATATATACATGGAAATGTCACAAGGAAACTCCCTGGGTAGCTATCTTAAACAAACAAAAATATCATTTTTTCCCCTCTTTTATAAAATTGGAGAACAGGAGGGCAGAACAGGTCCTGTCTGGGAGTTTGCTTCCAGTGGGAGGGGGGAAGATGTGGAGAGAGGATTTGGACGGTAAATATGGTGCAAATACCGTGCACACATGTAAGAAAATGGAAAAATGAGACCTATTGAAACTATTCCAGGAATGGGAGAAGGAGGGGATAAAGGAGAATGGTGGAGGAGGTGAATTCAAGTCTGACACATTGTAAGAACTTTTGTAAATGCCACAATGTACCCCTACCCAGCACAACAATAAAAAAATTAATTAAAAAAATGCTTTCTTTCCAGACTATCTATTCAGGATTTGTTAAAATGGAGAGGCTTGGGACAATTCCCAAATCATCCCAGAAGCCATGTCCCTGCCTGTTTACTATGGATACCTGCCTATGCCATGTGTGCTCCCATGGCAGGTGTGAACCTGTGACCATGTGACACAAGTAGAACCTGCAGGAGCAGCTGCCAAGAAGGGCCCAGATGCACAGGACTTCAAAATGCTGACGCCAAAACCTCTGACATGGCCCTGCCATCTCCTCAGGACGGTGCCTGCTCTGACACATGGCTTCACAGTCACACACACTGTGTGCATGTGTGCACGTGCTCTGACACATGGCTTCACAGTCACACACACTGTGTGCATGTGTGCACGTGCTCTGACACATGGCTTCACAGTCACACACACTGTGTGCATGTGTGCACGTGCTCTGACACATGGCTTCACAGTCACACACACTGTGTGCATGTGTGCACGTGCTCTGACACATGGCTTCACAGTCACACACACTGTGTGCATGTGTGCACGTGCTCTGACACATGGCTTCACAGTCACACACACTGTGTGCATGTGTGCACGTGCTCTGACACATGGCTTCACAGTCACACACACTGTGTGTATGTGTGCACGTGCACTGACACATGGCTTCACAGTCACACACACTGTGTGTATGTGTGCACGTGCACTGACATATCCATCAGGTGGGATTTACCACGTAAAGCACACAGCTCAGTGGCAGTCATACACTCAGATCACTAAATGACCATCGCCACCATCCACCTCCAGAACTTCTTCATCTTCCCACTGAAACTCTGCAGCTATGAAACACCAAGTTCCCATTCCCATTTCCCCAGCCCCTGGCAACCGCCATCTTACTTTCTATCCTATGAATTTGACTCTAAGTGGAACAGTGTAGCATTTGTCTTATTTCACTTAGGATTATGTCTTCAAGGTTCTTTCCTGTTAGAACATGTGTCAGAATTTCCCTCTTCTCCATGTGGAAAGGTATTCCATTGTGTGTACCCACCACATTTTGCTCCATGGATACTAGGTTGCTGCTGTGAACCATGCTGGCATGGACAGGAGGAGTGTAAGTGTCTGGGTCTGGGTGCACACTCAGGATGAAGACTGCTGTGTCATATGGCAATTCTGTGTTTAATTTTTTTGAGGAACTGCCAAAAAGGTTTCTGCAAAGACTTCTCTCGCTATTGTTCCCACTGCTGGTCCTCATGTTGCCTGTTGGCCTACAAGGCGCTCTCCTGTGACATGAGTCTTGGACACACTCCTCCCTTGGGGCTCACACTTTGAGTCTCCTGCTCTGGCTTCCCCTGGTTTCTCCTATGTGTTTCCACTGCTGTGCCCTCTGTCACTGGTGTCCTCACTGTCTCACAACAATAATACCCACCTCTCTACTGTCCAGCCCTCTACCTGGCTACCTCTCCTTATCCTCTGCCTCTCCTGAGGGCCCACAGGCCAATCCTGGGGGTTACAGGGAGACTCTGAGTCCCCATAGACCCAGGCTGTGTATCCTGGTACAGTGGTCACTGCCCAGGTGTTGGAGTTTAGCAAGAACAGATATGGCTACAGTTTTTGTTGACTGTGTGACCTGGCAAATGTTTGCTGCATCTAAGTGGGGCCTGCTCCAGGGCAGCTAAAACCAGTCCTCCTGGAAGCTTAGCACAGAGGTGTGAAGGAAGCATGAGCTTTGGAGTTGAGGACAGAATGGGTTCAGAAATGAAGAAAGTTGGAAGACATTTTTCTCTTTTCCTTTTATTTGCATTTGTTTTATGCTGAATTGATTTCCATGCCATAAATTTTTGATTCTTCAGTTTCTTCTGGAATATTTTTCTCTCTGGCCTAGGGTCAGTCTGTTTCCTTTCAGTGAGGATCGTCTCCGTGTAGTAGGTGGTGCCCACTAATGGAAGTCCCAATCCTGGCTCTGCAAGTGTGGCTTGGGTGTTGTGCTCACCTGGATCTACTTGGTGACCAGACATCTAAACCTATACCTAAACAGTCCTCTGCAATGCTAAAGCACTTGCAGCGAAAACTGAGTTCTCTTTCTGGGCCACAGATCCTATGCCCAGCCCTGGTCACACCTATCCACTCCACCATTGCTAACAACACACCGCTTCCATAAAATGACGTTTTTCAATACTTGGTGGCTTTTTGGAGATAAGCCTGTGCAGATTCTCAGGCGTTCTTCAAGTAAACATGATGATTTAAACTCAGGAGTTGATGGGATTTTCTGGGTCAAGTAAAGAGAGAACCATAGGCAAGTGTACTCCCCTCCCTGCCCCACCCCAGGAGTTTCTCCCTCCAGGACCACTGCTCTGCTCTGGTTCTTCTCCAGTAACAGTGAACAGAGAGGCAGAAGGGCCATGCTGCCTGGTTGTTGGCTATCCTCTACCTCCAAGTTTCCTAAGCTCAAGTTTCTGGTGCCTGGATGTCATGTGTTCCTTCCTTGACCAATCCTATCAGTTTACAAAGCTTTAAGTGGACCTATTTTAAATGAGGTTTGCTTGACTTGCACCTGTAGGTTTCCAAGGATGATCAAAACACAATGAGGAAGATGAGTGTCTGAGGTTTCATGAGTCCACAGGCAAATTTAACAGGATCCTTGGTCATGAAACAGGGGTGGTTTTCCATTTAGCTCTGACTAATAAAATTCCTTGTATGTTTCCAATAAGGAATGGAAGAAAACAGAGAGCAGTGAATTGCTAACTATGTGAATGCAACTTTCCACACAAGTAACTCATTATTTGAATTTTTTTTTTTTTTAAAAAGGGCCTTGGGGCACAGAAGCAAACATTTTGGCCTAGAAATTGAAAATATTTTGCTGTTTCTTTGGTTAAACTGGTAGCATTTGAGTGTTAGGCTCTTTAGTTATGTGCAAATCAGCATGCTAACATGCATAATTGCAAGGATTTGCACATCCCAAACATTCTGAGTCACTTAAAAACTCATTTACAACTCGGGACTACTGCAAACGGGTGGGTTGTTCAGTGACCATTCTGATGTGTAAACTAAAACTTGTTTTTGGCTGTATGATTGCATGTGTAGTTAATTCTCTTTTCTTTCTGATCCAACTGTATATCCACAACTCTAGGGGTTTTATGAGGTTTACAACAGGCAAAGCGTCTCATCCCATCATCAATTATGAACTAAAGTTTCTAAAAGGATGCTCTGACATCATGAAACATAGTTTTGGTGTGGGATGCCAAATGGGAGGCAGGTGTAGAATTCTGGCCCACCCAGCCCCTGAAGTCCTACAAAGGAAAAGAGACTGTGGGCTTTAAGAAAAGAAGGAACCACTTTTAATCCACTGGAGTGGCCCAAAAAAAGGAAGGAAATTTTGACCTACACTATGACACAGAAGAATCTTTAAGACATTAAGCTAAGAGGAGTAGGCCAACCACAAATGCAGGTGCTGGATCTCTGATCCAAAACACTTGGGACCAGAAGTGTTTTGAATTTCAGATTTTAGAGCATCTGCATAGACTTTAGGGTTGAGCAACTCTGATCTGAAAAATCCAAAATCCAAACTACTCCAACTATATGACGTCCATGCTCAGAAAGTCAGATTTTTGGAATTTTTGAGTTAGGGATGCAAGATCTGTATTATATGACTCCGCTTACATGAGCTATATCAAACAGTCAAGTCATAGAAGCAGAAAGTAGAAAGGTTGAGGACAGGCCTGGGAGAGTTGTGGGGGCTGAATCGTGGCATATGCTGATGTCCTGAACATGATTACATTTGCAGACAGGGCTTTTAGAAAGGCAATTCAGGTAAATGAGGCTGTCAGGGCGGGCCCTAATCCGGTATGACTGGTGTCCTTAGGAGAAGTGGAAATCTAGACACAGACACGCCCAGAAGGATGACCACAGAGTGACACATGGAGAACATGGCCATCTACAAGCCTACCAACCCTTCAAGTAGGACACCTAACCTCCAGAACTGTAAGCAAGTAAGTTTCTGCTGGGTAAGCCACACCTGTGACAGCCTGAGCAGAACTTCCCAGGTAGTAAGTGTTTAATAAGGACAGAGTTTCAGGTTGGGAAAATGACTAAGTTCTGAAGATGGTGGTAATGATGACCTCACAACAATGTGACTGGCTTTAACACTGCTGGCTTGTACACTTAAAAATGGCTAAGATGGCAAATGTCACATTAGGTGTATTTTACTAGCATCTAAACATTTTTTAAACAAGAAAAAGAAGGGGGTGGGGTGGGTGGAAGAAAATGAAGGAAGGAAAGAGAAAACTTACTTTGCTTCCAGAGCCAAGGCGATGATGCCCGCCACCATGGGAGCCGAGACAGAGGTCCCAGTGTGGCCATCAGTGCAGCGCTGACGCAGATCTGTGGTGACCTGGGTGAGAGAGAGGCCTGTCAGGTGGGGATGGCAGACAGGCTGATCCACTCTCAGGGGAATCGGGGGAATCAGACACTCAACCTGCTGGTCACAGCCGAATGTGGCCCCGGGTGTCAGCAACAGAAAAGGTATCAGGTAAATGCACTGCCTGGTACTCCCTGCCGAATGGCTTTGCAACATTTGGACCTAGTATAGGAAGAGGCTCATCTCAGGGCAAGATGAGGCAGGGGAAAGGACAGGCAAGGGAAAGACAAGCAACTGGCAGCCCCCCACCACAAGCTGTGAGAACAGATGCACTCGTCTTATTTCTGAATACAGCAGAGGTGCTGCAGAACAACAGGTAAGGCCAGGTAAGATAAAGGAGAACCCTCTAGGCCCTTCTCCTTGAGTCTCCTGGCACCACAATCTTGCCACTCATGCCCAAAAGTCCTGGCCCATCTGCCAGAGACCAGCCTAGTGACCCCAGACTTTAGGGCAGCAAGAAATTGGCTGTTCATGAGGTGTGTCCAAATGATGTTTCTGCCTTTATCTAGAAGGTTGCACACTGGGATCTCCCCCAATTGACAGGTGGCATACCCAAGCACAGGTTCTCTCTGCAGAAGTAGATAAATCTAGAGTGTTCTTGACCTCACAGGGCCTGTTGAGAGGGACGATGAGGCCCCCATTTTTTTAGGGAAGGTGAAGCTGCCTCTGCCAGTGGGGGTTCTGCTTGCCCTCACCATGGCAGTGCTGAGTGCAGGCAGGTGGGACACTGACTCAGGACCTCCCCTTGGAACTTTAATGGAGAACTGCAGCCATGGGATCAGCATGTAGAGTTCAGCTCTACTAGGTGGGGTCATGGCCTCTGATCTTTGCCCTACTGTTAATCCCATGTGCTCTGCAGGTGAAATTAAAGCCGCTCACCAGGGCCTGGTACAATTAGTGAGCTCTTAAAAGGGAAGAGGAAGGCAGCACAGCTGGCTTTGAATCTAGTTGGGGAGTTGGGAAGACGCAGCCAAGGAGTGGGGTGGCCTCTAGAAATGACAATGCCACTGAGCTAACAGCTCACAAGGAAAGGAGACCTCAGTCCCATAGCCTCAAGGGTCTGGATTCTGTCCACAAACTGAACGAGTAGGGAAATGGATTTCCTCCTACTCCCTACCCCTCACAGCTCCATAAAGGAATATGGCCCTGCCACCTGGATTTACCCTTGCTCGCTCCAAGACAGCCAGTAGAGGCTGCTGGACTTGTGGCCTACAAAACTGTGAAATATCAATTTATGCTGTTTCAAAGCTGCCATGTTTGTGATAATTTGTTATGGCAGCAACAAGAAAGGAACTCACCCACCCACCCCTGGTAAGGCTCCAGTAGTCACCTTGGGTAACTCTTGAGGATGAATTTCTGCAGCGATAACAATCCAGATCCTCTCACTCAGTGCATTTCCCTGCTCATGCTGAAGCCTCACAGTGGAGAGGGAGCAAGCCTGTGTCACACATACACGGGACAACTTGACACGAATGCTGTCAGAGAGCAACTTCGTAGGGCTAAAAACACCTCAACATGGAGAGGACAGCTGGGCAAGAAAAAAGTGCTGAGGATGCAACCGGCCTCTTCCCATGCAAATGGGCATGGTGATGTACCCTTCCTGTGGGTGATGTGCTGGCCATGAGCACGTATGTATGCTGGGCAAATGGTGGCCAGCAAGGGAAGCTAGGGATGACTGGGCAGAATGCCGAGCATTCAAGAGCACAGAGGCCCACAGCTGGCTGTCCAGCCTCAGAGAACGGGGTCCTGAGGAGTGAGCAGAAAGGCCTCCCCAGCAGGGATGGCACGTGTGAGGTGAAAACCCCTTCCTGAGTCCTAGGGCCATGCCTGGAACCTGGCTCATGTTCAGTGAATTAACAGACCCTCAGCTTCTGGTCACAGATGCTTATTTTAGGTTCAATTCCTTGATCAAGAGTCACGTTTCTACACAGGACATCACTGTGCATTCACTGGTTGGGCAGTCGTTGGCTGGAGAGGGAGGGATCATACAAGGCCCAGCTCTGACTACCATTAGAGGCCTTCCTGAACTCAAGACTGATGCACTGACTGTCCAGGGCAGTCCTTCGCCCCTTACAGGATGTGTACGGGCTAAAGCAAAAACTGGGCTCTAGTAAAATACATAAAACATACCATCCCTATTGTCAAAGTAGAGTGCCAGGGCAGCAACTCTGATTGGGTGTATTTTCTCTCTTTCCTCTCTCCCAACTACATCCTTCGTACCAGCCCACACACATGATCGCCAGAGAAGATAATTTTTTTTTTAAGTTTTTTTTTTTCATTTTTCTTTTATTATTCATAGGTGCATACAAGGCTTGGTTCATTTGAAGATAATTTTTTTAAAAAGGGAATTAAAGCATTTCATACCTAAGATGTATACACACATGTACATGTAAACATACCCATGCTGGCATGATTAAATAAGCAAATGGAGCCACAAGCTCTCTTCCAGAGTTGGTGATAATGGCCTCCAGCATGATCTGGTACAAAGTGTTCAATTATATGAGCCTCAACTTGCACTCACTCAGCCAGTAGGACAGGTGTCTATCAGGTTTTAACCCAAGCGTCTGTTTAATAAGACTCCAGAAAACCAGTGCTCAAGCTAGCCAGATACCTAAATGAACAGGACATGGTTCAGTCTCAGTTGCCCATCCTAGGACCGAGTGCTATGGTAGGAAGGAAAAGAAATGACTTAAATTAACACCTTAGTGAGCCAGCCAGGGTGAAATGATGGTGGCTGACCTTACTCTGGTGCACAGTAAGGCAGAGAACAGGAAGCCTGTGTGGCCCCCCCAGAAAAATGTAAAAATAAATTTTCAAGTAATTTTTTTAAAGACATGGCTAAGCAGCAGGAGAAATGAGCTTTAAAATTAAACCATGTCTGGCTAGCTCTGTGGTTTTTGTGTTTAAAATGTCTACAGACTAACTTAACGACTGTGCATTTGAATTTTACATGAATTCACTCTGGAAACTGTCCCTTCCTCATTTTTTTTTAATGTAGGGAAGTATGTAGAGAAGGAAGAAGCACAAATTCCACGCATGTATTGACACAGTTACCAGTTAAAAGATAAATCAGGGGTTTGGGAGTGTGGCTCAGGGTAAAATGCTTCCTGGCAGGTGTAAAGCCCTGACCTCCATCCCCAGCACTGCAAAGAGTAAAAGATAAATCACACTTATGTTCACTGAAGTGAGCAGAACTGACAGAAACCACTGCTTGACTTCAAAGTCAAGGATACATCCTTTGGTAGCTACAGAAGCCACTCGGATTTCCAAAATTTCAGTATAAAAGCAAGGGTTTCTCTTATTCTATTTTACACATCAGAATGGGACTGGTCAAATGGACTCTGAGTGATGTGGTCACAAAATTTCAGAAAGCTAAAAGAAGACACGAAGAGAATGAACCCCATTCTTAAATGATATTTTTAGATTGCTAAAACCAAGAGAGGGCTTTAATTGGCATTTCTGGGCACAGATGAGCAAGGCAGGGCCCAAGGCAGTCTGCCAAGGCACTGGGGTTGACCTCGAGGCTTGAATGGCTCACAGAGGGCTGAGAATAAGACCTGGGATCCAGCACACTCTGGCCTCCACCTAATTCAACTTTCAGGAAAAGGAGTCCTCCCCAGAGGGCAGAGGTGCTCGCCATAAGCCCTCCCACATGCCAAGGGAACTTACGATTTTTCGCTCATAGAAGGCCCCACTGCTGTAGGTGGTAGCCAGAGTGGAGGTGCACTCCTCCAGGTACCAAGGCTTGTGACCATTCTCAGTGGTGCTGCTCACGGAGATGGTGTAGATACTGTTGGTGTAGCCATCACAGGAGCAATGGTCTCCCTCTCTCCCACCATTCCCAGAGGCCCAGACAAAAATGGAGCCCAGGCCCTGCCGGCCCTAGATGGGAAAAAGAACAAGATGTCAGCAGTAGGAACCTCGTTGGGGCAGGTCTCACACCCCGGCTGGATTCCCCCGCTCTGCCATTCTTCCAAAGGGACCAAGAAGGATATACTCAAACTGGCCAGAGGGCTCTGTTTTGATTTTAGTGACTCAAATTTGTCAATGGCAATAGCTTTAAAACCACAGAATCCCATGATCCTGCTGGGAAAAAAGGACCTAAAAAGATCCCTCTGTTCTTCACAGAAAAATCCAAGGTCTAACACAAGTTGCTCCATTTCAGAGCAAAGCTTCTAATTCCCATGATAACAGCCAAGGATCAAAGAGACCTAGTAGTGCCACAAGTAATCCCAAGATTACAGATGCTGGCAGAATTTATAACTTTAATTTTTCTGAGTGGAAGGAGCTGGATTTGTGGAGAAGCAAACATAGTCAAAGAGGTACCCTTCTTGGAGAGCAAGTTGATTTTGTAAAGAGGGATGAAACCAGGACTTCTGGGTGACTGAATAAGTAAACAAGGTTATGGTCCAGAATGCTGGAGGCTTCCTACAGGGGTCCCATTAGTTCCCTGGGATCCCTGCCACCATGGGTAAGTATGGAGGGGTTAGATCGTCAACACCAGCCCAGGTTTCACTGGTTCATTGTGAAGAACACGAAAGAAAGAAAGCCTCTGAAAGACAGTGGCAAGTCAGGACAGGTCCCAACAGCTCTGCTCTAGTCCACACCCACAGGATCAATGATTTCCGACTAAACCATGTGTCATCCCAGCCACAAACACTAGCTAATGATTAGCCAATGGAAGAGTTACTTATGGATTCAGTCCAAATGGCTAGGCCTGTTGGTGGCACTCAGTCAGCCCCAAAGAGTGGGTCTACCTGTCACTGGACCCATCAGTCCTCATCAAGGACACTCTTTTCCAAATACAGGGGAGGAAATTGATACATTGGCTCAATAATTGGTCAGTTTAAAGATAACTTTCAACAAAATCCTACAAGCACTGCAGAGAACAATCTGAAACCCTACTGCTGATTGCATGAGGTACACCCATCCTTACAGTTCAAGTCCTCCCTTGGCCAAGTGGATCCACTTGCTCCATAAGCTGTACACCACTCTATTTTGCAGACCAAGAGGACTCCAGTTCCAACCTGAGTCTCCCCACAGAGCCCACAGGGAGTGTCCCGGTTCTCACTCAGCCCTGCTGTGTTAAGCTGCCTCACTCTTATTTCTGTATTTCCAAGCTAGGCTTGTCAGAGTGGCCAAGAGCTCACCACAAAGGTTACCCACATTTAGCAAAGGTTAACTTCCGGAAGAAAGGCACAATGTACAAAGGAAGTGGGTGTGTCTGGGTGATTATGGTGATAGACTACATAGTATTTCAATTAACAACAGATCGCATACAGGACCATGTGTAGAAGGTCTTATACCATCTAAGTGTCTAGAAGCTAGGTGTGTAGCAGGTTGCGCCATCTTGGTTTGTATAAGCGTACTCTGATGTTCACACAGTGACGAATTTGCCTAACAATGCATTTCTCAGAACACATCCCCATCATTAAGCAAAGCAGGACTATAATTACCTGCTGGAAAAGATTAATCAGGAGCCAGTTTAAAGCAACTAAAGTCCAAATAAAAAGATATTTAGCCCATGCCACTCTGTCTTTATTTCACATGAGAATCAGTCCTAACACACTGTCAGCCTGAACTCCCCACCCCACTCAAAACTATTCACAAAGGGCTGGAGGAGTGGCTCAAGTGGTAGATCATCTGCCCATCAAGTGTGAGGCCCTGAGTTCAAACCCCAATAGCACAAAAAAACCCAGAACAAATCTATTTATAAGTTGTTGTCATTGTGCCAAATGAAGTAGCACCTTATTATTCTTATAGCACAGAGGATAGCTTAAAACAGTGCTCCTGCTGAGCAGCGGTGGCTCACATCTATAATCCTTGCTACTCAGGAGGCACAGAGATCAGGAAGAGCATGGTTCAAAGCCAGCCCAGGCAATTAATTTGCAAGACCCTATCTTGAAAACACGAATAAAGGGCTGGTAGAGTGGCTCAAGGTGTAGGCCCTGAGTTAAAACCCCAGTACCAAGAAAACCCCCCCAAAAAAAGTGCTCCTCAAATTTGAATGTGAATGCCTTTAAGTCACCTGGGAATTCTGTTACAAAGCAGACTTGGACCTGGCAGGTCTAGGGTAGTGTGTCAGTCAGCTTTCCACTGCTGTAACAAATACCTGAGATAAAAACAACTTATAAAGAAGAAAGGTTTCTTTTGGCTCACAGTTTTGGAGGCTTCAGTCTGTACCTAAGTGGCCCCATTGTTTTGATGTAGGTAGCACATCAAGACAGGAGCACATGGCAGAGGAAGTCCATTCACCTGATGGCCAGGAATGGAAGCAAGAGCCAGGTCCCCTAATTTCCTTCAAGGCATGTCCCAAATGATCTGAAGACCTCCCTCCAGGCCCCACCTCTTAAAGGTCCCAACACCCATGCCTTTCACACGTGGGCCTTTGAAAGAGGTTCCAGATCTGAACTACAGCTGGTGGGCCTGAAATTCTGCATGCCTAAAGAGCTCCCGGATGATGCTGACATCACAGTTCTGGTCTTTCCACCAGAATGGACACTGTAACTTATTGTAGACTGATGCTTTCGCATAGGCGCCAAATACCAACAGCCTCTCTTCTTAAATGGTTTTCTAGAAATAGAGTGTGGGAAGGAGGCAGAGAAGACACCCGGATCTGAGGGGCAGAGAGACAGAAGCCTTAGCTGTCACTGAGGGTTTTGCTTTTACTCTCTAGGTTTTCCAGTGGCTTCGTCTGGAAGCCACAGGACAGAAGCTAGGGGGACATTTCAACCCTAGCCATTCTGGCATTTCTATTCAGTAAAGCCACAACTTCAACTTGATCAAATCCTATTTCAGGGCCCTCCTTGGGGAGCAGAGACTTTATCCATCTGAGCCCAGAGACACCATTCTGAGAGATAGCCAAGGTAAGCCATCTGGATGAGGCCAGCGTTTTTAACCAGAGTTTAATCTCCCTTCGATATTTAAGTCATGTGAGGAGTGACACTTCAGAAGGATGGATATTAAACAGAGCACAGTGCCAAATTATGGCTTCAAAAGTCTCTTACCACCAGACCACATCATCTACCAAAGATGAAGTCAGATTTTACAGAAAAAGTCCGTAGGTGACAAATGGAGTGGCACGGAGGAAAAACAGATGGGGAAATGTGGTTTAGTTTGAAACCATCAAATTTCGAGGAGGATTTTCTGTGACAGCTTTTGACAGCTGCAATTTAAGGCTCCCTATATGACATATTTTACTTCAGAGTGACTAAAAAAAAAATTAAATGATCTCAGTATTTTAAGAAAGCCTGACAAGAATGAGGGGTAGCCACATGGTCCCCTCTGCAAGTCCCTGCTTCCCCTGACAGCTTGATAAAGCCAATGCTGTTTAGAATCCAGAGTGCAAAGACCCCCTCTCTGCAGCACCAACTTTTCGACATCTTGGATGGGCTCTATCTACACATACCTAGAGGGATGATCTAAACCATCCCTTGAACGTAATCATTGCCTCTCCTGGAAGCAGGAGGCCTCATCTTAACAGCACATATCCTTAGAAATCATCTTACAGAAATGTCAGGCGTACAGCACCAACACTTTTCAAAGCAATATATTTTGTGCAGAAAATGCAATCTCCAACTTAACGCAGCCTCTCTGAAGCTGGAATTCAGTCTAATTTGGAGGTCATTTCAGTTGTCATCAAGTCTGAGATCCAAGTGATCTAGTGGGTGGGAGGGGGAGTTGAGTCATGGAAAGAGGTGATTTATTTATTCAGTGGTCCCTTGTAGGCAGTGGCTGCCTTTGGTAATGCCTGAATCTGCCAGAAGTCCCCCGCCCAGTCTGCAACCCAGCTCAGGTGCTCAGCAGCGTGATGGAGGTTGCCACTGTGTCTTCCCGGAGTCCAGCGTCCCAAGACTGAGCATGAGGTCACGTGCTGTGGATGTGTAGTGTCCACTATGCCCCCTTTCCTTTCCTTTTCTTCTACATGGAATATTAGTAAGCTCTGAAGAACACAAGAACGGCTAGACCCCGTTTTTGATCACTAGTTCTCAGGCATCCCAGCCCTGTGCTGGGATGAGGGCAGCGAAGTCAGGAGAGAGGGCAGCGAAGGAGGAAGTGGTGTGGCACTCCATCCATTAGAGATGGTGACGACCAGGTACACCTTGCAAGAGGTGGAGACATGGTGCAGCCCCTAAACTGAGATATGGAAGGAAATGGGGGAAACTTTGGGGTTTCAGCACAGTGAGGGATGGCAAGGATGGGGCCTTGCTAAGAAAAAAATATTCACTCCATAGAAGAAATTAAAGTGACCAAAGTTAATGCATCCAAGAAAGAAATCAAATCACATTGTGCAGAAAGAGCTTAAATGAATAGAGCTTAAAAAACAAAGCAAAACACCAAAAAACCCTGAAAAACCAAAAGAGATTGTTCTTCTATGGGGGCAGGACTGAGGATAAGCAGGGGAAGACAAATAAAGGCTCCTTAAATGGAATCCTCTGATGTCATCTGATGTACTGGTTATATATATATATATTTTTTCAGTACTGGGGTTTGAACTTAGGGACTACACCTTGAGCCACTCTACCAGCCCTTTTATGCAGCGTGTTTTTTCAAGACAGGGTCTCATGAACTATTTGCCCAGGTTGGCTTCAAACCACAATCCTTTGAATGACTGCTCCTGAGTAGCTGGGTTTATAGGCGTAAGCTACCAGTGCCTAGCTGTTGGTTACATTTTAATCACCGTGCATGGGTTACAATACCCATAAGAACTTCAAAAAGTGTTTTAAATTATGAAAATAATAAAATGGGGTTGGCTCCCCCATCTTCCTCCTCTCCTGTCCCTCACAAAAATGACAGATACTTGGGCTTTCTGCTGGAACCCCCTGACACCTGCCAGCACTCATGGGCCACACTTTATGTTCTGGGTTGAGACTTATTGGGCCACCCAGGGCCTCCTGGATGTCTACCACAGTTCCATCTGCCTGCTCCAAGAAGCTGTCCTCACCCGAAAATCTGCCTTGCCACTTGGCTTGTAAAAATGGGTCCATCTCCAGCTACACTTCCCATCCCCGCATTCCTGATCCACAGGGATCCAGAATGGATAATGGCAGAGTAGATGGTGGGTGGCCCCCTGGGATGAGCCTGCTGGCTGCCCCAGCCTCTTGGATGTGACTTCTGCCTTGACACTGATGAGATTTACCCAGAAACTGTGTTGGGTTGTGTGCTGGTGGAGCTGGGGGGTGGGGTGAGAGGGTTGAGGGGTAGGGATGGGGTAGGGATGGGGGGTCCTGACCCTGGCCTCTTGCTGAGGTAGGACATTAGATTAATACACATCCTGTGATGGACACAGATAGTCCCATGCTGGATATTTTGTGGACAGGTGGGCCATGGTCCAGGACATCCTCAAGGAACAGGCCAGGTAAGCTGACTTGGGTGCCTCCCACCCATCTGTACAGCCCTCAGCCAATTCCAAGGCAGAGAAGGCTGGTGGGTGGATGCCCAGCCTAGAACAGTGAGACCTTCTACCAGAGTTGGTCAATAGCTACGTCCCCCAAGTGACTCCTCCCTCGCTGTGGCACTGCAGGGCCTCCTTGCCAGACCTGTTTCAGGGCTGTGGCTGGCATTACTCTGGTAATTTGGCTTCTAAAAACATGCACTATTTCCTCACCCTAGAAGCTCCCCTGTAGACCTGGGTTACTCACACCTTTTTAATACCGTACTCAAATGCCTGTTTGGCCAGCCGGCCGGGCCCATCCACGGTCTTCCCATCGTCGTCTGGCCCCCAGCTGGCACTGTAAATGTCGATGTAGTTGGGTTTGATACCCAGGGACTTGGCTTCGACCACGTCTGTCACATCACCATCCAGCATGCGGATACCTGAAAATACAGGGGAGCCTTGCCATCAGTGCCAGGGATTCTGGCAAGGGATTCTGGGCAAGCATAAGGACCAGGGAGGGGAGGTGAGCAAGGCCGGGGAGCCCAGGTGACCAAGACCAGGACACTGTGACACTTCCCCAGAAGGTGCCCTTTCCACATCGTTTGGAAAATTTGCTCCTCCTCTCTGTGTTGGCTGGTGAGAAAGAATCAAAATGACACTGCAGGCCACATGGCAAAGTTCCTGTTGCGTGGTAGCAACAGGGGACCCAATGACACAAAGATTCCCCTCAGTACCATGACGTCACATCAGCATCTTAAAATGCACTTTTCTTTCTTTTCTTTTCTTTTTTGCAGTACTGGGATTTGAACTCAGGGCCTACACCTTGAGCCACTCTGCCAGTCCTTTTTGGTGTTGGTTTTTTTTTTTTTTTGAGATAAGGTCTCACTAACTATTTATTTGCCTGGGCTGGCTTTGAACCACAATCTTCCTGATCTCTGCCTCCTGGGTAGCTAGGATTATAGGTGTGAGCTACTGGCCCTTGGCTAAAAATGTACATTTCTATAGTGACTCTGGAGTCTTTCTCAATTTGCCCAGCTTCTCACAGCTTGTGTTTATTTCTCTTTCCTGAGTTCATTCCTGATGTCTGATTTATGATGAATCACACCACGAGTTTTAACCTTGAAGACAGGAGCCCGTGCCTTAGCCTACGGAGGAAGGGACGGGGCGGAGGTAGAGGAAGGGACGGGGCGGAGGTTGGGGAAGGTCTTGAGATTTGCTGGTCATCTCATCTTCACCTACATTCAGCTCCATGTTCCCAGGGAGAGTCTCTGAGGTGGGGAGTCCACCCTCAAGAGCACCCCAAAAGGAGATGGGTGAGTGGGGTCCCACAGGCCTCTCCCTTTGCCTGTGGCCCCTGCCTGGGACCTCTCTTTCTTGGCTTATGCTAGCATTTGCCTTCACTGCTAATTGGCTCTCTACCTGGCAGGTAGGCCCTTCCCAGCAGGGCCTCCCTCAGAGGAGGCTAGGGGTGCCTGTCGTGAAACTGGGAAGCAGTGGATAATGATGGTTGCCAGCACATTCTTTTAGGGTACTAGGAGATGCACAGTCAGATTTCTCTGAGACTCAGAAAACCTTGCTGCCCCTCTCAGGGGGCTCCAGAGCCCCTCATACACTGGATCCAGCTCTGGGAGTGCAGTGACCATACCTGTCACCAAAACACATTCTCCATCTTAGAGCCACTTCAGACACAATGAACAAGAAGAGATTCTCCGATTGTAACAATAACATATGCTCTTTGATGAAGGTTTGGGTTACTTTCTCCCGATACTTTTCTTTGCCTGAAGCATGTATTTTCTTTCCAATCCCTCTTTTCTAAGAAACTGAACTTTGTATGCAGCATTTTCCTGTACCATTAAAGACTCTTCCAGAACATGGTTGCAGCACCCACTTCTCTACATATCCCAGGCCCTGGCAAGCTCTCCCTCTGGGGCTCACCTCACCTAGGAGGGTTCCTCCCACTAGACCTCTATCCCAGAGTTTATATCAACACATAGTGGTTCTCAAAACCTTTGAATACAACCAAGCTTAAAAACCAAAATATAGTCTACTCTCTGTATCCAACAGTTCTCCATCTGAAGACTAAACTAATCACAGATCAAAAATACTCAGAAAAAAATGTATGCCTGTACTGAACATACAGCCCTTTCTTCTTGATGTTATTCTCTAACCAATAACACAACAACTGTTTATATGGTATTCACATTATATTAAGTATTACAAGTCATCTGGGGCTAATTTAAAGTAGATGGAAAGGTATGCACAGGTTCTATGAAACTCCTACACCATTTTATATAAGGGACCTGAGCATCCACAGGTTTTGGTATCTTTCGGGGCAAAGGGGTCCTGAAACCACAAGTGTAGTGGCTTTTCCCTGAGGTTAAAAGAAATGGTACAGGATTTAAGCAGAAGTAGCCACAGGAAGGAGACCATGGGCAGAGAGACCCTCCCTGGGTGCTCAGTGAGAAATATGTCAGGTGAATTAAATCAAATCCCACTGCAATTGTGACCACACCTTGCCGTCACTCCTGATGGACAATGGATAAGACAGAGATCCCCAATGTAGGCATTTCAAGTTTTCTTGTCCTAAACTCTCTCACCCACTAGCACATGGATTAGAAAAACAAATGACTAAATGCCTTTTAATTTGGCTGGGTGAGAAATTTCTTATCTACAGAGAATTCGAAGATTTATCTGCAGTAGATTCTTCTCTTCCATCAGTTCATTCAACCAACTTTTGAAGGTTCAGTTTTCCCTAAGGTTTTTCCCCTGCTCTAAAGTCCCCAGCTGTGAGTGAGGGGTAATAGAGGAGGCACTGCAGCCAGATATTGAGTTTAGTTGGAAATGCATGGTCTGACTTGTGCTCAAAATCAATGTCAGAGAAATGTGCAGCAAAGCCATAGCAAGGTTGAGGTTTGGGGGAAGTCAGGAGTTCAACAACACTGCCCAGAGCTATGCAGGAGCGCCAGTCAGTTGTATGAGTGATGGCAGAACACGGGGCTGAAGTCCCAGGAAGAGTTGTCCTTTACAGATTGAAGGCCTTAAAAATGAGCAGTAGGGATAACTTAACATCAGCACCATCCATCCCTTCTTCTGGCTCTCCATCTATATCTCTTCTTCTCTTTATTACCTCAGCTACCTGGCTGCAGGAAAGCCCAGAAAGACACCATTGTCCAGGTACCATCTGTATAACCATGCTGGTTATATAGGTTATAAAAAAATCTCCCAGAGGGGGCGGGGGGGAAGGGGGGAGAAATGACCCAAACATTGTATGCACATATGAATAAAAGAAAAAATAAAATAAAATAAAAATGTCCCAGTTTATATTTTCTGGCCACTTTTTTTTTTTTTTTTTGGTACTGGGGCTTGAACTTAAAGCCTTCTCCTTGCTAGGCAGGTGCTCTATCTGATCCACTCCTCCAGCTCTCATATTTTTCTCTCCTTACTTTTGTTTATGGTATCTTTTGAAAAACAGAGTGCCTTGCTTGTTTGTTTGTTTGTTTGTTTTCTGGCGGTAGGGATTGAACCCAGGGCTAAATACATGCTTTACCACTGAGCTAGACCCTTTCACTCCAAAGTTTCATAGTCTTAAGTACCATTCCCCTTTGAAGATCAAGGGAGTCATGATGGGGCCCACATCTTCCCTGGGCTTTTGGCATGCATTGTAAGGTTCATTTTACAGGCAGGGCAGAGCCCCCTAGGCACAGCCTCCAAGGGCTATAACGCTGGCTTACTGGACTTTCTCCCTTTTGGATTCTGGGTGGAGAGGAGGGGGTTGAGCCACGAAGTGTTATTCTTCTTTAGTCTCTGACGCCCAGCACTTCATCTATATGGTTTCTGTCTCCATGGCCTAGCTCACTTGGCCATGGACCCCGCAGGAGAGGGGTCACACGAGCTCAGGAAGTTGGTGATATAGTGTGGCAAAGCCAAGGCCCAGCAAGACACAGAGCAGCTACCAGTGAGGAAAGAGCCAGGGTCAGACAGTCCTGGGGTAGAATCTCAGATCTATGTGACCTTGGGTCATGGACTCAGCTTCACTGAATCCTTGTTTTCTATGATATTTACCTAGTGGGGCTGCTGGGAGAACTAATGAAAATATAAGGGGAGGCCCTGTGCTATGGTTTGAGAGTGTGCCCCAATGGTTGATATGTGAGAAGATGGGTCCCCTGTGTGGTGATGTTGGGAGGTGGTGGAACCCTTAAGAGGCGGGGCCTGGTGGGAGGTAGTTAGGTCATTGAGGTCAGAAGGGATTAAGGTAGTTCTCATGGTACCCTGGTTAGTTCCCAAGAGAGTGAGTGTTTATAAAAGAATGAGCCTGACCCCTGACTTGCATTCTGACTTCCTGTCTTTCTTCTTTATCTCCTCTTGCACGTGTCCATAACTGTGATGGTCTCGGCTATGATGTGATATAGCCAGGTGGGATGGTCCTCATAGAGCCAGCATGATGCTGTTTGTACTGTCCAGCTCCAAAAGTGTGAACTAAAGACATCTTTTTTTTTCTTTATAACTTATTCAGTGTCAAGCATTTTGTTACAGTAGCAAAAACCAAACAGATACATCCTGGTATCCAGTGCTGCTGTATAAATGGCAGTAGTATTTCTTTATGCCCTTACATTTAGCAATAGACTCCTCAGGGGAGGAGACATTGTTGACCATGTAGGCAGCCAAAGCTAATTCTGATGTTCTAGTGGTGAAATTGAACCTGCTATTCTAGGACTTCTTATACAAGTTATACAAGTTATACAAGTTATAGGGGTAGAATGCCTGTTTTGGCACAAAAAGAATGGGATGCCAGCAGACATCCAAAAATATGCAAAAACATACAACCAGAATGGTTTCCCAACACTTTTCCCAATGCTTTTCATCTTGGAAGGAGACTGACGGGCGTGTGAGAAAATAAGCATCGTGTATTTAGGTTTTAATGGAGCGTCTATTTCCCCCGACACTGACGAGTTGCCAACAGAGAAAAGGTAAATATTTTCAGTAGAAACCTGCTGTTCCAACATTAGCCTGAAGTGTGAATGGCTCTCTGGAAATGCCACAGAGAAGAAAAATAGCAATCATTTCTCTAATGAAAAAAGAAAGATGCATTTACTATAAATTGCCGGGTACAAAAATAATCTGGGCGAATCATTTTGATGGCAAATGAACTCGCTGCTGTTAGCTTGCTAATGGATTGCTTTTTTTGATTGCTGGGTTCAGAGCTCACAGTGGCGAGATAAGCATGCTTGATCCATCCACTCTGAGGGTGAGTCTTGTGGGCATGAGGTGAGAAGGAGAGATGAAAGGAAGAAAACTAGCTGCTGACTTTTTGTTTGGGTGGACAAGTCAGATTGCTAGTGGGACTCAATCCCCCAGCAGACAATTCCAGATACTTCTATAAGCTCCCTGGGAAAGCACTGGACAGGTTTGCCTCACTTTCAATAATATACGTGTTCCTATTAAATTGCTTAAACCCAATAATATTTTAAATGCCCTGGGAGACTTTCTGAAACGAATGACTTTATACGTCTCTTGGTAAAGTGAAAAGAAAACAACACCAGTTTTTTGGTTTTTTTCATAGTGACCCCGTCCCTTCCTCGCCTCCCCGTTTCTAATTTATATCTCAACTTTCTAAACAACAGGCTTGTATAAGTCAAGGCAAACCTATCAACATGCAGCCACCCCTATAAAACAGCACAAAATGTAGCACTTGCCCTGAAAACTTTTGGAGGGAGCTCGATGCCAAGAGAAATGGGAAGGGCTGGGCTTGACGGCTCACGTCTGTGATCCCAGCTACCTGGGAGGCATAGGTAGGAGAATCAAGGTTTGAGGCCAGCCCAAGGAAAAAGCACAAGATCCTGTCTGAAAAATAACTAAAGCATTAAGGGTTAGGGACATGGTCCAAGTGGCAGAGCACTTGCTTTGAAACATGAGGCTCTGAGTTCAAATGCCAATGTCACCAAGAAAAGAAAAAAAAGACTCATGGCTCATACACCTCACTGTCCCCCAATGGGAGGGAGAAGTCAGCCATGCTTCCCAGGTTGTGAAGGTCTGGAGGAAGCAGGAGAGAGGACTTTGGTGGACCCACTTTTGTTTATTGAGAACTAATGTATTTTGTCTTCAGCAAATGAATGACAATGCAAGAGTAAGTAAAGTCAGATTGCAGCTTTGTGAATGTGACAAACAGGTCTCCCCAATGAATTTTGCTCATTAATCCTGAGTTTATTTTAGTGAATCCACAGAGAATTGCTTGGTTCCTCCCCCTACCCCCAACCCCCAGCAAAACTATAGTACGTTCTGTTCTATGAACAGCCATGCTGGGACAAGTAAAACCTCAACAGTTGTTTAAAAAGCCTACAAACCTCAAAGGGTTTGGTTAACTCTGATTATCACCCAAGACAACAGCAGGGCTCTTGAACCTCTAAACACACCCTACAGACAACCTCTTTCCAAGACCTCCCTGGGAGCTACAGTGTGCCAAGCTGTCAAGACACATCTACCTTTGCGACTGCCACATGACATGTCTGGAGACCCATGATGAGTCACCAAGAAGCCCAAAACCAAACAATAGGAGGTCTCTTGGCCTCCTGTGCTGTTCATGGTCTCCTGATGGAGACATTCTATGTCCTTCCAGGGTGAAAGGCAGCTGGAATCAGTCAAGTCTCAGCAAACTCAAGGGCATGTGCTGCCAGGAGGCATCTGGGCCAATGAGATGAGGCCTGACCTATGTAGCATCTTACGTTAACTAGGTTTTTAGTTTTCTGTACTCTGATGCTTTGACACTTGGGGTCTTATTAACCCTGAAGAGTCCCTTCCAGGCTAGTCAGTTCCGAGGCATAGTAAACAACTCGTCTTTCCTATGTTAAACAATCACTCCAGAATCTATGTGTGCAGCTCTCACGCTCCTGACCACTATCCCCCTTTGTCCTGATCACTCCAGGACAGGTATTAGATGTCCAGGGATGGTACCCATACTGCAGATCCTGTTGAAAGTATCCAAACTAGCCAATCCCAAGCCTACTCAGCCTGCCTTGCCTTGCCTTTCCCATGGAAACTACAATAAAAAAATCCTCCTATGTTTTTTTCCCCTCTGTCCTCTGCCTCCTTGACCCACCTTGATGCTTCCCCCATGAAGCACTGTGTGGTGAAATGTGGCCTGTTCTCTGGGGAACTATGAGTCACAAGCCACCTTTTCCATCAGTGGTAGCCGTCTCTTCATCAGATGGCCTAGTCAAACCTAAGTAATAATGAAAACTGGGCTTCTCTTTCATGATTTCTCAAAGAATAGAGGGAGACTAGAAACACCTCAGCTACTGTCTAGAGAGCTGACATCTGGACTGACTTTCATGGTTTCTGTGCTTGAGAATGAGGCTCAGAACACAAATGAATTCCCCAGGGACTCAGAGATTCAGTGAGAGCTGGCAGCTTGAGATGCATGGCAGAAGGGCAGGCCCCAGAGCAGAGGGAGCACCCGTATAGCTACCCTGCAAGAAGGGACAGCAAGGAACCCCAAGAGGATGTGTGGCTGAGTCAGAGAAAGCCACACGTGTCCTGAGCCAGCATCTGAAGGAGACAGTGCCAATTAGGCATCACCAGCGCTATGAAAAAAGGCCACTGAGAGCTCATCACTTAGATTTAGCTGTCTCGACGAGTCTTTCCTTCTATTCTCAGGAACAAAGCCCCCTCCTCCCCACCAATGCAGTGTTTGTGAGGTACATCTCAGAACCCCTGACCTGTGCAGCCCATGGCAAAGAGGAGCCAGCCTCACCTGTTCTCTGGAGGTGGTGGAGGAGGAGGGAAGGTGAAGGGGCTACGACTACTTCTTGTCCATGTTCTCCCTCCTATTGTCCTCAGAGCCAGCAGGCAAGGTTCTTTGATGAGAATGTGGGGGTAAAGGACAAGGAAGTGGGGACCTTCATTCCCGAATGGCACTGGCTCCTCACACTCACCAAATCCCCCCAAACCTCCCAGGGCATGTGAAATCCTACTGCAGTTGAAAATTCACTTGGAACCTTTGAAGATTAATCTGGAGCATAAATGGTTCTCTCGAAATGCTCAGGAGCCTAAACTGCTTAATGGAAATGCTAATGAGACTGCATTCCGTGACTCAGAATTAACATAATTAATCACTTTATGGCCGTGGATTAATTTAGCTGTTATGTACTTAACATTTTCATGTTTATGAAATGGAAAACATGATTCAGTTCCCCAATCAAAACATGGAACAAAAACACCAACAGAAAGGTAGCTGCTGCTGTGTACTTTTCCTTCCTAGAAGCAGCGTCAACAGCTGGAAGGATGCATTTTCCTCTCCGGAGACCCACAGAGAGGAATCCTGCTATTTCCAAGCACTGTCCTGGGGTCTCCAGCCACTGGGCTCTCTGGCAACACAGCCCAGAAGCTGCTTGCTCCTGAGCACCCTGGGGATCTGGTCCCTCAAGCTAGTCACGCTTCTCAGAAGCAAAGCATGCAGTACCCCAAATGCCAGGTGCCTCAGGATACCCCTCCTGCCCCAGAAAAATCTTGTAAACAACAGCACAGGAGACGGAACTTGTCAAAGATGAGGACTTCACTCAGCTGCCTCCCCAAATCGCTGCTCCTCTGACAGAGCACATTTGGCTCAGACCAGGTGTCACCTTGGGCTCCCCAGGGAGCCTTGTATCAGAGGATGCTGGGCAGGGCATGAAGCCAAGGGAAACTCATATGGACAGACTCACGCCCTCTGCCACAGTCTGGACAGGGCCTCTGCACTCTGCAAGGGTCCTCAGGAGGGTACCTCTGCCCCAGAGCTCACATGGCAGCTAAGGCCAGGCTGACGGTGGGCACATGAGAATCCCCCTCCTCAACCAGAAGCAGATGTGACAAGAGGGAAGGAACACGACAGAAAGTGAGAATTGTGTGTAGCGCTTTTGTGTGTGTGTGTGTGTGTGTGTGTGTATGTGTGGTGCTGGGGTTTGAACTCAGGGCCTACACCTTAAGCCACTCCACCAGCCCTTCCTCCCCTTTTTGTGTGATGGGTTTTTCAAGATAGGGTCTCTCAAACTATTTGCCCAGGCTGGCTTCGAACTGCCATCCTCCTGATCTCTGCCTCCTGAGTAGCTAGGATTATAGGAGTGAGCCACTGGCACCCAGCTAAATATTTTCAATTAAAATTTTAAAAAGGCTAACAGAGTGAGAGAAAAAAAATGTGAAGTGTGCAAAGAGGCTAAGAAAGACCACTGCAACTCTCCCTCACTACCTTCCCATGATGGTTCCTTTCTGGCCAGGAGGAAGAAGTCAGGTCAAGTTCCCTCTGGAAGGAACGTGAAACACAATACATTTGCACAGCATGAAGGCTTCCCTTCTGCTCCTGTTTCCAGCCACTGGGCTCAGTGCACTTGGCCTCATAGGGTCACTGCTATCTCTCAGCACAAGAGAGCTACAGCTGCAAAGGGGAAATCCAGTTGTCAGGTCAGCAGTCCTGGGTCACATCTCTGCTTCACCTCTGAGAAGCTGCATGACCCTGGAGGTGGCAATTCACATCTCTTATTATTAGTTTCCCCCGGTAAAAAATGGCCATGATGACACCAACTCATAGAATCGTTCTGAGCATCAGAGGCAGAGATGACTCTAAGTGCCTGTGTAGCATCTGCAGCCAAGAGCAGCCGGTGGTGGCTGTCACTGCCGTCACTAAAGACACTAAGGAGATTGGATCAAGAAGGTGGACTGAGCTTAGAGCCTTCTTCTTCTCAGGGTCCAAATTCTTAGAAATAAAATGGGAAAGAAAAGAAAAAGAACAGATCTGTAAGGGGCAGGCAAGACGTTGGGGGGATCTGTGTAGAGACAGCAAGCAGACAGGATCTATGGGCTGCAGGAGGCAGTGCTGTGGTGAGAGAAGTGTTCTGCTAGGAGAGAGGCAGGTGCAGAAGTGCTCGGAGCCTTGAGGCCTGGTGTGCAAGAACAGGGGAGGCCCTGCAGGCAGTAGCATGGGAGCTGAGCAGGCAGGTCTGCTGAACTGTTCTCCAGGCTGAGCTGCCCAAGGATTTATTCGAGGGGAACACAACAGGAGAAGGTGGTAGGCCAGAGAGCCAGGACAGGGTCCTGGGGATGGGGAGCCCACTGCCCACCCTCCCAGAAGAAGGACAGATCCAGCAACAGGTACCTTGTTCTCCCACATCACAGGATCAGCCCTGCCATGCGACTGGACAACTGCCCTCAGCCAAGGAGGAAAGTTTGAGCACAAACCAAGAATCAACAAATACCTGAGGAAAACCAACATCAATAAAGAGAAACATCAGCCTGTCACAGTAGTTCATGCCTGTAATCCCAGTTGCTCAAGAGATAGAGAGCAGGAGGACTGTGGGCAAAAATTTTGCTAGATCCAATTTCAACAAAGCTGGATATGGTGACACAAGCCTGTTAACCTAGCTATGTGGGAAGTGTAAGCAGGAGAATTGAGGACCAAGCCAATTTGGGCAAAAAATGTGAGACTATCTGAAAAATAACTACAGCAAAAAAGGGTTGGGGTGTAGCAGAGCAGCCTGCTTAGCAAGGAAGATGGAGCAGATGGAGCACTCCTATTCTCCTGCTAAGAAAAGCGGAAACCCTGGACATTGTACATGAAACAAAAATAAGAATGGTGGGGTGTGGTAGGCAGTCTGACTCGGGATCTTGGGTCTTGAGGAATGATAGATGAATGAGCCCCTCCCCTTTTCTTTTTGTCTTATATATCCCATCCCACAGCTACAGAGAAAGGCCCTGGTTATCCAGAAACTGGGAGCAGACCAAAAAAAAAAGCAACAAAAGCCTACTTTCTCTAGCCAAGGGGGGCAGCCTAGCAAGACAGAAAACTTTTAGAAAGTATCTGCCTCACTCCAGCCAAATGCCACAAGAAAAATGATGGTACCAGTTCACTATGGCTGCAAAGGCCAGCTAGCAGGCCTACACCTCTACCCCATGAAGATGTAACATATTCTCCTCCCCAGTCAGGTGATACCAGCATTTGACAGGTAGGAAGTGGACTTTTATCACCTTGTTCACAAAAGTTGCCCACTATCATCGTGGGAGTGGATAGCTGGTGGCCAGTTGAGTCTTTGCCTCCATGCTCTCCCTCCTCCCTGGAGTTGCATCCAGAGGCCTGGTATCACCCACAATATGAGGTGACCTCCACAGGGATGTCACTGGAGACACACAGGGAGCTAGCACTCCTACCCCTGCTCAGCACAAATGTGAAGTCTTCTGACCCATGGGTATTTACACAGCCCGAATGGCAGCCTGGGTGCATATGTGCCCGTGGAAATTTGAAGTGGCCACCTTTTACCCTTGTTGTCACAAAGTCAGCTAAAACGAAGGTCTATGAGACCTGAGTCTCATAACTTAATTAAAAATGCAAAAAAATTCAAATGAAAATCATTCACCATACCAACTAGGAAAGTCTTGGATGCATGAAAAAATAGTTGACAAATGACAACAATGGAGTGGCAGTGATGTCAGAACGATCTGACAGATTTGAAAGCAGTCACAATAAAAATGTTTCAGTGAGCAATTATGCTTGACACAAATGAAAAAAAAATGACAGCCTCAGCAGAGAAATGGATGTTATCAATAAAGAAACAGAAGATATAAAGAAAGACCAACTTTCAGAACTAAAAATATGATCATCAAAATAACAAGCTCAGTGGGTGCAGGGGCAAAAGGAAATAAGGGTGAACTGTAAAGTAGAATGGAAGTTATCCAATCTGAACAACAGAAAGAAAAGAAGCTCTTAAAAAATGAACAGAGCCTCAGAGACTTGTGGGGTCATTGACAAAGATTTAAAATTCATCTCACTGGAATCCCAGAAGGAGAAAAGAGGGCTGAAAAAGTACTCAAAGAAACAATGGCTATAAACTATCCAAATTTGGCAAGAGACATAGACCTACAGATTCACTAGGCATTCCTTCTTTTGAGTTTTCTAAATTATATTTGATGGTTGAGGCAAAAATTATAATGTTGTCTGATGTGGTTCTAATATGTGTATTTAAGAAAATTATAAATATTATAAGTGGGGGAGGATAATGAGATGTAAAGGAAGGTAAGGTTTCTACATCTCATCCATGCTGTAAAATGGAAATCACAGTCTGTGATAAGTTATGTACATAAGATGTAATGCCAAGAGAAGTCACTAAAAAAAGGAGAAGCATTCAAAACCACTATAGATACATCAAATTAGAATTCCAATATCCTGATGCCTCAGGAAGGCAGGATAAAGAATTATCCTGATAATTCTTGATGATTAAAAACATAGAAAACAAAATGGCAGACTTAAGCCCTTATTTACAAATAATGACATTAAATGATGGTCTAACTAAAGCAATCAAATGACATAGACTGGCAATGTGGATTAAAAATACATGTGCCCCAAATACATGCCGTCTACAAGCAGCTCAACTTGAATGTAACAATTAGGCAGACTGAAGATAAAAAGATAGAGAAGGGTATCATGCAACCATTAATGAAAGCATTAATATCATAAAAAGTAAAGTTCAAAGCAAAGGAAATTGCCAGAGACAGAGACCTGTTATCAGCAACCCCAGATGTCAGAGCTCATGGGACAATGCTTTAAGATTCTTAGTGACAATTTTGAATTTAAAGTCTAAACTCAGTCAGTTCTCTAGGAGGAAAACAGACATTTTTAGACTGCAATGACTAAAAACACCTTACTATCTGTATAACCATCCATATGTACAGCAAGCACTCAAAAATACCTTTTAAAGAATGATTAAGCAAATGAAAAACCTAGTAAAATTAAAAATCACATACTAGGAACAGGTAAGAAATAATGGTAACCAATGGTAACCAGTCAACTTTAAAGTTTTCATAATTTTTGATATATAATCAAAATAATATGGAGTTAAAATCATGGATAAGGTGGGGGAGAGAAGATGCAGAGAGAAGTAGAACCATGGTGAGGAGAAGGAGAGAAGCACTGACTCATATTAGACATTGTGGACAAATATGAGTTCAGGGTAATCAAAAAACAGAACTAGAATGTAAAAATTTTAAGTGATTAGAAGGAAGAAACTAGATGACAAAAGGCAGGTTAAGATTTCTCGTTCTCTCTGTCTGTATATATATATATATATATACACACACACACATACACATATATAGCAAATAAATATATATGAAAATAAAATATAATAAGAAATAAACCCAAGAGATGAGCATATGTGTGAATGCATCAAATTCTTTCTTTAAAGAGACTTTGTTTCTGTTTAAAAAAAATCCATATACATGAGGCTTACAAAATTAAGGTTAAAAATAAGAGAATGAAAGATATATGAGGCAGTGATGATAAAATAACTTAGCAGATGTTGCAATGTTACTATCAGCCAGAGCATGATTTAAGGCAAAAAAAAACAAAACAAAAAAAAGCAATAGACAAAGGGGAATTTTTATACTGATTAAAGATTCATTATGTCAAGAAGCAAGCTATCACAGGCATCTTGTAACATAACTATAAAAGATATACAGCAAATTTGCAACTGACAAATCTGTAACTGCCCTGGAGACCAACATTCCTTCTCAGAAATAGAGAGGAGAAAAAACAAGGCTCCAGGAAACTTGGAACCAGCTTGGTCAAATGCATAGGTGACAAATGCAGATGGAGGTGGCACCAGGGGCAGGGGTAATTGGCTGAAGTTTCCAGGTCTTTCACGACAGGCCATGGTGTGGACATGTGAACTGCCCTTTGAGTCAGGACTGTGCAGCCTCAGCTAACTTTGTGGTGAAGGATGGGGGCCCAGTGTGGCCAAACCTCCTGATTTTCAACAAAAACCCCAGGTCCCTATTTTTACATAAACTCTCTTGATTTGTAAATATTTGCTCAAATTAAACAAAATACTGTGTGGTTCAAACAAAATACAACTGCAGGCCAAAGGCAGCCTGCCTTGGGCCACTAGTTGAAACCCCTAATGTTATATATAGATTTTTATATTTGATTAAGTATAGAATAAAAATACTGTTCAACTACTCATCGGACTACGTATAATGATTGAACATACAGGGCTGGGGGCATGGCTCAAGTGGTAAAGTGCCTTCCTACCAAGTGCAAAGCCCTGAGTTCAAACCCCAGTTCCATCACCAAAAAAATATTGAATATATACTAGACTACAAAACAATTCAGGAGAAACTCCACAAGGCAGAAATTACAAAGGACAGTCTCTGATCCCAATGCAACAAAGTTAAAAATCAGCAAAAAAGAGAACACCAAAAGTATTTAGCCAGTAGGACAGCTTCACAAATCTCTTCTAGCTCCTGAATTACAGAGAAAAAACTCAAAGCTCTGAAATTGAAAATTATTTAGAAATAAATAGCAGTTAACAGCATAGTATAATTAAAGCAGTGATAGGAGTGAAAAAGAACATACATATATAACATTTATGTATTAAAAATAAAGATCTAACTAAGTATGTCATTCAAGGAGCTAGGGAAAAAAACAACAATAAAAATAAGTGAAGGTATTAACAGACAGGAAAAGTAGAAATTTTTGAAACAGAAAGTAGAACACAATAAAAAAAAAAAAACCTAGTTCTCTGAAGAAAACCTACTTTATAGAAAATAGCAAGTTTTCATTAATCTAAGGGAAAGGAGAGATATCGTAAATAAGATTAGGAATAACCATTACTATAAATATTGGAAGATATACCTTAAATTATGAGAATATGATATTAAGGTTATGTCACATATTTGAAAACCTGGAGAAATGATGATTTTCTGGAAAAATTTAATTATCAAAATTTCCTGAAGGAGAAATAAAAAACTTGAATAGACCCAGTCCCTTACAAATTCACTACAACCAGTCAGATTGATTAATCAGCTCTACCAACATCCAAAGAGTCACTTGTGTCCGTGATATATGAACTGCTTCAAAACATGGCAAAGAAACTATCCTAACTCATTCCACAACACCAGCATAACTCTGAGAGCCAAATAGAAACCACAGTTCAATCTATCTTGTAAATAAAGATATAAAACCATGCATAAAATATTAACAGTTGAATGTAGCAGTGTAGTAAAAGAACAATACCCATGATCAAATATAATTTATTCCAAGAATGAAAGAAAGAAATTTCAGTGTTAGGAAATCTATTAATGTAATTCATTACATTAAACAGACTAAACAGTAAAGGTGAAAAAATAATACAATTATGTTTATAGATGCTTTAAAAAAAAGCATGTAATAAAATTCAACATTCATTTCTGTTCAAACCTTTCAGAAATCTAGAAATATAATAAAATTTCTCTAATTTGATAAAAACTAAAGGAAACCTACAGAAGACACTTACAAATGGTATAAAACTAGAAGTGTTCCTAGATATGTTAAATAACAAAAACAGACCCTATAAACCACTGAATCTATAAACTACTATTCAATATTCATCTGAAGTCCCCATATATTGAAATCAGGCATGAAAAAGAAATTCATTGTTAATATTAAAGAGATAAAACCACCATGATATTTATATATAGCTACTATTTACATCTATTTAGAAAAGCCAAGAGAATTAAAGGAAAAACAGTATCAGCCAATAAAATGGTCAGAAACAAAATCAACACACAGAAGTTAACAGCTTTCCTATATCCACTTCAATAATGACCCATTATTCTTATCTTTGAAAATTCCAACCTTGATATAAACCTAATAGGAAGTTTGTAAGCTCAATATAGAGAAAGTGATAAAACTTTTTTTTAAATGATGTAAAAGAAGGCCTGAATAAATAAAACATACCATGTTCCTGGATGAGAAGACTCAATACTGTAAGGATGTCAATTCTCCCCCAATTAATCTATAATTTCCATGCAATCCCAATCAAAATCCCCACAGGATTTTTTTATGGAACTTGACAAGAAGATTCTCAAGTTCATCTGAAAAAGAAAATGTGCAAGAATAGCCAGGAAACCTTTGAAAAAGAACCTTTAAGAGAAAATTTATCCTATCCATTATCAAAGAAAGAAACACCAACAAAACAACACCCAGGAAAACCCAAAACTCTCCTAAACTATAATAATTTGAACTGTGTTATTGTTACAGCTTCAAAAAAAACAGACTAATGAAACAAAAGGGAAGATCCAGTGTACAAAGGGAGTCTAGGATGGAAATAAATTCCGTATGGGTTAAGAAGCTAAAACTAAAAGACAACACTATAAAAGCTTTAAGATAAACTACTGTTCTAAAACTAAGGTTTTAGACGAAATAAGGAGAGTCCATCTATTATCTGGGGTTTTCCTAAGTTACATCTCAAACCCCAGAGTCATAAAGATGAAAAATTTGACATCGTAAAAGATTTTTGTTGAAATGTTACAAATAAAAAAAGGGCACAAACCATCCATTTGCAGCTCAAGAACTTAATAAGCAATTAAATTTCTCTAAAATGAAATATGTCGGGGTCTCCTAGTTAAACACACAGAAGGACTCCACTTTCCACTCTGAAGACGATTACTATAACATGCAACATTACAGGTTCTTGAGAAGGCATTATTTTCCCCAAATAGGGGGATGCTCCCAATTGCAATATAACCAGGGGTGCTGGTGGCTTGGGGGACTTTTGTTTCATCAGACACAACATTTGAACAGTCCCACTATTTCCTCTGATTTAACTTATTTTTATGTGCTAAAACTTATAAGAAACGTGAAATTTCACAAAGAAAGTAAGATTCCATTTGTGTAAATGTATAGTTAAATTTTGAGGAATCCATTTCTGGTCATTTTAAACTATATCCAAAAATTCTTTGATACTTTTCAATTTACATGGTGCAGTCAAATTTCTCTCCCTTTGAGGGTATGTTAAACTTAATGATACCTTTCTAATGAGCAGAGCATGGTTGAAGAGACAGTATGTGACTTCGGAGACTAGGTCACAAAAGACATGGCTCCTTGCCTTCTCTTTTGAACCACCTGCAGTGAGGGAAGCTAGCTCCACGCTATGGGGACACTCAGACAACCCTATGGTTGTCTGGGTACATAGGTACCCATATGTACCTATGGAGAGGTACATATTGTGACCAACCAATGCCCACAGCCAGCAGGAAACCGAGGCCTCCAGCCAACTACCACGTACCTGGTTCATCTTGGGAGTAGATCCTCCAGCCCCAATCAAGCCTTCAGATTAAACCAGAGACAACAGCTTGACTACAAGTTGACAAATGACCCCTGAGCCTGACCATTTGGCTAAGCCATTCTCTGTGCTAGATAATGAACGTTTGTTGCTTTGAGTTTCATTTTGCGGTCATGCAGCAATGAGTAACTACTATACCAATCTATTGGGTAAAGCAATATAAGACACAAGTTTTAGTTTCGACAAGGACTCATATTAGAATAACTCTGCTAAAGATGATAATCATAAACTCTGGAAACTTCCATTTAAAAAATAAACTTTAAGGACATTGGAGAACTACCAGAGAAAGCAGAGACAGGCAGGAGCTCATTTCTTAAATGAAGG
Organism: Castor canadensis; assembly: GCF_047511655.1. NCBI lineage: Eukaryota > Metazoa > Chordata > Mammalia > Rodentia > Castoridae > Castor > Castor canadensis. The sequence goes on along the minus strand of NC_133404.1, from coordinate 29,040,756 downwards.
AAACCACACCTGGGTATGATCCAAGTTCAGTTGACTTTTCCTCTGCAGGAACTCCCCTACTTCTCTTGGTATAAAGGCTTGAACTCAATTTCTCAGTTGGAAATTGGAATCTTATTCTGAACAGTCAGGGCATGGATTTTGAGACTGCCAGAGTAGCTAGAAACCGAGAAGGAAATCTCAGAAAGTAATCAGCTATAAGGGAAGATAAATTCTGCTCAACCCCTTGGCTGATCCTTGATCCACACATGTTTGAACACTGCTCTAAAAGTCTAGGAGGAAAATAACAGGTGAAAGCCTGACTAAGCTGAGCAGATATTTCAGCTGCCACCTATAGCAGGAAAATCAATTTAGAGTTCAAGTCTTGCTAAGTTAGAGGTTCTGGTAAACATTTTGGTTTCCATTGAAGTAATAAAAGGATTGTGGTATGTCAGTCTGTATGCCTGTCGATGGGATTTTCCCTAACGCTAAAGATAAGAAGATAAGAAAGAGCCCACCCATTAAGATGAATAAGGGAGTCTCTAAAAAATCAAATTTAAATGGCTACTAAAACAAAACTTTACAATATCCAGATAAAGATAACAGAATCCAGAGTCTCTAAAATGTAGAGTAACAATGTCTACTATACAATGAGAAAAAAACGAGACATGTGCAAAGGTTCCTACATGCAACCCCTTGTAAAGGGAACACTCATTATTAGGAACACTCACAACTCAGAAACTGGAATTAGTATAAAGACTTCAAAGTAACTCTTAAAAAAATGTTAAAAGGTCTAAAGAGTTAGGAGATGGGGTTTGGAAATGGTAAAAAGGCCCAAATGGACACCATTGGACTGAAAATTAAAATATTTGAAAAAATTTTTAAATTCCATAGAGTTAAGAACAGACTAGATCCAAGAATGTGAGAACAATGTAATAGAAATTATGTAATTAAAAACACAGATTTAAACAAAGGATTATTTTTAATGAACAGAGCCTTAGTTACCTGTGAGGTATGTCAAACAGTTTAACAACTATAATTGATGCTCAAACAGAGGTGAAAGAAAAATGGAATTTAAAAATATTTGAAGAGCCAGGCACCAGTGACTCAGACCTATCTATAAATCTAGCTACTCAGAAGGCAGAGATCAGGAGGATCTTGGTTCAAAGCCAGCCCATACTGTTTGTGGAACCCTGTCTTGAAAAAAACCCATCACAAAAAAAAGGGCTGGTGGAGTGGTTCAAACATAGAGTACCTGCCCAGCAAGGGTGAGGCCCTGAGTTCAAACTCCAGTGCCACCAAAAACCCCCCCAAAAAACAAATTGAAGAAATACTGACAAAATGCTTTCCAAATTTGACTTAGAGAAAAAGAAAGAAAAAGAGAAAGGGTGTAGGAGGGTGAATATGGTGGCAATATTCTGTACTCGTGTATGAAAATGGAAAAACGAGACCTGCTGAAACTATTCCAGGAATGGGGGGAGGGGGGATAAAAGAGAAAGATGAAGAGGGTGAATTCAACTATGATACATTGTAAAAACATTAGTAAATGTCACAATGTACCCCCAGCACAATAAGAAAGAAAGAAGGAAGGAAGGGAGGGAGTGAGAGAGGGAGAGAGGAAGGGAGAAAGGGAAAGAGGGATGGAAGGAGGGAGGTAGGGAGGGAGGAAGGAAGGAAGGAAGGAAGGAGAGAAAGAAAGAAAGAATGAATGAAAGAAAGAAAAAGAGAAAGAAAGAAAAGGAAGATAAGGAAAGAAAGAAAAGGAGGATAGGGAAAGAAGGAAGAAACAGCAAACCCCAACCTCGAATAATATGAAGAAAAATTACACAAAATGACATACTCACAGACAAAGCAGATAGAAAAAAAAAACCCCACAAAATATTATAAAAGCATCCAAGGAATAAATCACATTACAGAAAAGGGAAAAGCAATGAGAATTACCACAGACTCACTATCAGCAACAATGGATGCCAGGAGACACTGGAAACATATCTTCAAGGTATTGAAAGAAAAGCCTGTCAAGCTAGAATTCTGTTCAGCAAAATTTTTTTCCAAAATGAAGTAGACACTTTCATATAAAATCCAAGAGAATTTCTTACCAGCATGCCTGAGCTTCAACATATACATATATTAAAAGGAACTCTTCAGGTAGAAGAAAAATTGAAACAAGATGAGAGAACACAGGGAATGGTACAAGTGAAGGCAGTTTATTCCTATTTATAAATATTTTCAAGTCAACTGAGTGTTTAAATCAAGAATAAAAGCAATGCTAGTGGCAGAGTGGCTCAAGCAGTAGAGCGCCTGCCTAGCAAGTGTGAGGCCCTGAGTTCAATCCCCGGTACTGCCAAAAAAAAAGTAATAATAGAAATTGACTAGGTTTAAAACACAGAAAATAAAATATGTAAATGAGATTGAGTGTGAATTGAAATAAATGTTTTAGAGTAGCACATTATACATGTAGTATATTACTAATTTCACATAGACTGGGATAAATTAGTATATACATAATAATCTTGAGCAACGACAAAAAAACCCAATGATGCATAGCTCCATGGTCAGCTCAGAGGCTCCCAGAGAAATTCCCTGCTGTGTGCAAGGACAGGCAGAGAGAGTGGCTATCATGTCAGGGATGCCCAAAAGTTGCCCTGCCCAGGAGAGGACTGGCAGGACAGAGTTGCAGCATGCAATGGAGGCTGAAGCTGTGAACAGAAGCTTTGTACAGAGCCACTGGCTCCCAAGTTCCCTGAGTCAAGGGCACTTGTGTTTCCACAGCCCAGCCCCACCCCACATCCTCTGCCCCTATGTAGTATGCTCCCTTCCAGCTCCACGCTGCAGACCCCATCATTGACTCAGTACTCCCTCTGAAGCCGAACCCTCCCACATCAAGATTAAGCTGTGCCACCATGCTTCTGCCCTCAGTGAGTGCTTGTCCAATCACTCCCGGGCTCCCCATCTGCCCCTCTCATTTCCACACTTGGTCTTGTACTATTTTCCAGGTTGGTACTGCTCACCCCAAGATGAGCTCCCGGAAGCCCCAAACTGTGTCTGGCATCTCTTTCTTCTCCCCTTCAGTGGCTAGCCCATAGTACATACTTAATGACATTCAATGCACGAATTTTAAAGCATTTCCATTCTCAAGCCCTGTAAGTAGAGGCATGCTTTAGAGCTTAGGTCTACAATTCTGCAATGAGTGTAGAGTTATTTAACAACAAGCTGTATTCATCACCAGCTCTTCTGGGTGATTCTTTATGGCAATACTTTCATAAAGACCCCTCCTTACCTACCTACGTGACATTGGAGAGTCCCCTACTGACATTCTCAAACTGCCATTTCTAGACAAATTCTCAGGGGAGCTGATTAATAATGCAGTTTCTGGCTGGTAGGGCTGGAAGGAGGCAAGGATCCTACATTTGTAACAGATGCCAGATGATGTCTGGCCTGCCACTTTAGGGTCTTCAAGAAGCAAGTTTCAAACCACCCCAAAGGTGGGGTCCACCAGCTCACTCAAAGTAAGACAAATAATTTTTACTCTCTCTGTTTCACCTGGAAGGAGGAGAGGAACTCAGCAGTTCCCTGTAGACTGAGCCTGAGCCAAGGCTTTCACACAGGGTGTCTAACTTAATCTTCATAACAAACCTGGGAGGCAGCTGCATTATCTTTGCTTTCCCTAAACAAATGAAGAAACCTTGGCTTAGAGAGGTTATGTAAGCTGTCCAAGAAAACACAGCCAGTGGGGGTGATGGAAATAGACGCGGTATGCAGGTCAGCCTGATTTTACAATTCATGGAGATATTTCTCAGGGGTTTTTACTCTTCATTAAAGACTCCAGGGAGAATTTACACATCTCGGCATAAAAGAACTCCCCTAAAGGATTGAGGCCAGTTGAGTCCCCTGATTTGTTCTGCAGAACATGCACTTAGGGTTTACTTCTGTTACAGAATGACAGGTCCTAGCCACTTCAAAGATTTCCAAGGGACAGGGCAGGCAGAGTCTTAAGTAAAAGCTGGGGCTCCTCTTTTTGAAACTCAGGCAATTCTCCAAGGACTAGGTGATCAGGAAACCCCTGGCCCCACCTCCCCACTGCTCCTGTGGAGCTGAGGGGCTGCAACCATCCCTGCAAAGATATCATCAAATGAGTAAGGACACCTTCCAGTAGAGAGGTTATAGGCCTCCCAGGTGAGGTCTGCAGCCCCTGGCACCCCCTCCTTGGCCCCACCTGCTCAGTACTGTGCACTTAGTAGGCACTTCAGGACACAAGGCATGGAAAGATATGTGTGATATGTGTGACCCTGAGAGTCGGATGAGAGCTGGTCACTGGTAGCTCCCACCTGTAATCCTAGCTACTTGGGAGGCAGCGATCAGAAGGATCGTGGTTCAACGCCAGCCCAGGCAAATAGTTCATGAGACCCTATTTCGAAAATACCCAACACAAAACAGGGTTGATGGAGTGGTTCAAGTGGTAGAGTGCCTTCCAGCAAGCATGAGGTGCTGAGTTCAAACCCCAGTACAGCAAAAAAAAAAAAAAAAACTTGCATATTAGCAAGCTCACTTTGAGTTAACGACAGAAAAGAACTAAATAACAAAGACAGACACACTCTGGGGTTGGGCACTAGAAGTGCTGGTTCTCTGGGGAACAAGATGGAAATGGGGGGATGGCTGGCAGGAAAGAGTCACCAAGCACAGTGGGCACAAAGTGGCGAGAAATCACGGGTAGACTGAGCCAAGAGAGGCAAGGAAGGGAATTTTGCAAGCCTAGGTGCTATGACCATTATTTCCACTGTGAGGCACATGGTATTTGGCACTATGTCTGGGTGGTAGGGCGGGGGAACACTATGACAAATGTTATTTGGCTAAAGCCAAGGGACAGAGGTAGGAGAAGTGGTCCAGCAGGCTGGAGTGGGAGTTGGAACCTGAGAGAGACCATAGGCCCAAGGAAACATTGCACATCTGTCAGGGAAGTGGCTGTCTGATGGCTGAGGTGAGTCAGCAGCCTCGCTGGTAGGGCCCCAAGAAAGAAAGAGACTCTTCTGATGGAATGTGAGCTGGCTCTTCAGACAACACAGTAAGCCACCCCTCTGTCTCGAGGACCTGGCCACTGGCTGGCCATCTGGGTCATGGCACAACTGGCATTGTTGCTTCTAGCCTAGGGGTCTGCCCTGGCCAGGGTCAAAGGACATGAAGGCTGCTGAGTCCCACAGGAAAGAAGTTCTCTGTCTGGCCCCGGCCCGTCTGCTCCCAGCTGTGCTCTGGCCTTACCTCCTATTTTTGCATTGTATGCTATGCCCACGATGCAGTAAGAGTTGTTGGCTGAGGCAGCAACTTCTCCCGCACAACGAGTGCCATGTCTGCAAAGGAAAAACATGGAAGTGAGACCCTGGCCAGTGCCATGTCTGCAAAGGAAAAACATGGAAGTGAGACTCTGGCCAGGCAAATGTTAATGAATTCTGCACACTGCTCAGTTTCCCTATAGCAAGGATCAGCTGTCCGTACTTTGGGGATGCCAGTGTAGACCATTTTTTGTATCCCCTGTGGTCAGCACACCTCCTTGGAAAGAGGGCACAGCCCTCTCTGCCACATGACAAGTGCTTGCTCACAGGTTGTCTCTTCCAGGATGCCTCCCCAGTCCCCCTTCCCCTACTCCATCAGGGTACCTGCTCCCAACACCAGTGGTCCCCTCCTCCCCTAGTACCTGTCATGGAGTCACTGCCACTGTTGTTCATGGAGGTTGCCTCAGCTCTGTCTCTGTGATTAACAACACATTGCTTGGCACACACAGGTGCAGCGTCAATGTCTGTCTGACTGACTGATGGGACAGTACTGTACTTATGTCTTAGGTCTTGTCCCCTGTGCACTACAGCACCATGCTCAGCAGGACAACCTATGATTTTCATTGCCATTTAACAGGAGCCAAGGAAGAACATTCTAAGTTGAACACTCAGTAGTAACCTTAGGAGTGATAAAGAAAGATGAAGAAATTACCACCAAACAAATTGCTTTCCTCAGTCATGACTCCCCTCCTCCCATCTGCCACATCAGGTCAGTTCCTACAGCACAGGCCAAAATATGAGTGACTCTAACAGCACCCATTTTGGGAAGAGACTCAGGGAATTAAAATCACTGATTCAAATTACAACAGCCTTTTAAAATGGCCCAGGGTGTGTTAGCCCTTGGAAGGGAGTCTTCTGTCATTCTCTGCACCTCTCCTGGCCCTGAGGCCAAAGCTGCTGCCAGGGCCACATAGCTCTATGGCTCACACAGGGGTCCAATCCTGCCCTTCAGGGGTCACTGCATGGGCTGTGGGTCATGCTTCCCTGCCTCCTGATGTGTGACCAGGAAACAGGCTCCTTTGCCCCAGGCATCCTCACTGCTGGGCAGGAAGGGCACCTTGGGGTGCAAAGCAGGGAAAACAGCTCTGAGGAGAGGGCCTTGGCAGCTCTGGGGAATTCTGCAGCCTGTCATGTAGACCGGGTAGCTGGCCGCACCCCCCTGGGCAGCACCAAGTGGGCATTGGTGTTTGAACATCAGCGTCAAATCAACTGAAATCTAAAATGCACTAGTTTTAGTGTTAATTTAGTTTAATTGCACTAGTTTGAATGCTGGATGTCCCCCAAAGACCCAGGTGTTCAAGGCTCAGCCCCATGGGGTCATTATTGGGAGGGTCCTTAGGTCATTGGAAGAGTTTCTCTGGAGGGGCTGTGGGACCCTGGCTGCTTCCTGGTTAATAAGGTTATACTGTTTTGCTCCATCATGTCCAAAGCAATGGGCCAATCAGTCATGACCTGGAACCTACAAAACTGTGAGCCACAATTAACCTTTTCTCTCTTTTTAAAATTTTTTCAGAGAAGGAGTCTCACTCTGTTATCAGGCTTGCCTTGACTCTTGGGCTCAAGCAATCCTGCTTTATCCTCCTGAGTAGCTGAGACCACAGGTGCACACCACTACATCAGACTTCATCTTTTCTCTTTATAAGTTGATTATCTCAGGGATTTTGTAACAGTGACTAAAAACTGATCAACACAACTGTAGTGGGAGGACAGACATGGTTAAGCAACTGTCAACTTTCCTCTAAATGGTTCTGGAAAAATGGTAAGAGCTAGGTGTAGGGTATGCTGACAAAGAAAGGACAAGCCAGCACAGGGAAAGAACTACCAGGAGTTCTTTTGATCTTGCATAGGTCACCTGATCTCTCCAGGCCCACCATGGAGGCGGGACCTCCAGCATCACCAAGGAGGTGATGGGATCTTGAGAGATAAGTGTCTTAAGTGTGTAATAAACTCCCATGGATGCCTGAGCCCTACAGAGGGCATTCTTTACTTGTCACTTCATTTGCTCCCTCCCAACAACCCTATGAAGTGGGAATGTCATCTCCACGGAAAAGTCTAATTAAGACACAGCATCTCAATGAGGTCCCTCCATGTGGGTGGTAGAGCAGGGAACTGACCCTTATTGGCTATTCCATCTTGCTCATCTGGTCAAGGATGGAGTCACAAAAGCTGAGGCATATGACTTGTGTGCTCGGATAGGCCAAACCAATGTCTTAATGCAACCAGTCATGGAGACAGCAAGACAAGGGAAATTCTTTTAAAATATTCCAACAAGGCTGGAAAGAGGCCTAACACCCATTTCTAGCTGACCAGCAGAGGTAATGTTCCTAAAGGAAGAGGTGAACTCACAGAAGTCACCTGTATCTATAGGGCTGGGCCAGCTGAGGCTTTACCAGTTCTGGACAAAGCCCCCAGTAGAACCCAGTAAGGTGGAGAAGCACCCATAGCCCAGAACCTCTCCAGGGCCCCCTTGTGAGGAAATTCAATGCAATTCTGCAAGGAAGAGGTGACAAAGTGACATACTTGTTTTCATTGCTGGCATCGTATCGTGGCGATGGGTCGTAATCATTTCCGTTGACATCATAGCTTGCGTAAGAATCCTAGGAATTAATCTTGGTGAGTGGAGAGAGATGGCACAGAATCTAACAGCCCTGTTGGAAACCACTCTTCTGTCTATCCTGGAAAATAAAGAAAACTACACACAGAGTTTCTCTCTTACTATAACTATCCTCTTACCTGTTTTTTATTGTGGTAAAAAAAACCACATGACATAAAGTCTGTTATCTTAACCATTTTTAGGTGGCTATCCACATAAAAAGTATTCAAAATACTTTCATACTGTTGTGCAATGATCATCCATCTATCCACAAAATAATGCAAAACTGAAACTGCACCCAGGAAATAGTAACTCCTACCTCCCCTTCCAGCCCCTGGCAACCAGCAGTCCACGTCTCTGTGAGTGTGAGACTCTAGGGCCTCAAACTCTCAAGGTTCACCTATATCGTCCTAGAATAGGACTTCCAGAATTTCCTTCATTTTATATTTTAGTATGTATGTTTTTGCTTACACACTTAATAAGAAATGTTCATGTAGCTTTTTAAGAAAATTCTCCTTTTTAGTGTTGACAGTCTTCAAAACTTATGTCTAAGAGCTGCCTAAGTATCTATCCATTGGATACTGTCAGGTTTGCTTGGCCCCTGCTAAGGCCCCTGGTTCTTTAGAGAATTCAATGTTGCTTTCATCACATTTACTACTCTCTTCATTCCAGAAATCCTGAAAGATAGTAGTCCTCATACTAACCCATTTTACAGATGGTGGTACTGAGGCCCAGAGAGATCAAGGGTCTCAGAGCTAGTGGTTGCCAAGCCAGGTCAGGAGCCCAGGCTGTGTGGGTGGAAAGCCCATGTTTTAACCTTGCAATTGTCCAGAGCTAATACCCACATGACGACCATCTCTGCACGGGTTTCTTTAGGTTTCACTTCCTAAAAGTACATGCAACTCCTCAAACACGTGAGCAAATCCATCTGTAAAACCCCTCTCTAGGCCAGTAGCACGTGGCAGAATGTTTGTGTCCATCTCCCCTGCAGCATGGTTTTCTTTATTGCCTAATTTAATGGGGAGTGAGGGAAGAATGGCAACTTACTACTAAGTTTGCACGTATTTAATGACTAGCATGGCTGACTGTCTTTGCAGGTCATTTCAAGGGCTCGACTTACATAGTTTGGGGCCAGGTCCGGGTGATTCCTCTCTATACCATCATCAAGGATAGTGACCACCACGTTTTTTCCTGTGTAGCCCCGCTTCCACGCTGCCTGGACATTCATTTCTGACCGGCAGCGACTGTGCTTGTCACCACAATGCTGTATACACAGAGACAAAAACCAGAAGACACAGACACCCCTGATGCAGAAGGGACACACGGTGCAAACCCACAGAAAGCTGGTTACACTTGGAAGAGGGATGGCAACAGCAGCCCCTGCTCTGGCCTGGACCCTCTCTTTCCACATGGGTCCAGGGAGAGTAAGTGTGGAGGGCTCCCCTGACTTCTGCTGCACCTGGCAATCTATCCGTCGTCCTCCCCCTCGGGGCTCTGCACACACAGATGGGTCTCCAACATTTGGTTAGTCCTTCCAGTCACTTCCCTACAAACAACCTTCCATTGACTTTTCCATCATCTCAGACAAAAGGGTCGCACACACTCACCCACCCCGGAAGTGGGGAGTTTTATACTCAAGATGAAGTGTGTTTGTCTGGTGTCATCCTGAGAACTGAGCTCGCCTGGGGGAGATGAACCCTTTCCATAGACACAGCGTGCAGATGCCTGGGGACAGAGAGGGGCCCACCCCCCACTCACCATGTACCACATGTTGGACCAAATAGGATCGTTGAAATAAAGGGCTTGAGGGTCGCTCCTTGCCTGTCTCTTCACCCTCCGCTTCACTTCTTGTTGCTGGATCCATTTCACCTACCGGAAGAACGGGAGTTACCATTTTAAAAGCAATCTGAAGACTCCACGTAGCCTCTTTATCAGCGCTGTAGGTTCCTTTTTGCAAGAGTGCAAACATCTGAACATATTTGCATTGTTGTAGGTATGTTCCAGGGAGACATTTTTACTTCAAAGTGAGACATTTGAAAAATGACACCTCGTTTGGTATACATGGAGAGGGAAACGCCACACTGATGGATTTGGAAGTGATTCTACTAAAAACAATCGACCGTGTGAATTTGCCCCAAAATTGACAAGTGACCCTTGTTCCAAAGAAGAAGGAAATAGATGTACGGGAAAGAAATGAGTGAAGAGAGGAAAGAAAGTGTTTGGTCAAACTATTACGGAAATTGTCTTACAGTGAGGACGTGAAGAAGTGTGTTATGATAGTCTGTATGCTGAAATTCTTGACAGTCATTAGACATGGCACCAAAACCTGCGCAGAAAAAAATCTAGAAAGGGTAGCAGCAGCTCAATATGAACAGCGGCAATTCCCAGATGGTGACATTATTCCTAATTTCAAATGTTTAAATTACTCTCAGGATTTTTATAAATTTCTCTTAAGTGGTGTATTTGCCTTCATGAGCAAGGAAAAAAAATCTGAGAAGCTGAATAAATGATACTTAGGAACGGGGCTCCAGGAGCTAGGCTGTCTGGCTTCAAACCCAGCCTCACACTCACCAGCAGTGAGACATAGAACAGGCAGTTAGCCTTCTTGGCCTCAGTTTGTTGGTCTGTAGAATGGGACCACCATGTGTTCTGCTGAGGGTTAGCATACAGACAGTGTGCAAAGCATTCAGACCAATACCTGGCACGCACCTGTTATCATCATGTGTGATGAAAGAAACTTAATCATTTGTACAGGATTTTGGGGAAAAGAGTCCAGGAAAGTTGAAGTGTTTTCTTGGTCTTGCTGTGGTTTCCTCTGCCACTCCCCATCCAATAATGCTCAAAGCTAGGATTTAGTACAGTGCTGGTATCCAAGACTGGTAGAGTGAAGATGAGTGTGCACCCAGTCCCTGCTCGCAAGGAGGCTGTGCCACAGTCTGGGGCTCCGACCAAGCAGACAAGGACGCAGAGGTCAAAGTGGCCTTGGAGGCCACTGGGCCAAGGCTGGAGACTCCAGGCTGGTCCTGGAAGCTGGAATAGCTGTCAGAGATGCCTGAGGCCAAGTGGACGGGGAGGCAAAGGCATCCACTTTCTTAGCCTCAACTTCCCCAGTGTCCCGAGGGAGGAGAGCAGAGCACCCCCAAAGGCAGGCAGACTCACAGTTAGGGGTGGGGACTGACCTCAAAGACATCTTTGGTGTATGGAACGAAATGTGTGGAAAGAAGTACCCTAGCCTGACCCACCACCAAGGTAATTCGTCTATAAAGCACCCCGTAGACCGGGCTCCTTAGAAACCCTGCAAGGAGCTCAAAAGCATTTTGGGGTTATACACTTTAAGAACCTAGGTATCCAGTTGATTTATATTTGCCATTGTCAGATACTACAACCAAAAAAGAAAACTATTAAATGAGATGTTTTGTTCTTAACACCTGCTGATGGTGTTTTCAGCCCTCCCTATATATATTGCTATTTGAACGAGAAAGCTTCCACCTGGCATAAAATACCCAAGACAATATTTCATAACCTGCCACACATCCTGTTATAACGACAGTGGGGTGTAATTCTTCCCGGCTCCAAGCTAGTAGGGTTGCTTCCATCCATCCTGCCAGGCCAAGCTCTAACTACCTACCCCATATCTCTGACAGCTGTGTCTACCACGGTGCACATCCAGTCAGAGAAGGGCGTGAACTCTGCTCTGTCCAGCTTGAGGGGATGACTCTCCCAAGATCAGTGAGAAAAGCAAGTTTCTGGAAGCCCTGATGTAGTTTCCTAATGCCATGAGTTTGGGCCATCCCAGCCTTGTCATTGTAGGGCTCTGAAAAGAGCCCTATGCTGACACACAGTTCTGAAGGTGGGCTGTCACAGGACCAGGTCTACAGCATGGTTTGGGCTTCCCCAGTGGCCTGGCCTCAGCCCTTCCCAAGCCTTTGGCCATAAGCCTAGCTCATTACAAGCCTGTGACTGCCAACAGGACAGCGTCAAGCCAGCAGAAGTGAGTGGAGTGGGTTATGTGCCAGGCGTGGGGATTCTGGATCCCAACTGTGTGGAGGTGCAACCCAGGTGGACAGCACAGCTCAAGGCTAATTTGGCCAATGGTCACCTGGTCCTTTCTTCCTCCAGGTCATTGCCGTGCTCCTCACCCATCCCAGAGAAAGCATGACAGCAACCTGGATCTCACTTCCTGCCCATTACAAACAGAAAGCCCTTGTCCAGATCCACCTTCCTGAGTTCTGTGGACTGGAAGGTGGGCATCCTGGGGTCATTTATTAACCTACTTGCTTGTCACAATCTTTCCTTGGGACTGACACCAAGTTCTAGGGAGATGAGCATGATCACTCCTGGTCCCCATCCAGCACCAAGACACCCAGCTCTCGACAACAGCTTGGATGTAAATTTTGGCTTCAGGTGCCCCTCTGGTTGGAGCTCAGGAGCCACCTGGCCACTCTGGGAAGGCCAGAGTTGTCCAATGACTCAAATTCAAGTAACTGAAACTTGAACTTGCCTACCAGACAGAATCAGCTCAAGTCCATTCTAAAGGGGAGCTCTTTGAGAAGTTCAATGACTCTCTTTATGCATAAGGCAGTGAAATTTAATAAAGAGCTATGTGGCGGAGGGTCCCTAAGCACATGTCACTCGTGGGCTTATTCTGTACAACTCACAAACAAACAGTGACATGGTGATAGTCGAGGATGAGGGACTATTTTTTCACGTGGATGTGATTATCTATGGTAGGAAAAGCAGTGTGACATCTTCTGTGGGAGGTGAACTATTCTCCCCCTGAGAGGGCCAGGACAAATGGAAAGCCACAATGCTTCTCTGTGAACAGGCCTGGACTATCACTTTCCCATGAAGTTTGAATCATGGTCCATGCATCAGGGGCCTTGTACTGTCTATGTGGGTTGCTCAAACTTCCTCTTTGTGAAAAAAGGTGTGGGAGGAGTCAGTAGTATGTATCGTTCATCTTTTAAGATCCTACATATATAACTTGGAAAATAAGTCCTAATGAATGAAAGAGCCTGGCCTTTCATTTGATTCTGAGTGAATGGATTTGGGGTGGTTATGGTTTGGAGGTATCCCATTGGCCCACGTGATAAAGGCTTGGCTGCCAGCCTTGGTGCCATTGGGAAGTGGTGGAACCTTTAAGAGGTGGGGCCTCAGCTGAAGGAGTGGTGGCTCAGTGGTGGAGTGTTTGCCTAGCATGTGAAAGACCCTGGGTTCAATCCCCAGTATTCCAAAAAAAAAAGTGGCAGGGGGAATAGAAAGAAGTTAAGGTTATTGGAAGAGTGATTTTGAGGGGATAGTGGGGCCCTTTCCTGCCTCTCTCCCTCTCTCTCTCTCTCTCTCTCTGCTTCCTGTTAACCATGAGGTGAACTTGACTCTTCTGCTACTTGCTCCCTCTATGATGTACAGTGCTGTCACAGACCCAAAGAGACAGGGCTAGGTGACTGTGGATGAAAACCTCTGAAACTGTGAGCCAAATGAATTTTCCTCTTTTCAAGTTGATTCATCTCAAGCATTTGCCACAGTGAGGGAAAGCTGACTTGCATGGGGGTGACGTGATTTTCTTCTGCTCTGTATTGTGGCATGCCATGCATTAGGAGCTTTCTAAATGTTTCCTGAATGAAGAAATGAAGGTATGCTTCAGATTTTAACTGTGAATATACTGCAGATTATAACTATAACACAGCCACAAATAGACCTTTTTTGGCTGCACTGGGATTTGAACTCAGGGCCTCATGCCTGCTAGGCAGGTGCTCTACCACTTGAGCCACTCCGCCAGTCCACAGATCACAAATAATACTTCTAAAAACATACTTCTGAGTTGGAAATGTGATTACTGGATGACATTTTGTTGTTGTTGTAGAAAACCCATTCTCTGTGATTTGAGGCAAGAACAAGGTTTGTTAAATGCCATCTCCAGCCCCATACAAATCACATCTGTCCACAAACCTGTAGAAAGTGTCCTGATTTGTTCATTTGTCATTTTGGACAGGAAACTTTAGTCTGAGCCTTCTCCTTTTGGATCCATTTGTTGTTTCTGTGTTTTCTGCTAAATACATAGCATACTTGTCCTAGAAGTTTCTTTGCTCTGGGAAAGAGAACTCCAGCATAAGGAAGACTTTATCATCATCTAAAGATGACATGAATATATATATATATATATTTTTTTTTTTTTGGTGCTGGAGATGAAACTCAGGGCCTCGTACATGCTAGGCCAAGTGCTCTACCTCTGAGTCATACCCCAGTCCTACATTTCTTTTTATACCATACACCTTCCTCTGACTTTCTTCTTATAAGTCAAGTTAAAATCAAGCATCTCTGGTGTGTAGATAAGATCAGGTGAAATCTAAAGACACCCATAAAGAGATACAACATAAACAAGCAGAGACCCACAGGAGCCTTGTGGAGCTTGTGGCAAATGACCTGGGGGTGTCAGGGGTCATCAGTGCTGCTGAGCTGTTTATATTGTCCAAGTGGCTACCTTGGCCATGTCCTCTTTCCTGTGGGCCATGGGCACAGTGCCTGAAAAGAAGCTCACTTGATACACTGGTCCTGGGTATGACAAGCAACAAAGGGTGTTTTGGAACTTCCTTCCAAGAGGCAAAGTCACCAAAGACAACATGAACTCCTGGTTGGGCTCCACCCAATACCATCATGTGCCTTCAAGTCCTTGCCTGCCCAGAGGGGCCCTGCTGCTTCTCCAGAAGTTCCAGCAAGTTCTCAGGAGCTGGACAGTCCTATATGAGGGCCCAGAATATTTGCTGAGGATGGAGCTAAGGTGACGATGGACATCACAGGGATACTACACAGCATCACAGGGAGGGGCCTACATTTGAATCACGCTGGTGAACTTCCTGAAAGCACCCACCAGCTGGCTCTGTGAGTCCTGCAGATTCTACACTCCGTGCACGGTTGTATGCAGATAAGAGAGACAGCTCCTACCAGCTCTCCTCTTTTCTTTTTTGTCCTTGGCTTCATCAAAGGGAAGGGCACTTTGTTCTGTAACTGTGAAAGGACAAGAGAAATCTCAGTATCGTAAGCCAGTGAAGGAAGTCAGAGGCCACACTCCCAGTGTCCAGGAGCCACCGGATCCTAAAGCCCCTTTCCAGGAAGAAAAATAGTGCTAGAAAATCTCTCATTTATTTTCTGTGTATGGAAGTTTGGGAACCCTGAGTGGGTCTCAGCCTCCAAACTGTAGGGGGGCAGTGGTGTGCTTGGTCAGCCCTTCTCTGAGAGTCTTTGCACTCAACAGTCTGTGTGTATACATCTCAATTCCCATTGATGAAAACTGCTCTGAACACCTTGCTGGACTGACATTCAGTTGCTGGAAAGCTGGATAAGAAGGCTGAGTGGTGGCCAAGTGTGGGTCACCTTACACTGGGCGAGGAGTCCTCCCTCTCATGGAGGAGGTGGTTAATACATACATGAACTGAATGAGGAAATAAGCCAAGGACCTCTCGCCCTGGGGCCCATGTCCCTTAAAGATTGGAAGGAGAGGTTGAAGTCCTGGGACCCCCCCCAGAAACTGTGTGGAAAATTATGGGGGTGTCAGGGAAGCCAGGCTGGCATGGCAACTACATAGCCAGAACCAGGAAAACCAGGGTAGTAGAAGACAGGGAGGAGAAGTTGAAAGAACCCAGAAAATAAAAGCTACCTTAACTCAAACTAGACACCCTCCTCCTCCCATGTCACCAAGGCAGCAGCGAGCTAGCTCCCTCCCACATCCAAAACTGAAACACTATAGGGACCACTTCTTGAATTCTGTCCAGAGAGATGGCTGTACTCATTCTGCTCATATGGACAATGGGACAGTGGGTGTGACAGCACTTTGAGAAGTTAAAGCTGTTTGTTCATTTATAATTTAGTTCTTTGCTGAAAGGAATCAGAAGGTAGCTCTCCCCTCATCGCCTGTCACTGGGCTCCAATCACAGATAGCGGAACAGGCAGCCAACACCCAGTTTCTTCTATTGTTAAGGTTGAATTGTGCCACTCCTCAGATACTTGTGCCCAAGTGCTAAGTCCCAGTAGCCTAAAATGCAACTGTAGTGGTGGAACCCAGGGCCTCATGGGTGCCAGGTAAGTGCTGTACCACTGAGCCACACCACAACCCCTAGAGGTAGTCCTCAAAGAGCTAATTGAGTTAAAATGAGATCACTGGGGTAGGCCTTCATCTAGTATGATTGGCATCCCCATAGGAAGAGATTAGGATGCAGATGTGCACAGAGGGAGACCATGTAAGGACACAGCCAGAATGAGACCATCTGCAAAAGACCACAAAAGAATCCAACCCCGCTGACACCTTCATCTCAGACTCCTAGCCTCCACAATTGTGAGACAGTGAATGTCTGTTGTTTAACCTCCCAGCCTGTGGCACTTTGTCATAGCATCCCTAGCAGACTAATGTATTTGTGAAGTCAGACGCTGGTCAAAAGGTCCAATGTCTGGCCATTGTCAGTGTGTATATTATTTTAGCAATCTAGGATAATAAGGCTTTGCTAATGAAAACTCCCTTTAGGGTTTCTGTTATAATTTAACCAGGGTACTGCACAATTTATGTCTAAAATATTTACACAGAAAGAAGCTGATAAGCAAATGATGACAGAGATAACTTGCATAGTTGAGCCTAATCTGTAAAAAATTGAGATTCATCTCAATAAACACGTACTAAGCATCCATCTACTACATACTGGGGGAGCTGCCAGACCTGTAAGGGGAAAAAAAAAATGTTACTTGACCTTGGCTCTCAAGAACTTCATATTATATTGGTAAGAGACGAGCTGCTAACTTTCCTGGAGCATCAAGGACCAGGTCAGTTGGCCTATCTATCCCCTCTTCCTGGTTCTGGAGTCCTGGTCATGCTCCCAGCTTGCCTATCCAGGCCTCTCAGGAACCGTCTGCAGCTCCCCTGCCAGCCCTATCTCTGTCACTGACAAGATCCCAAGCAAACTGAACCAGTTATCATCTACCCGACGCTGTGCCATGCTCCCACTCTTTGGGCTAACTCTAGAATATAAACAACTGCCTAGGAAGAGCAGGCTTCCTGGGGACAGAGGTATTTGAGCTGAAAGGGGAGGGGTAGAAGAGAGAAAGTGGGGAAGGCAGGAAGGCAGGGAGCATCTGTGTAAGGCTGTGCAGAGGGGAAAAGGGAAGTCACTTGAGGAGGACTTTAAAGGCTCAGGGAGTCACAGGAGGTCAGAGCAAAAAGGGACCTGGGACTTGGGGCTGGAACATCCTAGGGTTGGTGGCCACCATGTATTTCACAGAACCCCTCTCGAGTACAGAAGCAGATGGGGGTGGGGACAAGGATGCCCATAGGAGGCCAGTAAGCAGGGCAGTGCTGTAGGTCAGGTGAGAGAACCCATGTATCTGGGGCAGGACACACAGGACATGGGTAGGGTCACGTGGATAGGAGGTGGAGTGGCTCCAAGCAAGTTGGAGGAAGGAAGCCACCAGCTGGAGCCATAGAACACAGATGAGTGCTTCTCTCTGAGACAGAGGTGGGTTGGAGGGTAAGTTGAGTTTCAGAGATGTCATGAGGTATCTGAGCAGAAGTGGCAAGTGTGCAGGTGAAATTACAAAACCCTGTCTTTTAAAGTATATTTAAAATTCAAATTTTTACCAATTCCCAGCAACCAGGCCACTCAAACCAGTTGTGTTGTGCTGTGCTGAAAACTGAAGAGACAGCTCAACTCCCCCATCCACATTGCCTGAGGGGGTGGGGAGTAAGGGTCTGAAGGACCATCGGGCAGAATAGCTTCAGATCTCTTCCTGCCCATGTGGCAGATCCATCCTGGGCAGTGGCAGCCCTGCTCTCAGCCCACGACACAGTTCATCAACCTTGAGACCTGTTCGGTCACTCGGTGTCCATGTTATTTGCCTGGAATTTTTTGTTTGTACTTCAAAAGGCTCTAGCACACAAAACTGTCAGATAAAATTCCATCTGTGGTTAACAGAAAGAGCTGCTTCAATGTTGCATCACTGCTGGAAAGAAACCTGAGCCCTGATTAAACTCTAGGGGCAAAGTTCCATTCTAGAAAACAGAATGCCTACTCTGGTCCCCGAAAGCACTTTGCAACTGAGAGTGTTATAACCCTGACATGTTGCATCAGCCCAGAGGTTCCCACCGGCCTGGTCAGAGCCACCACGAGCCTCCCTAATAACATCTCTATCCTTCCATTACCATCATCCATCTGGCTAAAAACCAAAGGGAAGGAAAGGGCTGAGCCCGAGTCATCGTGCTAAAATGTAAGGTTTGGAAGACACAGGCAGCAGTATCTAACTAGAAGCCAGCTTGGAGCAGAATCAGAACAAGTAATTTAAAAAAAATTTATGGGTCCTTTCAGCGATTGGCTGATGTATCTGAAACATCCACCCTTCTCCAGACTTTTGGCAAAAAAACAAGTCAAAAACAAATGCTTTCAGTTTGCTTAAATGACAGCCCTTGGAAAAGCCCAGTGACTGATACTGCGCACTGAGAACATTAGGGCTGTTCTCCGTGACTGGGCGGGTCAGCAGAGCAACTGGAGCAAAATGGCCCCTTCAAAGATAGTAGAAAAATATCAAGTAAAGGTAATAAAAAACATGTCAAGAAAACCACAACACATGCTAGTACAAGGTCAATGCAAACAAAGATGCTTCATGCATGTGTGTGTGTGTGTGTGTGTGTGTGTGTGTGTGTATGTGTGTGTGTGTGTGTGTGTGTGTGTGTGTATCTGTGTGTGATTAAAGAAGAAAGCCCTGGGCTGGGAATGTAGCCCAATGGTAGAGCGCTTGCCTAAAAGGCCAGCGTGGTGGCTCACGCCTGTAACCATAGTTACTCAGGAGGCAGAAATCAGGAGGATCACAGTTCAGGGCCAACCTAGGCAAAAAGTTCATGAGACCCCATTTTGACCAATAACAGCTGGGCAAGGTGGCACATGCCTATCATCCTAGCTACACAGGAAGTGTAAATAAAAGAATCATGGTCCAGACTGGCCTGGGCATAAACTGGAGACCCTATTTGAAAAAAATGCCTAAGGCAAAAAGGGTTAAGCGGTAGAGCACCTGCTTAGCAAGCAAGTTCCTGAATTCAAACTCTAAACCATGAAAGAAAGAAAGAAGGAAAAAAGGAAAGGAGAGGAGAGGAGAGGAAAAGAAGGAGGGAGGGAGGGAAGGGAAGGGGAGGGAGGGTGGGAAGTGAGGAAGGAAGTGAGGAAGGAAGGAAGGAAGGAAGGAAGGAAGGAAGGAAGGAAGGAAGGAAGGAAGGAAGGAAGGAAGGAAGGAAGGAAGGAAGGAAGGAAAGTTCTACTATAGCCTCCCCTTTTCTCTTGTGTTTTGTTTAAACAAATCTACACTTTTATCAGTTTTTATGTGATGTTGGGGAGGGGATTGTAAATTCCATCACTTATCAAAGTACTTTTATACAACAGAGACTGGAGCTAATTAAAATAAAATACCATGTGTATTTGATTGAACTTCATCCAAAGCCCTGTAACATTCATTTCCAGTTGGGTCATTCTAACACACTGGCAACTTTGCATTCCAGTATCTCTGGGTAATATTACATCATCTTTTCCTTTTGTTAATGATATTAATTACACAACTTTCCAGATGTGAAGGTATCACAGAAAGGCTCTGCTAATATAGAAAAATGGTTCAGATAGCTTCAATAAAAGATAACACTACATACTTCCATAAAATAGCTAATCTCGCCAACTATTTAATTGGAAATGATTGGACAAAGTAAATAGTCATCAGACTGACAGCTAATTGATTCAGCTTGCTTTAAAACTAGACTCATGTAAACAGAGGTACTTCAACTACAACTCTGAATTCATAATTGATTCAGATGTCTATATACTTCTCCTGGGGCTAAAACTTTAATTAGGGTATGGGAGATAATGAACCAATCGCATGGAGGTTCCAGGCAGGGCTGGGATGGCCCAACTGTGCACCTTTTTTCTCTTTCTTCTTTACTGGCGGAATGCTTTGATAGCAGCCCTGCCAGAAACTTACCGAGAAACTCTGTGTGAAAGGTATCCTTGTTTGAAAAAAGTTCACTGCTGAGCCTTTTTCTAGGAAGTCTTCTTCTCATTGTCTTCAGGGACATAACTGATTACTGGGAACATGGCTCTCAGACCCAATCTGAATACAGTCCCTTAGACACACCTAAAAGGAACCAACCAAGCAACCCAGACCCTGCAGAGAGAGGCAGAACTGAGGTGACAGGACTGCCATCTGCTTGCATTGCCTACACACAAGTCTCCTATCCCCCTGCTTTGCTGTGGCTTTGACAGTGCAGAGTCCTGCTGGGTAGCAGTTAATATTTTTGGAAGGAAGGGAAGGATGGTCAAGTTGAATACCTTTAAAAGTTTTAAACTTTAGTCACCAAAAACAGAGGATGTAGATAAGATACAGATTAAGTGCTCTATTTTGACCTTGTCTTCCTTCCAACATCAAGAAGCAGCTTTATTGGCAGAAGTTCCTATGGAAAGCGGACCAAGAAATCCACTGTCCCAGTGTCTTCCCAAAATGCACCCTGCATGCAAACAGGCTGCCCTCATTGGAACTCTGTGCAGGAGGGAGTTAATGATTACATGGATTTCACAGGAAGAGCATTTCTTCACAAGAAAGATCCACTGTTTGCTTAAAGTGAACCCGGGTAGGGGCGATGTGTTGACATCCTTCCTAGCTTAGAATTTCTTCCAAGATGACAGGTGATGGGCCACTTTCAACCTCACAGAGCCCGTGCTTCCTCTGGGTGCAGAATGAGTACCCCTACTGCTCTGTTCCTATTGATCAGGACTCCTTGCCCTTCCCCGGTTGCCCCATTCTGGGGTATGAGTGACTCAATCTGGCTTTGCTTCCTAGAAGCAATGAAACCAGCCTTTTTGAAAAAGCACTGATTCATGCTCCCTGGTGTGAGCGCAAGTAGATAGAATCATAGCCCCATGTAATTAGGTGAGATGATGTATATTAAAATAACCAAGCACCCAGGAATCCCTTAATTAACATTAAATTCCTTTCCTTGCTATGAAGGGGTAACAAGATTAGGCAGAATGCTTTATTTTATCTCCATCTATTTATCCATCCATCATTTATCCGTACATTTCAGTCATCCCTCCATCCCTCCATCAGTCCATCTGTCTATACATCCTCTCATCCACCCATCTATAAAATGAATTCAGAAATACATTCACAACACGTCTGCCTTTTCACAGCCCACTTACATGAATGAGCTCCATGGGGGGTCACTTCCTTGTATACTTCAAATCAGAATGCCCACAGGGAGAGGCCCCAGAGAAAAGCAATTCAGCATGTGGTCAGGAGAACTAACTCTCCCACTGTTCCCCTGCTGTCACTACAGCAGAAGCCATGACTGTCAGTGGGTGGCATGGGGCCACACCAAGCACACATTCTTCCATGGAATCTTTATTATAAATGATAATATCTGAAATAATTTTGCACAAAAATAGAGAGCCCAGCCCACCAGGCAGTGCACTGCTTTTAAGAGATGATTGCTCTGTGCAAAACTATGGTTGATCAGGGGTCACACTGCTTTGTTGGGGGGTCCTATTGCTTCTCTCGTGAACTTTATCCGCCCCTAATAGCACTCATCGCCCTATGAGCTATCATTTATTTTTCTGTTTCTTGCTTCATTTGCAGGGTGGTCCTGCTGTGGGCAGAGTGAGCCTCAGGACAGGTACCCAAACAATACCTGTGGAGTCGAGTCGCTGAATTTATCAAAGGCTTGCGTGGCCATTTATATGTAATTTGAATATTACTAAGCATCTGCTGACTGATATTTGTCAAACGGTAATTTCAAATCTATGCAGAAAGGAGGTATAATTAACTGCCCCAATAAATATGAGTTTTATTAAAACTGCAAATGTGAGCCTCTTTTCAAATTACATTTGTTTACTCTCGAACAGAGATCACATGATTTGTCGTTTTGTTTTGCTTTGTTTTGTTGGTGATGCTGGGGGTTGAACTCAGGGCTTTGTGCTTGCTAGGCATGACCTACTGCTTGAACCGCTCCCCTAGCCCTTTGTGCATTGGTTATTTTTGAGATAGGGTCTCATCCTATGCCCAAGCCAGCCTGGACCTCGATCCTCCTACTTATGCTTCCCAAACAGCTGGAATGAAGGCACACATCACTGCATCCATCCATTGGTTGCGATGGGGTCTTGTCAACTTTTTGCCAGGGCTGACCTCAAACTACAATCCTCCTGATCTCTACCTCCCAAGAAGCTAGGATTACAAGTTGGAGGCACCATTTTATTTTTTGGTGTGGTATTGGGGGTTGGACTCAGGGCCTTGAGCTTGCCAGGCAGGCACTCTACCACTTGAGCCGTTCCACCATCTTCACATGAATTTTTACGGAAAACGAATTATACTTCCTGCCCCAGTTTTTAAAATTTATGGTAACCATTAAGATATGTGTTATGATAACCACAAAAACATTCACCTTCCAGATCATTTCATTATTAAAATTCTCACTTGAAGTACTGGTGGCTTTGCTTTATGGGTGTAATTATTACATAGTCTGTTAAATTTACTTGTTTGTTTGCAGTGCTGGGACTAGAACCCGGGGCCTTGCACATACTAGGCAAATGTTCTACCATGAGTTATAACCCCAGTCTTATAGATTGTTTTTTAAATTTTAGCAAGAATTTATTTTAGTATAACAAGATAAAGTAGAGGGAAAAAAAGAAAAACGTTTTCTGCTCCCCACACAGAAAGTGGGAGCAAACATTCCCAGCCCAGCAGATGTTTAAAGTATTGATAGATTTATTTTCACATGAATGTTGCTTCCAACTAAAGTCAAGAGTTTAAATTCTCCAGGCTGGAGGCATGGCCTAAGCAGAGCACCTCAGTACAAAGAGCTGAGTTCAAACCCCAGTACCACCAAAAAAAAAAAAAAGAGAATTTAAATTCTCAAGTCTGACAAGCAACCCAAATACTTGGGGCATTTAGGTGAGCTGATATCTTGCTGTATCTCTATCATGTTTTATCCCAAGTAGATAAGGAAAATTAATCTCTCTCTAGAATCACATCACAATATAGACTTGGCCAGTGTTAGGATCACAGACCTGGACACTCCATCCATAGGAAGGAATCCTGCCCATGCATACCTGGGGGTCCATTCTGAGGAAGGTGTGAGGACCTCTGCTACTCAAAGTTGAACGTTTAAAGGTTTTGCTATGATAAAAATGATAGTAGTCTTCCAAGTTTCCAATCTGCAAAGCGAGAAGCAGAAAAGCACCCATTAATGCCACATTACAAACAGCTTCAAAAATCCCCCTTCCCACAGAACTCTTGCCCTTATCTGAGGCTTATTCTGCTCCAGAGGAAATTGGAACACCCCCTCCATTACCCTACCCACTTGTGTCTCTGGCACTCAGTGTATATGAAATAGAAGGTGAATTCTTATCTTGTTAGATAAACAACCCTAGGTAACATCTTCGGACAAGTATATACTCCATCAACTCGTGTGGTAAGTTCATCTCATTTAAAGTTTGTACTATCTTGGCCAAGTTTTTGAGACATGAATTCAGTGTTCATTTCAGGGCAAACATCCCTAAAGTAGCTAAGTTAGTGTCAAGTCAGGTCTACACCAAAATATTCATTATAAACAATTCCACCCTCTCTACCCCATGGGCAAAGTGAAATATCTAAGAATGAGCACTCACTCTCAAGTACAACAGGGAGCCAAAGACAACAAGTGGGTCCATCTGCTTTGGACTTGTGGAAAGGTCAGATGAGAACATCCAGACCCCTGGGGTGTCCCAATTCTCTGCCGGAGCAGTTTTTTAGGACAGATTTCAGTTTGAGGACAGAGTGGAACCAAGTGCAAAACCATGTGGCCTAGCTCCTGGTCTCCAAGAAGGGCTGACCCTAGTGGCCCTTCCTGCAGTGGGGACTTTCCCTCACATCAGATGACCCGTGAGCAGTCACACATTGTTCTCAGAGGCCTGCTTCTTGTTCTGACTTTCACTGCTTGTAGAAAATTGCTAGCTAGTCACCATGGTTGAAAGAAGAGCTTTTAAAATAGAGATGGGCTGAAGACTACCTAGATGCTCAGGTAGTCTTCAGCTTCTCAGGCATCATGGGTTTCTTTGCCAGCTTGATTCTGGCTGAATTTGAGACTGTGGTAGTCTCCCCCGCAAATAATCCATAGCTTCACTTCCTGAGGGTTCAGTTACCTGCAGTCAACTGTGGTCTGAGAATATTAAATGGGAAATCCCAGAAATGAACAATTCATGTTTGACAGTATATTGTTACAAAGATTCTATTTATTATTAGTTATTGTTAATCTCTCACTGTGCCAAGTTTATAAATCAAACTTTATTATAGGCATATATAAGAAAAACATAATTTGCATCTATCTATATGCATGTATAATATATACATACATTATTGACACAATATACTATATATAATGTATAATGTACTATGATATATACATTAGTATGTACAGTATTTACATATAATAGTATAATATATACTAGCAACACAGAATATACTATGTATGTAGATAATATATGTGTATATTTATATATATTTATATATATCTTTATACCATTGGCAGTTTAGGGGGAGACTACTATACTGTCCTCTAGATCAGTTTTTATGTGATGATTACAAATACAGGTTTTCAGTAGGATAAGCCTAGTTCAAACCCTCCCCACCATTAACCATGTGACTATGGGCAGGAAATCTCTAGGAATCTCAATCCCTTCTGAGTAAGATGGAAATAAAATGATCTACCCCTGAACTTAATTAAGTAGGACGAAGGTCTACACAACACCGTGTTGGCTGCCCACACCTCACCTACAATCATTCTGTATGCTGCAACCTGATCCCAATGGGGTTGACAGTCCCAGGCAGAGACTTTGGAGGACTTGGATACTGTAAAGGTGTGGACCATTTCCACACCTTTGCTCAAGAGTAGAGAGCTTTGCATGAGAGAGCCTGGCAGCTTCTTTACCTTCCTTCACTCTCCTCACCAGAAATCTTGGCTACCTCCTGTTCTAGGGTTTAGCAGACACACCTTTGGTGCTAAAATTAAGAATCTCCTTTTTCACTAAAGCTTGCTACACTGTGTCTCTGTTGCTTACCATCACAGAGGGTCAAGCACTATGGTGCAGATCCAAGTAGGTGTCATGTGCACAATGCTGTGTAGTACCTAGAGACTAGTGGGCACTCAGCAATAGGAGCCTGGATTCTCTCTCTGGCTCCTGTCCAAGGCTCTTCCCTTACCCTCTCAAGATCTGGGATTCTGTAGATTGTCTGCACCTAACTTGACCCCTTACTACTGGGTGACCTCATTTCCTCATGAGACTAATAATTACCACCTTGCAGGGTTAACTGCTTCAAGAGTGGAATGGAGTTATCTATACATGAAAGAGCTATCCAGATGCCCAGAAGATAATAAATAATACATGGTATTGAGTAATACATGGTTTCTGTAATTCTGATTCTCATTTTCTTCCTCATGACATTTTTCTGCCATCATAAACTTATTTCTACCCTGTTTTGCATGTAAGCAATTATATTTCTCTTTCTACAGGTAAGTCACCTTGCCCACTTATTCAACAAAGTCAATTGCTACCTGTGTCCAAAGACTCCTCCTAAAGAATGCTAGACTTGCTATCTGACCACAGAGGCAATTGCAGAGCCTTAGCCTGCAGCAGTATTTAATAAACATGTTGGCTTCTAGGCAGTCACTATCTCTGGAGATGTTATATAACTTTTGGTCTTTTAACTCTGGGAATCCAAGTCAATCCCCATTCAGGGACATAGAGAAACTAATAGTTAAATGAGATTTGTTGGCAAAGGCTGCAGGCCATTGCAGGGAGGCTGTGGAAGCCATTCATGGCAGCAACTGGCCTTTGGGCAGCTGAGGCAGGCCAGAGGCAGCCATCCCTTCCTTTGAGATGAGTCCCAATGCTACTCACCCCTCTGCACATGGGCCACCATGACCACCCTTAGCAATGGCCCATACGGTCTGGGCCAATGGGAGTTGTTCTCTTTGAGCCAGGAAAGGAACAGATGGTCCCCACAATGCTAACCAGGCAAATGGCCTGTGGAGGCAGCAGTGGCCAGTGCCATCTGTTTGGATACTTAATGTATAGCTCAGCACAGGGCTGAGTCTTGTTTGTAAGGGTTGATCCCACTGCAGGGGAGCAGGGGACCCCAACCACGGCTATCCTCCTGCCCTTGCACAGTTAGCTGTGATAGAAGCTAGAATCTGACTACTCTTGTGTAATCACATAGCATGTCCTTTTGTGCCTGGCTAAGTTCACTCAGCATCACATCCTCGAGGTCCATCTGTGGTATAGCATGTTTCAGAATCTCCTTCCTTTTTAAGGGTGAAGAACATTCCACTGTGTGGATACCTATCCATCTGTCCACTGATGGACACTTGGCTACCATCTCCTCTGGCTACTGTGAACACCATGATACAAACGGGTGCACCAGTATAGTATTTATTTGAGTCCCTACTTGCACTTCCTTTGGGTACGTTCCTACCTCCTGGTTTTTTTGTTTGTTTGTTTGTTTGTTTGTTTTTTGGTGTTACTGGCACATAGCCACACCCTCACTTACCTATGTAGCCATTTCCTGTTGCCCCTCTTCCAACCTGGTTAAACTCTTCTTGGATTCTCACCTGACCCACACAGTAGCATCAACTCAGATAGGCCCTTACCCAACCTGGAAAACTGCTGTCTCAGATCTCCAGGGGTCTTCCAGAGGAAAGAGGATAGGATGCCAGGCTAACATGCCCCCAGGCACAGACAAGGTCACTCTTAGGGAGAGGTCCACTGGCCTGGTTCTACCTGAGGATACCTGACTGCCTCCTGGCCCTGACTCACTGCCCTCTGAACCTGATCCCCTGGGTCTGAGTCCCCTCATCTGTAAAATAGGGTCATCTCTGTGGGGAAAGGGGTCCCATTTGACATTGAGAGGTTAAGCCCAATGTCACACTGGCTTAACAAGCCAATGTCAAGGGCTTGTTAAGGCTCCAAGGGCTCCAAAGTCCCAAACCAGCAACCTCCTCATCCTGCCCACAGACAGGCAGATGACACACTTGATGCCAGAGGACACACAGAAACACAAAATGGGATTTAAGATATTTACTACACTTTTGGTACATCTTCAAGGTCAAGTTGACAGAAGCTAGACTCAAGAATACAGGAGTCCCCCTAATCAAGGGGTTATGTTTCAGAACCGCAGTGTATATCTGGAACCATAGCTAGTACCAAACTCCATATATGCCATGGTTTTTCTGTGCATGCACAGCTATGACAAAGTTTAATTCACAAATGAGTCACAGTAAGGATTAACAGCAATAATAAAATAGAACAATTCTAATGCAGTATAATAAAAGTTGTATTTAAAACTTATGAATTATTTATTTCTGGAATTTTCTGTTTAATATTTTTGGACTGAGGTTGACCTAGGTAACTCCAACTGTGAAAACTGAACCCTCGGGGAAGGGGGGACTACTTGGACAGAAAAGGAGGAGCAAAAAGGCTTTCTAAATTCAAGGTAATCTAAGGAAAGAAATGGCCCCATGTATGGTAAGTCCACTCTCAACCACTGAGCTACAGCCCCACCCCAGGAATATTCTTATTTTTGTTTGAGATCTGCAATGATATTAAAGCAGCTGCTTGTCCCAGCTCAGTTGCCTGGCCATCCTGGGCCGCTGTCTCTCGGTTGTGGCCTGGGATGGAATCTATGCCAGACACTGGGTCAAAGACTCTGCATATCACTTCTTAACCTGGTGTCTGAACAGCTGTCATTAGACACATAGAGAGCATCGTTTCCCCAGAACACTGCTGTGTGTAGGCCAGGCAGCCTCCTCTCCCTTCCCCTCTGTGAGCATATGACACTCTTCCTCGTCATCCAGGGCAGCCTTCCTGTCCTGCTCCATGCCCTTCCCGGGCCTCCATCTGCTCCTCCTCAGTGAATCTGCCTGCTGCTCTGGGAGGCACTGTGTTTTAAGTCTCAACATAAAACTTCAATATGCTCTTTTTCTCCAGTGTGTCCACTGGAACCAGTCTCTGACACACCATCCAATAAAAGGAACAATTTGCTGAATGTCTAACTCTGTCTCACTACTCAACACTGATATGTAACTACATACATTAGCTGATAAAACTAGTAACATTACTAAAAGCCTCCTAAACGTTCCCAACCAGAACACTGGACAACATGAGACCAAAGAATCACAGTGAAGAGAGTTAATGCTTCTTAACAGGATGCTGTATTAGGAAGGTTAAAAAAAAATCTAGACAATGTATGCAGATGGTACAAAATAAGGAAGGTACAAAAGGATATGGAGTTAGTAAGGAACACCAACTCCTCCTCCTTCTCCTCCTCCTCCTCCCTCCACCCCCAGCCAGAGTCCCCAATTTTCACCGAGTGCTCCCAGCTCAGCCCACCCCAGGCAGAAAACTCAGAATGCAAATGAATTAACAACCCCAGGAGCTAGATGGTATGCTGGCCTCCTCATGCAGATGGGGAAACTGAGGCTCAGAACAATGATGTCACTTGAAGACCACACATCAACAGCACAGCCAGCACTCTTAACTATCAACCTTCTATCTCTTGGAATGGCCAAGGCCAGTAGTGGCCATGGGGGATTTCAAGCACCTATCCTCAGTTGCAGGTTTATTGATAGGAGTCAAGCTCTCAGCAAGTGTTTACCCCAAAAAAGGAAGCCATGGGAGTTCTGTAAGAAGCTCTGATATATATTCCATCACGCCTGTGTGGGTGTGGGTGTGTCCACAGGTGTTATGGTGTTATATAGACTGTATACATTCAGCTGTGTATATGTGTAGACTCGTGCTTCCATACATGCATCCAGATGTGTATATGTATGCAGATGTGCATATATATATGTATTATATTCAGATCTTTGGATATGGATGTACATAGGTTTATATATGTGAATATGCATTCACACGTGTGTATGTGTACATATACTCCTGTGTGTGTATGTATATGAATGGATGTGTGTATTGTTATGTGAACAAATGACTCTGAAACTCAGCCAAAGTCCTTGGTTTTCCCACAGCCCTAATTCGGAACCCCTGGGTCCATGGTAACCCCACATTGGTGTGTGTTAGAATTACTCAAGCAGCACAAGCAAGGCTGCTGTGAGCCGGGTCTGATGCCAGATGCAGGTCTGGGCTGCACGTGAGCTTGTGGGTCCCCAGAAGAGGGGGAGTCCTTTCCAGGAGGCGCTCCCCTTTCCTGGCTTTCTGGGTTTAGCATGGCATCAGCTCCTCTGGAGTCTCTCTCACCCCACATGGCTCCTGAGCATGCGACACACACCATAACAGCCAAGTCTTTTGGGGGCTGGACCATACCCTTATTGTCTCTGTCACAGAGCCAGAGCACAGGGGTAGGAAGACCCCCGCCACAACAGAGCAGCCTCACCTTGCCCCTCACCCCCATTTAAGTCTGTTCCTCCCCCAGCTCTTCGTCTTGGTGGAAGGTATCAACCAACCCTCCTAGAAAGCAACCTCTGAAATGGCTCCCAAACCTGGCCTGCCACTGTCCCTGTCCCAGGGCAGGCAGGTCATGACTCTGACTGGACCCTGGTCAGACTGTGGCTAGTCTCTTTGTCAGCTTGCCACAATGCATTGCCATTTCCACTCTGCTCCTCCTCTTCATGGAAGATAAAGCACCAGCCCTTCACGGGGCTCACAGAGGTCTCCACACCAAGCCTGGCCTCTGCCTTTAGGGAGGCTGCTGCACGTGAGTGACCTTGCCCTCACTCCCTGCTTCACACCCGTGCCTGTTTATCTCATGCTAGATCCTCACACGGGCACCAGAAACTCCTACCCGTGATTGTTTGTTTTGGGGGGTTGAACTCAGGGCCTCATTATTGCTCTACCACTGAGTCACTCAACCAGCTCTATAACTCCTACTTTTTTTTTTTTTGAGGTACTGGGGCTTGAACTCAGGGCCTACACCCTAGCCACTCCACCAGCCCTTTATTGTGTTGGGTTTTTTCAAGAGAGAGTCTCGTGAACCAGCTACCCAGGCTGGCTTCGAACCATGATCCTCCTGATCTCTGCCTTCTGAGTGGCTAGGATTACAGGCATGAGTTACCAGTGTCTGGCTACTCCTATTCTTTTTTAAACCTTCACTTCAGTAGTCATTGTCTCCAGGAAGCCACCCAGTCTATGGACTCCTGGACTGCCCACGTGGCTGTTCCTATCCCTTGAGCTCCTCAACAGCAGGAACTGTCGTCTGTCAACTCTCAAAGCCTCTGATACACAGAATATGCCCCCAAAATACATGGTAAAGCAAACAGAATTCCAGAATTTCAGTCCAATGACATCAGGTGGACATGTGAGGTATCTTCCCCAGTTCACTTTTGTAAACTAGTCCAGCAAGATCCAAGATCACAAGTCCCCAGAGCCTCCTTCTGGGCATAACTATTGCATCTTTGGCCTGTTTCAGAGTCAGTCCTCCACCCAGGACAGTCCTAAGGCTGGAGAACACTGTGCTGTGGAGCCAGGGAGAGTGCCTGTGCATGTAGCCTGGGCAGAGTCCGCTGGCCCTGCTGTTCTCTGAGAGGCCCAGCAATGCACTCCACTGGGGAGGCCAACACTCTTTATTCACAGCCTGCTGTGGAAAGGACAGCTCTGGTCCGCAGGTGGGCTGCCCATAAACAGCTTGCAAAGTCATGCAAGGGAGGGACAGGAGTCAAGGGCAAGAGGCGGTGTCCTGAGCCGACATCTTTACAGGAAGAGCATCTCTTGCTGTGTTTCTTCCTTAAACACAAGCTTCTTACATAGGGCAGGTATAGGGTTCAACAGATCCCATGAGTACTGCCAGCATGGACTGGCCCTGCCTCCTTGAAGGACAAGAGAAAGACTTAGTGTTATTTGAAGGAATGGAGGAGGAGAGCCCCATGGAATTTATCATGTCTGACAGACAGCCAAGCTACTACTAAGCACGCCCAGTCTACCCTGAATGACACCAGAGTGTTCCAAAGGTCCACCCACCCACTCTGCTCTCCAAGGGATGTGACTGCAGACACAGGTGCAAATCCGTCACCCTGGAGCCAGCAAGCTGGCTTTTGGGGGAGTTGGCTAGGCACTTATTTTGATCCGTTCACAAAAATGCCACCCCACTCCCCCAAGCCAGTGCAGCAAAATCCTTCCTCATGGGAACAGCTGATAAGCAGCCTTGGAATGCCACAATTCAAGGTTTCAAAAATGAATGGGCCAAAGATTGAGGCTTCTGACTTTGCAAAAACTATTGACTTTATCACTCCTGGAGCCTGCCCTTGGCTGGAAACAGATGTTCCAAGCCTTGTCCGCCCTGCAGCTGCTGAGCACTGACTCCTGGAGTTGCTAATCTTTCTTTAGGACCACAATCTTCTGAGGTCTTGGCTTTCTGGAAGAGTCTATGTCTAAAGTCATGGCCATCTGAGTTCAGTTACATAACGCTATTGATCCCAGTTGGCCTGCTTAAGAAAAACATAGCTAATTAGAGCCCATAAAAACCTACCCACCAAATTAATTCTGCATAGCTCTGGTGGCTTCCTCCTGAAAAAAAAGTTATAAATATAGATGGCCACTAAGCCTATATTTAGCCAGCCCTTGGTTACCTAGTATTTATAATTAAGGAAGTCCAGAAAGAGGGAAAAGGGACATTTTGTTGACATTTTCTAAAGCACTTTTTAAAAACTGCATCCTATTTCAGTCACATATACACAGAGCTACATTCTGTTATTGCAATAATTATAATTCTGACCCAAGTTAAGAGTATTGCACAATTTCCCAATCCCCTAAAATTACTTTCTTCAACATGTATCCACCCAAACCTGCAATTAAACTGCTCAACTTCCTACAAATTCCTGAAAAACCATTAATTTTTACTTAGTAGACTTCTTTTTCTCTTCCCTTACATTACCAAAGCAAATGGTCTGGCTTCTGATGAAGATGTTCTTGGCCTTGGCCTATACTTTTTTTTTTTTTTTTTAAGAACTATGTACTTGGGCTGGTCTCAAACTCACAATCTGCCTGTCTCCGCCTCTCAAGTGTTGGGATTACAGGTGTGAACCACCAAGCCCAGCTCAGCCATAAAGAGCTATCTGAAAAGTTCTACAATCTTATTATGCTGGGATGTAGCTCAGTGGTTGAGTGTTTGCCTACATGCATGAGGCCCTGAATGTTTCCTCATTGCTGTGTGGATTACTGGATTCCTAATCCCCACAGCCTTTTGGTATTAATTTTTGCTTTTTTTTTATTTAAAAACTAAAGCATAAATGTCTTCCTGAGGGCTGGAAGCATGGCTGAAGTGGCAGAGCATTTGCCAGACAAGCACAAGCTCACAGAAAAAGCTGGGCATGGTGGCACATGCCTGTCATCCCAGTTACGGCAGAAAGTGTAAATAGGAGCACTGTGGTCCAGGCACATAAAGTGAGGTCCTATCTTAAAAAATAATAAAGCAAAAAGAGCTGGGGGTGTGGCTAAAG
Organism: Castor canadensis; assembly: GCF_047511655.1. Taxonomy (NCBI): domain Eukaryota; kingdom Metazoa; phylum Chordata; class Mammalia; order Rodentia; family Castoridae; genus Castor; species Castor canadensis. Next base: position 29,008,376 of record NC_133404.1, on the reverse strand, counting down.
TGATAGAGCACCTGCCTAGCAAGCACAAATGCAAACTCCAGCCTAGCCAAAAACAAAGACCACCATTCTGATGGACTATGATCCATTGAATAAAATAGGAAAACAAGTTCCATAGATATATGCAACACATAATAAATTCAAGTTTCCTAGGAATATGTGGCTATTTTTATATCATTTCAAAGCACCATGCCATAAAACACTGATTATAAAGGCAAAAGGAGAAATTCAACAGTGCAAATTCTGACTTAAGGTTTTCACACAAGCCTCACCAGTGCTGAGATAAACTGAAACAAACCAATGACCAACTGGGCCGCTGAGGTTTGAATGTGGTCTGTTCCCAGTAAGACTCATGCTGGAGTATAAGCCCTAAACCCTGTTGTGAGGAATTAAGAGGAGGGAACATAACCCATCTACTGTGCTTACAGGTGGGCTCTTTTGGAGGTGACTAGGATTGGATAAGGTCAAGGGTGGAGGTGACTAGGATTGGATAAGGTCAAGGGTGGAGGCCCCGTGATTGAATGCTGCGAGCTTTATAGGAAGAGGCTTTACAGTTCAGAGACCTGAACACATAAATGTGGACTGCCTGCACCACCCTGAGATCCTGTCAGCAAAAAGCCCATCACCAATGCAGGCTCTCAACCTTGAACTCCAGAACCAGGAGTCAAAATAAACCTATTTTCTTACCCAGTCTGTGATACTGTGTTATTAGCAACAGAAAACAGACTCAGATGTGGTCAGACACAGTGACAACACACTGCCATTTCTGTAACACTCCCATTAAGAGTGTACAACCTGAAAGGCTGGCAGAATGGCTGAAGAGGTAGAATGCCTGCCTAGCAAGTGTGAGGCCCTGAGTTCAAACCCCCATACTGCCAATAAAGAAAAAAAAAGGAATGTACAATTTGAACCTCAGTGGACAAACTTACATGGAGAGACACTCCCCAAAACAACTGCCCTAATATGCAAAAGGGTCCAGGTGACAAAGGAAAGAAAATACCGAGGAAAGTTCTAGACCTAAGGAAACTCAACAGTAGTGCTGTGTGAAGCCACACTGGAGGCTGACAAAGGACAAATCTAGTCGTACTGATCCTGACTAAATTTCTGATACTTTGTTCACCATGGATTTTTGCATTATTTTTAATACTGCATTAAAATGTTGTTTGTCTTGGTTATTTATTGTCTTTTGGCAATTCCTTATATTTTATACCCAAGGCAAATGCCAACCTCATTTTACCCTAGCTCCCAACCCACTAATCAGACATGCTGACCAAATGTAATCCCTGACTCAGGACAGGACCCTTCCCTGCTGTGTTCCTCAGCCTTCTGCCACTGTAACAAAACACTGGAGATAACTAATTTATAAAGAGAAAAGATTTATTTTGTCTTAGAGTTTTGGAGGTTACAGTCCATGCATATGGGGAGACAGGACATCACGGCAGGACAATGTGGCAGAGTAAAACCATTATCTCGCAGCCAGGAAGCAGAGATAGACAGGAAGGGGCTGGCACCCCACAATCCCCTTTGACAGCAAGCCCCTAGTGATCTAAAGACCTCCCATGCAGCTCTACCTCTTAAAGGTACCCCCCCCTCCAAAAAAAAAAAAGCAGCACCCTGGGACCAAGCCTTTAACACATGGCCCTTTGAGGGACGTTCGGTATCAAACTACAGCACTTATGAGGACCACTATTGGGCATTTGGGGATATTGAGTGGGGTGAGGATCAGAGGGTAATAACAGACCAATGGCACTACACAGACTGTCCTTGTTCATGTTAAACACCCACTGGTGTGTTAGGGCTGATGGGGCTAAGTCATCAACATTCTTGCCAACAGCTCAAAGTTTTGAGCTTTCAACTCTTCTATACATTTGTCTTTTTTTTTTTCAATTTTTATTGTTTTATTATTCATGTGTGTATACATTTGTCATTGTTTCAATTCTTTTTTTTTTTTTTTTTTTTTTTGCAGTTCTGGGCTTTGGACTCAGGGCCTACACCTTGAGCCACTCCATCAGCCCTTTTCTGTGTTGGGTTTTTTCAAGATAGGGTTTCATGAGCTATTTGCCTGAGCTGGCTTCGAACCGTGATCCTCCTGCTCTCTGGCTCCTAAGTAGCTAGGATTACAGGCGTGAGTCACCAGTGCCCAGCTTGTTTCAAGTTTTTAAAAACATTAACCTAAACTTCCAAACCTCTTTTCCCAATAAAAAGAACTCGTGGTCTAGAACTCCTGTGAGTGTTCTCAGAGAGCACCCTTTCATTCTATACTGCAAGTGTACAGATGGCTTCTCAGAATCACGTCCCTGTTCCTTCCATCAAGCACAACTGCAGGGCCCAGGAATTACACTGTAAAGACAGGAAGAAAAAGGGGTTTATTTCCAGAGCAGGTGACCTCTGGGGCAGAGAGGCTGCTTGAGACCTGGCCTTGCTCCTCCTGTCCCTAGAGCTGCAGGCAGGGCACATGATCCCTCTGCAAGACTGACCGCCCTGCAGTGAATTTGTTTCTGAGGATGTGTTCGTGCTGCCTGCTAACTGCCCTCTTACGTGTTTGCTATATTTGGAAGAAGCACCCCGGGTGTCTGCAGAGCCCATGCAAGGACCCCATGATGGGGTGGAAGGTGTCAGTGGATACTCTGAGAAGCCAGGACTTCCTGAACTCTTCCCAAGACGCTGACATTCAGACTGTCCCGTTTTCAATAGTATAAACTCATTTTAAATGTTACCACCACTGTGCAGCCTGCCCCAAGCATACCTGCAGGTTGCTTGCAGCACACGGTACTCAAAGCTGGGAGCTGGACATTTGGTTTAGACTTTCCTATCTCTAGAAGGCCCACTGTTTATTTTTTCTGAGTGTGGAAGAAGTAAAGAGATAGCCTTAGCCTCATAAGGTCCTATCTGAAAAATTTACCAGGGAAGGCAGGCTGTAGACAAGTTCAGATTTGTTCTTATGAAGAGCATGTCCGATTGCAAATGCAGTAAAGTGTGACCATGACCTTGGACACCGACAGCAGCACACAGCACACCTCGGCAGGCCATTACACCACCCATCTGAGAACAAACCTACGCCAAGCACCCAAGGAAGTCAGATGAGGTCCATGTGGCTACTGCTGGCCCCCCCACAAGGCTCCCCAGAAAAAAGGGGCAGAGGTGGGCTGCAGTGTGGGGCTACTTTGTGGAGGAAGTTCATGTTGGAGAGGGTTTCCAGGTTTCAAATAAGAAATGATTCAAACTTTGATATTGAAAACACCCTCACTTGAAAGTAGCTATCTAAAGGAAAATTAAAAGATATTTTAGAGAAATTGGCCTTCAAATTTTTCACTTTATAGATAAATATATCCAATGGAAGTAAAAGCATGAGGTGGGAGAGATAGTTGTGAAAAAAAAAGCAGAGTTGCCCACAATGGCCCAGGGGTGGAAGCAACGCAGTGTGGGCCCCAGTTGAGTGGGTTAAGTGTGGCACATATAACAGGATATACCAACATATGGTAGAATGTTCTTCAGCCTTACAAAGGAAGGAAATTCTGACACAATGTGGATGAACCTGAGAACGTCGTGTTAGGTGAAATAAGCCAGTCACAAAAAGACAATGAGACAGAAAGTAGGATGGTGGTTGTCGCTGTCTAGGGCTGGGGGAAGGGGGAATTGGAGTTAGTGTTTAATCCACGTAGAGTTTCAGTTTGGGAAAATGACAAAAGTCCTGGAGATAGATGGTGGTGATGGCTGCACAACGTGAATGGACTTAATGTCACTGAATTATGAACTTGAAAATGGTTAAGATGGTAAATTTTATATTTTATAGATATACATATATATAACATAAATATACATATATATACATATATAAACATACATATATTAAATCACCATTAAAAACAAACTCTTCTGTCTCCATTTTCCTAAAACTGACTCATCTCCTCTGTCACTGAGGATGAGGGGGACCATGGCTCCAGTGTCCCAGGGACCTGAGAGGGCAAAGTCACAGCCAATCCCAAGGAACAAAGGACAGAAACCAGAGTGCAACAACCCTGCCAGTTGTTACAACACCAGCAGTTCATCTCCCTCCTCTGCCCCATCTATCCTGTGGTTTTCCTTAAAGGAAATAAGGACCCAGGAAGGAGGTAGCAATGTTTCCAGAGATGGCCTGAGTCCCCTGACCTCACCATTACTCTGCAGCCCTGGATCAACAGCAAACACACTGCAAGCTCAGCATCCTGTATCCTGACACCCATCCTGAGTGATGGCTTGGAGACCTATTGGCCGGATGGCCCAATGACCAAGCTCCTATGCTGACCTGAATTAGCTTGTCCCACTGAGACAGGCAGCTTAGCTCAGTGTTCAGAAGACAGGGAAAAACCTTACTGCCAATTAAACACAGACAGAGAGAGACAGGCACTGTCGTTCTGCTTCTGTGACTCAGCCCTTCGTCAGTAATTAAAACTGAAGAAACTACTGATGAGGCAGCTGTGTGAATTCACCCAAAGACCACCCTTCCCCATTGCAAAGCTTTGCACAATTATTTTCATCCAAGCCCTTTAAAAAAATGGCATTTGGGATTTGTTGGTGTGCTGAGGAGGCAGGTGCCAGGGTCCCAGCCATCTCTGCCCTCTCGCTGGCCTCAGTTCCTACTCTCAAAGGAGCAGTGGCATCTGCTTTTCTTTCCTTTTCTCTCCTTCCCTTTCATGCTAACATTTGTGGTTTATAGAATACCTGCTGATAAATGATTTCAGCAGAACTTTCATATTCTGCAAAAACCTCAGAAGCACTAATGTATGGAAGCAATTGTCTGAAAGGAAAACAGGAAGAAGTCATCCTACTCCCTCTCTGCCTGCTCTCTTCCATTCACGATTTGCTCAGACAATGCACACAACAGTGTCTTGTTGTGAAGCAGGAACCCGAGAAAGAGCCACCACCATCCTCCTGGGTGTTTGCTGATAGTCCTGCCAACCCTGACTGCTGGGCAGCACAGACCATTACTTCGTCTTCCTTCTTGGTCCATCTCTTCATCTTCTTGAGCCACTAACAGCCTCCACAGGACACCACTCTGTTCCCCCATTCACTTCCTCAACAAGTATTTGAGTAGCTGTTTGAGGGACATGGGGGACTCATGGGGGGCCAGACATGGTTCCAGGAGACAGGCTGGTAAGGGTAAATGCCACAGAGTGATATGAAGGAGGCACAGAAGAAGCCATCCTGCCCACCTAGCACTCAGAGAGCATAAGTAGGCACAGCCATCTGCCAAACACATCCTAAGATACAACCAGGGACCCAAATTCTTAGAGCTCAATGAAGAAAACATGCTCCCTGCTGCTCTCTCAAGGAAAGATAGGCCAGGATGGGCCCATCTACAGGCAGTGACAATGGGAGGGAGGCAAGGAGGAGGGAGACAGTGAAAGGACCCACTTGTCACCTTGCACAGACCACAGATGGGTCTCAGCAGTAGAGTGAGCATTGGAGCCAGGCTGCTCGCTCTTACCTGAATCCCAGCTCTACGTCGTTGAAAAGGGATTCTGGGTTCAGTGCCTTAATTTCTCTCAGTCTTTGTTTTCCTTTCCATGCAGGAGGGATACTAGCATTCCCCCTGCCCAAGGCTGCTGGGCGGATCAGCGTGGCACGATGCATAGGAAATGCTTCCTAGGGACCTGGCACACAGCCAGCTGGTCAGGTAGCTCTTTCCATATCAGTTCCTAAAGAAAGGCACCAGGGTGCCTCTCACTGTGTGGAGGAAAATGAAGCTCAATCAAGTTGGTTGCCAAGTTAGATAACAAATTCCATTTGCCCTTTAATTTCAAGCTGTTTTTTTTAAAGAAGTAGACAGTCAAAGCCCTCTGTATCCGTGGGTTCTGTACCTATGGATTCAACTAACCTCTACATGAAATAGTCAGAATGGTACATTGTTTCTGATGTGTACTAAGTATAAGATAGGTCTGTAGTGGTTGCAATTATCTCTGTACTGAACATATATACAGACTTTTTTTTGTTTCTTCCTTAAGCAATACAATGTAATAATTACTTAGATAGCTGTTACATTGCATTAGATACTGTAAACCATCAAAAAATGATTTAAAGTATACAGGAGGAAGAGTGAAGGTCCTATGTAAATTCCATCCAATTTTACCTGTGGATTTGAGTATCCATCAGGAATCCTTGAAATGAACCCCCTATAGACACCAGGGAACAATTTACTTTTTTTATCAGTGGTCCCTGGAGGGGAAAAAATAATCCCATCTAGACAAAGCCCCAATAGGTCAAGGTGAACAAAACTGCACTGCTGGCCAGGGCTATATCTGGTGGGCAGTGGGAGGTGAAGAGGGTGCCAGGGTGACAGAGCCACACCCCAGACCACCATCTCTCAGGCAGGTGATACTTCTGAAGTCTGGCAATTCACTGCACTTTCCAGCTCCCTGAAGTGAACTTATTTCTTATCCATTTATTTTTATACGCTCTTTTAAAATGAGTCTGCAGTACATATTTGATTAGAGGCTGAAACATTTTTTAAGTTCTAGACTTCTGATTCTGTAAAACAAATTCATGCTGTATGTCATCTCTTATGCTCAAAAGTCTGTAAAGCCAAGTTCACTTCACTTGGAGCGGGGAGCTGCTCCCCAGGTGCTATGAAATCCTATCTGATGTATGTCCAGCACATGCTGCAGCTGACAGCTGGTGTCTCAACTACCCCCATTGATCCCATGACATGTCCCCTCCAGAGTGGGGACAGGCTCCAGCAACACTTGTATTGCAGCATAACTCAGAGGCCCCACATGCTTTGCTCTCAGAGGGCGAGTGACTACTCTTCATGGACAAGATCATCAGACATCACAGTGAGGACCTGTTGTGGCTGTCATATGCCTTCTCTTACAAATGACCAGCAAATTCACCCAATGGTCCCTGGGCAGATGGGAGCAGGTTGGGACAGGACTGGCTATGATGTAACCCAACTCTAGGGCTGTGGAGTCATTTTTGTCCTCTGTGAGGGTTTAAGTTTCTATAGCAGGCAGGCAGTCTGGCAACAGGGTTTTCTGCATGGCTTTGACCTGAGGCTCAAGCCCACATGCCCTAAAGAAACAGACCAGGCAATGTGGCCCAAGTTACACCATGTGGTCAACACATGGGCAAGGTCTTGGCTGTGTTCTCTGACCTATCCACGGATTATCTTCCATCTCCTACCCTGCCCTGCTTTTCACAGGGTATACCCCTCTCAGAGCCTCTCCAGACCATGGCATCCCAGAGTATGTCTGGTGGCATCAAAGACTCCAGAGTTCTCAGCTCAGCTAGTTGGCTCCTTCTAAAGACTTCCATCCCATTATATCTTCCCCAGTTCCAATGCTAGACACAAACTTGCCAATCACTCCGGTTCTCAGTATTGGTTTAATTACTTCTTACACCATTCTGTACCCTCTTTCTTTCCCAAATCCAAGCTAAGTTTAGCAGCTTTTGGTCTATCTCTGGAGTCTACACAATTCCTCCACATCTGCCTTGCTTGGAAAAACACAAACTGCCTTTCCTTCCATTTCATTACCCGGACATGCTTGTCTGACTATGCCATGGGTGTTTTATGTGCCTGGAGGTTCACTACTGGGGATTGCTGTGTGTGTGGTTTCTCCCAGCACACAGAGGCTTTTGGACAGCCCAAGATCACACAAGGGAAGGAAGGCACAGCTTGTCTGACAGGCTGTCCCGCCCCCAGCACATCAAAAGATGCTGCGTCTGAGTGACCAGTAAGTCATAGCAATGAGCCAGGGACTCCAGATTGGTCAGCTGCTCATGATGGATCGGCTGCTCATGCCTCCCACTTTAGCTGGTCAATAATCTCTGCCACCCTTCCAATGTGAAGTCCAGATTCTCCCACCTAGCACCTTCCATGTGCCTCCAGGCATAGGCACCACCTGTTCCTACCTCATTCCACGCACTACAGCTCTCCAGGCCACTTTTCCTGCCCAGTCCCACAGCTCACAGCCCCCACTGAGCCCTTGAATGCCTGCCCCTGAAGTCCCACAGAAATAAAAGTCTTGCCTAGCCCTTTGGCAATTCCTTGTGTCCTCTTGGCTCAGCTGCCTCTATAATCTTCCCGAGTCAAGAGTGTATCCTCTGCTGTCTCAGTTCTGTGGCTCTAGCTTAAGCCTTCATGGCTCTCCCTTTCACACTCAGAAATATCTTGGGTTGTGCCACAAATGCTGTGGTCATATCATCACACCTTGGAAGGGGCTTCCAGGTCAACACAGCCATCAGGGCTCACTCTGCAGCTACCCTTCCCAAGTCCTCATGCTATCACTTGTCCCACTCCACATTGTCTCATTGTCAACAGGATCACCTTCCTTCTCTGTCACTTTTCTGCCATGGGCACTGAACTTTTGACACCCAGGTAAATGATCTCTTTGATGCCCTGATTCTCTTCCTGACCACTCCATCCCAGCAACTGTGAACAGCACCCAAGGCAGACCCCAGCACCAAAGCCCCTCTCTCACCACAACCCATCCTGGTCATTGGTCCATTCTGCCCCCAGCCCAGACTGATCTCTCTGGGCAGCTGAGCCAGCCAGTTCTGCTTAAAACCTAAGATACCCTTCCCTTCTCCCTTCTGCCACCCCTACATTCCCAGTCCCCACACAGCCACCATTGCACCCTTGGGAGCCATCATAGAGGCCTCCTTCTTAGTACCAGGGTAGCCCCTGCCTCGTACTGCCCACAGCCCAGGCCCACCCAGTTCCAACCCACTGGGTATTATCATCTTTCTTCTCCCCTCTGACAACTCCTCCTGATTCCCTTCTAAAGAGGAGCCATTTCCAGGGTCTCTGTTCCTGGCACAATCTTCCTCTTCTCTCTGGCCCTCTCCCCAGAGGCACCACCCCTGATCTTCTCTCAACAGTAACCCTCTTTATGCACCAGAGCAATACAAACACCTCTGCTCATGCCAGAGGTTGAGAAGCACAGAGCTGTCCCTCAACTACAGAGGTAATGTGGACAAAGTCACTGGAGGTGGAGAAGGTGTGAGTCACCCTGCCAAGAGGTATGCTGTCACAGACTCAACTCTGCACCCAACAACAGTGGACAACAGGCTTCTCCCAGGTTAGGGAGCATTATCAAAGACTGACCCAGTGCCAGGACTTAAAGCAAATCTCCCCAGTGTCAAAGAACTAATTTCCAAGACAGCACAGTTTTTTTATTACAAAGCAATTAACTTAAAAATCCTGCACACTCGGAAATAAACACACTTGTTTATGTAACTCATGGGTCAAAGAAAACATCATAATGCTAATTTAAAATACTCAGAATGGAAGCCAGGCGTCCGTGGCTCACACCTGCAATCTTAGCTACTCAGCTAGGCAGCGATCAGGAGGATCAAACCCAGTCTGGGCAAAAGTTCTCAAGACCCTATCTTGAAAAAAACCCTTCACAAAAAAGGGCTGGTGGAGTGGCTCAAGGTATATAAAGCCCTGAGTTCAAATCCTAGTATGGAAAAAAAAAAACCCAAAAAACCAGCTCATAAGCATTAGTGAACATGACACTGGGACAATGCTTAACCTTAGATGTCAGATTAGGAGAAATGTAAATTCATGAGATTAAATGTGCAACCAAAAAGTTTCTTTCTTTTTTTTTGGTGTGATTGGGATTTGAGCTCAAGTCTTTGCATTTGCGAAGCATAAAAAAGTTTTTTTAAAGTTTTAAAAAATAGAGAAGGAGTTAAAGTTAGGAGCAGAACTGTATAAAAAAGAAAATAAATTTCAAATTGAAAATATTTTACAAGCTGAAAGGAGTTCTTTAAAAATCTAGCAAGAGAGACAAATCCATACCAGTCCTGACACAGAAAATGAGGCCAAGCATGAAGAAGTAATATTATCAATGAAAAGAGAGCTATAACTACAGATAAGGTAGAGATTTAGAATGAGGAAACGCTCTTGATGTCAGGCTGGTAAATTTGAAAACTTAGACAACATGAACAAATGACTAGAAAATTATAATTTATGAAAACTAGCTAAAAAAAGAAATACTTTTAGTACTAGTCAGATTTTACACTAAAGCAATTGAAACCAAGGTTAGACATCTATCTTTCTCACACAGATCAGGCCTAGACAGTTTTACAGGTAAGCACTACTAAACCTTCAAAGTATACATCATCCCAATCTTGCACAAACTCTTCCAGAGAATAGAAAAACAGTAAAATTTTATGAAGCCAGCATAATATTAAAAGCAGACAAGCACAGTATAAGAAGGGAAAAAATATGGGTCACTTTGGCCAGGAATATAGAAGCTGAACTCCTAACTAGAATATTTGAAAACTAAATTCAGCAACAAAAGAAAAAAAATTAGACAATCCATGAGCACCAAGATGGATTTAGCCCATAAATGCAAGAGTATTTTAACAGAAGAAAAGTGAATAGATTTAATTCATTCTGCCAACAGATTAAAGGACAAGCAGGAAAAGTATTTGTAAAATGCAAAACTCGTATGATTAAAAATGCTTAGAGGTTAGGAAAAGAAGACAACTCCTTAACCTGTTGAAAGTAATCTACAAGAACAAACAGCATGGCAGGTGCTGTGCCTCACACCTGTAATCCTGGCTACTTGGGCGGCTGAGATCAGGGAGAATCACAGTTTGAAACCAACCCGGGGAAACAGGTCATGAGATCCCATCTCCAAAATAACCAGAGTAAAATGGACTGGAGGTGTGGCTCAAGCAGTACAGCACCCACTTTGCAAGAGCAAAGCCCTGAGTTTAAACCCCAGTCCTACAAAAAAAAAAAAAGAAAGAAAGAAAAATCACTCTTCATGGAGATGTACTGAAAACATTCCCTTTAAAGTCAAGAACAAGGTAAGAATGCCTGCAACCTATGCTCTTGTTCAGCAAGATACTGAAGACCCTAGCCAGTACCAGCCACAACAAATAAAAAGTTTACAGAGTGATCAGGAAATAGCAAAATTAAAATTATTCACAGATGATATGACCACATAGGAAATCATAACACATCTATGGCTTACATGAGAAAACAATACTTAAACTATTAGAAAAAATAAGAGTTTATAGCAATCAGTCTGGATATGAGATCAATATTAAAAGAATCAACTGTCTTTCTATATACCACATTTAACCACATTTCTATAACTCCACATTTAACAAAAGGCCTGTAAGTCTTGAATATAGGAAATTGTAAAACTTTACTAATGAATACACACATATACACACACATATATATACATGCACACACATTGCTTCTCGGCCTTTTGGCTAAGATCAAGTGCAGTATCTGTTCTTATCAGTTTAATATCTGATCCGTCCTCTATCCGAGGACAATATATTAAATGAATTTTGGGAATAGGGAGATGGAATAGGGGCTTGCACACATATATATGATTTTAATAGTGGGTCTGTCTGAGGGGACTGTGGAGAGGTGGGGGATGCAAAAGAGAGTGATAGAGTAAACAATACTGAGATACGCTGCACCTGTGTATGGACCCAGCATAACGAAATGCGCTGAGAGCTGTTGAACAATAGGGGAGCAGGGCGACAGAGAAAGAGTAAGTAACAGAGTGGGTCATCTTTCTAAAGTACACTATGCACATGTGTGAAATACCAAGGCAAAACCCCTTGAACAGCCAATACACACTCCAAAAATGGAGGACAGGAAGGTAAAACAGGTCCTGTCTTGAGGGGAGGGTAAACAGAGAGGGTGAAGGAGGGTGAGTATGGTTAATGTACTTGGTTTACATGTATGAAAATAGAATGATGGAACCTGTTGAAATTGTTCTAAGAAAGCGGGGAGAGGGGATGATGATGGAGACCGATGGAGGGGGTGAACTGTAAGCACATATGCAAATGGTACAATGAAATCTCTCTCCCCTGTGCAACTAATATATGCTAACATAAATAAAGAGCTTTACTAATAAGTAAAGGATACTTAAAGTCATAACAAGACATACCATCTTCATGGATAGGAAGGTCCTCTATCATTTTAATCTATTTGATCAATTAGATTTATATATTAAATAATACTTCAGCCAAAAATCTGACAGGATTTTTGTTTTTGTTTGTTTTGTGGAACATATCAAATTGATTCAAAGCTAATACAGAAAAAACAAGAACAGTCCCTAGAAGTTCCTAAGAATTAAGTTTGCCCTTGCCAGATACCAAGCCTTATTATAAAACTACAACACTGGAGTCTTTGAGGCACTGAGTCAGGGACAGACAAATGTAACTCACAGAACAGAAAAAAGAGACCGATCCATGCAAATACAGAATACCATTGGTGAGCCAGGCATGGTGGTGCACACCTGTAATCCCAGCACTTTGGAGGCTGACACAGGAGAATATCAAGTACCAGGCCAGCGACATAGTGAGACCTTATCTTAAAAGAAAGATTATCACAGGTGAAAGGAAGGACTAATCAACTGAAGGTACTGAGAGAGTGGTTAGTCGTATCAGAAAAGTAAGGTTAAGGACTCAGGTGTGACGAGTAATATGTCTTGTAGAAGAACATCTGAGAGTCGATCAGAGAGCTTGGATGTGACCCTCTAAATCCACTCTGCATCTTTCCCACTTTGCTCTTCCCCCCAGGGATAAGGATGCCTGGCTGGGGGTTAGCCTGGTAAGGAGACCCTTGGGAAGAGACAGAGGCAGGTGGGAGTGGGGTAGATTGGCTGATTTCCTCCCCTTGACTGTTTCAGCTGCCGCGTCTCTCCCTGAAGACCACTGCCCTTCTCAAGGTGCTTTGGCAACTCAATCTGTCCTTGTAAGTCCCGTCAACATTTCCCTACCTCTTCCTCCTTTGGGGCCAAGGAGGAAAACAGTTCCACTGTTCATAATTTTTGATGGTTCCTCTGAATTCTGCCCACACTTTTGGAAATGGTCTACTTATTAACCTTCCTCAAAGCACCATAGTTTTCGTGTGCTCCATCTTTCCCGCTGAGATCCTGACTGATGAAGTAATTGTTGCAGGAAATGCTCTTAAAATAGGACCTCACAGCTGGGTGTTATGGTACATGAGTGTAATCTCAGCCACTCAGGAGGCAGAGGCAGGAGGATGATAAGTTTGAGTCCAGCCAGGGCATACTGAGTCTCTAGTTCAAAAACAAAAACACAAAAGGGCTAACGGAGTGGTTCAAGTGGTTGAGTGCTTGCCTAGGATGTGCAGGACCTGGGTTCAATCCCAAGAACCAGCAAAAGTTAAAAAAAATGACAAAAAAGGACCTCACAATGGGATTCATACATTCCAGGGGCCCTGGGTAATCAATCACACGTGTGTGTGTGTGTGTGTGTGTGTGTGAGAATATGAGCGATCCACAGTATCTTGGATTAATTGCACTCTCAATTATACAGAACGATACAGGTGGTCACATGGGATGAAGGGCAGAGAGAGACACTGGGAGGACAGGGTGTGACAACAGCAGTGATGGCGGTAAGGTCAGATAAAGTCTCCTTATGGCCCTGAGAGCATCTGGAGCAAAAAGAGCAATTGAACATTCAACTAAGAACACTATGGAAAGCTGGAAGGTCCCATGGTAGCCCCAGAGTGTGACTGAAGGTTCCAGGTTCCATGGAAACACCCAGCATTCCCAGGCCTCTTACAGTTAGGAAGGTGGGGGAAAAAGTATGTCCAGCGGACAGGGAGAGGAGAGTGACTGTATCCTGTGTGCAGAGAGAGCGTTTCACCATTGTGGGTGGGGAGATGGCCTCTATACAACACCTTCCACAGCTGCTGCCCAAGCTGGAACTATTTCTAGAAAGGATGCATCTGCACCCCCTCGCTGTCTAAGCCCATGACATGGGTCCAATCTGGAGGCAAGGAGCTGTGGGAGGAGGTGGCCAATGTGCAGGACAGGAGCCTGGAAGGGGTGTGGCGTGGGTCCTACAACATGAAAAGCAAGGGAGCCAACAGGTGACCAGGCCAGCATGCAGACATGGACACCTTCCTCCCAATCTGGTTTTTTAACGTGCACGGTACACAAGATCAGCCAACCAACGTATAGAATGAACAGAACCCAATGGCTGGTGAGGTGGACGTGCTGGAAGGCCCTGACATCCTGTGTCCCCGTGGGTCTCCAGCTCTTGGGTGGTTTATTAAACCAAGAGGGCTGGACCACCCCATCCCCCACTCCCAGAGGCTCTGATCTAGGAGGCCAGCAGTGGGGCCCCACAACTTGCATTTCTAACCAAGTCCCAAATGCTGCTGTGTCTGACTGGTGGGAACTCTGGGAAATGGAAATACTGGAGGGGGTCTATTATGTAATGTCTGCTAAGTGACCCTGCCCCCTGCTACCTGGGGAGAGCAGGGAGCTGCTCCCCTCTCCGAGGAGTTAGGAAAAGCTTGGGTGAGGGGAAGAGCCTTCTGTGCTCTCGGAGGGCTGTCCTCTCTATCCTGCAATGACCAAAGGGAATTTCTGACAACACTGGACTACCCACTCTGCCTGGGCACTTGGGATCCTGAGTGGCAGAGAATGATGGCAGGCAGGTCTGAGTGACTACACTAGATACAGGGCTGCAGTGCTGTTCATGGTACCTGACACGCAAGACCTGGAAGAGAGGCTCAAATATGAAGATGCGCCTTGGTGCACAGGTGAAGGAATCCCGTCAGCCTGCTGGGCAGGACTCTAATGCAGACTCACAATGTCTTAGGCAGCCCCAGGCCAAGAGGCCCTGAACGATGGCACTTCAGCTGGATCCACAGGGATGTGTAAGGAGACTTTGTTTGCATCTTTCCCAGAGATTCTTGTAGTCACATCTCAGGTGGCTTGCACTGGGAAGGGGGACACCTACACCTCCCTGCAGTTGCTAGTCACAGGGCTCTGAGCCTGCCTTGACCCACTCATGGGGCCTGGTGTTGATGTAAGCCCTCTTCTTCCTCTGAGTGTAGACACAGGTCCACCTAAGTGTGTCCCATACAGTGCAGGTCCTTTCTGGAGCACAGAGTGTGAGCAGAGGCACAGAGGAAGAGCCCTGGATCCATATGAAAAATAAGGGGGTCATGATAAAAAATAAGGGGGAGGGGAGCAGAGTCCTCAATTGCCTTCTAGCACACTGGCCAATACTAGAGGGGGTCTTCTGACCTCCGGTAGGAAGGACTTCTTAAGCAAGAACAGAGAAAGCGCCGCCCATGATGGAAGATCCTAGAGTCATGGGGTGGGCTGCACAAGGGGAAGGGTGCGACCACTTTGTTTTAAGGCATCTGCACTACACAGGTGAAGCTGCACAGCACTGTTTGAATTAAATTAGTTAAAAGTGTATATTGTTAACTAGTGAAACCACTAAAAGGTTGAAAAAAGAAGTATAATTGATAAGAAAGATAAAATGGAATGATCTAAAAGGCTCCTTTATGTCAGAGAAGACAGAAAAAGATGGTGGGGGGGTGCAGAATAAATGCAGCAAGTAGAAACAGCTATGAATCTGGTAGATATTAATCTGGCCATCCTGGATTAATATCTGAATACACTAACTTAAAAACAAAGAATGTCAAAGTGGATTTGAAAACAGTAACCTCTCTGCTGGAAAGAACACCCTGAAGAATGAGAAAAAACAACCCAGTGGATTAGAAAAGTATTTGTGAATCATTTATCTGCTAAGACTCACCTCTAGAATATGTAACAATCAAAGACAAATCAATAAAAATGGGCAAAGGCTCTGAAAAGACACTCTTCTAAGAAGGACATGCAAATGGCCACTAAAGACAAGGAAAAACCCCATCATCACTAGCCACCAGGAAATGTACACTGAGCCACAATGAGTGCTCACTTTGCATCCATGTATGAGCATAATAAAAAGACAAATAATAACAAGTGTTGGTGAGAGTGTGAGAGATTCAAACACTCATACACTGCAGGAGGTGGAAATGGCAAAGGGTCCCCATTTGGAAAACAGCCTGGGAGTATCTCAAAATATAAACAAAGCTGGTGGCCAGTGGCTCACACCCATAATCCTAGCTACTCAGGAGGCAGAGATCAGGGCAATCTCAGATCAAAGTCAATCCTGGGCAAATAATTTGGGAGAGTCTACCTTGAAAGAAAAGAACTGGTGGAATCACAAAAAAAAAAAAAAAAAAAAGGGCCGGTGGAATAGCTCAAGTTGTAGAACACCTGCCCTGCAAGCGTGCAGCTCTGAGTTCAAATCCCAGTGTTGCCAAACAAAAAACAAAGTGTCACCATATGACTCAAGCCATTCTACTTTTAGACATAATCCCTAGAGAAATAAAAACATATGTTCACAGCAGTATTATTCACAAAAAACTAAAAAGGTAAAACAACCTAAATGTTTACTGGTCAATGCCTGGACAATGAAAATATCCATATGTTGGTGTGTTCACACAATGGAATATTATTTAGCAATAAAAATGGAGAATTTATCAATGTTACCACCTGGATGGACCCTGAAAACATGCTAAGTGAGAGAAGCCAGGCACAAGAAGACCATGTCTTATATGAGTCCATTACATGAAATGCCCAGAATAAGCAAATCCATGGGCAGGGTGTAGAGTAGCCCTTGCCAGGAGTAAGGGAGTAGGAGGGAAGGGCAAGTGACTGCCAATGGTGTGGGGTGGTCAAAACAGCCCAAATTAATTGTAGTGATGTTTGAACAACTGTAAACATACTTAAAACCACAGATTGTACCTTTTTTTAATAGGCAAACCATGTGGTAGGAGAATCATATCTTAATAAAACTCTTTTTTTGTATGTTGTATGGAGTTTGGTCTCAGGGCCTTGCACTTGGGCAGGTACTCTAACACTCGAGCCACACCTCCAGCCTTTTTTTTTGCTTTAGGTTATTTTTTAGATAGGTCTCACTTTTTGTGGACTCAGATTCCTCCTACCTATGGCCTTCCCTGTAGCAGGAATGACAGGCATGCACCATATCAGCCTTATGTTGTTGAGAGGGGTCTAACTTTTTACCCAGAACAACCTCACACTGCAAGATCCTGCTGATCTTTGCCTCCTGAGTAGCTGGGATTATAAGAGTCAGCTACCTGCCTCAGCCTAAAACTATGATTTGAAAAACAGAAGGGCTAGTGATATGGCCCAGTGGTAAAGCTAGGCACAATTACTGATACTTATGATAAAGTTACTTCCTCATTTTAATCGGAAGACTCCCATACAGGTAAAATCTGCACATATCACAAACTGGGAAACACTATTTCCCAGACTTGTCACTGACAAGGGATTTGTATCCAGTATACATAAACCATCATCCCAATTCTAGGCATACACCCAAGAGAAACTGACATCTGTGGACAAGAGGTCAAGTATAAGGCTATTCTTGGTAACAATGTTCTTAATTAAAAAAAAAAAATCTCAAAAAGCCATTGCCAAGAGAATGAACAGAGACATTGTGGTGTGGCCGTGTACACTGTGCCATGGATGACTCACAGCCGAGCTGTGGCTGTAGCTACAGTGTGGCTGACCTTCGACCTGTGATGTTAAGCGGGGAGAGAGGGAAGCAAACCCCAGAACACCACACCCAGCAGAGCGTTCTTATAGAGCTTAAAGCAGAACTAAGCAGCACGCTGGCTAAGCCCATCTACTTCTGAGCCACACACACACCGGGGTCCCCTGCAGGGGCTGGAGGTCTGTGGCAGGAGGACAGGTAGAAGAGGAATGTGTAGGTGACATTGGTGCTGGTCTTGTTTGGAGGATGATGGTGGCTTCACAGTCCTGTGATACTTTTTGTAACTAACACATATGTTATGGGAAATAGATTACACGTATCAAATAACAGGTTTTAAAAGATGAAGGAGAACTGAGTGTGATGTCAGCTCTGGGTCTACCATTTAAAACTGGGACAAGTCACTTAACCTCTCTGTGCCTCAGTTTCCTCATCTGTTACACAGGGTCAGGGAGAAATACTTACTTTGTGGAATGGCTGTAAGGCGTAAGTGAGGTCAAGCCCTAGGGGCAGTTCCTTGTCCAGTAATGGTTTGTCACCATCATCATCATTCTTTGTTGGAAGTGACTCCCACTGCCCAATCCTACAGAAGCACTTGCACCTCTCTGAGACACCTTGCCATAGTCTAAGGGACTATGGTTACTATGCAGGCATCTCTGTCACTAGACAGCAAGCCATTGAGCCCAGCTGGCCTGTGTAGGCACCTAGACCACAGCCCAACCCCCACTGGATTACAGCTTAATCTGATCAACATTGAGGGGTAGTTTTTCCCTTGGAATAACACAGGGCTCTCTCTCCCTTTTTCCCTAATCATTCATATGACAGGGGAAGTACAACACAGTCACTATGATGTGTGATGGGACCACGGGTGGTCCCATCTGACCTCTCTTCTAATCCTTTCTCTTTTGCCTGCCTCTTCTACAGAGGTTGTGGAATCTTTGGGGGAAAAAAAAAAAGTCTTGATTTCTAGGACTCTCTTGCAGCTAGCATGGCCATGTGACACAGTTCTGTCCCATGAGAGGTAGGCATGAGTCTCTGGGGGAGGCAACTCTTCTTGAATGAAATAGAAAAAGTCTCCACTCTTTTCCCTTTTGTTCCTAGCCCTCCCTGCCTCCTGTCTGGTACTTTGATATGAGACTTGAAAGTACACTTGCACCATACTGCCATGAGTGACTGCTGGTGAGAACAGAGACCTCCCCACTGAGAGTGGTGAAAGGAGACACCAGGGGACACAGGAGGTCAAAGCCAGACTTGCTGAATGAATAAAAAGTAAAAAGAAAAAAAGAATTCATTGTTTAAACCATTACCTTCTCTTTTTTGCATCTGAATACATTCCCAGCTACTCTTTGACAGGGCTCTGAAGTTAGGTGACCCATGGTGTGATATGCACAGTGTATTACTCCCCAGCTGAAGGCAAACTATCCACTCTCAGAGACAGAGCTTTTAGATTACTGGTTAAATTAAATTGCAACAATTTGATTATTTCACATTTTGACTTTCATGTTGGAAGGTAGACTGTGACTCCAGGTCCTCAAGTTCAATGTCCAAAATCCATGTGAAATCAACCCACAGTGGGTACAAATAATTGGGGTGCCACCCACCACCCTTAGCCTTGGGCTGGTAGTCACAGTGAAGACTGGTGTTAGGTGGCTACCTAGAAGACACTGCTCTCTCTGGGTCTGCACAACTGCACATCCAAACTGATAACAAGGGTCCCTTTCACAGCAGCATATGGAAGACACCATAGATGGCCCCATGCTTCAGGACAGCGTCTACCCTGCATTCGTCACAACAGCCAGCTGCAAGAACTCTATCCCACAGTGAAGGCTGCAAAGACTTCTTATAGATGACTGATTTGACATTCAGGGACATTAAGTGACTCACCAACTGTTGATCAATGCGTAGGCAAAAGTGCTGGAATTGGGTCTAAGTCCTCTGCTTGCATTTTGGCTACTGGCTGTGTTTGCAAGAGCTGCTCAATCAAAATAGTCCTAGGAAATGAAATACACACTTTGCCATTGTGCATTATGGGGAAACTTGACTATTATGAAGAAAGCAGGAGGACTAAAAAGAAAAAAAACACC
Source organism: Castor canadensis (assembly GCF_047511655.1). Taxonomy (NCBI): domain Eukaryota; kingdom Metazoa; phylum Chordata; class Mammalia; order Rodentia; family Castoridae; genus Castor; species Castor canadensis. The sequence continues at coordinate 28,988,943 of NC_133404.1, read as the reverse complement.
TTTTACCTTTCTATTTCTGGGGTCCCCCTCAGAACTTCTGCTCATTTAATTAAGACAGTCAGTGCTCAAGGCAATTCATCCTGAGTGATGTCCAGAACAAGTCTGGGGAAAGAATAGAAGTCTAGCACCTCCAGACACACCATGTGTGAAAGGAAGTCTTTGGGCCACACAGCAGACTTCCCTAAGTTTCTTTATTGCCTCTGAGAGGCCAATTTAGGCCAAATGACAGGACCTGGTGTTTTATTTTCTCTTACTCTTAAGACAAAATCCTTAATTAATTAATTCCAAACAGGAGGTTCCCCTTTTGCATTTGTGTTGGTGGACATGAGCCCTGCTGAACAAGCCGGATCCCCAGGGAGGGGTGTCCCACACTGTACTGAACGGAGTGTTTAAGACCAGGCATCGCTCTGCAAGCTAGTTACCACACTCTGCAGACCGGCAGCCTCCCGGCCTCAAGAGCGTGTTCTTAGTCTGGCTTATTTTCTGCCTAGCCCATCCCAAGCTTTTCAACAGTTGCACTCTTCTCCAAAAAGACAAAATGTAAAGGAAGTCATGTATTCAGTCTTCCCATGATGCCTCTCACTAGCTCTGAATTCCCACTGCAGAAGCAGTGCTTTCCTAGTGGACTGCCATTGGCCAGCACCAGGGGGACCAGCAAGTCCCACTCTCTCGGTGTGAACAATCCTCACCCTAGTGATAACCCTAGTAATAATAATATCATTAACAACAACACACTAGCCAGGTGCCAGTGGCTCACACCTATAATCCTAGCTACTCAGGAGGCAGAGATTAGGAGGATGGTAGTTCAAAGCCAACCCAGGCAAATAATTTGCAAGACCCTATGTTGAAAAAACCCTTTGCAAAAAAGGGCTGGTGGAGTGCCTCAAGGTGTAGCCCAGAGGTCAAACCTCAGTACCAAAAAAGAAAAAAAAAAAAAACCTAACACATAAAAAAACGGTGGGGGGGCGGCTGGTGGAGTGACTCAAGTGGTTGAGCACCTGCCTAGCAAGTGTGAGATCTGAGTTCAAATCCCAGTATCACAAAAAACAAAACAAAAATACAGTAGCACACTAAAGGCTCATGGCTCACTGGGGACTGGCACTGTCCCAAGCACTGGAGATGCTAATGACCCGCATTGTTTAGGAGAGCGAGCTGAGGCAGAGGGAGGAGAAGTGGCTGTGGGGTGGGGGGAAGGGGGGAAGACACACCACTGTGTCTGTCCCTGCCTTCATCTATTAGAGTAGCCTCAGAAGCCAGTTCCCTTGCTTCTCACTGAGGGTGTGTTTTAAACGTCTTCCATCAGGGACTCATCAATTCATTCATGTAAAAGGTTTATTTTAGTCCCAGCTTTTCTAATCTGAGTGACTATTTTGTGTGGTGTCCCATTAATGTCCTGTATCAGGAGTCAAAAATCCCTCATTTCATATGCAGGAGGTAAGCCACTGCACTGACTGATGGGGGGAAAGTGAGCCAATTATGGCTATTTACATATGCATCATATTTAATGTAGTTTATTTTGCCAACATGTCTTAGAGCATATTAAGTATTTAATTAGTTTTATTTCCTTTTACCACAATGACATTTTGTCTTTATAATGTAATTAGTGTAATCTCCTTATTTGATCCCCCCCTGGAGTCAGCTTAACGCTGACTCCTTTTTATTATGAAATACTTTGTTTCCTTCCAAGTTTCCTCCTAACCAAGTCTTCCCCCCCTCCACCAACTATTGGGGATTCAGATGCTTGCTTTTTGAGACAGGATCTCACTATGTACCAAGGCTGGCTGGCCTCAAACTCACAATCCTGCCTCAGACTCCTTTGTGTGCTAGGATTATAGAGATGCATCACCACACCCAGCTTAAATCCTTATTTCATGTTCTCCATATGATGTGCTCTAAGATGATTTTATTTCAGAAAATTGTCACATCTTCCCCTCGGTATTAAAAGTCTCTTCTCATCTTCTCATTTTACCACTGTTCCCTATTTTAGTTTAACGTCCCTATTATGTGTTATGTGTTCCAAGTTTTATATCCCTCCGGCATTCATTTTAATAGAATTAGGAGAATCTATAAATAAAAGCCAATTCTTAGAATAATGCTTTCATTCTTCTTCTCTCTCCCCACCACCTCTTCTGGAGCATGCTCTAAATTTACCCGCAGAGCCAGTCAAGGTCTCCTGCAAGGAAGGAGTCTGATCACCACGTCTTTGCTGCATCTGGTCTAAGCCTCTGGGGCACACAAGGGTAGAATTCCAACTCAGGACGCTCCACCCACAGAATAGCTGCTGGTCCTGCCCTTCAATGCCAACAAATCAAAAGAGGCTGAAAAGTCTATAGAGAGTCAAAAATTCAAATCTTGAAACCAGAAACAACAGTGCAGGGCACAAGAGCCAAAGAAGATAATTGGCAAGCAAGCAAAACAGATTCCCGTTGGCTGCCAGGGGGCATCTGCCACCAGCTTATCTCTTCTCCACAGCAAAGTCCTTAAACTGGGAGTCTGGGCTCATTTACAGTTCCCGGGACCAAGAACTAGCAAGTGAGGACCTCAAGGAGCCACAGGAATCCCTTCAGGTCTCTAGGTAGCCCCAGAACACACCCTACAAATGTAAATGCCCAGCCGGGCACTGGTGCTCACGCTTGTAATTCTAGCTACTCGGGAGGCAGAGATCAGGAGGATTTCAGTTCAAAGCCAACCAGAGCAAATAGTTTGAGGGACCCAATCTTGAAAAAAATCCATCACAAAAAAGAGAGGGGGGAGAGGGAGCTGGTGGAGTGGCTCAAGGTGTAGGCCCTGAGTTCAAACCCCAGTACTGCAAAAAAGAAAAAAAAAGTAAATGCCCCAAACCCAGATTCCAAGGGGATGTCTGTGACGACATCATTTGCTCTGCAACTTCTCTAGAAGGCTTCTAATCTTATCTCTGTATCTCCAAAGACAGCCCAGATTTCTCTTAAATCCATCCCCTCCCCACTACACTCTAACAATCTTTTGCTCCCAACATTTTTTTAGGAAATTTTTTTCAAACATAGCAAAGGTGAAAGACAATTCTGGGGCCAGCAAACACCCCTATACTCACCACTCTGTTCTACCATTAACGTGTCACTCTGTCACATTTCTCTCCATGTGCCCACTGCTAGCCCATTTTATTTTCGGTGCACTCCTAAGTAAACTGCAGTTATCAGCACACTTTTCCCTCAACACCTCCACATGCATATCGTTGTCAAGAGCTCACTATTCGCTTATGGATTTTTTTCTTTTGAGGTAAAATTTGCCTGTGAAGAAATGTGCAAATGTATATAACACATTTATTGAACTTGTACACAAGCTTTGTGTACCCCAAATCCCTACTTAGAGTCAGAAGAACCAAGGTTCACCCCAGAACATCTCCCATGAGCCTTCCCGGTCGATCATCATCCCCATATATGAGTTTTTGCCACCACTCCATCCCCGCCATTGGTTTTGTCTGTTCTAGAACTTTCTACAACCAGAGTCATTTAGCTCTGGTACAGTCTTTTTTCACTTGGTATAATGTCTATGGGATTTGTCACATTGTCACACATACTGTAAAGAGGGACTTAAACTGCTTTTGCTGAAAAGTACTGACTTCTTACTTGGGCCGGTGAATTAACTAAAAACAACAGAAAAGCTTGACATCTCCACCTCCATCTTGTACCCGTTGTCCTTTGCTCTGGGCCATTCTCTCCTGCAGCCACTTTGGAATCAAGGAAGGACAGGATGAACGATAACATCTTTATGACAAGGGACCGAAACTTACCCTAAGAAACAGCAGAGCCTTGCAGGACTGACCGTCCCCTAAATGAGGACAATTACCTATAATGACGAGGCTGCACCCTGGAGCCTCTCATGGGAACCGGACTGCTCCCCTCAAGTGATGACAGTGATAACAATGTTTCCGGAAACTTACACTGAGATAATGGTCAACCAGAACACACCTGTGACTGCGACGCTTAACTATGCATGCCTTTATCCTCTGTCCTTAATTCTTCATCTACTTAAACTTAGCTCACGTCTGTACCCCAAAGATGGCTAAAGATGCACTGCGTACTTACTTTGTCTTTTCCCATAAAGTTCCCTTTTTCTGCCTTTCACTGTGCCTCTTTATTTGGGGAGGGAGAGTAGACAGACCTGGCATGTGGAATCCTAGAAGTTTGGGCTTTGGGTTCAAAACTCCATTTTCAATACCACTTGCTTGTTCCTTTTGATTGCATATTTGCATGACTATGTCATACTTGTTTGCATTCGTCTATGAGTGGACTGAAGACACTTAAGGTTTGCTTTTTTTTTTGGTGGTACTGGGGTTTGAACTTGTGGCCGCACATTTGTCAGGCAGGCATTCTACCACTTAAGCCACTCCATCAGCCCTTGGACTTAAAAATGTGATAAAACAAATGAAACAACCCAGGAAACTCCATAACACTGTGGGGAAAAGAAAGTCAGAGGGGTGATAGAGAATGGGACAGGAAGACTGGTGACCCCCTCCGACCAAGAAAAGCACTTGTTGGCTTGAATCTCTCATCACAGCCTGGAGACCAGGCAAGGAAGCCACAGCACCAGTTTCTGCTGGTCCTGGGAAGACCTGGTCGTGTCGTCAATATGTTCCCTGTTGCTGTCCTACTGGACTCGAAGGCTAACGCACCTCCCAGGAAAGACCTGGGGACAAAGGCAGGCATTGTAAGCACTATAGGTTTGGCAAGGAGGCAGCTCCCTCTTAGCTGGTCCATTGTCCCTAATGATCTTTGAGCATCAGTTTCGTGACCACAGTGCATGCAGAAACACGGTCCAGCCCAGGGACTCACAGTCTCATTCATGCAGCCTGACAGGCAACTCAAATAAAACACAGACAGGCAAGGAGAACGGCAATGGCAAACACACAAACAAGCTTCCTTGGCCTCCAGGGAGAGAAAATCCCTCAATGGCAGTGCCTGGCCATTGAAGCCAGAACAGGGAGGTGGGTGTTCAGGAGAGACCCAGGGAGGCAACTGAACGGCCGCCTGGCACAAAAACAAGCCCAGACTGGCACTGCCATGGGGACAGAGCAAGTACAAGGCACCGTAAGTGACTAATTCAGGGAAGGAAGCAATTGCTGGAAAGTAGAACCGACCTGGAATCAGAAAAATTAACTGACCTGAAGATAGGATTCTCTGGTGCTTTCTGCAGCCCTTGAACTACTGACACAAGAAGAAAACAGAGAACCCATCCAGGGCTCTTGGTGAGGGAGAACCAAGAGGGAAGACAGTCCTGGTGAGGTTTGGGAAATGTGTGCACTTAGGACTCCAGTTAAAACAGGAAAGCTGTTTAGATACTATGGGTCGTCACTATATGGGTTTCTGAGTTCTAGTTCCCCAACATGAGCCACGAGGGGACATCTAGCCAGTGTGTCCACACCCACCTCTGAGGTCTCATTTGTGTTTGAAGATGATTTAGTATAAGAAGGAATCAATTTGGTTTTACAATTATCCTGGTGTGACCAGTTATCAGAACTGTGACCAGTTATTCCTCAAAGATAAAAACTAAAAAAAGCTGGAGGAATAAATGAGCTCATTTTGTACAAAGACACAAAACTCTACAGGAACAGAAAGCATCCTTTCCCACAAATGGCTTTTGCGTCTTACGCTACAATGAGGGCTTCTGGGCTGGATGTGGCTGAGCGATACAGTGCCTGCCTTGAGTGTGTGAGGACACTGGATTCAACCCTCATCACTGCAAAAATAAAGGATAGTTAATTTCAAGTGAAGGGTTGTGACAATCTTGAACTGGCAAAGTTGTGGTACATAAACTTGTTTAAGCCACTGAAACAAGGCCAGCTTCTTGTTCGAGGCTAATATTGTCACAGCAAATGAAAAATTAAGAGATATACATAAGAAGACTGTTAATGGGGCTGGTAGTGTGGCTTAAGTGTTAGGGTGCCTACCTACCAAGTGTGAGGCCCTGAGTTCAAATCCCAGCTCTGCCAAAATAAAAATAAAAAAAAAGGAGAAGCAGTTAATGAGCTCAGGATAAAATTTGATAGCGGGATAGAAATAAGGTGCTTTTCCTTTTCCAGAAATTGGTCTTTATTAAGAACACAAATGGAGATTTTTGTTTAAGTTTAAAAGAAAAAAAAACCAGCAGAAGATCAAGATGTGTGTGAGATTGCATGCAATCAATGATGATCAAATACGGACTGTGTTAACATCTGTCCTCAGATAGACACACCTAAATGAACTCCGACTAAGACACGGAGGCAGAGATCCAGGTTTATGGGGTCTGATAGACATGAAGCCACAGGCTTCTGCTGTGACCCTAAGGAGGACACAGAGAGCTAGGACTGGCACATGGTGTGGATAACTGCAGGGCACAGCCCACCTCACTCAACCTATCTTTAAAACTCAGGACCTGGCACCACCACACCAGGCTCGGAGCCAGCATTCAATACACATGTACGGAACAGAAACTGCAGCCACTGAGTGTCTCTGCCCTCTCATGACAACTGAGGTCTGTGTCTGTCCTCACTCTGGCTGGCTGAGCTTTTCCTTCCTTTCCCCCTACCCCTCCTCATTCCCCAAGTCTCTGTCTTGCTCTGTGCCCCAGAGGCTGAGCCCTTCAGGCAACATGGCCTGGCCAAGAAGAGACACCAGAAGGAAGTTGCATCCTTCCCAGAACTAACTAGGTCCCCGTGAGACTGCTAACAATGTGTTGTCCCCCAAGACCCTTCACCCAAGGTGGTTCAGCAGTCCCCAGTCACTGTTGGGGCACCTCAGCCCTTTGGAGTTCCTGGGTGGTCCCTTCTTATGACTCTTTAACCAAGTGGTGGAAAGAGCTGCTTCCCACTGGGGTGCAGACTGAGAGCCCTGCGATCCATCTCCATCTGTCCAAACAGCACTCCCTCCCTGTCCATCTGCCCACCTGTGGACTCCTCAAGGTCCACCTCAAATACCACTGTTCACAAAGCCTTCCCTGAATCTCTCAGGTGAAAACTGCCCTGCTCCTCTCTGTCACCCTAAGGCATTTGGATTCTTTACATTTAAATTCCATAAAATCTTTGAATTCTTAAATTCCTTAAATTCTTGTCTGTTGCAGACAGGAATCTTTTCCTGTTTGTCCCTGAATTACACAAGGTGACAAATTCAAAGCCTTGCAAACAGTGATACTGTATAAAAAAAAAAAAAAAAAAAAAAAAAAAAAAAAAAACAAGCAAGCAAACAAACCCTCTGAACAAAGTTCAAAGGAAAGGGACTGGCAGGAGAAATACCTGCGACATACTTAAAAACAGCAGATTAACACCCTCAGTACAGGTAAAAGACAGAGAGGAGTCAACTGAAAAGTGGAAAGGTGAAGAATATAAATCAGCAATCCAGACGGAAAAAAGTGATTAAATACATGAAGAGATACTTAACTTCAGAAGGTATCACAAAGAAAACAAAGAAAAACAATCAGAATTAGCAAACTCAACAGTTGATTATCTCCACCCCAAAATGATAGCTTCTACCTTCTCTCACACACTTCTGGGGACAGTGTCAATTGTCCCTACCTAGCTGAAGAGCCACAGTCAATGCCTAGCACAGGGTGACATGTATGTACACTTGGACACAGACTTCCCCAAACTCCGGAGACAGACCATCTCAGTTCAAATCTTGGCTCTGGCACTTACAAGCTGTGTAACCATGGATCAGTTACTTTCCCTTTCTGTGCCTTGCTTTCTTCATCTGTAAGATGGGGCCCACAGCACCTACCTCCTAGAGGTCCTAAGAAGATATTTTAAATGAGTCAATATGAGGCAAGCACTTGAAAAATTACCTGGCACCCAGTAAGGACCAGATAGGAGTTGGTGACCATTACTTGTTTTATATTTATTTTTACAGTTATGTTTCCTGTGGAGATTCTCGTGCAAGCGCCCAGAGAGGCATGCATAAGGATGATCGTGAAGACACTGTTTATAGAAGCAAATCAAATGAGCATTCATAGGCGAATGGTGTAACAAAATATGTCATATTCATAAAAAATGCTATAAAACTATCTAGTGAGAATGAGGCAGATGTGTATGATATATGAACAAAGAGATCTTTCCAAGAAGGTTAAGAAGAGCTAGATACAGAAAAACACGTTTAGCAGGATCCAATTAACGTGAAAACTAAAACCTCTGACACACCATGTTTACATGTGCAAATATATATGTACATATTCTACATGTGTGGGTATACATGCACATTTTTGAAAGCATAAAAACAGGACACACATACACTGAGATGTGAACAGTGGTTACATCTGGGGGAAGGAACAAATGAAAGATGAGATAAGGAAAGGAAGGAGATTTGGGGTTCTTCACACATCTGCACTGCTTGAATTCTTTGTGGTGGAAGTATTTATATAATACATGTATAATTTTTTTTTAATAAATAATTTCTAAATAAAATCCTGATGAGTTGAACTGAAAGGATAAGCCATTGGCCCTCTTCAAGGCCAGAGATGTAGGATGGGAAGGCAGAAAAATGGGACAGGACATTGTTACATCAGTGGGAACAGTACCACCCTCCCCAAAAGTCCTGACATTCCAGACCAGCAAGCACACCCACCACCTACAGGCCTCACAAGGATCTCCTGACCTAAAGGTCAGCAAGAGATGAAGCAAATTACAGGCCAGTCACACCATGGCATATGGATAGGTCATTAAAATTACACCATAGAAGAGTTCTGATTGAGTGTAACAAGTTGTAAAATCCATGTGTATAAGACATTTGTGCACAGGTGTGTAGGTGTGGAAATCAGGAGTACAAGCAAGCACACATATACAGAATTAAAAAAACAACAAAAGGAAGTGGTCCAAATTTTAACAGTGATTCCTTTTGGGCGGTAGGATTACAGATGGTTTTGTAGGTTTTTGTTTGTTCCTGTGTTTCCAACATTCCCTGCACACACGTATTCTTTTTGTATTATACTGAGAAAAGCCAAAAGAGCAAAGCATCCTCATCAGGTCCCTCCTATCCTCCAGGGTTTGGTTCTCTCACTCTAGTGTTCACTTTCCCTCACTGTGGCCCCCTCTCCTCCCAGGGGTCTGCTAGCCGGGGCAGGGTATCCAAGAAAAGTTCCCTGTGTTTGAAATTCTTGGACCCAATGTCAGAAATGCAGAGCTGAGCCTGGGGTGTGGTTCAGTGGCAGATTGCTAACCTCACATGGACTTGGTCCAAAAAAAGAATGCTGGTCCACTTCGTTCCTGCATAGATAAGCCTTGACGTGAGCTTCAGAGCCAGCCCCAAAAGAAGGGAGGGTCTTCAGTAACGCCATCCTACCTAGCAGGACCACAAAGGCACCTTCCCACAGTCCCAAAGGCACCCCTCCGGCCCCATGCTCCCTCTGCCTGGACTGTACCCCCTGCCATAGCTGGTTAGAAAACCCCAACTCTCGCCTCCAGCTGGCTCAGACACCACCTGCTCTTTCCTAACAGGGTACAGACACTGAGTAGGGCCTGGAACCCAAGCTGTCGTGTTGACCTCTGAGCTGGAGTAGGGTTTTCAACCTCTGTAGGCCTCAGTTTGCCCATCTGTGCAATGGGAGAAATACCAGGACTCTGGGGGGACTTTCAGCAGTATTTAGTGGCCACATAAGAACTGGCTGGTGGCTCTGGTGGTGAGGATATTGGAACCCATCAACCTAGTTGCCATTCTAATGAAATATAGTCACAGCTGGACATGGACAGGCTGAGTGCAGGCAGGAGCTGGGCTGCCACTTCTCAAACTAAACCTTTCATAAAGAATGACTTGAGGGGCTGAGCCAGGCCCAGGCCTCCTTCCCCATGCCTTCCCTCCACTCCTTCCTCCTCTGGCTTTCCAGTCCTCCCCAGTTCCACTCTGCCTTCCTTTCTCCCTGCTCCTTTGCCCACAGCAGTGAGGCATTTGCCCCCATTCCCAAGAACACTGCCAGATGGGCCAGCTCTGCCCTGGAGCAGCCTCGAGTCACACGTGACTAAGGATGGGCCTTGGCCTTGACTTGCAAGGTTCTGCAGGTGACCCCGAAGTCACTCAGCAAGACCTAGTCCCAGGGAATGTGCAGTTCAACCAGGTATCAGGAGATGTCACAGGATGGAAATTCAAGTGGTATTTCACTAAGAGGAAACATCACAAGTATTTGCCACTGATGAAGCTGGAGTTCAGCAGAAGCAGAGAAAAGAAAATTAGCATTTTTCCTTTGTTCCTGTTCTGGGGAATCTCTTACCTTTGGTGAGTGAAATGAAAAGTAAATTAAAAAAAATAAAAATAGCTGGGCACCAGTGGCTCATGCCTATAATCCTAGCTACTCAGGAGGCAGAGATCAGGAGGACCGCAGTTCAAAGCCAGCCCGGGCAAATAGTTTGAGGGACCCTACCTTGAAAAAACCCATCACAAAAAAGGGCTCATGGGGTGACTCAAGGTGTAGGACCTGAGTTCAAACCCCAGTACTGCAAAATAAATAAGTAAATTTTAAAAAATAAATAAATTAGTAAATCATAAAAAATAAATAAGTAAACTTCCTCTGTTCAGGAGCCATGCTGGGGCCCAAAGAAACAAAACTGACCAAGGTGAAGATGCTGACCACAGATGTGGACTGGGGGAGGGGGCAGGGGACTGGGAAGGGGGATGACAGATTTCCTTGCATGCAAGGCCGGGCCTCTCATAGGTCTGAGGAACAGTGCCCACCCCTGACTAGTGTCAGACAGGTCAAGAAACACCAATTTAGGCTAACAGAGATATCTAGACAGCTCATACAGGAATGGGTAGCCTGGTTAAAACGACAACAAAGAGCAAGTTCAAAAAAAAAACAGCACATAGAAAGTCTCCAGAACAGCAAAGATCTGGCATTGCTGGAACACATGGTAAAAGTGAGGGGTTTAGGGTTGTGGATGCAGCAGAAGCCTTGCTCACTGCTCGCCATCTGCTGAGTGCATCCTGCTCGACTGTGCTGGAGCCTCTGCTGTTTTAAAATAGGGGACAGCAGAGGACTAAGGCGCTGAAGAACCTTCTGGTTGGCAGAATGGGCCATGGCCAGGAAAGAAAGCAGAGATTCAGGAACCCGGTTATTATCAGAGAATGGGCAGGCCTGGCCTGGACTGTGGGCTATGGACTGGGCAGTAGGAAAGAGAGCTGGAAACAGTCGGCTAGGGGACAAGGACACCAGGGAAGAGGGGAAAACCAGGTGACATCCTGGTTTCCAGCCTGAAGACAGGGTATAAGAAGACACAAGCAGAGAAACAGGTTTGGGGTGCAGGGGCACCCATGGAGCTCAGAAGAGATGTCCCTGACCACTTCCCCTAAATTCTTCAGCTGGGAAGAGTCTGACAAAGGTCATCAAGGGGGACCTGACAAGGTGATCATTCCTGACAGTTGTCACAGGACTTTTGGAAAAAACTAAAGGGGTAAAGTGTGGAAATCAAGGTTCCTTGCAAAAATATCAATCACTGACTTATTCAGTCCCATGGAGGAGACAGCCTGGCTGGCCACTGAGAATACAGCTTTACCAACAAGGACTCTGTGTATGACCAGTGTTGGCCCAAGGAGGGTCAGAGAACTGACACTGATGGCCCCTTCCTAGCTCAATTCAGCCAGGGGGGGTCAGTGCACAGTGCCGGGCAACCCAGCAGAGTCGCATGTCTGGCAGGGCTGTGGGGCTCTATGGGGCACGGCTTGTTTGTGTCCAAGCAGCCAAGAAGAGACAATGAAACTATTTCTTCCCCTCTGCGGTGCCACCATCTCGACACTGAGGGCATTGATGGGCTGGTTACCATGGGAACCTGAGGCTGCCAATCCCATCCCACCGAGCACAAGGCTCCCAACAGCTGATGGTTATTCAACCCTGTTCCTCACAGGGCTGGACAGGAGGACTTGCCTCCACTATGTCTTCAAAACCCTCAAAGAGCAGAGGCCCTTGGACTCCAGGAAGACCCTTGATTTGATGGAATAATGGAAGCCATGATATCTGAGGCGTATATGATGGGATACAGGGCATTGCTGGGCCACACAGGGCTCTTGCTCAATGTGGAGCTGACCTGACCCGAAAGCACAGAATGGTGCCACAGGAGGGTGTCTTTATGCACAAGTACACACAGGAGGGTCCAGCCTGCTTGGTAAACCCAAAGGCAAGGGATTAATAAGATAAAAAAGCGGTGGGTGGAGATGGCTCAGGAACATGTAAGGACAGAAGCCTGATCTTGTTCCTTCGTAAAACAGCCACTGAGAGAGGGCACGCGACACACACTCACTGAACAAATGGGTGAGTACATGTCTCTCAGCCACTGGCTGTGCTGGTGTGACTGACTGCCCAGCCATCAAAGTGGTGTTGGAATTGGGAACTGAGAATCAACTTTGGACTGACTCTCTCAGGAAACCCCGAGTCCAGAGGCAGACACAGACAAGCCAGCAGGCAATAAACACCAGGGTGACAGGGACTCAGAGCCCAGAGAAGGGCATGTTCTCTGACAGAGGAAATCAGTGGAGCCCTGATGATGGAACAGAGGAGCTGAGGACTAAGCAGGTGAACGGGGAAACCACTGTAGGCAGAGGGACAGCACAGGAAAACCTAAAGGGTGGTACTAGTGGGAGGGGGAGAGTGAATAGAGAGGGCGAAAGAGGGCGAAGATAGTCAAGTATTTAATATAACTTCTATGAAAATACAATGAAACCTGTTAAAATAGTTTTAAGAACAGGAGAGAGGGGCAAATCTAACTACGATACATTGTAAGCATATATGGAAATGTCACAACAAAACTCTCTGTACAACTAATATACACAGATACAAATGTTTTAGAAAGAAAAGGAAACAGAGGGGAGAGGAGGGGAGGGGAGGGAAAGGGAGGGAAGGGCCCAGGACTGCACTGGGCACTGACATGAGAAACAGTGGGCCTGAGAGCCAGTCAGGAGGGTGAAGAAATGGGTTTGGTTACAGACCAGTTGGGAGGCCCCAGGAGTAGGTAGAAACCATAGTGACTCCCAGGTCTCCAACTTAGGCACCCAGGTAGAAGGTCCCTCTCTGGAGACAGGGACCCACACAAGGAGGTTTGCAGCAAAGGGTGGGCAGCTTACAAAGGTATTGTGCAGTCTGAGTGACATCCCAGAAGGGCTGAATGAGGCTCAGTTTATTTTTTCCATCCAATATGGAGAGATGGTGAGTTTTAATGCTAACAAGGAGCTCAACTCTCCAGGATGTGCAGCTCCACGTGTGCACGTGTGTGCACGGCCAGGTGGAGAGAAGGAGAAGCAGTGGCTGTGGGATCTGTGTAGTTTCATCTGTCCCTCAATTCTCATTTCAGCAAGGAGCTGAAAGGCCTTAGGTCATTGCATGTCTTACCCTTGACAGAGAGCAGGGACAAAGGCTAAAGGTGATGAAGGTGGAAGGCAAGTTGGAGGGCTCTGGTTTTGGGCACTGACCTATTAGCCACCAATCTGTCAGAACCTAACTGTACCTAAAGCCTCATTGCCAGTAAACATGCCTGATGACACCTCCCTGGAGGGTTGGAAGGAAGCTTCCTGAGTTCTGGTCAGTGCCAAGGTCAAGACACAGACCCTAGAGCCAGGAGGGAGACAGGAGGGAACCAGGAGGTACCCAGAATCTCTGTGTGCAGGGCACTGGGAGGAGAAGAGGAGGTGTCTGCAGCCTGGGTGGGCTGGGCTACAGAACATCGAAGGAACTACTTTTTTGACAGAAAAATGTGTGCTGAGGCTCAGAGACCCCACAGAGCTCAGCATGGTCCTAGGATGGCAGAGAGTTGCTGGACACTGGAGAACAGTGTCTGATCTGCCCTGTGTGGCGATGTGGCCACCCAAAATGCCAGGCCAGGCACAAGTTTCCAAGCTCCTGATGCTGTCAACAGCTTGGTGTTTCTGACTTGTTTCCTGGTTTCTGCCTAGAGGAACTCAAAGTCTTCCAGTGGACTGGACAGCTAGACCATCTGCATGGGGCTGATTCTAGGGCTGCCTTTGGACTCTGCCTTCTGGGGCCTTCCTGGCTCTGCACCCAGGAGCCCTACTCCAGTCACTGTATCTCCACACTAACCCCAATTACATAGGAGGGCAGTTACTCAATTAAAAACCCTGTCCACTTAAATCTGTGACCATCAGAGCAAGGTTGTCAAATGTGACAGTATGCATAAGCTTCAAACCCTAATCTTATCTGGGTCCCCCAATTCACACCCAGGACCTCTCCCAGTCCAGCTGCACACATGGTCTCAGAATATCAAGACAGCCTGAGACCAAAAATGAATACTCAAGAACCACGTCACAGGTGACTGCTATTCTGGGCTTCACCTTGTGCCTACCAAGCCTCCGACACTCTGGCCACAGAGCCAGACGGTTATTTTAACACTTGGTTAAGGCTTCAGCTGGTTTTTCATTGTGAGAATAAGCTGTCTGCAATGTGACAACTTTCCTCTGTTGACAAATGAATTCTACAGGCCCACCTGAATTTCTGGGCCAGGTATGGCCTGCTCGGTAGCTATTTTAAGTAAAACTATTTAAGGCAAGTTCAAAATCATTTAAGGCTCTTAGATCTTTTAGGGCTCTGGCAGCCAGCCTGCCTTTTTATGTTCAGACTCAGAACCAAGAAATTAGCTCAATACCCCAGGCAAAGCAAAAATGCAAGGGGAAGCATGGGGTCCAAGTGCCACCCCTCAAATAGACATCATTTTCAAAGCTGCATGGCTGAGCACTATGATCGGGTTATGAGACTATCTTGTTGCACCCTCTCCAAGTAAACAATTTGCCCTTTCTTGGAGTCACCAATGTCAAAAGTAACCAAGCCCATGAGTTAGAACGAGAGTTCTTCCGCCAAGAAACGGGTCGAAAGAGAAAGGAACACAGTAGAGAGGAAGGACATGGTCAGGAGCCAGAGTTCCTGGGTTCTGGGTGCAGCTCCAAATAGCTGTGTGATCTGCAGCCAGCTATTCTGTTTCTCTGGGTCACCATTTTCTTGATTAAGTGGATTGGTCCAGCTCGGAAGCTCTAAAACAGGAGCTTCTTAACCTGGGCCCAGAGGCACCTATGCATCCACAGATGTGGTTCAGGGCATCCAATAACACCATGGTGTGTGTGTGTGTGATGTACATTTTACTTCTCTTCCCTTAACATGTCATGTGTATGTGAATATATCATATGTGTATATGCAGTGTGCATGCAAGCATATGCATTGACAGATGTATTCTGATATGAAGCAAGCAAAGACATTTTTGCATCCAATCACACACATTCATGTTTGTATATAGTTAGCATCCAAGCAGGACTGGTTCTCAGAGCCATGTGGATACAGAATCGTCAAGTCACTTATATAAAATGCTGTAGTGTTTGCATAGAACCTACACACACACCTCCACCTGCTTTAAATCATCCCTAGATGACTTATAATACCTGATACAATGTAAATGATATTCTTTATTGTTTAGGGAATAATGACAAGAAGAAAAAGTCTGTACATGTTCAGTACAGATGCAATTTTTTTTCCCAAAAACTTTTGATCCAGGATTGGTTCAGGTCAAAGATATGGAACTGGAAGATACTAGGTGGGTGCAAGCGCACGCATGTGTGTTTGATGAATTCAAACGCTATAGATAAATTTGCAGTTCCTCTCCCTGGTTTCTTTCCCCTTGCTCCCTTCCCAGAGGCCACTGCACTAAACTTTGATGGAAATCCTTGCAGTTCTTTCTTCCGAAACTTTTACTACATCTGTAAGCATTCATAAATAACACATTATTACTTTGTATGTTTTCTTAAGTTTATGTAAATACCATCGCACTGGACCATTTGCAACTTGCAACAATAGTTTTGAAATTTACCTAGGTAGACATATATCTTGACTTATTCATTTGGAACACTATATAATGCTTCACGGTGTGACTATTTTCCCATTTTTCTACAGATAGATATTTAGGTTGCTCTTTACCTTTATTTAAAAACAAGTCTCAATGCATAGTCCTATACCAGTCTCCCTTTGCACAGTGCAAAAGTTTTTCCAGCATAAGCAAAGATACAGACTTGCTGGTGTGATGCACACTTGGCATGTACCCAAAATGCTCTCCAAAGTATATATACCAATTTCCACCAGCAGCTACTGAAAGGTCTCTGGTCTCATTGCTCTGCATCCTTGCCAACACTTGACACTGATACTTTTCCCCATCTGCCAATCTGATAGGTATGAAATGGTATCTAATGTTGCCTTAAGCTACCAGCCAGGAATTCCCAGGAAAGCTGGCATCCTTTCTTCTGTTTATTGGTCATTTGAATTTCCTTCTTTGAATTATCTATTCATATACTTCCCCATTTTTTTCTATCCAGTATTTATCTTTTTCTCATGGATTTATAGTTTTTAAAATAATCTGTACTAATCTGTTTATTATATAACTTTTTCCTATTCTATTACTTTTTCAACTCAGGATACCTTTGTTTACATATAATTTTTTATTCTGATGTATCAATCTCTTCCTTTTTGAATTTGTTTAAGAAATCCTTTCCTTTTCCCATGTGGTAAAGATATGTCTCTGCAGACTGGAGGTGTGGCTCAAGTGGTAGAGTGCCTGCTTGTAAGCATGAAGTCCTGAGTTCAAATCCCAGTTCCACCAAAAAAGACATGCCACTATATTTTCTTTTCTTAAAAAGATTTTTATACCTATCTGGAATTTAGCACTGTGTAATGTGAACTGAAAATGGAATTGTTTCGTTATGGGGAGAAGCTGTTCTCCCAGAACCATTTATTAAATAAGTGACCCATCCTTCCCATCCATTGGTCACTCTTTTTTTGCTCGTGCTCACAGATTCCCATGAATACTTGAGTTTGAGTCCATTCCACTAATGGGCTGGATGTCACAGGGCCAGTGCTGAACAGTCATGATGACCCCAATGCCCCTCCTGTTCCTTCTCAAACTTTTCTGAGGGATTCTTGGAACTTAGTGTTCTACACCAATTCATGTTTGTGGATTTCATGCTCCACACGCAATTCTGTCGAGGCTTAAAGAGGATTGCAGTGAATTAAGAGATTAATTTGGGGGCAATGGTGGCACTCAACCCTCCACATGCACATAATGTATCTCTCTTATTTATTCACTTTCTTCTTAATTCTGCATTTAAATATTCATATATTTTGTAATTTTCAGGGGCTGGTGACATAGTTCATTGGTAGGGCACTTTACTTTCCTTGTATGCACAAGACCCTGGTTTCAATCCCCAACACCTAAAAAAAAAAAAAAAAAACCCTGACATTTTCTTTTTAAGATTTATTCCTAAGTATCTTAAAACTTTTATGATAGAATGAACCACAATTTCTTTTACTTTCTCAGATGTTGATATTGTACAGGTAGCTAATGGTTCTTTTTTTGGGGGGGGTACAGGGGTTTGAACTCAGGGCCTCAGGCTTGCTAGGCAGGTACTCTACCACATGAGCAACTATGCCAGCCCTTTTTGGTGATTTTCTTTTTTTTTTTTTCGAGATAGGGTCTCCTGAACTATTTGCCTGGGGTGGCTTCCAAAAAAGATCCTTGTAATCTCTGTCCTTTGGGTGGCTAGGATTATAGGTGTGAGCTGCTGGCACCCAGTTCTACTGGTGTTTTACCCACCTGTGCAATTCTATCATTAGTTCTAAGCATTAATTTCTAGGTTTCCTGGGCTCACTCATGTAGTTTTGTCAACTGTCAATAGCTGTCAATTAATTCTTCCCACCTTTTAGTCCTTTCTTTAAAAATCTTGTTGTATGCTGGGTGCTGGTGCTCACACCTGTAATCCTGGCTACTCAGGAGACAGAGATCAGGAGGATCACTGTACAAAGCCAGCCCAGGCAAATAGTTCAAGAGACCCTATCTCAAAAAACCCTTCACAAAAACAGGGCTTGTGGAGTGGCTCAAGGTGAAGGCCCTTAGTTCAAGCCCCAGTACCACCAAAAAAACCTTAAGAACACAGCCTTAAGATGGACAGCAAAGCCAAGGTTGTACAAAGCATAACACTAACTGCTCAGGAGGGTTTGGAGAAAGAGTCACACAAAGACCAGAGAATGCAACAAGAGACAAGAAGCAGGAAGCATGATGGCCAGAGTGATAACCCGCTAACCATGTGAATGCAAACAGCTTCCCTCCTTGCTATGCTCCCGTTTACTCTTCTATAAATCAAAGCTAATAACATCTACATCTTATTTATGAGTCACAAATTCTCCTGGCTGAAAAAAGGCAATAAGATTTTTAAAACATTAGGCTCCAAACCTTTTCCACATTAGCAGCGCACAGAAAGGTGGTCTGGGAATAAGAAGCAATAGGCCTTCCTTGAGTGACAGTCTCCAAGCCTTGCAGTTAGATAGCTCCCATCTCCATCAGTTTGTGACTGCTTCCAGTGTCCCCTGCCAGCACAAGGCCTACCAAGCTCAGTGACCAGGCTGAATGGAGTCCACCCTGACTGCACTGTGCCTAATTAGGGAGCCCCTCAGAACCACCCCAGAATATCCCAGGGGGAAAGGATGCACGTAGGGAGACCCTCACCCACAGACAAAACTAGGAGAGTAGGCATCAAGCCTCAGCAACTCAGTGATGCAAAAGGCCAGCATGACCACGGCTTGGGGAGAAGGGGAGAGAACTGTTGTCCAAGAGCTCATAGCTCAGCATCAACTCATCTCTGCTTTTTTAATTATGGGAGCCCCAAACCCAGGCACTTTGTCATTTACTGCACAGTCACTTTTAAGCCAAGTGTGGGGGTGGGGAGGACTCACCCCTGTAATCCTAGCTACTCAGGAGGCAGAGATGGGGAGGATCACCGTTTGAAGACAGCCCAGGTAAATAGTTCACAAGACCGTCTGTAGAAAAAAACCCATCACAAAAAAAGAAAAAAAGCCTGGATGTTGTGCTCAAGGTATAGGCCCTGAGTTCAAACCTCAGCACCACAAAAAAAAAAAAAAAAGAAAAAGAGTCGCTTTTAGTTGAAGACAAATTGTGAGGCTACCTGGACAGAGCAGTGAAGAATGGCAGGTGCCTGGTCTCTAAGCACCTTCTTCAGTCCCAACCATCAGTCAGGGAGATTTGAGAGGTACAGAGAGAAACAAAGTCAGTGCTACCCAAAGGCAAAAATCTTCAATCACAAGATGTTTGAGGAGACCTGAATGGCCGGAATACTAAATCCACAAAAGATGTGATTGGTGTGCTTTTAGATGAACTCTGACCTGTCTGGTGAAGGTGGCTTCGATCAGCTGACCCCACCCTTCCAGGAGGAATTCTACCTCTACAAGCGACTGGGGATGCAGAAGAAATATCACTTAGATCAGGGCCACACCACACTTTGCTGGCTTCTGTCACCGATAATGATGAAACTACATTTTAATGCTGTTTGGCACCAAGGTTTTGAGTTATGAGGCGGCACTTCCCTGTCACCTCACTTGCTCCTCTTGATGTGTAGTTGTAGATTCCTTAGCTGTACAGAAAGGTTCCCTGCTGGGCACACACTTCAGTTCTCTGAGGCCCTCCACCAGCCATTAATCAGGATCAATTTGCCCCATCACCCAACTTTTTGCAGGGTACACAAAGGGTGCAGAGAAAGGGTCCTGCCTTGGCAGTCCTTGGTGCCACACCACCTTAGTGCCTAGATCTTGGCTTCTCTTGCTAAATGCAACGGTATTTACAGCCAATGCTTGGGGACTGGGAGCTGCTCCTGCCTCCAGGGACCAGTGCTTCGCTTCCAAACCACACTGGGTGTCCCAACCTCCGCACGTGGAATGCAGTTACCATCCCCACACGTGATCAAGTCAGGGAAATGACTTGCCTAAGGTCACGCAGCCAGAGTCCAAAAACAAAGCAATCCCCCTCCCTCACGCCTAGTTTTTAAACTCAGGGTCCCCTGTCTCTAGCCCCAGGGACAAGCTGCTGGGTCCTGCACTGTCCTGAGAGGCCTTCTGACCCCTGACCGGGACCTGAGTCCTGGCACAGGCACAGGCAGGATGCCCTGCCTCCAGCAAGGGAGGGCTGGCCCGCGAGTCACCTGGCCACGCGCGCGGGTCGCCAAAGAGCGGCCGGCCACCCTGGCGCAAGCACGGAGTCCAGGCACCCACGCCGCTCGTCGAGGACAGAGTGGCAGCGTGGAAGAGCCAGGCTCGAGGCCATGAAGCACTGGGTGGACGCTAGGGACAGCACCGGTGGGCAGAGCGCGACGTCCCCCTGAGAATCCACACTCCCGCGCAGCCGGACAGGTGTCCTAGGGCAAGCTTCCCGCGGACGCCCACGCGGGCCACCTGGTCCTCCCGAGCGTCCCACGCGCCGCACTCGGAGTGCGCGGGCCGAGCGGAGAGGGGACAGAGGCGCCCCCTCGCGCGGGGCTCAGCCCGCCGGCCGCCGGCAAAGTTTGCGACGCGCGCGGGGCCGGCCGCACTCACCTGGCCCAAGTTGAGGTAGCCGTGAGCCGCGGCCACGCGGTCGGCAGCCGCCGGGCCGCCCAGCACTTGCACTGCCCAGTGGTTGGTGTAGACGGGGCGCGGCGGCGGCGGCGCAGAGCAGGCGGCGGGAAGCGCGATCAGCAGCAGCCAGCGCCAGGGGCGCAGCGCGAGTGACCGGGGCCCGGGGTCCCCGGCGTCCCCCGCGCCCCCCGATCGCCCCGCGCCCGCGGTGGCGGCCGTGGCGTGGGCGGCCCGGGGCGGTGGCCGGGGCCCGGGCGCAGGCGGCGCGCGCGGAGGCATGGCAGCGGCTGGCTCGCGCGGCGCCCGAGCGGCGAGTGCGCCGGGGGGTGGGGTGCCGCCTTTTAAAGCCGCTCAGCGCCGGGGAAGCGCCGCCGCCACCGCCGCCGCCGCGGGCGGGAGCGAGGGAGGAGGAGGAGGAGGAGGAGGAGGAGGAGAAGGGAGGCGGCCGCGGCGCGTTCCCGCCCGCGCGGCCCGGTGGCGCCCCTGGGCCCGCGATCGTGCGGCCAGGCCCTGGGGACCGGGACCCAGCGTGGGGGGCAGGGGGGACGCGCGCAGGGGTGGCCGGAAACGCCTCCCACCGGGGAACTTAGCGCTGACTTTAGGGCCCTCGGGACACAGGGTGAGCCCCAGTGGCAGCCTTGGCCCTGAGGGGTTGTGCAGGGAGCCCCGAAGGCCTTGGGGGCACCCCCAGGTGAGTCCCCTGGTTCCCCTGAGATCGGTGTCTTCGGGCTGCTAGCGCACCTGGAGGCTGCATTCACCTGGTGGGGTTCCCGAAGCCGGGCAGCCTTGCCTACCTTCGTAGGCAGAGTCCTAGGGGAAAAGCGCCCAGAAAAGTGCTGAGGGGGTGGGAGAGGTGGGGAGGTCCCAGGACCAGGCCTGATTGAAAGGGCACGCTGAACTGGACTAAAACATTTGACGGAATACAGTGGGTGTCCGGGGACACAGTTTTGGTAGAGCACTTAGGCTGCAGCCCACCTGGCCAAAGAGGCTGTGCACACTGCACTGCCCGGCTCATCGCTTGATCTTGGGCAGTTCCTGGCCTTGCCACGTATGCACTCCACCTGTGAGAGGAGGGTCGCGATCGTATCTGCACCACAGAACTGTTTTGAAGATGAGGTCAGCCCTTGCCCCAGTAATCAGCTGAGGATAATGGTTTGTTTTGATGAGCCCAGGGCCGGCCACGTGGTAGGTGTTCACTGCCTTATATACACTCCTCAAAGCGCCTACTGAGCGGAGACCCGGCAGTGGGAAAGTGAGTTGAATCATCCTCACCCTGCCGCCTGGAGCAGCCTGGGATCCAGTAGATAATTATTGAAAGCACCCCGGAGAGTTTTGGAACCGTTCACACCATAAGAAAATAGCGATAAGAGGTGAGGATGGCTGCAAGACCTTTTTCCTCATCCCTCCCAGGACCCATCAGTCCCAACTGGCCCTGTGCAGAAAGCAAACTTCAGTCTGATTAATACAGGAGGGAAGACGAAAGAAAACAAAGTAAGGCAGTGAGGTGGGAAGGAAACTGCTCCTGGTCTGATGCTCAGGGCACAGGATGGTCTGTTTTGTTTTGATGCTGGGCAGAAGTCACAGACTGGCTTGCTTAGCGCATGAAGGTGAGGTACCAGGAGCAAAGGAGGTAGGGAGAGGGCAGGGTCTGCAGAGGGCCACCTGAGATCCTTTCCAGCCACCTCTTAGGAGTCCTGGCGTTTTGTAATCCACATGATTCATCCTTCCTGTAGGCAGTGAGTCACCCTAATAGAGGTGGGAGAAAGGGAGGCGTGGTGGGAGGCCCAACCCTCAGGAGCCAAATCCCTACTCACAAGGGCCCCTCTGGGAACCTGGAGATCCCTGTCCCACATGGTCCTCCCTTTCTGCACCAATTGCACAAGTGCCCCTGTGTTCCCCTGGCCAAGTGGTGGCAGCAACCTGGGCAATGGTTCCAGGCCCACCCCAAGCTGCAGAAGGCAGGTCCCATGTGTCACGGGCTGGATGCTCACTGGTCTCTGCCCACTGGAAAGACATGAGGCCAACCCTATTGGAGACATGCCACACCTGTTCAGCAGAAATGACTCCCAGAACTCAGCCTGGCTCTGCCCAGCCAGCTGGCCCATAGAGAATGGATACCAGGTAGAATCAGGATGGAGTCAGAGGCCTCATATGCTCTGTCTCTTTCCAGCAGTTGTCTGGGCAACCTTTGTCACCTTTCTTTTGTGTGTGTATGTGCTACTGAAATTTGAACTCAGGGCCTCACACTTGCTATGCAGATGCTCTGACACTTGAGCCATAACCCTGACCCTTTTTCGTTTTAATTATTTTTCTGAAAGGATCTCACACTTTTGGCCTGGGTCAGCCATGTACCAACATTCTCCATGTTCCACCACACCCAGCTTGTCTGTTAAAATGGAGGAGTTTCACTTTTTGCCCAGGGTTGGCCTCAAACTTCAATCCTCTTGAGTAGCTGGAACTACCACACCTGGCCCCTGTGTCACTGTTCTGGCCCTTGTTCAGCCTGTCTCAGACTCATCCTGGATCCCTTGTTGTATTTAAGTATTGTGGCCTGCTCCGAGATTCCAGCTGCACACTGTACATAATCTAAGTGATTACGGAGTGGCTCATGTCTCTCAAGACACTCCCAAGTGATTTTGACAGGCAGAGATAAGGGTTTTCCATAATAATTCAGTAGATTAAGGGATTTGGCCTGCTGAACTGAGAGAAGACTAAAAAACACATCTGAATTTTTATGAGAGGGATTGGATTTTATTAACAACATTGGTCCTTGGGGACTAAACTTTGCATTTGCCGTGGGAGTACCTGGGCCGTAGCTTGGCTCCAGCATTGTAGGAAGACCATCCTCCCCAAATGAACCTCCTAAATCAAATCACCTTCTTGAGTCCCTTCTTGCTTCAGAAAGTGACAGGATTCACTCAATCAAGAAGTATCAGCGCTTTGCACTGTGATAGGATCTGTATTAAATCTTGGCTCTTCTTCCCGCAGCGTGGGGGTGGGTATGGGGACTTGTTACTCGCTCTGTTCCTGTTCTCCAGATGGCTCTGGAGGTCTGCATCTGCATGGCTCTGGGCAGGGGACCTGCTGCTTCCAAGACTGAGGTGGGCCAGCCTGGGAAGGGACAGGACATGGACAGGAAAGGTGACTGGAGCCTGACTTTGTCTCAGGAGTTAGAACATGCTGGGCTGGCATTGTGGCTCAAGTGGTAGAGCGCCAGTGTGAGGCCCTGAATTCAAACACCAGGATTCCACCCCCCTCCCCCAGCTTCTACCCCCCAAAAAGTTAGCACTAATACACTGAGCCCACCTTATTCATGGATTTTTGGCAGTACTGGAGTTTGAACTCAGGACCTATCAGCCCTTTTTAGTAACAGGTATCTTTGAGATAGGGTCTCGAGAACTGTTTGCCTGGCCTGGCTTCAAACCACCATCCTTCTGATCGCTTCTTCAAAAAAAATTTGGGGGAAAGCTCTTGATCAGTCCAGCGTTATCATCAGTTTGTTCAAATGTCCTGTGATCTGCTGTTTCCCTGCCCTTCATTTTGTGAAAATCTACCTCCTCAAAAGCAAATGATGCCCCAGAAGCAAGGTAAAAGTGGATAGGCTTAATTATAGTCAGAAGCGAACATTTGAGATTTGCTGAAAGGCCGTGTGTCTTTAGCAGACATTGGTCGTCATTATGAGAAAAATGGATCCAGCATCCACGGTATTCATGACAACAGGCAGGAAATCAGCTGTAGGCTTTAGTGAATAATATTCAAGTGTACAACAGTAGTTTGGGTGACAGAAATATAGCCTACGCCATGCACGTTCAAGTTAGAGATATTTAGACATACTGTACGTTTGGTCTAGGGAAATTTGAGTAATTTTAGAGCACTCAATTCTATGCCTCCTGAGCCTTCAAAGTTCTGCCTCAACAGCTGCCTCCTTGGAGCCATGTACTCATGGAAACCAAGGGTCTGCTGAACTGTGCAATGCTTAGACTCACATCTTTCCAAAGCAGAAGAAAAGCAGAGGAGCCACCATGAAGGTGTTAGGGACATTTGTGTCCCTCTGCCCACAGCTGAGCCCTGTACAGAAACTCTGTGTTGCCCAGCTGGGCCCAGGCAAACGCACAGCCAAGAGCAGTGCACAGTAGACTTCACACAGCCTCTTGGGGGCAGAGGGGGTGAATTTGATTTGAATTCGCCTCCATCAAGGCGAAACGAAGTGGACAGGACAATTGCACTTTTGAGAATGTGCTAGATTCGGCAGGCCAGGGTGGCATCTCTCACATTGTCTGATGGAGACCGCATTCAGGAAATGGTAGAACTGGCACTCAGCTCACCACACTTGTGTGTGACCACAGACAATGAATGACATTGCTGTCCCTGGACAGGGTTCCTGTGAGGACACCAGGCTAATGCAAAACCCCTCACCCAGCACACGAACCCAGTAAAGCTAGGGGTGTAAGTTCAGCTGCTCATTGCTATCCAAATTCAAGATGGTTTTTCTACACTTTCTTTTCCCAGATGACTACAACAGATTGGAGCACTGCTTTCTCCCAAGGCAGTCTCCAAGAAAGGAAGGCAGGAGCGACCTCTGCAAGGGTGACCTCTGCTGCCACTGGCACTCCCCAGTGGGGGAGGGTGGAGGGAGTGACTGCTCTGTCCCTCTGGGCAGTACTGTCCTTTACCTACATTTTAAGTCTGAACTCAGACAGCATCTCACTGACAGTGTTCTACGATCACCACAGGCTTGAGCTCTTCTGCCGAGACCCCTTGGGGACCACCTCTGCAATCTGGCCTGAGACTGTGAATCAGCTTTGGCTTCCAATGGTCAGCCCAGGGCATTTCTCGCTATTTCTTTCTCCCTGTGCCAGGGCCAATGGAGAGCCTGGGCAGTTCCTCCCCATCCCTCTCTGGGTAATGGCTTCCTTTCTTGTTTTCTTTTGTGTGGACCATGTAGCCTTTTGTTATTCTAGCTTTATGGAGGGGACTCCTGTGACTCTTAAGGTAGAATATTTTTTTCTGTCTTGATAATACATTAAATACTGATGTATATTGCAACCAAGAGTATCTCTTATATTTGATGACATTTAGTTTAATTCAAGATGTATCACAGTAACATACCTGATTTGCTCAATTTTGTTTCCTGTGGCATCTGTTAACAGCCCACTGGAAGGATAGAGACAGAACAGGTCTTTTTTCATGAAAATCTTTGTGACTCCTATGGCAAGACAAAGGCTGTTTCTAAATTGAATTTTCAAATACTATATTTCTAGCAGGAGGTCACATGCATGCTTGGCGCTGCACTGCGTTTAGAGGTGACATACCTGCATTCCTTAGAACCGAGGTGCCTCCTGAGACCAGATTAACTCAGATGCTCCCCAGCCTTGGGGACAGGAGATGCCTGGCACAGGTGTCACATGCCGTGAGTGGGCCTGAGACAAGGGGGTTCCCAGGAAATAGCAGTCCTTCGTCTCCCTCTCCCCATTCCAGAGAAACCTGTACCTGGCCCAGGGGTCTTGCAAGTCAGGGTTTTCCCTAGCCAAGTCTGCTCCTCTCCCTGCCATGATTATCTTTTTTCTCCCTTTTCCTTGGCCCAAACCCATGCATTGCTGCTCTGTGGCAGGGAAGGGTCAGGGTCCTGCCATCTCCTGCAGCCCCAGGATCTCCATGGTCCTCATGCCTTCTTTCTGTGCTGTGTTAACAGTTTCTCTCACACTTACATGGAGCTCTACTGCCTTTTGGGGGAGGGGATGATCATCTGGGGTGGGGAGGGTGTGGGGTATCTTCCACCCCATTCTTTAGTTCTCTGCTTAAGTCTCTGGTTGTCTTAAGAAAGAGTCTTGTGAAAGCTGCTTTTTCCTGCAAAACAATTGTCCTGGATCTAGCAATTTTGTATCTTTGTGTTCCTTTCATAAACTTCCATGTAGAAATTTAGTGTCAAACAGGGAATTCAGGGGCAAAAAGCCTGAAACTTCCTGAGATGCTCTTCCGGACTAAGAAACAGATTTGCAATTCAGCTGGTTTCCCCTTTTGCCTTGACTTCCAGGATGCTCAAAGCTACATGTGACAGAAAATCACAGTTCTTTGTTTCCTCCTGACTGTAGCAGTTACAATGTCTTTTGGCTTCAAAAATACAAGCATGATGAACTAAAAGGAGCATTAACAATAAAAATGTCATTACTTCAAGAGTGGAAACTTGGCAGTAGATTGAGCCTGGGGTGTAAATTCAGCTGCTCAGTGCCATCCAAACTCAAGATGGCTTTTCTACACTTCTTCTGGTTCCCGGATGACAACCACAGAGTACAGCATCATATTCTCCCAAGACAGCCTCCAAGGAAGGCAGGGGTGACCTCCAGTCTCTTGAATGTCACTCAGCCTCTCAGGGAGGAGACATCCAGAACCCCTCGCCCATTTCCTCCCAGACCCCATGAGCAGACCTGGGTCACAGGCCCTCCTTCCATGGCCCTAGTGTGAGTAGCATTTCCCATGGTTTTTTTAATTGAATTTTGTCATTCTCCTGGGAGAAAGTTTCCTAGCTGCCCCAGATTGAGCAAAAGCAAAATTCAGTTAGCAAGAAGTAGCCCAGGAAGATGTCTGGGTGGGTCCCAGTGAGCCCACCACCTCCCTTCCCTATTCCTTTGTGTCACCTGCTAATAGATACCCTCAGACCCCCGGCAGATGCCACACAAATATTTATTGAAAGGAGGAAAGAAGGGAAGGAGGGAGAAGAGGAGAACAAAGGAAAGGGGAAGAAATGAAGGGTGAGGGGAAGGGAAGGAGAGTTCAATTATTACTAAGAATGAATACATCTACTGGGCACCCCGGTGGCTCACGCCTGTAATCCTAGCTACTCAGGAGGCAGAGATCAGGAGGATCTCAGTTCAAAGCCAGCCCAGGGCAAATAGTTCATGAGACCCTATCTCAGAAAAAAAAAAAAAAAAAAAAAAAAAACTTTGCAAAAAAGAGCTGCTGTAGTGCCTCAAGTTGTATGTCCTGAGTTCAAAAAACCCCAGTACCACACACACACACAAAGAATGAATACATCCAATAGACTAAACAAGACACCTGTCCCCCAGTCCCAGAACAAGCAGAGCCAGGATTGAGTTGCGTTTTGTCCACATTCAGCAGCAGGATGTGCCTTTTTTCCTGAAGTTCAAGTTCATTTCCTAAATATTTTCCCCAAGTAAGAGAAATTTAGGAACCTGGGACGCCTCCCCCAAGACAGGGCAAACAGAGCCAGGCAGAAGATAGGGTGGTAAGTGAGTGGGTTGCAGACACAAGCAGAGCTAAAAACTTACTCCTTTCTACAAAATAGTAAGATTGGTTGGTTGGTTGGTTGGTTGGTTTTGAGATATGGTCTTGCAGTGTGGTTCAGACTGGCCATGGATTCAGGATCCTCTGGCTCCCAAGTGCTGGGATTACAGGAGTAATCCACTATGCCCAGCTCAAAGTAATAATTTTGAGAAGCAGCTGTGTATCAGTGCTAATGAGGCAGAGGATCTGTTGGGATGAGATGGGTGGGAGGGGCCATGCTAAGCAATGGGCTCTTCCCCCAAGGACACAAAGGTCAGAAAGCCTTGCCCCTCTATCTCCTGTCCTGACCTACTTTGAAGCTACCTGGTCCCCAGAGGTTCCCACCCTCTGAGGGACCCAGCAATTAGCCACTCTCCACTCCCTTTGGACTTTCATTTTTAATCTTAGTTTATTTGCTTGTGGTTTTGATGGCACTGGGGTTTGAACTCAGGGCCTCTTACTGCTTGAGCCACTCCACCAGCCCTTTTGTGTGATGGTTTCTTTTGAGATAGGATCTTGTGAACTATTTGCCTAGGACTGGCTTCAAACTGCATTCCTCCTGATCTCCGCCTCCTGAGTAGCTAGGATTATAGGCGTGAGACACTCTCAAGCTGCAGAGCTCCCACCCTAAGAAGGTTAAGATGGTGGAGAGTGGACCCTGACCCTACTTCACATCCACCCAGTGGTGGTGAAGAAACAAAACCACCTGGACTGGTCTCACTGGACCGAAGTCCTGCTCTTCTTGGTGGCTATCCCATCCCTTGCTTCTCCAGTTCCACCCTCCCCCAGCTCATGACCTTGCTTTCTTCTTTATTTACCTCTTTCTTGGGGAGCCCTTCCTCCTGCACTTGCCTTTCCCTACTAAGGACCTCTGTGTCCCCATCCCAGCCAAGGACGCCCCGCCATCAGTCTCACTTCTGCTCCACGCACTTGCAGTCATGCTGATACCGCACCCATCACAAACCCCCACATTCGCTCCCTTTCCCTCCCTTTAGAGCAAATCAAAACCCCAAAGCTGGTCCCCCTCCCACCCCACCAATTTCTCTCCACTCCTGCTGAAAGTCATGGCCATCAAGCCACATTCACGACCCACCCACTGGCTCATCAGCCATCACCTGTCACTCTATGCGGCTGAACCCTGTGGTCAATTCTCAGTCCTTGTCCTTGGAGAGTTCCTGCCATGTTTGACAAGCCCAGCACCTCTGGTCCCTGAAGCCTGGTCCTCAGGTGACTTTGTGGAGCCATCCTCCACCCTGCCCACTCTCCTAGTTCTCATCCTGCCTCAGTGGCTCCATGGTTGGTTCCTTGTTGGCACTGGATTGCCCCAGCCCTGGGTCTTGGATTTTTCTTTTCTCTCCATCTTCCTCTCAGTCATTCTTGTAACTTTGTATGTGTGATGACCCCCAGCTGTATTGCTGCTCAGACTTTGCTCCTGAACTCCAGGTGGCCAACACCTTTTCCACTTGGACACCTAAGGTGCATCATAAATGTTGACCTCCTCCTTTTTCCCCAAGCTCCCCCAAATTCCCCCATCCCACTATATTTGGATGTGGCCTGAGTGTGTCTCCCAAAGTTTCATGTGTTGACATTTAATCCCTACTGCGTACATCAGGGTACCTGCATACCCATGGTAACAACAGCGCTACACGAAATAACCAGACTGGAATCAGCCTAGGCTTTCATCAACTGACGGACTTAGAAAATGTGGTATGAATGCAGAATGAAGTATGATTCAGCCACAAAGAAGGAAATTATGCTGCCTATAGGAAAATGGATGGAACTGGAGAGCATCAGGTTACATGAAGTAAGCCAGACTGAGAAAGACAAATGTTACACGTTCTCTCTCAAACGTGGAACCTAGACTGAAAAAATAATGAATGATATGAGTGCAAATGTAGGTGGGGACTGTTTGGGGGCAGGGAACCAGCGAGAGGGGGGAGGTGAAGGGCAGTGATTAAGATCCAAGTATTTTATACACATGTGTGGAAACAGAATAATGAAAACTGCTGCAAATGCTTTACAGGGGGTGGTGGGGATAAGAAAGAGTAGTAGAGGGGTGAATTTGATCAAAGCACAGTACAGTATATGGACACATGGAAATATAATAATGTACAGCTAATACATGCTAATAAAAAAGAAAAAAAATTTGATTCCCATTGTGCAAGAAAATGGAAACTTAATCCAATTATGGTGTTTAGAGGTGGGGCTTTTGGGAAGCAATTATGAGATAAAATCCTTAGGGCAGGGTCCCCATGGTTCAATCCTGGTGGTTTAGTAAGAAGAAGAAGATGGACAGAAGAGACACACACACCACACACACACAAGCTTCCCGTCTCTTGCCATGTGAAGTTCTGTGCTACCTTGGGACTCTACCAGCAAGAAGGCCATCACCAAATATGTCCCTTCAATCTTGTACCTCCAGAACTATGAGCCAAAAGAACCCTCTTTTCCTTATGAAGTCACTCGGCCTCAAGTATTTCATTACAGTAACACAAAATGGATTAAAGCGGACCCTCTGCCTGGCCCCAGTTTTCCCCATCACAGTAACCACCAACTCCACCTTTCCATGGCTCAAACCAAAATCCGAGGTCTCCCGACTCTGCCGCATGCCTGAGTCTATACTACCCTCGAATCCAGTTGTTTCTATGTTAGAAATCCATCCAGAGTCTGACTACTTCTCACCACACCCACTGCCTCCCCCTGGGCCAAGTCACCTCACTCTCACCTGCTGTCACTCAGTAACCTCCTAAATGGCCTCTCTACTCTGCCTTGTTCCTTTAATCACTCCTAAACACCAGGCCATGTGCAACAGAAGTCAGATCGGGGCCTTCCGTGGTTCAAAATTCACCTCACAGCTTCCAGCCTCACGCGCAAAGAAATCCTGTCCTTAAAATGCCCCAAAGATCCCTGCCCTCCCCCCGACCCAAACACACACAAAATGGAGCCTGTCAAATACCAGAAGAGCCTTGGACGGGATTGTCCAGACTTCCTGGAGGGAGTGACTTTTAAGCTGAGCTTAAAGAAATAGCCAGAATCAGTCCATCAGTCAGGTCTAGGCAGGCAAGGCGAAATCACACTAAATATTTATTATGGGGAAAATTGAAGACTCGTGACAGAGGAGCACCCCTAAAACAGCATAGACTCTTTCCTTCCTGATTGGAGGTGTGCTGTTCCAGCAGTGGGAACAGCATGTGCAAAGGTCCTGGGGCAGGTGGAAGCTTGGTGTGGAGGGAAACTAGAGGGGAGGCAGAGGTGCAGCAGCCTTAGGTGGTGGGAGAGGGGACAGGGGCCTGCCAGAGGCCAGGCTGTGACAGCGTGGCATACATACATTTGGACTTGATCCTGAGAGAAAGCAAAGGAGGGACACTCCCATGCTCCAACCAGCCTGGCCTCTGTGCTCGCACACCTGTACCTTCAGCTTTACTCTGTGTCCAGAGGGCCACACCTGGTCCCACGGGCTTACCACACTCAGTGTCTACCCGTCTCTGGCCCCTCAGACCCTGTGTCAGCCTCTTTTCCCCACCCAACCCAGCCCTGACCTCCAGGGTTCCCTGCAGCACTCAGAGTGTCATTCACTGTGCAGTCCAGTGTGGTCTCTGCCTGACACCTCCCCTCCCCCAGGCTCCTCCCAGTCCTCCCCACACACTCCCAACTGTCCTGACAACTCCCCAGCTGTCTCTGGCTCCAACCACTGCCTCTCCATCACTGTCCCCAGCTGCCCCCAGAGTCCCTGTCCCAGGCACACCTGGGAGCCTGCTTAGACCAGCATGGGATCTTCAGCCAGCAGGGCGGAGACAGACTCGAGGGAGCTGACATGGTCTTTCTTGTTCTTCTTGCTCCACCACAGGCTGTGGCTGCTCCCAGACGGACAGGCCATTCAGGCCCAGCCACCCTGGTGTTCGCCACTTCCTTTCTGGGCCTGCTTTCTGCCCCCCACCCAGGCTCAGAGTCCTCAGAGGCCCACAGTCAGGTCACCTCCCCTCCAGATCGCCATTCCTGACCTTTGTCCCAGGCAACTGGCTCACCCTGGCCTATTGCCTCATGTTTTGGGGCCCAGTTGCAGAGAGTGGATGTGGACTCCTTCACGCCCAGCTCAGTTGTGGGATCCTAGCAATTGCTCTTCATCCAGAGGGACTCCTGTGTCCTGCCCTCACCATGCCCTCACTGATAAGATGGAGCCCCAGGCACAGTGACCTCACTCCACTCTCTTCAAAGACAGAACCTCTGATCTAGAATTTTCCCACAGTGGCTTCTTTCACCCTGGGCAAAGGTATCCAGGCAGAGTGGTCAGTTGACAGGGTCACCAGCATGTGCAAAGGCCCTGGGGTGGGAGGAAGGAAGCTTGGTGTGGTGGGAAGCTACAGGGGCACAGAGCACTGATAGTAAGAGAGGGAGGCCATGGAAGACACTGGCTGTGGTGGCATGAGTGGCAGGGTCTATGAACGGAATCCAACCAATTTCCAACCATCAGAGCCCTGAATTTTCCCTAAAAATGTGACCAACAAGTTTAATCCTAAATGTCACACCATCCAGGCTGCCTTTCATCAGTATTTCACAATGATTTTCCTAAAATGATGAAAGAAGATGGGGTACCCAGCTCTCCAAGAAGCAAGGTACAGAGGCAGCCAAGTTTCTGAACAGTCACTGGGCCACTTTCTGTTGAGTGTGATTTGCTTCAGGGTTGCCTTTAGCGTGGGCCTTGGCTGGGGACAAAGTCCAGCCACCACTTTCCTGGCAGCTCCTGATGTGAGCGTCATTGGTGTGGCTGAGGCAAAGAAACAGCAGAAGCATGGAGGTGGATGGGACGGGGGAGGAGCAGCCATGTCACACCTTCCTAAAACTTCACTGGCTCCTGTCAGCTTGCCCGGACCTATGGTGGTGGATTCAGAACTTCCAGAATCTCTTGAGGCTTTTTAGACCCTCTCTACTTTAATGGTCTACACTCCCCTGCTTCCCCAGCCCCACCAAAATCATTTCTGTTACGTATTTTTTTTTTCCACACCAAACTCACTAGTGGCAAAGGAGAACACAGCTGTGTGATTGTGTTCTGGGCCTGGGGCCCTGATAAGCCCCTGGGTCCTGTCCTTTCAGAGTAACACCGAGGAAGTCCTTTGCCCTTTGCAGTTCTGCTTGTACTGAACACAGGGTCCAGTAACTGCCACTTGTAGGATTTCTCAAGACCCTGTGCTTCCTGCCATCCTATGTTGTCATTTTTCAAAGGTTGAAAATTTGGAAACCAAACAATATTTCAGCAGCTCAAGTGATTTTTGTGGGTGGTTCTTTTCATTTGGATCAGGTCTAGTTTCCTTTTTCTTTCTCCTTGTGAGGCCTTTCTTCTTCCGCCCAGTAAAACTGATCTTTTTTATTAACATTTAGCTAAGTGGGTCATCGTGTGTGCTCTCCTGAGCAAGGACCAATCGAGGGTGACAAGTGGTCACCATAGTTAAGAAGAAAGGCTAATTCAGGACCAGGGTAGTACAGCATGCCTGTAATCCCAGCTACTTAAGAGGTGGAGGTAGGAAGATCTTGGTCCCAGGGGAGCCCTTGGGAAATGCTCAAAAAATATGTGAAAAAAACCTAAAAGCAAAAGGGGCTTGGGGCATGGCTCAAGTGGTAAATTGCTTTGCTAGCAAGAGCAAGGCCCTGAGTTCAAACCCCAGTACTGCTAGGAGAAGAAAAAGGAGGAGGAGAAGAAGGAAGAGATGGAGGAGGAGAAGACCTAATTCAGTCCTCACCTTTGCTAGATGGAAAGGACTTCTGGAACCTTCTCATTCTCAGGACAAAGCTCTCTGAAGACTTGCCACTGCACCCAACAGGGCCTCAGACAGCACAACAGGAAGTGACACTCAGGCCCTGTCCCAGGGAACCAGTAGGGAATGGTCCGAGCAGCGTAGGACCGCCCAGAGAGGAGTAGGAGAGGAAGACAGCACTGTGGTTAGGGAAGAGGTTCTAGAGTACCCTGTCTGGGTTCTCATTCCAGCCCTGCTTCTTCCTAGCTGTGTGACCTCAGGCGAGTCCATTAACCTCTCTGGTCCTCAGTGTTCCCAACCAAACATAAAATGGGCGTAATATTTGTGTCCATCTCAAAGGAATTAGTGTAAAGGGGTCTGACTTATGCCTGGCACTTAACATCATATAAGAGGTATTATCATGAGGTCAGAAGTTTGGCCATATCGGATTTATTTGTAACATGAATGGCTGTAGAAGTGTCCACGCTGTGTACTTATGTTAATACAGATGTGCCCTGGCTGGCCAGCCCCACAAGAGCCAGCCTTGCCCCACCCCCAGAAGAGATGCAGAGTCAACCTCCTCTCTCCCTCCACACCCCACAGCTGGAGGGACCACACAGCCCAGGACATCGACCCTCTCTGGATGTGCCTGATGGCAGGGAGGGAAAGGGGTAGTGACAGGGGAGGCAGGAAAGATGGGCACTTACCCAGCTCTCTGCCAGGCTCTGGGGTGCCCTGCATCCTTGTGGTCTCTGACATAAGGAAGGCTCGGGCTCAGAGAGAGGAAGGGTCTTGCTGAGGGTCTCCACCCCTTTGCTTGTTCGGGAACCGTTAGGGTCTTGTGATGAGAGGGGCTCTGGGGTGGCTGTGAAGTCACACAGGAGGCCCAGAGATGGCAACTGAGGCACAGGAGGCCTGGGGAAGGGAAGCAGAACTCTCCAGCTCATCTGTCCCCGAGTAGGGACCAGACACAGGCCAGGCTGGGGGAGTCACTGTTGGCGATTGCATCCACTGTGATCCCATCCAGGACTGTGACCCTGGGGGGCAGGCTGGGAGTGCTCAGCAGGTCTCACTGTCACCCCCTAGTGGTGTGTGATCTCCCAGCCCTGAGAGACCACGCTGGAATGACCTGGCTGGATGCAGAGTTAGGAATTGCTTTGATTTTTGTCTGTCACCCTCTTTAGACCCCTCCTGGCAGAAGGGCTTAAGAGAATTCATCCCTAGGGTGGTAGTGAAACCAGTCCTTTGGGTGGGAAGTCCACAGATGTCACCTCCACTCCAAAGGCAGTGATGTGGCCCAGTGCGCCATCTGCACACTCCAGGTGCTCTGTGGATCCTTTCAAGGCCTCCCTGCTGAGGGACAAGGCACTCTGCCTGCCAAGGCTCTAGAATGTCCCCAGTGCCTATCCCCAGTTCGTGTCTAGAAGCCAAGCCTACACCTGCCGGTAGCATTTGGGACTTGAATTATACCTTCTTTAGAGAAGGAAAAAAACAGTGTCTTTTCTCCAGAGCACCATTCAGACATCCATGACTCCACTATCAAATATGAATATTCTCTTAAAAAATAAAAATTATGGGGCCCTTAAAAAAGAAGCACATGTTGTCAGCACTGGTGATAAGTCGATTTATTACTGTCTACAAAAAGAAGGCCCTAATGATGTAGCAGGAGCCAGCTCTGTGGACTGTAAATTATGAGCCCTTCCCTCCCCGGCAGGAATCAATCCTCTTGTCACTCACACTCTCCCTGTGACAGGCCGGTGGGCAGAGACCAGAATTACACGTCCATTTCTGGGAGCCACTCCACTCACTGCCCTGTGTGGACACCGGCACACGCACAGACAGCTGTAATCACAGCTCTGGGACACAGGAAGGATTAACACGCTTCTAACAGGCTGAAAAGAAAAGGCAAAATTCAGTGGGAAAAGAGCAGTGTTGGAGACAGAAGCTTGGCCTTGACCTTGACCTTGGAGGCGGGGCACTTTGCTCTGGGAGGTGTTCAGGGAGATCTGGGGATCCCTGTCACAGAAGCTTCCTCCATCTTTTAGGACGCCGTGCTCAGGATTCCAGCCCAACCACAATTCCAGAATTTAGTGAAAATAGCACCAAATCTCATTTGTGACTCCTGCCTCTGCCAAAGCTGGGAAGCACCGGACCTTTGTGCCCTGGTGGACTATCACCTTGGAAAAACCACCTTTGAACTTGATCCCCCATGGTGAGCTCAGCGTCCTGGGCCCGTTCCCAGCAGGGCTGCTTTGGAGCTTACTGTCTGAGATGTACCTGGGACGCTCAAACAGATGAAACCCATGGGCGAAGATAGGGTTAGATTAAATGTGTCCATCATGTACATAAGCTTGGATTAAATGCTTTTTTTTAGAATGGTTAAGGGATTATCTTGTTGGTGTTCCCAGGTAAACAGTAGGCAAGCAGTTACATTTGATTGCAGATAAGCAATTTTAAATATTTGGGATATGCTAGCGCCAATAAAATTATGGTTTTTTATCTGCAATTCAAACTTACCCAGTTGCCCTGGTTTTTGTTTTTGTTTTGTCTTTTGTGACAGGGTCTCGTTCCACAGCCCAGGCTAGCCTGGAACTCAATCTTCCAACCTCAGCCTCCCGAGTGCTAGGACTACAGGTGTGCACACCATGCCCGGCTTGTACTGCATTTTTTTTTTTTAATTTGCTAAATTCAGCAGCTCTAGGTGGTGAGTTGGGGTGTCAAATGCTCAAGTTGGAAATGGGTAGGGAATGTATCACTAATATTTTAAAACTAAGTGACAAGCTCAGGTTTTGGTTTAAAACTACAGAACATTTTCTCTTTGGCCCAGGAATTAAGACTATTTAAAGTTGTTGGTTTTTTTTTAAATATAAATTCCATTTTTTATATACTTAAGACTTACTCATACATCTTGTTACTGTCTTGAACATTCTGGGAATATGTCTTTATCCTCTTTCAATTTTGGAACAATGACTTAAGACAGAATTAACTCTATAAAATTCTTCTGATAAGAAACCTTTTCCTTCCCTTTTAACTTTCTCTTCCCCAAAAATATATGCAATACCTTCCTACCTCCCTTCCTATAGGCTGACCTTTTCTTAAAATTTGTATTTTTTTCCTTTTATCGTTTTTACATTTACTTACATGTGTATACATTGTGCCACCTCCCCCTTCCTCCCACACTCACCCCCCATTTAAAATATTTTTAATTTTTAAATTTCTCTTGGTGGGACTGGGCCACCAAGAGCTTCATGCTTGCAAAGCAGGTCCTCTACCACTTGAACTACACCTACAGCCCATTTTGCTCTGGTTATTTTGGAGATGGTGTCTCACAAACTATTTGTCTGGGCTGTCCTCGAACTGCTATCCTCCCAACCTCAGCCTCCCGAGTAGCTAAGATTATGGTGGGAGCCATCTGCACCTAGTCTATTTCTAGCAACTTGCTTAGCACCAAGACAGCCCATTAGGCATCCAGATAGATGAAATCAAAATAAGAATACATAAATTTAAAAACAAAGAGACAGAGGGGGAGAGAGGTCAGGCTAACAAAGTGTCAGAAAGGATCACAAGCTTGGGGGCCTAGGGCAGCCATGTTCACGGGAACAGCAATGCCTCAGAGACTCTGCCCATGAGGGGACTTTTGTCAGCTGGTGTTCCAGGAAGGGTTTGGAGGCCTGGGGAAGATCCTGCCCTTCCTTTTTGACCCTGGCCTCAGTGTACACCGTGACGGGGAAGGGCAAAGGCAAGGAGAGCCCATTCCCCAGGACGTGGGAGGGGCCAGGCTGGGAGCTCCAAGTCCCCAGCGCCATTTGATATGGTCCCTTCACAGCCTCCTTTTGGTCTCCATCCCTGCACCACCTTCCACCAGACACCTCAGCAAAATGGACAACTATTCAAGCCAGAGGCTCTCCTTCCCAACAACTTTTATTTGTTAACTTTACTTGTATGATTCCACTTTTATGAGGTCCCTAAAACATTCAAACACATAGTTTCACAGTGAAACTGGTGTTTGCTCCCAAATCCTTATTTCTTTCATCATTTTCTTTTTGTTTTTCCATCATTTTCTTCACATTATTTTTTATCTTCCTTGAGTTTTATAATTTGTCGCTCTTCCACTTTCTTGTTGCTTATTTCTCCCCCAAAAAATGTTCTACTGAAGATCAATGAGACATTTGGACCCTGTACAGGGACCATGGGATGAGATCCCCGTGGATCCTTAGCCTGTCACTGATCCTGCCCTATTAGATCAGGGATCTGTGGACTCTTCCAACTGTGCCTGGATCAAGCAAGAAAGAATAGAACAGCCCTTTGCTGGTCCCCAGTGTCAGGGCATCTCAGACAGCAGGCAGGAGGTGGGGGACACACGCTGTCCTTTGGTGGGAGGATCTGGGATCACAGAGGTTGTGTCCACACCTGTCTTCTCGCCTGGAACCCAATGTCAGGTTGTTGGGAAAGAGAGGAAGGACAGGGTTAAATGGCTGCCAAGTTGTTCTGTCTAACGACCTATTAACAGCAGTTCGATATCAACAGCCTTTCTAAGACTCTGTAGAATAATGACAGTATTCACATTGTCAATATCAAAACCAGAAGAAGTCCTAGGCTTCTCTGTGTCCTGGGTTGAATTGCATTTTATTGAACTGTTTTCTAATTATTTAAAAATTAGTTGTTCATGTCAGCCACACACAGTAGTATGCTAATCAGAAGTTTTGACTAATCAACACTTTGTCAGAATAATGAAAAGCAGGCTATTCCTGCCTTCTTGGATCCAGAGTTCTTTCTACTCTATATTATTTTGTGCTCTTTCTCTGAAAAAAAAAAAAGATAGATCAAGACAGAAAAGCTGTTCCCAAATGAGCATGTGAAAAGGCAAAGAGCTATCGAAATGTCATAAGCTTTTGCTACCAGTCCAGCACGTCTGCAGTGACATTCTCCCCTGCCCCAGTTCCATTTGTAAGAGGACATCTCCCTCCAACGCACACCAGGGACATGGAGCAAACTCTGAGAGGGCAGTCATTCCTGGTGTCTGTGTAGCAGTTAGGACATGTCACCTGGAAAGCATCTGAGCACCTTTTAGAGCCAGCATTCACAGCCCACTGAGAATTCTGTCCTCTCCACCAGGAGCTCTGTATGAAGTCACTGTGGCTTCTTATTTTAAATGGCCACTACACAGGTACACGTCCTTCAGCACTTTTCCTACAGATGCCAGGCAAAGGGAGCAACCCACAACCCCAAAGGGAACAATAACCCTTTAAAACTAAAAATTGTCAGCATTCGTGACACTGAAAATAACCTGAAAGAGTTAGTACAATGGCATGAGGATACACCTTAAGTATTGCATTAGCTTTCTGTTACTGTAACAAAATGCCTGAGATAATCAATTTATAAGGAGGGAAGGTTTAATTTGTCTCAGAGTTTTAGAGTTTTCAGTCCATGGTTGGTTGACCCTGTTGCTTTTGGGCCTGAGATGAGGGAGCATGTCCTAGTGTGGAGTGCATGGTAAAACAAAGCCGTTTACTTCATGACTGGGAAATGACAAAGAGAAAAAGCAAAATAAAGGAAGACTAAGGGACCAGGGCCTCCCTATCTCCTTCCAGAACATACCCCTAGCTGGGAGCTGGTGGCTCATGTCTGTAATCCTAGCTACTCAGGAGGCAAAGATCAGGAAGATCGCAGTTGGAAGCCAGCCTGGGCAAATAGTTCAAGAGACCCTATCTCGAAAATACCCAACACAAAACAGGATTGCTGGAATGGCTCAAGTGGTAGAGCACCTGCTGAGCAAGAATGAGGCCCTGAGTTCAAATCTCAGTACCACCAAAAAAAAGACACCCCCATGAGCAAAAGGCCTACCTGAGGCTCCACCTCTGAAAGGTTCCACCACCTCACAATGGTACCATGCTAGGGACCAAGATTTTAATACGGAGGCCTTTGGGGACATACAACATCCAGACTGTGGCCACCTAGGTGGGATGAAGGAACACCTCCTGTTATTTCTAGGTGCTTCTGTGAGTTGTCTCTAGAGAAGACACGTGTGTGACTTGGTGGACTGAGTGGGGCAGTGCCCTTGATGTGGACAGAATCCTCCCATCGGCTGGCTGGGGGCCCAGACAGAGCAAAAAGGCAGAAGAAAGGACTTCCTCTGCCTCTCCTGGAGCTGGGACTTTCCTCCTTCTGCCCCTGGATGTCAAAACTCCACACTTTCTTCCCTTTGGACACCAGGACTTACATCAGTGCCCCCAAGTTTTCAGGCCTGGAACCTCAGACTAAGAATGACCCCATCAACTTCTGGGGTTCTGAGGTTTTCAGCCTTGGGCTGAGTCACACTGCAAGCATCCCAGGCTCTCCAGCCTGGGACAGCCTGCCCTAGCCTTCAACCTTCATCACTCTGTGAGCCAGTTTCCCTGACAAGTCTCCTCTCTCCCCGCTCTCCCCCTCCATCCATTGCTCTGTTTCTCTGGAGAGCCTGAGTGACACAGACACCTTCATCTTGGGCCACATGAAAGCATTTTCCATGTGAAGTGTGGAGGTGACACGGGATTCTGTATTTGCCCACAAACCAGATTTGAAGTGAAGGCACCCACTGATGCTGGCATTTGGGAGCTCCAGGCTGCCCAGGTCCTCACACAACGTGACTAAGGTGTATTTGTGCCACGAGCTGCTGTTTCAGAGACCACAGTCACTGCTGGGCCTGCCATTTGTTGTGGGCCTGGATGGTTTGCTTGCCATGTGTGTAAGAAATAATGCCAGGAAGGAGCTTCCTCCATGGTGGTGGGGAAAGAGAACTGGGAGGGCAGGGAGCCATCGGCACCTGCTAGGCAGAAATCAAGTGACTAACTCAACAGTATGGCTGTCTGTTGGGACCCGGCCCTGGCTGAATGGCTATGTATAGGAGAAACCAAAAGGGTTCCACTTCAAATGACTATCCTATGACCAGCACACAGGGACTCTCAGTGTGCCAAGAGACCAGAGGATAAGTCTGTCAGCATGGAGGTCCCAAGTGGCTGTTGGCTGAACCCCTGAAGGTCATAAGGATGGATTTCACTTATCCTCGACCCTTCTCTGGGTCACCAGAATCACATTCTGCAAAAGCAACTTGGCAATTTCCAGTCAAAACTCAGACTCAATTCTTCCTATAGTCCTCCAGCACGCGTGTGCAGGGTTCACACACACAAGCACATACATAGTACACACATACAGACAATGCACACTTACACACATGCACACACAACACACATGCACACAAACACACACACAACACACGCGCACATGCACACAAACACATACACACATGTGCACACATGAAGACAAACACACACACAACACACATAAGAGACACATGTGTGCACATAATACACACATAGAATACACATACAGACCTGCACATAAAACATGCACATATATAACACACAGGCACACACATTTACACACATATGCACACACACTCATTAACACACATGCATTTACATGCACACACATACAGATATACATGCATGCACACACATACACATTAACACACATGCACATATACACACAACCCACACAAACACATGCACACATAAAACACAAACACACACATGACACATATACACATACACACATGCACACACATAACACATACACATTTACACACAATACAGACATACACATATATACAAGATCCACAATACACATATACACACATAACACACAACACATGTATACACATACATGCACATGCATGCAACATGCAATGCACACAACACACATACCTGCACACACATACACATGACACACAGATACATGTGCACCCACACGCACCCCGGTCCTCACACAGCCCTCATGTCCACTGTGAGCTCATCCTCAGTTCGGACTGGACACACCAGAGAGGAAGCGCTGCCCCCGTGCCCTGGCCGGGCCACCATCGTGGGACTTGACAGTGGATGACAGACACCGAGCACAATCCTGCCGGCTGTCTAAGCAAGCATTTTTCACTACCAATGTGTTCATGTCTAGTTTTCAGAGTACGGATGCATTTACAATTTGACATTTTAATTTATTCCTTCAAAACACTTCGCAGAACACACACAGTAGAAAAGGGCATATTGAGAGAAGCGAAAGTCACCCACTCCATTCTTGTCCCTTCCTTAGCCTCAGAGGCCACCACCCTACCCATTTCTGCATTGGGTTTTCTGGGATTGACATCCTAAGTAGGTTCTCATATATATATTTGATATTCAGATTAGGCACTGTTTATTAAATCCTTGTGTGAAACAAGGTTTTAGCTATCTTGCACTACATATCCTTTCCAAAAATTTAGCAGTTCCATTATTATTTTTAGGT
Organism: Castor canadensis; assembly: GCF_047511655.1. NCBI lineage: Eukaryota > Metazoa > Chordata > Mammalia > Rodentia > Castoridae > Castor > Castor canadensis. Next base: position 28,947,256 of record NC_133404.1, on the reverse strand, counting down.
TGTGTTGGTTACCTTTTAAACTTTCAATCTCACACCAAAATCTCATTTCTTGTTGTGTTCTATTCTGTTCAGATAAAATGTCACTTTCTCTCAGGTGTCCTTGACTTTTACACTGTCAGGACTGATAACTCTATAGACTGTCTTACAGATCTAAGTCTCTCTTGTTCTGTTCAAGGGGTGATTGATTCATTATGACTTTGTAAATGTTGTTCCTTTCAAAGTCAATCAGTGTGTTAGGATGTTGTTTCTTTTTCTATATATCCAGTGTCATTACTATAAGCAACATAATGGATCAATTATTAAATTTATGTTGTGTTCTCATTTAATTTTTACTTAGACATAGACATGAATTGCTTACATGACTATTTGTTTTTCTTAAAAGTTTGAATTGCCTTACTTTTTCCTTATTAATAAAAGAAAGCCGCCTTTGCTGGTTGCTCACCATTATCTAACCTTTTTTTCCCCTGTGTAGCCCAGACTGGTCTTGAACTTGTGATCCTTAGCCTCCCAGATGCTGGGATTACAGATGTGCACCACCACACCCCTTCAAACCTCTTAATCATACTGTTTCTTGAAGCTTTTTATCCTGTGGTTTTGAGGCGAATTCTGTAAGTGCTTATAAACCTATTACTCCATTTTATTCACTTGTTCAATGATTTTCTGGATATAAGGTTCCAGCTTCAATGCTTTTTTCAGATTTTTTTCTTCTACTTCTTATGTTCCTGATGAGATGTCTGAGACCAGTATTATTTTTGTTCTTTTGAGGGTGGTTTTTCTTTTATTCTGGGAAGCTTTTAGGAATTTCTCTTTGTGTCTGGTGTGCTAAAATACCTTGAATCTGTATCAAGGCCCAAGTCTTTCATCCTCTATCCTACTTGGAACTTGAAGGTTCTTTTAGTTCAGAAAACTAACCAACTAAGTTCTCTAGAACTTCTTTCTTCAGTTCTGGGAAACTTTCTTCTGTTGTGCCTTTTTTTCTTATTTTAATTTCAACAAAAGTTGTACATTTCTATGGTTTAAGAAATTAAACAGTCTGGGCCAAGTGCGGTAGCTCATGCCTGAAATCCTAGCTACTCAAGAGGGAGAATCAAGAGGATTGTAGTTTGAGGCTAGGCCAGACAAAAAGTTAGGAATACCCCATCTCAATAAACAAGCCAGATGTGGTAGGGCATATTTGTAGTTCCAGCTATTTGTGGATCATAAACCAGAGGACCATGGTTCAGGCTGGCCTGGGCACAAGCATGAGATCCTATTTGAAAAACAATAAAAGCAAAAAGAGGCTGGGGAAATGACTTGAGTGGTAGAGCACCTGCCTGGCAAGTGCAAGGCCCTGAGTTCAAACCCCAGCACCACCCTCCCAAATTAAATAGTTCTACTACAAATCTGACAGTGAACCTAGCAGATCCCTTCCCACTCCCTAGAAGTCACAAATTTTTGATACTTTCAGTTTTCTGGTATCTGACTCAATATTTGTAACTAGCATGCTTAAATTTCTATTTATTTATTTTAAAATACATTCATTTCAGATAATGAAAAATATGGGCTTAGCTGTTACTCCACTCCTGTCCCCTCAAAGGCATTTCTTTCCCTTCCATTATTCCAATAGAATGCTATCAGTTTTTGGACAAATCAGTATGTATCTTCTGGATTATTATAACTTGGTAACAATCAGAACTATCCTGTTATTATAACTTTGTAACAGTCGTCATGTTTCCTCTGGATTATAACCATGTAACAATCGGTCCTTAGCCTCTATATTATGGTAACTATGTAAATACTATTTGAGGTCACAGCCGGTACCCCCATACTTGTAAATTTTCTTTTTTTTTTTTGTGCGATTCATGTTTTTGCTAGAGTCAGTGACTCTCATCTGTTTTTCCATGTACCTGTCACAAATCCATCCCCACACTCTTCAACAGAGGAGAAAATCTGAGAAAGCACAAGCCATTATGACAAGTGGTGACATTGCTTATCTGAAGGGTCCCCAGTCCTCATTCTGTCCTGGCAGTGTGTCACAGCCTGCCCGGGATCTGGGGCTCTTGGGTGGGACTCATTTTCAGATGGAGGGCTGTGCTCTGTCTGGAAAGGCTATGGCAAAACGGGTCTGGACCCTTGTGTGTCACCCATTCTTTCTCTCTGGGACCTTTGGTAATCTCTCTTTGTTCCCTTGTTTTGCAACTTCTCACGGATGGGATTGGGTGGTTTTGTTTTATTTATTGTGCTGAGCACTTGGTGAACTCTCAAGTCTACAAATTCATATCCTTGAGTCCAGGAAATTTTCTTGAAATGTTTTCTTTTTTGGGGGGGGGTAGTAAAATTGCTTCTGCCCATTTTCTTTCTTTTTTTTTTTTTTTTCCTATTTTTGAAAGATCTGCCATTTCTGCCGTGGTACTTCCTGTTGAGAACAGTATTCTTACTTTTCAGCTTCCAGTCTTTGTTGTAAGTAATCTAATTATTGGGAGATTTCCTCAACTTACTCAGGTTTTAAGTTTTTCATTTTTGCTTTTGTATTTTTAAATTCCAAAATCTTTTTTGTCAAACTTAGCCGTGAGTAGTTTATATTTTTGATATTATCAATGGTATTTGTTTTGAGATTTCAACATCTATAATGGCTCTCTCATCGCTAATGCATAGAAGCACACTGATTTTCTTTTGCATGTTAACCTTTAATCCTACTACGCTATTACACTTCTTAGTTTCAAAAGTTTTAAGATAGATCCACCATAAAATGATCCTGTTCTACCACTGCTGGGCACATATCTGAAGGAATGTAAGTCAACATACAACAGAGACACCTGCACACCCATGTGTACAGCAGCACAGTTCACATCAGCCAAAATGTGGAATCAGCCTGGGTGCCCATCTACCGATGAGTGGATAAAGAGAATGTAGTATACATGTACAGTATGGAGTATTATTCAGCCATAAAGAAGAATGAAATGATGTCATTTGCAGGAAAATGGATGGAACTGGAGATCAATATGTTAAAAGAAGACAATGCAGGTGGGGAAAATTGAGTATCTCATGTTCTCTCTCCTAGTCCTTAAAAATAAATGTCAGGAATGTAAAATAGGTTCTGTTTGAGGTTGGGTACAAGAGGAGAGGGGAGGGTGCAAGGAAAGAATGGGCAGTGAATATGGTCAAAGTGCCCCACACACATCTATGAAAACAGAGCAATGAAACCCACTGAATTTGTTCTAAGAAGGAGGGAGTGCTAACGAGGAGGAGTGATGGAGAGAATGGTGTGATCCGGGCACCTTGTGTGTATCTATGGGAAAATCACAGTGAAACCTCTGTGTACAACAAATATATACTCATCAAAATGAAAAAGTAGTTTTGTAGATCTGTATGTCTGCAAATAGGGACAGTGTGTCTCTTTTCCATCTGGAGGCAACATTTTTTCTTTATTGACTAGGCTAGAACCTCCAGGACAAGATTGAATATAAGCCGTGAAAGCAGACATGCTAGCTCGATCCTAATCTTAGAGGGAATTCATCCAGTTATTTTTAATTTAGAAGAGCATTTTATTAGAGGCACAAATTCATAATCCTGAAAGCAATCCTGCAAGGGCGAGGTGCATTCTTCTGATGCAACACAATGTACTAAAACAGCGTGGCTGCTTTCTTAATGGACTTTACTATGTAGGGGAGTTCTAGGTTCACAGGCAAAATTAAGCAGAAAGTACAGAGTTCCTGCATACCTACCCCACGCACAAAGGCAACATCGTGTACCAGAGTGTGCATTTGCACATCATTATCACCCAAGATGAATACCTCACATTAGGGTTCATGGTTCATTCATTTTTCTTCCCCCCCCGCCCCCCTTATTGCTGGGATTGAACCCAGGGTCTCACATTTATTGAGGGTGAGCCATGCTCCCAGCTCTTTTGTTTGTATTTTGTTTTTGAGATAGAGTCTCACTAATGTTGGCAGGGCTGGCCTCAAACTCAAGATCCTTCTGCTTCTGCCTCCCAGTTAGCTGGGATTATGGGTGTCCACACCACACCAAATACATTAGGATTCATTCTTTCTTCTTCTGTTTTTTTTTTTTGTTTTTTTGTTTTTTGGCAGCACTGGGCTTTGAACTCAGGGCCTCATGCTTGCAAGGCAGGTGCTCTTACTGCCTGAGCCACTCCACCAGCCCTTTATTGTGATTTTTTTTTTAAGGTAGAGCATCGCAAACTATTTACCTGGGATTACTTCAAACCATAATCCTCCTGATCTCTGCCTCCTGAGTAGCTTGGATTATAGGCATGAGCCACTGGCTCCCCACTAGGATTCATTCTTCTTCTTTTTTAAGTATGGAATGCTTCATGAATTTGCATGTCATCCTTGCACAGGGGCCATGCTAATCTCCATATTGTTCAAATTTTAGTGCCTGTGATGTCGAAGCATGCACTAGGATTCATTCTTGATGTATATTCTATAGGTTTGGAAATTAAATGACAAGTATGTACATCATTAAATCATGCAGAGTAGTTTCCTTCCCCTGACCTCTGGTGACCACTGGCCATCTTGCTGTCTCTAATGTATAGTTGGACTCATAGACATGAGGCCTCTGATTGGATTTCATGTTCTTCCATGACTTCCCATGACTTGATAGATCATCATTCAGTGTGCTGAATAATATTCCATTTTATGGAAGGACTATGGTTTATTGATGCACTTGTCCACTGAAGGACATCTTGTTTGGTCTGAAGTTTTAGCAGTTATGATTAAGGCTGCTGAGACTGTTGTGTGCAGGGCTTTGTGTGGCGTGTCTTCAACTCATTTGAATATATACCAAGGAAAGCAATTGCTGAATGTATGGTAGGAGTGAGGTCTGTGTGTAAGAAACTGCCAGACTGTTTTCCAAGTTCCTGTGCCATTTTCTTCCCACCAGCGGTGACTGACAGTCCCTGTTGCTCCAGGTCCTCACTCACTTTTGCTGTTGTCAGTGTTTTGGGTTTTGGTCATTCTGAGATCTGTAGTGGTGTCTTCTTGTTGTTTTAAGATTTTTGCTTTTTGCCATGCCATGAAGGTGGATGTTAGCTGTGAGTTCTTCCATAGCTTCATTTTGTTGAGTTGTTTTGTTTTTTAGTGGTGCTAGAGTTTGAATTCAAGCCTTCACACTTTAGCCAGGCACTCTACCTCTTGAGTCATAACTCAAAATAACTGGTTATTTTGGAGATAACCAAACTGCTCATGCAGGCCCAGACCACAGTCCACTGTAGCTGGATGACAGGCACTGGCCACCATACTTACCTTTTTTCCTTGAGATGGGTTCTCAGGAACTTTTTTTGCCAAGGTTGACCTCCAACTGTGATCCTCCTAATCTCAGCCTGCTGTGTAGCTCTGCACCCAGCTATTGGTTGAGATGGACTCTTGAGAATGTTTTGCCCCAGGCTGGCCTGGACCTGCAATCCTCTGGATCTCAGCTTCCCAAATAGCTAGGATTATAGATGTGAGTCACCTATACCTGGCTCCTCTTGTACTTTTATCTGAGACTTGTCCTCATAAATGATGTTAGATTTCGTTGAACACTTTCTCTATATCTATTGAGAGGGGCATGAGATTTTTCTTTTTTTTATTAGCTAATATGATGAATTACATTGATTGGTATTTGAAAGTTAAACTGCATTGTGTTTTGCAGTTAAATTTTGCTTGGTAACTAGGCAATATTTTTATTTACTATTAGACTAAGTTTCCCAGGTAAAGATGGCCCCATAGAATGAGTTAGGAAGTATTTCTTCTTCTTCAGTTTCTTGGAAGACTTTGTGTAGAGCTGATACACACACACACACACACACACACACACACACACACACTCACCAGGGATTGAACTCAGTGCCTCATGCTTTGGTCTCTACCACTTAAGCCATGCCACCCAGACTTCTTTTTGCCTGGGCTGAGCTCCCATGGCAAGACTGTGATCCTCCTATTTATGTCTGCCATGTAGCTGGAAACAGAGGTGTGCGCCACCATGCCTGCCCCCCCGCCCCCCCCCCCCCGGTATTATTTAAGGGAGATACTGGGAGATCTTCCTGCTGAGCCTTCCCCATCCCTTTGTTCATACTTCATGGCACTTCCCCTCCTGAGACCTTTGGGGCCCTTTTGCTTCTGAATTTTCCCAGTGTAGGCCTCTGCTCTCCTGGATGCAGTGACAGTCACCACCCATTCACCTGCTTCCCAGCTTCCGAATGGATTACTCCAGTCTGTCCTCCCATTTGCTTTGTCCTGACAGGTGTGTCCCCTCATTGCCATTTTAGTGAAGCTTGGGAAGCTCCAGGGATGAATGTGGGTGATGCCACCATGTTGACCAGAAACCAATCTCTTCCTAAATTATCTCCATTTTTTCTTTCAGTGTGTCCTTCTCCCCATTTTCTCTCTCGGAAACTGTTAGTTGGGTGTCACCTTCTTGGAGCAATCTTTCAGGTCTCTTGAGTTTTCTCTCCTATTTGCAATGTCTTGGACTTTTTGTTTCACATTTGAAGATCTCACCTTTCTCTCTGTCTTCCTATTGAATTTTTAGTCTCCAAGAAGTCCCTCTTACCCCCTGCTCATACCACCTGCTTCTGATTCTGTGGGTGCCTCACAATTCTCTGAGATTCGTAACATTTGTCAAATCCGCTCTGTTCCCTCAAGTCTCTCTTTTCCCCCAGGGATCAACTACTCTGTTCAATATTCTTGGTCTTTGTTTTTTTGGTGGCTGGCTTTTCCCATGGTCCCCTGTCTTCTGTTCATATGGGCGGATAAAGGACTGTGCATATAGAAAGAAACAACAACTCTGGCTCAGACTCAGTTTCTCCTACTATACACTCACAGCACAGTCACTTCTGTGACCCCAAAAGGTGTGTATTGGGGGCTTCTCCCCACCAACAAGCAGACAGTGTTGTAGCATCGACACATTCCATTCTGACACAACCTACCTGGAGACAGCCCTGGTCCCATAGGAGCCTCAGTCCACAAAGATGACAATCATAAGCCCCAGCCAGCCATAAATAGGGGTTCCCCTAAGCACCTCCTTGGGTCCAATTGGTTTACCCAAGTGGCTCCCAGAATACAGAGGGACACCTAACATTCACTATAGAGGATACAGATGAAGACATTTGTAGTTCAAGACTGTGGGAAGGGGATGCGGGGTTGTCATGCTCTCTCCAGGACTCCCACCTTCCAGGAACCCCTACGTGCCCAGCTAACCAGAAGATCTCTGAGCCCTCCCTTTTAAAGTTTTATGGAGGCTTCATTGCATAGGGATGATTGAAACATGAACAGCTATGACAAAATGTGACTGAACAAAATGGGTCTAATCTTACGCTAATGACCAGATGGGGGAACTCGCCAAGGCCTATCTGTCCTGATTGTTTACTGTGGGCCAGGACCCCTCCTCCCACTAAAATGGGGGTCTTATTGTCTACTATCAGACAAGGTAGGTCAGCTCCCAGACAGAAAGGTGGAGGCAGATCAGAGTTTGTACACCTCACCTTGAGGAAGAAAAATGCTAGTTTCTAAGGCCTGATTTGGGAAGGGAATTGTGAGCCAGGAACTGTGGGCAAAACCCAAAGTACATATATCACGATATCATAAGGACTGTCTTGGCACGAGCTGGCATGTTGTATCTCTTCAGTGGCGTCACCCTGGAGTCAATAAAAAACATGAATGGGAGCACCATTGTGTGACATAGACTTGCAGGATTTACGTGGTCTTGGGGTCATTCTTTGATATTAGAATAGGAGGCCAACAACACTTACATCACAGCCTAAGATTTCCTCAGTCAAATGTCTTTACAGAAGAGCCTTTTGGTTGGTTTCTTAGTTAGCCTGGGAGTAAAAGTCTGATTGTCAGTCTCTCCCTATGAGCTGGAGGGGATTTAGGGAGTAGGTTGCTTGGCACAAATATTTTGTTGACAAACCTTTAATTAAACATCCTATTTGATGCTCTCCTTCACTTCAGCTCTGGTCCCAGCCCTTTTCATATTCTGTTGGATGAGCTGGTCATTGCTCTTGTCTCTAAGCTTCCATCCTTGGTTCTGTTCCATCTGTTCCTGTACTCTCTGCTCTCTACCCCCTGTACCCATTTTAATGCCTTCTTTGTATATAACCCTTTCTGCAACCTTCCTTCTTGTTTTGGAAGATTCTTTTATTTGGGTTTTTTGTAGTGGTCGTGGTGGTACTGGGGTTTGAACTCAGGGCCTCATACTTGCTAGGCAGGCTCTCTACCACTTGAGCCATTCTGCCAGCCTCTGTTGTGTACTTCTTTATTGAGATTTAAAAGGTGTGTTAGTTAGCTTTCTTCACTGTAATAAATCACAGTTTTGGTGTTCTCAGTTTGTGATCAATTGGTCCCATTGCTTTGGGTCTATGGTGCTGTGTCATGGCAAAGTCATTCACCTCATGGCCAGGAAGGGAAGAGAGAAAAAGGAAGGGGCTAAGGTCCCACTCTCCCCTTTGAGGGCATACTCCCAGTGACCTAAAGACCTCCCACTAGGCCCCACCTTTTAAAGGTTCCACTACCTTCCAAAAGCAACAAGCTGGAGACTAAACCTTTAACACATGGACATTCCAGATCCAAACTGTAACATAAGGAAAAGGAAAATCCATGTGTAAAATCTGCCATGTTAAACCAGAAGTCTGTTTCCCCCTAGTTTCACAATTCTGACACTCTTGCAGAATATACACACAACTGGCTTATTTCTTAACCTACAGAGATGTCTAAGTGGGAGTCAATGAACCTTCTGGTGCTTAAGTTAGCCATTGTCACATGTCTGAGATACACAGACTTTATATGAGGGTAATATAGTCACCTAGGGTAGATCTGAAGTCAAATCTACTGTAGCCATATCTGTGACTCCAAAGAGTTACAGGTACTGAATTCTTGCAGTGTGGGCCCAAGAACTAAGCTGAGTTACAGCCTGAGAGCATTGCTCCTTGGGTGAGTCCAGTCTGTGAATAATACATTGTCCATGACTGGGGAAGGGAGGGAGTGCTGGAGACAGACTGCCTCAGTGTGTGTCCAAGGGACCTGTTGCTTGGCTATGTACAGTTATGACTGGTAATCTTGGTTCTGCTGTTTTATTGATGCCTGAGATAATGTATTACACATCTGGGAGATGTCCCCTGGAGAAGGGGAGGATATAGGAGAAAAGGCTGTCAAAATTACTGGAAAGAAGACAGCTACCTGCTCTCTATAAAGAGTTGTTTTCCCCCCACTGTCAACTAAGAGAGAATATAAATCCCAGGTTATTTCTTCTGTTTTTCTATAATATGTTTGGCTCTCACTAAGAGTAATTATTCAGATCCACCCTCCAATTAAAAAGAAAATTCCTCATTCCCTGAGCATCTCAGAACCTCCCCAGATTCAAAGATGGAATGTTCAAGTCTCCTGGATGTGGTGCTTTGAAATTTCCTGTTTCACAATGACTAAGATGTAATTTCAAGTGCAAAAATATCTGTCAGAGAGAATATTAAACAGCTCTACACCTTAGGCCATTCTGTCTTCAGCTATTTACAGATATGTTTTTTAAAAAACATACCATTTAAAAAGATGAACTGGCAACTTCCTGCTACACTTTGGATGTTAGCAACCAACAAGAAATATGGCCCCCAGTGGTGAGAGAGGAAAAAATAGTTTCTGGATACAAAACCCTAACATAATAAACAAACAGAAGCACTTCCTGATAAATAACGCCAAGCAAACATTCATATCCTTGCCTCTGCTGTATTCAAAATATTTTTACTAAACCAAGTGCAAAGTGTTATTGTCATTAATATTAACTTTACCCTTCCTGGAACCCATCCAGGCTCCAGTTCTACCTGAAGGTCTGGTAGGCGCCAGGAGTATGGACATGTACCATGGCAGTTATGTTGCTTTTATTCTCATCATATAAATGTCACAAAGTGGTGGCTGCAAGCAGACATGAAAGCCACGTCTGACAGCCCCTGGTCCTTAACAACTGCCCCTCAAAACCATCAAAACAAGAAAACAGGAAGCATTAGAATCCAGCCATGGTCCTTGAAGGAAAAGAGGCAAGGACAATGGCAGAGACAGTGGAATGCCACAGCTCCCCTCCAAAAGGAAACCAGCCAGGGCACAGTGCAAGGCTCTCCTGGGAAAGGGGCCAGGACCCAAGGCTCAGAGGGAAGCGCTCCTTTGTGCTCTCTTGGTTCATAAAGCAAAATGCTAATCTGAGTATTCTCTTTGTTTAAGTCAAACACCAAAAACTACTGAAAGTATTCAATAAATACTTTATTTATTTTTTTGGGGGTAGTTGTACTGGAGTTTGAACTCAGGGCTTTGTGCTTGCAAAGCAGGCACTCTACCACTTGATCCACACTTCCAGTCCGTTTTATTCCAGTTATTTTGGAGATGGGCTCTCATGAACTATTTGCCTAGGGTTGGCTTCAAACTACAATCCTCCCAACCTCATCCTCCCAAGTAGGTAAAATTACAGGTGTAAACCATTGGCACCCAATTTACAAAAACAAAACAAAACTACTTTTTATTGTCATAGCCAGAAAATTGCTCACACCATATGTGCAGTTTCACAAACTGAGCCTATCTACATAAACCAAACCCAGACCAAGACACAGAACACTTGCAGCCTCTGGTACGTGTCCTTGGGTCTCTTTGTAATCAGTACCTGTGCCCACCCTACCCTTCCAGGGGTGACCACCCTCTGGAATCCTCCCTTACATATTTTCCAGGCAGGAATTGGAACTCTGGAAATTCTAAGGGGTAAATTCAGGGCAACTTTGTGCCAGTGTATTCTGATTGAGGCTGTGAGTTGTATATGACAAAAAGTGACTCCCTGGGAGTCCCTTTCAGCATCCTTCAGGATGAGGGAGGGCATTGTGGCAGAGGAAGGGGAAGAATACGGAAGGGAAAGGGACAAATTGTTCAAATGGACAAGGGTGAGAGGGCAAGTCAGGGACTCTGGTTGGACTCAGCAGGAGGAGGGGATACTGGACACAATTGGCAGCACAGTGTTACATCTGTAATGTGCCATTAGCCATGGTGCACAGCTGGGGGCATGAGAGGGTCTCGCTTGGATGCAACCATCACCCTTCATAGAACTTGGGCTTGGAGGATCTGAGTATGGTCGGCTGTTCGCCTGAACTCTAAGAAACTCCCTGCATGCACTGCTGAGAATCTGTCACAGGCCACTGTCGTGCCCTCAAGAAATTCACAGTCAAGTTGGGAAAGGGGTCAACCCCACACAGTGCAGTGACAGGGAATACACAGTACCCACCACTGGCTTGCTCATTTTATAACAGGGACTTAGAAACTGATTTTGCTAAAATGCACTGATTCCTTCTTTGGGCCCACAAGTGAACAGGAAGTGGTATAGAAAGCTTGGCTTCCCTGCCTCCATTTTATATCTCTCTTTGTTGTGAGCAATCAACCTTGCAGCCACCTTGGATCCCAGGAAGGACAGGACTGATAGAGAACATCTTGTGTGAAGAGTCAAAGATTCCCCCCATGCACCAGTGACTTTCTTACCATCACCAATCCTGAGATGATGATCAAGCAGATCACACCTGTGACCACCTCTGCCCACCAGACCACACCTGTGAGTACTTCTGACCACAGGACCACACCTGAAACCACCTGTAACCACTTCTGAATCCTGGACCACATCTGAAACCACCTCTGACCCCTGGACCACACCTGTGACAACCTCTGACCACCAGGCCACACCTGTGACCACCTCTGATCACCAGACCACACCTGAGACCACCTCTGACCCCTGGACCACACCTGAGACCACCTCCGACCATAGGACCACACCTATGACTGTTTAATAATTGTGTATGCCTCTCTCCCCCTGCCCCAGTTCTTCCTCTGTTTAAACCTAAAGCTCCTCTCTGTACCTTGAGGATGAGCTGAAACTCTTTTCTCTTCCTGCAATATGTCCATACCATGAAATAAACCTCCTTTCTCTGCCCTTCACCAATACTCATCTCTTTATTTGTTGTGTTGGGGCAAGTGGCCAGACCTGACATTTTGGAAACCCTGGATTTGGGCCTCTGGTTTCAATTGTGCATTACCAACACCACTCACTGTAGTTTTCATACATTTGTTGGGGGCACCAACATGTGAATGGGTGGATGGATGGATGGATGGAAGGATGGACAGATAGATGGATGCATGGATGGATGGGTGGATGGATGGATGGATGGGTGGGTAACAGAGCATATCTGCTATGTCTGAGATGTCCCTGGCACAAGACCAGCTGGGCTGACATGTGAAACAGGGTTCTGTTGGAACCTTCCATGACCAAAGCTGAGATGAGAGTGCACCGGGAGGAGCTTTGATCAAGGTGAAGCCCTGGACTGTGGGGTTTTTGCCTGCGAGAGGAGCCAATGAGCAGTGGCTCAAACAATGGAGACATTTTGTTTCTGCTCATTTGCATACCACCTTCTCCTCCACCACCACCACCAAGAACTCAGAAGGCAGGCAGTCCCCAGTCCCCAGGCATGCACAATACTCAGTAATGTCACCAAGGTCTCACCTTAACCCTTCTCCTCTGCTCCCTTAGCTCATTGTCCACTTCCCTCCCCAGCCATTCCCAAATGGCTGCCTTACCTAGTTCCATGCATGAAGCCTCCAAACTGCCACTCTGCTTTTATGGGAGAGAAAAACAAACACTACCTTGTGTCTTGCTAGCTAAAACATGGCCACTTGGCCTCCAGGGAGGCTGAGAAAGAAAGTCTCTGGACCCTGGAAATTGGTGGGGACCTCCCTCCACTGGATGCAGGGATGTGAGTAGATCCCAGAAGCACACCCAAAAATGGTAACTTCTGTGAGGAAGAGAGGAGCCAGAGGTCCTCACTTGCTGTGTGACCTGGACAGGTCACTTCCTCTTCATTCCATTGATGTGGACTGACAGCCAAAACAGCAGGTCCTTCCAGCCATGACAGTTGAGGCTCTGGTATTTCTGTTCCATCTGCCTGGATGAGATGCCCCACTGGAATTGTATCAAAAGAAAATCCTGTGAGGAAAATTTGATTTTTCTAAAAAGGTAGCTTATAGTTCTGTGTTTCTTTATTTTCTCACTTATTAAATTTGTTTTTAATGGATATAAAACAAAAATTATGCATATTAATTGGATGACAGGATATTTCAATACATGTATACATGGTGTACTGTTTAAATAAGGTTAAATATAACTTCAAAACTGTCTCATTTCTTGATGATGAAAACCTTTTTCTGGCAGTGCTGAGGTTTAAACTCAGGGTTTTGCCCTTGCTAGGCTCCCACTCCACCACTTGAGCCACATCTCCAGCTCTTTTGGCTTTAGCTATTTTTGGAAAAGAATCTCACATTTTCCCCTGGGCTGGCCTCCACCACTATCCTCTTGTTTCTACTTTCTGCATAGCTGGGATGACAGGTACCTGCCACCACACCCAGCTTTTATGGTTGAGGTGTGTGTGTGGGGGTGTCTCTCTAACTTTTTGCCAGCACTGACCTCAAACCTTGATCCTCCTGATCTCTGCCTCCTGAGTAGTTAGGCTTACAAGCAGAAGCCACTGCACCCAGCAGGGCCTCAAGCTTTTGTTTGGAGCAGACTTTGCTTCCCATATAAGCTGGAATTACAGGTGTGAACCACCTCACCTGGACTGCAGTGGGTGTCTGCATCCTCCTTTCAAGATGGACATCAAATTGAAGAAGAATCGAATTGGATTTGCCTTTACAGTTAGGCCAAGGTCACCAATGACCCTCAGGGACAGACAACAAGGTCTAGGAGTGAAAAGCCTGGACTCTAGAGCTTGAATTTGAACCCATTCTCTGTTCTCTTTCTGGAGGTATGACCTTAACCTCTCAGTGCCTCAATTGCTCTTTCTGCAAAAAGGACATAAAATTGGGTTGTTAGAAAGTCTGAACAGGTTAATATACAGACACGCCTAGGATGATATCTGGTGCACAGTAGGTTCTTGCTAAGAATGAAGGTCTCATCTGTCCCCTTGGTTACATCATAGCTGCAAAGAGTCACCTAGTGCCCTATATGGAAGCAGAAGTGGGTATGTATGGGGTTGGGAGATTAGGCTCGTATTTGGAATTGGAGCAAGGTCAGGAGGCAAAGCCAGGCAGGAAAAGATGACAATAAATCATGTCCAGAGTGAGGAGCAGGACATACAATGTTCTGAGGAAGTCAGCAGACAGGCTGGCACTTGGATGCCACAGGAGAGCACAGTGCCTGCAAGTCCTGGCAAGCAGGAGGGGGGCAGGAAAGGTGGGGAAAGCCAGCTGTCAGCCCCACAGGACAGGGCATGACAGGAGGTACTCAATTAGATGGGCACTTCTTGGTGGAGGCTGGGGGCTTAAGGAGACCCCCAAACAAGGCATGGGGAGGAGCCAATGCCTCTAGGTGCCTGTGCAGGACAGGGCACTATTAACCCCTGTTAGGTGGGGAAGCAAAGAGGGGAAGGGTGAATAAAGTTGTCTGAGATCACAGGCCATTGGAGATTTGAGCTCTGGATAGTGACCAGCTGGCCCACCTGCTGTGGTCAAACCTATGAATGGCTGTCCCATGTCCCTTGCCTCTGTGCTCAGCTAGACGTGGCTTAGAGCCTCCCAGCAGTAACCTGGTCATAGTCCTGCAGAGAGCATTTGTGGCCTTGCTCCTTCATCCCTCTGGGACATCTATAGCTGGACCCCTGCTCCCTTCCCTGCCCAGGGGCAAACAAAAGAATGGAAGCAAAATGCTTTTGGCCAAAAGTGCAAACTTGAGAAATTAAGCAAACAATACCTAATTTGCGAGGACACACAAAGGTGGTTGCACAAGACAACCAGGTCCAGGAAACCCCTACCAACCTCTTACAGCTGAAGATAACAGAAAAACTTGTGCCAACACTTTCAAGAAGCAAAGAGCAAAAGACAAAAACTAAACAGAGCACAAAACCATTCCCAGGCCATGGGGTAGCTGATCTGATCTCTTTCCTGGGATCCTGAAGGAAATGTCCTCTGGGTTAGGGTTCTGTAATTCTTAGTCTTGTTCCTAGTCTTAAAAATAATTTACTGAGCTGGGCACTGGTGGCTCACACCTGTAATCCTAGCTACTCAAGAGGCAGAGATCAGGAGGATCAAGGTTCAAAGCCAGGCTGGGTGAATAGCTGACAAGAATCTATCTAAAAAATAAAATCACATAAAAAGGGCTGGTGGAGTAGCTGAATGTGTAGGCCCTGAGTTCAAACCCCAATACGGGAAAAAAAATTGCTGGCTGGGGATGAAGGTTGGGATGAAGGTTGGTGGGAAAGTACCTGCCTAGCATGCCCAAGGTCTTAGGTTATTGGATCCCCAGCACCTCACAAAGAAAAAAAAAATCACTCATCATCATAACTCTAGCTAATATGCTTGTATCATTACTTATTCATTGTCACCTTTAAACAATATCTATGGATTCTGCACTATTAAAAATGAGAATTTCCCACATTTTCTAACCCTACCTCTTCAGATCAGGATTTTCAGTTTCACATTTGTTAAACTCATAGCTATGAACAGACTTGAAGACTTTTTGATTTTCCATCCACTGGAAAGAATGCCAGATCTTCAGCAGGTGCTGGAGGCTACAAAGGCCCTGCCTTTCTGTCATCTCTCTTCAACCTCTTTCCCTTCTCTCCGTTCATCAGTTGGGTTTTCCTTTTACAACATCAAGGATGTATAATATGTTTGATGGCCATAATTAAGCTTTCTCCCTTGTCAAATTTCATCTATGTTTTAAAAGCAAATAAATAAATGATAAGTACAACTTCATCAGTACTATTCATAGCAGTCAAATGGTTTCTTTCTCTATGGGACTAATGGCTTTCCCTGCACCACACAAAGGACAATGATTATAGCATCAAAGCCTAACGGATTCTTTCTCTTACACCTTTACCTCTTGCTGAAAACCACTTTTTAGTTTGCTTGTGAAAAAGTCATTATTTTCACAGATAACTCTGGAGATATTCCCCCTCTTTCTGCAAATGTTCAAATTGCTCCCCACCCCCTTTTTTGTCTTTTAGTTTTTAGTGCTGAAGATTGAACCCAGGGTTTTGCACTTGCTAGGCAAGCTTTCCACCATTTAGCTACATCCCAACTCTCTAATGGTCTTTCTTTTTACTTGCTAACAAGGAATAACTGCATCCTGATTTTCAATCTTCTTGTGTGGCCATCAGTGCTGTTTATTTGTCTGTTGGCACAGCTCCAAATGTCATTCTATACTTGCATCTGTACTGCCAGGGCTAGAACTACATTTCCCAGCTTCCCTGGCGAGGAAGTGTCTGCCAATGAGAGGCACTGGAGACTAGATAGCAGGAAGATGCTCTGGTGGTAGCAACTAGCAACTGCATTGGCAGTGGGTGGTCTTTTTTTCTATTCTTAAAATAATAATGGTTGTGGTAGGGCTGACTGTTGGCTTCTAGACTCTGTAGCAGCAGCCAGAGCGCAGAATCCTGGCTCTATGAGAAACAGTAGTGCTCACGTGCTCTGGGTAATCCTACTTCCCACTTCATTCCTCTAGTCCTAGACGGAGTTAGTGGCCTTCTGCAGCCACTAATCTCTGGGTGTTACGAACTGAATGTCTGTATCCTCCCAAATTAATATTTCTAACCATATTTGGAGACAGGGCCTTTTGGAGTTAATTAAGGTTAAATGATGTCATATGGGGCCCCTAATCCAGTAGGACTGTTGTCCTTGTAACAAGAAGAAGAGATGGTGGAGATCTCTCTGAACAGTTACACTCAGAGAGAAGGCTCAGTGAGAAGGTGGCTGTTCATAAGCCAGGAAGAGAGCTCTGACCAGAAACCAACACTAACAGCACCTTCATCAGGAGTTTCTGGGTACTACAACTGTAAAAATATTTTTTCTGATGTTTAAGCCCCCATTTATGGTGTTTTGCTATGGCAGCTTGATCAGACTAGCACATGGGGTAACCTCACCTTCCCTTTTCTGCTTTTTTTTTCTCTTTGCATTCTAGTCTATGAGTTTCTACTGACTGATTCTTTCCTCAGCCATGCCAGTCTGTTGATGAGTCCATCAAAAGCTTTTCTCACTTCTGCTATGGTGTTTTCTTCTTAAATTTTTCTAGCATTTACTTATGATGGTTCTGTAGAGTTTCTATCTCTACTTACATTACACATCTGTTCTTGAATCTTGTCTACTTTTTCCATCAGTGGCTTTCTTTGAAATATTAACCATAATTCTCTTAAGTTCATTTCACATCATAGTAATTTCAACATTCCGGCTATATCTGAGCCCCGTTCTGGTGCACATTCTGTCTCTTTAAACCTTGTTTTTGTCTTTTAGTCTGCTGTGTAATTTTTCTTGTTGAAAGCCAGACATGATGTATTAGGAAAAGGGAACTCATGTACAGAGGACCTCAGTATAAAGTTTTATGTTTAGTTGTCTAAACGTTAGGCTGTGTTGCCTGCTAACTGAAGCTGTAGGAGTTAGAGGCTAAATTTTTCTTTTGTGTTCCCATTTTTGTCTCTCATGCTGTCTGAGTTTCCCTAGAGAATCCTTCTTAAGTAAGTCTGAGCCATGCAGTTCTTTCAGTTATAATCCCCTGTTATTACAAAGGAGCACTTTGGGGGGGCAAGATGTGGAGGGAAAGAAATATTCTATAGTTCTATGGTTACGTCTCAATAATGATTAAAGAGTCTGTACTCCTGGACTAAGGTCTTTACAAATACTTCTTGGTTTAGTTAATTTCTCCATTTACGGGAGACAGGGAGGCTAGAGGAGGATGGAGCTGGTATTTCCCTCTTTCATACTCATTAATCTTGTGTAAACTATAGCTAGTTAGACTCAAGCAATAATAGCTTCTTCTTTTGAGAGTCTGCTGTTGTTAAGAACAGAATGCTCTGGGAAAATGTCAAGATGGTCACTTTTTCAATCCACCTGTAAGAAATGCCCAAGAAGATTAAAAAAAAAAAACTTCACTGTAGGAATCTTGAAGTTAAATTCACAAAAATGTGGACTGTCCCCTTATATTCCTCCCTTCAACTCCACCCCAGTTTCTCTCAAACTTGACTCTTCAGCAATTTGTCAATTACATTTTAGGTTTTCTTACCCCAACAGCAGGAATTCCCATAAAGAGTTTTGTTTGTTTGTTTTGCTTTATTTTGTTTTTTTGGTGATAGGGGTCCTACTATGTTGATCAGGCTCAAATGATCTCCTTGCCTCAGTTTCTTGAGTATCTGGTACAATAGATTGTCCCACCAAGCCTGGATCCCATGGAGATTTTTGCTCTTGGGCTTCTGCTGTGATAATATGTGTTTCTCTGTCTTTCTCTCTGAAGCAAGACTTCATTCAGTCTTTTGACCTCAATTCTCCAACAGATCTAAGAAGAGTTGTTGATTTTCAGTCTGCTAGGCATTTTTCTGGGAGAGACAGGAGTGGGGTGTCTCACAAGGTCCTTATATGCTGGCCCAGGCACCAGAAGTTGCTTTTAAGACTTGTAGGAGTTCTCTGATTTCAATCTCTCTCCTACCTGAAATACCTGAAGAAGTTTGAGTATTCTTGACTGGACACTGATGGACATAGTAACCTACTGCCCTGAATCCTCTCTACCTGGAAGCATCCATCTCAAATCTCTCAGAATTCATGTGAAATATGGACCATTGCATTGTCTCTGGGGACTTCCGTCACTGAAATATTGGGTTGGATCTGCAGTTTCTTGGATCCTGGGTCTCTGTCTTTATTTTTCTCCTTGTCTTCCTGGAGCACTTCCTCAGGAAATTTTATAAGAAACGGCTGAAGAATATCTAAGTTTTCAGTCATCTGAAAAATGCATTTTGTAGTTCTAACACTTTAAAAAATTGGTTCATAGGGCGCAGAATTCTGTGTTCAAGCCAGGTATGGTGGGACATGCCTATAATTCCTGCTACATGGGAAGTGGAGGCAGGAACATTGTGAGTTTGAGGCCAACCCTGAGCAAAGGTAGTGCACGACCCTGTGACAAGAAATGAAAAAAAACCCCAAAGGGCTGGGGGTGTAACTCAAGTGGTCAAGTACTTATCTAGCATGTGTCAGCCCCTGGGTTCAATGCCTAGTACTGAAAAAGAAAGAATTCCATGTTCAAAATGTGTGTTCAATGACTTAGAGGTCTTATATACGATTGAAGATCTTGCTTTATTGTCCTCTAGAACCCACCCTCCCTGAAAAAGTTTAGTTTTTATTTCTTTGTAGACACTCAGTTTTTATTATTCATCTATTTATTTCTCTCTGGAAGTTTTGGCATTTTTTTAATTTTTAGAATTCTCAAATTGCTTGTGACTTTGCCTAAATGTAAACATTTTCTTATGGATTCAGAGTGGCACTTGGGAGGCCTTTTCTGTCTGAAGACTTCTGTTCTTCCCCTGGAGAAAATATCTTCTGTTGTATCTTAGATTTTTTTTTCCCTTTCCTCAGTATTCCCTGGAGCTGACAAAGGTTGGACAACCTGAGTTGATGTACTGTGCCTCTGTTGTTTTGCTTCATTTTTGTTCTACAATCTAGGAAACTTCCCAACTTCATTTTATCGACAATTTTGAATGTTTATTTAATTCTATTGAAATTTTTATTCAAATAATCATTTTAATTTTTAAGCTTTTTTTTCTCCTAAGCTTCTTTTTTCCAACTCTCTAATTATTTTTTTTCATAGCATCCAGTTTTGTTTTACAGACTCAATAACTTCTCATCTCTCTCTGAAGATATTAATTAAGTCTCAGGAATTATCTCCTGATCCTTGAATTATTTATTTTTCCTATAAGGTTGGTTGTTTTCGTATTTCATATTCCTTTCTTACACTGCTGGTCTTCTTTTAATTTTTACAGGATTTTAAAATAACCTTTTTTTTTTTAAAGTTAATGTGCATTACAGGAAACACATGTAAAATCACAAAAGAATAAAATCATCTATAGCAAGTGCAAATGAGGTTTTTTGTTTTTGTTTTTGGTGGTACTGGGGTTTGAACTCAGGGCTTCATGATTGCTAGGCAGACACTCTACCACTTGAGCCATGCTGTCAGCTCTGGTCTACTTTATATGTCTGGTGTTCCTTGGTCCACATTTCATATATGAGAGTGGAGCACCAGGATGACTGTTCTGGGTACCTGGTTGTAGCAGGTTTGAATTCCCTAGAACAGGGAGTGTTCTAGAACAGGGTTTGTGGACTTGTGTTAAATAAAAATTGCAGGAGGCCATTGTTTTAGATTAAGCTTCAACACTAGGCCCAAGCATAATAGGCTAAAAATCAAAATGGAGTCACCCATGCTAATACTTCATGCTACCAAGCTGAAAACTGAACTGTTTATTTCATCTCCCAAGAAATTAAGATTAGAGAGATAACCAAATTTCTCAAATAGGCCTGTTTCAAGGGGCAGAAGAACAAAGTTCTCTCTGCCTCAGTCTACATACACAAAAAAAGTAACCTGAAGAGACCTGATATTATCAATCAGTTTTTTCTCCTTGTCTTTCACCTTAAAAGGAAAGTAACCTTGAAATGACCAGTCCTCCTTTTTGTTTGCGTGTTTGTTTCTGTTTTATTCAGCTCTTTTCTGTCTATAAAATCAAACTCTTCTGCTCTGTTCATTGGGATGCTTGTCCTATTTCATGAAATGAAATGTTGCCCACTGATAGAATTGAAAACAAATCCAAGTTAGATAGTTAAAGTAGGGTTTTGTAGTTTGGGGGCAGAATGGCAAGTCCCAGAGTTCAGTACCCAGCTCTCTCCCCCCACATTTGTTCCAATTGTTATAACTTTGTTCTTTGATGACTGGAAGCTTCATTTTAGGTTAAGCAGTTAGGGAGAAGGCTGTTACAAGGTAGATGAGGAAGACCTTATTCTTCATCTTGTCTAGACCTGGTAAACTCATAAATCCTAATACCCAGGCCATACACAGAACCAGCCAAATCAAAACCTCTGGGGGCTGGGCTCTAGGCATCAATATTTTCTCAGTTCCCCTGGGAACTTCTTAGAAATGCAAAATCTCATGTCCCCTGCAGACCTTCAAAATCAGAAGCTCTGCAGGTTGGGCCCATCTGTCCATGTACTAACAAGCCCTCTGGAGGTCCAGGTGGTGTCCCTACCGCTGGTTGTGGAACATATTTTGGACAGTACCATATTCCAGCAAACTAGCCCACATTGGAAGTCCAGCTTGTCTCAGGAATTTTATTCAAGAGCCTTTGAGGGTGGGTAGAAGGGGAGGTTGACATTATAATTGCTCTGTGTCTGTGGTGGGGAGGCCAAATGACTAAGCAGCTTCCCAAACAGACTTCTAATGAGCCCTGTTCTTTTAAGCATTTTTTCCCCCCAATCCTCCAAGTCTGCTTGCCAACTGGGCCTGTGCCTCTCTGGGGTTCAGAAGGGGTGAGGCGCCATTCCCAAGCTTCCCTCTGACATGTTCTGAGTGTTGGGTTTTGACTTTCTTTCTTCTCAATTCCTATCTGTCCATTTGCTTTCCAGCTGTCAAAACCCCTTTTTGAAATCTTTGCTAATGGCTCTGTTCCCAGACCACCCAGCATGGAATCTTTCTCATCCTTTCTGGCTGACCCCCATGCGTCTCAGGTTCTTTCCTGGTATCCTGAGACAACATTGCTTTCCAGCTATAGTTGTAGCTCACCTGATGCTGGCTCATTGTATTCAGGCACCACATTTTACTTTCAAGGTCAAAGTCAATTCTCTAACAGTTCTCTGTGGTACATACTACTGTTTTCTTCAAGTAGAAATGGGGAGAGTAAGATGCTGAGAGACCACACAGCTGGGGCTCCATGATTCCCCATGGGGCTCTGCTAAACCTGTCCTCTATGGCAAGGCTCCTCCCACAGGAAGTGGCACTTTCTGGTGCCCCACCTGGGGCACATGGGAACTGCAAGTAGGAACCACAATCTTGCAGCCATTTTTTGTTTTTAAAGGTGCTAAAATAAAAGTCTTTAAGATTAAAGAGAATTGAAATTCATTTTTTTCTGAAAGTTTCACTGTATCCCTTAAGGTAAATGAAAGTTTAGTTTTGAGGTGATTTCAATACCTCTTTAGATATTCATAGTTGTCTTGGGACCTCACAAATTGGAGCTAGACTTCTTTGACCCAAAGCTAAAAAAAGATCATTCTTTGGTCTTCCTTAGACTCTTTGCCAAGAAGACAGAAGTGAGAGAGTCAGGAGATCCTGTGTACAAAGATGTCCTTTGTACACAGAGTTCCAGTGGATGGCCACATATGCCTTGCCCAGGAAGGAGGAAGAAACTCACCTGCTTGTGGCTTCCTCTATGGTGCCAGTTTGAGGCTGGATTCACTGACGTTTCCACAGCTGAGTCTACATAGAGTTGTGGTTTTAAGCAGAATGTTTCAAAGGCCTCTGGTTAAGACCAAATGGCACATGGAGACAGAAATATCCAGCACAATCCATCTCCCCAGAGCCTGGTGTTCCAGACTTTCCAAGGTCAGCCCTTCTGTCCACCCATCCTTGGGGAAGGCCACACAGCTCTGCATGGTTCATCTGCTCTAAGCTTCATTATGGGCCTTGGAGAACAAAAACCAACATGTCTCCTGCAAATGGTGACATGAAGGAAGAACACAAACAATGAGGAATACTTAGACATAACTTGTGTGCACCGTGTTTGCATTTCCATAACCCACAGGGCATGGGAGCACACAACTGTGTACCTCCACACACATCCTGATGTGATAGAGTGGTGGGGGGCATGCCCTGGCTGTTCACATTGGACCAAGGGCATGTGGTACAGCCATGATCAAAGGTCACCTGCTTTCCAGGAGCATCTAAATGGGTGTCACACAAGAGGCCACGAATAGCCAAGGCAATACTCAGTCAAAAGAACAATGCTGGAGGTATCACAATACCTGACTTCAAACTATATTACAAAGCAATAACAATAAAAAGAGCATGGTACTGGCACAAAAACAGACATGAAGACCAGTGGAACAGAATAGAGGATCCAGATATGAAGCCATACAACTATGAGCAACTTATCTTTGACAAAGGTGCTAAAAATGTACGATGGAGAAATAGCAGCCTCTTCAACAAAAACTGCTGGGAAAACTGGTTAGCAGTCTGCAAAAAACTGAAACTAGATCCATGTATATCAGCCTATACCAACATTAACTCAAAATGGATCAAGGATCTTAATATCAGACCACAAACTCTAAAGTTGGTACAGGAAAGAGTAGGAAATACTCTGGAATTAATAGGTATAGGTAAGAACTTTCTCAGCGAAACCCCAGCAGCACAGCAACTAAGAGATAGCATAGATAAATGGGACTTCATAAAACTAAAAAGCTTCTGCTTATCAAAAGAAATGGTCTCTAAACTGAAGAGAACACCCACAGAGTGGGAGAAAATATTTGCCAACTACACATCAGACAAAGGACTGATAACCAGAATATATAGGGAACTTAAAAAACTAAATTCCCCCCCCCCCCAAAAATGAACCAATAAAGAAATGGGCAAGTGAACTAAACAGAATTTCTCAAAAGAAGAAATTCAAATGGCCAAAAAACACATGAAAAAATGCTCACCATCTCTAGCAATAAAGGAAATGCAAATTAAAACCACACTAAGATTCCACCTCACCCCTGTTAGAATAGCCATCATCAGCAACACCACCACCAACAGGTGTTGGCGAGGATGCGGGGAAAAAGGAACCCTCTTACACTGCTGGTGGGAATGTAAACTAGTACAACCACTCTGGAAAAAACTTTGGAGGCTACTTAAAAAGCTAAACATTGATCTACCATTTGATCCAGCAATACCACTCTTGGGGATATACCCAAAAGACTGTGACACAGGTTACTCCAGAGGCACCTGCACACCCATGTTTATTGCGGCACTATTCACAATAGCCAAGTTATGGAAACAGCCAAGATGCCCCACCACTGACAAATGGATTAAGAAAATGTGGTATCTATACACAATGGAATTTTATGCAGCCATGAAGAAGAACGAAATATTATCATTTGCTGGTAAATGGATGGAATTGGAGAACATCATCCTGAGTGAGGTTAGCCTGGCCCAAAAGACCAAAAATCGTATGTTCTCCCTCATATGCGGACATTAGATCAAGGGCAAACACAACAAGGGGATTGGACTTTGATCACAAGATAAAAGCGAGAGCACACAAGGGAGGGGTGAGGATAGGTAAGACACCTAAAAAATTAGCTAGAATTTGTTGCCCTTAAGGCAGAGAAACTAAAGCAGATACCTTAAAAGCAACTGAAGCCAATAGGAGAAGGGGACCAGGAACTAGAGAAAAGGTTAGATCAAAAAGAATTAACCTAGAAGGTAACACCCACGCACAGGAAATCAATGTGAGTCAATGCCCTGTATAGCTATCCTTATCTCAACCAGCAAAAACCCTTGTTCCTTCCTATTATAGCTTATACTCTCTCTTCAACAAAATTAGAGATAAGGACAAAATAGTTTCTGCCGGGTATCGAGGTGGTGGGGGCAGGGGGGAGAAATGACCCAAGGATTGTATGCACATATGAATAATAAAAAAAATAAAAATTAAAAAAAAAATAAATAAAAAATAAATGGGTGTCAGACATGATCCCTCGTAGGGTACCCTGGAGTACAGTGTGTCCTTCAGTGTGCCTGGAGATGAGTGTGGCAGCTGCTTACATTTTTTTTTAATCACTATTCACTGAAACAGACAGACAGACAGAGCTATGAGGGAGTGATGTTAGACATTTCACACAACTCAATAACCAGGAGGCAACAGTCGTTCTAGAACAGTTTGAGCCAAAGAGTCACTCAGGGAGGGGAAGAGCAATTACTTAAATATTTAAAGCAGACGCCCTGAGAGCGGCTGTGGAGGCAGTGCTTTGTTAATATTTAACACGATCTGGGCAGTTGTTGGAAAACAACAGTTTACAGGAAAGATAGCAAACATCCCGATTGCTCAAAGCTATGAGGAGACCGGGAGGGGACCAACAGCTGCTGGTGTTTCTACATCACGGCAGCTGGAGTCAGGGGCCCACCATGAGGCCACAGGGGTGGGGAGGCCATGGCTGTCCCTAGGGTGCTGTGAAAACTGTAAACACATAGCCTGGGGTCAGCTGTCCAACTTCAGACTTGTGGTTTGTAGGAAACTCAGCCCTGCAGCTGGGCCTGGGTGGTGGCTCCTGGCTAGCCTGTCAATCCTCCTCTTAGGCAGCCCCTGGATAGGCTGTCCATCTGATCTCAGAAGGACACCCTGCATGAAGTCAGGGGAAGGTGCTCACAAGCAGAGGGGGTCTAACTTGAGGTAGGAATCACAAACCTGCTTGCAAGTCACCTGCTCACACTGGGGTCTTTAGGGAGACCAGGCCAGAGAGTCACTCAGGGTTGACAAGCTGGCCTACTTTCAGGGACTGTAGGATAGAGGTCTTTTTCCTAACTACTTCCATCTCTGTGAGCTTAGCCATCCTTACCTAGCCAGGGTAAACTGGCTAGAAGGGAAGGCTAATCCACTCACCTCAAGCCTTAATCTCCTGTTCCTACTTCCAACCGTCCCATCATTCCTAGCACCCTCCCACACAGGCATCATGGAAATATACGTGACTCACTCTTAGGCTTCATGGGATGAGGAAGCCCAGTTCAAGACCATGAATTCTGATGCAGCCTCCAAGGTGCCATGGTTGAGAACACATGTGTCTCTAAGCAGCCTGCTCGCTGTTACATCATTTAGGGTGTTGATCGCAAAGTTGCCTAAGCCCGGCCTGCCACTGACAACCTGCCCAAACCATAGTCAACCTTGATCCAATAAAAACTCTTCAGTTGTTTGTTACCTGGCCATTCATCATTAAGGATGACATACTGAACAGAGAGCCAGGCTCTGAGGAATTGATACAAGAACTGGGGGCTTCAATATTTATCTTTGTTAATAATTTTAATTCATTAGAGTCAACTTTTGGATAGATATTTAGTCATGAGTTTTACAGCACAAATCTATTTTTTACATTCTGAGAATGATTAACACGAGGCTGTCTGAGGTATCAAAAAAAAATGGTCCTTAACCTTCCTGTGCTCACAGCATAGCTCTGAATACCAAAAAATCTGAAAGAACACTTGAAGAAATTTACAAAAAAAAATTAAAGAAATCAGTGACAGTTTTATTTCAGTAAAACAGGGGCTCACTGTGGCTAGAAATATCCTTGATACTGGAGAGTCACTTGGTCCTTCTTTGGAGAATTTTTGTTTTATGGTCGTTACTGTGGTTTGAATGCTTCGCTCCCTCCAAAACTCATGTTGGAGTTTGATCCCCTTGTGAGACAGAAAGAGGATGGAAACTTAAATCCAACTGTGGTGTTTAGAGGAGGGGTCTTTGGGAGGTGACTAGGATGAACTAAGGTTATCCAAGTGACCTTCAAATCATCCGTCGTAATTGGTGGCTTTATCGGAAGAGGAAGAGAGACCAGGAAGCATTTTCTTTGTGCTGCTTCAGGACGCCACCAGCCAGAAGGCCATCATCCCTAGACGGGAGCTCTCCACCTTGGGCCTCCGGCACTATGAACCATTGCAGATCTTTTTTCTTTATAACTTACCCAGTCTGTGGTGGTGTGTTATTAGCAATAGGAAATGGCTTAATACAGTTTTCAAGTATCAGAAAGGCCTTCTACGGTTTGGGGAGTCTGCCATTTTGGTAAGAGGTAAGACCTTGCTCTCCTAAAAGGCCAGAAATGTGCTGTCCCTGATCCCAGAGGGGAGCAGGGCTCAGCATGGAGATTGTAGAGTTCAGTCCCCATTCCCAAGTGGTTGGAGCAGCTGGTCAGTGCTCTGGGCGCAGGTAGCATGACCTGTCGTGCTTAGTATGGACAATATCCTAGACACCCATCCTGGGCTCCTGACCATTTTCCCAAAGCAGTTCTGTAGCTAGTGATCTGAAACCATTTGACTTCCTTTTAATTCATTGCCCTTCCCATGTTTAACCTGACTGCTACGTAGGCTGCTGTTTGAGTACAGCCTCCTTTCCTGGCTGCATGCTCCTTTAAACAGCAGGTTTAAAGGATCTTAGGCAGTTCGGGCTGGGAGCCACATAGGAGCAGTTAAAGTCAGCAAGAAACAGATGTTAGGCAAGAGAACAGAGAGCACAGACAGCCCTGGGAATGTGAATGCAGGCTCAGAATAAAGAGGGGAGAAGGACCCACCTATCAGAAAGCTGTCTCCAGGGACTTGCAAAGTCTGCCCCAAAAGTGCACCAAAAACTAGATTAAAAACTCCTAGACAATGCAGTTGCCATGGCTCAGTCTTTCTGAGTCCCACCCCTGTAGGTGCTCTGTCATTCTTTACTTCAGTAAACTTCTTTCTCCCTTTCCACTCACCCATTGTCTAGGCTTGTAGTTCTTCTGCTGACCCTGGACAAGAACCCAATAAACCCGAAACCAGTATCACTGTCAGGCACAAGATGGTGCAGTGCCAACTGGTCTGTGCTTACAAGGCAGTGTCACCAGGCCCAGCCTGCCCTACCATTGATTACACTCCTCCATAGTCAGATTCGGATGGACTCAGTTGTCCACCAAATTGCACATATCACTCACCATTTGGGAGCACACTCCGGGTGGGTGGCACTGGGTGCCAGTGTGTTGTAACTGACAGTCATAGGGGCTGGGATGGGGATTGCAAGCCTGGAAGGAGTACAGCCTGCTCTGAGTTTTAGCCACTGACTACAAATGGCTTTCCACCCTTCCTTTCCTGAAAGCCACATTAGGGCCTGCACCACTTTCCAGTGTTTAGCTGAGTGAAAAGCCACATTCAAGAGCCACTCTGTCTTTGCACAGCCTGTGCAACAAAGAAAGTTTAACTCAGAGAGCAGATGAAGTCCCCTCAACCAGGTGGAACTGGTTCAGTTATTAAAACCAAGCTCAGTTATTGAAAACTTGGGAATGTGGCCATTTTTATGTGCCTGAGTTTTGGAGAGAGGTTTAATCCACCACATACAGGAAGTGGCAGCTACTGAGGTTCCCTAAATGGAAACAGTGTCATTTTTCAGGCCAAGAGAGGTCTTTCCCTTCACTCTCAGTAGGCATGAGCACCTCCTGTGTGCACAAGCCAGACTGAGTGGGCTGGCTATGGGTGTGGAAGCAGGGTACAGCCAGGTGGCTGAACAGATGGGGCAAGGTTCAGGTGCAGCTGGCATTTGGGGCCTAGTCTACTAGGCCAGCAGAAAAAGGGGAAGAGCAGACAGATGGAAGGGAGTTTGTAGGGGATGGAATGTGAAAGGGCTAGTGGGTATGCTGGAGCATTGAAGCCACCCCCTTGTGCATGCTGGAGGCTGCAGGACAATGGCACTGCTGAGATGGCCGTATCACCTGACCACCAGCTGCACTGTCCTTGTGGTGCTGTGTGGAGTCAGGCAGAAGGTTACTACCTGCCTTTCTCCATTTTTCTGTCTACTGCTCTTATTACACCCACCTCTTCAACAGTCTACTATGCTTAATGTGTGTGCATCCAAGTACCGTTTTTTGTTTTTAAATATATCTTTAATAACTTAAAATATTCTTACTTTATATTGTGATAAAATATACATCAGAGCCATTTTTAAGTATACAGTTGGGTGGCTTTAAGCATATCCATGTTCTTGTGCAACTGGCACCACCATTTCCACAACTTTTTCATTTGCTCAAACTGAAACCTGGTACAGATTACACACTAACTCTCCAGTCCCTTCTCCTCCAGCCTCTGACAGCCATCATTCTGCTCTCTGTCTCACTGAGTTTGACTACTCTAGAGACCTCATAGAAGTGGAATCATCCAGAAAATTGTCCTTTTGTGATTGATACTTCACTCCACCTGATGTCCTTTAGGCTCATCCATGTTGCAGCAAGTGTCAGAGTTCCCTGTCTTTTTTTTTATGACTGGATAATGTTCCATTGGATGGATAGACCACATTTTTTTATCCAGTCATCCATTGACACTCAGTATTACTCTACATTTTTAATTCACATATTTCACTATTGGCCTTTTTTGATTTCCTATGTTCACTCAGCACCATGACTTTCTGATTGTTTGTTTGTTTTTTCTTTGTACACACCTAGGACACTGACTCTCTTAGAGACTTGCTGTCGCTCCACACCTGATTCACCCTTCTTCCCCTGGTGACAGACAGCTCCTCCTTCAATATTCTTCCTGAAAACATGTGCAGGACCCATCTATCATCATCTTGGTTTCCATTTTCCACCCTTCTCATTTCCTCTTTGATCTTTTTATGACTTTATTTGTGCTTTAAAGTATTGATTCTGCTCCTTGGCTAAAAATATTTATCATAATTAAAGTCTATCTGCAGAAAATTTTACTCCATGGAGTGATTGTCTAGTCATCCGCCATATTGTCTTCATGTGGGAGATGATTTATCTCTTGTACTTCTACATGCTTCTGTCCTGTGGATTCATGTTCTTCTGGGGTGTTGCCTGCCCCTTTTAGGATCAGCTAATGGAGAAGGTGCCCAGGCTCTGTGTACCTGCTGAAGTGGTTAATGAGAGGGAGGGGATGATTCCTAAGTCCACAGGACTACTGCTGACCACTCTTACTGCTTCTAGAACATTCCTTACACTCATAGATACAGGTGGCCCTGGGAAGAGATGGATTTTTCAGGTTGCAGCCCTCCCAAGTTCTGGGAGCGAAGAGAAGAGGCAAGAAAACAGGGTCTGAGCGAGGTTGATTTGAATGCAGCTACCCACTTCTATCAAACCATCCCCAACACAAGGTGGTCAAGCTGGAGGTGTTGGTCTTTATCTCAGAGGAATGGAATGGACCAGGACCCACCTGGGCAAAACAGGTTAGAGACAGAAACAGAACTTTAGAACTTTTCAGTTCTCCTCACCACTGCCCTCCTGCTGCCCTGTCAGCTGCCCCAACCATGATTTGCCCTGCCCCCTCCATTCCTGACAGTCTTGGGTCTTCCCAGGACTTTTCAGTTTTGTGTCCCATCTCTTTCCTGGGCATCTCCAAGGCTGATGTTGGGCAAAGGTCCATCCCTTGCTCTGTCTCCATCTTGTCTGGACCCAGAAGTCTACTGGTTTTCTTTCTACCATGTCCTGCTTGAGTCAAGGCCATGGTGAAGGTGTGCATAGCTGCTGGAGGAGTGAATAAATGAATGAAATAATGAATGGACTCCCACTGAGCCCATCTCTGGCACTCATTTGAGGGTCCCCCATGAACTGGGCCTCTTCATTCCTGACACCTGGCTCAACCCTCTCCTGAAATACACTTCCCCATGGTCAACTGACCTGGTCAAAGGATGTAAAGTCACAAAATGGACACAAAGAATGAAAATCCACTTAATTGTGACCAAATTTCACAGGCAACAGTGGAAAAGGGGTAAAATTGGAACTTATTAAAAAATGAAAAACATTTGTAAAAATGTGTAAAAATTTCACTTTATAAAAATCCATTTTGCTATTTTTTTTTGTTTTTGCAGTAGTGGGATTGGCACTGTACCACTTAATCCCTGTCCCAGTCCTTTCTTGCTTTTAGTTATTTTTCAAATAGTGTCTAGTGGTTTTTTTTGCCCAGGGCTGGCTAGGACCACAATCCTACCTATGGCTTCCCAAGAAGCTGGGATTACAAGCATGAGCCATTACACCCAGCTTGTCATATGTTTTTTTAAAAATCATCTTTTGTATAATGTTGAAGTAATTCTTAGAAGGAAAGATGAAGGGGTCTATTGTTAATTTTTTGACACAATTTTTATGCTTGTTCAATATTAATAGCAAACATCTCAGTGCCACTTACCATGCACCAGACATGACAGATGTGTGTTCATATGTATATAATAATATATATTCATTTAATGCTCACGGCAACATATGAGACAAATACCATTACTACCCCCATTTCACAGATGAAAAAGCAGAGGCTCACAGAGTTAACACACCTTGTCAGGTCACACAGCCTATGTTAGGAAGGCTGGGGTCTGAGCATGGGCAGCCAGGCTCTCTTGTCTGAGCACCTACTCAGCCTGGTTCTGCTGTGTCCCTTACTTTCTGCGTCCCTTACTTTCTGCATGATATCTCCATCCCCATCAAGAAGAAGCTGGGTTCTTACACCCAGAGTACCCCATTCATTTTCTGTGTCTTGGAAACTGTTCTCTTTGGAAGTGCTCATTGGGTCATCTGCCATTTTTATCAATTCTCTCCTTTTCAGATATTAACTGGCCTACTCCATCCATGGACTCTCTTATGAGTGGTTTTGTGTGTGATTCTTGGTGCTCTGAATACTGTGCACTTTGATTTTTGGTGTATTTGCCCTGAGTTGTATCTGTGTAGGACGCATCCAGTTATGATCTAGTCACAGATTGGCCCTGATGCTCATTGATGGGCATGGTAAGGCTGTGATGCTGAAGCAGGACTGAGTTTATAGGCTGTTCATTCACTCACTGAGAGCGGCTCTCTGACTGGCTCTGCTCCAGGCACTGGAGATTCAAAGTGATCAAGACTCAGAGTACACATTCTATTACAATCTAACAGGAGGACAGACACACACAGGCCAATAAATAAAATACCCACAGAGATATATGATAAGGAGGAAATGAAGCTGGAAAAGAGGGTAGGAAGTATGTGCTGGTTTGAGGGTGGTGGGGTGCAGAGAGGGCCTCTCCAAGATGGTTCAAGCATCCCTGGAAGTCGGCGTCAAGGTTCTGGGTGGAGGCAGTGGGAGGAAGAACCTGGAAAGAGAGGAACTTTGATCTGTCTTTGATCCCTGTGGAACAGGGAGCTGCGGGGACATCTAACAGCAGAGTCACATGCTGGCCTCTGTGTGACAGGGCCTCTCTTTCTATGTGTGGAGGCAATGCAACGGTAGCATGTGTGGCTGTGGGAGGGGCAGGGAGGAGAAGCTGTTGGCAATGACCCAAGCAGGAGAGGTGGACCAGGTGGGGGAGGTCATGGTGAGGACACTTTTCCCATGGAGGGTGCACTACAGAGGCAGAGGAATGGGGTGCTATGGTTTGGATGTGGTTTGTCACACAGGGGTTCGTGTATTGGTGGCTTGGTCCTCAGTGTGGCAATGTTGGGAGGTGATGAACCTTTAAGGGGTGGGAGTTGGGGCTGGGGGCAAGGCTGAAGAGGTCGAGCACTTGCCTAGCAAGCACAAAGCTTAGTTCAAAGCTTAGTTCAGCCACTGGGTAAAGAAGAAGAGGTGGGAGTTGGTTAGGTCACTGGGACGTGATCCTCAGAAGGGATTAGTGTAGTTCTTGTGGGATCTTGAGTTAGTTCTCAAGAGAAGGTTGCTCTAAGAACAAGACCAGTCTCTCCTCTGCTCTGGCTTCTGGCCTAACAAATGTGATCTCGCCTGCTCACACCCGCTCCCACCATCATGGTACTGTCGGCCATGAGGCCTTTCGTAGGGCTGGGCAGAAGCCTTGCCATGATCTTGGGCCTTCAGAACTGTGAGATAAATAAACTTCTTTTCTTTATAAGGATCCAGCCTCAGATATTTCATTACAGTATCAGAAAGTGAGTGAAGACACAGGGTATGAAAGAAGAAGAAGCAAGATGAATCATGTGTGACCAGTTATGGGACTGCCATTACCTGGGATGGGTGGATTGAGAGTAGCAGGGGCCAGGGAGGCTGTGTATAGATGGGAGGGTAGACACCCCTTCTGGAGTCTTTGGCTATAAATGGTATTTCAGATCAGAGACCCTGTGAACTCACTGAGGGAAAAGATGCTGATTAAGAAGGTAAGTGGGTCCGACTTAGCCCAGGGCCCTAACTGGGGAAAGAAGGATAGTGTGAATAACCAGGCCAATGTCACACAGACCTGGAGGACAGGGAATGACTGCTAGATTTGACAGAGCAGAGACAGTGCTAAACCTTGCTGAGAGTTGTCTGGGGTGTGGAAGGGGTAAAGAGAAGACTGCCTTCTAGAGAGAATAGGAGAGGTAGCTGGGGGGAGTGGGGAGGGACCAATCATTGAGGAATTTTCTGGAAATGCAAAAAGAAAGGAGTAGTAACTGCATGTGATTTTAGGAAGGATTTTTTCAAGACATGAAAGACATAAGCCACACATTTATAGTGAGTGGATGGGATCCAGGAAGGAGTTAGGAATTGCTGGGGCCAGAGAGGGAAACCTGGTAGTTGGCGGGGGGGACTTCCTTGGGTAAGGAAGGAGAGGAAGTTGGAATCAGGGCCATGGGAGGGCAGACAAAGGAAAGGCAGAGCCTCTGGGCCCTGTAGTAGGTGGTAGGAGCTGTAGGCATCTCTTCTTACGGCTTGTCTCTTAGGAAATTGGAGACCAGGCTCACAGATGAGCGTGAGGATGAGACAAGTGGGCACATACCTTGTATAGTCTATTTTTGTTGCTATGAGAAGATATGCAATGCTGGATACTTTACAAAGAGGCTCATTTAGCTAAAAGTCCAAGATCGTGTGACTCCATAGGTGTGGCTTCAAAGAGGGTCCCCCAGGCTATGTCACATCGTGGCTGCGACATTATGGCAGAAGGATGTGTGAGAGGGAAAGGGCGCATGGTGAGATACGAAACCTGACAGTAGAGAGGGTCCAGTCTTGTTCTTTCATCACAACCCTCTCTGGGGTCCTATGAGAACTACTTTAATCCTTTCCAAGGGTGGTGCCACCAATAAGTACCTTCCACTAAGCTCTATGTCTGTGAGGGCCTCCAGCATGTGAAACCCTGGTGGACACACTCAGACTCCAGACAAACCACCAGATTCCAAATCCCACAGCTTGCTTGTTCACTGACATGTGTTGTGACCACCTTGTTCTGTATCCAAGAGAAGGTGTCCTAAGTGGACATTAGACAGGCATGGTGGACAGAAGTCACTGCATGGTGGACGGAAGTCCAGGACCCATGGTTTCCCCTGGCAGCCTCCCCTCCCAGCACAGAGCTGTGAGTGCAATCTGGGGACAGAACCTGGGAAGGACTAGGGTGCGAGGAAGGACCATAGTCAGATGTGTGGGTTGTCGCCAGCTGGCCATGCATCCACTCTGGGTCTGTGTCCCTGGTTCTGTGTCCATGTCTTCTCATGGGGCAGCAGTAAGCTAATGTGAGTGAAAAGCCTGCTACCTCCCATGCCCTTGACAGGACTTGGTCTCCCACTTCCTCAATTGACAGGGTAAAAAATTTACCCAGCTTTCAGGGCTCTCAATTCTTCTTCAGCTCCATCTGCTCCTGGCTGCTGCCTGGTCACTGTGGGATCAGGCCATCCAACAACTGGGCAGAAAGGAAGACCTTGGGGGGCTCACAACAAACCTCCCCTGTGCCAAGCCAGGAATACAGCAGCAGGTATATCCATATGGAGGTGTCCCCTTTAGGAGATGGCTCTGTAGTGTCTGGCAAGGAACAAGGATGCAATGACTGCCCAGCACAGCAGGTGGCAGAAGGGTGGGGGTGGTCCTGTCACAGTGGCTCTGTGGCACCACAGTGCATCAGGTGTGCCCCCAAGGGATAATAGCTCCATGTGCAGGGGTTTCAGTGGGCTGCTGTAGTCTTGGGATCCCAAAGCCAATGTTACTCCCATTTCCAGACAGTAACTGGGAAGAATCGATTCTTCTGTATTTCTAAAAGGCACTGGCTCCCACACCCTCTTGCAAATCCATGAGGATAAGGTTAAAATCTGCAGGCTTGCATTCTGCCTGCCAGTTGCTGCCTCCAGGAACATTCTAGCCGGTGAGGGAGCTGTACTTATCTGTCCCACCCATGACTTGGGCCTCTCTTTCTTGCTGGCCCCACTTGTGTCCCAAAGCCAGCCTCCCCTTAGACTGCCTCCCCCCAGAGGAGCAGGACAATAATGAGGGGATCCTGATGGGTGGACTTCCCATCTATTTTACAGGAGGGGACTTTCTCACCATCTTTTCTTGTCTCCCATGTATCTTGTTCCTTCCATTTACATGCTGGCTTTCGTGGATAGCTCCTGTTCCCACTTCAACTTAAAAAAAAAAGTCGATTCAAAAAATCTCACTCAAACCAGGAATGTAGCTAAAAAACAAAGAGAGAGAGAGAGAAAGAGAGAGAGAGAGAGAGAGAGACGTGAAGAGAAGCATTTTTTTAAGTCAGTACAAATATTTTTGGAATTTAATTTCCCTTAGAAAAAAAGAATTGCAGACAGAGAGTCGACATCCTGTGTTTGAACACCAGTGGCCTCTGGTGTCTTAATTTGTAAACCCAACATGGTGATATATGACTCCACAAACTCTCACTTCCCTTCAAGCAAAATTAGAACAATAGTACCTCTCTTCCTCCTGCCAGCTCTCCTTTCTCCCTTCCTCCTTTCCCCCCTCCCCGCTCTTGCTCTCTCTTCTGTCTGTCTCTTCTCTTTCCTGTCTTTCATCTTTCTGCACAATTGGGAGCAAATAGGACCACACCTTATAGGAACTACTTAAGAGCTATCAGATAAGAAGTCTATAAACCAAGGCACTGCCACTCAATTCTGAGGCCCATTTCAGTGTCAGCCTTCTGAAGGTAACTTTCTTCATTTAGCCTCTGGGACACAGCGTTCTTACTTGATAAATGGAGAAATGGTAACTGAAAAATAACCTCCCCTCTCCAAGTCATTCAAGCCAGTTTCAGTATGTTCAACCCACGTGGTCAAAGGTGTCACCCTCACTCCTGACCAGTGCCTTCTGCCTGGCTTTCTGGCCCCAGAAGGGCCCCCAAAAGGGCAGGATCATGGGTGAAGGCACCCAACTGTTTTCCCAAGTTGGCTTAGTGGCACTTTCAGAGCCTCTTCCCAGCAACATTCAGTTTTCCTCAGTGGAAATTGTAAAGCTGCTGAAGTTCCAGCCACAGGCTACTGGATAAATAAACTATGGCATGCCCATACATTTGTGAGCCATGCACACTGGCAGGGGAAGCCATTAATAGTGTATTTTGGGAAAACACAGGCTGAATATTCATCAGGTGGTAGAGACCAGGATAAAGGGTATGTCTGGGGGTACAGGAGAATCCAGCTATCAAAGGGACAAGGAACCCCGCTTCTGGAAGTGTCAGCTGCCATGACTGGGGGGGGGAGTACACAGGAGTCTATGCCTATCTCCTCACTCAGCTGTGTACTCAGATGAGGATGTCACACTGGGTGAATGCTTGTCCCTTACTAAGAATGGAGCACACTAAAGTAGTCTACAAAGTTGTATGAAGACCAAGAATATTTTTAAAATTGGACATGGCTGGTGAAATTTTCTCTAATAGCTTTAGTCATAGCTCTCTTCCCAAATGTTCTTCTAGAACCTTGCCACTCTCCATCCAGAGATGAAATCTCTCTTCTCTCAACCTGAACATGCCAGGCTTTTGTGTTTGCTTCCACAAATAGCAGGTGGTGGACGTCATGCCTGGAACTCCTATAGCTAGTTGGAAAAGTTGTTCTTGCCCAGGTCTCTCTATCTCTCAGGACTCCTGCCCTCAGAACCCTGCTGCCATGGTGTGAGGAAGCCCTAAGTGCTTGAAGACTCCAGCATCCCAGCTTTGGGTGGAACTAAAGAGCCAGAGGGGACACGAGCTGGGATGGGCCACTCAGGACTGCGTGGAGGGAAGTAGTCCTGCAGGGATGGCTAGAAAGATCAGCAACAATTGAAAGTTGGAATTTCAGGGACCCTGTCCCCACTCCCACCATGCACCTGGGGTACCTTGCAAGTCCAGTGCCTATGACAAAGTGGAGCCCCCAAGGTGGCCCAGGGTCTCAGAGGACAGATGGAAAAGAACCCAAGATTCAGGTCTCTTTTGGGAGCAGAGTGTGGTAGTGAGGGCATCTTTCCTGGCAGAGAGAGGCCACCAGGACCCTGAGGGGCCTTGAGGCTGAGGAGGGCTTAGGGGTTCCTTAGGTGCTTCTGGGCCCTTCCCCAGGAGAAGACACCAAGAGATATTTAGATGACAGTGCAGTCACCTGGAGTACTTGGAGTCCTCTATAGCAGGCATGGCAGCTCAGGACCCCAAGGCCTGGTTGGGATGGCACCTCAATCTTGGAGTCTGTCCTCTCTGTGAGGCATAGATCAAGGGTGAGGAAAGGTGGCAGGCCAGGCCTCCATCGCTCTCCTCCACCTGTCCCAGCACTGACAGTTCTGAGGAGGAGGTAAGGTCTAAAGCACTTCCCACCAGTGGGTCTCCTTGCCAGGAGGACACTGGCATCCTATCCGACCTTTACCCTTTCCTGAGAGAGCTTGGATTTCCCTTTGAGTGAAGTCACACTGGCAGGAAGCAAGGTACCTGTGAAGTGGGGCACAAGATAGAGAAGGCTATTCCCCTGGTGGTATGACCAGTTCCAGGACACACAGCTGTCTTCAAGTTTTGTTCAATGTCACTAGTTCTACCGTATCCATTCATTGGCCTCTTCTCTGTTTTCTCATCTTACAGGACTTACCTCAAAAGCCACTTCTCTGAGAGGTCCTATCCGGCCACTCAGACCAGAGTCACCCCCACCACTCCATCCTTCTGCACATTGTCCTGTGGTCCTCACTTTGAAATCATCTGGTCTACCTGTGTGCTGGGCCATCACCTTCTCTCCTTAGGGTATCAGCTTGGTGAGGATGGGACCTGTAAGCAAGGCTGCTTCCTGGCTCAGTGCCTGCTGCCTGGTGGGGTTCACACTGCACTTCCTTTGGGGAGGTGGGGGAGCCAGTGAGTTATCTAGGCTCTGGAGTGGATGCTGGGGATGTGGTAATCACTGAAACACAACCGCCTGTGTATGTCTAGCATGGTGTGCAAATAACCCAGTTACAGCCACAGACAGGAGTCGTGGGAGCTCTGAGACAGATGAGAAGAGACCACTCACAGGCTCAAGGTGGGGTTTCCATGAGCAGGAGCAAGCTAGGAGTGCTGACTCCAGGTGGGGAGTGGAAGTGGCTCAGGTGCAGGAATCCATGGGCCTTTTCGGGGCCAGAGCAGGGTGGGCAGAGGCTGTCCCCACTTTGGGCTGATTGGGGCCTCTGTTCCTCCACCTCTGTGTTCCCTACATACCCTCAGACTCCTTTACATCGTGCTTCTCCTCCTGGTCCCTTCCCTGTCCCTCCGAGCCCCTCTCCCTCTGCCATACACAGGGGATGTTTGCCTGAACCCTCCAGGACTGTGCTTTGTCCGTGGCTGGCAGCTGCAGAGCTGGCTTCAAACCTGGGAAGTGAGCTGCAAGGCCTTCCCATGGACCCCCAGTGACCCTGTGGGTCTGGACTGTGGTGCTGTTCCCCCACATAGTCCAGGCTCACTCTGCCCCTTCCCTCGAGGGTTTAGTTCCTCCTCCGATCCCCACCCTGCCCCACTACTCCTCTCCCAGTTCTTCTCCTGTCCTCCCAGGACCCCAAACCACCATCCTGGTGTGGGGAGACTGGCTTAGAGAGACCCTTAGTTTGGTTGTTGCTGTCTGCAGCCAGGATTCAGGGAATTGTGGATGTGCCAAGGGCTCTGGTGGCCATCTGGCTTTGTCACACACTATCTTGTTGTCCCTCCAAGGGGGTGGTCATACCTCTAAATGTGGCCTCCTTCTCAACCTGTGCCCAGTCCAAGCGATATCTACATCTAGGGTGTGGCCATATGTGGGTGCTGTTCAAAGGTCAGTCTGGACTTCCCTAAGGTCAGCCCTTCCTCCTCCCAGGCCCTCTCACAGTCTCACTTGTAGCTATGGAACTGGTGCTCACCCGACACAAGATACCTCGCCAGAAGCCAGAACTGAAGGACAAATATCTGTCTGTCTAGCTAAGGTGGCTTCTAGAAGAACTCAGTGAAAGAAATGGAGGGCAAGCTTATGATACCTGAGGTGGAAGAACAGGGTAGGAGGGAAAGGCAGAGCAAATATGGGAGGGCTGGGCCTAGTGTGTGTGTGTGAGGGCATCCTTCTGTCTGTGGTAGGAAGAATTGGCTCTTCTCTCTTGTCTCCTTCTCTGGGTTGGTCCTGCTTCTGGCCAGTCTTCCATCCTTCCTCCTTCCATTTCCCTTGTCCTCCTGCCTTTGAGGCACTTATCAAACCAAGTGTTTGGTTGCCTGTTCTTATCTTAGGATGTACCATACTCACAATGGCTAACATTTGTGGAGCACACATGGCATGCAAGACCTTTTCCTAACACTGACTTACTCCTCACCACAAGGTCAGTGCTCTTGTTGTACTTTAGGGGGAAAAGAAACTCAGCTGGCAGGTGAGAGGAGTGGGATTTGAGGTCAGCAGGTCTGACTCCCCAGCCCACACTCCAAACCAAGACTCCACACTGGTTAAGGCTTGATATGCATGAAAATGGAAAAATGAGACCTGTTGAAACTATTCCAGGAATAGGGGGAGAAGGGATAAAGAGAATGATGGAGGGGGTAAATTCAACTATGGTAAATTGTAAGAACTTTGGTAAATGTCACAATGTACCCCCAGTATGACAATGATAAAAAAAAGATTTAAAAATTTCTTATCTTACTCAAAAAAGAAAAAAGCCTAGAGGTCACAGCAAGTAGCCCTCCTATTTGCACGGGGTCCTGAGTGGACCTCCCTCACCAGCTGGGCCAACAGTGCTCTGTATTTCACAGGAATGGAGAATTCTAGCCAAGACCTGGGACCAAGAGACTCAGTTCATGTTCACATCCCTGGACTGATGGAAACAGTGCTGGCTTCAGTACAGACAGCAGTTTCCACAGCAGTGTGTGAGTTCAGAGGATTTCCCAGGATGCTTTCAGCTAATACTGACCTGGCACTGCTCAGAGTCCCAGCACCCCCTCTCCAGTTAAGTAGGGCTTCAGTGATTTTCTTTCCAGGACACTTCCCCAGCCCTGCCTATGTTCCTAATAATCAGTCACTGAGGGTCCAGTTCCCTCCTGCCCACTCCCACCTTGTTCCCATCAGCCATGGGACTCTGAGCTGCTCCACAGTCACTGTCTCCAGTGTCATGGATCCCTGTACCCACCAAGACCATCTGGACAGCCAGTTCCAAGTGACCTTATGTGTGGGTGGGAAGGGGTCTGAAGGCAAAGCCAGTCTCCAAATAACAATATGGAAAAAAGGTTAAAGAGACAAGCACTAACCTGGGGGTTCTGCTAGCCTCATTCATTAAAATAAAAAGTGAGGAAAATTGGCAGGAAGAGAGGAAAATTACAGGGCATTTCCTGCAAGGAGTCTATGGGACATCCTTGGAAATTTCTTGAGGCATAATAAGTTTACTGTTCCTCTTCTTGAAAAAAAAGTCTTGCTATGGCTCACCTGTCCCCCCTCCCTACCAAAAAAGTGCAATTATTTATAGGTGTAAAATACGCCCTGTTTCAAGAACTTAGGGGAACAAATATTGCTGTGAGAGTCTCCCCTGGCAGCAAAGAACTTGGCACAAGGTCAGGATCTGAGGTTTGAGTATTTGCTTACAGCCATTAATTGCTACATAAAGCCTTTGAAAAAAGCCCTGTATCTGGGAGCCCAAGCTATAAAAGATCTTTTAGAACCAGTGGGAAGCTGGTCTTTAACTTCTTCTCCCCAGAGACTCCCGTCTCCAAGCAGGAACTCCCAATTACACATTTACTGGATAAAGGCAGAGGGGCTACCTGAGCAGTA
This sequence comes from Castor canadensis, assembly GCF_047511655.1. Taxonomy (NCBI): domain Eukaryota; kingdom Metazoa; phylum Chordata; class Mammalia; order Rodentia; family Castoridae; genus Castor; species Castor canadensis. The sequence continues at coordinate 28,906,868 of NC_133404.1, read as the reverse complement.
ATGAAAAATGAAAATCCTCTCTTTGAACCTGCCATTGTGGGATGCCCAAATTTGGCCCCGAACTGCAGTCTTTGTGACCACAAAGGACCCCAAAGAGAATGGCCATGGAATCGAGAACAGAGAGCTTTCTTTCTCCCCTTCTCCCTCCCCAATTAAGAATGCTTTGACCTTCGCTCTTATTTTTAAAATTACTAATTAAATGCCCGAGTAAGCTGTTTTGGCACAGACCAGGGGAATTATTTAGAAAGCAAACACCTAACGTAAGCCTAGTCACAGATGCCTTCTGCTGGAGGAGATGCTGCCAGTACACCGTTTGCATGAAATGCACAGTGGGAGGACCAAGTTTTTGAGATAACATATCCCAGCCATGTTGTTTAGCATCGGACACAGTCAAGGTCAAAACCATCTCCTTCGCCCACGGTGGCATCTCTGAAATGGAAAAACACACTGCGACCACCATGCCTGTCCACTCTGAGCCTGGGGCATGTCTTGGGATTTTGAGTGTTGACCTTGCTTCTTCCCTTGACACTGCATTTGTGACAGTGTTGTGGACCCTCCACGATCGAAGAACACCCCTTCCCCTTATCAGGACCCTGTCTTTGTGGTCAGGATGGTAGCACTTGAGCTCTGCAGGCTTAAACAGGAAGTGGCCCATGAATTAACTGAAAACAGGAGAAAGATTTGGCAGTTCTGTCTCCATTTTTGTATCAGTCTTTGATCATAGCCATTTACCTTACAGTCACCTTGAAATCCAGAAGAGCATTATAAATGCTCAAACAGTAGAAATGAAAACCACAAGCAGACACAGCATAGTAAAACTGTGGAAAACCAAAGAGAAAATCCTAAAAGCAGCCATTGAGAAGAGCCGTATTTCCTTCAAAGGAAACAATGAAAGTCAGTGGACGATGGAACCAGGTGTTTAAAGTGCTGAAAGTAAACGACTGAGAACCTAGAATTATATGTCTGCCAAGAACATTCTTCAAAGTGAAGTCAATGGGAAGACATTTTTAGTCAAGTGGAGACTAAAATGATTCTTCACCAGAACACCTACTCCTAAAAACTCTAGCAAGAGTTTATTAGGCAGAAGTAGAATGGTCCCAGATGAAGGCTTAGGGATGTGGGGGAAAATGAAGAGAAATAGATTTTTTGAAAATGTGGATATATCTAAATGAAGTCTTATAAATCAATTATAATAATATTTTAGGAACTTTATTACATTTCATAACAACAAAAGATCAATTTACCAGGAAGACATAATAATTCTGAATTAGCCTCAAAGTTAGATAGAAAAAATTGACAGAACTAAAATCAAAAATAGATAAATCCACCATCATACTGGGAGATTTTTCACACACCTCTCTTAGTAACTGAAAAAAAAAAAAACCACACAAAAAAGTCAGCAAGGGTCAGGCACTAGTGGCTCATGCCTATAATTCTAGCTACTTGAGAGGCTGAGATAGGGAGCATCACAGGTCAAAGCCAGTCTGGGGAAAATATTTGAGAGACCCCCCTCTCCAAAATAACAAGAGAAAAATGGATTGGAGGCATGGCTCAAGTGGTAGAGTGCCTGCTTTGCAAGCATGAAGCCTAGAGTTCAAATCCCAGTCCCACTAAAAAAACAAAACAAAAAAAAGTTAGCAAGGGTCTAGTGAATTAGAGCAAAACATTTAGCAAACCTGACCTAACTGTTTATGTATAAACAGTTGCAGAATGTTCATTCTTTTTAATTGTAGATGGGGCACTGGGGAACTTTGACATATGCGGGGATATAATGTGAATCTTAGACACATTTCTAATGACTGAAATTAGGCAGAGAGTATTTTATCACCACATATAATTAAGCCAGAAATCAATAGCTAGAACCACCCCCCCATCTTTTTAATGTAAGTGATGTGATCCTAAATAATCCATGGGTCAAACAGGAGCTCACGAGAAAAATCAGGAAATGTTTTGGAATAAATATAAGACATTAAACCCATGAGACAATTAAAGCTGTACCAAAATAGACAGAGAAGTTAAAAAAGCTATAAGTTGTAAGCTTGGGTAGATACTGTATGGTCCTATTTATGCACAATACCTAAAGTAGTCAAATTCTAGACACAGAAGGTGGTGGTTTCTGGGTGTGAGGGGCATGGGGAATGGAGAGTTAGTGTTTTGTGGGTGCAGAGCTTCAGTTTGGAAAGGGGAAGTTTTGTGGATGGATGGTGGTGATAGTTGCACAATGTGAACATACCAAAAGTTACTGAACTATACACTGAAAAATGGTGAAGATGGTATCTTGTTTTATGTACTTTACTGCAATTCAAATAAAAAATTTAATTGGCTAAGCATTCATCTCAAAGAGTTTTGAGAATAACAAATTAAACATGAAGAACATAAGAGGAAGAGGAGGGGATGAGGACAGAGAGAGAAGTTGAGTTGTTCATCAATCATTTTGGGGTCTTTTTTTTTTTTTGGTACAGGGGTTTGAGCTCAGGACTTTCTGCTTGCTAGGGAGGCACTCTACCACTTGAGCCACTCCACCAGCCCTTTTTTTGTGTTTGGTGTTTTCTTTTTATTTTATTTTATTTTTTTTTCTTTTATATTCATATGTGCATACAAGGCTTGGGTCATTTCTCCCCCCTGCCCCCACCCCCTCCCTTACCACCCACTCCGCCCCCTCCCTCTCCCCCCCTCAATACCCAGCAGAAACTATTTTGCCCTTATCTCTAATTTTGTTGTAGAGAGAGTATAAGCAATAATAGGAAGGAACAAGGGTTTTTGCTGGTTGAGATAAGGATAGCTATACAGGACATTGACTCACATTGATTTCCTGTGCGTGGGTGTTACCTTCTAGGTTAATTCTTTTTGATCTAACCTTTTCTCTAGTTCATGGTCCCCTTTTCCTATTGGCCTCAGTTGCTTTTAAGGTATCAGCTTTAGTTTCTCTGCGTTAAGGGCAACAAATGCTAGCTAATTTTTCAGGTGTCTTACCTATCCTCACCCCTCCCTTGTGTGCTTTCGCTTTTATCATGTGCTCAAAGTCCAATCCCATTGTTGTGTTTGCCCTTGATCTAATGTCCACATATGAGGGAGAACATACGATTTTTGGTCTTTTGGGCCAGGCTAACCTCACTCAGGATGATGTTCTCCAATTCCATCCATTTACCAGCAAATGATAACATTTCGTTCTTCATGGCTGCATAAAATTCCATTGTGTATAGATACCACATTTTCTTAATCCATTTGTCAGTGGTGGGGCATCTTGGCTGTTTCCATAACTTGGCTATTCTGAATAGTGCTGCAATAAACATGGGTGTGCAGGTGCCTCTGGAGTAACCTGTGTCACAGTCTTTTGGGTATATCCCCAAGAGTGGTGATGCTGGATCAAATGGTAGATCAATGTCCAGCTTTTTAAGTAGCCTCCAAAGTTTTTTCCAGAGTGGTTGTACTAGTTTACATTCCCACCAACAGTGTAAGAGGGTTCCTTTTTCCCTGAATCCTCACCAACACCTGTTGTTGGAGGTGTTGCTAATGATGGCTATTCTAACGGGGGTGAGGTGGAATCTTAGCATGGTTTTAATTTGCATTTCCTTTATTGCTAGAGATGGTGAGCATTTTTTCATGTGTTTTTTGGCCACTTGAATTTCTTCTTTTGAGAAAGTTCTGTTTAGTTCACTTGCCCATTTCTTTATTGGTTCATTAGTTTTGGGAGAATTTAGTTTTTTAAGTTCCCTGTATATTCTGGTTATCAGTCCTTTGTCTGATGTGTAGCTGGCAAATATTTTCTCCCACTCTGTGGGTGTTCTCTTCAGTTTAGAGACCATTTCTTTTGATGAACAGAGGCTTTTTAGCTTTATGAGATCCCATTTATCTATGCTATCTCTTAGTTGCTGTGCTGCTGGGGTTCCATTGAGAAAGTTCTTACCTATACCTACTAATTCCAGAGTATTTCCTACTCTTTCTTGTATCAACTTAAGAGTTTGGGGTCTGATATTAAGATCCTTGATCCATTTTGAGTTAATCTTGGTATAGGGTGATATACATGGATCTAGTTTCAGTTTTTTGCAGACCGCTAACCAGTTTTCCCAGCAGTTTTTGTTGAAGAGGCTGCTATTTCTCCATCGTATATTTTTAGCTCCTTTGTCAAAGATAAGTTGCTCATAGTTGTGTGGCTTCATATCTGGGTCCTCTATTCAGTTCCAGTGGTCTTCATGTCTGTTTTTGTGCCAGTACCATGCTGTTTTTATTGTTATTGCTTTGTAATATAGTTTGAAGTCAGGTATTGTGATACCTCCAGCATTGTTCTTTTGACTGAGTATTGCCTTGGCTATTCGTGGCCTCTTGTGTTTCCATATAAATTTAACAGTAGATTTTTCAATCTCTTTAATGAATGTCATTGGAATTTTGATGGGAATTGCATTAAACATGTAGATTACTTTGGGGAGTATAGACATTTTTACTATGTTGATTCTACCAATCCATGAGCATGGGAGATCTCTCCACTTTCTATAGTCTTCCTCAATCTCTTTCTTCAGAAGTGTATAGTTTTCCTTATAGAGGTCTTTCACATCTTTTGTTAGGTTTACACCTAGGTATTTGATTTTTTTGAGGCTATTGTAAGTGGAATTGTTTTCATACATTCTTTTTCAGTTTGCTCATTGTTAGTGTATAGAAATGCTAATGATTTTTCTATGTTGATTTTATATCCTGCTACCTTCCTATAGCTATTGATGATGTCTAGAAGCTTCTGAGTAGAGTTTTTTGGGTCTTTAAGGGATAGGATCATGTCATCTGCAAATAGGGATATTTTGACAGTTTTTCTTTACCTATTTGTATTCCTTTTATTCCTTCTTCTTGCCTAATTGCTCTGGTTAGGAATTCCAGTACTATGTTGAATAGGAGTGGAGATAGTGGGCATCTTTGTCTGGTTCCTGATTTTAGAGGGAATGGTTTCAGTTTTTCTCCGTTAAGTATAATGCTGGCTGTAGGTTTGTCATATATAGCTTTTATAATGTTGAGGTACTTTCCTTCTATTCCTAGTTTTCTTAGAGCTTTTATCATGAAATGATGTTGGATCTTATCAAAGGCTTTTTCTGCATCTATTGAGATGATCAAGTGGTTTTTGTCTTTGCTTCTGTTAATGTGGTTTATTACATTTATTGATTTTCGTATGTTGAATCACCCCTGCATCCCTGGGATGAAGCCTACTTGGTTGTGGTGAATGATCTTTTTGATGTGTTGTTGAATTCGGTTTGCCATTATTTTGTTGAGGATTTTTGCGTCAATGTTCATTAAGGAGATTGGCCAAGAGTTCTCCTTTTTGGAGGTGTCTTTGCCTGGTTTTGGGATAAGTGTAACACTGGCTTCATAAGATGTGTTTGGCAGTTTTCCTTCCCTTTCTATTTCATGGAACAGTTTAAGGAGGGTTGGTATCAGTTATTCTTTAAAGGTCTGATAGAATTCAGCAGAGAATCCATCAGGTCCTGGACTTTTCTTTTTGGGGAGACTCTTGATTGCTGCTTCAATTTCATTTTGTGTTATAGGTCTATTCAGGTGATTAATTTCCTCTTGGTTCAGTTTTGGATGATCATATGTATCTAGAAATCTGTCCATTTCTTTAAGATTTTCAAATTTATTTGAATACAGGTTCTCAAAGTAGTCTCTGATGATTTCCTGGACTTCCATGGTGTTTGTTGTTATCTCCCCTTTTGCATTCCTGATTCTACTAATTTGGGTTTTTTCTCTCCTCATTTTAGTCAGGTTTGCCAGGGGTCTATCAGTCTTGTTTATTTTTTCAAAGAACCATCTTATTGTTTCATTAATTCTTTGTATGGTTTTTTTTGGTTTCTATTTCATTGATTTCAGCTCTTATTTTTATTATTTCTCTCCTTCTATTTGTTTTGGGATTTGCTTGTTCTTGTTTTTCTAGGAGTTTGAGATGTATCATTAGGTCATTGATTTGGGATCTTTCAGTCTTTTTAATATATGCACTCATGGCTATAAACTTGCCTCTAAGGACTTCCTTAGCTGTGTCCCATAGGTTCCAGTAGGTTGTGTTTTCATTTTCATTGACTTCCAGGAACTTTTTAATTTCCTCTTTTATTTCATCAATGATCCGTTCTTCATTAAGTAATGAGTTATTTAGTTTCCAGCTATTTGCATGTTTTTTGTCTTTACTTTTGTTGTTAAGTTCTACTTTTATTGCATTGTGATCAGATAGTATGCACAGTATAATTTCTATTTTCTTATATTTGCTGAGGCTTGCTTTGTGCCCTAGGATATGATCTATTTTGGAGAAGGTTCCATGGGCTGCTGAGAAGAATGTATATTGTGTAGAAGTTGGATGAAATGTTCTGTAGACATCAAGTAGGTCCATTTGATCTATTGTATATTTTAGATCTTGGATTTCTTTATTGATTTTTTGTTTGGATGACCTATCTATTAATGATAATGGGGTGTTAAAGTCTTCCACAATCACTGTGTTGGCGTTAATATATGCTTTTAGGTCTTTCAGGGTATGTTTGATGAAATTGGGTACGTTGACATTGGATGTATACAGATTGATGATTATTATTTCTTTTTGGTCTATTTCCCCTTTTATTAGTATGGAATGTCCTTCTTTATCTCATTTGATCAATGTAGGTTTGAAGTCTACTTTGTCAGAGATAAGTATTGCTACTCCTGCCTGTTTTTGGGGGCCATTGGCTTGGTAAATCTTCTTCCAGCCTTTCATCCTAAGCCTATGCTTATTTCTGTCAGTGAGATGGGTCTCCTGTAAGCAACAAATTGTTGGATCTTCCTTTTTAATCCATTTCATCAAGCGGTGCCTTTTGATGGGTGAATTAAGTCCATTAATGTTAAGCGTTAGTACTGATAGGTATGTGGTGATTCCTGTCATTTAGTTGTCTTAGTTTTTGAAGGTTTGATTGTGTGTACCTAAGTTGAGGTTACTCTCTACTGTCTTGGAGACACCTGTGGTTTGGTGCTGCCTGTCTTTTCATGGTTAAGTTGGGTTTCACTTTCTGTGTGCAGAATCCCTTGCAGAATATTTTGTAGTGGTGGCTTTGTGGTCACATATTGTTTTAGTTTCTGCTTATCATGGAAGACTTTTATTGCTCCACCTATTTTGAATGATAGTTTTGCTGGATGGAATATCCTGGGGTTGAATTTATTTTCATTCAATGCCTGAAAGATCTCACCCCACGCTCTTCTTGCTTTTAATGTTTCTGTTGAGAAGTCTGCTATGATTTTGATGGGTTTACCTTTGTATGTTACTTGTTTTTTCTCTCTTACAGCCTTCAATATTCTTTCCTTAGTTTCTGAACTTGTTGTTTTAATGATGATATGTCGTGGGGTACTTCTATTTTGATCTGGTCTGTTTGGTGTCCTGGAGGCCTCTTGCATCTGTATGGGAATATCTTTCTCTAGATTTGGGAAATTTTCCGTTATTATTTTGTTGAATATATTACGCATTCCCTTCACTTGTACCTCTTCTCCTTCTTCGATGCCCATGATTCTCAAGTTTGGTCTTTTGATGGAGTCGGTGAGTTCTTGCATTTCCTTTTCACTGGTCTTGAGTTGTTTAATTAATAGTTCTTCGGTTTTTCCTTTAATTACCATTTCATCTTCAAGTTCTGAGATTCTGTCTTCTGTTTGTTCTATTCTGCTGGATTGGCCTTCCGTTTTGTTTTGCAGTTCTGTTTCATTCTTTTTTCTGAGGTTTTCCATATACTGGGTGGTTTCCTCTTTAATGTTGTCTATTTTTGTCCTGAGTTCATTTATCCATTTATTCATCATGTTCTCTGTTTCACTTTGGTGTTTATACAGTGCTTCTATGGTTTCCTTTATTTCTTCTTTTGCTTTTTCAAATTCTCTATTTTTGTTGTCTTGGAATTTCTTGAGTGTCTCCTGTACATTTTGGTTGACCCTATCCAGTATCATCTCTATAAAATTCTCATTGAGTACCTGTAGTATGTCTTCTTTTAAATTATTCTTGTGGGCTTCATTGGGTCCTTTGGCATAGTTTATCTTCATTTTGTTGGAGTCTGGATCTGAGTATCTGTTTTCTTCATTCTCCTCTGGTTCCTGTACTAATTTTTTGCTGTGGGGAAACTGGTTTCCCTGTTTTTTCTGTCTTCCCGTCATTGTCTTTAGTGTTGTTACTGTCCCTGTACTGTGTGCAATTAAGTATTTTCTAGCTTGTAATAATAACAGTGGTAATATTTAGAATGGAAGGGTGAGCTGAGATGGAAAGCAAGAAGTTAAAGAAAAGGGGAAAACAAAGACACAGAGAAGAGGGAGAAAGCAGAACAAGGTTTCAGACAAGAAAGTTTCAAAGGTATAAACAGGGAGCATTAGTGTACTAATCGTCAGTAAGCTGAACAAACATTAGAGAGACAGAGAGAGGATTGAAAATCAAAAATAAAAAAAAGATAAGAATAAAAATAAAAAATAAGTAAATGAAAGACATATCTATATATAAAAATGAATTAAAATAAAATGGAAAATAGAAAATTAAAAAAAAAAACAAAAAACCAAAAATCCTCCAAGTTCAAATGCAATGAAGTTTCAGTCTTAATAATTTGGGTGTCCGTCTGAGTCTCCAATCCTGGAGATGGTGCCTCAGATGTTGTTCTGTAATTGTCTCATCAAAGGGGATGCATAAAATAGAACAAAACTACACACACACACACACACACACACACACACACACAAAACCAAAAAAAAAAAAAACCCCACCAAGTGTCCCAAGTTCAAATGCAATACAGTTTCAGTAAGTTTTTCCACTTGCAGGTGTAATTCGGTTGTTCTCTCATCAAAGGTAGGGAGAAAAAGAAAAAAAAAGAGTCTGGAGACAGTTCTGAGAGTGGTATTTGCAGCTGTGGCTTGCCTGCCTGCTGCTGTCAGCCTGCTGTTGCTGGAGGCGTTGTTTATGCAGATCTCTGGGGTGAGCTTAGCACTCACCTGGCCCTGCAGGCTTTGTTTGTTCAGAGTTCTCCTGTGTGGGAGCTTCTGCTACAGGCTTTCCCCTTCCCAAGCACACCGGGAAAAGTGACACTGCACCTGTGTTATCAGGCCTGCGTGTTTATTTACAGTTCATGTAGGAGGTGGGTCTTCCCCCCTCCCCTGTGCAGTTTTCCTCCCACCGCCACTTTCACAAGCTTTCCTGCTCCTGATTACTGGGTGGTGCTGCTGCTCCTGCCAGCCGCCATGTTTGTTTACAGTTCACATGGGAAGTGGGTCTTCCCTCCTCTCCTGTGGAGTTTTCCTCCCTCCACCACTCTCACCAGCTTTTCCACTCCTGGTTGCTGGGCACGCCCCCCGCCCCCGCCAGAGGCTCTCTGGCCAGGCCAACTTGTTTATTTACAGTCCCGGGAAGGATTCCCTTCCCCCAATCTTCAGCGCTCAGGGCGCCCCACCCTCTTTCCTGTGTGTCTTTATTGCTCTTATTGCTTATTACTCAGTTTCTCTTTTTCCCTGGGTGGAGGTCAGTCTGTCCAGGGGGCTATGCTGCTCTGGCCCAGGCTTGTCTGTGGGAGTACCGTGGTACCACGAAGCTCACCTGGTTTGCGTCTTCCCAAGCCATCTGGGCGCCAGCGACTGGTGGCCCTCCTTGTTTCTCCATTTAATGTGAAGTGGAGATTCTCTGCGCCAGCTGGAGGTGTGGAGGGTTCAAAGTTATGCCTTTTCTCAGTGATCATGCCTGCAAAGTGTGTCTCCAGCGTGTCTCCAAGGTTTCACTATAGGAGGCTCGCTTTCTGCTTCCTCCCTCTAGCCGCCATCTTGGAATCTCTGTTTGGTGTTTTCAAGATAGGGTCTTGGGAACTATTTGCCTGGGACTGGCTTTGAACCACGATCCTCCAGATCTCTGCCTCCTGAGTTGCTGGTGTGAACCACAAGTGCCCAATATGTACATCAGTTTTAAAGGAAGCCTCAGCCAGCCATTTAGGGAAGTTGGAGGCTGAATGACTCTGAAGAGTTGTCCAAAGTTGAGCCTGGGCCCTTTGTATCTCATATTGATCAGCCATGTCCTGTGGCTTCCCTAGAAAGGATGCACAACCTTGGCAAGGTAGCTTTCTTAGGCAAAGCAACCCTCATAGGGGCTGACAGAGGTGGGCCATATGACCTCTCAGTAGCCTGAGAGTGAGTGCTATACTGATGAAGGGGGATTCTGGTCTTCCCTTCACAATGTGGGCAAGAGATTCAGAAAGAAACCATTCACATTGCATTACCCATATCAGGAAGGCAACTGAGGGCAGGTCTCACAGACAACTGAAAAGAAAGCAAGAGGATTTTTATAGTCATATTTATGCCAATCAATTTGAAAATGTAAATGAAATCAACAAATCTCCTCCAAAATAACTTTTCAAAACTGATATCAGAAGAAATAGAAAATTCAAGCAATTTTATATCTACTCAGTGTATAATTAAGAATCCTTTCTACAAAGAAATCCCAGACCTAGATTACGTGAGAGCATTCTTCCAAATAGTTAAGGTAGAAATAATACCAATGTCACAGGAACACTTCTTGAGAACAGAAAAAAAGGAAACACTTCCCAACGTATCACAAAGCAAGTGTAACTTTGATGCCCAAAACTGGCAAGATCATTATGAAAAAAAATTAAGTTACAGGTTAATCATTTTCATAAACATAAATGTAAATTTCTTAAACCAAATACTAGCCAACTAATGATAGCTAATATTTTGATATATTTTATATATTGACCCCATGATATGAAAAACAGCATTTCAGGAACATAAAATTGGTTTAATACTCAAAAAATTAATGTCATTCACCATATTAACAGAATAAAGAATAAAGCCTATAATTATTTCACTTGGTAAAGAGAAAGCATTGATATAATCCAACACCTATTTATAATGGAAACATTACATAAGTTAGGAATGGAAGTGACTCCTATAATCAATTTAATCAAATATAGGACAACCACCAAAATCCCTCCTGCAAACATTGTACTTAGCCATGTACAAGTGAAATTTTCTCCCTTGAGATCAGGAAGCACAACCTACATGAGAAAGAGAGGAACTGACTGGAAAACCTCCCAGGCCTAAGACTGGGACTGGACTTTGGCAGGTGATGCAGGTACCTCAGTGGTAGATATAAGTACTCTAGCTATAGAAGGGAGTGTGTCCTTACAAGGTCCATCCTCAAAGCTAAGAAGCAGGTAACAAGGTCTGGGCAGGTCTGGTGAAACTCCCCATGCCCAACAGAGCTGACCTTTTGGAGTAGGAAGAGAGTGACCGCTAGGTTGTTGTTGGAGCTCCAGGTATGGGACAGAAAAGGATTTCTAGGGTTTTCAGTTTGTGCCAGTGGTGTCTCTGAAGTAGCATAGCCTCCCAGGCTTGAGCTTCAGGCAATGCTCCCATCTTAGTTCATTTTCTATTTCTATAAGAGAACACTCGTAGCTGGGAAACTTATAAAGAAAAGAGATTTATTGTGTTTCCTCATTCTGGAAGTCCAGGAGAATGGTGTCAGCCTCTGTTGGGCTTCTGATGAGGGCCTCATGGTGGAGGTGAGCATGTGCTGAGGAGAGGAAGCAAGAGAAAACCAAGGAAGCTGAACATACCTTATGATATCCACTCTCTGAGATCTAACCAATCTAGACACTCAAGAGACATTAATCCCTCTCACCACTTCAGGAACCCACTTTCTGACACTCTTTCATTCCAACGTGTGTTTCACCATGCAAACCATGGTGGGGCCCCTATGGCTGGGTTCAGCCCCAGGCAGGATTGTCACTTTGGTGTCTACAGGGTCAAGCAGGTGGTGACAGACCAATACCAGGAGCAGTGTTCGGTGGCCACACAGAGCCCAGGGCCTCAGGTACAACCCAGAACCTTCTTGGGGCTCTCATTTGACCTTGGGGTGGGGAATAGCATCTACAGTGACCTGTACCTCTTACCCATGTAAGTGGTCCTTGCTGGGGGAAAAGAAGCTTGTAGAGAAAGTAAAACATATTCATCCTTAGAGTACAGGGAGATTCGAACTTGTGCCCAAGTTCTGACAACAGGAGTAACTATAAAATCCCATGGCTGCTAATATGGACCCTCTGAAACTAGTTGATGAATGACCTTAGCCCTTGGACAGTCTCTGCCTTGGAACTTCAGGTCCCTATTATGATCTGGATATGGTGTTGTCCCCTCCAACAGGGTCTTATATTGAAAGATTGGTCCCCAACTAGTGGCACTATTTTGTGAGGTTCTGGAAACTTTAGGGAGTGGGACCTATCTGGAAGAAGTTGATCACTGGGGTGGTCCCTTGTGGGGATCTTGTCCCTGGCTCCTTTCTCTCATTCTCTGTCAGCCTAGAAGTGAAGAGCACCCTCTGCCACCCACTCTCATTGCCATCATGGTGTTCTCAAGTGGGGGCTGGGGGTAAAGTGTGAGCTGAACCCTTTACACTGTAAGAAAAATAAATCTCCTCTCCTTTAAGCTGCTGTTATTTGGTGTTTTGTTACAGCAATACAAAAGCCTCAGAAGAATAGCCTGAGAAAACCAGATTCAACACTCCACTGTGGTCACTTTGGTTTCAGGATGTTGGGGACACTTGGTTCCTCTGCTCCTGGATGCTTGCTTCCTGCTGGTATAGTGACATTTGTAGTCAGGGCTTCTCTGCAGTGAATTTAAAACTCCAGGATTACAGGGAGGGTTCTAGAATGTACTAGTACCCCAGCACCCAGCAGTGACCCAATCTGTTTGAGCAAGTGGTGGTGGCTGTGGAGAATAAAAGGATGGTGTGTTTTTTAAAAAGGAAGTCTCTAAATTAAGCTTTCCAGACCACGACTCATAAAACTGTGAGCCAAGGAGTGTCCGGGAGCCTCAGGGATGCACTTCTTGCAAACTGGCTCCCCTGTCATGACACTTTGGCCTCTGGAGGAGTAATGGCCCTTCTTCCAGCACTTAGAAAAATCAACACAGCTGGTTAAAGAAAGATGGGTGTCACAGGGACACTACATCCTTTCCTCTTTTTTTGACAAAGGTATGCATGACAGAAGCCAGAAAGGGAACGGTCTCATCCCACCTGCTCTCTTCATCCTCCTGTGGCCCCATCGCTGACTTTCCCAGCAGGACACCTCATTTTACAGTTCAGGGATGACTCCTACATCCAAAGTATTGTAAAATCATGGTGGAAAACATTTGAAATGTGGGAAAACAGTGAGCTAGAGTCAGTCTCAGTGAGGTGCTGGTAGCTCACACCCATAATTCTAGCTATTTGGGAGGCTGAGATCGGGAGAATTGCAAAGCCAGCTCAGGCAAACAGTTTGCAAGACCCCATCTCCAAAATAACCAGCGCAAAATGGATGGCAGTTGTGGCTCAAGTGGTAGAGCACCTGCTTCACAAGTGCACAGCCCTGAGTTCAAACCCCCGTCCCACCAATCCCACCAAGAACAGTCAGTCCTTCATAACACAGCACTCTTGCTATTTCTCCTTCCAGAGACTTCTCACCTCTTCTCTTTCTACCTATGCCTTGCTTTCATGCTTTTAGAAAAAAATGAACTTATTCTCTATATAGACTTGTGCGTTTTTCTTCTTTCACTTAATAAATATGATTGAAAATTCCATGTGGTTACATATTCTTTTTTTTTTTTGAGGGTTACCAAAATAACAGTGTGTGTATATAAATATATGTATATATACTGCATTTATTTTTTTTAATTTTTTTTTATTATTCATATGTGCATACAATGCTTGGGTCATTTCTCCCCCCTGCCCTCACCCCCGCCTTTACCACCCAATTTACCCCCTCCCTCTCCCCTCCACCCCCTCGATACCCAGCAGAAACTATTTTTGCCCTTATCTCTAATTTTGTTGAAGAGAGAGTATAAGCTATAATAGGAAGGAACAAGGGTTTTTGCTGGTTGAGATGAGGATAGCTATACAGGGAGTTGACTCACATTGATTTCCTGTGCGTGTGTGTTACCTTCTAAGTTAATTCTTCTTGATCTAACCTTTTCTCTAGTTCCTGGTCCCCTTCTCCTTTTGGCCTCAGTTGCTTTAAAGTATCTGCTTTAGTTTCTCTGCATTGAGGGCAACAAATGCTAGCTAATGTTTTAGGTGTCTTACCTATCCTCATATCTCCCTTGTGTGCACTCGCTTTTATCTTGTGATCAAAGTTCAATCCCCTTGTTGTGTTTGCCCTTGATCTAATGTCCACATATGGGGGAGAACATACGATTTTTGGTCTTTTGGGCCAGGCTAACCTCACTCAGAATGATGTTCTCCAATTCCATCCATTTACCAGCGAATGATAACATTTCGTTCTTCTTCATGGCTGCATAAAATTCCATTGTGTGTAAATACCACATTTTCTTAATCCATTTGTCAGTGGTGGGGCATCTTGGCTGTTTCCATACTTGGCTATTGTGAATAGTGCCACAATAAACATGGGTGTGCAGGTGCCTCTGGAGTAACCTGTGTCACAGTCTTTTGGGAATATCCCCAGGAGTGGTATTGCTGGATCAAATGGTAGATCAATGTTTAGCTTTTTAAGTAGCCTCCAAAGTTTTTTCCAGAGTGGTTGTACTAGTTTACATTCCCACCAGCAGTGTAAGAGGGTTCCTTTTTCCCCGCATCCTCTCCAACACCTGTTGTTGGTGGTGTTGCTGATGATGGCTATTCTAACAGGGGTGAGGTAGTTTTAATTTGCATTTCCTTTATTGCTAGAGATGGTGAACATTTTTTCATGTGTTTTTTGGCCATTTGAATTTCTTCTTTTGAGAAAGTTCTGTTTAGTTCACTTGTCCATTTCTTTATTGGTTCATGAGTTTTGGGAGAATTTAGTTTTTTAAGTTCCCTATATATTCTGGTTATCAGTCCTTTGATGTGTAGCTGGCAAGTATTTTCTCCCACTCTGTGGGTGTTCTCTTCAGTTTACAGACCATTTCTTTTGATGAGCAGAAGCTTTTTAGTTTTATGAAGTCCCGTTTATCTTGGTTACATATTCTTATTCAACATTTTCAACTACACAGTAGGCAACATTCCATATTATTACAATTGAACAAGCACACGATTATTGGAAATTAAAATTGAAAATTATTCTGAACATTCTTTTGCTATCAACACTTAATTGTTCTGCTCTTCCCTGTAATAGTGCTAAAGTTCCCTTCTGATTGCCTCGCTATTTTTCTGATACCCTTTGCTTTCTTTCATTCGGACGAATACTATGCGCCTGTGTTCCTCAGAGAACCCAAAAGACACATAGTGTATAGTGTGGATCTGAAAGAATGCAATCCTATTAATAATGATTTTGATTGTGTTGATTTTTATCGAAGCTGTGACAAATTACTACACACTTACTGGCTCAAAACAAGCACAAATTTATTGTTTTATAGTTACAGGTCAAAAGTCTGTCATGCAGTTTCAACCCAAGACCTTAACAAGTTGTACTCCTCCTGATAGTCCTAGGAAAGAATTCACTTCCTTGTCTTCTTCGGCTTCTAGAGACTTTGAATTCCTTGGCTCTGGTCCCTTCCTCCATCTTCAAAGCCTCTTCGGCTCTCTACCATAGCCACAACTTCCTTGGACCGTAAATAAGAGCAGTTTTCTGATTTTAGGGATTGGAGTGATGAGATTGGGCTGTTCTGGAAAATCTAAGGTAATCTCCCCACCTAAGAGCCTCACTTATAATCTCTCCTGTGACGACCCTGCTGCCTTATGACATGACAAATGCACAAGTCCTGGGATAAGGGTGGTGGCATCTTTGGGGAGGGGACCTCATCCCACTTGCCATAATGCTAATGACTCATTTATTGAGTAGCTGTTATTGTCAGCACTGAATTAAGCACTTCATAAAATTGTTTCATTGAACCCAATCCCAAATTTGTGAAGCAGATGAGGAAACCGAGATTGAGAGCAGTCATTTAGAAGTTGAGGGTAACCCTATGGGGACTCAGCAGAAATTATGACCTTTCCCTTTTTTAAAAAAAAATTATTTAAAGACTACACTGAAGCCTCAGTGTAGACCCACGACCTTCTGGGGGAGTTACTATTTATAAAGCAGAGCCGGCCAACTCCGTGTATAATCCACAGTGTCTGATAAGTACCATGAAATCCTCAGGTGAAAAGTTGTCCAACTAGGCCAGGCATGGATGCCCCCAGCCTCTGAGGCAAAGGCTTGAGCTGCCATTTTGCCAAGGCTAGCATGTATGTATTTTTTTTTTTTTTCATGGAACCAGACATGGCTCTGTGTGACTTTCAGGTCCCAGGCGGTGCTTGTGAAAGTGCTGGGTCTTGGGCCTCTTTATTTTTATTATTTTTTTTCTTTTATTATTTATATGTGCATACAAGGCTTAGGTCATTTCTCCCCCCCTGCCCCCACCCCCTCCCTTACCACCCACTCCGCCCCCTCCTTCTCCTCCCCACCCCCTCAATACCCAGCAGAAACTATTTTGCCCTTATCTCTAATTTTGTTGAAGAGAGAGTATAAGCAATAATAGGAAGGAACAAGGGTTTTTGCTGGTTGAGATAAGGATAGCTATACAGGGAGTTGACTCACATTGATTTCCTGTGCGTGTTACCTTCTAGGTTAATTCTTTTTGATCTACCCTTTTCTCTAGTTCCTGTTCCCCATCTCCTATCGGCCTCAGTTGCTTTTAAGGTATCTGCTTTAGTTTCTCTGCGTTAAGGGCAACAAATGCTAGCTAGTTTTTTAGGTGTCTTACCTATCCTCACCCCTCCCTTGTGTGCTCTCGCTTTTATCATGTGCTCATAGTCTAATCCCATTGTTGTGTTTGCCCTTGATCTAATGTCCACATATGGGGGAGAACATACGATTTTTGGTCTTTTGGGCCAGGCTAACCTCACTCAGAATGATGTTCTCCAATTCCATCCATTTACCAGCAAATGATAACATTTCATTTTTCTACATGGCAGCATAAAATTCCATTGTGTATAGATACCACATTTTCTTGATCCATTCGTCAGTGGTGTGGCATCTTGGCTGTTTCCATAACTTGACTATTGTGAATAGTGCCACAATAAACATGGGTGTGCAGGTCTTGGGCCTCTTTAAAAAGGTTTTAAATCATGATGTTTGTAAGAAGATGGTTGGAACTGGAGATCATCATGCTAACCTAAGTAAGCCTGGTTCAGAAGGACAAAGGTCACATGTTCTCTCTCATATGTGGGATCTAGATTATATGTACATATATGTGTGTTGTAGGTATATATGTACATGTATGTGTGTATGACATGCTCTGTATTATAAATATTATACATATATACTTGAGGGACTGACTGGGGGGACAAGAGGGAGAGGGGAGAGGGAAAGAATGATGAGAGGATGGTGCTAAACTTGAAAAGTGGTGGGGGGATGGAGAAAAGACAGTAATACAGGGGTGAATCTGATATGTACACGTTTGAAGCACCAAGGTGTAGCCCCTTTGTACAAGTAATATACACCAATAAAATGCCTTAAAAAGGTTTTCATAAAGAAATGTTTCAAATGTCTCTTTTAGCCTGAGTGGCTCATTGTCTCCTGAGGGAGTCAAACATTCAGCTCAGCAGATCCCTCTAGAGATGGGGCAGTTACACACATAACCCAGTGTTCTCAGACACTGGGCCAAGGTCTAGCAAGGTGGAAAGGAAATATAAAAGGGTCAAGGTCCAGTGGCCTTCTAGAGCCTCTGGGTAGGTGGCCTTTCTTTTCCAAAGAGGAGCTGAAACTAAGTGACATTGGCATCTCCAAGAAGTGGGGTTGCCAGAGTAAGGAGGAAGCAACCTGGACACTCAGTTAAGTTTGTGTTGGATTGCATTTCAGATAAACAATGAATAATTTTTTAGTGCAGGTTTGCAGAAATCATGGCCCCATATTATACCCACACAAATTGTTGTTTGTGCGACATTCACACTTAACCAGGCAGGGCTGGGGGCGTGCCTTAGCGATACAGCGCTTGCCTAGCATGCACAGGGCCCTGGGTTCCATCCTCAACACTGAAGAAAAAAATTAACCAGGCATCCTGTGTTTTATCTGGCAGCCCTGCTCAAGAGGGAAGAAGCATGTTTTCATTCTGGCACCCCATTTGGAGAATCAACGCTTTGTGGTTTCACATCCCTGTCTCCAACGGAAACAGTTCCATGTCCTCAGGGTCTGACAAAACTCTTTTGCCTCTTCCCACTGTGCAGCCAATCTAAATTCTTCATGTCTTGCCTTCTCCAAGAAGCCTCTCCTGATTGCACTTCACCCATTGAGCTCAAGATCAAGGGAGGTCTCTAGAGTCCCCAGGACCATAAAACTATATCTGGGCCTTACAGTCTGGTGGGAGAGGAGCAGGCATAAACAGAACTCTTGGAAGAATGTGGAAACACTCGAGAGATGTAGCAGGAGACGGGTTGGGGAGGAAATGTTACTTTATCTAAACATTGTAAAATGTATACATTTATCAAAATACCACTTTGCTATTCTATTATTTAAATTTAAATTTAAAAACACACAAAGGGAGCCTGTCCACTGCACCTTTGATGGGGAGTGGCATCGCTCCTCTCATGGAGTCAATACATCTCTACTGTGTTCAATGAATGAGGAAAGGAAGTGGGTGGGAGACAGGAATAACCAAGGAGCCATTCCTAAACTCATGCCATACCACCAAGAGCCTCCAGGGGGCGCCATAAATTTGGCTGATCATCTACTGGTGAGAATTTGGCTATACAAGGGTCAGCCCAGTGCAGCAGGCTGTGAAGAGTGTATAAACAAGCCAGGGGACTTTAGGGTGTGGACATCTTGGAAAACCAGGAGAAAACTTGAAGAAAGGAAAGGCCATAAGCAGAAGCACAAGATGAGGGGGCAGGGCAAGGTTCAGGCAGCAGTCACCAGGACCTTGCAGGGAGGGAGGCACACAGTTCTCTAGACTCTAACATCCTTGTTTCTGTAATGTAAAACCTCCCTGAACCCACAGCTTCAGCAAAGACTGTTCTATAGCATGAATAGGGTGAGTGAGTGAGGAAAAAAATCCCACAAAAGAAGCTGAATTTCACTTCCAGGGTCACACAGGGCAGAGGGGAAAACAGGTCCTGGAAGAAATGAGAGGAATCATGGAATCAGGAACAGGAAACTGGGGTCCCAGTGAGAACTCAGGTGTCCACAGAAATCTTGAGTAAAGTAGAATGTCTGACAGAATGTGGGATGGGGTGCAACCAATTTCTGTGAAACTCCAAGAACAGATGCACTGAGATCACACCCAGGTTTCATGGAAGATTGTTCGAGATGCTTTAGCCATGGAAAGGAGAGCAGAACTCTATGATCTGGGAGTCTGAGCAGGTTTCAGAAGAACTGGTGGAGGTTCAGGGAGAGGGAGGGAGCCATGGGGTTCAGAAGACAGAGGCAGGTGATGGAATTGGGGTACCAGGCCCTCCTGAAGGGATTTTTACCTCACTTGGTGATTGGGTGGGCTGCTTGGTGGGGATGGGATAAAGGGATAAGGGTGACTCAGTGGATCCAGTCTACTTGTGAAGGGCTTTGAATGCCAGGCATGGCACTTGGACTTTGTCCCAAAGTCATGGCAGAGATGCTGTCCTCAACGCAGGCTTCTAACTCTCACATCTGGGTTTTGAGCGGATGTCTCTTTGAGGGACCCACCTGTCCTTAGCCTTATCCTGGCTGTGCCACAGTCTTTGGGCTCACAAGAAGTTTCTCTAAACTGTATCAGAGAAAGCATTAGTCTGGGCAGAGGACAGGGATCCTATCAGATTTTAAGTGACACAGTCTCAACTTTTGGTAGATTGTCTCTGCCCAGCTTCCTGTTGGAGTACAACAGCTTTCATGGTGGAAGGGTGAACAGATGTCTTCAGCTTTGAAAATATGACTCTTCTCTGTGTTGCAATTATATATAAAACCAACTTCTCCAGAATTATATACTTAGAACCCCAAAGACAAATCTTTTTCAGAGAGTATTTTCTGCATGCATCATGGGTCTCTTGTGAGTTCTTTAAGGACACTGACAACACAAATTCTTTAATCCTCAGAGCCCCATAAACCGGGCAGGAAATGGCAAGGATTTACTTCCAGGGCACCAACGTGTTATTTATTTGCTGCAACCCTCCAAAAAAGTTGTCTGGTCTAATCAACCCACAAGTTGTTTTGAAAAACTGCATAACATTGATGACTGTATCACAGGCATGTCTGTGGACCTACCAACCAGTGGGGCCATTGAGGAAATACCAATGTCAAACACTGTTGAAATGTCTTACAGCCCAGGACAACAGAAATAAGGGACCTCCTACATGCCCAAGCAGCAAGCTACTGGATCCTCATTTGCTAACAAGTCAAACAGGATTTTGCAAACCCTACCCCAGTGTTGCCCACCAGCCAACTTTAGGATGCAGGAGGAATCCAGAGAAATGGGGTGCAGTGGGGAGAATTTGGAAGGAGTGGTGAGTCTTCACCAGGCAGAGTGCAGACTTATCCTCCAAGCCTAGCGAAATGGTGCCCAGAGGACCCCAAGAGAGATCAGGGTATGGATGGGATGGCATTTCCTGGCCACACATCTGTCCAGTTCATGCAATGTGCTGAACAGTCCCTAGTGAAGTGTTTCCTGGGAGGTGTTTATTGAGTGTTTGAAAGTGGAAATGAGCAGACAGCATGGTGCCTGCTTCCCTCCTAGAGACGTCCAGGGTGGGGGATGGGCTGGCAAGCCATAGTTCTAGGACCAGGGCAGAAGGCAGAGGACAGGGGGCAGAAGGCAGAGTGCAGGGGGGAGAGGACAGCAGGCCTACCTTTGGTCAGTTGATGTGGTGGGGCATGACAGGCAACCACGGAAAGTGGCCGGCTCTAATCACCTTGGAGGTGTCCTCTGCTGGGGGATGGATTCCTGCCTGGGGGATATAAGGGGAGGGGAGGACTGCCAGGTGCAGAGGGGGAGAGAAGGTGTTGATCAAGATCCCAGAAGAATTTCACCCTAGATGGATAAAATTAAGAGATTTCTAAAAATTGAGTTATTGGGATAAAATTTATAGTAAATGAAATTCATTCATTTTAGGTGTCCCATTTAATGAGTTTGGGGGCTCAGGATACAGCTCAGTGATAAAGCTTACCTAGCACAAGAGAGACCCTGGGTTTGATCCATAGCACTGCAAGAAAAAAAATTCTAACCTGGAAACAGTTGCTCCCAGGAACTTGGGAGGCAGAGATCAAGAGGACTGAAGTTCAAAGCCATTCTAGGCAAAAAGTTCAAGAGACCCATCTTGATTAGTGAAACCTGGACACTGGCATGTGCAGGTCATCCCCGCTTTGAGGGAGATAAAAGTTTGAGAATCTCGGTCCAGACTGGCCTGGGCAAAAATGTAAGACCCTATCTGAAAAATAACTAACGAAAAAAAGGTCTGAGGTGGTAAAACACCTGCTTAGGAAGCATGAGACCCTGAGTTCAAAAACCCCAGTACCACCAAAAAAGCAACCCAAAACACCTTCCACTTAATGACTTTTGCTAATATTTTTAGTCATTTAACCACACCACAAACCAGACATAGAACATCTACATTGACTCCCCAAATTCCCCTGTTCTTTGCAGGGGAAATTCCTTCTCCTACACCTGTCTCTGGCTACCTTGATGAATTCTCTGTGCCAGTGGCTTATTCTTGTTCATTGCTGGGTAATAGTCCATTGTAAGGACATACCACTGTTTGTTATCCATTCACCTGTTGAAGGATATTTTGACTGTTTCTATTTTGGGATGCTTATGCATAGAACTTCCATAAATATTCACTCTTAGGTATGTATATAGACAGTGGGATCTTTTTCCATTTCTCTTGGGTCAATATCTGGGAGTAGACATGCTGGGTTTCATGGGAAATATATGTTTAGCTTTGTAATAAATTGGCAAACTTTTTTCAATGTCCTTGAAGTAGTTTGCACTCTGGCCAGCAGCACAGAGTTCCAGTTCCTCTGTGTTCTTGCCAGCCAGCCTTTTGAATTTTAACCATTTGAATAGGTATGGAGTGGAATCTTGAAGTTTTAAATTTCATTTCTCTAGCCATTAGTGATGGCGAGCATCTCTTCCTGTGTTTATTTGCCATCTATGTATCTTCTTTGAAGAACTGTCTATTCAAATCTTTCATCAGGTTCTTACTGAGCTGTTAACCTTATTGGGTTGCAAGAATTCTTTAAGTAATTTGAATAATCCAGGTACTTTGTTAACTCTATACTTTGCAAACATTTTCCCCAGTCTATTGATTTGTCTTTTCATTTATTACAAAGCCTCTCAAAGAGCCAAAGTTGTAAAATTTTGATGATTTCCCACTTATCAACTTTTTTCTTTTATATTTTGTGCATTCTTGCCTAATGCAAGTTCATGTAGATAGTTCTCTACTTGCCTCCCCATTTTCTGGTTTTAGTCTTACATTCAGGTCTATGATCCCCTCCTAGTCCATCCTAAAATGTGGTGTGAGTTGAGAGTTGAGTGAGGTTTCTTCCATATGGGTATCCGATTGTTACAGCACCGCTTATGAGCAAAGGAATATTTTACGCTCAAATATCAGATTCACACAAAAAGGGGCACAAATAGTAAGTGTACGGCTCAATGACTTTCCAAAAACTGAACACACCTGTATCATCAGTTCACAGATCAATTAATAGACCATTTCCACCCCTAGAAACCCCCTCATCTTCCTCCCATTGCTTACCCAACCCACCCTACCCTCAATAACCATTCTCGGACTTCTAACAGCCAAGATTAGTTTTGTCTGCTTTAAACTTTGTATACATGAAAGCATAGAGCATGGCTTCTTTTATGTCTGTATTCTTTCATTCAACATTGTATTAGTGAGACACACATGTCATTGCCTGACAAAGATCACTGTATTCCACTAAGTGACACCACAGCCATTATTTACCCACGTCATGGTTAGCATGTCTAACCATGGTTAGCATGGTCTGTGGCTACTTGGAATAGTGCAACTATGTGTGGACATTCCAGAACACTCCACTTGGTGAAGGTATGCAAGCAGTTCTGTTGAGCACCTTCCTGGGTCAGGTTTCATGTTCAGCTTTAGCAGACAAGGCAAGGACTTTCCCTAATGCTCAGACCACTTTCCACCCTATCGACAGTGTAGCATTGGGAGTCCCACCCCTTTTATTTTAGCTCTGCTAGTAAGCACAGCAGTGTGTCCTTGTAGGTTTTCCTTTGCATTTCCCTGATGACTCACGAGGTCGAACCCCTTGCCGTGTATTTATGAAATGCACAAAAGAGGATATTTTGGTATGTCCCTTTGGGAAGTGTCGATTTAAGTCTATTCATTTTTATGTTGAGTTCCTGTCTTTTTCCTCTTGATGTGTATGAGTCATGTACATATTCTGTGGACTAGTCCTTTGTCGTAATTACACATTTCCAATATGTGCCCCTGTGCTCATTGCATTTGGAGAATTTTTCTGAAGACACTATTTCAGGTGGGATGTCGAGTACCCAAGGACTTTCAGGGAGCCATTCTTCTTCCAGCTTGCAAGAAGGGGATGAAACAGCATCAGGCTAGCCCAGCAAGGGCTGGCACCTGGGGGGAAGGGCCACAGCTGGTACTGTGGTTATGAGGGCCTCAGTACTGCCAGGTCCAGCTCTGCAACTGCCTCCAGCTGCCTCTCACCTCCTTCCATCCTCTACTCTGTTGCTGGGACCTCCATTGGCTGAACTCAGAATACTGCCAGCAAGACAATCCAAAATGTACAGTCCATAGAATTCAGACCCTGAAGACACAGAGAAAGACAGAAAAGTGGGGGGGCATGTGTGAGGAGAGGGGCTGCAGTAGAGGATAGCCAGAAAAGAGATACTGCAAGTCATCATCTCAAAAGTGTGTCTCTCAGTGTATTATTCCTGAGTAAGGACTGACCACTGATGGACCAGGCCCTGAGTGATCCTGTAACAGGGAGAGTCTGTCCATAAACTCATCAATGGCCTGTTTTCCAATTTCCATCCATCAGATCTGTTGGGCAATGTTCAATACATATGGCCTGAGTGGAGGTTCACAGAAAAAAAAATTCTGTTGAGTAATATAAATGGCTGAGAAGCATACAAAATAAGGCTGCACTTCACTAGGGTCAAAGAAAGATTAAAAACTAAAGCTATAATGAAATATCCAAGGCTGTGAGCTTTGTA
The DNA here is from genome assembly GCF_047511655.1 of Castor canadensis. Taxonomy (NCBI): domain Eukaryota; kingdom Metazoa; phylum Chordata; class Mammalia; order Rodentia; family Castoridae; genus Castor; species Castor canadensis. The sequence continues at coordinate 28,882,787 of NC_133404.1, read as the reverse complement.
AAGAAAAGAGGCGGGGTTTTTTGTTGTTGTTGTTGTTTAGCTCACAGTTCTGGAGTTTGAAGGGCATGATGTTGACATTGACTTGGCTCTGGGTATCATGGTAGGAATGGGAGGGAGATCACATGGTGAGACAGGAAGCCAGAAAGAGAGAAAGAGAGAGAGAGAGATAGAGAGAGAGAGAGGAAGGAAGGGAGGGGGTCATTCTTGCTCTTTAATTTCAACCCTCTTGCAAGAACCAATCAGTGTCCCATGAGAACTATCCAATCTCTTGCAAGTTGATCTCCCTAGCGACAGAATCATCCTCTACTAGGTCCTACCACCTCCTGGCATTGCCACACTGAGGACCAAGCTCCCAACATATGAATCTTGGGGGAAACACTCAACCATATCCAAGCTTTAGCACTCAGATTAAGAAATTATGCCTTGGACTGGGTGCTGGTGGCTCATGTCTGTCATCCCAAGCTACACAGGAGGTTAAGATCAGGAGGCTTTTGGTTTGGAGCCAGTTCAAGGAAACAAGTTTGAGGGCCCCCACCTCAATGCAAAAATCCTGGATGTGGTGGTGCACATCTGTCATCCCAGCAATGGTGGGAAATATAAAATAAGACCACGGTCCAGGCTGGCCTGAGAAAAAAAGTAAGTTCTTATCTCTATAATAAGCAGAGCAAAAAAGACTAGAGTGCTGGTCTAGCAAGCAAAAGTATTATCAAAACAAAGCAACACAAAACTGTGCAGTGTGCATGTCCTCATGAGTCTATGGAGAATACACCAAATTTTGTCCTTGAGAGATCCAGAATTTGGATGTCACCAAATATCATTTTCAATAGTAGAAGTAATTAAGTTAAAAAGAGAAAAGACTTCTGTTCACTCACTTTAACCCCCACTCTTCACCTGCCATGACCTTAGAGGAGACAAAAGGAGGGGAAGGACTGAGGATGTGACTTAAGTGGTAGAGTGGAGGCCCTTAATTCGTCTCCCAATACTGTAAAAATGGGGGGGAGAAAGAAGAAGAAAGAAACAGAGGAGTGGAACAATGGGAAGAGGAAGAGGAGGAAGAGGAAGAAGAAGAGAGGAACAGACAAGGACAGACCATGTCCCCTTCCCACCACTGTTCCCTCTGTGTTGGCTTGGATATGACATTTAAATTTTTTATTCACAGTGGACTAGTCTTTAATATCTGAAAAATCAATCATCTGTACAGAAATGAGACTTCTCATAATGAAAATGCCTGGAAAACTCAGGTGAGTTGGTGAGCTGAGGTGTTCAGGGACTGGGAAGGAAGATGAAAAAGAACTTGCTAGGAGAGGATGGGAGGGAGATCAAGCTTTTTCCTCTTTGTTCTCACCGAGTTCAGACTGTTCAACAAACCATTTTTAATAACAACCCAAATTCTTTTTTGATTTTTCAACAGGCACAGGGTTAGAAATTTTCCCTGTACTGATCCATCCACTCTAGGGCTCACTACTGTTATTACCCCTGCTTTACAGATGAGGGAACAGAGGCATAGAGAGGTTGAGTAACTTGTCTGAGACCAGTTCCTCCTGCTCCTTCTTCCCCTCCTCCTCCCCCTGCTCCTCTTCCTCCTCCTCCTCTTCTTTCTTTCTCTTCTTTTCTGGCTTCCAGTTCAGAAAATCGGATTGTAGAGTCTCACGATCTGATTTTAGAAATTCACCATTTCTGTGCACACTCTCTGTGTCTCGCTCAGCAGCCTGGGAGGTCTACAGTTGTGAACTTGTATATTCTGGTTTGAAACCTTGGAGGCCAGGCTGGTCTCCTCGGTCCAATTCAGGCTAATGAGGAGCTGAGCTGATGAATACAACTACGGGTGGCTGAGGGGTGGGGGGAGTCCCGTGTCATCTCCAGGAGGGCTCCAGAGGGAAACCAGGAACTCATCATGCAACCAACTCTGCAGCAGCAAACCCTGTCCTCTAGCTGAGGTCCCCATCTCTGGGACCTCTGGGACAAGCCCAGGGAGCCTTCTTTGGACCAACCCATGAAACAGATTGTACCTGGAGAAGCTGCAAGGGTGGGCAGGTATAGGTGCAAAACTTTCTAGGGCTATGCCCTCCAAAGTTAGGAGATGGGAGAGCAAAGAAGGAATTATTAGTAAATGAGCAGGCTGTGGAGAATCCATAGAAAAGCAACAAGAAGACAAAAAGAGAAATAAAGGTAGAAAGCAGAAAGGAAGCCAGTTTGTGAGGCAGAGGGGTGGAGGAGCCGGGTGCATGACTGTGGGCGCTGAAATGGGAAGGGAAGATGCAGAGGGGCTGGCGTTGAATCCCTGCCTGTGGCAGGTGGCTCTTCTTTTCCCTGGATTGTCATCTCACAGTGCAGAGGACTGTCACTGCCACTCCCCCACCCTGGCAGCAGACATCCATTAATGGCTTTAGATGAAATCTGCCTCATTTTCTTCACTAAATAAGCATGCTTTCATTCTTTCCCTGTGTGTGTGGGGGGGCGGTATTTAGCAAGCAAATATCTAGTAAGCAAAAAGACAGTATTAAAATGTAAAATATCTTAAGTGTAGAGAATGCAGTTCAAGTCCGATGTGCATTTATTTGTGCATGAGAAAATAAGTCCCTTACTATAAAGGAAACCAAGTCTGAGTTCTTAACCTTTTTCTTCCAACATAACCTGCCTAGCCTTCATTTTACGACTGCAGCCTCTCACGTTGCAGTATTTCATCTTTACAGCGCCAGTGTAATTCAGTGTGATTGGCTTATGATCCCATGTCACATGTCCTGTTCGCTAATCATTGTTCCCTTGCAGGTGTGCACAGCCTTATACACCGTGTTGCCATTGTAATTGACCTTGGGAATTCCAAGTATCCAAAGATAATATATAGACACAACTCTGTATTATCACACAGGTCACAACATGGAACAAGTGAATTATACAACCAACCATAAATTAAGATGAATATTGACTATTTAGACAAAAACATCACCTTTGTCCCTAATCACATGAGCTGTCATTCACCCCAAAAGCCTGTGTTTTGGACATGTGTCATCGGTTCTAGGGAGCCCAGATTCCAGTCCCAGCTCACTTTCACTTTCTTAGGTGGCCAGGCCATCTCTGGGCAGTCCAGGCTTTCTGGAACTTCCCTGTGTGACTTCCCTGAGTTCCTGTGACTAGGCTCTGTACCCAGGTACTTTCCAATCTTTGCCCCCAAATCCCCTGATACCAAGCAACCCATATGCAGAGCCTCTGGACCAGGGCTTATATGGAAGGGTGACTGTGCATCCCACGGGGAGCCCACCAATCCATAACATGTCACTTCTCTGCCCTGTCCACAGAAGTGAAGCTTCATAAAAAGCCATGCTGAGGTGAAAATGAAGAGTGATCTATGGCAATGACACGACCATGAGTCCACGGGGGCCACAAGAGCTCATGCTCTTCCTATGTGGGCACTTCGCACTTCATGTCACCATCCTCAGATGTGACTGGGGATTGAAGGCTGGAGTTTCTGAAATGCACTTCTCTCACACTCTCTCTTTCTCTCTCCTCTTTCCTTTCATTTCCTCCCTCCCTCCTTTCCTTCCTTCTTTCTGTCACTTTCTCTCTTTTCTTTTTTCTTGAGAACTGGGACATTTGCTCTTTTATAGGCTTCTAGACCAGCTTCTAGTTACCTGAATTCTCTTCAAGGAATTAAGAACATTTCAAAAAGTTCTTAGAAAAGCAAATCGAACCCATAGTGAGTTCCTACTTCACACCCACTAGGATAACTATAATTTTGAAACTGGAAAAGAAATGTTGATGAGGTTGTGGATAAATTGGAATCCCTGTACATCACTGGCAGAAGTGGGAAATGGCGTCGCCACTGTGGAAAACACAGTTCTTCAAATAGTTAAACATAGTTACCAGGTGAGGTATCAATTTTATTCCTACATATACATATGCATACCCCAAAGAACTGGAAACGAGTACTCAAGCATGCACGTGTCTACCCATGTTCATAGATGTACCAGTCACAATAGCCAAAATGCAGAAGCAGCACTAATCTCCACCAATGTGTGAGAACATAAGCAAGCTGTGGTATGTCCATATATTAGAATGTTATTATTCAGGCTGGAAAAGAATCAGGCACTGACATGCTGGTACAACATGTGGAGACATTATGCTACATAAAAGGAGTCAGACACAAGGACTGGCAGAGTGGCTCCAGTGGTAGCGCAAGTGTGAGGATGTGAGTTCAAACCCTGGTACCGCCAAAAAAAAGTCAGACACAAATGGTCACATATTTTGTGATTCCATTTCTAGGAAATGTTCAAAATAGGAGAAATAGAAAATAGATTAGTAGTTGCCAGGGAGCCAGGAGAAAGAGGAGTGGAGAACAAAGCTTAATGGGTATAGGGTTTCCTTGTGGATATGAAAACTTTCTTTGCATACAGGTGTTGGTTTCCCTACATTGTGAACACACCAAATGTTACTAAATTGTTCACTTAAAATAGTTAATTGTATGTTATATGAATTCGCCCTAATAAAAAACAATTTCCTTTATCATCCTGACCTCTCATGGGCTACTAATCCGGTGCTTGATTTGAATTAATCATGGCACTTTTCCAATGGTGCTTGTATATAAATAGTCTGGGACTTTAACTAAAATTCAGGATTATAAAATTTGAGGTAGAATAATTCTATCTAGACTTATCAGACCTAAAGGAAAAAGAAGGTTGGTGCTCCAGTGTGATGTTGAGTGGCCAAGAGGTGACCACTGATTGCCACTAAAAGGCCAGTCAGAGAAGCAGCTCTGTGAGACTCTAAGTGCTAAGGGTGGCACCTGGTGGAAAGAAGATTCCTGATGGAGGACACCCGTGTCCCCAAGAGGTTCTGGAGGTTCCTGAACAAGCACACTGGGCCTTTGTTCTAGAAAGGTGTGGAAAAGAACCACTGGATCTCCAGTATAAACTCCATGGTTCCAGAAATGGCCACTGCTTTTCATTCCTCAAGTAGGCAGGAAAGAGTGAAATGGCCTGCTTGAGGCCACTTGGCTGGATGACAGTGAGGCTGGGTGTCAGCTAGCCCCATCCTGCTGACTTGCTATCACCACCCTGCTTATTAAACGTGGAAGGGCAGAGTGTGCAGTAGACCAGGAGAACCTTGCTCCCATCCAGCAAGGACATAGACCTAGACTCGACCAACACAAGTTGAGTACAGCTGCGTCAACATGAGTTTTGCCTTCCTAGTGCTTAGCTTTCCCGGACACTCCCCATCCCATTTTACCTTCTGCTGTTCTCCCTTTTCTGAAAATTGCTTTCTCTGCTTCCGTGGCTGTCAAGTGAAGGGCTTTTTGGTGTTCTAAAGCCCTGCCATCTGCCACTGGTTGGGTCAACTCATCACTTTCCAGAGGATACTAGATGTGGGACTTAGATCACTCTGGGACCTGGGTTATGACTGTAAAACCCATGCTATTGGAGACTGTGTTACAAAGGTAACAGCCAGGCAGAGGGACAAGGAAAATAAAATGGAGAGATAGTCTCTCTTCCTTGCAGGGCTCAGTGCCCAGCTGGTCCTGATGCCCAGCTGTGCTGTGCTGGGATTCTGAAGGATCTCAGATGTTGCTAAGGAACCTTCACAACCCACCCAACACCTTCCCAGGAATCTAGAGGAAGCCATTTCCTAGACTCCCTTGCAGCAAGGGTTTCACAGGTAACCTAGGGCTCAGGCACACACACCTGCAGGAGACCTTGGAGCTGGGGATGAGCATGCAGGCTGGTGGCACGCTCAGGAAGAGAAGATTTACTTCCAACAGAGTGGACCAGAGGTTGACTTTTACAGCAGATAAGGTGGACGTCCAGTGTCCTGGCCCTAAGCCATGGATGGCAGAAGAGGCAGTGGAGGTTTTGGAAGAAGAGTCGTGAGATCTAGTCAGGTATTTTTTTCTGGCTGAAGAATCCAAGCTTGGGTCCTTAACCTTCCCAGAAATTCACAAACTGAAGAGAGGCTATGAGAAATTCCTTTCTCACAAACAAACTGGAGTGGATTTTGTAGTCTGCAACTAAGAATCCAAATTTATGCACAAATCAATAATAAATTATTTTGTTAATTGTTTGACTCAGATGTGTGTCACTTGCAAGTGATATAGTCTTAATCAACATCATAGTCAGTTAAACCAACGTCTCTGTTGAAAAACAATAACTTTGAAATGGATGAAAAAGTTGTTTTACCAAAATAATAAACGCCTCTATTTTCAGTCAGCTATGGCTGTATATTGCAGTTTGAGACATCAAGACATCCAAAGGTGAATATGGTTGATGTACTTGCTATACAAGAATGAATATAGCATTTTAAAACCTGTTGAAATCACCATAAGAAGGGAACTAAGGTAGAAAGGAGAAAAATAGAGGAGATGAACCAATTCTGGTTATCATACATATATACATGGAAATGTCATAAGGAAACTCCCTGTGTAGCTATCTTAAACAAACAAAATGCTTTTTTTTTTAACAGAAAGGAAAAACAGGTCTTGTCTGGGGTTAGTACCAGTGGGAAGGGGGAGGTGTGGGGAAAGGGTGTAGGAGGGTGAATATGGTGCAAATGTTGTACTCATGTATGAAAATGGAAAAATGAGACCTGTTGAAACTGTTCCAGGAATGGGGAGGGGGGGATAAAGGAGAATGCTGGAGGGGGTGACTCAACTATGATATATTGTGAGAACTTTTGTAAATGTCACAATGTACCCCTAATACAACAATAATATGACAACAAAAATAAGTAAAAAAATTTCAAAAGAAAAATTTTAAATTCATTTTTAAAATTTAGCAAGGATAATGTATGAATGTTTCAAGCTAATTGACTTGTGGGGAATATTGGGTAGTTGAAATTTCATCAAATAAGAGATTTAAAAAACATTTTAAAATAAAATATTTAAAATAAAAATGTTCATCCTTTCGGGGTCACTGATTCTAATGTTCTCACTTGAGTTCCAAGGACACTGAGGCCTAGAATATTATTCAAATATCCACAGATAATTAGTAAAGGATTAAAACTAGGAGCCCCATCAGCCCAAATTTCATCTCTCTGGCACAACACAGCGTCTCCAGAGTCATAAGATTTCAGAGCTGTGACTTGGCTAGAAACAGCAGAGGAAGAAAAGAGGACAGGCCTCCTATTACAGTTTGTATTTATGGCTGTACTAGCAGAATGAGAAGTCAGAGGAATGGAGCTGCAGAAGATGTATGTGGCTGAATCCTTGTTTGTTATTCCTTTCTACAGGGAGATATCAATCCAGAGAAGAGAGCATGAGTTCACAGCCCATTCTGCCTTCTTACCCATCACTAGCATTTCCCACACAGGATGTGCTGGGTCTTGGTTGTGTCCTCAACCCTCCATCTACAAGGCTAATGGAAGTTTCTGCCAAAAGAAGTTTTGCTTCTTCCCCAAAGATGCTCACTCCAATATAGGCTTTAATTAAGAAGCATGGGAACCACTCATAGCAATTGTCATAATAGAGGTGTTCTGGATGGCTGGAAAAGATGCTGTGGAAATGGACAGGAAGACTGAAGACAGAGGATTAGCCTTCAGTGGTGCCTCCAAGCAGGAGGCAGGGCACAGGAGAAACCCAACCCTGGGCACCTACAAGAGCCTTGCAGCAGCTTGAGGTCCACAACCAGCTTAGCAAATGACCCCATTCCTTGTACAAATGCTTCTGAATGTACACTCAGAAAGGGGGTGAACGTCTTCACCGGAGCTGAAGAAAAGATGAAACAATCACTTGATTGTGGGAAAATCATAGAGAAACCAAAATAGCTGTTTCTTATCTAGTGTGTCTTCTGGAAATTGATGCTATTTCATGAAGTCAACAGAACAGAGAATGAATCAGTGTTTGAACTAACAGTAGCTACCAAAGATTTTTCTTAATCATCTTCGGACTCAAGAACAATAACCAATGTCAGTGTTCAAGAGAGGCAAGTTCTCTGTCCTGTGTTGAAGAATAACATCAAGTGACTATTAGGTCTCAGAATAGATGTTTTAGAAGCAATGGACCTCACACATTAGTGTAACTTGTAACCACCTGTTTACCTTTGCTAGAAAGACCCAACATGGTAGAAACCAAGAGCTTTGCGTTGAATATTCTTTCTCAAGTGGATGCTGGTACCATTGTCTGACCATTTTTTTTCAGTGATGAAAGAATAGGAAATCAGATTGCCTTGTTCAGATTTCTTTCCCTCAGAGGGATGGTTTCCTTATGGGACTGGACAATTTCTAGCCAGGAAACATGTTTCTATGTCCAGCCAGGGCAGGAGAACTGGGACAGGGAAGGGAACCAACGAAGGAAAAAGCCACCATCCAATGTTATGGTCAAGATAGGAAGTATCTCCCCCCAAGGCTCATTATTAGAGTGTTGGTCCCTGATGCAAACAGTGTTCAGAAGTGGGGATTGTGGGAAGTGATTGAATCTGACTTAATGAATAGGTTAGTCCATTGAGAGAGGAAGTGATCACTAGGAAGAGATTGAACATTAGAGGGTAGGGCCTCATTGGAGGAGGTGGGTCATTGGGGACATTCCTTTGAAGGATGTATCTTCCCCCTTTTCCCTTCCTTTCTGTCACTTTCTCTCTGTCTCTGCTTCCCAGTTGCTAGGAGGTGAGCAACTTTGCTGCACCACACGCTTGTGTTCCCATGATGCTCTGCCTCGCCACAGGCCACAATGATGGAGCCCAGAACCATCAACGGAAACATCAACAGACTGTGAGCCAAAAGAAACACTCCTCCATCGAAATTGTTTCCCTCACATGTTTGTTTCAGCAACAAATTCTGACTAACACACCTGAGCTACCAGAAAAATGCTCCAACGAGCTGTGGCAACTATCAATGCTATTTTTAAGGGTAAGGTGACCTAGGGTGAGATCAGGTAGAGGGGACGAATGATAAGGGGAATCATTGCATGGAGAACTCAAGGATGGACGGCAGAAGAAAAGAGAGCGGAGAAACAAAGTAATGGGAGGTAAGATAAGAGGCACAGAGGCTCTGTCACAGTGGAGCTGTACCTCCATGCTTCGCAAGTGCGCTACGGGGAGGCCAGCACAAAACCCACAGAACTGAAGATTCAGGAACGAGGGTTCTTCCTACTGACATGGTTCTAAGGAAGATGGGAGAGGGAATCAAGGAGAATGATGGAGAAGGTGAAGCTAATTAAGATATATTGTAAGCATATATGTAAATATCACAGTGTATTCTCCTGTACAACTATTACATGCAGATATAAAGAATGAGATTTCTTGAATCATGCATGTATTGAACCAGCTTATAACACAGAGAGAAAAGCCAGAGGAAGTGGGGAGGCTAACACACTTAGAACAGGGACATACAGTAAAAAAGGACCAGTCCTGACTCAGGGGTGACTCTCTCTGTCACATCAGCCTTCCCCACTGACGGTGTGGTTGAGAAGAGTTAAAGATGGGCAGTGGGCTCAGCAGGTGGAAAGTGCCAGAGTGAATACATGTTCTCCTGTTGGACAGATGCTGGGTAAGCAAACTGGGCCATAGCTGAAGCTCACTATAAATACATCATCAAAGGTGGGTGTGTTTATTTACAAGGACCGCTCTAACAATATACCCTGGAAATTTATTTTCTCACAGTTCTGGAGAATGAGCAGCTAAGGTCAAGGAGCTATCTGGACTAGTTCCTTCTGTAAGAGTCAAAGAAAGGCTCTCTTCCAGGTCAGAATCCCAGTGCTATTAAAACAAAAAAAATCATTTAAGAATAAGAAATTTCAAATATGATAGTAGAAATTTAAAAGTCAGTAGAAGGCTTGAAAAATCAAGTTGAGAAATGTTTCAAGAAGAAGCAAGTAGTTGATTATAAAAATAGCCCAGTTCTCTACCTGGCTCTGTATCCATGCTGTCTTCACCTGTTTAAGGTGGTACTATATCAAAAGAACCATAGACAGGATAGCTTATACAACAAGCATTTGTTCCTCACAGTTATGGAGGCTGGAAGTCCAAGTTCAATGCACTAAAAGATCCCATGGCATGGGGAAGATCAGCTTCATGGTTTACAGATGACCTCATTATCACCCTAACCAGATGGATGAAGGTGGGAAGAAGAGAGAGGGAGAAAGGAGAGAAAATTCAAGTTCTCTGAATTCTCTTCTTATAAGGCCAGTGATCCTATCATGAGGGTTCTACCCTCATGGCCTAATTCCCTCCCAAAGTCTCCATCTCCAAATATTGTCACATTGGGGATTAGAGTTTCAACATAAGAAATTTGGAGGGACACAAACATTCAGTCCATAGCTCACACTTTGCAACGTGGCTTTACAACTCCTGTCTACAAAAAGCGCAGCTTGTTTTCCCTCCCCTGGAATACGAGCTGGCCTTGTTTGCTGCTTTAGCCAATAAAATGGGCAGGAGTGCTGTTTAAGTCTAAGTCAAGGCTAGAGATCTATATACTCCAGGCCCCTAACTTGGAATCCAAACCACTATCATGTGAATAGACACAGGTTCACCTGACGGAAGACAAGAGAGTACATGGTGGGGATGAGCTAGCCTAGCTGAAGCCATCCTGTACCAACCAACAACCAGCAGGCCCAACCACCAAACACTGGGCCCTGAACAGACCACCCAGTTTACCTAGGCCAAATGCTGACTTGCAAAATCATCCAAACAAATGGTTGTTGATTTAAGTTCCCACATTTGGGAGCAGTAGTGTGTTTCATAGTAACAACTAATTGACATAGAGCATCAGTTTGGGAAGTCTAAAATCTCAGTAGTTAAAATGTTAAGAAGCAGCACAAGGGAGCCAGGCATCAGTGACTCATGCTTGTAACCCTAGCTACTCAGGAGGCAGAGATCATGAGGATGGTGGTTCGAGGACAGCTTGGGCAAACAGTTCATAAGACCCTATCTCAAAAAAAGGCCATCACATAAAAGGGCTGGTGGAATGGCTCAAGGTGTAGGTCTTGAGTTCAAGCCCCAGTAAGGCAAAAAAAAAAAAAAAAAAAAAAAGCAGCCAAGGGAGGAAAGGAAGGAAATTGCCAAAGATAGAGTACAAGAAAATTTCCCAAACTTAAAGGATGAGTTTTCCAGCTGGGTTTGGTGACATGCAACTGTAATCCTGCTTACTTGGGAGACTGAGGTAGGAGGCTCTTGAGTTTGAGCCCAGCTTGGGCAATATAGTGAGACTTTCATTAAAAAAAAATGAGTTTCCAGATTAAGGATCCACTAAATTCCTCTCTATAATTGTTTGAAAAAACACAGTGAGATAGATGGGAAGACAGTTCAAAAAAACACATGAAAAATGATCACCATCTCTGGCCATAAAGGAAATGCAAATCAAAACCACACTAAGATTCCACCTCACCCCATGTTAGAATAGCTATCATCAAAAACATCACCACCAACAAATGTTGGCAAGGATGTGGGGAAAAAGGAACCCTCTTACATTGCTGGTGGGAATGCAAGCTAGTGCAACTACTCTGGAAAAAAATATGGAGGCTTCTTAAAAATCTAAACATAGACCTGCCATATGATCCGGCAATCCCACTCCTGGGGATATACCCAAAGGAATGCGACACAGGTTACTCCAGAGGCACCTGCACACCCATGTTTATTGCAGCACTACTCACAATAGCCAAGTTATGGAAACAGCCAAGATGCCCCACCACTGACGAATGGATTAAGGGAATACGGCATTTATACACAATGGAATTTTACTCAGCCATGAAGAAGAATGAAATCTTACCATTCACAAGTAAATGGATGGAACTGGAGAACATCTTTCTGAGTGAGGTTAGCCAGGCTCAGAAGACCAAATATCATTATGTTCTCCCTCATATGCAGACTTTAGATCTAGGGCAAAGGCAGTAATGTTGTTGGACTTGGGTCACAGGACAAGGGGAGAACACATACAGGAGGTATGGGGATAGGTAGGAAACCCAAAACTTGATAGTGTTTGATGTCCCCACTGCAGAGGAGCTAATACAGAAACCTTAAAGCAACAGAGGTCAATATGGGAAGGTGACAGGGAAGTAGTGAAGAGGTCAGGTAGAGATGAATCAATTTGGGTTGTAATACACTTGTGCACGGGAGCAATCTCTCTGTATAGGAATCTCTCTGTATAGCTACCTTTATCTCAACTAGCAAAGATGCTATGTCTTTCTTACTATTGCTTATGTCTTCTGTTCAACAAAATTGGAGAAGAGGGTAAAACAGGTTCTGCCTGGAAGCGATAGGGGTCCGGGAGAGAGGGAAGGGGTGGGAGACTGGGAGGCAGTGGGAGAAATGACCCAAACAATGTATGCACATATGAATAAATGAATAAAAAAAAAGACAGCTCAACTCAGCACAGGTTTATTCAGGAGAAGAAACCTGCAGAGGGGTTGTTCAGCAGAAGCTAGCGTCCACTGCCGCTGACAGACTGGGGAATTTGTAGGAGAGGAAGGACCTGGTAAAGAGTGGGGGAGTTTTTTCTCTGTGGCTTATCCATTGTCCATTGCTAGTGGTAGTCAAGGGACTAGATCTTGTGTTCTGGTACAGGTGCTGGAAAACAAGGTGTTTCCTTTGGGAAGAGCCCATCTCTACTGGAGCCAAACAACTCTCAGGTCAAGCAGGGTTTGAGATGGTGTAAGTGATACCAACTTGAGATTTAACAGTAATGAGTGAAAAAAAAAACCCTACATTACTGACATTGCAAAATTTCAGAATAATAGAGATAAAGAGAACTCCTACAAAGTTTCAAAAATGTAAAAAAAGGGTTAAATTAAAAAGAATGTGGAATAAAAATGCTGTTGAAACTCTAAGTAGTGATGCTGGAAGACAGAAGGCAAAGGACATGATGCCTTCAAAATTATCAGGGAGCAAATTATCTGCTAGATCCCACACTGTTAACCAACTATGAGGATATAACTGAGACATTTGTAAATATCCGTCTCCTCTGACTTCTGTTCTCATCTTGAATTGCTACTTTCCTGGGCCTTCCCTGTGCCTCTGTCTCATGTGGACAGTTCTCTGTGAATCTCCAAAATTCTCCTTTCTCAGGAAGTAGCCAGAGGATACATTCCTCAAAATTAACAAGTAGTAAAAACCCAAGAAAATTAAAAGCGTATGTGCACATAAGAACTTGCTCATGAATTTTAAAGCAGCATTAGATGTAATAGCCTATATTAGAAACAACACAAATGTTTATCAATTGATAAGTTGTGGCATATCTATATAATAGAATATTATTTAGCCATAAAAAGGAATGAAGTACTGACATCTGTACAACATGGGTGAACCTTAGAAACATTCTGCCAAGTGAAAGAAGTCAGAAACAAAAGGCCACACGTTGTATGGCTCTGCTTATTTGAAATGTTCAAAATAATCAAATACATAGAGACTGAAAGTGAATTAGTGTATTAATTGTTTCCAGGATGTAGGGAGAGGAAGGAATGGAGAATGATTTCTAATGGTTATGGGTTTTTTTAAATTAGAATAATGAAGACGTTCTAGAATTAGATAGTGGCACAACTTTGTGAATATAATAAAACCACTAAATTGTACTCTTTGAAGAGTGAATTGAATTTAATGGTAAATGAATCCTATTTCAATTTAAAATGAATATGTAAATTTAAAAGGAGAATTTTGGAGATTCAAAGAAGAATGTCCACATGAGACAAAGGGAAGGCCTGGGAAAGTAGCAATTCAAGATGAGAACAGAAGACAGAGGAGTTGGGCTAGAAGCATGGCTCAAGAGGTAGAGCATCTGCCTAGTAAGTGTGAGGCCCTGAGTTCAAACCCCAGTGCTGCCAAAATAAAAAAAAAAAGTCAGAGGATTCTGAGAAAGATGATTCCAATTAAAAAATGAGATTGGTGCTGGTAGGTTTGAGCATAACAAAAATAACTTTATAATATAATCAGTTTGGCAATTAATTAGTGATTAGTACACACAGAACAAAAAAATGAGAAAAATTGTTAAATCTAGAAAAAAAAATGAAGGCTAAACAAGAAAGAAAATGTAACACTGTAGGACTTGGCTAAGAAAATATTTTCACATTCATAAAAAAGATAAGTAAATTAAAAAATAAAAAACAAAAAATAGTTTCACAGTCATAATCCAAACACTATTATGCATACAATGAAAACATAATATAAATAAGTTATTATGGATTGTGGTATTGTGTATGTAACATATATTATGTACATAATGATAGCAATATGACCGGAAGGGGAACTCCTCCTGTGGACAAGGAATGGGAAGAAGTTGTCAATAGATACTCTGGTCTGAACACGAGTAGTGGACTGCAAAGGTCCATGTGTTAAAACGTTGCTCTCAGGGAGGTCCTGTTAGGAGAGGCTTTGGACCTTTAAGAGCTGGGGCCCAGTGGGAGGTCCTTAGGGTATTGGGGGCGTGCCTTCAAATGGGATAGTGACACCTGTACCTGTCCTCTTTCTCTCTCTGCTCCTGGCTTGTTCTGACACCATGATATGCTGCTCTTGGTAGAGGCCCAAATCAATGGGGCCACACCTGATCTTGGATCTGAATTTCTAGAGCAATGAAGACAATAAACCTCTATTTATAAGTAGCCTGAGTCATATATTTCCTTACAGTGACACAAAGTTGACTTGTATGGTAGATAATATATAAAATTGAAAACCCAAGAAATAACAGCATAATCAAGTCACATAGAAATGTGAATATAAGTCAGAATAACCCACCAACATAGTCAAAATGTTCTTTTCAGAGAGTAAAACTTAGAAGCTTCATGAATAAAGCTGTGATTTTTAAAGCATACATGCATGACTTTATTAGAAATTTGAAGTTTTCCATGATCATATGGAAGAATGCATAGTCTTGATTTGAAGAATCAGAGGTTTTCTCACCACTCTCTGCTTCTGTTTAATCAAATTCATGTAATTTTCAAAAAAATACAAGAAAATTTCCTATAAGTAAAGAAGACAATTCGATTGAAATGGATTATTGTATACCTAACTATTACCATATAAGTCGTTGACACCCAGCTTAGCAAAATTAAATTGAATGGTCTCAGGGCATTATTTTTTCCTTTCGAAGCATCCACCAAGATTTCCAGATTGAAGTAGTTTAACCATGGATAACAAAGAGAAAAGTCTACCTCTGACTGCTAAGGCCATCTTCGCAAGTGGGCTTTCTCATTGTATGGGCATCAAAGGCTGAGGATGGATTGTATGGGGATTGCTGTCACCTTGCACAAATTCAAATTTCAGCACCCTCTGTCCAAAGTACCCACTGGTGGAGCTTTTAGAATACAAACAGAAAAAAACTAGCAATGAGACTTGACAGACTAATCATGGATACCTAAGATTTGTGGACATGATGCTGAAATGTATTCCCTGAAGAGTTTGAAGACAGAAAACTTCACTTAGGGGGAAACTATCACGCTTTTCCTATTCAGAGAACAAAGGGTATGTTGAGGCATGAACAGTGACATACTAATGAGTTGGTTCTGGGTCTCTAGAAATCTCTCTGTCTGTCTGTCTTTGTATTCCCACCCCAAAAAAACCATGTCTGTTGATCACAACATTGTTGAAGGGAAATGCTTTTAAACACATAGAGCTGTTTTGCATAGCCTTCAGATGATTGGTGTCAGACTCTTGACTTTTTTATGTTGGAAAGCATGAAATAAAAGTCAAAAGTGTTTTTATAAGAAAACTCAACAGCTTACTACTCAACAGACATTTCTTCCCTCCTTCGTCTTTATAACAGAATTTTGACTGTTTTGGCACCTCACGTTCCTCTGTACAGCTCCAGCCCCAGTGACTGCATCTGTATTGGTCTAATCCAATCGTGGAAGTTTACGGTCATGGTCACAGAAGAGGTTTGTGACCCAATTCTAGATGATGAGATATTAGAAAAGTCCCCTGGGAGGGAGTCTGCAATGGATTTCTTAGTTCTTAAAAGAAGGGAAAGAGAGCTTTCTCATCTTTCTGTGGACATTACGTGGCAAGTGTGGCACTTGGAGTCCACAGCTCTGCACAGCCAGCTGTCGTGTGGAGGTCAGCAGAGGAGGAGCTCCAGGGACCTCGGGCTTTGATGGCTGAGTGAGGCAGCCTGGGACTGCACAGCTCTGGGGCTTCTTATCCTCTGAGCCAATAACCCTCCTTATCCGTCCAGTGGCCGTGAGGTGGGTATTCAATTGCTTGCAGCTGAAAGCATCCAGAATGACACAGAGATGCACGTCTAAACAGACGTGATGAATTTTCAGCACTGCTAGGATAAATCTTAAAAAGAAAAGAAAACCCTAAAAAGCTGCCAGGAGGGAAAAAGACAGATGATCCTCAGAGGAATGAGAATCAGACAAGACAAAGACTTACAGCATCCTCAGAAAGCTAGAAAACCGCAGAACCCAGCCTTCAAAGATGGAGGGAAGATGGTGTCAACCTAATGGTCCAAAGGGGCCACCAAGCATGAGGACACACTGAAGAAAGTCTTGGACAGCTATGAATTTAAAAAGTTAATCTCCCATACCACCACACCCTCACTTCAGAAGTATCAAAAGAGAATATATCAGAAAAGCCAGGCAATGAACCTAGCAAATGGAAAACAGACTCCAGGCAACAATACCTCCAAACCCAGAAGAGAGTAGGGGAAGTCCGGGACTGCTACATGAAGTGTTTATCACTGGCACAGGAGGTCAGAAAGCTCTGGGAGGGAGAACATGTGAAGAAAATGGTGCCATGGAGCACCAGACCTGGATGAACACAAAGTTAGGACAAGGGCAGAGCTTGTAGGAAGGACACCGAGAGACATCAGGGCACTACATGAACAGCAAAAGGATGTACAGCCATGGTTTACATGTGGTGGACTTGGCTCCCATTGGCATTTTGGTGAGATTCCAGAACAGCAGCAAGAGGGATGTCAAGCAATGTGACATCACAGAAAGCAGAAACTGGAGGGCACGTGTTTTCTGAGGCATCTGTCTCTTCTCCAAAAGAGAAACAAACCGAGCACACCAGATATGATGCAGACATCATGCAGACCAAACCGTGCTATGATTCTGAGCACAGTGTAAGGGACGGTCAGTATGTGACTTATTTTCCAGTGACTCGTGGATATCAAAAACCACAAAGAACACATTATCAATGGGTACTAAGTCAGCTAGAGCAAGAAGGTCCGGTGTGCTATTACACAGCAGGTGACTACAGACACCAATAATGTACTGTGTATTTCAAAAAGCTAGATAGGGCCATGTTTGAAGACATAGATATGTTTAATCTGAGTTGGCTGTGGTGGTGCACACCTGTAATCCCAACACTCAGGAGAAACAGGAAGGAAGATTGTGAGTTCAAGGCCAACCTTGGCTACATAATGAACTTCTCTCTCTCTCTCTCCCTCCCTTCCTCCCTCACTTCCTCCACCCACCCAACCCATTTTGGTTTCTTTCTCTTTTTTTTTGGTGGTACTGGAGCTTGAACTCAGGGCTTCACATTTGCCAGGTATGCACTCTAACACTTGAACCACTGTCTTTTTTAAATTGGAGACAGGGTCTCAAACTGGCCTTGAACTCTCAATCCTCTTGCCTCAAGCTCCTGAGTGCTGGGATTACAGAATGTGTACTACAGCATCCAATATTTGGTTAAGATACCACATCCAAGAAAAGAAGTTATGTTTATCCTGATTTAAACATTACACACATGTCCAAGTACATAACCCCATTAATATGTACAATTGTTATTTTTTAGGTACAAGTTAACATAAATTGAATCAATGAAAATTCAGGCTGGGGGCAGTGGCTTGTGCTTATAATTATAACTACTCAAGAGGTAGAGACTGGAAGAATCATAGTTCAAGGCCAATCTAGGCAAAAAGTTAGTAAGACACTATCTTAGCCAATGGCTGGGCTCAGTGGTGCACACCTGTTATCTCAGCTCCACAGGGAAGCACAAATAGGAGAACTGCAGTCCAGGCCAGCCCAGGCATAACACAAGACACTATCTCAAAAATACCAGTGCAAAAATGACTAGGGTTGTAGCTCAAGTGATACAGCACATGCCTAGCAACTGTGAGGCCCTGAGTTCAAATCTCAGTACCACCAAAAATATAAAATTTAGAGATTAAAAAAGAGAAAAAATCCCATGTAATTCTAGAACATGACTTGGCTCAGAAGTGAATACTGTCTACACTGTCAGAATCACATTATTTTTCCTGTCTATTGGTTTTCAATCTTGAGAATCAGTGTACAATGCCATTATCATGGGACTGGTTAGTTATCACCAGAATGAGTTCCTGATAAATAGATGACCTTGGGCCTCTCTTGTGCCTGGGCCTCCCTTGTACTCCCAGCTTCTGCCATGGGATGCAGCAGAAAAAAACGCCTTCTCCAGACCTAGGTTTCCTGCTCTTGGACTTCTAGCTTCCTGAATTATAAAAAATCAATTTTTTGTTCTTTATACCTAACCCAGTCTCAGGTAGTCTGTTACAGCAACTCAAAATGAACTGAAGTGGAATTTAATCAAGAGGATTAGGTATGAGCCAAATCACCTGGGCTAGAGGTCCTGGATTGGTCTTCACACTGCAGAACTGGGGCTGCCACCATCAGGAAGTGGGGGAGAGGAAGGTCAGCCCCTGAGTCCCCACATACAGCTCTGTGGCTAAGGAAGCCCACCCACCTCTCAGGTCCAGGACACTGGCCCCTCAGTTACAATCCACACCAGCACACAGATGCTCCTGCCTGCCTCTCGACAGATGAAGGCATTGCTTTCACTGCCGCCTAAAACCCAGTGACTCCTCTACCATCCCACCAGCAGAGCAGAACAGAAGCCCCAGAGGCCAGGGTGCCACCCCCTTCCTTCCCAGGATTCATGCTTCTGGTAGCCATTCCTTACCAGCGATCCAGAGATGTGAGTCTGGGGAAGGTAGGTTTATGCTTTCCAGACTCAAGAAGGTCAAGGAAGCTGGAACAGAGACAAGGTGGCCAAAGACATCTGCCATAGCCAGCCCCTGCTGGGACTCTGTCCCATTTGTCACCATCGCTCATTCCTTTGAATCTATGAACAATGCTGTGACATGCCCACACCCCAGGAGTGTGCGCGTGTGTGCACACACATGCACGTGTGCTTCAGAGAGGGCAACAGAGAGGGAGCACCTTGAAGATAGGATGCAGGTTTTTCTGTAACAGCACAGGGCTTGGCTGAGCAATGCAGAAGCCCCATGAACAAGAGTGATATTAATCAGGTGTAGGAGCAGATCTGGCTGGAAGCTCTTTGGGGAAAACCATGATAGAAGACCCAAAGGAAAGAAAGGAGCTGACTTTCACAGGCTGTGGACAGGTGGGTCTCAGATCATTCACACTGGGCTGGGTTTTGGTCATCCAAACAGTTAGGGAAAATCCCTTTTGCTTCAGAGCTCTTTGGACATGGGAAACGCACATGAGAGGTTGTCAGGTATTATATTTCTGTGTAATCTGTTTTCCCATGTGATTCGCATGGGTCTGTAAGATAGATAACAGTTTTGTAGAAGAGAAAGAATACATACACTGCTTGTGGGTGATTCACCCTATTGGTGTAATGGGAACTTCCAAGAAAGCATTGGGCTTCAGGCATAGCTGGACCCAGGGGATGGACAGCTGTTGCCCAGCAGCTCCAATGAAGGCTATGATTGGCCCCACTATGACTACCACTTACCCATCCTAAGGAGGTGGAACTTTCTGATTGGCTGGCTCTGAATCAAATGTCAAACCTGGCAGCTAGAGGGAGGGGTCAGTCCCAATGGGAGAAAAGGAAGAAGTCTGTATAAACTCCTGAGCGGAGCTGGCCACACAAAAGGTATGAACCTTCAACCTGACATTGCACACTAATTTAAAACCCAACTTGCCCTGACACCCCCAAAGGGAGGGAGGGACACTCTCAGGCTGAAAATCCTTTCATGGAGTGGAGGACTCTTCACTAAAACCATTTCTCTCCTTAGCCTGAACAACAGCCCAGCAAATCTCCAGGGGCATATTAAAGTATAAAAGGCACAGAAACAAAATTGAAAATAAAATTTATGACGCTTTTTCAAACCAATATCCTAAAGCTGACCAAGATGACCAACCAGATAGACTTCCCTAAGTTGCAGAAGAAATTTAACGGGCACTTATATTAAACCACACACATAAAGAGGGAATCTGGTCATTTTCTAGGTCCCCAGGGAAGGAATGAAGAATGTGTCACAGATCTTGCCCGCAATGGAGAGATGAGGTGTGCTTGCCAACAGTTTGCTCTTCTCTTCCTTATTTCTGTTAAACTCATTGGTGCTCATCCATTACAGGACGCTTGGGCCACCTCAGCAGACCTGTCATCACTGCAGAAAAGTTTTGATGAGGTCAAAGAACTTCTGTGTCTCTGGTTTAGAGATGAAGGTGGCACAGCAAGTATCTAGGCCACAGGTCTTTTCAGCGGTGTCCCATTCTTTTTTGATGTAACCAGTCTTCTTTGGCTGGATGGAACAGGAGCCAATATGGCAGCTCACCAACCCAGGAATATACTCACATGTGCACACAAGTGTACACACACACACACACACACGCCCCATGGAGATCTTTACTAAGAGAGCTGAGGAAAGCCTCCAAACAGCACAAACCCTCCAAGCAGAAGGCTCAGAGCATCCCATGGAGCAGGGCCTGACTTCCCACTATGGCAGGTCCTGTTTCTTGTTCACGCAATCATTCTTTTCCGTTCTTCCTTGCTAACAAGACTGTGGTTGTATCTGATAGCAACATATCCAGTAACAAAGAACCAATCATGAGTCCCTCCACCAGTGACTAAAGGTAGAGGCGAGCATATGACCAGTTCTAGCCAATGAAATATAAGGATAAGTCTGCTGGGAAAATGTGGATTTGTTTTGTTCCCCAATTAGAGAAGAACACATTCCCTTATTGCTGTCCCCATTTCTCCAACTTTGTATATATGGTGTTTAGTGATGCTGATTTGAGCTGCTGTGACTATCTTAGACTAAAGAATCTTAAAAGGTTACCTTAGAGACATGGACCCACCATACACCTGCCTACTGCTCTTCTTCCCGTTTAGAATGTATGAGGTGGTATTATGTGTTAGTCCATTTTTGTTGCTATAACTAAATACTTGATGTTGGGTACTTTATAAAGAAAAGAAGTTGAGCTCACAGTTTTGGAAGCTGGAAGTCCAGGACCAGGCAGTCCCATCTGTTTGACCTCTGGTGTGGCCTCTTGACAGATGGTAGCAACGGTGTGTGGGAGAGATCACACAGCGAGATAGGAAGCCAGAGGGACTCAGAGGTCAGGGTTAGTACTGTTAGAACAACCCACTCTTCAGGAGCTAATCAAGGTCCTATGAGAGCTACAATAATCCCTTCCGAGGGCAGAGAACCCAGTGACCTTCTGTTTCCATTAGGCCCCACCTCTTAAAGGTTCCATTACCTTTTAATATCACCATATGGGAGCCAAGCCTTCAGCCCCTGAACCCTGGGGCGGGGGGCGGGACACACCACACCCAAACCACAGCATATAACACTCTGTAGTTTGCTAATCAAAGCCAGCAACTGCTACTCTCTTCGTCGCCCACCTGGTTGGTGACAGAACTGGGATAAGACTCCAGGCCCCGGCCATGTTCCTTGCCTGGACCCCTCTGTGGAAGGCCGTCCATGCCTGTCTGTAGCAGCCCCATGGAAGTGATCCAGACTACATCCCTAGTCATCTGGACGCGTCCGAGAGAATTCCTGACGCCAGCCCTCACCTTGTGTCTCCTGTGGCTCAGGACTGCTACATAATTGCACCGGTCTTGATTTTTTTTTAATCAAACTTTTTTAGTTGTTTTTACAGTTTTTTAATTTTGAAAATTCTTTTGTTTTTGAATGATCATATATTAATAACACAAGGGGATTTCACTGTAATAACTCCGTCTTTGCCTACAGCGTACCTTGGACAGGTTCACCCCCTCCATTGTATTTCTTCCCTCCCCCCTTTTTCAGTGTTTGGTGGGTTTTATTTTGCTGTCTTCATATATAAAACTCAACAGAACAAACAACCCGCTTTAAAAGTAAACAAAACGGCTGAATAGACTAAAGAACATATGTAGATAGACACTATGCATATGAAAAGACACTCACTGCCACATGTCAGTAGGGAATTGTAAAGTCAAACAGTGAGTCAAATAACAACACACACTTTTTAGAATGGACAGATTTAAATATCAGCAACAAGATTGTTGGCAAGAATGAGATGCAAGAACTCTCACTCACTGCTGGTAGAAATGCCAAAAGATACAACTTTGGAGAAAGGTTTGTTGCTGCTTGCACTGAACATATAGTCTTATCATACCATCCAACACTGCTGCTCTTTGGTATTTACCCAAAGGAGCTGAAACTTTTGTCCACACAAAAACCTGCCCGTGTGTGTTTACAGCATCTTTGTTCATCATTGTTAAGACAGGGGAGCAACTCCAGGAGGTGAGTGGATAAGCTGTGGAATATTATTCAGCATGCAAAAGAAATGAGTTGTCATGCCATAGATGATGTGGAGGAAACTTTAATGTGTATCACCAAGAGGGACTCAATTTACAATAATCCCAACTGTATGATATCCTTTTTTTTGGAGTGGGGGGATGGGGTTTGAACTCAGGACTTTGTACTTGCAAAGCAGGCTCTCTACCACTTGAACCCCACCTCCAGTCCATTTTGCTTTGGTTATTTTTGGAGGTGGGGCCTTGTGAACTGTTTGTTTGGGCTTGCCTCAAACCATGATCCTCCCAATCTCAGTCTCCCAAGTATTTAGGATTACAGATGAGAGCCACTGGCACTCAGCTCCATGAGATTTTGGAAATGGCAAAACTATGGAGATAGAAACAAAATGGGCGGCAATCAGGGAGAAAAATAAAAAGGGATTAATAGGTAGAGGAGAAGACTTTAGGGCAGTGAAACCATTCTGTATGATAGCATCAAGATACACATCATTCATTTGTCAAACCCATAGCACAAACAGTATTGAGTGAATATAAACCATCGACTTGGTGTGAAGGTGATGTGTCAGTTACAACTGTACCATGCTAATGGAGCCAAGAAGGGATGGTGACAATGGGGGGAGGCCTGTGTGTTGGGGGTTGGGGAGTATAGGAACTCTGTATTTGCTGCATAATTTTTCTATGAACCCAGAACTACTCTAAAAAAAAATAAAGCCTAGGGCTGGAGGTGTGAGTCAAGCATATAGCACCTAACTAGCTAGTGCAAAACCTTGAGTTGAAACCCAAGTACCCCCCAAAAGAAAAAATAAAGTCTGTTAAACACAACAAAACAAAATATACAACTGTACAACAAAGAGTGACCTCTAATGTAAGCTATGGACTTTAGTTAAAATTAATATGCTAATATTGAATCACCATTCCAACACTACTAATCCAATGTGCTGGTATCATAAGAGGAGAAACTGGGGGAAGGAAGGATATGAAAATTCTCTGAACTTTCTGCTTAATTTTTCCATAAACCCAAGACTGTTCTAGAAAACAAAGTCAATTACTATTTTTAAAAAATCAGCTTCCTTGGCACAGAGCTATTCAAATTATCTTGTTAATACTGGGTGAATTGTGGCAGATGGCACATTTCAAGGAACTGGTATATTTTATTTTAGTTGTCAAATTTATGTGTACAGAAATTTTTGCAATATTTTCATTTTCATTTTTGAAGGTATCTGTTCTTGGATTCCTGATATTAGTAATATGTATCTTCTCTCCTTTTTTTGGTCAGTCTTGCTAAAAGGATTGTCAATATTATTAATTTTTTTTTTTGCAGTACTGGGGTTTGAACTCAGGGTCTACACCTTGAACCACTCCACTAGCCCCTTTTTGTGATGGATTTTATTGAGATAGGGTCTCCTGAACTATTTGCCAGGGCTGGCTTTGAACTGTGATCCTCCTGATCTCTGCCTCCTGAGTAGCTAAGATTACGGGTGTGAGCCACCGGGGCCTGACTAATGTTATTAATCTTTTATTGGTCCTTCCACTTATTTAATTTTTGGCTGAACTGGGGATTGAACTCAGGGTGTCCTATTAGAGCCATACTCCCAGTTCTTTTACTTTTAGTTTGCTTTTCAGACAGGTCTTGCCCTTTTGCCCTGGTTGGCCTTGGACCTTGATCCTCCTACCTCTACCTCCTGAATAGCTGGAACCACAGGTGTGAGCCACCATGCTTGGACCTTTTATTAATCTTTTTGTATGAATTTTATGGATGTCTTAGTTGATTTATTGAAAAAGCTAATCCTAAAGGTGTTTTCAAAGAATCCAGCTTTTTGTTTAATCTCTCTCTCTCGAGGTTTGAATTCAAGGCCTTGTGCCTGCTAGATAGGCGCTCTATCACTTGAGCCACATCCAGCCCTAGATACTTTTCTAATAGGGTCTCACTGTTCTGCCCGGGCTGGTCTGAGCCATGATCCTCCTATTTACAATTCTCTAACAGCTGGGATGACAGGCACGAACTGCTGCACCAGGCTGATTTTTCTCTATTCTTTCATGGTCAGTTGCATTGATTTCTACTCCAGTCTTTATCGTTTCTGCTCTTTTTACATGCTTTGGCTTTAGTTTGCTCATTTTTTCCTAGCTTCTGAAGTTAGAGTTTAGATAATTAATTGGAGTTGCTTTTTCTTTTCTAACTAAGCATTTGGTGCTATACATTTGCCTTTTACCACTTCTTTAGCTGCACCTCACCAATTTTGATATATTGTATTTTCATTGAGGTCAATTTTGTTTTGTTTCCTTTTAATACTCCTGGTGGGCTCCTCTGTGAACTGAGGATTATTTAAAATTGCATCATTAAGTTTCCAAAAGTGTTTGAAGATTTTCCCACGTCTCTCTGTTACTGATTTCCAATTCTTTTTATTGTGGGTGGAAAAATACTCCAAATGATTACAATATTGCAAACTCGTTGAAGTCTTATCTTTATAGGCCAAGATGCAATCTTTGTTGGTCTGTGTTTTGCCAGCACTAGAAAAGAACGTGCATCATTCTTTTGGTCTGTGGAGTGTTCTACGAATGTCACTAAGATTGTGTTAGTGGATGGCCATCCTTGATGATTTTCTCTGTAGTTATTCTATCAATTTGTTGAGGGAGGAGTCCTGAAGCTTCCAAATATAAACGTGAATTTGTCTGCTCCTTTTAGTTTTATCAATTTTTGTTTCATATGTTCTTACAGCTCTGTTGTTTGGTACATGTTTAGGACTTGTATGTATTCCTGATGGATTGACTCTTTTATCAGCACGTCATCTCCCTCTCTGTGTTTGGTAATTTTCTTTTCTCCAAAGTCTGTTTTATTTGCTACTAATACACCACTTCTGCTTTCTTTCATCAGTATTGCATCTTTTTCCGTCTTTTAACTTCCAATATACTTGTCTCATTAATTTGAAGTGTTTCTTCTTGACAGCACATTGTTGGGTCATGTTTTCTAACATGTTTTGCCAATTTATGCCTTTTAATCAACCGTCATCATTTGCAGTTGAAGTGATTTTAACAAGGGCTAAAGTCAGTTATTTTGTTTCTTATTTTCTGTTATCTTTTTTTAATTTGTGTGTTTCCTTTTCCTGCCTTACTGTGAGTTACATGAACATTTTTCAGAATTCCATTTTTATTTATCCATAGTATTTTTTTGTTCTTTCTTCTTTCCTTCTCTCCTTTCTTTACTCCCTCCCTTTCTTTCAGTGCTCAGGATTGAACCCAAGACCTTGTGCATGTTAGGCAAGGGCTGTACCACTAAGCTATATCCCAAGCCCTATTCATAGTGTTTTCTGTTTTGTTTTGAGGCAAGGCCTACCTTTGTAGACTAGGCTGGCCTTGAACTCATCTTGTAGCCCTGGCTAGCCTCAAACTCATGATCTTCCTGCCTCTGCCTTCCAAATGCTGTGATTACAGGTGTGCACCACCTTGTGTGGGTGTCCATCATGTTTTTGAGTAAATCTCTTTGTACAGCTTTTTCAGTGGTTGTGCTGGGTATTAATTACATACACATAAGTTATTCTACTAATAGACCCTTAGGTCATTAACATGTCATTTTCTTCTAGTTGTCATTGCAGATTTTCTCCCTCCTGTGAGTTTTCTTAGGTGGTTATAGGAAATCACATGCACAAAATGATTCTTGAGACGTGTCATAAATCTTACTCAGCTCTCATGTCAATCACTCCCCATGGACTGGTCCTGGGGAGGGAATGTGATATTCCAAGTGTCTTACACTTCAATTAAAACCTGTGCTGGGGTGGAAATGATTATCATTCTCAACCTCTCTTTCTGAGGAGACTAACTTGCACCTCTGAAAATGCCTTTCTATACTAATAAACTTGACTATTCTTAATAAACTCTATTTTATACTACTCAGCCTTGTGTCTTCTGAAATCTTCTCTTGTTGGATGCAAGAATTAAGATAAATGTGCTGCCCATCCTGGCAACAGCGGTACTGAAAATTCAAACTCAGGGCCTCGCAATTGCTAGACAGACATTCTACCACTTGAGCCACACCTCCAACCCTTCTTGCTTTAGTTATTTTTCAGATAGAGCCTTGACCGGCTTCCTCCCAATCTCTTCTTCCCAAGTAGCTGTGATTACGGGTGTGTGCCCAGATTGGATAATTTCTATTGTTTAGTCTTCAAGTTCACCAATTTTTTTTTTTTTGCCTTTCCATTCTGCTGGTGAGCTCATCTGCTGACTTTTTATTTCAATACCATAGTTTTAGGTTCTAAAGGTCTCATTTTCTTGTTCATGTCCTCTATTTCTCTTCTGAGATTTTCTATTTCTCCCTGAAAGTTTTTAGTTTTTATTTGTTGCAAATGTGATTGTAAATTCCTCATTGAAATGTTGGTATCAAGGCTACTTTAATCTCTGTCATCTTGGTGTTCACATCTATTGTCTTTTTCATTGAATTTGAGATTTTCCAGGTTCTTACTCTAAAGAGTGCTTTTTAGCTGAAAACTAGACATTTTGGGTATTATGTTATAAGACTCTGGATTTTACTTAAACCTTCTCTTTTAGCCATCTTTCTGTAATACCACTCCAGCAGGTGAGCAGTTGTCTTGTTACTGCCAAGTGAAGAATGAAGTCTGTATTCTCCAGTTGGCCTCCAATGTTACTCAAAAGAGAAAGGTGCCTGTTTCTGCTGGGCACTGGTAGCAATTCCAGCTCACTACTGGTCCTGGCTGGGAGGGATCCAGCCCCTTCACTACTGTTCTCTATGCAGTCTCTAATGACACCACAGAGTGTCTGTGTGAAGTTGTGCTGCCTTGTAACACGTCATGGATTAAAGTATCGGCTCCTACCAACTTTCCCTGACCCCTTTCCAACAGGGATGGTAGAATACCTTGCTATACACATGGGGAGTCTAGACTTACCCAGAACAGGGTAGTGCCAGTTTTTCTGAGGTGTTGGTTGGAGCAACTTTTTTGTAGTGCTGGGGATGCAACCTTGGACGTTGTGTATGCAAACACTTGAGGCAAGTGCTGGACCACTGAGTTATACCCCCCACCTCCCCAGCTCAGCAACTTTTCAGTTCTCAGCTTTTACTAAATTTTCCATCTTTCTAGGATTCTCCTTTCCTGGACTATTGGCTAAAGAGAGCAGGTTTTTGTTGGAGCTTTTTTCGTTTATATCCATTGGGGTTTATAGGTTGTCTGCTTCTTTAGCTCCAAGTCTGGGATACATGAAGCAGAAAGAGAAACCAGAGAACTCAACACCATGTTGCTCCTGCAGTTCTGAGGTACCCTGGTCATGGCTTCTTCTTGTTGCTTTAATCTATAATTTTTCCTGCTTTCCATGAAACTTTAGTGAAAATAGAGGTGTTTGTCTATGCCACCTTCCTGAGCAATTTGCATATTTAGATGTGTATTTACTTCATTTCAAGACCTGAGTTGACTTACCACACTACAAAGAAGCTGCCCTTTGAGCATTTTACAAATCTCCAATGCTACATGATCTTGTTTTGCTTCTGAGGAGAATTTACAGGCCAGAAACTCCCCTAATTCTACTGTCAAATTAGGATATATCACCATGGCAAAAAGCTTATGAGAATGTAAAACAATATACTAAGGACTTCAGGATTCTCCGGATCAACTGTTTGTGGTTTGGAATTTACACGAATTGGAGACTGAATTATTTTATTTATTATTACTGTTTCTGGTGGTGTTGGAGAGAGGCAGTTAGGGTGATGTCAATCCCCACCTCTCAGAATACTCACTGTCACAGGCTCTTTTGAGTACCTGAACCCGAACAGAGTTCATGCAATTGCACATTTTATAAAATTTACAAAAATACAGGATTTAATCTTAATCAGTTATGCCCACTCTCTGATTTCCTCTTCATCATACATTCTCTCATGTTGGGTGATTTGGGGATGGCTGTGGACATTTTGGGGATATGTTAAGAGGAAATGAGCTGAGGGTACACTTAGTTTGGGTTTGGAGGGTTATAATTATATGACTTACAGCTCCTCCAATGTTAAATTACGGGAAACGTTTGGGTACAGGATTGGCTTCCTGCCTACTATGTTGACTTGCCTGGCAATGTGACAAAAAAGTACTGATGACTGATTGGATAATGACTGTCATCACTTATTTCAGATTGGGGATTGCACAAGAAACTTGGCATGCCCTGAAACCTTATAGCTTACATATGACAGAAACTTGATAAAGGTTTCCGCAGCTTTGAAACAATCCAGAACTTTTCACTAATGACAAGTCATTGAAACTGAAAATGACTTCTCTAAACCATCAATAAGAAAATCAAATTTATTTGAGAGTGCTAATGGAAAGCTTTATTTATCTTTCAATTCACTTTACTGAAGATGCCATTTAAATTTATCATCAAAAACATAGATGTTTCCTAGAGGTACCAAATTAATTCTAAAAATTATGTTATTTTTCAGGATATTGTGATATTTGAATTTAAAATTGGTGATTTTCTTATTAAGAATTCACTTCTGTACAAAGTGTTTTTTGCACAATTGCTATAGCTTGGAACTTAAATGTCCTCCAAAGGGCCCATGTGTCACCACCTAGAATGGTGCCATTAGGAGATACGGAACCTTAAGAGGTGGGGCTTAATGGAAGTTCCTAGGTCATTGAGGTGTGCATTTGAAAGGGATTGTGGAATTTCCTTTGGCAGGCAGCTCCTTGCTCTCTTTTGCTCCCTGGCCATAAGGTGGGCAGTTTTGCTCCACCACCACCAGGTGCTCGCTGCTTGTCACAGGCCAATGGCAACATGTTCAACTGGTCATGGACTGGAACCACTAAAACTGTGAGAAAAATTAAATCTTTTCTCTTTATGAGATGATTATCTTAGGCATTTGTCATAGTAACAGAAAGCTACTTCAAAAATTTTATTTTCTTGCCGGGTGCTGATGGCTTATGCTTATAGTCATAGTTATTTGGGAAGCAGACATCAGGAGGGTTGCGGTTCAAGGCCAGCAAGGGAAAATAGTTTGTGGGATCCTATCCTGACAATGCCCTACCCAAAACGGGGCTAGCAGAGTGGCTCAAGTGGTAAAGCGTCCACCAAACAAGCATGACGTTAAACCCCAGTACCACCAAAACATTTTTTTTCATATTCTTTTTCTTAAAAGGACCTTCCAATCATATAAGTTTTGAACCCTGGTTTCTACCCGCTGATGTAGAAACCATTTTTCTGGACCATTGATACCCATTAGATGAACTGGAGGCCTGGTCAGAATTGACCTGATTTGGTTTTGTCAGGAGAGATTTATTGATGAAATTTGTAAAATTACAAATCTCACAGCCATGCCAGGAGGATTGAAGGATTAGGCTCTGGGCTGGGCCTCCATAGGACCACAGAGCCCTGGTGGACCTCAACAATGCCTGGCCTCTGCTATTCTGGAGAAAGTGCCTCTTCTGCCATTGGCCACCTCTGCTGCCCCGGGCATCCTCCACACAGATACTTGCCTTGCTTCTTATGATCCATTCTGTGTCACCAACTCCTACACGTGTGATGGGCATCACACCAGATGCAGGACTGAGAAAGTGGGGGGCTGTGACAATGCATAGACAACATTTATGATGTGGTGGAGAGAATCCTGAATTGAGAACCATCAGACAAGATTCATGTTCCTCTCCTGGCATTATCTGACTGAATCTATGTGCCATGTGGTTCCTTCCTCTGGCCCCTCCAGTCATGAAGACGAGGGGATGTTTAAAAGACAGAGTGCTGTACAGGTTATACAGTCCTTCCTCATGTGCATGACTTCATTTTCACCTTTCCACAGGATCATAGCTCCCATTTTACAGGTAGGAAAGCTGCTAATCTTCCAAGAAGTTAGGTGAGTTATCCTAGAGCACATGCAGGAAGTGCCAGCATCAATTTCTCTTCTACGTCCTCCTCGTGGCTCCTGGGTCTATGATCAGATAAGGAATAGCCAGTCTCTCTCTCTCTCTCTCTCTCTCTCTCTCTCTCTCTCTCTCTCTCTCTGTCACACACACACACATACACACACACACACACAAGATTGTGGGCATCCCTAGCGTGTTAGGGATATGTGTACATATGGATATATAGACACATAATATGCATATGAGGGGATTTATTAGATTGGGTCACATGATCACAAAGGCTGAAAAGTTCCATGAAAGCCATTTGCAGGATGGAGGACCAGGGAAGCCCATAGTGACTCAGTCCAAGAAGCCAGAAACCCCAGAATCAGGGAGTCAGAAGTTGCAGCCCCCAGTGTGAGATCAAAGGCCTGAGAGCCTGGGGATGGCTGCTAGTGCAAGTCCTTGAATCCAAGGGCCAAAGGACCTGGATTCTGACATCCAAGGACAACAGCAGGAAAAAACACACCTGCTATAGAAAGAAGAGCTGGGGTGAGGGAGGGTGCTTTACCAGCTCTAGAGATGGCCCCAATCAAGTCTAGGTGACACTAAAATTAACCATAATGCCTAGTGACCACGGTCCACTACACCTACAATATGGCAAGAATCTGCGGGGTTTTAGGCATAGACAGGTATATAGCGAGGTCTCTACTTTGGGACTCCCAGGAAGTAAGGAAGACAGAAAGCTGCCTGGACCCCCAGAGAGCATAAGGGCCCAGCCGCAGGCACCCTTAATAATTCTTACTGAGACTTCTGGGAAGAGGGACCCCTGACTTTGATGTTTTTCTAGCTGGCTCATTCTGAGGGGGCAGAGTCTAATACTGACCATGCAGATGATCCACAGCAAAGGTGTGTTGCTGTCTTAGAATTCTCAATTGCTGGTAACCATTACATTCCATCATAAAACAAAGGAGTCAAACACCGAAGAACAATATACACCAAACAGCCTGTTCTTCCCTCACCCATATAAGAACATGAATGAAGGTGTCCTTTCAGAGTTCCTAGATTTGTGTGTATTTATAGGATCAAACACTGAAATGATTATTGCAAAACCTAAGCTCTCAGCAGATGAAAGGTGGAGCATTTGTTAGGAACACTGATTCTGTAATCCAGCATGGGGAAAGGAGTTATCCTGGTGGCAGGCAGTAACGATTATCCCAAATGTCAAGAGCACAGGACAGAAGCAGGTAGGCATGCCGCTAAATCAGCTGATGTTTAAACTAGGTTCCTTTGTGAGATGGTATCTGCTTTTGAAAGGTTTTAAAGAAATAGCATGTGTTGCATTGGATACATGATAGATGTACCTTCTATCTTGTCTGCCGTTAAGAAATCACAGAGCTAGATGTTTCTGAGTCTTTCTGGTTTTTCAGTCAGTCGTGTCCACCAGCCCCTCAGCTTCACTGTCAGACCACAGATTCAGACACTGGGTCTGGAAACTGTAATCACTGTACCTTTGAGATAACAAAGATGACAGTATATTTGCTGAGTCTTTACTCTATGCCAGACCCAGAGCACCAATTTCCATGAGTCATTTTACTTCATCTTCTTTCTCTCACTGGGAGATAGCTGAGTGAACTTGGCTTCCCACTTTAGAGAAAAGGCAGACAGTTGTCAGAAAAAAAGGCTTTTGTGGGTCCCCACCCACCTTTGTGCCTGCCTGGTCATCCACCCATCCTTCTACCCAAATCCAGCCTTGGATCATGTGCCAGACCCCTCAACTATCAACTGCTCTAAGACATACACAAGTCTCTCTCTCTCTCTCTCTCCCTTCCAGATTGTTACCATCAGCTATCTCTCAGAGCTTAAAAATCTCTCTCCCCCAGTCCTCCCCAGCTATCATGTCTCTGCTCCCCTTTATAGCAAAACTGAACAACACAATGAGCATGGTTCTCCAAGTCCTCTCTGCTGGTATGAACTGAGCCCACACTGGCTAGCCGTCCTTGCCCTATTCTGTGTAAATGACCCTAATCAAAGTCCCTAGACCCCATATGGCCACTCCCATGTCACCTCATAGTCCTTGTCTCACAGGATCCACCAGCACTAGATACCCAGTGGTCTCTCTTCTCTACTTGGAGCACTTTCCCCAGGAATCTCCCAGGACTGTGCACTCTCCTGGTGCTCCTCCAAGCTCATGGCCACTATTCACGCTCCTTAGTCATTCCTCCTCAGCTCCTAGACCTCTTAATGTCATTGTGCCCTGGCTCAAGTTGACTATCATCTTACCCCAATTGCACTAATCCCTGGGGACTTTTATCTTCCATATGAGTCAGCTTCGAAGTGTGTCTTCTCCAATTGAGCCTTTGGATTAAATCACAACCATGGCCGACAGCTGAATTGCAGTCTTGAGAGATGAGAGACATAGAGTAAAAAATAGCAAGCAAAGCCATGCCCAGAATTCTGGACCCAGAGAGACTGTGAGATAATAAATGCTTGGGTGTTCAAAGTCTTGTGCTAATGTATTATATAGCAATTGATAGATAAATTCCTCTTCTGTGACCTAAGCTTTGTCCTGCTTAAGTGTCAAGCTGTTCCTTTGAATTCTAGCACTTTGGCATTTAGGGGATAAATCTGTGCCTTCCTCATTGGGGCCCCAGAACATATGAGATCCTTGTGTTTTAGAAAGATGACTGTTTTACACAAGTGATTACCTCCACCTTCTACATATCAAAAAATTTAAACTATACTCAGAGCTCAGCAGAATGAGGACTCCATTTCCACAAAGGGAACAATGTTTGTTAACGTTCTGTTTTCTCTTCCTACACATCCAGGATAACTTTTCTTTTATGTTCCAAGGAGTCTAACTTTCCAGTCTCATTCCCAGTGGCCTCATCTTGGTTACAAGCTCAGAAGGGGCTGCCTGAAGATGCCAGCCTTCTCACATATCTTGTGGTTCTACAGTATGAGGCAGTACCCTGGCCAACCACTCTACAAATGAGGCCCAGCTGGAATCATTTCTACATTTTAAGATTCAAGGTGTATCCAGGGATGTCAAAAGGCTTCATCTTATATTCCAGTGGGACTGGCTGCTTGGAACACTCTGCTGAGAAGGATGGAAAGGTCAAGTTCATACTCAATGGAACCCATTATGATCAGTGATCTGCTATGATCACAGGAAGAAGAACTCAGGCAGGCTTTCCATTTATATCCCAACCATAGCTTATAAAGTTCTTCTGGTTTGTTCTGAAGGCTATGTGACTGGGCTCTAGGTCTAGTTGAGTCCAGGTGCTTTTCAGAGTGAAAAGGGCACAGTCAGAGCAACCCAAGGCCCATCCAATCCCAGGATAGGTCCCATTGATCTGTCAACCATCCATTCAAAAGACATCATCATCCTGAGACCAAGAAGGACAGGACAGGCTCGAGGTCCGGGGCATCAGGCAGACAGGTAGCTGAGCACTAGTGTTAAGTGGAACACTGGGGTTGTAGCACTTTGTCCCAGGAACCAGCATTTCATTGATGGGATATATTAGAAAGAAATGCAGAAAACCCAAAGCTGTGTCTTCCATTGAAATAGTCACTCTTGGAGGTGATTGTCTCAGATCCCTCTGAGGATAGGGGAAGCTGACTGCCATGGGTGTCAGACTCATTAGAGAACAAAGGGCTGCAACCTCCACCCTGGGGTGCAAAGAACGCTCTTCCCCATGCAGGGGCATCTGGCTTCTTCCTCCCTTCCTACTGCTAATAAGTAATATGCACTAGGAGGCTGATAACTGCCCAACTACTGGCTCTTTGGGAAAAAACTCTGCATGTATATGTGTGTGTGTGTTCAGCCCTCTGTGGGTTCCACAAAGCCAGATTCAACCTACTGTGGATCAAAAATACAAAAATTGCATCTGTATTGAACATGTACAAACTTTATTTTCTTGTCTTTATTTCCTAAATAATATAGGATAACTATTTACATATCACTTACATTGCATTACGTATTATAAGTCATCTAGAAATGATTTAAAGTATTTGGGAAAGTGTGTGTAGGTTCCATGTAAATACTACACCATTTTATGTAAGGACAGAGCACCCATCTACAGGTTTTGGTATTTATGGGGGTTCTGGAACTAACTCCTCATGTATACTGAGAAAAAACTGTACATATATCGAGAGAGAGACAAAGGAGAGGGAGAGAGTCAGAGAGAGGCAGAGACACACAGAGATACATAACTTTATTATAATTTTTTACAGATATAAGGAATGTATAGCATACAAAAATAATAATGAAACCTACAATATGCCTTATTACAACTTCATAGAGATGATTCATTCTCACAGATTGTCCCTGTTGAGTTTGGCCATCTTCTGTGTCCACAGCCAACTCAGTGCGGCATCTGATGACCGCGTGTGCTTCAGACATGAGGGCTGGTTGATGTTTTCATTTATGTTAATGAGTAAAACTTAAGTAAGATAATCAACATGAATGTTGAAGCTTCATGTATCCACCCATGTCATGAGTGACTTCTTTGCTGAATCAGATCAACTGTTCTGGGATTTTGTGAGCCAGTTGTTACTGGAAGAATATATCCTCAGGTTTTTTTTTTTTTGTGCTAGTTACAATATTATCATATATCAGTGTGGTAAGCTAAAAAATGTCCCCCAAAGATATCCAGGTCCTACTCCATGATACCCATGATTTTTTGCCTTATATGGCAAAAGAGACTTTGCAAATGTAATTAGGTTAAGTGTCTTGAGTTGGGGACATTATCTTGGGTTAACTGGTAGGCTCCAAACACAATCATATGTGTCCTTATAAGAGGAGAGAGAGTGACATTTGACAGAGAGGAGAATGCCACATGAAGACAAAGCAGAAAGAGATTGAAGATGCTAACCTGCTATTTCTGAAGACGGGGAAATGGGACAGGAGCCAAGGAATGCAGCTCCAAGACTGAAAAAGACAAGGAAATGGACATCTTGGTTCCTCCAGTGAGACTGCTCTGGATGGACTTCTGACATCCAAAATTGCAAGAGAGTAAATGTACATTATTTTAAGCCACCAAGTTCATGGTAATTTGCTACAGCAGCTATAGGAAAACTATTACAATCAGTTACCAACTTACTGTATTTCAGCTCTGAATGTATCTTTCAATACACGCTTTAGGACAAAGAAAAAAACCCTTTAGCCATTTCTTCTTTAAAGCTTTCTCAGCAGAGGCTGCTGGAGGAACTTTTCAGGGGGAAGGGGCTTCCTGTAGTTTTAAGTGGCCATGCAGCCATGCAGATGGAAGGACATCCAGTACAGTCTGTTGAAATATCATACCCAGAATGCTCTCTATCTGCAACCTTGCTTGGTGAACACTCTATAGCCCACTCAACCCAGAAGCCAGCCCCTAGCCCCACCACGCAGCCTGCCTAATGCTCAAGGGCCTCAAGGTGGTAGCTCCCTTTGTAACCCTGTCCCCCACTCCCATAGACTTGGCTTTGGGTTGCTGACAGCTGCTCCCTGCCTGCCCAGCAACTCCAGGCTCTGATCTGATTAAACCAGATCACTCCTCTGCTATTTTGTGGCTGAACTGATTCTCTCCAACAACATCTGAATCCTTGACAACTTTATCCCTACGTGGGTAACTCCCCAAACCCCTAGAATACTCCATAGAGTTTCTTTTCATCATACAGCTATGCTTTTGTTATAGTTAATAATTTCACATTAAACTTCCCCTGTGCGATGCCTGTCTCCTGATTAGTTCCAGACTGCCATGAATGACTTCAGACGTGACCTACTTTTAGTCTGAATCCATATTAACATTTTTCCCTTACTCTCTAGAAAAATCAACACAACAATAATACAAACCCTGATTTGTGCTGTTGGCCAATTTCCATGGTGTAAATACCCCTACCATGGCCAAGTTCAAGCTACTAAGACAGCAAAGCATGTGAGCTCGGGAAGACAGATGCCTGGGAGCCACCGCCACCATTATCTTCCGTTCCCCTTGCAGTGATACAATAGAAGGATAAAACCCTAGAGGATAGAAACAGAAATAATTAGGAAATGATGCTTGTTTTTAATGTAGCATATTTAATAGTAAGTTCATATAATTAGCAGTTAATAATGCCCTTGTTTAACAGTTGGCTCACAGAACTCCAGCCCACTTAACAATTGGCTCTTGTTGAGTGGGATGAACCAGCTGTGGCCCAGTGCTGGGGTTAAGGGCCTTCAGCACTTGGTGAAGCCAAGGACTGCATAGAATATGTTTCAGGATAGGGTTGGCCAAGCAGGGATCAAGTTGGGTATGGCCTGCTAGGGTTAGGATTGGGGGAAGGAGGGAGAGGTTCAGGCAAGAGTTCCCCTGCTGTGGCCTCACTTACCACTTCCTTGTTGCTCCCATCTTCAGTCTTGACCTTACCTGCCCTTCATTCAGGTTCAGAATGTGAAGACAGCAGCTGAATCTCTGTCCAGAGGCGCCAAAAGTACCATTCTTCATGTGTCTGGGTGAAATGGGTGTCCAAGTAGCAGCTACTTTGCTCTCACTTGCCATCAATAAAGGATGCCATGAAGGAGCGACCATAGACATCTTGACTGGAAAGTCCCCACCTCCAGCCTGACTCTTCCTGTGCCCTAGACCCAGAGACTCAGCCACACTTAACCCCTGCCTCTGACTGAGTTGTCTTCCTGCTGCCCAGCCAGCAGCCTGAGTGTTGCCTGGATAACGCCCCATGCCCACCCCTCAGCAAGTCCTCCTGGGTTTCTCCCCAATTAGTTCTTGGACCTACCCACTGCTCAGCATCACCGCCAGCACCCTAGATGGCACCCACTGCCTCCCCATCAGTGCAGCCAGAGTGGTCTTTGCAGAACTCAGCTCTCACCAAGTCCTCTCCTTTTCCTCCAAAAACACTTCCCAGATCCTAGAGAAGCATCAGAGCCCTGGATGTGTTCCACAAAGGGCTGTGAATCTGCCTGCAAGCCCTTCTCTTGGCTTGGAGCTCAGGGCTGCCCCTTCCTTGTTTCCTCCAACACCAGACCTCTCTGGTGACTGTTGTATTACTACCTGACCCCCTGCACGCTGGGGCAGAACAGGGTCTCCTTTTGCTTATTCTTGTATTACCAGTGCATAGCACACTACCTGGCAGGTAGTAGATGTTTGCTACACATTTGATAAGGAGGGAGGAAGGAACAAAAGGAGGGATGAAAGGAGGTGTGAAGAAACGAGGAAGAGAAGGGAAGGAGGCAGGCCTTGCCTGCCTACCATCCTAAACAACCCAAACCACTCTCTTGGTCCTTGTCCAGCCCTGCCCCAAACTTTCACCCCTTGATCAGACACAGGCACTGGCACAGACCTTCCAAACCAAAGTCAGGTGTCACCTCCATTGGAATCAAAAGTTTGAGATTCTGTAGATTTTTCAGTGGGTGGCAGGGAAGGTCCTGGGTTGGTGAGCAGAGGTTCTCTGGCCATCCCTGGGAGGGGACATGGCATGGGACGTTGCCCCACTTGCTTTCCAGCCTCTGCTCACTGACCACTCACACTGTGTGGCCTTGGGCAGGTTGTTCAGCTTCCTCATCTGTAAAGTAGTTGGTGCTGGACAAGTCAGGGCAAATTGCTGCTAAGGTGGGTGACCCTGCTGGCTTCCCACCACACTTCCCATGTCAGGCTGGGGACTGCTTGTTACCAGGGCTGGTCCAAGTGCAGTGACCTTGCACCAGCATTCTGTACCTTGGAAGAACTTGTCTTGGAACCAGGGTGTTTGGAGCCCATTGACATGGGCGATTCCCTGTGCAAGGGCTGGGGCTGCCAACAGTCACATCTGACCCACACCCACCAGGCATGCCTCCCAGGCATGGCTGAGGCTCCCTGTGGATGTTGGCATTGTGCTCATCATTACTCCAGCAGTTCCCCACCCCTTCCAACTTCCCCAGTGGCCAGGAGGCTGGGAACCACGCACTGGCTTTAAAGGAATGCTAGTCTACCTCCTCCCCGCCAGCTGCCAACAGAACTGAGTCTTGGGTGAGGGGTCCATGCTGCCCCACACCTGCCACTCCCCCTCAGCACACCCCAGTGGGAGCAGATATGCCTGGTACCTGCTGGCTGGCCAGCCAGGCACAAGGGCACCAGATGGAAGGACTACAGCGCTGACACTAGCCCAGGCACTCCCTGCTCCTAACTCACACAAAGGTGCCGTCTGAGCTCTAGTGGTGCCACTTCCTAGCAGAAGGACTGAGGCATCTGCCAGAAAGATGTCAGGCTGGGCCTACTGGGTCTTAGGGAGACAGCCCCAGCCACTGGGGAGGGAAACTGGCAGCTTTGCCACTAGAGACTCCAGGGAGACCTTAGAACATAAGCTTACAGCTTGGAAACACCCAAACAGAGTATGTGTCAGTGACACACAGCAGCCATCCACATTGTTATCCAACCCTAGGCCACAGAGCCCCAACAGTGTTGCTTGGGGTGACACAGTCCTGTAGCACTGAATGGGGGGACACTAGCTTATTACTGGGCACTTGTGTGAACGCCCTGCAGAGGCCAAGAAATATCTGTGCAAGTGCCTGCAGTGACACCAGGGACTCAGAACTCCACAAACACTCTGCTCCTGGCAACCTGGCACCGTCACCCCCACGTACCAGGCCTGTGTTCTAGCCTTCATGCTTGCTTCTATCTTTGGGGAGCACCCAGTCTGGCTCTAGCCCCCAGATAGCACCTTCTTTTGCCTCCCACACTCTTGGCAATTGTTTGGGATGGGAAGTCGGGAGGCCATTTCCACACAAACTTGGCTGGACAGACACAAACTTGGCTGGACAGAGTAGCATTGCTTGAAAACTAATCATCCTTTGGTTTTTCCCGGTCCCAGGAGGAAGACCCCCATCTGCCATGGAAACATGTACCTGTTAAAAAGAACAGTATACCCATGAGCCACTAGGGAATGGTTGCTGAGATTTGTTTCATTTCCAAAGTGACATCAGGGAAGTGAATGCGGTGCATAGCAGAATGCTGGGGTCTGTGGTCCCTGCTGAGGCCACTACAGTGGGCGCAGTAGAGTTGAGGGCCTACTATGGTTAGAATAGTTGTGTCCTCCAAGGGTCCTCTGTGATTAATGGCTTGCTCTTTGAGGTGGGGCTACTGGGAAATGGTGGAAACTTTGGGAGGTGCAGCCTTGTGGAAGGTCCTTAGGTCACTGGGTACGTGCCCTTGGGAGATAGTTCTCCTGGGACTCTTGGTAGCCCACACAAGAGTTGTTATAGAAGCCTGGGCGTGGTCCCATTCAAACTTTGTTCCTGACTCAAGAGATAACTGTGTTCAACATTGCCATTGGCCTCCTGTCTTTCACCACGAGGTCCTCACTGGCCCTGAGCCAATACAGACATCATGTCCTCGACCTCCAGAACTGTGAGTTAATAAACTGTTTCTCTTTATAAAGACAGCTACCTCAGGTGCTCCTTTATAGTGATAAAAGATGACTACTACAGTATTCTGTGGCCTAAGGGAACCAGACTGTACAGACAGCAGACGGTACCAGATCCTAATAAGGGCTGCCCCATATAGATACACTTGCCAACCAGTTTCTAAACCAGTTTGAGTCCTTCAACAAGGCTGAGTCTAATTAGGGAGCTGAGGAGAAAGAATTCATGTGTGTGTGTGTGTGTGTGTGTGTGGTGGGGTGTGTATGTGTGTGTGTTGGTTTGTTTCTTGAGATGATCTTACCATGTACCCCAGGTTGGCCTCAAACTCACAATCCTCCTGTCACAGCCTCCCTAGTGCTGATATTACAGGCAAGTACCCCATACCCAGTGAGAGAGGAGTTCTTGTTAAGAAGCCTTGAGTACAATTTGACAGGAGAGCTAGCATGGCATCCAACTCCCACACTGGGGAGTGGAGGAAGGGACTGAGGCTCAAAAGGTCCCCACTACCCAGGAAGGGAAGAAAGTATGATGAGAGCTCACAGAGTCAGTGGGGACAGATGGAACCTTGCCCAGTGTGGAAGAGATGGCTGACTGGTGGAGGGATCAGAGGGACAACTCGCTCATCCCTGAGAAACATGAAAGAGACACTGCAAAAAGTGTTTATGTTCAAGTCATTGTGACCAGACAGCCCCTGCTCTAGAAATGTCCCACAGAGTTGGGAGACACCAGCAGGAGGACATGTGAACTGTACTCACTCCATAGGACACAGGAGAAAGGTCCCTATGAAACCCCCTCAAATGCCCACAAAAGAGCAAGTTTTTGCATCTGCAAGAGGGAACAAAAATGCCTGTGCCCTCTGATGAGAGGCTGAGAACAGCCCAGAGACTGGAAGAGAAAGAGGCGGAAGAAGAGAGAAAAAGAAGGAAGAAGACGAGAAGAATAAGAGGAGGAAATGCAGGGATGCAGAGGAAGGGTGTGAAAATAATGGGTGCAGGGGTAAGAATGAAGGAAGGCAGGATGAGGGATGTGATTCAGGGAGTAGGAGTGGAAGTCCAGGGGCATGGAGATGAGGAATGGGAGCTGAGACAAGTGGGGATGAGGAATGCAAGCATCGGAATACAGGAATTAGAAGTGCCAGGACACAGGGATGATGGTTGCAAAACAAAGTAATGTAGGGATGAGGGGTGAAAGGATGAAGGATGGGAGGTTAGGAAAGACAGAGACAAGGGTTAGCCGAAGGAGAGGTTCAAAGATGAGGAATACAAGCACTGATAATCTAGGTTTTATCTTCAATCTCGCAATAGTGAGATACTGGTAACAACCTGTGCCTGCTAAACAAATCCAGATGTGCCCAATGGAAGTGGTACTGGGAAACCTGGTGTGGGTTTGGAAGACCTGCCAGGGCTTTGTAGAAACGTGGCTTTGTGGGTGCAGAAGGTGAGGTTCTTTCTCAGTCCCCACCCTGCCCTGCCCAGACAACATGGGCAATTCCTTAGTTCTCAAGGCCAAGCTCTGTTCATTGGTGTCGTAGTAACAACCTGGCTGGAAGGACACGCTAGTGTTTTTCACGTGTTTATCATGTCATCAGCCTCATTTCTGTGGGTGAAAGCTTAAGTGGGAAGCAACAAAACAAAGGCCTCCATTGAGCAGGCGAGGCAGGCCTCAGCAGCATCACTCAGACATGGCTCAGAAAGCTCTGGCACTTTCAGCGCAGAACAGCCAGGTGCTAAGGAAGTGAATTCATTTTTGCATCAAGGGATATGTCCCCGCCAACCTGGCTTGGGCCTTTCAGTCCTCCACCCGCCTTTCCACGTTCCATCAGGGGCACAGCGTGGTCCCCAGCAAGTTCCTAAAGGCTTGCATGGAGGTCTGGGAGGGGACAGGGTTCTTTGGTCCTTGGCTAGAGTGCCATCAGCAGCCACTTACCCTTCATGACTTTGCTCAGACATAGCATTTCCTCTGCTTGGGTTCTTCTAAAATTTCAACATCCTGTGCTCCTGCCTGGCCAATTTGAGACCCTGCTTGGGACAGCTCGGCTCTTCCCAGCCCCTGAGCCTGGCTTCCCCTCCCCCCTAGCGCAGACCCTCCTAGGAGCCCCCCCCCCCCGTCAACATCAGCAGAATTTGAGGGGCACCCAAGCTTGTTTGGTCCCAGGTGCTCTGCAAACAGATAGGTCTGTCTGCTGCTTCACAAAGCAGCACAGTGAAGACAGCCTAATTGTGGGTGAGGGCTTGGGAAAGAGCATAGTGTCAGCCTTCAGAGCCTACAGGGGCAGGAACACGGAGGAGGGACTGGCCACAGGCCAGTTGTGTAGTGCTGAACAGAGTGCAAGGGAAGTTTACAGAAGGAAGCTCACCTTGACATTGAGAGGATTTGTTGTGATTCCACCCACAGAGCACCTTCTTATCAGGCAAGCTGGCCAGAGGATGAGGGCTGGTGGTAAACCTGCCTGAGCTCATGCCAGGCTCTGCTGTGCACAGAGTGAGTGGCCTGACTTTTTCTGCCTGGGATCTTGACCAGGACTGCTGCCAAGATTTGTAAAGGGCACTTGGGATCAAGGGAAGTGTTGTAATTAGAGATCCTTAATTGTGTCAATTAAGGAACTTAGGTTTTTCAAAAATTGGATACCCACAAATGTTAACTGGAACACATGGCTCACCAGAATTTTCTCACCTATTTTGGCTATTCATTGTAACAATGACCTCAAAGCAGGTGGCAAGACAGGTATGGCAGTGGGAACCAGGTATTAAACAGACATGAGCTACAACTGACATAATTATCTCGCATTTTGAAGTGTGCAGTGCAAGGCAGCCTTAGAAAATGTCCCATGTGATATCAGAGTATTGGGATCCAATGTCAGACCTGTGACACTGGAGCTGGAATTTTAACATCATGCTTAAGCCACTCAGGGGAAGACGGAACTTCATTCCCATAAGGAACTCCCTTCTTTAAAGATTTTCTAGGCAGGGCATGGTGGCTCATATCTGTAATTCCAGTTACTCAGGAGACAGAGATTGGGGGTATCAAGGTTTGAGGTCAGCCAGGGTAAAACAATGCAAGGCACTACCTGAAAAATAACTAAAGTAAAAAGTGCTAGGGGCATGGCTCAAGTGGTTGAGTGCCTACCTAGCAAGTGCAAGGTCCTGAGCTCAAACAGTAAACAGAGCCCTGGAAGCCATACTTACAGCAAGTGCACTGTTCCCGATTGGTCACTATTAGATAATAGACTATAACTTTACCAGGGGGACATGATGCATGAGTGCGTGATGGTGGTGACACAGGAGAGGCCATGGCCCCTTATCCTGTATCCAAGAAGATATGTGATTAGTAGAAACACAGACGAGTCTGTGAATTTCAGGGTGAGTGGCTCTGGCTACCAAGCTGTCACCCTGAGATTACACATCATAAGGGAGATCTTGATGAGAGTGTAAATTATTACAGTGTCATCTTATTAATTCAGCACTGGCAGGGAATGGCAAAATCCTAATTTTTCTAGAAAACTTAAGTTACTCTTATAATCACTTTAACTTACAAATTAGCATTTGGTCCAGGACATTTTTATCTTTATCCAACATGTTCAAAACACAATTCAATCTTCCTTTGGTGACTCCAGGTCACCAAAGTTGGGCTACTCCATATAGCAGCAATGAAGATGACTTCAGCCTGGAGTGTGACTGTTTGTCCACACAGGACTTCATGGCTGTGTCTTATGGCCTCGTTTTAGTAGTCAGCTGTGATTTGCAAACATCCACAGGGTCAATTACATTAAATGACTAAGGTGACTATTATCCTATCAACTGAAATGCACTCGTTTGGCTAACTCATGACTGATTACAGTATAATAGTCCAGTTGAAGTTCGAAAAAAGGTTCGAGCAGCTTGGAACTGGGATGCAGTGAGGCTGGGACAGGGCCCTGTCTTAGAAGCCCTGGCTGCTGCGGGTTTGCATTACGGGCCTGATCTGAGGCACTGGTTGAATTTATGCTCCAAAGTCCCCCCAGCCCATCCAGCCTCTTCTTGCTCCTAGGTGGCTCTTACCCCTATGCCAGGGGCACCTTCTCACCACCTAGTGCTCCGAGCCCTTGCCTGCTAGGCAGCCTCTGACTCCACCTGCTGCCAGGCTGCTGCCGTGCCTGTGCCGGGAGGGCTATTCTTGTCCACGAAACACCAGCAGTCCAGCGCACTTTGTGATTGCAGTTGTCTCCAGGAGATGGAAGTTGACTCAGTCCTCAGCCAACTTCCCTTTAGGGGTCTAAACTAAATCAAGAACTAGGAGCTGCAAAGCCAAAGCCCAACCCTGGGACTTGGTGACTGTCACCCTGGAGGATGGTATAAGCCCCGAGAACAAGCTCATTGCTACAAGAACAGCAAAACCCCCAAGTTGGCAATTT
This sequence comes from Castor canadensis, assembly GCF_047511655.1. Lineage (NCBI taxonomy): Eukaryota > Metazoa > Chordata > Mammalia > Rodentia > Castoridae > Castor > Castor canadensis. Next base: position 28,838,825 of record NC_133404.1, on the reverse strand, counting down.
TCTTGTTTGTAAATTAGAGTGATTATAAATATCATACCAGAAGATCACCCATGTGCTGTTTCACCCAGATCATCTCACTTCATGGTCTACATCAACCCATAAGGTAGCAACTCATCAAGCCCCCATTTTACAAATGAGGAAATTGAAGCCCTGAGTAGTTAAAGATCAGTGATATCTTCAAGAGCTGGAGCCTTGGCCTTTCTTCACTTTGCTGCCCGCCTCCTAGTCAAGGCTGAACCTCCCGGCCTGTCTCTCACTTCACATGCCTTCTGGTATGCGAGAGGGATGGAGGGAGTCACGGCTGGCCTCCTGGCCCTGTCCATTGTTTGTAACCTCTTTCATCAGTGTCATGGGCCAGCAAAGATTTTGAAATGTCTAATTTATTATGTATTTACAAGTTTTCATAACCATTTCATCAGAAATTAGCTGAGTTACTTACTTGTTCGAAGAATTCTAAGTGACCTGCCGAGGCTGGGTCACTTAGAAATGGCATTTGGCTGTTGGGAACAGAGTCTGGCTTAAACAAGAAAGCATTTTATTTCCTTCTCATGGAGAAGAGAAGTCAGAACTGGAGTGGGAGTGCCACTGTGTGCTCAGGGACTAGCTGTCATTCTGTTCTGCCTCCCAAGGGTGTGGCTCTGTGACAAATGTCATTGCATCCCCATTCTAGCCAGAAAGGAAAAAACAGGCAGCATTTTAAGGGCTTTTGTGTGTGTGTGTGTGACACTAGGCATTTCAAGCAGAGGGAAAAGAATGCAGGTCCAGGTGAGTCTCCTTTGTCTCAAATGCTGGGGACCACAAATGTATTGGGCTTGGGAGCTGTTCAGATTGTGGAAGATTTACATCAACTTTATTTCAAGCATCCCAAATCTAAAAATCTGAAGCTTGTAATGCTCCAATTCTGAAAACATCTGAGTACTCAGAAACTTGGGGATTTTGGAGCATTTCAGATTTTCAGATAGGGAGTGCTTACCTTGTACATTGCTGAAAGATGAAAGAGGAAAAGAACAAGTGAGACTGCTGAAGGAACCCTCAGACCCATATCTGCATGAAGCATCTGTGATCCCCAGTGCTAGGGAAGAGGGATTATATCTGAGACCAGGGGCTCAGAGAAGAGGCAAGTGATTCTGAGGCATAGCACATGAAGGCCGGGAAGTAGAGGCAGGGGCCATGGCTGTGCTGTGGCTGTCCTCTGCTGCCAGCACAGTGGGGGCTGTCCAGGACATCTCTTAGTCCGACCATATCCAGCAGTTCCTGTAGCTAGAGGGAAGTTACAACTGTCTAGTAAGCAAGCACTTGCAAAGGCTCAGTGTGTCAGCAGTGTGGCTCCTCCCTTGCCACAGCAAGCAAAGAAATTTGCCTTTCTTGTGAAAGATGTTGTCTTTGTGCACTGCTACTATATCTGAACACCACAGCCTGGATGATTCACAAAGAACAGAGGTTTAGATACAAAATGGCCCCCCAAATCATTTATGGATTGAAGGCTTGGTCCCATTGGTGCACTATTTGGGGGAGGTGCTGGAAACTTTAGGAAGTTTGGCTAAACTAGAGGAAGCAGTTCACTAGGGGGCCAGTCCTTGGAATATCTTGTCCCTGTCCCCTTCCTGTTTCTCTTTCTCTGATTCCTGCTGCTATGATGTCAACTAGCTTCTGCCATGCCCTCCCCATAATGATGGACTGAACCCTCCGAAACCATGAGCAAAATCTATCTTCCTCCCTTAAGTTGTTTTGGTTAGGTATTTTGTCACAGAGCTGGGGAAAGCTAACTAACACAAGAGGATAACTGGGCTCACAATTCTGGAGGCCTGGAAGTCCTTAACATCAGGGTACCCACATCTGCTCGCATCTGGTGAGGGCCTTCTTTCTGTGGAGGGCATCATATGGTAAGACAGAGCAAGTGTGCTTCTTCTTATAAAGCCACCAATGCCATCATGGAGACCTGTCCTCATGACCTCATCTCATCCTGATTACCTTCCAAAGGCCCCACCTCCAAATACCATCAACACATGAATTTGGGGATCCCTTTTCTAATACATGAACTTTGGGAAATACATTCAAACCAAAGCAGACATGTTCCTGGTGGTCTTGGGTTGGTGGGTTTCAACAGGTGGAGATTTCACCATCTTATAACTGAGACCCTCAGTCTTGCATACTGGGACCCTGACTTGGAAATTACACACATAACTAAGACCCCTTAGTCACCATTCATTGGAGGTAAGCTTGAGTCTAAGCTCCAAATATTCTATCAAGCCTGTCAGTGACTTAAGTGTTGTTCATTTATAAAAGTATTAAGAGGGAGATTCAAAGATGCCAACTAGTGGGAGGAAGCAGAAAGCATACTTCCTAAAGTAAAATCTTGGAGAGACACTGGAGATACACCTTACAGGAAAAACCACCGAGAAGAGGCAAAACTCTGACTCCTCCACACCCCCAGCCCGCGCATGGCACCCCACTCCACGGTAAATGGAGAAACCAGGAGAGTTCCCCCACCGCCAGATGCCAGCTCCTACTGGCTTGAGAGAAGCAGACCACCAGGTGAGCTAAGTGGCACATGGTACTCCCACAAACAACCCTGGGCCAGATAAGCATAGCCCCCTGGACAGACTGACCCCCATCCAGGGAAAAAAGAAAAAAAAACCAAGCTGAATAAACAACAACAACAAAAGACATGTAGCAAAGAGGGCGGGGCGCCCTGAGCACCAAAGAGTGGGCGAGGGGCACTCCCTCCCGGAACTGTAAATAAACAAGCCGGCAGGACAAGGCAGGAGTGGTGGCCCCCACCCAGCAACCTTGGAGCGGGAAAGCTTGTAAAAGTGGCCGTGTGAGGAAAGCTCCACTGGAGAGTGGGGAAGGGGCATTTCCCATGTGAACTGTAAATAAACACGCTGGCCAGAGAAGGCGGGTGGAGTGCCACCTCCCCCAGTGTGCTTGGAGAGAGGAAAGCTTGTAACAGTGGTGGTCGCCCCCAGGAGAACTCCAAGTAAACAAGGCCTGCAGGGCTAGGTGAGTGTCAAGCTCATTCCTGAGATCTACAATTAATAAAGCCTCCACCAACATCTGGCTGACAGTAGCGGGCAGGTGAGCCACAGCCTCAGATAGACATTTGCAAAGCTGTCTCCAGACTCTTTTTTTTTCATTTTTCCTTTTCTCTTCCTTTGATGAGACAACAACTGATCTACACCTACATGCTGAAAAACTTACTGAAACTGTACTGCATTTGAACTTGGGATATTTTGTTGTGTTTTGGTTTTTTTGTTTGTTTTTTTGTTTTTTTTTCCCCTGTGATAAGACAATGACAGAACTACTTCTGAGACACCATCTCCAGGATTGGAGGCTGAGGGACTAACACCAAAATTATTAAGACTGAAACTTTATTGCATTTGACCTTGGGGATTGTTTTTTAATCCTTTCCCTGTCTCTCTAATGCCTGTTTAGCTTACTGTTGATTAGTACACTATTTCTCCCTGTTTATTTCCTTGACACTGTTTTTTCTGTTATTTGTTTTTTTACTTGTTTGTTTTTCCCTTTTTCTTTACCTTCTTTTCTTTCCCTCTCCTCTCACCCTTCCATTCTAGATATCACCATTGTTATTATTACAAGCTAGAAAATATCTAACTGCACACAGTACAGGGACAGTAACAATAGCAAGGGCAATGATGGGAAGATGGAAAAAACAGGGAAACCAGTTTCCCCCCAGCAATAAATTAGTAAAGGAACCAGAGGGAAATGAAGAAAACAGATACTCAGCTCCAGACTCCAACAAAATGAACGTAAACTATGCCAACAAAACCAACGAAGCCCACAAGAACAACTCGAAAGAAGAAATCCTGCAAGTAATCAATGAGAATTTTATAGAGATGATGCTGGATACGGTCAACCAAAATGTACAGGAGACACTCAAGAAATTCCAAGACAACAAAAATAGAGAATTTGAGAAAGCACAAGAACAAATAAAGGAAACAATAGAAGCACTGTATAAGCAGCAAAGTGAAACAAAGAACACAATTAATAAAGACATAAATGAACTCAGGGTGAAAATAGACAACATTAAAGAGGAAGTGATTCAGGATATGGAAAACCTCAGAAAAGGAACGAAACAGAAATGCAAAACAAAATGGAAGGCCAATCCAGCAGAATATAACAAGCAGAAGACAGACTCTCAGAAGTCGAAGATGAAATGGCAATTAAAGGAAAAACCAAAGAACTATTAGTTAAACAACTCAAGACCTGTGAAAAGAAAATGCAAACTCACTGACTCCATCAAAAGACAAAACTTGAGAATCATGAGCATTGAAGAAGGAGAAGAGGTGCAAGCAAAGGGAATGAATAATATATTCAACAAAATAATTACAGAAAATTCCCCAAATCTAGAGAAATCTATTCCCATATAGATGCAAGAGGCCTCCAGAACACCAAACAGACCTGACCAAAACAGATCTAACCCACGGTATATTAGCATTAAAACAACAAGTACAGAGCCCCAAGAAAGAATATTGAAGGCTGTAAGAGAGAAAAAACAAATAACATACAAAGGTAAACCCATCAAAATCACAGCAGACTTCTCAATAGAAACATTAAAAGCAAGAAGAGCTTGGGGTGAGGTCTTCCAGCACTGAATGAAAATAACTTCAACCCTAGGATACTCTACCCAGCAAAACTATCATTCAAAATGGATGGAGCAATAAAAGTCTTCCGTGATAAGCAGAAACTAAAACAATATGTGATCACAAAGCCATCACTACAAAAGATTCTTCAAGGGATTCTGCACACAGAAAGTGAAACCCAACATAACCATGAAAGGGCACGCAGCACCAAACTACAGGAAAAGAAAAGGCAAGAAAGTAGAGAGTAACCTCATATTAGGTACACACAATCAAACCCTCAAACAACTAAGACAACTAAATGACAGGAATCACCACATATCTATCAGTACTAACACTTAACATTAATGGACTTAATTCACCCATCAAAAGGCACCATTTGATGAAATGGATTAAAAAAGAAGATCCAACAATTTGTTGCTTACAGGAGACCCATCTCACTGACAGAAATTAGCATAGGCTTAGGATGAAAGGCTGGAAGAAGATTTACTAAGCCAATGGCCCCCGAAAACAGGCAGGAGTAGTAATACTTATCTCTGGCAAAGTAGACTTCAAACCTACATTGATCAAACGAGATAAAGAAGGACATTCCATACTAATAAAAGGGGAAATAGACCAAAAGGAAATAACAATTATCAACCTAAATGCACCCAATGTCAACACAACCAATTTCATCAAACATACCCTGAAGGACCTAAAAGCACATATTAACTCCAACACAGTGGTTGTGGGAGACTTTAACACCCCATTATCATCAATAGATAGGTCGTCCAAACAAAAAATCAATAAAGAAATCCTAGATCTAAAATATACAATAGATCAAATGGACCTACTTGATGTCTACAGAATATTTCATCCAACTTCTACACAATATACATTCTTCTCAGCAGCCCATGGAACCTTCTCCAAAATAGATCATATCCTAGGGCACAAAGCAAGCCTCAGAAAATATAAGAAAATAGAAATTATACCGTGCATTCTATCTGATCACAATGCAATAAAACTAGAACTCAACAACAAAAGTAAAGACTAAAAACATGCAAACAGCTGTTTTCACTCATTGCTTAATGAACAATGGGTTATTGATGAAATAAAAGAGGAAATTAAAAAGTTCCTGGAAGTCAATGAAAATGAAAACACAACCTACTGGAATGAATGGGACACAGCAAAGGCAGTCCTGAGAGGAAAGCTTATAGCCATGAGTGCATATATTAAAAAGACTGAAAGATCTCAAATCAATGACCTAATGACACATCTCAAACTCCTAGAAAAACAAGAACAAGCAAATCCCAAAACAAATAGAAGGAGAGAAATAATAAAAATAAGAGCTGAAATCAATGAAATAGAAACCAAAGAAAACCATACAAAGAATTAATGAAACAAAAAGCTGGTTCTTTGAAAAAATAAACAAGATCGATAGACCCCTGGCAAACCTGACTAAAATGAGGAGAGAAAAAACCCAAATTAGTAAAATCAGGAATGCAAAAGGGGAGATAACAACAAATACCATGGAAGTCCAGGAAATCATCAGAGACTACTTTGATATCCTACATTCAAATAAATTCAAAAATCTTAAAGAAATGGACAGATTTCTAGATACTTATGATCATCCAAAACTGAACCAAGAGGACATTAATCACCTGAATAGACCTATAACACAAAATGAAATTAAAGCAGCAATCAAGAGTCTCCCAAAAAAGAAAAGTCCAGGACCGGATGGATTCTCTGCTGAATTCTATCAGACCTTTAAAGAAGAACCGATACCAACCCTCCTTAAACTGTTCCACGAAATAGAAAGGGAAGGAAAACTGCCTAACACATTTTATGAAGCCAGTGTTACACTTATCCCAAAACCAGGCAAAGATACCTCCAAAAAGGAGAACTATAGGCCAATCTCCTTAATGAACACTGATGCAAAAATCCTCAGTAAAATAATGGCAAACTGAATTCAACAACACATCAAAAAGATCATTCACCATGACCAAGTAGGCTTCATCCCAGGAATGCAGAGGTGGGTCAAAATATGAAAATCAATAAATGTAATAAACCACATTAACAGAAGCAAAGACAAAAACCACTTGATCATCTCAATAGATGCAGAAAAAGCCTTTGATAAGATCCAACACCATTTCATGATAAAAGCTCTAAGAAAACTAGGAATAGAAGGAAAGTACCTCAACATTATAAAAGCTATAATGACAAACCTACAACCAGCATTATACTTAACGAAGAAAAATTGAAACCATTCCCTCTAAAATCAGAAACTAGACAAGGATGCCCAATATCTCCACTCCTATTCAACATAGTACTGGAATTCCTAGCCAGAGCAATTAGGCAAGAAGAAGGAATAAAAGGAATACAAATAGGTAAAGAAACTGTCAAAATATCCCTATTTTCAGACAATATGATCCTATACCTTAAAGACCCAAAGCAGTCTACTCAAAGGCTCCTAGATACCATCAATAGCTATAGCAAGGTAGCAGGATATAAAATCCACATAGAAAAATCACTAGCATTTCTATACACTAATAATGAACAAACTGAGAAAGAATATATGAAAACAATTCCATTTACAATAGCCTCAAAAAAAATCAAATACCTAGGTGTAAACTTAACAAAGGATGTGAATGACCTCCACAAGGAAAACTATGAACTTCTGAAGAAAGAGATTGAGGAAGACTATGGAAAGTGGAGAGATCTCCCATGCTCATGGATTGGTAGAATCAACATAGTAAAAATGTCGATACTCCCAAAAGTAATCTACATGTTTAATGCAATTCCCATCTTTGACATTCATCAAAGAGATTGAAAAATCTACTGTTAAATTTATATGGAAACACAAGAGGCCACGAATAGCCAAGGTAATACTCAGTAAAAAGAACAACACTGGATGTATCACAATACCTAACTTCAAACTATATTACAAAGCAATAACAATAAAAACAGCATGGTATTGGCACAAAAACAGACATGAAGACCAGTGGAACAGAATAGAGGACCCAGATATGAAGCCACACAACTATAACCAACTTATCTTTGACAAAGGTGCTAAAAGTATACGATGGAGAAATGACAGCCTCTTCAACAAAAACTGCTGGGAAAACTGGTTAGTAGTGTGCAAAAAACTGAAGTTAGATGCATGTTTATCACCCTATACCAATATTAACTCAAAATGGATCAAGGATCTGAATATCAGACCACAAACTCTAAAGTTGATACAGGAAAGAGTAGGAAATACCTTGGAATTAATAGGTATAGGCAAGAACTTTCTCAATGGAACCCTAGCAGCACAGCAACTAAGAGATAGCATAGATAAATGGGACTTCATAAAACTAAAAAGCTTCTGCTCAACAAAAGAAATGGTCTCTAAACTGAAGAGACCACCCACAGAGTGGGAAAAAATATTTGCCAGCTACACATCAGACAAAGGACTGATAACCAAAATATATAGGGAACTCAAAAAACTAAATTCTCCTAAAATTAAAGAACCAATAAAGAAATGGGCAAGTGAACTAAACAGAACTTTCTCAAAAGAAGAAATTGAAATGGCCAAAAAACAAATGAAAAAGTACTCACCATCTTTAGCAATAAAGGAAATGCAAATTAAAACCACACTAAGATTCCACCTCACCCCTGTTACAATAGCCATCATTAGCAACACCACTAACACAGGTGTTGGCGAGGATGTGGGGAAAAGGGAACCCTCTTACACTGTTGGTGGGAATGTAAACTAGTACAACCACTCTGGGAAAAAATTTGGAGGCTTCTTAAAAATTTAAACATTGATCTACTATATGATCCTGCAATACCTCTCTTGGGGATATGCCCAAAAGACTGTGACACAGGTTACTCCAGAGGCACCTGCACACCCATGTTTATTGCAGCACTATTCACAATAGCCAAGTTATGAAAACAGCCAAGATGCCCCACTACTGATGAATGGATTAAGAAAATGTGGTATTTATACTCAATGGAATTTTATGCAGCCATGAAGAAGAATGAAATGCTATCATTTGCAGATAAATGGATGGAACTGGAGAACATCATTCTGAGTGAGGTTAGCCTGGCCCAAAAGACTAAAAATCGTATGTTGTTCCTCATATTCAGACATTAGATCAAGGGCAAACACAACAAGGGGATTGGACTTTGATCACATGATAAAGCGAGAGCACACAAGGAAGGCATGAGGATAGGTAAAACACCCAAAAAACTAGCTAGCATTTGTTGCCCTCAACACAGAGAAACTAAAGCAGATACTTTAAATCAACTGAGGCCAATAGGAGAAGGGGACCAGGAACTAGAGAAAAGGTCAGTTCAAGAAGAATTAACTTAGAAGGTAATACACATATACAGGAAAAAAATGCGAGTCAACTCCCTGTATAGCTATCCTTATCTCAACCAGCAAAAACCCTTGGTCCTTCCTATTACTGCTTATACTCTCTCTTCAACAAAACTAGAGATAAGGGCAAAATAGTTTCTGCCTGGTAGCGAGGGGTTGGGGGGTAAGGGAGGGAGCGGGGAGGTAAGGGAGGGGGCCGGGAGGAGTGGGGAGAAATGACCCAAACATTGTATGCACACATGAATATAATAAAAAAATGTAAAAAAAAAAAGGATTAGGAGTTATCTTGACCTTAAGCAGTTAAGGCTGGGCACCAGAAAGAAGCAGTTAAAGCCACCAGGAAACAGATGTAGGGCAAGAGAAAAGAGACAGCACTAACAGTAAGAGAATGCAAATGTGGGCCCAGCACAAATGTAAGACAAGGGAGCAAAGACAGCATTCCCCATAGGTGTGTCACCAGGATGTAGGCCCAGGTGTGAGAAGGGGATAAGAGCAGTTCAAGTTTGACAAACAACCTTGAAGGGAGGGAGGAAAAATGGGTTGAGACCTTGTAAGAAACAAAACCAGGACCAGCCTATCAGAAAGCTGTTTCCAGGGGCTTACAAACCCTACCCTCAGAACCAGATCAAAATCCTGAGATGTGGCAGTTGTGACAACTCAATCTTTCTGATCCCTCCATGCAGGTGCTAAGTCTTTCTGTACTTGAATAAACTTTCTCTTGCTTGCTACTCAACTGCTGTCTGGGATTGTCATTCTTTGACTGACCCTGGTCAAGAACCTGACAAACTTAACCTGTGTGGCATCACAATTGGTTTTTTCTGGTATCAAAAGGACTTCTGTATTGAGAGCACAGAGGAATTCCTCCACAGCCAGCTTCAAGGCCTACAGACGTCCTCTTCCATATTAATGACACTGGGGAAATGGAAAGTTGGTAGATAAAAGGAGGATCCTTGAATCCTAACAATGACAGCTGCCCTGAGCCAGGTTCTGGAGATGGGGATCATGGACACACCATCTTTACCAACCACCAAACTTCTCATGGTACTGTCTTGGCCCAAGCCAGTGCTCCCATCTGGACAAATGTTAGTTAGCTCCATATTGTCACTGAATAACATAAATAGTACTATAGCTGTCCCTTGCTACCCATGGGGGATTGGTTCCAGGACCCCCACAAGTATCAAATTCCATGGATGCTTGAGTTTCTTACATAAAATGATAGAACATTTGCATAGGACCTACACACTGTCCTATGTTTTAAATCATATCTAGATACAATATTGATACAATGCAAATGCTATGCAAACAGTTGCTGCATTGTGTTTTTTAGAGAATGATGACAAAAAAACACAGACACAATTTTCTCTGAATATTTTCTATCTGTAATTAGTTGAATCGGTGGATGTGATACCCAGGAATATTGAGGACTGACTGTTTTTCACCAAAGAAAATTTGAAGTCACAGTGTCCACTTTAGATAGAAACAAGACTGTTAGTTTTGGAGGTATCTTAAACAAACAGAAAAAGAAAATCCTGACAATCCAGTGGTCTATATTCATTACTTGGTATAAGCAGACCTCATAAAATTATCTACCTAAAAGATTTTTCTAAATCCCCGGTCAAAAACAAAAAATTTCAGTGGTGAAAAGTTCTTGCAATGGGAAAATATTCTCCAAGCCTTTCCTCCTACCAATCTTGTAGGATATATTTGATAAAAGCTAATTAATTGGCACGATCTTAAGAAGGGATGTGGGGCTAACAAATTCTTCAAAACACAAATGAACTAGGAACTCTTTTAACAGGGACACTTGTCGATATTGCAGACAAAAGAATTACTAGAAATTAATATCCTATCCTAGACACAGACAGAAAAGAGCTAGAAAGTTCTAAGGGATTCTGAAGAGGCTCCTAGAAAGACTAGCCAGCTCTCCCTCATCTTTTTCTTCTCTTTTTTCTCCATCTCTTAAAAGCCTTTGGAGATTAATTGTAGCAAACTGTATTTTCTAAAAATGGCCACTATGGTATTTCTAGTTTCATAATGATTTTTCCTGAATCTTCTTCCTCTGCCTACCAAGGACTGAAGTTTATGTCCATTCTCTGTGACCTTGAGTGGACCTTTGTAACTGGATCGATCAATAGATGGTGGTGCGAATGATGCTGCCTGACTCTGGAACTCAGAGCAGTCAGTGCAATTGCTGTGTAGCCAACCTCCATGCTCTGCAGAAGCCTGGATTAGTCTGCTAATATAACAAAATGCCTGAGGCTGGGAGCCTTAGAAAGGAGAGAACTAAAGAACCATTTAGCTCACAGTTCTAAGAGCCTAGAAGCATGCCACTAGCATTGGCTTGGCTCTAGAGAGGACCTCATGGGGGATGATGTCACAATGATGGGAGCACATGTGACAGGGAGAGATCATGGTGAGACAGGAAGTCAGAGGGCGACAGGGGTCAGGTGCACTGTTTTATAACAACTGACTCTTGAGAGGACTAACTTAGGATTCCACAAGAACAACCTCAATCCCTTCCAAGGACAACACCCCAACGACCTAACCAACTCCTACCAGGTTCCATTTCTTAAAGGTCCCACCTTCTCTTAACCTCATCACCCTAAGGGCCAAGCTTCCAACACATAAATCCTTGATGGACATCCCACATCCAAGCATGTCAAAACCAAACCAGACCCATCAAGAGAGAGCCATGGAGAGGCCCAAATGGATAGGAGGCTCCACGCATGTGACTAAGAAACACTCAAGTGACTCTGGCCCCAGCCTCTGCACTCACAGGGATCATAACAGCCTCTGCAGTCACAGAGACAAACACATCTGATGAGCCTGTCCAAATGTCCGATCCACAGTATTTGTGAAAATAAGGAACTGTTTTAAGCTACTGAGATTTGAGGTGGTTTGTTATATAGTAGATCCTTGGTATCCATAGGTATATGTTTCCAGAGAGCCTGCCATTGAGGAAAAATTGTGTGCTCAGGATGCTTGGAGTTCAGTGGTGTACTGTGCATGCTGGGTTCATTTTTCCCATAACATCACCCAACTTCTGCTAAAGACATGCTGCCTTCCAATAAATCTAAAAACTTCACTTTAGCACTTAAATTAAGTGCATTATGTGTTTTGTTTTCTTTTGGCTTGGAAAGATGACCATAACTTTCTCTTTTTTGGGGCACATTTGCTTTATGGCAGGTTGATATTCACTAAGGGCAGGGAAACACTCAGCAGATCATGCAGTGATATATTAGAATATATTCCGTGTACTGGTGGGATTCATTGTGACAATTCCAGAAATGCTTCTACAGATCATCCCCACCCATGCAATGATTTAAACACAACTGACCATAACATGGAACTGACTGAGAACTTCTCTGCAACAACCAAGTTGTGTAATGTGTTTACAGGAATTAATTTTTTTGGTGGTAGTGGGATTTGAACTCAGGGTCTTACACTTGAGAACTCTTCCACTTGAGTCACAGCTCCAAGAGAATTAAATTTTTTTGTTTTTGCAATTTCTTTAGATTTATTTATTTACTTATTTTTTTAACTGCACTTGGCAAAAACTGCATGCAATAAATGCATGCATAAGATGGGCTTACTGTCCAGCCACAGAAACTGGAACATTTAAGTTATCACAAAAATGTCTATTAATTAGGTCTTTTCTGGGAGTGGGTGCCAGGGAGGGGGGTGGGCACAAGGAAAGGGGGAATGCAGGTAAATATGGTGGATGTGTTTTGTATCCATATATGAAAATAGAAGAATGAAACCTGTTGAAATTGTTCTAAGAAGGGGAGATGAGGGAAGATGGAGAACTATTGTAAGCATATACATAAATATCACAATGTATCTCCCTGTACAACTATTATATGCTAATAAAATAACGTAAAAATGTCTATTATTATCTGCATATTCCCAAACTAACTAGCCCAGACACACAGACACACACAGACACACACACACACACACACACACACACACACACACACACACACTCTCCAACATATTATATGGTCTTTTAAAGTCCTACTTAGCTATACAGAGTTTATACAAATTTAAAATGAGACAATTCAAGAATTTCCAGGGAAAAAAGAAAGAAAGAAACTGATTATGTTCTGACTCTTAATGATTTTTCAAGGGAAAAGAGTTTAATGGTGACTCTCATTAATGACCTTGGTTACTAGGTTACAAAATGAGAAGAAAAGATTATTCATAGCTTTCAAACATGACAAGAAAACTGTTTAAAATTCATTTTACAATGTAGAATCATGTAATTGAAAGCGAAGTTCCAATGTTCTTGATAGATGGTTCAGTAGGTAAATTAGAGTGAATTAGTGATTTTGATTTAAAACATTTTATTCTTGCTCCCAAGGAGAAAGCTGCAAAGAACAATGAAGGAAATCTGCCTGGTGCACTCAAGTTATGATTTTATTTTTAGTCAAACAGAAATCTGAAGTTAAAAGGCAGTCAAAGAAGCTGAGTTCCAAGTGGACCCAGGCCCAGGGAAACTTGAGATACATGACCTAGCTGTCCTTTGGCAGAGCACAGGAGTCATCTGTGGTCCCCAGTAGGTATGAAGGTATCAGATAATTTTTAGAAATTAATTAAAAGCCAAGTCTACTTTGGAATATCTGGGGAGCCACACTGAGGGGAAGATACCTGGAGAAGAACAGGGAATGCTCTCAGCAGCACAAGCACTTGGTGAGCAGAAAAGTTGAGTCACTGTTGGAGCACCTCTTCCTCTCTTGGGCAGCAAAAGCCTAAGACACTTAGGGAGGGCCTTCAAGTGGTCTCTGCCACCCACAGGGCAGAGGTAAAATCTGTTGCTTTTGACGAAAGAGCAAAAGCAAACCCCATCTGTCTCTGGGCGAAGGATAGGCAACCTCTAGTCCCAAGCACTACACTGTGAGGTGTGTAGAGGCTAACACTCCCTACTTCTGGGGAAAGGCAAGAAACCATTTATGGCTGGGATCCTATATCAATACCGAGCAGAGGGGGCGGGGATGGAAACACTGATCCAAGATCAATCACATACACAAGGAAGAATTTACTTGCTGTGGAAGGAGAGGCAGGAGAGCTGAGAAAGCCCCACACTAAGGTTTAGCATCTAAGAACAGGATTAGGCCTGGACAACAAAGAAGACCTCCCACCCACACAGAGTCCAGCACTGAGTAACAAGCAGAAACCCTCTAGAGGGAGAGGTGGAGGCACAGAAAGAGCCCCTCTGTCACACAGACAGAAACTATTAAAGGCAAAGGGCATGCCAGGAGTGTGGAACAAACCATCTCACTGCTCAAGCTTCAATCTAAGCACAAGGTAGAAGCCTCCTGTATTTAGATATGTGTGATGCTTTAGCTGTATGAAGGTAGTAATTAGCAACAACAAAAGTCACACCCAGGTCAGCCTTGCATACTACAAGGCAGTTAGAATTGGAATGATAATTTGTTCATGTAAATATTGTTTATCTCATTTTTACTGTTCTACACACAATATTTAGAATTCAACCAAAAATCCCGTAAAAAAAAAGTAAGAGCAAACAATCTAGAGATAAAGCCATCAACAGAAACAGACAATGAAGACATGGTCTTGCTATACAGCTCAATCTGGCTTTGAACTCACCATCCTCCTACCTCAGACTCCTGAGTGTTGGGATTATAGTGTAAGGGGAGCAATGACAGATTTTTTGGATGAGGGGGCACTTTAAAAGCAGACATCTAAAGAGATGTGGGAATGAACAGGCTTCTGAGAGAAATAACAAATCCCTTACCAAAATAACAAAAGGCAGCTGTACAATGTGGGTAATAGGCCCAAGACCAGGACAAGAAGAACAGACTTCCAAGGCCAAGACGAGCTGACCAGACCTTCTTGGAATGTTCAGTTTGATAAGGAGAGGGACAGACAAGTGGATGAGTTCAGCAAGAAGCTGACTCAGTACCAACCAATCACAAATGTAGTTGCAAGGTGGAGTAGTTGGATGTAAGCCAGTTAGTGCCTATGTTATGTCCTAGACTTCAGCCACTGTTTGGCTTAGTTCTTTCACTAAGTCAAACCTGCCAGGGTGCATTGCCATCCTTTCAAAAACTTTGTTCTTGGTTTAACTCTTAACTCCTGGTCCAGTATAATCAATTATCAACTTCTCCAGGACACGAACTCTGGATAAACAATCCAGTATCAATAGCATGTGCCACCCTGTCCAGTCAAGGAACAGACTTGATGTCTCAGAGCGTTACAACAACCAGAGTGGAATTATAAAGCAACTATAATTAATATGTTAATGCATATAGTGGAAAATGGGACTGATGCAATTAACATAAATAGAGAAATTTCTAGACACATGGGAATTATCAGAAAGAGTGAATTAGAAATGCTAGAACTATGCTTCACAGATAAAAACTTCCTTTGACAGGCACATAAGTAGAATGAACACAGCTTTGGATTAAAAAAAATCTTGAAACAAGGTCAATAGGAATTATCTGAACAGAAGCACAAAGAGAAAGAAGTGACAAAAGCAAAACAGAACATCCAAGGGCTATAGGACGTCATCAGATCAGATGGTCTAACACACATATAATTAGAGTCACAGGAGAGGAGAAAGAATGGGACAGAAGAAATAATAGCTAAGAATTTTTCAACACTTACAGAAGGTAATAAAATCACAGATCTAAATATCTCAGAGGACCCAAACCATAATTAAAAAAACCAGATATTAAAACACCACCAACTACCTCACCACCACCAATGAAAAACATCATGAGTCCACATACATCATACTTTAAGTATCTAAAGCTAAAGGTGACTAGAAAAGCTAGTTGGCTGCCAGAGAAAAGAGGAAATGTTACACACAGAAGAGCAAAGGTAAGTGACACACACAAAAAATTTCCCCAAAACTGTCAACCAGAATTCAGCAAAACAGTCTTTTAGGGAAAAAGATGTTCTTGGATGAAGGAAATTGAAGAAAATTTGTTGTCAGCAGACCTGCTCTGAAATGAAAAAATGCTAAAGTAATTCCTTTAGACAAATAAGGAAATTGATAATGAGACACACTAGATGTTAGAGAAAGTTTGGGACTTTAAAAAACCATACAGCCTGATTTAGAGCTCCTCACTTACCCTCCCCTCCCTGACCCATCCTCTCTGAGCCTAGAGAGCTCCATTCTAATGACAAATCCTTTTTTAGGTTAAATTAGAGTGGAAATTTTCTCCCACATGGACTTAGGGTACCTGAGAATTAGCCCAGTATATGCATGAGTCCCCCCAGATCCTCCCCATGGCTGGAAGGTCACTGGAGATGGGGAGTGATGTGGGTTTTCTCCCTTTCTCCAAGTTAAGGCTGATATAAAAGTGACTTAAAATAAAAATCCTGCTCTTTTTGCCCGCATGTGGCACCTCCATTCCACCTTCCCTTCCCCCTTTCCTATAATAAAACTCCATTATTTCCCTCACTACACTACATCCACATGTTCTGCTTGGATTCTTCCTTGCCAGAGTATAAGGACCAAAATCTTCTGATTAGAATCATCAGCGACTTCAACAATAACAGAAGGAACTTGGAAATTAGGGATGCACACAGAAAGTATGTGCTAGTTAGGGTTCTCCAGAGAAACAGAACCAATAGAAAATCTATATGAAATTATAAGAAGGGATTTGTTACATAGTCCCATAGTGGCCATCTCTGGGCTGGAGAGTCTGGAAATGTGGCGGCTGCTCATCCTAAGAAGGTGGGGACCTCAGAGCAAGAGGCCAATGCTATAGCCCCAGTAGGAGACTGAAGGTCTGAAATTCCCCTGGACAGCCAGTGATGCAAGTTCACATTCAAAGGCTGAAACATCAGGAATCTAATGTGTGCAGGTGACAGCATCAGAAAAACACCCCCACTCAAGCAGGGCTGAGAACCTGTGAGTTTTCCTCTTCCACTTTCTCATTCCAAGCGGGCCCCCAGCCTACAAGATGGTGCCTTCCACATGCAGAGTGGGTCTTTCCCAGTTTGCAGACCTGCATGCCCATCTTCTCCAGAAATACCCACAGACACACCCAGAAGTGTGTCTATCAGTTCTTTAGGCAGTGCTCAATCCAGTCAAGTTGAAGTCATTAACCATTAACCATCACAGGGTGCATTATTTTTCTGTTGTAATATAATGAGTTACTGGACACTTGAAAGTCTAAAACACATTGTACACAACTGATCTGGGCATGGCTTAGCTTGGCTGATTCAGGTTCTCACCAGACTGTAATTCAGGTGTAGGGGGAACTGTGCTTATTTCTAAATTTTGGGACCTTTTTCCAAACTCACATGGTAGTTAGAAATTCAAATCCTTGCAGACATGGGGTTGAGGGCCACTGTTTCCTGACAGGTAGCCCTCAACAAGTAGTTTGTATTAGGGGAGCTTGATTCTTCAAGGACGCCCATGCCTTGTTCAGACCCAGGTACAAGAAGGCAGTGTGAGCCGGCACCCTACCTCCATCAGGGAGGTGTCAGTGAGGTCCCACAGGGGCTGAGCATGTACCCCTACCTGAACCTGTACCCTATACCTAAAGAGAAGTAGAATTTAAAATTATAGAAAAAAGAAGAAACAGGTCTTATAGCATAATAACCAAAATGTCCAGGATACGACTTTTAAAAATGTATTCATTATTCAAAGAACCAGGGCATTTCTCATTTAACAACTTTAATTAGAAAAGATAATCAAAAAGTGCCAACATTGAAACAGCTTGGATATTGGAATTATCTGATAAGGATTTTAAGGCAGCAATCATAAAAGCCTTTCAGTGAGCAGTTATGGACACTCTTAAGGAAAAACTTAAAAATCTCAGCAAATAAGGAGAAGATATAGAAAGGTACCAAGGTGAATTAATTACTTTTGCACCACTGTGATTAGAATACCTGACAACTTAGGATTTATCTTGGGCCCACAAATTAACTAAAAGCAGGAAAAAAGCTTGGCATCCCTGCCTCCATTTTGTATCTGTGTCCTTTACTCTGGGCCATTCTCTCCTGAAACCATCTTGAGATACAAGAAGAATAGGACTTACGAGTAACATGTTTCCAAGGAAGGATGTAAAAGACTGCCCCCAAAGAATGAGCCAGAAGAGACCCACAGGACAGATCTCCTGCCAGGCAGCAATGACTTGCTTATCCTGACCAATGACAGCAATAACAACTTCTTGGATACCCCTCCCAAAACAAAGACAAGGCTGATGATCCACCTGAACACAACTGTGACCAGGACTGTTTAATATCTCCCCCTGCTGCAAATTTAAACCTGTCTATTTAACATAATGCTCACGTGTGTACCCTGAAGATGGCTGAAGTATTTACTTTGCCTCTTCTCATGGTAATGTCCCCCAGGATGTGTAATAAATCTCTTTCCTCTGCTTTCGTTGTTTCTTAACTTTTTATTTGGTGTGTGGGGGCAAGTGGCTGGACCTGATATGTAGAACCCCCGAAGTTTGGGCAAGGGGCCTAAAACTCCAGTTTTATCTCCATGTTCAGCACCTGTGCCATGTGGTACCCTGATGTAAGATCCAACAGGGTTGGAAGCCCAATAGATCTTCTCTTGTACTGGCTCTGCTTACTGCCTGTGGCTTTCCCTCATCAGACATTCCACATTCCTGGCATCTCCAGTGTCCTGGGTCTCCGTTGTAGCTTGGCTTCACTCTGATAGCTTCACATTTCACCCTCTCAGGATGATGGCTGCAGATATCCTGACCCTGCCACATCCTGCCTGGCCTCCCAAGCCTACCTTTGAAGTCTGGGTAGAAGCCTTTACCACCTATAATTCTTGCGTTCTGCATGCCTGCAAAACCAACCTCAATGGATGATGGCAAGGTCTGCCACCAGATCCAGCAATATCCAAGACCCCTTGGGCCATGGCAGCAGTGGCGTTTGAGTGCCTGGCTGAATCCAGGAAAATATACGTCCCTATGTGGCCCTGTGCATGAAAGGCGCCTTGGAGCTCTCTTCTCATAGCAGTCTTTCAAATGAGTTAAAACCTTTATATCCTGACTGATGGACAGAATCTGGCCAGGTCTGCAATGCCCTCAAGGCATCTTTCCTACTGTCCAAGTGCAAAATGTTTGGCTTCTTTTTAATGACTCTAATCTCTTAAACAACCACACACTCCTTATCCACAACTTTCAACTTGCTCCTTTTCTGGCCAGACTACACATTTTCAAATCCATCTAATCTGCCTTTTGCTCCTAACTCTCACTGTAAACCGGGCTAAAAACAGCTGGCAACACCCATGCCACAGCCTTAAAGCTCTATTGTCTTAAAATTTGTCTGTCACCTTTAAACTGAGCCTTCCATAAAGATTTGGAGCAAAAAAAAATTATTAAATTCTTTGCTGGAATGTAACATGAATGGTCTCCAGCCCAACTCCAATAGGGTCCCCATTCCCACCTGAAACTTCGGAGGCCTAGCCTTCACTGTCTACATTCTTGTTGGCATTCTGGTCTTCTGACCACTTACCAGATTCACCCATTAAACTCTGTTTATGGCACTATAGGTTTTTTCTAGCCTGCTACTCCAAAATCTTCCCAATTCCTCCCACAAACCAGTTCCAAAGGCTTAAGATTCACATGGTCAGGTTTGGTCACAGTAGCAACTCTACTTCTCTGGAACCAACTTTCTGTATTAGTTACTTTTCTTATTGCTGTGACCAAATACCTGATAGAAACAACATAAAAGAGGAATCGGTTGTTTTGGCTCACAATTCCAGAAGGTTCAGTCCATGTCCCTTGGCCCCATAGGCTTGGGTAGAACTTCATGGTGGCAGGAGCATGTGGCTGAGGATGTTCTTCACTTTTTGGTGGATGGGAAGTAGAACATGAGGAGAAGATGCAGGACCCAGTACAACTTTTAAAGGCCCCCAGTGACATACTTCCTCCAGCTTGGCCCCTCCTCCCAAAGTTTCTATACCTTCCAAAATAGCACCATCAACCGGGACCAAGCATTTAAAACATGAGTCTTTGGGAGACAGTTCATATTCAAACCATAACACCAGGCAAACTGTATACCAAAAAAATATAATAATTGAAATAAAAAACTCACTGAATGGGCTCCGTGATTGATTGGAGGTAAACTCAAAGATAATCTTCAATCTGAACAACAGAGAAAAAATAGATAAAAAAAAAAAGCAGAAGGGGGAAAAAAGAGAGAAGGAGGAGGAGGAAGAGAGATGGTTGCATGAAACTTGATGCCACTGAATTATATACCTAAACATGGTTAAATGGTGAATTTTATATTTTACCACAATAAAAGACATATCACAATCCTAAATGTGTATGCCTAACAAGAATTTCAAAATACATAAGCAAAAATTGATAGAACTGTAAAAACAATTAAACAACTTCACCATTATAGTGAAAACTGCAAAACTTCTCTGTCAGTAATTGATAGAACAAGTAGACAAAATGTTGGCAAGGATGAAGAAATTCTAAAATATATAATCAACCAACTTAACCTAATTGACATTTATAAAACACTTTATCTGGACCAGTAGAACACATTCTTTTCAAATGCATGTATAACATTCATCAAGATCATAATAAGACCGTTTGAGTCATACAACATACCAAGTGTGGTAGTCAGCCTTTCTCATTGCTGTGAATAAATACCTCAGAGAAACAACTCAAGGAAGGAAAGTTTATTTTGGCTCATAGTTTCCTTTTGCATTGCTGTGACAAAATATCTGACTTAAACTTAAGGGAGAAAGGGCTTATTGTGGCTCATGGTTTCAGAAGGGTCAGTCCACAGTGGCAGGAAGGGAATGGAAAAGCAGCACAGTTCACATCATGGTGGCCAGGAAGCAGAGAGAAAATGCCTAAATGCCAGACTTTCTCCTTTCCACTTCTATCCTATTCGGGCTCCAGCCTATGGGATGGTGCCACCCACATTTGGAGAATGTCTTCCCCTCTTAATCCTCTCTAGAAATGTCCTCACAGATATACCCAAAGCATGCTTTACTGATCTCCTGTATCTCTCAATCCAATCAAATTGATATCAAGGTTAACCATCACAAGTCTACCCCTTGTCAACTTGACACTCAAACACATCTCCTTAAACCATAACATTCTAATTCTGGCCCCCAAATGGCTCATGTCTATTTCATAAAGCAAAATGCATTTATCCCATCCAAGAGTTCCTAAAGTCTTAATAGTTCCAACATTTTTCAAAAGTTCAAGTCAAAAATCTCTGAAATTCAAGGCAATCTCTTAGCTTGAGCCCCTGAAAAAAATTTTGAAAAACAATTGATATACTCTCAAGACACAATAGCACAAAGTAAATATTCTCATTCCACAAGGAAGAATGGAAGCATAGGAAGGAGGAATGGGACCAAAGAAAGACCAGAACCCAGCAGGGAAAACATCAAACCCTGTAGCTCCATGTACACACATGGTGGTGGTATTGTTACTGGATGATGGTCTCAGGAGACTCTGGTTGAGACAATCTCAGGTCTTTGTGTCTCTGAAACAGAGAACTGGGCAGACACACGGATTGCAAAGCAATAGAAAGTTTTATTGAAAGAAAAAGGAATTAGGCACTGACCATAAAAGAAAGAGTGGTCATTTCTGGTCAGGTGGCACAGAAGCCCTAATCTTTGTCATAAGTCATAAGGGTAAATGGTGGGGGTTGGGGGGATAGGGTGATTGACAGGTTAGATTGACAAGGTCTTGTTATTTTTCTGCACGTGCACTTATGCTGATTCCTAGGCTTTTAATTGTATGTATGAGATCTGACCAATATTCATAAGGTCTTAAGTAGAGGGCTTTCCCTGAGAGGTCGGATTGAGGACAGATTTCCCTTTACTGGGCATGCATCATTTTCCAGTCTGAACCAGCCCAAGAGAATCCCTTGTCTTTTGGGAAGGTGGCAAACCTTACATCTGCAAAGGAATTTACAATTGAAAAGGAATTCACAACTGAGGGGATGTCTGAGGGTAGTACCAGGTAGGGACAAGAAGGAATTCAGCATGGGGTGGGGGACTTTTTTCTGAGCAGGGTAGAGTCCCATGGCAGACTTTCCCTGTTACTAGTCTGCTTCAGTGTGATGTGAGCTCATACCTTGCTTGTTTGCAGCTCACCCGGGATCTTTTGGGCTGGCTCTGCTAACTGCCGGTGGCTTTTTCCAGCAGGTATTCCATGTTCCTAGCATCTCCAATACCCATGGGTTTCCATTGCAGCATAGGCCATCATACTTACAGCTTCAACACATTGCTTTCACAGGGATTCCTGCAGGGACTCCAACCATGTCACATACTGCCTGGCCTCACAGGCCCTCCTTTGAAATCTGGGCGGAAACTTCCATGACCCCAAAACTCTTACTTTTTTTTTATGCCTACCAAGTCAGTATCACATAGGTGATGCCAAGGTCTGCTGTCAGCTTGAGTGGTGACCAGGCCCCTTTGGATCATGGCTGCAGAAGCCTCTGAGTGCCCAGGTGACTGTTCACAGTAAAATGAATCCTGGGGGAAACAACTTCCTAGACAAGGGGCACCACAGGGGTTCTCTCTTCTCAAGGAAAAGTCTTTCAAATGACTTTACTCTTTCTTTCCCTTGAGCCTACAATGGGTGGTGACTGGTCAATTCCTGAGATGCCCTCAAGGCTTCTTTCCTATTGCCCAAATGCAAAATACTTGGCTTTTTTAAATGGTGTTGATCTCTTCAGAAACTATGCCTTCCATAGCTTCAACTTTACATAGGCTTTTCTGACCAAACTAAGTTTTTCAAGTCTTTCTGCTCTACTTTTTGCTTCCAGTTCTTACTATAAACCGCTAGCAATAATCACACCACAGCCTGAATGCTGGGCTTTCCTCTGCCAAGTTGGTTAGTCTGCCATCTTTAAATTCAGCTTCAGGCAAAGTTTCAGACACAAAATTCAGACAAAAAAAAAAAAAAGTTTTGCCGGAGTATAACAGAAATGGTCTCTAGTCCAATTCCCACCTGCAATGTCATGGGCACGGTCTACTCTCCACATGCTTATCAGGGATCTGTTCTTTTGAGCTGCCACTAAAACTGCCCAATGTTGCTGAGCTTACAACAGTTTATGACTTCTCCATCCTCCACCTCCACATGTTTCCAAATTCCTTCTCTAAACCAGCTCTAAACCACTTCACTAGTCATATTCACAGCAGTCACCCCACTTCTCTGGTACCATTTTTTTCTAAATTTTAATTTTTTTATTAGGATATATTCGTTGTACAGAGGGGGTTCATTGTGACAATTCCAAATAGGCTTTTACTGTACATTGGTTAGATTCCCCCCCATCTCTCCCTCTTTACCACTTTCCCACCTCACTTAAAGCAGTTGCAAGAGGTTTCTTTGTTCTATTTCATAAGTATATGAAGTCCATCCACCATAGACCCTCATCTTAATCTCCTTCATTCACCCTTCCCCCTCCTACTCTGAATCTATTTTATAGTCCAGTCTTTCGTTATAAATATTTAAGTTGATGTTCAAAGGGGTTTCTCAATCTATCCTGTGAGTATCCTTACTTTGGTCATTTCATACCCTTCCATCACTCTCTTCCCCATTTACCTCCCACCCTCATTTTTCAACAGCTTTCAATACACATCCTTATGTCCTCTACCTTCACAGATGTTATATATTGTTGATGCTCTATCATTCCCTTTTCCTTTTCTTCCTTCCCATAGTTCCAGAGTAGTTTTACTATTACAAACATGTTCTACTTATGAGTTTGTATGTTTGTTTTTGTGTATGTTTCTCTTTTGTATTTCCTTTTGCACTGTTGTGACAAAATAGTTGACCCAAACTTAAGGGAAGAAAGAATTTACTTTGGCTCATGGTTTCAGAGGGTTCAGTCCATCACAGCAGGGAGGGTGTGGCAGAGAAGAGTCCACATCATGGCAGCCAGGAAGCAGAGAGAATGCTTGTGCTCACTGGCTTTTCCTTTTCCCTCTTTCATTCCATCTGGCCCTCCAGACTATGGGGCATTGTTTCCCGCTTAGCTAATCCTCTCTGGAAATGCCCTCACAGACACACCAAGAAGTGTGCTTTACTAATCTCCCAGGCACTTCTCAATCCAATCAAGTTGACAATAAAGATTGACCATTAGTAATTTTATTTTAGTAATTTTATTAAATTCCCATTTAACTCACAGTGTGGTTTATATCTGCTGATTGGACCCAGATGGCTAAAGACAATAAAAAAAATCATAAGCCTCGATAAATTTTAAACATTATATTAAATAATACAGGTTTAGAAAACATTCATAATGCAGTCAGGCATGGTGGTGCACAACTATAATCCCTGGCCATTCAGGAGGCACAGACAGAAGTACAATCTGAGGCTGGGTCCAAACAAAAAGCAGGGGACCCTACCTAAAGAAATAACTAAAGCAAAAAGGGTTGGAGACATGGCTTAAGTGGTGAAGCATTTGCCTAGCCAAAAAAAGCCTTCAAATTGTAAAATATAATTATATAAGTTTAAGTTTTAGAATGGAACAAAAGATATCAGAACCAGGGGACATGGCCAAATCAGTACTCATTAGGAAGTACGTACATTTGCTAGAGATCATGTCCTTGGGTTGAGACAGGGCTTGCATCTGTTTGCTTGTGCTGAACTTGAACTTGCAATCCTCCCATCCCTGTCTCCTGAGGAGCTGGGACTATAGGTATGCATCACTATTCCCAACTTGGACTCTGATTTCTTTACCAAGATTTTTTAGCTATCCTGAACTAAGGTGTCTTCCCCTTATTTAGGAAACTTTCATGACCCCTGGGGTTCATCTTGGGTTTGGATCCTTTCTCTGGTTCCGCATGGAGCCTCCACCTACCACAGAACCAGTTACTAGCCATTCTCATCAATCTCTTCCCACCAACCTTTCCATCCCGCAGCAATAACAGGGAAAAGCTAGGTATATTATGCCCCTTCTCCAAATAAATCTATTTCTCTTGCCAGGGGGGGGAGTCCCTGAAGTTGCTGGTTCACCAGGACCATTTGTTGGTTTGCTCACCCAATCAACTACTTTTTTCCACTTAGTGCCATTTTTGATACTTTTGGCATTTGTCTTCTTGTTTGCCGAATTTTTGATTGTTTGCTTGTTTGGAAGATGTGCTACTTTCTACTGTACCGTATGTGTCATTGAGTTTTTGAAAGGGAGATCTGTGATCCAGCTGCACACTATCACTTTTCAAAAGGTCTTAGCAATCAATACTTTTAGGTGGTTAGCTAACTTTGAGATTCCCCATGGCTCATTCAAAGTGCCACCGTGCATGTACTACTTGTCAGTGAGGGCTCTCAAAGCTGGATGATACAGCAAAGAGCTAGTCCTGCCTTCCCTCATGGAACCTCTTGGTAGATTACGTCCAAGTGTCTTTAGCAAACTTTCCTTATATTGTACAATGTGTTTATAGAAGATAATTTCAATAGCTTGAACCCAAGAATTTATAACAAACTCATTCAGATTATAAAACTCTATTTATAGAGGCTGGGGTGTAGCTCAGTGACAGAGCACTTCCCTAGCATGCATAAAGCTCTGATTTCGATACCCAGCACCACCAAAAAGAAAAAATTAACTTACAGTGTATGGCATGGGGACTATGGTTATGATATACTATACTGGATATTTGCTAAGAGTAGATTTAAGTGCTCTTATCACAGAAATAAAGGTAACTATGTGTGCTGAGAGGTGTATTAATTTTCTGCAGCACAGGAATCATTTCAGTATAATGAAACATCATGTACATCACAGATACACACAATAAAAAAATTTAAGGGCTGGGGGTATAGCCCAGAGGTAGAGTGTTTGCCTAGTGTGCATGGATGGGGCCCTGCTGGGTTCAGTCCTCAGCAACACACACCACAAAAATAAAAATAAAAAACAAAACTAACCTATATACATACCCTCTCCATTCTTGTGATACTCCATAATTAATGGAGAATGTCTTCAGTGGCTATGGTGTGGACAGAAGGAAAGCTTAAGAGAAGGTGTAAAGAAATCTGTCTTCATTTTGAGCCTCTCAATGTCGTATTTGAAAAGCTGCATCAGATACAGCTCATTTTCCACTCACTGCTTACAGGATGAATTAAAGTCATTTGTCAATTCCTTAGCTGATGATGTGCCAAAAACAAACACAATTCTAGCATAAGATCTATCTATCTATCTATCTACTAAAAACTCACAGGGAAACAAAGTGCCATGCATAGAGAAGTTATTTTTACATTTTAAAATCTTGAGTCATAAGACCTTTTAAAATATTTTTATAAGCTTCATTAACTATGCTTGGTATTCCCTAGCAATTTGTGAAAATCAGATTAACATGGTGCTATAGACAAAGATTTACTCAAAGTTAATTTCTGTACATTATCTCCCTGCAGGCACCTTGACTGCCAGTCCCTGGAACTCTGTGCAACCCCTTCAAAACCTTCAAGACACTCTATAGTATTGACACGCTCAGCAAATATACAAGGGCCAGAGAAAGAGGGGGTGATCAAAATAAATAACACAACACCTTCCCGTGAGGAATTACTGGGGTGTGAATGCTGACAAAGCAAGGCAGAAATATAAAGAGGACATACTAACAGATGGCACGCTGCAGTGATAAATCCTGAGTATCTGGAGAGCCATCGGTGCTCCCCAACATCCCTTGTCAGAGCTCACAGCACACATGCCATGATCTCATTGTGTGTTCCCTCACTCAAACTCTTAGCCCCCAAGGTGATGGTATTAGGAGGCGGGGCCTTTGGGAGATGATGAAGTCGAGGGTGATAGTGTCAAGGCTCTTGAAGAGATTAGAAACCCTCCCCATAAATACCAAGCAAGGACACAGAAAGGCAGTGCTACAAGGAAACAGCCTCAAATATGCCAGCACGTTCATCTTGGCTTCCAGAACTGTGCTGCTGGCTAGAAGCCACCCAGTTCATCTTGTTTCCTTGCTGCAGTCCAGTCGGCAAAGGCAGTACAGGAATAGAACGCAAAGGCCAGACCACAGAATTCTGCTGCTAGCAGAAGCCCATAGGACTTTTGACAGATCACACCCGTCTTCACTGGTGGCCTTGCGAAGCATACTTTATGCTGTGGTTTCTCCCAGAGTTCATCACACTGTTGCTTAAACTGTATTTCCTACCCGCTCTGTCTCAGACACAGACCATCAAGCCCCATCAAATCCTTGATAGGTTTATTCTTTAGGTTCCAAAGGCTAACCCCTCCTGCAAACTTTCTAGGATCTGGAACAAGTTCATTCATGTCCCCCTTTTGTGGATTCTGAATGTTTTGAGTTTTCACCTTTTCAATACTGCAGCTTCATTATTTAACTCAGGTCTCAAAGCCATAAAGATGGGCAATCCGTCAAGAAAGCTGCTACTTATTTTCTCTGTGAGCAACATGTGAAGCCAATAACTTCCCACCGATTCCATTCTCAGGCTCCACCTCTCATGGCTGCTCAACAGGGAAATGCTGGATTCTCTTCTACACAGAGCCAAATGAGAAGAGATTCAGAGGAAATTTTTTTATAGTTAGCAAAGGGGCTGCTTCTTGTAGGAGAGTCCTTTTCGAAAGAAATATGTGCTCAAGCAAAAGTTCCACGGATAAGAAAAAGTACTCATTTGTCCTTGGAAAGGAAGGTCCACACAAACCCTGCACTCCCCGTCTGAAGCACAGCCCATGTTCTGACAGGTTCCTAGGAAAAAAACTTTAGATGGGTAGTTTCTGAACTACGATGGGAATACAAACAGAATGGGGACACACCACCTAGTGACCAGAGCTGGTACTGCTCTCCACTATATCCAAACACCTATCAGTGAAGATGTGCACTTCAAAAAGACGTCCATTGCTCAAAGGTAAGTTACCTTTCAATTTTAATTCAATTCGCCTTTTAAGTAACTATTGGAGGCTACTTCTGGAGGAATAAACAGCGTGCCCATGAGATTTATGGAGATATTCCCAAAAGATATTTTATGGCTTCTAGACCTGATATGCTGGCTGTCTTCTGGCTATTAACACAAGTGTATGTCTAAAGAGACGTATTTAGATACTGGAATTTGAAAGGAAGAATGTTAAGAATTTTTAAATGTTTCAAAAGCGAGCCTGAGTAAAACTGATTTTAGATTAATAGCAATTTTTTCTCTTCAACTGATCTAAAAAGACTCAAAAGAAAGATTCATTTTCCAATGCCTCCAGTATTGATAAACCAGCCAATTAAGAATATCTGTTGAAATACAGCAGTGGCCCGAAAAAGACATCTTACTTCTTAATTAATAAGTAAGTCACGGTTATTCGAGGTATTTTAACTTGGAAAACATACAAAAAACATGTCTGTAATATTTCTTAAAGAAGTTTGCAATTTTATTAAAAAAAGGGTACTCCTGTAACTCTTTTTAGATTGCTAACAAAATTCAACCACGGCAACTAGAAACAAAACTTGCGCAGTTTACTTTATAAAGGACAACTACACAGATACTACACTGCAAAATTTATAGGTGATGGAAGCACAGGTGGATACCTTTATTTAGCTAACAGGATAAAAATCTGTCCCAGCCTCTGCACTCAGCTCGGCAGATGGCGCGCAGGTCTGAGATGTGGTGACACAGTGCCACAAAAGCAATACAAAACTGAGAAGGAGTTAAATGGACTTTCCACCAATTTCTCCTTCTGGCTTTAAGCTTAAATTTTTTTCACAGACATAAAATATATTTTAGGCAAATAAAAATTCCAGGTTGGGACAGTTCAGTGTTTTCTTTGTTTATTTTGCCTTCATCAAGGCAAGTGAAGTACAGATACCATACATTAAAACATAAACTCACACCTCACCGATTCCTACAGGCCAAAGGACATTTTTAATCACTGCTCTTCTCTGAAGCACATGACGACAGCTAAATGTACAAAGAGCCATCTGCAGGTCCCACGTAGCCGACTCCAATCAGCAAGACGTCTATCAGTGTCCATATTCCCAGGCCTCCGAAGCTGAAGAGCTTGCCCAGGCCTTCGCGCCACTGACCCAGGTAGAAGCGGTCTGCTCCAAAGCCTCCAAGGGTGATGCTGCAACACAACGGCAAAGTGGCCTGGCCTCGTAAGTGCTCCCAATTGGGGTTTCATCACCAAGGTGGCTGTGATGTTTGTGAAAGAGCCTCAAATTACCATAACCCCTAAGGAGCACAAACCACCACTCCACAAACTCACAATACCAAATGATCACAGACAAGACTGTGACAAGTAAGCATATAGCTTAGCATGTGCAAGACGCTGGGTTCATGCCGTGAAAAGTAAGCATGCAAGTTTTAGCTGCACTGAAATCTAATGTTTCTCCCTCTTAAAGAAAACTAATAAACCCCAGTACTTTTTAGTATCACAGGGACTCATCCGAGAAAGTGTGCAGACGTGGTCAGGAGTTGCAGTCTTGGGGCACCCAGTATGTTTGGCTGACTCAGGTCAAGATGTATAAATCACTTTTCTCTAAAAATTTAGTGACATGAATGAATGACTTTTAAGGTTCCTTTGAATTCTGAAATCTAACAATATAGAGACAATATTTATTATGGTCAACTCCAAAACACATGTAATAGTAAAAAGGAAATAGAACAGTACTCATGGGTCAGTTCCATTAGTTATCCACACGTGGCTGACCCTGTTCTTGCTGATGTTCGCCTATTCCTGCCACAGAGGCCACTACAATCAGCCTTCCATAACCAAAGAAGGTTCTGCATCTCAATCAACTACAGATTAAAAGTATTTTGAAGGGCTGGCATTGTGGCTCATGCAGTAGAGTGCCTGCCAAGCAAGCATGAAGCTCTGAGTTCAAACCCCAGTATTGCCAAAACACACAAAACGAAAAACCAAATACATGCATACATATGCACACACACACATATATGTACATATATACATCTGTGTATATATGTAATGAACATACACAAACTTTGTCATTATTCCCTAACAACACAGAGTTCCATAGCACTTATATTGTATTAGGTGTTATAAGTCATCTAGAGATGAGTTAAAGTATATGGGAGGATGTGTGCAGATTCTATGCAAATAATTCACCATTTCTATAAGGAGCTCAAGCATTTATGCATTTTGGTATCTGAGGGGGTCCCAGAACCAACACCCCAAGGATACTGAGGGACAGCTGTTCTTCGGAGCAAACTCCCAGACTTTATCTTATTTACAGTGAATATTTTGAAGGAAACTATATTGAGCTCTGAGAAGAAAGCTGCTACTAATTTTAAAAGTCAGACTGGAGGGGTGGCTCAAGTGGCAGAGCACCTGCCTCACAAGCACTAAGCCCTGAGTTCAAACACCAGTACCACCAAAAAAAAAAAAAAAAACAACAAATCTTAACAGTCAGCTGACACATGTATCACAGTGGTAACGCATATTAATGATTTAGAGAAGACTGGCTGAGAGGTGCATATGAATTCCCTACCATAGCAATTTTTCTGTTAAGCCTAAAATTAATCTAAATCAATAATATATATATATTCTTAAAGTTGGTTGCTAGTTTTAACTTGAACACTGCTAACAAATACTCTGGCCAGTTGTCCAGTCTTACTTTGTTGTCTTTATTCCCACCTCGGATTCCTTTCTAACTCTCCAGTTACCCCTCTGGCCAGGTGGGGTTCTCCTTCCTTTCACAACCCAAATCCTACCGCAGTAGCTCTCAAGAGGGGCAATTTTGCTCCTTTCAGCAACGTCTGGAGAATTCTAAAGAGCACACCTGGAAAGTTTGGTGTACACCAGTAGTATTTAGGGGCTAGTGATGCTGGGGTGCACTCCACTACACACAAGACAAAGACACATTTAGCCCAAAATGAGAACTCCTGCAGGCAGGATTTCAGGCAGGCCCAGGGTCCCAGGCTTTAACACTAAGACTTCAGATGTAGATAGTGTTACTTCTAATTAGTCATTTGAACAGAGTCCAGTCTGCCTTTTATTTGATGGGAAGACTTGATACAATCCTTTTAAAAACTGTTGAAAAGTTTAACACTACATTCACATTTTTATGTAAGGATTTTAGGTCTATAATTGCAGGATGGTAAAAACACAGGTAATTTTTAATGAAAACAAAGAAAAAAAACATTAAAAATTACCTGTAATTTTACTCCTTCCTTCCCGTCCCCATATATGCATTTTGTGTGTGTGTGTGTATTTTTTCTTTTTGGTGGTAATGGGATTTGAACTCAGGGCCTTGCACTTAGTAGGTAGGCACTCTACCACTTGAGTCATGCCCCCAGCCCTTTGTTTTGCTGTAATTATTTTTCAGGTAGGGTCTTTCATTTTTGCTTAAGCTGGCCTGGACTGCTATCCTGCTACCTATAGCCTCCCAAGTAGCTGGGATCACAGGTGTACACCACCATGCCTAGCTTATTGATTGAGACTGGGGTGGGGGTGTCTTGCTAACTTTTTGCTATTGATTGAGATGGGGTCTAACTTTTTTGCCTGGGCTGGCCTTCAACTGTGATCCTCCCAATCTCTGTCTCTGAAGTACCTGGACTTTAAGCATAAACCACCAACCTTGCCATATATATATTTATTTATAATAAGAAAGTTCTTAAAGTTTAAAATATACACTTTAAACCCACATATTTTAAATAAGCCTACAGCATTTTACCATACACATAAGTTCAGGATGGGGTTCTTACAGTATATAACTCTACTATGTCATCTCTACAATGTGCAGGAATCCTGAGAAGCCAACATGTCTGACGTTAAATGGTGTGACGGTCCTGTCTGGTCATCTAACTTTGTGCAACTGTTCCCTGGAGTCTACCTACCACATGAATTAAGATCTGAGTGAAGGATGAGCCTAGCCAAGCACGATGTCTGTAGTCTCCACTAACTCACAGAAACCACATGGCATTTGTACCAAAGCTTACCTTAGAGCCAGAGCAGTGGACCATTTATAGCCTCCAGTCCAATTGCAGTACAGCATTTTGGGAAAAGTGCGATTACCTTATCAAACAAACAAACAAAAAAGGAAAACACTTTACATTGAAACACAGGAACAAAATATTCCCACTGAGACTTACTTATAAACAATGGCCTTGTAATATAGAATCTAAAAACTGACCTCTCTTTACAGTAGTCAGTATTTACTACAGCAAACAATATGAAGAAAATCCTTACCAGTTACAAGCAGAGATTTAAATGTTTGAGTCAGTTAAGGTTACAGCTTGAAGAACATGAAGCGCCTTCCTAGATATCAACACTGCTGGCAAAGTTAGAAGTAAATAAGACAAAGTGGTGCTGAGACTCATAAATCACCCAATAGGAGAGCAAGCTCAAGCACTTGACTGACAAAGGTCACACACAGATGAACCATGATGATTGGCTCTTCAGGCGGGAAGAAATAGAAAGGTGAAGTGAATTCATGCCATCTACCAAAATGAAGTCCAGACAGATTATAGACCTACATGGGAATGGCCACACTTATAGCTTGTGAAAGAAAGTATCTTTCATAAGCTTGAGGCAAGAAAAGACATAAACAACTAAAAATACAAAGGAAAGAAAAGGGCTAACAGCTTAAATTAACTTCATTTTTAAAGCTCTGTTCATCATCAAAAAGATACTATAAACAAAGCGGAGGTGAAAATTCAAAAGCTGAGAAAAAGTTTTAGGGAAAACTAAGATTATTATCGACAAAATGAAAGAATTCCAGAAATCTTCAGTGAAAAGACAAAACTTAAAGATAAACAGTACTGGAGAAGATCTGGATTGACAACAATTAGGTACCACTGCTGGTGGGAAAGCAAAGAAAAGGATTCTGGAAAACGATGCTGGAGAGGAAAATGTGCTAAACACAACTGGGCACACGTGCCACAAGGAGCTGTGGCCAGGAATTTCAACAGCAGCTGTAACAGCTAAAAACAGCAAATAATTCAAATGCATAGAACGGATAAGCCATAATCCAACCTTACAACAGATTTTCCTACCTTAGTAAAATTAATAAATAAGGTAACTCTCATGGGTGAACCTTACAGCCATGATCATAACTGCAGAGTCCCCGAAGACCACAGCCTGACATCATTTTGTACAGATCTAAAATGTGCACTATTGAATAACACATCCCACTGTATTTTATTACATATACACAACAGAACTATAGAGGATTTTGAAAAAGTAGTGGACAATGCAGTTCTAAAGGTTAGTTCCAGTGAGAAGGTAAAACAAGTGGATGAAAGCAAGTCACTAAGGTGGTGATGGTGTTTAATTTGGGTGAAATTCAATTATTATGTTTTAGATCTGCAATTATTTTATCAAATATATTTAAAACAATAAGAGAATTGCACATTTTCGGGCTGCTTTTTTTTTCAGTTCATTGAGTTTATTAATGAGGACTGGCACATCTAAAAACTGTTGATATTAGTGGGGCATGGCTAATAATCCCAGCTATTCGGGAGGTGGAGGCAGGAAGATCGTGAATTTAAGGCCAGCACGGCAAAGGGAATACAAAATACACAAACATCAAAAGGGCTGGGGGCATCACTCAAGTGATAAAGTGCTTGCCTAGTATGTGCAAGGCCACAGGTTCAATCCCCAGCACCGCAAAAAAACAAACAAGCAAAAAGAAACCGTTAATGTTTATGACTAAATAATTTAAATTTAATTCTCAAATTTCTGGTTAAGATCCCATAAGTAAACTCAGAGAAAAACATTTTACTCACAAACTTCCTTGAACTCTGAATGACTTACCCAAGCAGTGAATGTGGTCCCGCACTGTACAGTTGGCTGTGTACCGCTGCCGAGGACAGGACACTGTCATGCAGCTGGTGGAATTGGAGCACTCATAATCTGTTTCAGGAAGCTGCCAGCAAAACCTGCAAGTCATGTTGATGATGAAGTTCTTCTGGGATCTGAACTCTTGATCCTGTGTACAGAAGGGTACAGTGCTCAGCAATAAAGTGCAGTAGTCTGACATTTCATAAATAAGACTTACACAGTCATGTGCCACAAAATTTCTAAAACATTTTCACTTAGAACCTAGCTATGAGTGCCAGAAAAAAAGGTACAAAACCAGTGTGTGTAAAACAAATATGTATACACTGGCTACCTGAAGAAAAAACCCAGATAAACTCACATTAAAACAGCAAGCTAAAAAAACCCCAGCAAACTACTGTAGAGTGATAAGACTATTTCATCACGCTTGCTTAGCTTTTTAATTACTTTATTTTTATAAAATAAAACAAAGGGAGTTTACATAACATCGTAGGCACAGACAGCTGGAAGGAACAGAAGAGGGCACTTGTGTGAAGGTCGTGAGTCACAAGTTAGATTCCACCTTGGTCTGTAAGTATGGCACACTGTTTCTTCCAATGTTACAAGACTTTCCCAGGATCTAGCACCTAGGTCCAGCCTGGACTTAGAAGAACCCCATGACATGTAGAATCTGGGTGGCTACGTAACATAGGGTTCCTCTCAAGTGGGCTACTTGTTGGTGGGTCCTGTCAAGTGTTCATGGAGATGAGAGCAGCAGCAATCACCCTGAAGTGCAGGCTGACAGGAGATGGTAGGGAAGACCTGGAACACAGTAAGGCAGTGTTCTGTACTTACAGAAGCATCAGCTGGGTCAGGGAATCTGGATTCTACTCCTTGAAGCTCAATGACTCTCAACAAAGGGACGCATCCGTTCCTCCCAGCTATGTGTCTATCTGGAATTTGTTCTGCAAAGCAGGAGTTCACCTCTTTTTCTTCCAGAGAGTTACCCAGGCATCTCAGCATTTACTGAATCAGCCCCTTTGCAAGCTCATCTATGATTAAAAAGACATCACCCTCCATACGCCAGCTCTCACTACTAGGAAACCAGAGCCCAGCTAAAGGATTACACCTGCTTTTTCTACAAGTCCTACAAAGGAGCATTCAATGGGCTTGTCAGTTACCATTATAAATGGAACCGCAGCAATCTGATATGAAAGGGAATGTAAGATTTTTATCTTTGAAATTCATTTAGAGGGCACTGAGGGTTAAGTCCAGGACCCACATGTGCTAAGCACAGTTCTATTCCTGAACTACGGCCCCAAATGCCAGATTTAAATTTTTGTTTTTCGGTTCTAGGGACTAAATCCCAGGGGACTGAAGACTCATGCATGATAGGCAAGTGCTCTACCACTTAGTTATGCCTGAGCCCTTGTGTTTTTATGCGTCTCTGCCCAGGCTGGCCTCAAACGCCAGCCTCCTCCTCCTCGGCCTCCTGAGTAGCTAGGATTACAGGCTAGCTACTAGCTAATAGATATAAATGTGTATCTATTTATATACTTTACAGGACACTTTTAGTAAACTATAAAAATTATTCCAGACTCTTCCCTCACTACAGACAAGTGTATGCTACACTTCTGACTCAAGGCTTACAAATGCATTCACTTAGAATAAACAACTGCAATACTCACCACACAGGTAACAGAAGGTTTCACTGCACAGTCAAAAGCCACAGGCTTCCCATAGACACATGAGTAATTTGTCGCACAGTCTATACAGTCTGCAGGAAGTCTGCTACACAAACCATTGCTTGGACACTTCATCATATAAGGTGGGATTTCAGTACTTTCTGTGAGAGGCAAGGAGAGAAAGCAGTTTATTCTCTTTACTACGGATCACGGTAACAGATGAAGGCAATTTTCTTAGATGAAGACACAATCATTAGCAATGAGACACGCACCGGAATGCCAAAAGCACAAAGTCAGCATCGAGAGTCAGAGACACCTATAATTAAGGAGGGGTTCTGCCCCCAGCCAGCTGTGTGTTTCTGTAGACAGCACATCTGTCAATGGTATTTCATCCCTGCTTCCCAAATGGCCACGAAAACTAAAGGTGATAATGTACAAACAATGCAGAGAATATACTGGGTACAAGTTAAAGGTTCACGAAACCTACCATTTATAAGACAAAAAACCCTAAAGTCTAGACACGGTAGTTTATGAAAAATCCCAGGAAAGGTTAAGTGACAAAACTGGAACCAGAACACAAATCTCTCCTTTCCAATCCAATGTTCTTTTTTGCTTGAATTCACTGATTTGGGAAACAAAGTCTCTGATACCCTCAGGGCTCCAATTCTAGAAAAACACTCTTGTCATTATTCCATATTGGTACTTCATAAGCCATAATTTGCTGCCATTCGTACTTTTATTTCACCAAAATTAAAAAAAAATTAATCCTATTTTCATAATTTGTTCAGTAAGTTGCAACTTTTTTTTTTCCAGCCAACCCAACCAGGTCTGCAATATATTTTTTCAGTTGACAGAATAAAACTTGCAAATATTCTTGAGGGCAGAGGCTTTCAAAACATGCAAGAGACAAGAATTTTTGTGCTTTCTCGAGAAACCAATACACATTTTAAATTCAAGTACACGGATGGTTTTTACTTCTCTGCCAGTTTCAAGTCACTGAGATAATGAATGCTAAAGGATGACACTACAGAGCCAATTTGCAAAACACACCCATTCTTCAATTTTTTAATTTTTTTCCTGGTACTGGGGCGTGAACTCAGGGCCTGCACCTTGAGCTGCTCCACGAGCCTTTTTTGTGACAGGTATTTTCCAGATAGGGTCTCACTATTTGCCAGAGCTGGCTTTGAACTCAGAGATCCTCCTGATCTCTGCCTCTAGAGTAGCTAGGGTGGCGTGAGTCATCACACCCAAGAACAATTCTTTGAAACTGGTCCTTCTTACTGTCATGGTTTTAAGTGGCCAACTCTACAAAGACCATTTCCTTTTCTATTGTTCCTATTGCTATGTGGCTGGCAGCTGGACACTTAGAACCACAATTATGAAAAGGCTTTAAGCAGCCAGGCTAACCTCACAGCAGCCTTTAAGAAAGCAAACAAGGGCCCAAGGAGAGTAACACCACCAGACTAGACTGCAGGTCAGTGCCTCTCTCATCCTTCCCATCCACGCACAGCACACAGTGCTGTCACTGGACAAGAGTCTCCAACATCAGGAACGCAGTTCTACAAGTAACAAACAACAACTTTTGAAGGGGAAAGCTGCACTGGTTAAAGGGTACTTGATGGGGGAGGTGGAAAAATAATAGCCATCTGGAGACAGAAAATGAGGAGCGTGAGACTGGATAAAGACGGAGGCAGGGATATTAAAAGGTATTCATTCAAATATCAAACTTACTGAGGGAAATGGCTGTGTCTTTGTCCTTAATTCACATAATCTAAAATGCAACGCGTCAAACAATTAAAGACGAAAATGACTTGGTATACTACAAGAAATATCATAAGAAACCCCAGCAACTACTCGATATAAACATGCACATTTAGCTAGAATCGAAAATGCCTAGCACCTGCTGCCCTGGGAACTGCTGTGGACGCACGGGCAGGGCCCGGGTCCTTTACTGACTGAACCAGCGGCTGTGAATGCGCCAAAGTTAAGGGTCCCACAATGAGAGAGGCATGTTGCCGGCTCGTGACACCTTGGGCTGTGCGATCGATACGCGCGGATCAACTACACCAAGCAATAATCGCTCGTGAAAGCCCGAAACGGCAGCTGGGTCGACCGGCACCGACTCAGGTTCACAGGCACCTGGGGAACAAAGCTTCGCCGGGCGAACCCCACAACGCCCCCGGACAGCTAGAGGGCTGGGAGGCAGGTGTCGCTGAGCGGGGACGCGGCCTCGGGTCAAGGCTGCAGCGACCCCGGCGCCCGCCTCGCACCCGCCTCCCCGCACTCAGCCTCCGCCCGCCGCCCTGGGCCCGACGGCGTCCCACAGCACCCGGACCTTCCTGTCACTCGGCTCTCCCAGGCGCGGTCCCCGACCTTTAACTCACCGCTGCCGGACAGAATGTAGAACTGTGAAAGGAAGAGCAGCACGCGACCCAAGTAGCAAAGTGCCCGCAGCTGCCGCGCCGCAGCCGCCATCTTGCCGGCGCGCGCACACTTCCGGGCCGGGGGTGGGAGGTGCCGCTGGGCATGCGCCGTAGTGGGGCGGGGCTCAGGGCAGGCGCTGAAAGGGGCGTGTCCGACCAAGCCCCAGAGCGCACGCGCACTGCAGCTGCGGACAGCAAGAGGCAGGGTTCCCTGGGTTTCCCGCCGCTCGTCCCACGTGCACTTCTTTTCCGCATCGCCCTCTGGGCAGGAAAACCCCGTGAAGTTGCTCAGCTCCCAAACACATCACACCACGCCCTTTGACGAAAAAATTCCCCGCTCCTTCCACTGCTGGAGCCTGGGAAAAGGTTCCCGGAGGACCAAAAACACGGGCTGGACGTTGGCTATCATTTTTATGTGGCTGGATGTGTATGTTTGGAGAGAAAAATGGCTGCTGTGTGCTAGGAACCGTGGAAAGGTTGATTGACGTAGGATACACCAAGGATATTGAGGCATGGGAAACAGCAGCCAGGCATTTATAAATAAATATTGTAGTAATAAGCAGCTCATTTAACCATAGGTAACTTTCAACCTTACATTCCCTCAACAAACTGCAACATTTACTAAAAAGAAAAAACGAAAAAGCAGCACTCTCACCCTCTCCCCTCTGCCCTTGCCCCCTTGCCCAAAAATGCTCTGAGAGTAGAATAAGGGTATCTTAAAGAAAAACGCTATCCTGGGAAAGAACTCTTGGGAAAATGACTCCTGTGGGCACAAAAGGTGTCTACGAAGAAAAATACTTATCGCAAGGGATAAGTAGGGAGCATCACACAGGACCCATTCTTTGTTTACAGGGATGTTCAATCATCTATGTTATAGTGACTCAAATTTAATGAGCAGGCCAACCTTGAAGTCTCTGGGCCCAAAACTGATAAAACAGTGTAACAGAAAAAAATGATTAAAAAAAAAAAGAAGCCAGCTATCAGCACAGAGGAGCACTCTTTCCTAAGGCAAATTTGAACCAAACCCCCAGCCCACCTTTTTTTTTTAACCATAAATACCCATTAGAGCACTGGTTGCACCTGTTACCAGATGTGCCCGCACCCAGTTCTGGCCTCATACTATCTTTCTTGCCTTGCCTTGCTTTACTAATAAACTTCCTTGGTCTCTTATGTTGATGTGTCCTAAAGTTCTTTTTTGTGACATTAAGAACTTAGTACTCAAGGGTCAGGTGGAAGCCTACTGACTTTTGGAGATCTCCTCCCTAGAATGTCACTGGTTCTGGTAACATGATGAAGTCACAACATTTCATTCTCTACTTATTTACAGGTGAGGGAGGTGGCCTGAACAGCACGTGAATGACCCATCAGGTGTGACAGGCAGTCCAGGCACCAACCCCCCCCCCCCACCACCACCCGGACTCAGGCTCTTGACCTGCTTTCGGCCTGACCACTGGCTTTTTAGGTATATGCAGTACTTAAAGGACAGGCCTCCAGAGACTGGGACAGGGGCAAGGTGTGGGATGTTCACCTGAAAGAAGGTCAGCACTGGGGGGAGGGGAACTGCTCTTGGCTACCTGCACCTGTTCTCATCACAGCATCCCTCATAGGAAGTACACTATGGAGGTGCTTCTCTTCCCATCTGCTTGCAGCAGGATCACTCCCACGTTGGGGTCTTCCAAACCCCACTCCCTCACTTCATCTGATGGATAAAAAAAAAAACAGTGGTGCCTGGCACAGGTAAGTTCTCAATAAATGTTAGTTTCAAAAATTATATCACAATCTGACATTTTACTACAAAGGTCTGATATATGGCACTTTTGTTCACCAACTGTTTCACTGTTCATGTCCCCCAGAAAGCTAACTAAATGATTAATATGTTGAAGAGACACTTTCTTCCATTTATTTTGGATTCTTGTAGCACTTAAGATAGTCAATAAATACTTGATTGGTAACTAAATTCTCTACTAGCAGAAAACAATTTAATTTGGTTCTAAGCTAGTAAGATACTACCTTTCAGTTAAAATCAGAAATCCATTTGGGTCTATAAATGTCATCCCAAAAAAGTATTTAGGTGTAGGTGATCAGCTTACTGTGGTACAAGTTCAGAGCCGAAAGACTGGAAACAGGAAACAGTGTGTGGGATGCATTTTATTTGGGAAGTCATTTTTTCTAAAGATTAATAAAGCTCAATTATGAATTAGAAGCATTAAAACTGCAACTCTTAACCTATAGTGCAAATAGGTTCCACCACACTGAACTTCTTCAAGGTGCAGAGCCTGTCAGTAATCCAATATGTAGTGCTAACAGCTTCGTTTATGGTTTCTGATTTCTTAAAACAAATTAAGAAATTATTCCAACTTTGGACATAAAATTTCAGTGTGAATTTTAGTAAAACAGCCATATAAACACCTGAGACATTATTAGAAAATAAGATTTCCTCCTGTATCCCAAAAAGATTGTGGACTTTTGAGTCCCTCTTTTATTTTTTCTTGCAGTGCTGGAAATTGAACCCAGGGCCTTACATATGCTAGGCAAGTGCACTACCACTGAGGTACTGAGGGCCATCTTTTAAAAATCAAAAATCATAATCCTCATTTTCTATGTTTCCTTCTTTCAGTGAATATCATTTCACTACTGAGGTTTTCCAAAGCATTGATATTGCTTGAAAATTTCCAAGCTTCTCCTTTTATCATTCCCAGAACACATTAATGAATTAAACTTTGTTTCTTTCTCAACTGAGCCCATGAGTGGATCCATTAGTGGGCCCAAAGTTCTCCAAAGAAGTACTAAAATATTAAATGGTTAAGAAACATTTTCAAAGTCAAAACAAGGTTACACAGAAGTGAGTACAAGGAAAGGACTTCCAAAGTGTTCCTCAGCATTCAGTGTGTGTGACTTCTTAAGATTCTTCAACTTGTCAATGGCAGAAGCTACTGGAACCTCTCCGTGAATTTTGTTATCTCTTGTTCGAACATTTACAGCATTATTTATCTTTTCCTTTTCTCCAACCACTGTAGAAAACAAAGGGAAATAAACATTTTAAATCAATGACTTGCCAGCCACTATGGTAGCAGCCTGATGACCCATGCCTGACTTTCCCTCAGTAATCATCACCCACTATTAATGGTCTAATGGCCATTAGGTTCTTCCTCTGGTGGTTAAGTGTCTTGAGGGAAGGGATGACTTGAATCCAATTTCCTGTTGTCCACCTGAGAGAACAGTATTATGGTCTTGGAGCACAAATGGGAGCGGGACTCTTACAGATACCCCAACTCCTTCGGTCCTACTTGATGAGTCAGAGGATGTGTCATATGGCTGCTCTGTGCCAGGCAGCCAGAACTCCCTGGAGTGTAGGGAGAAAGCTTGTTCTCTCTCGTGACTCATATTGTGAGATGAGGCAGAAATGTGCAGCCATATTTCTCACATATGGAAAGAAGAAACCAGTTAAGTGGAGTCAGGTAGATATTCAAGAGAAGCATAAAGAACCAGAGCAAAACAGGAACCAGAAATGGGGAGAAGAAGTCCTGATAAGAGTTGATATTCTTACCCTTCCAATGGTTTGACTATTTAATTTTACCTTTCACATCACAGGATACTTCAGTACCCTTGTAATAAGTTCCATCTTTGTCTAAGCTAATTTTAGATTTCTATCACCACAACAAACATGATTGAAAAATCACAATACTAACTAGAATCAAACATCAATGAACAATTGTTGGCAGGATACCTCAATGCATATTTATTTTGCTTTCTACAGATTCTTTCAGTTTTCAAGAGATATCAATACCATGCTTGGAGGCATATCACTAGCAGTTTCTCTTGATTTTTAAAGCTAAAGTTTTGTATTCTGTATCCAAGTACTCATGTGCCTGTGGAACATTTTTTCCACTTAATTTTCTTCTTATTTTAAATTTGGAACATAGACTTAATTCCCAAGATTTCTAATAAACCAGAAAAATGGGAAAATATTTCAGGTCTGCTATGTGGCTCAAATGTAAGCAGTGTAATAATTCTACTGAAGATATCATTTTCACTTTTTTTTTCCATTTTGTTTTAAGATGTTAACTAACACTAACAACACTCTACCACAGGATTCATGTGAAGAGCTAGGAACAGCTGGCCCAAGACTCTTCTTTGTATACAAGTATTAAACAGTAAAATTGTGAAAATCAAGTAGTTAGAACCATATTCCTCATTTTGCTTTTTTGGAATCACAACCAAAAAAACAGGCATCTGAAAAAACACATACAAACTTAAAGTACCCAAAATAAAATTATACTGAGCCAGCTGTGCATTTCGTATTTTCTTATTTAGTGTACAACTCTCATCTAAATCCACGTCGGCCATAAATCCTTCTTCAAAAAACTCATTGGATACCTAGAATAAAATGGAATAGTTTTATTATTACATTATTTATGGTAGCCAGATTCCACAACTGTCATGGTTGGCATTCACACCCTTGTGTAGCTCTCCTGACCCTGTATTAGAGTTGGGTCTGTGTGGCCCACAGAGAAGGATGGAAGTGCAGGCATATCACTCCTGAGATTAGGTTACCAAAGCCTTCTGCTTCCATCTCTCCAGATCACTTGCTGTGGGAGAAACCACCTCCCATGCTGTGGAGACACTCAGGCAATCCACGAAGGCCACCTGGTGAGGAGCTGAGGCAAGCCCTGAGGACAGACAGCAGCCTCATGAGATAGAGTGCTCCAGAACCAACCAACTCAGCTGCTCCTAGATTCCTGACTTGCAGAAAGCGTGAGATAATATTTGTTGTTGCAAGTTGCTAAGTTTTAGGGTATTTTGTTATGGAATAACAGATACTAAAGTGCTCTTCCCTAAAAGAGCCCATGTGGAAAAGAATCATTTAATTACAAGATGTTTCTAAATACCAATTTCTCAAAGGCTTTAAATAAAATAGTTCTGACACAGCTACATAGATAATTCATGTGTTTATCACTGAAATAACAAGTTGTTAAATTAATGTGTGAGTCATGTAATATTTTAAAGCATGAATGACATTCAGTGATCTTTTTAAAGCATGAATGACATTCAGTGATCTACAGAAAATACATGGCAAGGTTACTATGTACTTTAAATGTCTCTGGTTTTACCTGAAGTGCATATTTTTCACAAGTTGGTCCCACAGGGATGACCATTACCTGACGAGGAGACAGCCAGAAAGGCCTGAAAAATAGGTAAAATATATATTTTCAAAATAATTTCAAAATGACCATTTATTGTGTAATTAAAAAATAATCAAAGTTTTTTTTACAATAAGACTTCATAAGGGAATAGTTCCAGTGGAATAGTGTGGGAGCAAGCCAAACTATTACTAAGAGCTAAAAAACAATAGAGTAAACTGGAGCAATTTGGAATTTTGATAGGAAAAGAGAGGGAAGAGTGGGTTGAAACACATTGAAGGCTAATCAGGAACGTGCACACCTGGGCACTTATGTACATCCACACCGTGGAACACCATCAACAGGAAAATGGATCATCCATTTATGGATACTTTCAAGGGACTTCCACGGAGTGAAAAAAAGGGAATCTCAAAAGGCTGTCTACCGTGTGAATCTATTCATGCAACACTCTTGCAATGACAGAATTATGGAGATGGAGACAAGATTCACGGTTGCAAGATGAGTGACTAAGAGTGGGAATGAGAGTCTGTACGGCAGCACAGGGATCCTTACATGTAATGGAGCGGCTCTATATCCTGACTGGTGGTGGTTACTCAGTTTGTCCATGTGACAAAAGCTTATGGAGTCATATGCACCCACTCATATAAATGAGTGCATGTAAAACTGGTGAAATTTGAACAAGGCACATAGATCACATCAATGTTTATTTCCTGGCTGTGCTACTTTATGTAATTCTGCAAGATACTGCCTTTGGGGAAAAATGAGTACAGGTTATGCTGGACCTATTATTTCTTACAACTACATGTGAGCCCATGATTATATAAAAATACAAGCTACTGTTC
Organism: Castor canadensis; assembly: GCF_047511655.1. Lineage (NCBI taxonomy): Eukaryota > Metazoa > Chordata > Mammalia > Rodentia > Castoridae > Castor > Castor canadensis. The sequence continues at coordinate 28,795,155 of NC_133404.1, read as the reverse complement.
TAGAAAGAATAAGGAGAGTGGTGTGAGCAAAGTTTGATGTGGGACACGTTTACCTTTCTCTTCACCATAATATGAATTTCGTGTACAGGCAGAACGGAATGCTAAGGGGACTATCCCCAGATGACTCTATGAATGTATATGTTTATATATTTTTAAGTTGCAGAAATAAAATGATACATGTGATAAAAATAATAAAACATGATAAAAGTCAGAAATAAAATGAAAAACCAATGTTTCCTTTTGTGCTCTGGCCTTACCCTATCCACAGTCCTACACCATCCTCAGGGAGCCTCATTTAGCCATTTCTACTTTTAGTTCTTGGTGACATTTCCCCCACAAGCCTGGCAGGTGTCTGAAGTGTTGATGCACGAAGCATGGGGAATGTGCCTGAGTTCTTGATATAAAGAACTCTCTATGCACTGGCACATCTCCTGACTCCCACTGTACCTCCTAAGTCTACCACCTCTCTTTAGGTTTTTGTGCCACTTTCGCCACTACCATTCTAGTGAAAAATACCACTGTGCCTCACCTATGTCAATCTATTTAAAACACACCAACTGAAAAGAAATATATTAACTCACGAATGGATGGCATATGTAATTCGTATTTATACTTTTGGTTTCTGTGTAATTTTAATAGGAGTATATTTCTCCAAGATCACAGGTGAAGTATTAGGGATAGGTATAGAATTCCAGGACCTTTAGAAGATTCTCAGTTTGGGAAATTTCCCACCTTGTGTTTATTGCTCAGAAATTTGCTTACCTAGCCTTCCCAAATATTAATGCTACAATGTGTGCATGGGATCTAGGTTCGTACCAGTCAGATGTACAAGCAGGGCATGCTGACTTGTGACAGGTGGCATATAAAAAAGGCACCAAGTGGAATCCCTTCTGGCATGGATGATGCAGAAACATGGGGCTTTCAGAGAATCTGTGACTGTGGCCCTAGCAGTGGTGCCAGTGCCCTATGTCCACAGTGGGAGATGCAGGGACTGTGCCTGGCAACAGCAGCAGTTGGGGCAGTAGACTCTGAAGACAGCTACACTGCATGAGCAGACACTCAGCCCATTTCTCAAAAGTAGAAGGGCAAGTAAACTTTTTACAAGTAGTTGCTGGTCTGCAGCATTCCCGTATGCTGCACGACGCACCATCCTGGGATGTGTGAGCCCCGCACTTGTACTGTGACTGCTGGTGAGGCCCCCGCCTCTGAGTGTGCGGGACAGTGTGAGTCTAATGCTGGCCTGGCACCTTACTTCTTTACTGAAGTTTCTCCATGCTGCTGATGGCAGAAGCGTGGCAGGAAAGAAGAGCAAAGCAAAACCCAGAGTCATTATCTTCTTAGTGGAAAGAAACTGAAAGACGCTATTTTTACTATTTTTTTTTTTTTTGTCAGAACTGGGGGTTTGAACTCAAGGCCTTCATGCAAGCACTCCACTGCTTGAGCCACTCCACCAGCCCCTGAAAGTCACTATTTTTTCCAGCACTGACCCTTGCATGATAAGGGATCCAATGTAATCACCCCGCCCATCCTAAGTAGCTCACTGCTCTACTGGGTTACGGTGCCTTCTGTAAGATAAGACTGAGCACTACTGAGGGCAAAATGAGTCCTCAGAAGTGGTCTATCAAGAAGATGGAACTCAGTGAGGGAACATACGTAGGGCAAAACCCACACATATTCAATTTATGAACCACTGAGTGATTACTAGGAGAAAAAAGATCATCGCAACTAAATGAGTCCTCAAGTATGTGAATATTGAAAAACTCCTCAACAGGGAGGGCCTTTTGCTGGGCAATGCCACCTTCATGACCCATTCTGAGCCATCATCGTCCCTAAATCTATATGTCACTGGTTTTTCAATCTAATTACTTCTAAATATCTACTCCTGTGGCCAAAACAGTAAGCAGAGCCCCGCATCAGTGTAAACCCACACCTCTGGCCAGCTTTTCCTCCAGACCGAGAGAACCACCAGATGCACCGTCTGAGGACATTTTCCTTCCCCATGGTGCCCCTAATGAGGGCAGTGCTGTGTATGTTCAGCCATCCCAAGATGAGGTTTACATGCTCTCCTCCTCAGTCACTGGCCAGGAACCCCAAAGGTAAACTACACAGATTGAAGGAAATAGAAGGACAACATAGTACAGAACCCCAGGAGGCAGGATATATGTTTTCCTGCCTCTGATCAGTCTTCTAGATCTTTGAAAGTCCTAAAATAATCAGGAATAACTCTTTACTACTACTGGATCCCTCAAAGGGTATGGTTTCATGTTACACTGTCATGCTTTCTTTGTTTCTGTTTTCTGAACTGGCAAATGAACACGAATTCTTCACTTGCTGTTTGGGCATTTGCTAATTATAAGGAAGATGATGCCAGTTTTTTCCTACCAATTTCATCTTATCAGACATGATTTTTATGAATGAGTGCCATCCAGCTTTTTTTCCCCCCGTATCACTTACCATTTCCCCCCATAGTTTTCTGAGAGAATGGCTATCATTCTTTCCACCGATCCTAACACAGCTCGGTGAATGATCACAGGCCTCTTCTTATCATCCCCATCCTTACTAAAAAATGAAAATTATACATTTAAGTATTTTCCTAAGGCTGAGTAATAACTTTATCTTCTTATATCGATCTCTAAAACTTTTTATTACAGAACACTGAAAACACATACTAGTAAATTTCTTTAAATTCATGAATATAAAGATCCAAAATAAGACTCTTGTATATCTGGACACATGAATATAGAACCCTATAAAAACTGGCCTGCTTAGATTCATTTGTATTGGACCTCAGGAAAGCACATACAAAAGTGGAGAGAGTAGTGTAGTGAGCTCCCACACCCTCCCCCTCAGCTTCACAAATGTCCACTCACAGCTGATCTTGTTTGATCCAGTGCACCTCATTCCTGCCACTATCCACTGCCCATTGTAAGCCTCATTTTTAAAATGTTCCTGGTATTTGTTCCAGAAGTCCACTGGTGAAACTCCCCTTACAGACCTGAAACCTTCATGACATGCATCTTACATTGAAGGATTTCCCTTCCCCTCCATGGAAAGAAATGGAAAAAGCAAATTATAACTTACAATTGCAATTAAGTAAGCCACCCCAAGATCTATGTATATGTTCCTCAGAAAGATAAATTTCACTTTACTGAAACAAAAGTAATCTGTGATACTTTAAAAAGCTGTTTTGAGAAAACTTTATCTAAAAATTGTACCAGCTAGCTACTACTAAAACACAAAACAAAACATTCATTAAACCCAGTTGAAATGAGTTTTAACTGGAAATCATCTTTGCTGATCATTTCTGCTAAGGACCATTATAGACTAACCATAGGCAAAATTCTCTGGCTAGATCCCTCAGAGAGCTTTGGGGTGGGGGGAGCAGTTTGCGTTCAGATCTGAGCAGACATAGGAAGAAACCATCTATCCCACAAACTGAAACCAGTATGGAATATTCCTGAATGTTACATAATACTGCTTATGTGTAGGGAATGAAAGAGAAGCGGCATGACCTTTGTGCAGGCCCCTGGGAATCCAGAACTTTCCGTCTCATCATCTATTTGAATCAGCTGTAGACTTAAGAAAGGAAACTAGTGACATAAACTATGTTTATACATCTATGCTAAGCATTAGAACGAATGTCGGGTTCCCCCAAAATAATCCCAATGGATCTGGATACGATTATATGACTCATAGATAAATTTGAAGAGAATTAGTATCTTCACAATGTTGATTCTCCCATTCCAAGAATGCAGCATCAAAGTTCACTTAATCCTTTATGGCCTTTGATAAAATTTTGTGGCGTATGCTTCATATAAATATTGCATTTCTATTTTTATTAAGCTCATTTTAGATATTTTGCATTTTGTTGCTTCTGAAATGTCTTTCTGCACTGCATTTCCTAGTTGCTGCTAACCCATATGAAAGTAGACTCACTTCATACTTTGAGCTTACTGCTAGCTATCTTACTTCATTATGAATTCCAATTTTTATCCATTTGATTCTATTGGATTTCTAGACACTTTACATAATTATAATTTAATCTTTCTTTTGACTATTTGTACTTCCAGGGAAATTCTGAGCAGTACAAATATCATGTATATTCACTGCCTTCCCTATGCTGTTGGGATGTCATTGCTGTTTTCTGATGAGTGTTCCTCAAAATAAGGAAATTTCTTTGTGCCACTTCACAGGAAAGAATGTTAAGCTTTACTCCATGCCTTTCTGCAAGGCTGAGTGCAATGGAGAGCTACAATGCACTTCTCCAGGGTAAACCTCCCTTGTATCATACATGATCATGGTGATGATGTTGATGCTTCCTCTCCCTACTCAGCCTGAACAAATCACAGCAGCTCTTCTACACCCCAGACACCCCAATTTGTTCATCTCTGACCTGTCTACAAACCGCTGCTTATACTTCTGCTCTCCTTCTCTCCACTGTCCACACACACCTAGGAAGGCTGGCTGCCTGGCTGACCTGTTTCTCCTTCTCCTTGGATGAGGAGTGGTTATTCATTTATCCTAAGAATCTTAATGGGAAAATATTCTATACAAATTATTGAATTTTAAACATGCCAATAAATTTTTTCCCCAAAGGAAGCCTACAACTCTGGATGGTTTCATTGGCCAAGTATATGAAAAAGAAGTAACACTAACTCCACATAATCATTTCCAGAAAACAGAACAGGAAGGAACACTCCCCCAACTTGTTTTATGAGGCAATATTCTCAGATACTAAAACCTGTCAATTACAGTGCAAGAAAAGAAAACTACAGGCCAATGTCCTACGTAAATACATTCAAACATTCTCAATGAACTAGGTAATCAAATATATGATGACACTCCATCCAAATGGGTTTTATCCCAGCAATACAAGGCTGGTTCAATATTCTAAATCAATGCAATCCACCAACTGAATAGCCTAAAGAAGAGAAATCACATGATCACATCAATTGATGCAGACAAAGGATTTAACAAAAATCTTGATAAAGACTCTTAGAACAAGAAATACAGGGAGCCTTTTCATCCAGGGCCTTACACATTCTTGGCGCGTGCTCTAACATGAGGCTATACGACAGCCCGACAAGTGGCGGATCTTTATAGGAGTGGAGCCCAGAGGTGATCAGTTATAGAAGCATCACTCTTGGAATAGTACTTCTCACAGAACTGGGCTAGTTCCCAAGAGGGTGTGTTGTAATAATGCAGAGCTGGCCCCTTCTACACATAGTCATTTCCCTTTGCACTCCTCTGCCATGCTGAGATGTAGCCAGGGAAGCTTGTTAGAGGCTGATGCCATGCTATTTGGACTTTTCAGCTGCCAGAATTATGACCCAAATAAACATTAGGTATTTTGATACAACAACACAAAGCAGATGAAGAAAATCCCCAACTATAAGTAAACAAACATATATTGAGTAGCTAGCACACATCCTAGATACACAGAAGCTAATGCTTACTCATACTCAACTGACAAATTAGGACAGTAGTGCTACAGCACTTACCATATTCAATTACTCACCTAACATATGTGAGATTAAATCTAATGGGCAATTGGAAGTCCAGCTGAATTGTCGCACACTGATGATACCTGCCAATAGCATCCTTGATTTTTATATCAATCTGCAAAGAAAATGAAGTTTGCTTACAGTGTTTTTAAAAAATTTTACTCTTTTTCTTTTTTTTAAATAAGCATATGGTATACTTACTTTAGGGCCATAAAATGCTCCATCTCCTGGGTTCATTTTCCATGGTTTTCCAAATTCCATCAAGCTATTCTGTAGTTGCTATTTTTAAAGAAGAAAGCATTAAAAACTTCTATTTTATTGTATATTTATCTTTTGTCATTGAGCTCACAAAAATAAGTTACTACAAATCTTAATTACATTCTACCTTTGTTCTATGTATACATACTGCACATCTTTTATGTTCAATAAACTACAGAGTAGGGGCTACATTAGATGCTTAGATGGTACTTGTTCTCAAGAAATGTATGTACATTTTAACTGGGGAAAAAAGACAATTTAACTAAACTGTTCCAGGGAATCAACAGGTAAGGGTTTAGGGAACCGATGTTTGGTCTCTCCTTCTAGTGGAAGCCCCTCTTCCCTGCACACTGATATCTTCTGCCTCCTGGTGAGAGGTCTAAGACCCTTTTTTCTTTGTGGGTGGGGCCTTCACACATGGAAAGGCCTGAAAGCCTTGACCTTGCTCCGTTCTCCATACAATGAGAAGACCCCAAGACTGCAAAACTGTTGCTTTTCTTCCTCCTCTCTTGGGGTTGCGGAGGCATCTATCCCTTATGATTTACAGGGGTGTCTTCAGCCTAAGTCATTGAATACTTTCAATGTAGTTTGTGTGAAGGTACTCAGCACTGATGGTGCATGGTGTCCAGATGGGTGTTAAGGAAAGGGGCCACGTGGGAGGAGTAGCTCAAGTGGTAGAGCACGGGCCTAGCAAGCATAAGGCCCTAAGTTCAAATCCCAGTACAAAGGAAGGAAGGAAGTGAGAGAGGGAAGAAAGAAGGGAGGAAGGGAGAGAAAGAAAGAACAGAGAGAAAACAGAGAAAAGAAAGAAGGAGGGAGGAAAGGAGGAAAAAAGGGAGGAAGAGAGAGAGAAGAGAGGAGAAAGAAAGAAAAGAAAGGAAAAGAAAAAAGAAAAGAAAGGGGCCTTGGATTGGAGTCTCCTGGCAATCCTATGACTGGGAAGCATCTGGATAGAATGCTATCATTCCACCCAGATGTCTGTCATCACCCAACATCCTGTGCCCAGGAGTGGGCTGACATGGGGAATAAAGAGCCTCTTGGGGAAGTCAAAGCAGTGGTGGTGCTTTGGAGCTGCAGCTGGAGTTGCCATGGAGCTGACTCCTGGGGCTGTGACATTTTCCTAGGGTCCCAATTAGGATCTGGTTTCAAGCAGGTGAGGCTAAGAAGCCAGGGCTGAGGAACCTTAAGGTTTATGTAAGGTATGCTTCTATTAACCACTTCAGAGACTTGTGATGACAAGGAAATACAATCACACCTCAAATGTTCCTGTCACTAATTCCCAGATCAATGAGAAAGAAGGCTCTTCTCTCAATGGTGCTGTCATGTTCCCGAGTAATAATGGGCTTGGCTGCTGCACTATTTAGCCATGTCAGTTATAAAAAGAACAGGCTTTAAGTCCGTTCTCCCCAAGCCTAACTCATACCTGTTCCAGTCCTCTTTTGGCTCCCCAACCCCACCAAGTTCCAAATGACTGGAATGATGACAATGACACCAATACCTGACGCCTAGCGGGCATTTCTGAGCCTGGGACTGTGCCCACATCTCATATAAATTATTTCTCTGAAGCTCACCATGGCCTTATGAAGAAGGTGTTGTCACTATGATCCCTGCCACCATTGTCACCATCGCATGCTCGACTATGATGCTCAAGGGCGGAAGTGAAAAGAGGCGACACTGCTCTGAGCCAATCTTCCTCTTCCTGCTTCCATGTGACCGGCAGGTAAACTGACTCAGCATCCATCCTAGGGTAGGCTACCTCATGACTTTTTCATCCATGCAGTAGACATGGAGGAAGAATTTAGTATAGGCAAGAGGGCAGTGGAGAGGAGGCCCTCTTTAAACCTCAAGCCTAAATTGCTTCTACACATCTCTGCCTGACCTCTGTACTATTCATGACATAAAAGTAATTATTACACTGTTACTTTTTTTTTTTTTGGCAGTACTCAGGTCCTGTGCTTATTAGGCAGGCACTCTACCACTTGACCCATGCTCCCCAACTCTTTTTTATTTCAGTTATTTTTTGGAGAGGGTCTTCCATTTTTGCCTGGGACCAGTCTTGGACCCCTCAACCCTCCTACCTACACCTCCCATACAGCTAGTATTATACACATGTGCACCCATTCCTGTCTTGTTTACTGAGATGGGATCTCACTTTTTTCACCTAGACTAGCCTCAAACTATGATCCTTTCAATCTTTGCTTCCTGAATAGCTGGGATTATAGGTGTGTACCACCACACTCACTGTATTAAACTGTTAACACAGTGGTTCCCTGATTCTTATTCCACATTATGGCTGTGTTTTGCTCCCAGGAGTATTCTCAAGACAGGTGGACTGACAGGCAGAGCAAAGTGTCTGGCCATAACACCATCCTCATTTATAATAAAAACTGACACAGAAACATATATTCTTCTTGTGTTTAATAAGGAAAAAAAAGTACACAATATACTACCTAATCTTGGCTTTTCAAAGATGAGACCTGACATCCAAGTCTGGGTGTCTTCGGATAGAGGGTGAGCACTACACTACAGGCAGACCATGAAGGGACCCAGGCACCAGCTATGTGCATCTATGCTCAGGGAAGGCAACCCAGGGACTCTGAGTCACACTCAGATGACACCACAGATTACACTGTAAAATCAACTATGCAAACAGAGAACTACTGCAAATAGGAGGATGTCTCTAAAAATCATGCTAGTTATTTGTGACCGGCAAATAACTTTAAAGTAGGAAACAATTTTAAGTTATTAAGACCACTGCTGTAAGTGAACTGGATAACCACACTCTATGATGTGCATATTTACCTTAGAGCTTCTGATTTAAAATTGCTAGGAAGTGCAGTTTCTTGGATATTTTTCAGATGGACAAATGCTGGGGACCAGACATGAACCATGGACTGGGATATAATGGAGTCTGCATACCCTCTCCACAGTAGAAGTTTGCACAGCCTCTTCTACCATATTTTTCCCAGTACCTGGTGTCTTGACCTTTGTTCTCACATCTCCTGGAAGAATACAACCTGCTGTGTCCGCATACCAGCCCCCTGATGCAAAACTAGATAAAGTACCAGAACTGTTAGGAGACTCCCTGATACCAGATTAATCAATACCTTAGATAAAGTGTCCTGCGTGCCTTGATGACTCCAGAACTGATGTGTTGTAATTAAGCTTCATTAGCCTTAGGAAAATTAGCCAACCAAACCTCATTCTTTCACCTTGCATCAAGAATTGTTAAAGCTTGATTTTTACCTGAGTCTTTCCCTTATACTGACCTAATAAAATAAACACTCTGGCTTAGGTAGGCACTCATGTTTCCCATCAGGAACATGCCGTCCTCCTGATCCCAGCTTTCTGTTTTCTGTTTATATGTCTGTGTGTGTCTTTCTTCTCATTCCCCGCCACTCTTAGTCAGGTTCACGCAGCGTACCCACACAGGTCACGGGCAGACAAAGATGAGGAATAGGCACTGGGTTTCTCCTTACCTTCTCTGCTTCCTCCCACATCTCCATCTCTCCCAGGAAGTTTGCAGGTCTTGTTGACAGGTTTAATTGAAAGGAGAAGCCAAATGTTGAGTAAACAGATTGCAAAAACTGCAAGCAACCCTTTATTTCTTCTTCAATCTGAAATTAGGGCAACAGAAATATTCAAATAGATCAAATTGCATTCATTTATGATTATTTAACATTTAAAACTCTTCATATCAGGTAAAGTCTGATTTTAAGAGTACAGATGACAGTTTCAGTTGTCCATCAATCCATCCCTTCCATGCATACCTATTTGCTGTTGGGCATGTGTCCAGTGCAAGGTGGAGAAAGGCAGGAAAAAGCACTGTACATGAAAGAGTGGAGCTGCACAGGAGACAGGGAGGGAGGGCTCCCCAAAAAAGCGAGAGCAGAGCTGCAGCTGGAGGGTGAGTGAGAGTGCTTGTGGAGTGTAGAGTGTGGACACTGAGTTTCCATTTTGAGCAGAGGAAATTCTGAAAGTGAAGGTCCAGATCAGAGGAACAGACAGGGTCAGGGAACTGCACATGGTGGGAAGTTGGGCAGAGAAGGAAGGAGAGCAGGAGATCAGTCTAGATGCAGGCAGGGACCAGAGGAAATAAAGCATCTTCAAAGCCAGGGTCATGTCTAGATATTTTAGCCTCAGAACAATGAGGAAGCAATGAAAGTAGGGTTTTTTTGTTTTTGTTTTTTTAAGGAGGGGACAAAGGATAAACATGACCTAATTTGTTCTTTTGAAATATGGAAATAGATTGTCCAGACTAGAGGCGAGGCCCATTAGGAAGCTGGTGGAGTAACTCAAGAATGAGATAATGGTGAGTATTGTGGCTCATGCCTGTAATCCCAGCTACATGTGAGGCTATAGGAAAGAGGATCACTGTCTAAGGATAGCCCTGGGCAAAAAGTAAGACCCTATCTAAAAAATAGTTAAAGCAAAAAGAGGTAGAGATGTGGCTAAGGCGGTAAGAGTGCCTGCCTTGCAAGTAAAAAGCCCCGAGTTCAAAGCTTAGTACTGCCAAAAAAAAGAAAGCAACCAAGCAAGATGTAGATTGTATAAAAGGGGAAGACGGGGAAGATGATGGTGACATGAACCAGAGAGAAGAGCTAGAATGCAGGGGGGAAATGTGTTTGAGAGACACCGATCCTCTCATTAACAATGTGATGATTAATTTTATGGGTCAACCTGACTGGGCTAAGGGATACCAGATGGCTGGAAAGACATTATTTCTTGTTTTAGTAAGGGTGTTTCTAGAAGAGATTAGCCTTTCAATCAGGAGACTAAGTAAAGAAGAATTGTCCTCACCAACATTGGCAGGAATCTGTGGAAGGTTCAAACAGAACAAAAAGGTGGAGCAAAGCTGGGAAATCCATCCTCTAATGCCCTCAGACACGGGAGCTCCTGGTTCCTGGACCCTTGGATTCTAGGGAACACAGTAATTCCCATCTCTGCTCCAAGGCCCTTGGCCTCATACTGGGAACTAACCATTGGCCTTCCTGGTTCTCCAGTTTGCAGATGGCATATCATAGGATATCTCAGCCTTTATAATCATGTGAGCCAATTCTCATAATAAATCTACATCCATCCATCCATCCACCCACCCACCTACCTACCTACCTACCTACCTACCATCTCTGTCTCTCTCCTATTAGTGCTGTTTCTCTGGAGATCCCTGACTAGTACTAACAAAGAGTAACTGCTCGTGTGCTAAGCACTATTCTAAATGTTGTGAAGTCAGGAGTGAATGAAATCACTAAGGAAGTAATACATTTAGGGAAAGCAATCAGTAGGTCTTGCAGACTTTCCTATTGCTGTGCTGTGCTTTCTGCTTGATTTCCATTGTGGTTAGAGGAAATACTGTGTATGATCCCAATTCTTTTAAATTTATTGAGGTTTTGTTGGGGTCATGGCTCAAGGGATAAAGCACTTGCCTAGCCAAGCTCAAGGCCCTAGGTTCAATCCCCAATACTGCAAAAAAAAAAAGTGCTAAGCTTTTAGCTTTATGCAGTAACATAGCCAAGGAAATTAATACAAATTAAATATTAAATTTATGGAGGTTTGTTTTATGGTCCAGGTTATGATCCATATTGGTATGTGTCTTTTAAGGTCACTTGAACAGAATGTGTACTCTGCTATTGTCAGGTGTTCTATTAATGCCAGTTCTATTAATGGTTGACAACACTGCTGAATTCCTCTACATCATTGCTGATGGTTTGTCCAGTTGTCCGTTAACTGTTGAACAGAGTTTAAGGTGCTAACTGTAACTGCAGATGTATCTAACTCTCCTTTCAATTCCATCAGTTTTTCTCTCACGTTTTGCAGCTGTTGCACAGTGCACATGTATTTAGGATAGCTATGTCTTGTGATGAACTAACCCTTCTGTCATTATATAATATTCCTCTCTGTCTCTGGTAATTTTCTCTGAAGTCTATTTTATTTGATAACCATTCTTGCTTTCCTTTGGTTAATGTTTGCATAATATATCTTTCTTATTCTTTTACTGTTAGCCTGTTTTAAGTGTTATATTTGAAGTGTGTTTCATGTAGATAGATATAGGTGGATCATGGTTTTTTTTAATCTACTCTCTACCTTTTAATTGGTTTACTTAGGTAATTTACATTTAATGTAATATGCTATGGCTTAAGTCTGTCTTTTGTTTCTGTCCTTTTCCAGGTTATTTTAACTTCCGTATGAATTTTGAAATCAGCTTGTCAATTTCTACAAAAAAAGTTGTATTTGCATATTGGTTGGGATTGCATTGACTCTATAGATTAATTGGGGAGAACTGACAACATTTTAATAGTATTTAGTTTTCCAGTGGATGAAAAAAGTATTATCCTCTCACTTCTTTAGGACTTCTTTAATTTCTCAACAATGTTTTATGATTTTCATTGTACAGATCATCTACATATGCAGTAACTAGTCAGCTTGGACTGCCACAACAAAATACCATAGACTGTGAGTTTTTAACAAATTTAAACTAATTTGTTTCTCACAGTTCTGGAGAATGGAAAGCCCGAGATCAAAGTGCTGACATATTTAGTTCCCTGGTGAGGGTTTTCTTCCTAGCTTGTAAATAGCCGCCTTCTCACTGTGTCCTCATGTGGTAGAGAGGGGGTAAAAGGAGGTAACCAGCTCTCTGGTGTCTCCTTATGTTACATCATCATGAGGGCCCCACTCTCATGATCTCATATAAACTTAACTATTTCCCCAAAGTCCCATACCCAAATGCCATCATACTGGAGAAGTGGGTTGTTAGGGCTACAACATATGAGTTTAGGGAAACACCACTAAGTCTACACCAACATATTTGTCAGACTTATCCTAGGTTTTATCATATTTTAATGGTATTTTAAGAGATTATTCTTTACTTTCATTTTCTAATGGTTCATTGCTAGTATACAGAAATAAAATTGATTTTATATATTGATATTCCATACTACAACTTTTAAATTTTCACTTATTTCTAATAACTTTTCTTTACAGATGACATCAAAGACTCAGATGGTCATATCATCTGCAAGTAAAGATAGTCTGACTTTTTCTCTCCAATCTGTACACTTTTTATTTGTCTTGCCTTGTTTTATCACGGAGCTGCTCCACTGTAATAATTACTAGCAGAAGTAGTAACATCCTCATTTTGCTCCTAACCGTGGGGTAACGCATTCACTTTCACTGTTATAATGCTAACGTGACGTTTCTCATAGATGCCTTTTATTAGGTTGAAGTTCTCATCTGTTCCTAGCCCCTGCAACTTTTATGAGAGACAAATGTTGGATTTTGCCTAATGCTTTCTCCTGCATCTACTGACAAGACCAGGAAGATGTGTTTTCTTTCAGTTTGTTAATATTGATGTTGATCTAACTTCATTTCTGAGGTAACCTGCTTTGTTACAATTAATTACCCTTTTCTAAATATTAATGTATTTAATTTGCTAATACTTTGTTTAGAACCTTTCACTTTTGTGCTTATTGCATTGGACTGTAGGGTTTTTCTTTCTTTCTTTTTTTTTTTTTTTTTTGAGCTAGTATCTCAGCTGGCCTCTAACTTTTGATCCTCAGCCTCAGCTTCTTACATTCAATGATAACAGGCGTGCACCACCATACCTGGTTAGTTTCTAAAATGTCTGTTTTATTTTGATACCAGAGCAATGGTAGCCTTATAGAACGAATCAGTAAGGACTTCCTCCTCTTTAATTTCCTGGAAGAGTTTGCCTCAAAATGGTATTGCATCTTCCTTAAGTGCTTTGTAGAATTTACCAGTGAAGTCGCCTGGGACTGGAAATTTTCTTTGTGAGAAAGCTTTCCAATATCAACTTAATTTCTGTAGTGGACATAGGATTACTCATTTATTTCTTCTTGAAGTTTGGTAATTTGTGCTTTTCAAAGATTTGTCCATTTCATCTGAGTTGACGTATTCCTTTTAATATCTATAGAATCTGCAGAAATGACACATCTCTCACTCCAAGTATTTTAAGTTTTTGTCTTCTCTTTTTTTCCCTAAGTCTCACTAAAAGTTTTATCAATTTTATTGATGATCTCAAAAAATCACTTTTTGTTTTTCATTGACAATCTATTATTTTTCATTTTTGTATTTCAATGACTTCTAATCAATGATTTCTGTTAGTCAACTTTCTGATGTGGTGACAAAATACCTGTGAAAATCAGCTTAAAAAGAAGGAAGATTTTGCCTCACAGTTTCAGTTCATGGTCTGTCGGCTCTGCTGCTTTTGGAGCTATGTGAGGCAGATTATCATGCCAGGCAGAGCAAAGCTGCTCACTTCACGGTAACTAGAAGAGGGGGAGGGGACGCATGCCAGGGTCCCAATATACTCTTCAAAGGCATACCCTCAATGACCTAACTTCCTCCATATAGGCCCCACTTCCTAAAGCTCCACTACCTCCCAATAACGCCATTGGCTGGGGATCTAGCCTTCAACATGTGAGCTTTTGGGGGACATATAAGGGTCAAATAATAACTATTTATTGCTCTGTTCTTTATTTTCTTTCTTTGGCTTACACTGTACGTAATTTCCTCTTCTTTTCTGTCTCCCCTCTTCTCTTCTGTCTCCCCTCTCCTCTCTTCTCTCCACTGCCTTCCTCTCCTCTGCGCTTGCTCTCTGTCTGTCTGTCTCTCTCTCCCTCTCCCTCCCTCCCTTCCTCTGCTTTTCTCTCTCCTTCTCTCACTCATATCACAGGTTGGCCTCCTGCCACAGTCTCCTAAGTGATGGGATTATGGGTGTATGCCACCACACCTGGCTTCTGGATTCTGTAGTAGAAGCTAAGGTGACTGATCTGAAGTTGCTCTTTTACCACAGTCATTCAGTGCACTGAATATCCCTGTGTATACCATTTGGTTGTTTCCCCCACTTTGTGAAGTGCTGCGTTTTCATTGTATGTGTGCATTTGCTAATTCCCCTTTGGGTCTCTCCTTTATGAGAGTGTTGTTTATTTTTCAAACATTTGGAGGTTTTTCAAATGGCCTTATATTAATGAATTCTACTGTAATTCCATTGTGGTCAGAGAATATTTTATTAGATCCTTTTAAATTTATTGAGAGTTACTTTAGCCTAGAATATCTTCATAAACATCCTATGTGTGTTTTCAAAGAATGAAGATTCTTCTGTTGTCCTCTATGTCAATCAGGTCTAATTGTTCAACAGTGTTTGATTGACTCTTTGCCTGATGATTTTAATTTGAATTGAGAAGGTAAACTCTTAAGTTTGAAGCAATATTGAAAACAAAACATCCCCTAAATCCACCAAATCCTTTAAAGTATTGTGCTTAATGGAGCTTAAGTTAATAAAATAAGTGAAGAAAGCCAAAAGAAAAGATGAATAAATTTATGTTGGAATACTATGGAATACTATGACCTAAATTAGAGAACCACAGAGTGTTGGAGCTGAAGGAGTCCTCTGAGACCAAGCACATTTTTCAGCAGGTGTGAAGAACTAAGGTGTGAGTCTGGACAGTTGTGATTTACTCTGTATCATGGCCTACCTGGTCCACTGTGCAGAAGATGTGAGCATCATCTTGCTGGAAGCGCCTGACTCGGGTTAAGCCGCTTAAAGTCCCTGACAGTTCATTTCTGTGAAGAACTCCAAAATCAGCAAATCTGATCGGCATTTCCCGCCAAGATCGGGGACGATGGGCAAACATGAGGCTAGAAAAGATGCAGGAGCACACAGCTTTGACAGAGCTTGGAAAGGAGTGCTGTTTAAACACCAGCAGTTACAATCAAGCCTCTGGTTTTGCAAACTCCTCACTCTGGTTCTTAGATCAGGTTAAGATTGTTCTTCAATGAATTGTTATTCTTTACTCTTTTTTTGGTGCAGGGATCAACCAGGGCCTCACACGTATTAAGCATGCACTTTACCACTGAGCTATAATCCCCAGCCCTCTTCTAAAATTACTGAACTTTAAAGTTACAACCCTGCTGTTCACTGTCTTCATCCACCCACCGACTCCCCACCTGCTGCCTACAATTCATTTCAAAGGCCACTTCTTGAGTGAAGCCCTCTGGATACCTCCCCAGACAGGGCTGGCCAGTCTCTGCTCAGGCTCCAGGAACACCTCAAACACGGGCCTAACCTTTTTGTAACTGACTATCCATCTATACGTTCCTGGTCTCCTTTGCTCATGAGCTCCGTGAGGAAATGGACTGTGTCATAATCACCTCTGTGTTTCTAGAACAAAGCAAGGGAGGCACACAACTAAAGATCTCAGTTAACTGGAAGATTTCTCTTCTACAGAAAGCACCCACTTTCCTTTTCCTATAGCCACTGAGCCACTGTGTTCTTGTCCCTTATCCTAAAGCATGAAGATGCAAAATTATTCTCTATTTTCACTTAGCATTACCTAAAACTGGAGTTGGAATCACAGATTCCAGTTTTAAATGGTACCTAGTGAGAAAGTAAGTTGAGAAATTGTTAACACAAGTGTTTTAGAGAACGCAGAGCGCAAGCTTAGCCTCTGCCTTCTGTTCAAAAAGAGGCTGCAGTCAGATGTGGTAGCTCAAATCTGTAATCCCAGTTACTTGGGAAACAGAGATAGGAAGATTGCAGCCTGAGGCCAGCCCCAGGCAAAAGCATGAGAACCTATCTGAAAAACAGCTATAGCACAAAGGGCTAGGGGTGTGGCTCAAGTGGTAGAGCCCTTGCCTAGTAAGCACAAGACCCTAAGTTTAAACCCCAATACTGCCAATAAATAAATAAACAGAAATAAAGAAGTTGGAGATTATTTACATACCAGTTTTTACAACGTTGAAGATATATATATATATATATATATACATATATATATATACATATATTTTACACGCTATCATTTTAAAGTTGAATTTCTTTTATCTTCATGAGAAAGCAGAGTTTTCTTCAATGTTGAGAGATTTAACAGTTAGCTTCTAAAGTCAATGTACTAGGAATGCTGTATGCTGTCAAGATAAAACTGTCATAGCTGAACTTGTGTGTGTGTAGAATTGTGTGTGTGTAGAATTGTGTGTGTACAGAATTGTGTCTAGTCACTTCCAGATGTAAACTCTGCTTGTCTTATAAAGTTGAATTTGCATACTAACTTTATGATAATTATAATCATAGAATCTAAGACCGCATCAATTATAAAATGTGCCTTTATTTTATGTTTACAAAGGAAGAAATAACCTATGATTTACACTGTGACATAATGTTAAGGTGTCACTAACTGTAAAACATGTCCCAGTTTCAGAGATGTTGAAATGTGGGAGAGGGGAAATACACTCTGGAATCAATGAAACCCAGTAACCCACTGACTATCACCTCACTGACCTGGCTATAATAACCCAAGTTGGATGTAAGAACTGAATACTGTGCAAATGCATATTCTTGTAGTACATTACTATTAGGAAGACAGATATTATAATTTATAAAATTGGTACAAAATGTTATCTTCTGAAAAGCACAAAAAAACTAAAAGGTTTCCAGCTAACATCCCATGCCTACTGAAGATCAACATTTCAAAAAGTAAAAGTCATTCTCTAGAATGAAACAACTTGGTTAAAATGACTTAGCGGCCACCACTCTTTAGATTAAAGGAGTCCCTTCACTCCTGAAAGCAAGTTAGTAACATCAGAAGCCAATTATGATGAACTGTGCTATGCAGTCATACAAAACCTGCTTTGCTTCTGATACTCACCAGTGCCCTGGACAGTTCATGGGTTTGAGGGCAAAAGTGTCCTTTTCAATATCAAAGGTGAACATGTTCTCGCTGTAATGCTGCCAGTGGCCCGAGGCTTCCCAGAGCCTACTGCTGTACATGTTGGGAGAGAGCACTTCCGTGAAGTTCCGCTTGTGATATTCTTCCTTCAAGACAAACGCATTTAGTGTTAAGATCTGCTAAGACAGATAATTCCATGCAAAAGAGCACTCAAGGTTATGTCTTCTATCAATTCACGATGCTGTATGCTCAGTTTTAGGTGTGCTGGTTTGTGGAACATGAAAAAACAATTTACGTATGCGCAGTAAAAAATTCATTAGTGTATTTATTTGGATATGAAATGTCCCCCCACTCTCGTGTTGAACGCCTGGTCTCCAGATGGTAAATCCAACCTTTGAGATATGACTGGGTTATGAGAACTCTGACCTAATCAGTAGAGTAATCCATTGATGGATTCATAACTGGATGGCATTATTGTGAGGTGACAAAACTTTCAGAGATGGGGCCTAGTTGGAGGAAGAAGGTCAATGGGAGCATGTCCTTGGGGACTGCATCTCATCCTACGCCTCTCTCTTTTCCTATGTTTCCTGTCTGAGCAACTTTGCTTGTCCATGTCCTTCTGCCATGATGCTCTGCCTCACCATGGCCCAGAAACAATGGAGCAAGCTCATGGTCTAAACCATGAGCCAAAACAAATCTTTCCTGCTTTTAAACTGCTTCTCTCAGGTATTTGTTACACGGACAAAAAAGCTAACACAAATGATGTAGGTATAGAGTGGTTTAATTCTTTGGAAATTAGTAATTAAAATGTAGTATCTATAGAAACCTGTATTATCGTAACTATACCTTCAATGTCCTTCTACGTTCTAGACAAACAACAGGGTTTTTCCCTATGACTTAAGAGAGAAAGTAATTTCATAATTCAATAAATCCAAATGCCATGCTGAATGTCAGTTTTGATCCATTTAGTTTTATATAGAAATAAAACTGAGAATTTTAATTTATATCACATTCAAGCTAATATCTAGTAAGTCATAAGTTGGTTCCTCTCCCTCCCTCTCTATTAAAAGTTTCCTTAATTAGATAACTGAGGAAGGAGAAAAGAGTTTTTCAAGCATTTTTAAATTTTATTTATACTTCTTTCTTTTCTTTTTCTTCAACAGACTCATTTGGTGATTTCTCTTGATTGTTCCTTGATCCTCAACATTTGCAATTCATTTAAGGGACATCTGACAGAAATCTAGACCACCACACTTTAGGTGAGTTAAAAAAAGATTTCCCACAATCAAAAACGTATGGTATAATATTTTAAAATTAAGAACAACAATACCGTCTTCTGGGTCTTAGATGTCCACCGAAAATTTCACTGTCACTCTGACACCCACTCCTATGTCTCTGGTTTCTTCTCTCTGGAAACTTTTACGATCTTTTTTTTTTAACCCCTAGAGCTTTATAATTTCTTAATAATGTGTCCTGGTGCCCAAGGGAACAATGCTGGCACCAAAAAGCCCAGGTATGTTTGTTAGGAGTTGAGACTATACTTTGCTCATTCTGGACTCCCTCTGCTACAGAACTAACAGGCAGAGAACGATTTTCTACACTGGCCAAGATCCCAACTGTTATGGACAACTGTGTTGCTATTACACAATGGAGTAAGAAGGACTATGTCTAGAATTGGGCTGGAATCCTTAAATGTTCCCATATCTAACAATATCAGTCATTAAACCCTGGCAAGCCCAGGATGGATCTCAAGGGCCCTAGGTGAACAAAGTCAGTCTCAGAAAGTTACATATGATTATTATTCCATTTGTATGCCAAAAATTTAGGGATGAAGAACAAATTAATTGAGATTACCTAGGACTGAGGATGGGGGAGGGATTGACTCTAAAGGGGTAGCAGGAAGTCATTTTTGGAGGCAATGAAACTGTTTTGTATTTTAATTATTGTGCTGAGAACACAGTTTTGCATGTTATCAAAAAAGTGTTAATTTAAGAGTGTGGCTCAACTGACAGAACATCTGAATAGCAAGTGCAAGGTCCTGCGTTCAAACTCCAATACCATAAAAATAATTATTAAAAAAAGTGTGAATTTTGCTGTATTAAATTTTAAGATAGAAAGTTGTTTTTTTTTTTTTTAAAGAGGTAAGAATGATGGTAAAAGAACCAGTGGGTGGACAAATTCCAGAATGCAAGGGACAAGAATTTCAACAAGCATTACAAAAAAAGATCTGTTTATTCACTACCAGTTTTCATTACATTTGGTAACCAATATAACCAAGACCTACCTCACCTTTACTTAAACGTAAGTGCAAGTCATTTCTCCCCAGAGCTTTGAAATTTCCCCCTCAGCCAGAAGAATTTGTCTATTAGGCCATCCTGGCCTCCTGCATGACCTCCGTAGAAATACAGCTCTAGTTCTCAAGAAAATGGCTGTACCTTGAGAACTGCTTCTGCACAGGCCACTGTGCTCAGAACAGCACACCTCTACCACTCAGCCACAACTCACTGCGCAAGGACTCGGCACCAAGCCAAAGGCTGTTGATGCCGGATTGGTCAGTGGTCCACGAGGCAGCCTGGTGTTGCTGGGAATCTGTGTAAACCCTCTCCTGACTAGTGACCGACAGAACCAACCGGACCCTCCATCAGGCAAAAGGATGATGAGGCATAAGAGAAGCAGGCACAGGCAGAAATAAAAGGCAAGAAATAAAAGGTCAGATTATATAAAAAATGAAACCCAACAATATTCTTTTTTTCAAGAAACATACTTTAAATATAGAAACAGAGATAGGCAGGAAATAGAAAGATGGAAAAAGATCTATTGTGCAAACTCTAACATAAGAAAGCTGGTTTGCCTATGTTAGCATCAAAGTAGACTTTTAAAAACAGCTTTATTACAAAAGAGCAAATACCCTATGATTCCACTTATAAGCAATACCTAGATTACTCACATTTATAGAGACAGACAGTAGAATGGTAGTCTGTGGCATTTTGCATTTTTTGTTATTGTTTGAGATTGAGTTTCACTACATTTTCCAGGCTGAACTCGAATTTGCAGTCCTTCTATTTTGAATTCTTAAGTATTCTTAACCACACTCTTGACAATTCCTCAGTTCTCAGGCATTTATATGATGGGCAGAGGACATTCTATTAGGTGTATAATTGTACCTCACAGCAGGTTTAATTTTAATTTCTCATTTAACTTTGACTGTTAGTCAAAAGACATCATTAAGAAAGTGAATTGGACTGGAGTGTGACTCAAATAGTAAAGTGCCTGCCTAGCAAGTGCAAGACCCTGAGTTTACACCCCAGTACCACCAAGAAAAAAAAGTGAATCCATGAGCCACAGACTAAAAGAACATACTCAAAATACATATATTTAGCAAATGACTCATGTTCAAAATATTAAAAGAGCTCCTACAAATCAGTAATCAAAGCACAAATGACCAGATGGAAAACAATATTTAAAGAACTTCAAAAGAGGATATCCAAATGACCAATAAGCATATGAGAAGATTTTCAACATCATTATTCATCATGGAAATAGAAAATGAATAAAACAACTATGTCTACCAGAATGACAGACTGATAACACCAAGTGTTGATAAGGATGTGGAGTGACTAGAGTGCTCAGATATTTCTGGAAGGCATACAAAATGATCCAACCTCACTGAAACTATTCAGCATTTTCTCAAAAAGTGAAACACCCCTCTATGATCTAGCAATGCTACTTCTCAGTACACACCCAGGAGAAACATCAAAGGACAAAATTACAACAATTTAATGATCACACTTGGTTTTGCTTTCTACTCTAGAACACAGCAACACTTCATTAAAAAAAAAAAGTAAGTGCTCTAATGAGTGGAGCAAAGGCATTTGATAGAGAAAGACTAAAGAGAGCAGAAACAAAAGCTAAAAGCGGAATGGTCTTTTCAAAGTTACTTTCCTTGTAAGGAGAAGACAAGGAGATGGAAAATAGCTGATTAGTAAACACTTAGTTATTTCAGGTTACTTCTTGTTTAAGGATTAAAGAACAGGGAAACTTCATTACTGTGCCAATTGGGAAATCTAGCTATTAGATCTCTGACCCTGGTTTCTCTGGAGTGAGATAAACAGCTTTGTTTCAGTTAAGTGAGGTGAAAGTTTAGCATCTGTGACTCCATTTTGATTTCTTAGTCTGGTCTGTTTGGGAACTGTACAGGAGCTTAGTCCCAAAGAATTGTCCTACAATTTTGACTTAACAGAAGTGAGTACTTATGTGCATAAAAACATGCACAAGTATTTATTCATGGCACCTTCATATGCAACAGCTCCAAACTGGAAACAACCTAATAACACCTACAGAAAAATGAATAACCATGTGCTATATTCATAAAATGGAATACCTCAAAACATACCAAAACATTGCCTTAACTATCACAATGTGGATGAACCTCAGAGGTTAAGTTGAACAAAAGAAACACCAGAAACTCAGAACAAATACCACATAATTTCATTTGTTGAAGTTTAAGGTCAGGTTAAGTTCATCGATGGTATAGAAACGGGCATTGGGATAACTTCACGTAGGAGGAGGCTAGAAATTAGGATTCTTCCAGGAAGCTCCATTCTGGGAGTGAGGATGGACTACACCAGGATCCCTGAGGCCAGGAGAAAGACATCTTCCAGGATGTAGTTCCTGGCTTTTATCTTTTTCTGGAAGTTTCAATATTGCTACAAGCAGTATTGAACAGACTGAGAATGTCTCTCTCCTTAGTTCTAGCCAAAACTGTAAATGCATTAATTCACTTTCCATTTCTCTATATATTATGTTTTCTCTTAATGCAGGTGAACATTCAGACCTAGAGCTAGGCTCTATGGCTGGGAGCTCAGGTAACAGAGAGACAACTGTAGACAAAAGAATTTCTATGTAACTGGTTACTACTGTGTGCCTCCCACCTTCTCCACCCCTCGTTGGAACTATCTACTGAATCCTTTTCCTCTACCATCATTTTATAATGTTGAGGAAAGGGAGAACGGGTGACTATCAGGTAACTTTTATCTTATAGTTCACAGGTCCAAAGATGGTGAGGAAATGCACTTGGTGAACTGCACCCAAGAAATTTCACATGAAGAACCTCAAATGCTCCAGAAAAACCTCATCTACACTTGGACCTCACTCAGATGATGTATTACTAGATCCTGAGTGATGTGGCAATCCGTAGAGACTTGAAGTCGTTTGTTACTCAGTAACAGTACACATTAGAAAGGCAGAATTTCCTTTCCTCTGGTCTTTCAGGGCTTAAGAGACACAAACCCACCAGCCTGTCAACTGGAAACCCACAGGGCCATGTCCTAGAAACAAGGATGAAAATGAACTAGACAGATTCTTATTAAAATAGTCCAGTTCTATCTCTTGATTGGACTGTGTGAACAGTCTTCAATCCTAGCAGAGGGTGAACTGAATGCATGGTTATTTTATATACAATATCTGCCACCTGATTTAAAAATGACTACATGTGGGAAGAGGCAAAGGCACAGAACTGAAAACCAAGGGAAAAAACAGCTGAGGTCTCTGAAAGATTTTTTTCTTTTTTTTTGCAGGGGAAGACCAATTCTTCTGGGAATTCAATGTGCTCAGTTTCATCCGTGTCTGGCAAATATACCAAGTGTCAGTAACCCATTCCTTCCCAACCAGTGCCCTTATCTTAGCATTAGAAGCCTCTGGGGTTATGTACTTAAATGTCCTTACAATTCTACAACCCACACCATCAAGCCTTGGGCCTGATCATCAGCCATGTCTGTCTTGCATCTACAGAAAAACAACAGAGCCCTTTGAGGCTACCAAAGACTTTCTGTTTATTCTTTACCCTTCTACCCCTTATCTTGAGAGTTCCAGGTACCAGAGGCTGTGTTAATTTTCTAACAAAGATAACACACCCAAAGAAGCGGGTGTGACTGGTCACCACCTGCCAAAATCTCTGCTAACCTTCAGTGATACTTCAAGTCTCATTTCCTTGCCCTCTAATCTCCTATACCTGCCTCACAATGCCCATTACTACTGGGGACAAAGAGTCCATAGAGCTCAGTCTCAGGCTCCAGTGCCGGAGAAGGAAGAAACACAAGACTAATGAAGCAACAGAGAATAACCAGCACATTCCATGTATCTTTTATCAGAAAGTTATTGAAGAAAGTGCTCCCTCAAAAGGGAGATATGGATTAACAAGGAAAGGAAGACAAGAATCAGCAAGGAAGGAATTCAAAACAGGAGAGACATGACAGAATAGCCAGAATGATGATGAAAAGAGGTTCTAAAATAACAGCCCACAAGAATCTCAGCATCAAGTTAATTCTTGAGTGAGAGACCCAAATTTGGGCATTTTTAAAACTAAGCAACTATTTGAACCACTGAGGAATAAGCTGTAGAGAGTTTTATAGTTTTGAGAGAATGTCTAAGGATACGTTAGTGATAGGGTACCTAGAAATCAAGTTATTAAATTTCTAGCTGGCCATGAAGCAGGTGTCCATAATCCCAGCACTCAGGAAGCTGAGGCAAGAGGATCATGACTTTGAGGCCTACATAGTGAGACACTGTCTCAAAAACCAAAACAAAATTTTTTTTTCTGAGGTACAATTATGTGTTGCTTAATGACAAGAATGCATTATAAGAAATGCTTCACTAGGCAATTTCATCGTGAGAGCATTAAAGAGTGCACTTACCCAAACTAAGATGGCTATGACAACATAACCTTAGGGGACCTTAAGGTGCCAGTCATATTATGGGTGATATAATCCTATGGGACCACCATGATATATGCAGTCTGTCACTGACTAAAACATCACAACTTAGTACAATGTTGTAACTATTGTTTACAGGAAAGACAAAATGGGGCAAGAATGGAAATGACTTGTACTAATCCAAATGGACCACCTCTGAACCATCTCTGCACAGTCCTAATCATGTAGACACTAAAGACTTTCCAATCTATGAACTTGTATTATAGGTAGGTATTTTACACAATGGTTTTTTACTCTTTCCTCTGGAGGTGCCACATCACCTGGCAGTCATGCCATATATAAGACAGGTGTACCACTAATCCACTGCCACCTTTGGAGAAGCAATGCTTCATAGTTTAGCATTCTGGGCCAGAGAAGATACTTTCTCTTTTTTCCTCTTTCACAGCAAGATCCACACTTCATCTCATGCTATCTTCATGGTCTATGTGCTCTAGATATTTACGTGAACAATCCAAGAAAATGGACATCGTCTCCATGCTTTTATTAGAAGGCACAATCCATATTTTAATTTTAGGTTCAAAATTCTTATACTGCTAAAATAAAATTAGTAGAAATACTCAACCATTTGATTGTGAAAGAAAATGGTTAAATGTAGTTGAAAAAAAGAAAATATTTTAAAAACTTACTCGTATGAAATCCATAAGAGTATTGTAAATGAAGGCTCCTCTGGGAAGAAAAAAGCAGCTTCCAGGACTTAGATCGTGAAAAAAAAAAAGTTCTTGTTCCTAGACAGAAACAGTAATCACATTTCAACTTTCATTTCTTGTGACTTCCTCACTCTCTCTCTCTCATACACACACACACACACACACACACACACACACACACACAATACACTAGGAATAAAACATGTCATGCTCAGTTATTTTCTCATATTCTAATACAAGACACTTCAAAATCCCTTAATACTTATCCCTAGCCATATATAATATCATATACAACATTACAATTCATATTTATGGTTACCTAGCCTTGAACTTGACTTTTCTACCATCATTTGTTACTCACTGCTAATTTTCTTACTTGGCACACTTAGAATATAGAACTTGTGTGAAGAACATATGACAAAAAAAAGACAAGAAAAGTTCACTACAGGAGGTGGGCTTTAAGTGATGGTGACCATTTTCATGGCTGTCACCTGCTAGGAGCCTTCCCTGTGCTGGGCACCATCATTCAGTGTCTTTTCACACCAGCCCTGTGAATCCAACAGACTATTCAGCAAAAGAGGCGAGTTAAGTGAATACCTTGCCCATAACAACACAGCTCAATCTTGACAGGACTGCGATTGAAATCCCAGGTCCAACTGACGTCAAATCTCAGTCTTTCCTCATACTGCTTAGCTCCTATAGTATGCTATCATGTATACATGATTTTAAAAATACCTTTATTTTTAGATCATGATTAAAAGAAAGGTACAATTTAAAAAATCTAATAAAAGTTTCTCAGAAGGAAAAAGGGTTTTAGATGAAAAACCTCAACAGCAGACAATAAGTGCCAGCAAAATAGAAGACAGGAGAGAAGAAGAAATACTATTGTTAAAAATCTATGGCAACAAAGGAATGCTGTGGCTCAGTAGCAATGAGGAGGTGGGGCATACCTTCCCAATTTTCCTATGATCTCGGTTCTTGGCTTCCTCTTGGAACTTTTCCCAGGTTTTCATCATTTTATTATCTGGAAACGATATCCCGTAGATCCTCTGCAATGTTTCCATTTCAGGATTGCCCTCCCAGTATGTGGAAGAATTCTAAACATTAAACAAGATTTTGGTAAACTTATCAACAGCACCACTCTTAAATGACATCCATTTTGCTTATTGACAGAAGACTTTTTGTGGTACTAGAAATAATCTGAAATTGGATCTAATTAAACCTTTCCAGCCCAAATTCTACCACTAATGATTGAATTAAGCATCTGCTTGGGTTCCAGGAATGAAGTGAGAGGGGAATTTGAAGAACTATGATCACCAATGAAGGTGGAAGAGGCAGAAGGTTGGGGAAGGGGAGATCCACCTTACTGATCAAAGTTCAGGAGCTAAGAGCATTACTGAGTAACACTGTCATCCAGTCCATCTTACCTATGAGGAAACCAAGGCCTAGAAAGGCTGGGACAACAAACTCAGCCCTATACCTCTGTATTCTCAGAGCAATTTTTTTCTCAATTATACCATATTACATATTATATTAGTATTACATCATATTCTTTTGTTTGTTCATTTTCCTACAGTACATTATTCTTATAGGCAGACAAATGTTTTTGCTCACGTTAGGCAATTCAAGGGACCTACAATACAGGTGTTCCTTGGTATCTGCAGGGGATTAGTTCCAGGACCTCCCATGAATACCAAAATCCATGTTTGCTCGAGTTCCTTACAGAAGATGGCACAGTATTTCCACATGATGTACACACATCCTTCTGTATCCTTTAAATCATCTCTATGGTACTAACGCAAAGTAAATGCTATGTGTATATTTGTTATACTACACTATTTAGGAAACAATGACCCAAAAAAAGGCTGTGCATGCTCAATATAGACCAATTTTTAAAAAATATTTTCATTCTACAGTTGGTTAACTATGGATGCAAAGCCTGAGGATATGAACAGCTGTTATAAATAACAGTCTTTCCAAAAATCTTATGAAAAAGAAAAGTATAACACAGTAGGATTAAATGTTAAACAAAAGTTACATCTAGTGTAATAATTATCAACATTCTAAAATATACTACTTTTAGTTGAGAATGAAGTATTTTAAAACATGATGTTCAAACTATAAAAATATGATTGAAATCCTTTATCATCTAGTTCACTTTGTTTGCTGTATTTATAAATTTAAAAAATTGATTCTTACCTTGAAAATTTTTATGGCTTTAATTTTTCCAGTGTGTCTTACATGAGGGCCTTTACAAAGGTCGATTAGTGGACCACACCTACAGTGAGATATTTAGAACATGTCCAGACAGTTATAGGTTTTTTAATTACTTATTATAAATCATATGTTCACATGTTTTAAGTGAATGGTGCCACTTATTTGCATGTGTTGGGGCAATTTTTAATTTAGGGTCAAGGAAAGAGACAACTCCCCTAGCCTCAGATCCCAATCTGCCTTCTTTTGCTCAAATTCAAACATTATAGAACATTTTCTGAAAGAAACTGTGCCTAGAGAGATGCCACTTTCAACTGTCACATGCCAAGGTTCTCAAAAACCTTCCATTGTCATAAAATTGGAAAGCCAAATATTCCCCTGCTATATACCACCTTTCAGGACTTGAAATTATCTGAAATTTATTCAAAACATGTCAACTTGATATTTTACTTTTAAAATAAATACCAGATGAAAAACAAAAGAAAAGCAAAAGCAGAAAAAAAGTTAACTGTCGAGGCTTTCATTTGTTTCTTTTAGGCTCTCTGGTTCATGATGAAATGCCTAATTACTTCTGGGTTTATAGAAAGAGAATACTGACTTACAGTGCAAAACTCAGGTAAAAGTTGGCATCTGAGATGACAGCACCATCAAAACACTGTCACTGGGGATTGGTTTGCACATATTATGAACAAAGATCCCCAAACCTTAATAAGTATAGACTGTCTTCAAGTACAGAAATATTAACAATTTAAAAATAAATAACAGATCAGTGGGAAGATCAAGCAAGTTAACGGAAATTTAGTGCTTTAACTATCAGCCAATTTCAAAGATTTCAAGTTTATTGGTTAGAAAGTTAAAAATTACACGAAATACAGAAAGGACTGATTTCCAGACCAGCAAATAGAGGTAAACTCTAAATCTGAGCATGTTAATTCTTTGAGGAAAGGAACGAATGCCTAATTAATATGAAAGCCTTCAATACATCTTTAAATCATCCCATAGAAGAAAAGGCTTTTTTTCCTTTCTCAAAAATTAAATAGGAGAGGGCTGAGGGTATGACTCAAATGGTAAAGAATCTGCCTGGCAAGCACAAAGCCCTGAGTTCAAACGCCAGTATTGCAAAAAAAAAAAAAAAAAAAAAAAAAGAGAAAAGAAAAAGAAATTAAAAAAATTAAATAGAAGCCATTCAAATTGACAGGACACAAGAAATGTCAATGTTGACCTAAGTAACATTCTGAAATAAAACCCTAAAAAGGTCAAGAATTAGAGAAGCCAGAAATTTGAAATAGCCTATCTTTTCTATTTCTTCATTTTAAACTTTTTTTTTTTAAAAAAAGGTTATAGCAACATGTCTGAAGTATAAGTGATAAATAAAGGTATTACCAGGTCCATCAGAGTGGCAAAAATAAGAGAAGCCTGGTTTCCCTCATAATGGCAAAGGAAGTGACAAAATTTAAGAGATACCTGTGTGTGGCTTTACACAAAGGGAATACAACTTTACCTCCTACTACAATTACACCAGAGCACCACAAGTACTGGACTGTGGAAAATAAATGCCTTGGAGGAGGATATTTGTGATCATAATAATATAGAAACCAAATCGTCTAAGATGGTTCTAGCAGTACCAGATGGCAGGAACACACAGAAAGGGGAATGGCAATTACCCATAGGGCAGCATTTAAAGAAGGACAATAAACAGTCTCATCTATATGGAGAAAGATCCTACTGGAGCTGACATCAGAAAATGAAAACTGGATTTCAGTACCATCCTGACAGCTAAGAACAAGAAAAGTAGAATTTCCCCCGGTGATAACATTTTGGAGCTAACAGCGAAACTCGCATATCCACTTCACGACTTTACAAAAAGATCAACCCCCCCATCAGAAAACAAATTGCTTCTTTTACTAATGCCTTCAATTTACCATTAAGCAGTGTTTGAAATTTATGCACACAAACCTGTAAATTGTGGTAGTTGGAGTGTTGACCTTCTCCTTCAGAATGCGACATTTAAATTTATTGTACTACAAAGAAAAACATATTTACATATTATGATACAAAGTTTTAATGAGAAAACTACTTTTTCCAAGAAACATTAAGAGGGTGTCTGCTATGTTCAAGGGGCTGAAACACTATGGACACAAAGAACTCACAGCCTAGAGCTGTTCTGTTTAGCAGGGACCCAGGAACCCAAATGGCTAAGGACACTTAAAATGTGACTAAGCTGAATTGATGTGCAAAACACACAGGGCCTTAAAGGCGTACTGTGGGGAAAAAAAGAATATAAAATGCTTGTTCATTTTTTTTTTTCACACTGGCTATGTGTGATATACTGGGTTAAATAAATTTCATTAAAATTAGTATCACCATTGTTTTACT
The DNA here is from genome assembly GCF_047511655.1 of Castor canadensis. Lineage (NCBI taxonomy): Eukaryota > Metazoa > Chordata > Mammalia > Rodentia > Castoridae > Castor > Castor canadensis. The sequence continues at coordinate 28,765,702 of NC_133404.1, read as the reverse complement.
TTTAGTAAAATGTCAATGTAGTTGACACAAAATTCAAGATTAGACATGTGGCTTGGATTTGTGGATTCCACTATACTTCTACTGGACAGTACTGGTCTAGAAGATCCAACTTTAATTATGTGAAATTAATACAACTCTGAGAAAGACACAGCAACATCCTTCAGTTGTGTAAAGACACAAAGTTTATAGTAAGTGATATCATTACATTCAAAAAGCAAATGTAATTTTTTCTTTTCCTTTTTTTCTGCTTTTATTGCTATTATAACAGTATATGCTAAGTACTTTCTATTAAATAACTACTTAAAAGAGGTAGTTGTTGGGAGGAAAAATCCCCAGATTTGTATGATGTGACTGCTTCACACATACATGTTCAAATCAAATCATTTTTCTTCACAAAAGCTGATATGTTTAGTTCTTAAAAGAAGCTACAAAAAAAGGCAACCTACAAAATGGAAGAAAATATTTTTGTATCATCTCTCTGTTAAGGGACTGATATCAAGAGTATGTAAGGAACTCAGCAGCAAACAAAGAGCCAGGCATGCTGTAGGAGAGTTGCTTGGAGGCTAGATAGCTGTTTGGGGTTCAGATCAATCACTTGAGCCCAGGAGTTCAAAGCCAGCCCAGGCAACATAGTGAGACCCCGTCTCAAAACAAAAGCAAAAACAATCTCATTCAAAAACGGGCAAAGGACTTGAACAGAGAATTCTCCAAAGTAGATACCCAATGGCCAATAGTGCTTTAAAAGATGCCTGACATCACCAAGTCGTCAGAGAAAAACAAATCAAATCCACACAGTAAGATGCCATTTCACACCCTCTAGGATGGCTATTGTAAACAACAACAAAAACAGAAAATAGTAAGTGTTGGCAAGAATATAGAAAACCCAGAACCTTTGTGCATCGCTGGTGACTGTGAATGGTACAGCTGCTGTGAGAAATGACATGGCAGGTCTCCAAAAAACTAAAAGTTGAATTGCCGCATCATTCAGCAATTCCACTCCTGAGTGTACATCAAAAGAAGTAAAATAGGCATCTCAAACAGAAATTTGCACACCCAGGTTCACAGAAGCACTATTCACAACAGTCAAAAGTGACCACAGATGGAGAAACTAATAAACAAAATTTGGCATAAACGTACAATAGGATATTATTCAGCCTTCAAAAAGGAATGAAATTCTGACATAAGATACAACCACAGTGAAATCTTGAGGACATTATGCTGAGTGAAATAAGCCAGCCACAAAAGGACAAATACTGTATGATTCTACTGGATAAGGTTCCAGGAGTCATCAGATTCATAGAAAAAGAAAGCAGAGTGGTGGTTGCCAGGGACTGGGAGGAAGAGGAAATGAAGAGTTATTTTTTAGTGGGTAGAGTTTTAGCTTTGGAAAATGAAAAGTTCTGTGGATGGATGGTGGTGATGGTTTGACAACACAAATGTAATCAATGCCACAGAATTGTATACTTGAAAGTGATTAAGACAGTGAATTTTATATTTTATATATTTTGCCACAAAAAAGAGTAAATGAATCTTTTATCAAAACCTAATCTATTTTTTTAAATTCAGTCCCAAAAAACTAACAATACTGCGCTTTTCAAAATATGTGCTTTCTCGGATGTGTAGATTTAAAAATAATTAGTAATATATTTAAGTAAATTAGTCAAAACAATATAATGTTAAAGTTTTAATTTAATGTTAAAATCTTATTTATCCCATGGTAGGGATTGAACCCAGGGCCTCACACCTACTACACAAGTGCTCTACCACAGGAACATTCCCAGCCCTATGTTAAAACCTTAAAAAAAAAAATTCACAGAAAACTTCCCCCAAGAGAAAAAGGCACAATTTTGTGTGGAATTGTAAAAGTTGTTGAATTTGATAGTCAGAGTTTTTCTAGTTTAATGCTCTTAGTTGCCTTTATTTTCAATTCTAAAATCAGGCAACATGTTATTCCATAAAACAGAGTAAGTACTCCCAGTAGTCATGTATTAATAATACTCAGAATTAACCAGATTTATAGACACACATATGGTAATTCTTCATTAGCCCTTTACCTACATCTGCCTGCAATTTTTGAGGAAACAGAAACATCACAGCAAGTGATGAGTAACAACCGCACAGCAAGTTTCAGAATATGGAACAACATGGAGAACAACAGCCAATTATACAGGTAGGGAGGAAAAGCTAGTCTACATTAATTACTTCTAACACTCCTAGTTAAAGGCTTTTATTGAAGTTTCCCCAGGCACCTTAAACATTTCCAAGAGGGTTTCCTTGCTGACTTCCAATCTCTCAAAAGGCTGCTTCTCTTTGATGATGGTCTTACATATGTTCTCCAGGGCTGACAGCTCAGTGCTGGACACTGCTCTGAAAAGAAGAGTCCAATATCAACACAGACCTTCCAGACCCTCTGTACTTCCCTTTCTCCTCTGACCTGTGGCCATCTTCCCTAGGTGACACACTTGCTAAATGGATTGGTGTTTTACTGGACCATGACGTCAGGGAGTGGAGCACTCATGCACAGAACAGATGCTCCTCCTCCTGAGAGGGAGACCAGAGCACGGGAAGATGCTGTAGTGATCTTTCTTCTCTGCTGAGACCTGAGGGAAACTCCTAGCAGGAGACTCCCCAGTGGGACTGCAAGTTCCTCTGAGGCCTGCTTCTGTGTAGTCTTCCTTATGCTTCAGGTATTTATGGTTTTTGTTCCAAAGAGTTATAGTTAGGTCTTACCATGTCCTGCCCTCTGTGGCTGAGGGAGCCACCTGGGAGGAGGACTGCTGTCACAGTGCTCACACTATGGAAGAACGGACCTCCCAGTAGCTCCTGCTTGGAACTCAGGCCCTCCTGCCACACTGGTTTCCTTGCCATTTCTCAAACAGATGTGCACAGCCCAGACAAGCATGAGATTTTTCTCCTCCAAATGTCTGCAAACACCTCCCACCCCAGTTTCCTCAGGGCTCATACTCTCTCTACATTCAGGCCTCTCTCAATGGCACTTCACCTCTTCTTGACCATCTGCCTGCCATGAGATACAACTCCTCCTGCCTTGTTTATTTTCCTTCACATACTCATCACCACCTGCTGATGACGGCTGTTTACTGTCTGTCTTCCCCTAATGGAATGGTGGCTCCATGAGTTCACTGCTGAACCACCAGCTCAAGTGAACCCTAGAGTCGTGGAAACAAGAGATGCCACTGAATGCCATACTGTAATATGACAGACTCTCTGGCATGGTAAGAGTATCTTTTGGGTGCTGATGAGCTGACTGGGGTCCTTGGAGCCAGATGGGAACTGATGCCAAAGGGAGCAATGGCAAAATTACAGGGCTGGAACTTTTAGCCAGGGAAGGGAGAGGGGCTGGAGATTGAATTAATTATCAATGGCCAACAGTTTCATCAATTGCACCTATGCAACAAAACCTCCAAGTGACAGGGCTCACAGAACTCTTGGGTTGGTGAACACAACTAGGTGCTAAGAGGTGGTACAGCCAAAGAGACACAGAAGCTCCACATCCTCCCAGCATACCTTGCCCTGTGCATCTCTTTCATCTGGCTGGTCATCTGTACCCTTTGTAATATCCTTTATAATAAACTGGTAAACTTAACTAAGGTATCTTACTCAGTTCTGTGAGCCATTTTAGCAAGTTACTGAACCCAAGGAATAGGTCATGGGGTGGGTCAGACATATGGGAGCTCCTGACCTATGACCAACACCTTAAGTGGGGGCACCCTTGAGGGTATGAGGCCCTCAACTCACAGCCTATGCACTGACTCTGGGTAGTGTCAGAATTGAATGAATTACGGGACACATAGCTGGTGTCCTGAGAGTTGAAGAATTGGTCGTTTGTGTGGAAAAAAAAAACCCTACACATTTGAGGTCAGAGTATTGTAGGTAATCACAATTCAAAGTCTGGAGTAAAAACAGTTCCAACTGGACAGGCCTGTAGGTAGTAGCTACAGAGTGCTGGATGCTCAGTTAGCGAGGTCATTAAGGAGCATGGGAGTGACAGGCAAGGGGCAAACGCACTGGACTTGTCCAGGCAAGAGATGTTATGGGTCTAAGTTAAGGCAGAAGTGAGAGGAGAGGAGAGGACAGAAGTATTTAGGAGATAAAAATCAGCAGAACTAGACTGGGCTGCTGGATGGGGGGAGTTATGGGGGAACTGGAAGGCAGTTGGTGGCATCGGAGTTATGAGGGATACAAGGCACGGTGGAGGAGGGAAGAGCTGGCTGTTAATGACTTCAGGCACAGACCTATGGAATGTGAAGTTTTGGTACACCATCCCTGCCTAGCACTCAAGTATATGACATGTTGGCTGAGATTGACAGCATCTTCAGTAATTGTGTGAAGAAGTGAAAAGTTTGTGACTCTGCCCTTACTTAGCATAATGCTTTAGCAAGCCCACATTAAATAAACAGTGCATCACATCCTTCTGGGGAAAAGAAAGAAAACATTGAAAGAAGACATTCAATGTCTTTTCTAAATTTATTAAAAAACCATTTTCAAAAAAAACAGTTAACCAATGTATACTTGTATTATGCAATATTTAGTGAGCAAGCTAATACAAAACTATTACAAAGAGTGAACTATAAACACATGCATTCGGAAGGCAGTATGTAGCAGTGTTACCTGTTTTCAATGAACATGTCATAATAAAATCCATTTTCAATGGGTGGACCGTAGCACAGGTGGCCTCCGTAGTAAAGTTCCATGGCCTCCCCGAGAATATGAGCACTGGAGTGCCAGTACACCTGCACATGCAGGACAGAGACGTCATCCTCTATGAAATTATGTCATGGGACAATTGAAGAAAAATAGTACCAGTAAGCAAGCAGATAAAAGTTAAGGGGATAAATGCCAAGACATTTGAAAAGTGTCTTCAATGCCCATTGGAAAAGAACACTTTCTGCACCCTCCCTGGAGTTCCAGCAGAGCCATTTGCCTAAGTCTGCTGTGTACTACAACTACAGACATAGCTGCTTCACTCCCTTCTGTGCCTGTAAGTGTGGGGATGAGACTGTGTACCAGGAACACAGCACAGAGTGCAGCACGGAAATCCAGCTTAGGCCTGGTGCGGGAAGAAAGGCAAGGAGTGCCTTAAGGTGGCAATGTATCAATGTATATCAGAAGCCTACATAAAAATGTGGAATTTCTGTTCTAGAAAATACCACTTGTAAGTTATTTAAAAGATATTAGAATTTTTGATTTTTTCCAATTCTATACATATTAAATTACAAGGCAGATATATTTTTAAGAGTCTACTAAAATTTTCTTTCAAATACATAATAGCTAAAATATTCTAATTTAAGAAAACAATTATTTTAAGAATAAATATGGACTACTAAACTGACATATATTTATATACTGTATATAACTGTATGTATATATATATATATATATATATATATATATATATATGCACATTCCAAAAATATTCATGAAATACTTATTAAACACCACATTGTACTTTTAAATATTAAAAGGCCCAAAGTTTCATCATTCTTGACTTTGATATTTGGCCTCTTCCATAACATAGTTTATGATATAAAGACCCCAAATTTGGTTGGTTGGTTGGTTGGTTGGTTTCCAATACTTACAGCTTGAGCTTCCTCATTATTAAACATCAGCAGCTCCAGAGTGGAATCCCCCTCCAAAGGGCGGTCCAGATCCCATAATTCACCATTGACTTTGGCTATTACTGTGTTTTCAGCCACTTCTTGACTAGCAAAAAGAAAAGTCATTTAAGAGTTACTGTTATCACATGCTACCATGGTCCAGTACAAGAAAAGATTAAAATAATTTCCAGGGCGTTTTTTAGTATAAACTAATATAACAGATATTTTTTCCATTCTGTAACAATTATTTTATGTATAAAAGTAATAATATGTTTGCTATTTTAGAAACTTACAAAATAAATAGGGCTAGGCATGCTGGTGTACAGATGTAATCCCACCTACGCTGGAGGTAGAAATAGAAGGATCGTGGTCTGAGGCCAGCCCTGGGCAAACAATAGGAGAACCTGTCTGAAAAATAAGCAAAAAGGAAGGCGGGTGTGGGTCAACTGGTAGAGCCCCAGACTAGCAAATGTGAGGCCCAGGGTTCAAGCCCTAGTACCACCAAAAAATAAAATAAGAAAAGAAAGCACAAAGAATAATATTAAAATCACATATAAATCTCACTACCCCGAAACAACTACTGGTAATATTTTGGTACATGACCAGTCTTTATTCTATAACTGCCCATTCCTAACTTTTTTTTAAAAAAAAAAAACATAGTCACCAACATAATTTTATAGCCTGCTTTTCCACTGCCATGTCACCAGACAGACTTCCAAAGCAGTCTGGAAATGTCACATTTATTAAAGAAGCCTCCATTTCTGCACATTTAGATTGCCTTTAGCTTTGCTACCACAGGGAACAACACACAGACACCCACGCACTACACCTTTGTGTCTTTAATGGAAAAGTCCACAGAAGTGGACTCGCTAGGGTAAATGACACGCACCCGTGCAATATTTTCTGTTGAGGTATTAACCTTTTTCTTTTTGTCTGTTTATCTTTTAAAAAATGTTTATCATTTGCAAATTATTGAGAAAAATAGTTAAGAAACCTGGGAAGCACAGAAAAGTACGTAACCCCATCCACAATCCCACCACCCAGAAATTACTGTTAATATTTTGTTCTATTCCTTTCCACACTGTTTGATATATCCACACATATCAAGAAATTTAACAACAGTACCATTCTGTAGTGTCTTTGTAGACATCTAAAACATGCTACTTAATAATTGCAAAGAACCAAAACTTGTTGGAAATTTTGGTTATTTCTTTGTGGGTTTTGGGTTTTTATTTTTTGGCAATTGTAATGTTGCATAAACATTCTTGAACACACATCATAGTGCCCAATTATCTTCTCAGGAAAAACTCTCATAAAACTGCTATGTCACAGGAAATGCATTTTTAATGATTTACATTGCAGTTTAATGTCAAGTCTTCCTACCGGCAGAGGTGCAAGAGTATCTCTGCTGTAATGTTAGGTACTGCGAAATCATGTCCTCTCTACAATGCAATGCTTTAGTTGGCACTTCTGTGATTAACTTGAAAAGTAGTACAGCATAGTGGTGAGGAGCCCACTTCTCTAAGCCTCACTTTTCTCATCTTCAAAATGGGGATTATGGGGCCTACCTTTTACATTTATACTAAGATTAAATAATGTTTACATGAGAATAAATTTAACTGTTGTTACTAATGAAGGAGGATTTCATTTTCCTCTTGCTGGCTGTGACAGAGCTAACCATGATTCCTCAAATGCATCCTCTCCTTCCATGCAAACAGTTTTACAGCCTCCCTTGCAGTGACATGTGGCCATGTGACCAAGACTAAGACAATGGATACAAGCAGAGATGATGTGTAGCAGGAACACACATGAGCCGTTATCTCTGGACCATGGAGATAAGGGCAATATTGTTACAGATGGCTCAGCAACAAGATGGAAAGAATGTAGGTCCCTGAATGACTACATTGAGACATGCTGTCTATATATAAACCTGAACCACTCACCTCCCAACTGCTTTATGAGAAAGAGATCTTGACCATATTTAAATCACTGAGTTTTTGAGCTACCTTTCTCTGTTGCAGCAGCTCTTAGCCTGTATCTTAATAACAGAGAAATAAGAACCTGCACATATTTACAGTAAACCATATGGCACTAACTTGGCAAAGAAGCAGTGGGTTACAGGAAGTAGAAAATAAAATGCAGAAATCCAATACCTCTTGTCAAAGAATTACAAAACATTAGACAAACCATGTGTTACAGTAGCACAGGAGGAAGCAGACACAAAAAGGCAGAATGTTGGTATACACTGCACTGGATAACTTCTTGCTGTTTTTAGCAAGATACCACCAGAATGAGATAAGCTCAGATGAGAATGATCCAATTTATAAGAAGGAAGGGACAGGGTTTTGCCAAGGATGGCTCTCTGTACTTGTGGTCTGTAACTCAAATTGGCTAAGAGTTCATAGATGTGGGTCTGTGCAAGACTGTAAAGGCAATCTTTTGTCCCAAACAACAGGCACTGACAACGCTTGTCAAAAGCCACACATAAAGACAAATGGGACAGTGGAATTGCAAGAATTAGACAGAAAGGGTGCTGCCCTCCCACAAGCCTGATGTTTCATAGGATCTTGGTCCACTCAACTGAGAGAGGAATGAGTCAAGTACAAAAGTCATGAAAGAGAGCATAAAGAATCTCTTGTCTAAAAGGATTCTTTAAGTGAGATTACCTTCATGCAGACTGATTACCAGCAGACAGATGAGAAGCCAGTTACTACAGTTAACCATTTGAGGGAACTGTCTTATCAAAAAACTACAAGCCCAGCTTAGAAATACCTGTGAGTGATCCTTAAAGTAAACTTCAGCTCCCAAGAATACACCTACAAGAACAGAGCTGTGCAAACTATACAGTCACCAAGAGGACAAATGCTCTCATACTTCAGATGAGGGTACTGGACAATAATTAACTTCACCAAAAGGAAAATTCAGGCCCACAGAGGTCTCTGAGCAAAAGAGTTGCTTCTAGAGAACAAAGGGTGACCAGGGGCCTGGTCCGGGCACCAACTGTGGGTATCACAATTGCTGTGAATAAGAGTTTGCTGTACATCACTGTTATGTTTCTCCTTTTCTCCCAAAAAAGACAGCTTAATTGTGTTTGTCTTTGTTTACTATACACACATGTCACTGAGCACATTTCTCTGTTCATTTGCTACTGGGATACAGGAGGTAGCTTGATGAGGCATTGTGCACATCATTTGGAAATCTTGAGCTTTGAGCTATGGGCCTGGAGTTGTCTCACTTGGGAGGAGGTGAGTGTGGATACTCTGGGTGTTGGGCACCCAGAGATAGCTGGATGTTGGAGGGGTGGACTGTAGCCCATTGTTCCCAAACCATTCTTTTCAAGGCTAAAATGTTTTAGCTGGACATGGGGCTGACCATCAGGAGGTACATTTCCATTTTCTCTTATAGCTAGAAGCAGCCATGTGACTAACTGTAAACTAATGGGATGTAAATGGAATTTGAATCCTGCACTGTTCTTCAGCTTCCCCTCTCCCAGCTTGCAGGCGGGTCCACAGATGGATCCCAACTTCCAATCTTAAGACATGAATAAACCCTACGGGATGAAGGCAGAGGGAAACTGGGCCCATAAGTGATTGGAAGGATCAGAAATGTCTATCAGCCTTGACTGGTCACCTCTAGACTGTTAGGTGAGACTACCGGATATCTACCTTCTTTAAGCCACTATCTTGGCAGCTCTGCTGCAGGTTAACCTAATTCTGTGATTCTTAAGCTTTAGTTTTTATCAGAAGCCCCTGGAAGGTTCAGAAAAACAAGACAGCTGACTGACTCTGGAGGTTTGAGGTAGGACGCAAGAATTTGCTTTCCTAACAAGTTTACAGGTGATGCCAGTGATGCTGGCCTGGAGACCACAGTTTTACTTAACACACTCAAGATGCAACCTGACTCTCCATGAAAAAATATAAACTACTTTTTTTTTTCCTCAAAACTCCCTTTTTCTTAGTACATGGTCTCTGCTGGAAAACACAGAAATGAGTTGGGAAGGCCTGTAAGTCACATGATATAGCAGGATGAAACAGAAAGACCTTAGCTATGGTTTTCAAAAGAAATCTGAAGATTTCAACTGTTCAGTTTTTGGGTTGTTTTTGTGTGTGCGTGTGTTTGTGTGTTACTGGGGTTTGAACTTGGGGCCTACACCTTGAGCCACTCCACCAGCCCTTTTATGTGAAGTTTTTTTTTTTTTTTGAGACAGGGTCTCTTGAACTATTTGCCCGGGCTGCCTTCAAACTATAATCCTCCTGATCTCTGTCTCCCAAGTAGCCAAGTGACCCACCGGTGCCTGGCCTTCAGTTTGTTTTTTAAATAATAAAATATTATTTACATGGTAGTTTTGAGCTATGGTTTCCATATGGTTATATTTAATGCTAGGAATTAACATTAACTAAAACAGTATAACTTCACAAGGACCTGAAAAAATTCATGGAAATTACTTGACTGATGAATAAGATCAGTGTAATATGGTCTGACAAGGAGTATAAATATTTTTCTGTACTATACATTTTTGTTAAAACTTTGAATTTGAACTTTTTGAAGAAGATATTGCATATTCAAGTGGCCTTTTTAGAAGTCAGAGAAAAATATTCATTACAGTTAATTTATTTAATAATAAGAAAAAATAGTTTAGTAGACCCTAAGAAAACATTTTCACCTGGTTCTGGTACAATTACTCAATACTGGATATCTTCTCCAAGCCACATGCTTTACCTGATCTCAGCAGCCACGTGATAAGGTGTTGTCTTCCAAACTTGCCCTTGTACTGTTTTCCCGCCAGCCATTCTCACTGTAATCACACTGCCTGTATTTTCCTTTTCACATGTCGCAAGTAACAGCTGATGATCTTTCTTCAATGTTTCAAAAAGCTTCAATCTTCCTTTTATAAAATTTGGTTGTTTCACCTGAAATCATTACGATACAATGAGGTGAACACCCACAGTCCACTTATTGCTAGCTGCTGCTCTCTAGGTCGGTTCTGCCCCCAACTGCCTTCTCAGCATACACAGGTCTCTCCTCTCTCTCTCTCTCTCTCTCTACTTTCCCTTCCAGAAGATCCCTCCCCACTTATCTATCTAACGCCTTAGCTCTAAGGCTGCCTCCTCTAATTACTACATTCACTGGTGCCTGCTTTTCCACTGTTTACAGAATGTGTACACCATCACACGACACAACACATTTATATACAGCCATCCCTCGGTATTCACAGAGATTGATTCCAGGAGCCCAAAGATACCAAAGTCCATGGATGCTCAAGATCCTTAAACAAAATGGTGTAGTGTTTGTACAGAACCTACACAGACCACCCACTTTAAATCATGTCTAGACAACTTACAATACCTAATATAACATAAATATTAAAGTTTTCATACTCTATTGTTGAGGGAGAAGTGACCCAAAAAGTGTGTGTACATTCAGTAAAGATGCATTTTTTTCCCAAACATTTTTTTTTTTGTCTTTTCTTTTTTGGTGCTGGGATCGAACCCAGTGCCTCACACATGCTAGGCAAGCGCTGTACCACCAAGCTACATCCCAGCTCCTTCCCAAACATTTTTAACTCATAATTTGTTGAACTGTGGAACAGATCCTGAAGATACAGAGGGTCAACTGGCCCATTTCACTTTTTCTCTAGTTGTTTCTCCTGTGTTTGTCTGAACTCCTTAGCCAGACCCATCTCTTTGAGACCAGATATTCTTCCTTTGTTCCTACCAGATGCTGATGTGTAATAAATACTTTGTGGTTGCTTTAATGATTTATAGTTTAAAAAGTGGTTAGCTAGTTTCCTTAACACCAAAGAGGTCTGCTATCACACCTCAGACTGAGGAGCTAGCTGGGTGGCTAGTGCAGTTCTAATTAAGACAATTAAATGTGGCTCAAATAAAAATTTAATTAGTAATTATGTTCTCATAAAATGCTGCATGCCCATATTTAAAAGTTCAGGTAATTTTATGTTATTTCCATAGCAATGACTTACCTCACTTTCAGGCTCACTTTCCTTCAATTTCTTCTTTTTAGTGTCTTTTTCTTGACTCTGACTAGAAGGAGGCTGAAAGATAAATGACACAATAAAGGCTTGTTAAGGGAAACACATCTGAAACCTGAGGAAGTAGGAGACATGCCAGCAGGTTGCAAATGCCCAATACTTAGAGGTTCAGAGCTGGGTGATCCTGACCATCACTTACCTACAACCCTCAAGGGTTCATTTTTCCAGGGTCAGTCCTTCCTGTCTGTGCATGTCACGTTCTCACTAAGCACACTTAATATATTTTAACTTTAACAGGCACACGTAGCTACAGATAAGAGTTCAGTGGTTAAGTGCATGCCTAGCATTCACAAACTCCTGGGATTAAAAAAAAAAAAATCCGTCCTAAACTTCAAACACATAAGGTCCCTGAAAAATGTGTAGCCACTATCAGAGACTTTCAACACACTATTTCCTTAAGATGTTGCTAGCACCCCAGTTACCCCTGGCAAAGAACTAAAGAACATCTCACAGTCTGAGAAAGCCTTCAGCACTCAGCTTATTATTTTACAAAAAGACAATCTGTCCTTAAACAATCTAAACTATTAAAATGTTGTATTACGTAATGTTAACTATATGCATCACCCCTCAAGACAGACCACCAAAACAAGAGAACTAACTAAATATAACCACATGTCCTAAACAGCTCAGAACCAGCCACCAGAGGGAACAGAAGCTGAGGGTGTTTCTGCCCAAGTAATTATTGAATCTTAACTACTCCAGCCTTTTGCCAAATAAATCAAAGCACTATTTCTGCTAGTGAAAAAGAAATGCATGGCAGGCTGTCTAATGGAAGAGCTGAGATGAGAACTGTCACCGATTGGGGTCATATGGTGATTGACAGCAATCTAGCGTTTTCCCCAGACTGCAGCAGGGTAGGGGTACCGGGGTTGGGAACACGCGCGCCAAGCTCTGTGGCTCAGCACACCACACACTGCGGGGCACCGGGGCCACGCCCGCTCCCGCCCCCGCGCTCAGTGAGCCGAAAGCCGCTACGCGCGCACGGCCGCAGCGCCCGCCCGGTTACCTGCGCGCTCGCAGCCGCGCGCCCCGCGTCCCCCCGCGTGGCCCGGTGGCTCAGCTCCTCGGCGAGGCACAGCCGCAGGCGGTACAGGCGGTGGCGCAGGTCGCGGTTCTCCGCCCGCAGCTGCGCCACCTCGCGCGAGAGGCACGGCCCCTCCGCCTGGCACGCGTCGGGCGCCTTCAGCTGCTCGTCCCTCAGGCGCTGGACCTCCGCCCACAGCCAGCGGATGTCCTCCTCCTGCCGCTCCAGGCGCGAGGCCACGGCCTCCGCCGCCAGGGCCTCGGCCGCCATGGTGCCACCTCCCTCCGGCACCCACGCCCGGCTGTGTCAGCGGCGGTGGCAAAGACAATCGCGCGACTCCACCAAGGTCTGGCGACCCGAAGACCAGGCGAGACCGCAGCTCCGCGCAACGCAGGGGGCGGAGTCCAGACTGGCACGTTGCAAGGGGCGGGGCGCCGAGGGGCGGGGCTACCGGAGGGGGTGGGGCTGCGTCCAAGGCTAGGTGCCCTGGTAAGTTGGGGATTGTGGCTTGGGCTTGGACAGTTGCGGTGGGGTCACTGAATGGACTTCTCTGTCGTTCCGAGACGTGTCCAGACGCTACCAGCAGTCGTGCTATTCTGTTGAAACTATCACAACCGTTTATAGCTGGAGAAATTGAGGCAGAGAGAGGATTTGTCACTTGACCAAGGTCACAAAGCCACTGCATGACTGAGCTGGGATTCAAACCTCGACAATCTGATGCCAGTTTCTATGCCCTAAGACTCTGGTGCCTTTCAAATTTGGTAAAATTTAGCCAAACATGTCTGAACGATGTGATACAAGTAATAAATGCCATAAGCATTTATCTTGGATTTCTTTTCTTAGTAGTTAAGAAAGGGAGAGATTGTTCCGGAAAATAAAGATTGGGTATCAGAAAGGTGGAAGGGTAGATGAATGCCAGGCTCAGAGCAGAATTTGTGTGGAAGGAGGAGCCGAGGGGAAAAAGTTAAGCAGATTAAGTTACCTGGACTCACAAACAGCTCCCAAGAGCCGGTTCCATAACCTTCCACATGGAAATTTTAAAGCTATCTCTTAAACAACTCTTTGAAAGGAGAAGCACAAAGAGAAAGTATAAAATTTCTTTAAAATGCATATAATGAAAACACTGCAAATATACAGAATACGTGGAACACAGGAAAAGTCATAACTAATACCTATATTGATTAAAAAAACAAAAGAATGAAAATAAGTTATCAATTCAAAAGCTACAAAAAGAACAACAAGATAAGCCAATGACAGTAGCTAATAAAACTGCTTACAGTTGTCCCTCGGTATTTATGGGGGACTGGTTCCAGAACCCCCTTCCCACATAGATATCGCATAGATATTTAAGTCTCATATAAAATGGTGTAGTGTTTACATATAACCTGCACATACCCTCCTCATTTCTTTAATTATCTTCACATGACTTAAAATACCTAAAACAATGTAAATGCTATGTAAATAATTGTGTCATACAGAGGAAAATGGCAGGGAAGAGTCTGCTTATGTACACATGCAGTTTTTTAAAATACTTTCAATCTGAGGTCTAGTGAACTCATGGTCTGTTGAATGCATGGTTATGGTGGACCTACTGTATACATTTCTTCTTCAACCCAGCAATCTCAATTCAGGGAATTTATTCTGAACATACACTTCCAAGAATACAAAAATGCATCTGCACAAAAATCCGAAGTGGGATTGTTCATCATTGTAAAATACCACACAGGAGATTGGTTCAGTCAGCGTGCTGGGTAGAAAGATCTCTAAGAACTGATATAGAGTGACTTCCAGGAGATATTAAAAAGTTAAAAAAATTGAAGTTCAAAAGAACACTTATATTACATGCTGTGAAGGAAAGAAGAGAAAACGTGTATATCTCCTTATCATTGCAAGCAGAAATGGAAGAATGCTAACAGAGTGGCTCAAGTGATAGAAAGCCCGCCTAGGAAGTCCTGAGTTCAAACCCCAATACTGCCAAAAAAAAAAAAAAGATAGAAAAAAATACCGTAACAAAGAAAGGGAAGGATAAACTAGCAAACAATGAAGTTGGTTGTCTGCAAGGAGTCAGGAAAAGGGAAATGAAGTTGGGAGAGCAGGGGAACACCGCAGAGAATGATACTTTCTGGATGTATCCTTTTGCATAGTTTTAACTTTTGAAAGTATACAAATGTTCCACATATTCAAAACTCAAATTAAACCACTAGATGTGAAAGGGAGTAAGATTAAGTTGAAAGCAAATTGAAATAAATACACTTAATTTTGGGGGGGGTGGTACTGAAGCTTAGCTCAGGGCCTCACACTTGCTAGACAGACACTCCACCACTTGAGCCACTCTGCCAGCCAATAAAATTAATTTTAATTCAAATGCTATCTTAACCAAACTGAACATATTAGAATAACTGAGTTTTTATCTATAGTCTTGATCAGGGAGGGAAAGCATACTGAAGTCTTTTCAGGTTTGATCACTGCAGTGGTATGGGTGGAAGGATTCAGAAATAACCTTTAATGTGCTGTGTGATTGAGGAGTAAGTGTGCTGATGTTGGGATTGAGGGCTCTCATTGTAGAAGAAAGATGCAAATATGGAATGAGAGAAGAGAAGAAACGATCCTATGGGGATCATTTAGAATTGGGATCCGTGTAAACTCATGAATTGTATCATGAGAGGATATCTCCATTGAAGAAAAAAGCAAGCTCAAGCATTCAGTCATGATACACGTAACTCCCATCCAAATGATTCAGGAAAAAGAGTGACCAGGTGTTCAAACGTAGGCTTCTTAAAACATCTGTCAGATTATGTTACTCTAAGTAAAGCTTCCCACTGCAAACTGAGTAAAATCCCAGTTTCTTATCAGGACCTTCCAGACCAGCAAGACTAAGCTCACAGTGGCCCCCCAACATTATCCTGTGAATCCCATGTCCTGAAACCTGGTGTGCTAGTTCATGGTTCTCTCAGATCCATTTCACTCTTTCCTGCCTCTGAGATTTTACCATTCCAGGTCTCTGCCTGTCAAGATCTTCTGTCCACTTTTGACATCTGACTTCTTTTCATCCTGGAGGTTTTACTTGTATGCTATCTCCCCATTCTAGATAAGGCACCCCACCCCCTTCTCCTCTCACGTCTTTTATGTATTCCTCTACTTGACTTTTTCTGACTTTACTTGCACCTCTTCTCTGGGGTTGGGAGGTTGGCTATCTTATTCACCACTATTCTATATCCTGCACCCAAGCCCAAAGTGGGCAGCCAAATAAAGAACATCTTAAGAGTAAAAATGGCCTGCAACAAAACTATGGATACAGTAAAAAGCTTAGTGGTTGCCAGGGGTTTTAATAGACAGAACACAGATTTCTAGGGCCTTGACACCATTCTTTATGATACTCCAGTGGCAAATACATGTTGCTACATATGTTTTCAAACTCACGGAATGTACAATACCAGGAGTGAAGCCTAGAGCAGGATGTCTGTGGATGATAGCGATGTATAATATATAATGTAAGTTCATCCATCGGAACAAACGTACTTCTCCAGTGGGGATGTCGATAGTAGGGGAGACATGTAGCTGTGCATGTAGCAGAGCAAGGGGTATATGGGAAATCTCTGTGCTTTCTGCTTGACTTTACTGTGAGACTAAAATAGATCTAGAAATTAAAAAAAAAAAAAGGCCTAAGAAATCAGAGACCACAAAATATCACCATAAGATGGCACTATTTCTCTTAGAAGTTTCAATGAGGGACCCATTTAGGGAAGTTGCCGGTGGTGAGAATTTGTCAGGGATTCTGACTGCCTTGGCCCCATTCTTCACGAAGGCAAACTGCTTCGCACTGTTATTATCACAGCTCAGCCCCAGGTTTGTGCTTTCAATGGGTGTTTATAAATGCAGGTTTTATTGATTATTACTGTTATTGATCAGCAGATTGTCACTGGAAAGATAGCTCATTGCTTATAGTTACCGAGAAGAGGGGGGGGCTGGAGGCAAATATGGACAAGAGTCTTTTTTTTTTTAAGTTTTTATTTTTTTTATTATTCATATGTGCATACAAGGCTTGGGTCATTTCTCCCCCCTGCCCCCACCCCCTCCCTTACCACCCACTCCGCCCCCTCCCGCTCCCCCCACCCCCTCAATACCCAGCAGAAACTATTTTGCCCTTATCTCTAATTTTGTTGAAGAGAGAGTATAAGCAATAATAGGAAGGAACAAGGGTTTTTGCTGGTTGAGATAAGGATAGCTATACAGGGAGTTGACTCATTAATTTCCTGTACATGTGTGTTACCTTCTAGGTTAATTCTTTTTGATCTAACCTTTTCTCTCGTTCCTGGTCCCCTTTTCCTATTAGCCTCAGTTGCTTTTAGTTTCTCTGCATTGAGGGCAACAAATGCTAGCTAATTTTTTAGGTGTCTTACTTATCCTCATACCTCCCTTGTGTGCTCTTGCTTTTATCATGTGCTCAAATGGACAAGAGTCTTTTTTGTGGTTTCCATGGAAAGGAACTGGAGAGACAGGATAAGCAGGTTTAGGACTGGGTCTGTTTGAATAATTGGAGTGGATTTCTGGGTTAAAGGCCCTGTACTCAGTGGTCTGGTACCTGGGTCTGCGGTGATTAGGGCAGATGGACAGTGGCCTGAAGGAGGCAGTTGGAGTGTGGTCTCTAGATTGGTTGGGTTGCATCTGAAAAGTAAGATTTCCTGACAGTTCTTTGCTGTCTCTAGGAATTGGCTAACTCTAGGATTGGCGGTGTCTCCAGGGTTAGCAAGGCTCCAAAATCTCAAAGCCCCAGAACTCTACAATGGAGTACAGTGACGTCAAGTTGTTTCTCAGTCACATATGAGGTCAGAAGCTAAGCTAGGCAGTTTTTTCAGGTGGTTCCTACCATATCACTCAAAGGAGTTTTGATTTCCTGAAAAGTAAATCTTCCACACAGATAGTGTAGAAAAAGATCTAATTTTTTCTATAGACCCAAGTGGCAAGAATATTATGATAACTACAATTTTTGTTCACCAAATTCCTAACTGGAAAAATGTCAGACCAATTGGAGCTCCTTTAAATCAGTCCTTATTACCTGCTTATGGTCGTGAGATGACTTCTAGAAAGTAGAAGGACCCCACCATTATAACTCACTGGTATCAGCAGATACAGAGGAGAGGGACAGAAAGTGTGACTGAGTGAAGAACTGATCACCTCCTGCAGCCCCAGCCAAGGCGATGTCCTGAGGTGACTGAGAGGTTCCTGCAGGTGTAAACATGAAAACCAGCTTGGAGCAATCTCATTATAGCAGTGCAATCTGCAGTGATCCATCACTGGTGACAGCAGCTTCCCCAGATCCAGCAATAATCCCTTCCTCTAATCTGGTTTCATTAAGAGGACACCAGTCTGGACCAGAGGAGAAGGGTCACCTCTAGGACTGCATTATTTAACCAAGCAAGCACTTTAAAGTTTTTTAAGGTTTTTGTTTTGTTTTTTATTGGTGGTACTAGGGTTTGAGTTTAGGGCCTCAGGCTTACTAGGCAGGCACTCTCCTAAGCCTTTTTTTGCTTTGGGTAGGGTCTTCAGTTTTTGATCTCTGACTCCCAAGTAGCTGGAATTACAGCTTATGCCACCACACCCCAATTTTTATTTTTGGTGGTACTGAGATTTGAACTCATGGCCTCATGCTTACCACCAGAGCCACTCCTCCAGCCCTTTTTTATGTTGGATATTTTTGAGACAGGGTCTCAGGGAATGTTTGCCACAATCCTCCTGATCAGTAGCTAGGATTACAGGAAAGAGCCACCAGTAGTGAATGCCCGGTCACCACATCCAGATTTTTAAGTTAAAAACAAACCAGTTATGTTACTAAGAATTAGCATGCAATAGAAGGTTTAAAAACAAAACTAAGATGCTGTTGAGAGCAACCAGCTTCAGTTCCTTTCCTTCACCATCTATTGATTTCCCACCAGGAGGTTTCTAGACCCAATCCTTGGTGGTGGAAAGTCCACAGAAAGATGAGTACCTTCGTACATAATGATGTGATATTTAATTTACATTGCACACATGGTATATTGATAATCTTGACAGTGATCATTTGGGGTGGGGGAAAGGGGTGAAAGGAAGAATTTATATTGAACAAGAACCAGCCTGTGTCCCTTGTTTATCTTTTTGAAGTTTTTTGCCGCCAGGGTTTAATGAATGCAGCTCAATCCTCTTGGGCCAAGACAGTCAGCACTGCGCTTCTCCTAGATTTAATCCGGTGTCTTCCTTCTCCCTGCATATCTGTGATAATCCAGATAGCAGTTTGCCTTTGCTTTCAGTTGTCCACATGGGGTGGGCACCATGTGCAGAGGACACGGAGGGACAAGGGCCAGGTGGAAGACATGTCCCCAGGTCTACACAACTCAGGATGTTTGATAGAGGAGCCAAGTCTTGGTTTTATTCCTGTGAGACAAGTGCACAGAGAGAAAAGGAGAAGAGGAAACTGTGGCTGTCAGAAATACTGATGAGATATAAAGAGCAGATCCTGAAGGAATTCAACTTGGGTGGTGTGCTCCCCTACTTGGTGTATGATGGCGTGTTCTCCCTGAAGGAGTACAAGGAGATCCTCTCTCGGGATTGCTATCCAAAGAGAGTGGAGTATTTCTTCTTAAAGCTTTTTTCCAAAGGCCCAAGTGCTCTCTGTGCATTTTGCTCTCACCTAGAGGAGTTCTGCCCTTACCTGCTCACCTCTCTTTTTCTTTATTACCAAGGTAAGAATAGTTTGCTCTGAAAAGTAGTAAGTTTAATGATGATCTGATCAAAATAGTAGGCACTGCATTTCACACCCCAATACCATGAAAAGCAAATCTGAAGCATGTGTATTAAAATGTTAATGTTTCTTAAATCCAGAACTGGAAACATGGGTACCTATTATATTATTTTCTATACTGCATAATTCAAAGTGTTACTAAGTAAAAATAAAGATATTTTATTTGAAAAGGAAGTAATCTTATTCTGGTCACACAGCTCTATACACATGATGGAATTTTATAGAACTACAAAACCACCATTAAAAAATGAGTTCCTGTGAAACCAATGTAATGCAAATAACCACTATAGTTTTGTATTGTGCCCACACAGACTTCCTGCTTTTGCTCACTAGACAAGGGTTATATATATCGAGAGAAGCCTGCATGGGAATCCTCTGTACTATTTTTACAACTTCTATGTGAGTCTAAAACTTTGAAAATAAACATACTGTAAGCGAAAGATAATAGCAACAACACGATCAAAATTTAACTGGCGAGATCATTTTTAAGATTAGTTTTGCAGAGTAAGATTCTAAAATGTTCATGTTCTCTTGCCACTTGAATGTGCTATTGGACATTTATTGGAGTTTTATACTAACTTTTCTAAGTGATTCTCTAGGTGCTAAGTCTAGGCTGTCAAGGAAGTTCTTTGCAAAGGCTGCAGTCCCTCCAGTGTTGTTAAATGATTCTTCTGTGGTTTTATGAGCTCCATCCTTTGTGGGTGGCCCAGAAAGGGCTATTGTATAAATGAGTTCTAATAACATCCACCTTCAGAAGGAAATCTATTTCCTGTCACTGGGTGGGGCTAGCATCATCTAGATGCCAAGGGAGCCTTGCTGTTCTTACCATACAAAAAAGGCCACCTGCCATCATTAAAACACATGCAATTAAACAGATGCATTCTTGACTAACAGAGTGAGAGAGGTTCCATATTTTGGAACCAGTTGTGAAGTAGAAGGCTCTGGCAAAATGGTCAATTCAGTATAAAGGTGGGGTAGAACTAGAACAATGAAACTGAGCATATGAGGGGAGCTCTGGGAGAGAAGCCCCCAAACCATCTTCCCCATAGCTCATCTCTTAGGAGTGAGCTCACGGGTCACGCTGGCACTGGACACACACATGAGAAGACGGGGACTTCCTTCTAGGATCTCAAGGAGGGCAGTGTGCAAGAGGGCAGTGCAGGAAGAGGGTAGGTAGAGAGGTCAATGGGGTGAGCTTCAAATGTTGATGGGGATGCACACAAAGTTTTAATTGAGGTGCTATCAGCTCTTTGTTAGGGCCATCTCCTCTTATGACTAATGGGAAGTCACTGAAGAGGCTGATGAGGGAGGTTGCTATTCCGAGCTAAGGTAGAAATCATGGTCTGTTTCTGGGGAGGTACAAATGACTTGCGCCAGTAAGCTTCACAGGCACTCTGGCTCTCAAAATCCAAGATGGGGAAGGCATGAATATCATTGGTTAGTGGCTCAGAGAGCCTTTGTATCCAGAAAAATTCTAGCATGCACTTTTGAAAAATGGCTACCTCATTCCTAGTCAAGATAAGCAATTTTCAACAGTTGGTAATGATTTTTTTTATGGTGCTGGGGTTAGAACTCAGCACTTTGCACTTGCTAGATAGGCACCCTACTGCTTGCTCCATGCCTCCGGCCCATAATAATTCATCTTTGAATGAATTAATGAATGTTTCTTCAGGAAAATGTGAACCAAATAATGTTTGTCCTTTTATATACAACTTAGAATAGTCAAATCTCCAGCAACATATTAATATAACATGAGCGAAGAAAAGAAGGGCAACAACCAGTGGGTGAGTTTACACTCCTGCCAGAAATGTGATACATGTTTATGTTACAATACAGAACAAACCCACAGGATCCTACAAGATGCAGGAGAAAAAGCAAAGCCTGGAGCTCAACATGACCCTAGTCTTGACACTGAAGATCAAGAAGAAAGTCTTCAATTATTTTACAAGTATGTAACAATCTCAGTGTATTTGTACCTTTATAAAGTCCTCTCTTTCTGCTTTTCATTTTCCTCCTCTAATTGGAATTCTCGTTCCACCGTGATCTTTAGCCAGTACAACAGTTGTACTAGTACCCATATGTTCTAGGATGCACCCAGGCCATTGTGTGATTTCTGGGGTGTTCCATGGTATAAGAATGGTACTTGGAGACCACCTCTTGAATGTAGCAGATGATGCTGTTGAAGCGTGTGCCTGGTGATTGTCCTTAGTTTTTGTTCTTTGTTGGGTCCCCAAACAGGGTGACACTGGTCATTCTGAGCATCCCAAATAACCATGCATGTCAAGAATTAAATTCTAAAATCTGAAAGGGGGTTATAAATTGAGCAGCTGTCCCCTGAAGTGTGTGTTAATGTTTCTTCCAAAGAAAGCAACATTCTCAATTGTTTGTGGAATATTCTGGAATTACTCAACATACATGGCTTTCCTCTGTTCTTCTGGCTCATAAATTACATGTTTCATGGGCAAGAATAAAAATTGAAATGTGGTAAGACTTCATCTCCATTTCCTGCAGATACAGTTTCCCTAATAGGAGGAATGAGAACTCAAAACAACCATTGAAAATGTCCCTTCTCCATTCACTGTCCTTATACCTGTGAAATCATGAAATGAGATGTTGACAATGTGTTAGCCATCCATTTTCTTAAAGTTGCTCATATCTTATCAGTATCTAAAGTATTGTATTCAGTAAATATTGTAGAACATGCACAAGACAATATTTGCTATGTTTAAATAGGATATATGTAATTAATTTTACTTTTCATTAGGTTTATTATAAGTATGCACTTGGAGTCCCCATTGTCACTTCTGTTCACGTAGACACCGCTCTGTCTTCTGTCTTGCTGGGTGGAAAACCGTGCAGCTTTCCAGCAAAGCTCTCAGAGGTTCCAGAGCCTTACCTGGGTGGGATTGGGGTCCTGCAGGACCAGAGGCCTTCTCTGGCTGGGACTGGGTTGGTGGTTCAGGAGTGGGCCACCTCCATAAGAGTGGATGTCCTACCATTGCTTTCCAGGAGGTGAGAGCTGGCCCTTGTTGCTCACAGCCTTTCCGAGAACAGGATCCTGGACTACAGGTGCCTCCAGGGTTTGTCAAAGGGGATTTCTGTTTCTTTTCCTACTTCTTGCTTTCAGTAAGGAAAAAGGGATAGAGCTACAATTATGTATAAATATGAGAGGGTGAGGGAGAGGGAGATTGATTTTAAGGAAGTAGTTCATATGATCGTGGGGACTAGGCAATTCCAAAAGTTTTGGACAAGTCAGCAGCATGAAAATTCAGGTAAGGGTCAATGTTGCAATCTTGAGTCTGAATTTGGGATTCAAGCAGTTTCTACCTGGCAGTCTTGAACAGAATTCCTTCTTTACAGAAACCTCAGTCTTTGACTGATTGCATGAGACCTATCCACTATATGGAAGGCAATTTGCTTTAGCCAAAATCTATTGATTTAAATGTTAATCACATTTTAAAAATACTTGCACAGTAACTTCTAAATTTCTGTTTCAGTAAACCACTGGGCACCCATAGCCCAGCCAAGTAGACACATAAAATTAAGCATCACAAAAATTGGGCAAGCTGCATAACCTTTCTGGGTCTCAGACTCTAATTTGAAAAGTGAGAATAACGACTGGTACATCTTCATGATGTTTCCGTGAAGATTAAGTGCACAAAACTATGTACAGCAGCCTCCCCTGATCCATTTTTTCCTTTCTGTGACCCAAGCAACTCTATGCTTGGCATATCATTAGCACTTAAGACACACTAAATAGTGACTGACTCAGCAGCAGGCACCCTGCATTTCTCTGCTTAGCAGCTGTTTACTCTGATAGCATCAGTAATCCACTCCAGGGATTCCAGCATTTTCTCCTTGCAACTACTCCATGCATAGCAGGCCTGCTGACTAAATTCAGCCCACCACTCCCCCCACACCTTCAATTTGCCTGGGCCAGGACCCACACCACCCTCAGGGACACCTGAGACACATGCAGTGAATTGACCCAAGCAGTAGATCTTCCTAGATTTTCACTTTCTGTCTTGGGTTGGAAGCATTTTGATTGTTACTTCTTGGCACATCCTACCTATCACTGGGTCCTAGATCCTTCTTTCTTTTTCAGCCCCTCCCTATTTTCTTTTTACATTACCCTTCTACCCAGAGGTAACGTAAGGATAGAGTGATGATTGTGTCAACAGTCATTTGATCAAATACTATCCTGAATATTTCTGTCAAGTATACTTTTTCTGATCATTCATCTGTCAGATTAGCCTTATTTACTCACAGAAGCATTCATGAATGAAAAATAAAATGGAGGAGAGGGAAAGTCGTAACCGATTTTAAGGTTCCTCCAGGGAGAAGCTCACCAATGAGAAGCCAGTAACGGCAGTCCCAAAGACAGCCAGGTGGACAGATCACAGGCCATGTAAAGTCTGAAGCTTGTAGGGAAAAGTCAAGCCCCTGTTGTGCTTCAGGCTACAAACGTGTACTGCACTGAAAAGCAGACCACGTGGGACAAGTGTGAAAAGAAGTGCTGGCGCTGTGGTTTGGAGATAAGTCCCTCGAATGACTCATGTGTTAAAGGCTTGGTATCCAATGCAGCAGTGTTGGGAGTTGGGACTTTGGGGAGTGATTGGATCGTCAGTACTCAGACTCATCCATTGATGGGTTCCCAATTTGATAGCATTATCGGAAGGTAGGAAAAATTAATAGGAGAAGCCTAGTTGGAGAAAGTAGGACATTGAGGCATGGCTTGGAAAGATACAGCTTGTCCCTGGACATTTTCCTGTCTGTCTAGCTCTGCTTCCTGCCTGCCATGAAGTGAGCAATTTTCTTCTACCATGCCCTTTTGCCATTGTATTTCAGTCTTGCCTCAGGTCCACAGCAAGAGATCCGGTAGATGGTTAGTTGAAACTTCTAAATCCATGCACCAGAATGAATCCTTCATCCTTTTAAATTGTTTCTCTTGAGTATAGGCTACAGCAGTGAAAAACAGACTAACAGAAAATTGTTACCAGAGAAGTGGTGTTGTTTCTCTGACTATTTCTGACCATGTGGTTCAGAAGCCTTTGGAAGTGGCTTGTGGGAGGAATTTGGAAATATTTGGAGATATCAGCTAGAAAAGCTGTAGAATACAGCGAGCAGTATTTGATGGACTGTGGGTAGAAAACAGTGAAATCTACAGTCAATCTGAGTCAGTAAACCCAAGCATGGTCATCATGGCAACAACATAAGTTCAATATGTGCCTGGAATCCAGGCTCTTTGGGTGATTAAATCCTTAGAAATCTTAATTAATTTTTTGGCTGTATTGGGGTTTGAACTCAGAGTCTCACACTTGCTAAGCAGGTGCTCTACCATTTAAGCCACTCCAACAACCCAGGAATCTTATTTTAAAACTCTTTTTATCCTGCATCGAGCACTTTGAGCAAAAGTAATGGAACTCTCCTTTCTGTCTCCCTATACCCTAGTTCCTATTTGCAGGCTTATCAGAATATATATCTGTCATTTGCATCTCATTTCTCACTCTCTTGCCCCAGCCCTCACCCTCCATCCCACCTTTCCACATATAAAAGAGGAAGGAATATTTTAAGTTCATCTTTTAATTCTAGAGCCCAGAATAGCTGGGTATGGTGCTCTGTGGTTATTCTGCAGTGAACAGAGATGAAAGGCACACTGTCAGACAGTGCCTGTGGGGCTCTGGGAGATCACTTCCCAGGGCAGGGTAGACGTAGGAGGGCTATACACAGCAGACTTGACTTTCTCACTTGCATTCCTTCTGATCCTATTCTGCAACCCACAATCCCTTGTTTAAGTTACCAGCAAGAACCTTCTTGGTTCCCTCCTCCTAGTCATTACTGGGACACTAGATACTCTCATCCCACCACCAACCCTTCCAACTGCACCCCTGTAGGCACATCAGACTTCTTACTGAAGCCAGCACAGCACATTCTTCCTGTCTTTCTGGTGACCATGTGGTTCTTTTCTTACTGCCCGTTCTAAGCCTAAGTCAATCCCACATCTAGCCTATCTAGCCTTCATCTTGCTTTGTTTTCTTTTTTATTAGCAAATAATAGTTGTACATTGTGGCATTTACATATGTGCTTACAATATATCTAAATTAAATTCATCCCCTCCCTCTTTCTCCCTCATCTCCCCTCCCCTCTTCTTAGAACAATTTCAACATGATTCATTGTTCTGTTTTCATACATGAATATAAAATATACCTGCCATATATACCCCTTTACTCTTTCCTTATGCCCTCCCCTCTCCCCCTGGTACTTACCCCCAGAAGTCTCTGTTTTATTTTCCTGTCCTTCATTTTTTAAAAAAAAATTTTTTGTTAGTATATGATAGTTATACAAGGGGTTTTGTTGTGACATTTCTATATACACATGTATTATACACCAGATTGGTTCATTCCCTCCATTTTTCTCCCTCCAACCCCATTCCCCTTCTTAAGGTGACTTTAACAGGTTTCAATGTTTCATATTCATACATGTATAGAAAGTAGATCACCCATATTCACCCTCCTTTACCATCTTCATTTACCCTGCTTTGTTTACTTAATGGGATTAATCACTCCCAGACAAATACTTGGTACGTACTCGTTGTCTGTTTTCTCCTAGTAGAATACACCTTCCTGAAGGATAGTAGATTTTTTGTATACTGGTATATCCCTATCCCTAGTTTCTAGAGCAGTGCTTGGAAGCTAGGAGAGACTCAATAAATATTAAAATTGTTAAATAAATGAATGAAATCTTGGGTACACACACACACACACACACACACACACACACACACGTAAATCCCTACTGATAGAGTCAGGGCTAGCAAACTCTTTACAGTGACCAAATCCAACCTACAGCCTAGTTTTGAAAATAAGGTTTATTGGAACACATACATTCATTTCCATGGGTCCTGTGGTGGCTTTTATGCTAGCCACCAAGGTTGAACAGCTGTGACAAAGATTGGATCCCCAAAGTCTAAAATATTTACTATCTGGCCTGATACAGAAAGAAATGACCAACTACTGAGACAGAAAATACTTCCTACTTCTTCTTTTGGGTTTAAAAAGTACTAATAGGTAAAATAAGTTCTTTAAAAATGTTTACGGTTAATCCACTAATGCATACTTATTTTTAAAAAATCAAATTGTGTGGAAGTGTGGTTTCCTTTGGTTTGTTTGCTTGCTTGCTCATTTGGTGCTAGAGATTGAACCCAGGGTCTAACATGTATTAAGCATGCACTCTGTCACTGAGCTACTGCCCAGCACCGTCCAGGCCTTTCTGATATATTCACATGCAAACCTGTATACCTTTTAAGTGCAAGTGAATTTTGTTTTTATTTGTTTTTAAAATTGATGTATAAGGCCAGCTACTCAGGAGGAAGATCAGAAGGATCAAGATTTGAGGTCAGCCCAGACAAAAAGTTAGCAAGACTCCATCTCAACAACAACAACAACAAAAACTGGACATGGTAGCATGCACTTGTCATCCCAGCTACACAGGAAGCATAAGTAGGAGGACCATGATCTAGGCTGCCCATGGAAAAACGAGAGACCCTATCACAAAAATAACTAAAGCAAAAGGGCTGGGAGTGTGGCTGCAGTGGTAGAGCATCTGACTAGCAAGTGCAAGATCCTGAGTTTAAAAGAATTTAGGCCTTCTCTCTCTTTATATCATTTGTACAATTTATATTTTTCTAAAATATCCACTTCTTCCATATTTTCAAATTTAATACAGAGTCAATTACAATTTCTAAAGTTTCTTCTTTATTTGTAGTTCTACTTTCTTTTTCCTAATTCTTTTTTCTTGATCAGAACTACCAATGGTTTGCCAGTTTTATTAGTTATTTTCAAAGAAATTGGTTTGGGCTTCTTGAATGTTACTGTTTTCCCTGCTTATTTTATCTTCTGCTTTTATATCTTAAAGTGTCCATTTTCTATGCTTTGGGTTGCGTGAGTTTTAGAGTTCGTTTCTTTTTCTTTGTCTTTTTGTGTGTTTTGGCCACAGCCAGCTGGCTTTGCTACACAGGGCCCTTGTTGTCCCAGTACCAACCATTGACAGTGTCAACTTATGACTTCCTGTTTCACTGGAAAGTAAAGAAGTCCTCTCTGCTTTGTTTTATTTTTATCTCGAAGTACATATCAGTTTAATTTTACTTTTCTGCTTTGATAAGGAATGTTCTTTTCTGTGTTATTTCTAATTTTGGGTCTTGTTACATTGCATTAGAATATTAGCTTGAATGGTTTCCACTTTTGGAAATTAATTGAGACTTTCTGGTTTAGTACTACATCACTTTCTGTAGCTATTCCATATGTACTTACAAAGAATGTGCATTCTGTACTGGGTTTGAAATTCTATATATTACTATTGAATTAAGCTGTGTCACTTAATTTTGTCTATTTAATCAGTTCTTTTCTGAGAAAGTTGCTAAATTCTTTCATTTTAACTATTGACTTGCCAATTCATTTTTCTTTTTTCTTTTTAAGTTTTGTCAAGGATTTATTTTAGTACAACAGAATAAAGAATAGACAAAGTGGAGCGGGGGAGAAAGAAAGAGAAACACTTCCTGTTCCCAACATAGGAAATGGGAGCAAACACTCCTTTATTTATCTTGATATATTTCAATGACATGTTATTCAGTCATAAAGGTTCATTGCTATTGTATTGTCTTCATATTTTTATAAATATAAAATCTGTCCTATTTAATCCTTTTGGCTTTGAATTCTATTTTTCTGGTTCCACTTTTTTTTTAGATACTGGGGTTTTGAACTCAAGACTTCACATTTGATAGGCAGGCACTCTACCATTTGAGCCACACTTCCATCCATTTTTTCTTCTGGTTATTTTGGAGATAGGGTCTTACTTTTTGCCTAGGCCAACCTGGATCATGCCTCCTGGATCATGACTTCCCACTGTAGCTGGGATGACAAGCATACGCCACCATGCTCAGTTTTTTTGCTTTGAGATGGGATCTTACAAACTTTTTTTTTTTTTGCCCAGGCTGGCCTGAAACCACAATCCTTCCAATCTCAGCCTTCCAAATAACTAAGATTTTATAATCGTGAGCCACCAGCTCAGTATATGTTGCCTTTCATGGTCTTTGTAAAGATGTGACTATCTTCATCATTACTTAGTTTTTTCAACCTTTCTGCATCATTTTATTTTAAGCATGCTTTTGTAAATAAATTATGTATCTATTTTTTAACATGTCCGATAGTCCATTAGTCAGACTAATAGTAACAGAAACATAGCTAAGCAGTACTGAATCCTCCTCATCTGCTCAGGTGTTCTCCCAAGCACTTCACCTGTGTATTTTACATCACACTCAAACCTATTCTAGGAAGTGTTCCTCCACTTGTTCCCAGTTCACAGCTGAAGAAACTGAGGATTTGAGCAATTATATGACTTACCCGAGATCAGGAAGCTAATAAAGGATCAGGCAGGACTTGAACCCAAGCACTGTGTGAGTCACTGCACAATAATCTCATTCTTCATAACTGCTGACTTGTTAGGACTCTCCCTGGCATCTTGTTTTGCACTGCATCCTGGGAGCACTCTTTGTTCAGTCTCTCAGCTCTGATTAGATTTTTAGACAGGCCCATTTTCTATGAAACATACCCACTCAATTTTACATTTAAGAAATTGTAATTAATTTTCCAGAGCTTATTTTTTTTCCTGACATGTGACTGGCAGATTGACAGTTTTGTGAACCAAGTGACTTCTCAGTTTTGTATCATCCTTGTACCTACCTCCAAGGAGCTGTTAACTCAGGGTGCTGCCCTTTTTACCAACCCCAGAACCCTCTCTGGATACCATCTTTAACACAATTTCTTCCTTTATTTTGGAGCAATACAGGCAGATTTATTCTAGACACAAATTCTAGAAGTGTCACCAACCTGAATTTCATCTGCTTTATGTCTTCAGGAAGTTTTTATTTCTTCAGATCTTAAAAAAACTCTTCCCAGACTTCCAATGTGTCTACAGACTTCCTCTACCTTTTAACTCTCTTTGGTCATCACAGTATGACTTGAACAAGGAAGAGAGGTAAATTCATGTGTTTGAGTGGCCATCTCCAATCAGAAACTTTCCATTCCTTCTAACACACTAGTTAAAGCAACCATTAACTAAGATATCAAAAGGAGTTGCTTCATTTCCCCCCTTTTTGTTTGGATGATATCAGCCAAATGCTACTCAGCAAAGGGCAACTAAAACCCACATCCTTGTCATATGGTGGGAGGGAGCAATGTCACTAACTTCCCTGGAAGGAGTGTCCCTAAAACTGCCCAAAGATATTAGACTGTCAACTGGCAACCTTTCACACATGTGACCCACAAACTGATTCAGCCCCAGGGGTGCATGACCAGTGATGCAGAAAGGTATTTTACAAATGCTCATATTGAGCCCTTTGTAAATTTAACTAATTTTTAGATAGGCAATGTATTCACTTGGTTTATAATTCACAGTATAAATGCCCTCACCCTTGTCCTATCCAGTTCCCTTCTCGTGAACACTACAATTCCAGATTTTTGTTCTTCATTCTAGAGATATTTTCTGCATGTAAAAGCTATACACATTTTTTCTCTTAAATAAAGCAGCATAAATAGTAGTATTTCTGTGCAACAATATTTGCATACTACTGTGCAACTTGTCTTTTTCACTCAGCAATATACTTTGGAGATGAATCCATGTCTGTCCATGAAGATTCTCTTCATTCTTTTTTTTTAATAGCCACAGAATATCTCACCATATGGCAGTACTGTTATATATTTAAACCATTTATTTCCTATTGGCTGAAATTTGTCTTTGCTGTTACAATGTTTTTGCCATGAGGAGTCTTCTACACATATTTTTTTCACATGCCTATATTTTGGATAAATTCCTAAAAGGGATTGCTAGTTCAAGGGATATTTGCATGCATAATTTTTATAGATATAGTCAAAGTATGCACTGTAAGGATTGCACCAATTTGCACTCCCACAAGTAATTTATGACAAAGCTCTTTTCCCTTTATCCTCAATGATACAGTGTTACCACACTTGGAACCCTTGCCAGTCTGGTGGGTGAAAATGATACCCTACTGTTTCAATGTGAAATTTATTATTAAGAGTGAGATTAAACACATTTCATCTTTCAAAGTCCATCTATGTTTCCTTTTCTCTCTGTTCATATCTGTGTCATATTTTCTGTTAGGTCATGGATCTTTTTCTTATATATGCGTAATAGCATTTCATACAGCGCTACGGTTTGAATGTTTGCTCCAAAACGTGTATGAAAATTCAATTGCCATTGTAGTTGTATTAAGGTGTGATCAGGTCTGATCAGGTAATGAGTGCTGCACCCTCATGGATGGGATTGGTACTGTTAAAATTGGGCGACTTGCTCTTCTGCCTTCCATCATGGGATAGTAAAAGCAACAAGTCCCTTGCCAGGTAACAACCCCAATCTTGGATTTGCCGGCCTCCAACAACTGTGAACCAATAAATTCTTATGCATTATAAATCGCCTGCCCTAAGGTATCTTGTGACGGGCACATGAATAGAAATACAGTAATGAAACTGAGTTGCAACTATTCTCCTAGTTTATTGTTTGTCTTTGGACTGCTTTTTTTTTTTTTAGTTTCATTTTCACATGGAGTTTTTTTTTCCCTTTAAGTAATTAAATCTCTAGATCTTGTGTCATATCTAGAAAGGCCCCCCAAGTATTTAATTATAAACAATTATCATTATTAATCTAACATTTTATGGTACCATTTTTATTGTTATGCAGGGTGGGGGTACATTATAGCATTTACAAAGTTCTTACAATGTATTAAATACATCATACTTGAATTCACTCCTCCACCATTCTCCTTTATCCCCCCCCCCATTTTTGTATTTAATTAATTTATCAACTAGACTTTATTCTGGAATCAGGTATGAGGTCTGAAATTAGCTTTATTTTCCTTCAGCATTTCCCTTTCCATTTTGACTTTAGAATCAGATTGTTCAGTTCTCCCTGAAGAAAGGAAATCCTCTTTGGATACTTAGTGTGTTTGTAACACCTTGTAATTTTTTTTGTGGTACTGGGGTTTGAACTCAGGACCTCACACTTGCTAGGTAGGTGCTCTACCAGTTGAATCACTCTGCCAGCCTTGTGCTGGGTGCTTTCAGGATGGGTCTCATGAACTATGTGCCAGGACTGACTTAGAACTGCTATTCTTTGATCTCTGCCACCTGTGCCTGGCTATCACTTTGTAATTAATTCCACTACTGATACCATTTTAGAAGTGAATTTTCCTTTCTAAAGATAAAGATTTGCACTTCTTTGAATTTTCTTTGTGTCCCTCAGGAGTGTTTTGAATTTTTCTTCGTATGCATTGTTCACTGAAGAAGCATCTATTTCACTGGGGTATAGG
This sequence comes from Castor canadensis, assembly GCF_047511655.1. NCBI lineage: Eukaryota > Metazoa > Chordata > Mammalia > Rodentia > Castoridae > Castor > Castor canadensis. The sequence continues at coordinate 28,733,857 of NC_133404.1, read as the reverse complement.
TTATGGTTTGGATATGATTGTCCCTCCAAAATGCTCATTATTAAAGGCTTGGTCCCCCAGTGCAAGTGATATTCAGAGATGGGGTTTTGGGGAAGTGACTGGATCATGAAGGCTCCACCTTTATCAATGGATTAATCCATTGGTGGACTCAAAATGTGAATGGACAATTGGTAAGGGTGGAACCATGGAAGGTGGGGTCTGATTGGAGGAAGTAAGTTAGCTTTCTCTGAAGGATGTGCCTTTCCCTGGCCCTTTCCTCTTTCCCTTCTTCCTGACTGCTATGAGGTGAACAGTCTCCTCCTCCTCACTGCCATGACATTCTGCCTTGCCTCGGGTCCAAATGGAAGACATGAACCATAGACTGCAACCTCTGAAACTATGAACCAAAATAAATCTTTCCCCCTTGAAGTTGTTTCTCATGTATTTTGGCACAGTAATGAAAACCTAACTAATGCAGTATGTTCCCATTGAGAAAAGAGAGAAATAAACCCTGACTTCCCAGCAGATTGGCACAAAATGCTTCCTTTTACTCATGCAAAGCTAGATTGGCAGGTGATACTCCTCCAACCTATGACTAGGGTATCCAGGATCTTTCCATTTTGAGATGTTCCTTTTAAACACATGGCTTCCAAAGTTCCCATGGCTGGGGAAGAAAGCCTGAGCAGCTCCAAGGTCCTAATGCCCTGGAGATGGAGGCGATATATTTCCTTCATTTTATCATTGGCCAAACTCATCACGAGATCACCTAGCCACAAAGGGGCTAGAAGGACCGTCCCCTTGTGTACCCGGGAAAGAGAAGAGGACCAGATATAATAAAAGTGGTAGTCATTCTCACATCACCAAAACTGTTAGTTAAGCATGAGAGTAAGCTAAAGAAACATTTTGGTCATCCAAAGTGTCAAAACGTCTTACTCCAAGACATCATATTTTGGGAAGCAAATGGAAGGGAGGGAATGCTCTGCCAGGATGAAGGAACAAACCAAGGAGAAGACAAACATGGGACAAAGAGACAAAGACTCCCACCCAAGATTGTGTCAGAAGAATGCCCCCAATGGTGATGAAGATCCCAGCATGGGGGCTGGACTTGAAAGTGTGTACACTCCAGCAAACGCTATTATTTTTTGCCTTTTGTGAGGGAAGACCTATCCAAGAAGGAACCAGTAGGAAGGAAGTTAACCAAGAGCCAAAGAGCAGCACCAGGGCTAAATGATGTGCCTGTTTGTCCTTCTAAGAACATGTAATCTCCTCAAGGAGCATGTTTGTTGAGCTAATTTTCTTGCAAGCAATGGGCTTTAGAAATGGGACAATTTCAAAAATGAAAACTATAGTGTCTGGATGTCACTGTTCTTTCACAGAAATATTTAAACAATAAGTTTTTTCCCATTTTTTTCTTTTATGGAAATTAAGACTGAGAATTTATCCTAAAGAAATAAAGAAGTGGGGATATTGCCAAAGGTTTCTCTACAAGCATGTTGATTAGTGTGTGGTTTATTACTCACAGAAATCCTAGGAGCAATTTAAGAGTCCATAGTTACTGAACTAGCCAAAAAAATCACTGTACACTTGGGCATGGAAACCTAAATAACTTCTTAACGTTATGTTTTCTGGCATGGAAAGTAGTTCACAGCTTATTACTAAGTAAAAAAGAGTCAAGTGGGAAACTACTTTGCTAGTTTAAAAAAGGTATCCACTTAGGAAAATATTTTAAATGGTATTTGTGTTGGCATTTCAGCTGCAGTTTCTTATCTTCTTTTTGCTGCTCTGATTTCTTCATTGATAAAAGGTTGATCATGAGTACAAGCTATAGTATTTTGCCAGTATTAGGCATGAAAGTAAACTGAAGAAGTATTGCAATTTTGACCTTGCCACTCTTTGACAAAAACATCACTATTTAAGTACTGTAATAGTTTCTCATATTTTCTGTTTAAGGAAATTAAGATTGAACATGGAGAATTTCTCTCACATTCAATCACATCAGTATAATACATATGAAGATTTCTTTAAAGAGTTGCTAATTCAGTGAACAAAACAGAATAGCCACATGATAAAAATGTTAAATAATTTAGGCATAAACACTAATATTTACTCTTTGAGCCCTTTAGGGTTGTGACATGACATCTAATACATTAAATTCTTGGGATTGCACATGTCAAACAAGTGAATGTCACTTTTATAAAATAATATTTGAAGCAAGAAAAGGCTATAGGTCTATTCATATTTGAACTACAGTAATACCTATAAGTCTGAAAATATGCTTAAAACTACATATATTGGTAAAGCAAGTATAAGAGCCTATTTGTATATGAGTTTGATCTAAAAGTGCCCAAATTACCTGTAACACTGTCAACTGTCAGGTTGTCACATAAGCAGTGGTTCCTTTAAAAACTTTATGGGGCTGGAGATGTAGCTCAGTGGTAGAGAGCACTTGCCTAGCATGCACGCAGCCCTGAATTCTATCTCCAGCACTGAAAAAAAAGGCTTCTCTGCACTCTTCATAAATCTCATTAAAGATAATTGTCTTCCAACAATGTATTGCATGCCAAAACTTGTTTTTCAAATTTCATATACTGGAAGAAATACACAAATGACAGTTGCTCAGAGTAAGAACAAAAAAAGCAATAGAATTCTATGATACCACCCAGAACCAATTGCTACATTTTTTGTGGAAAAAGTACTTATTCAATATTTAAAGACACAATTTATTGAGAATTCATATCAGATATATATGAGTCCTAGAAACATTTTAAATTTTAATGTTGCATCTTATGAGCCTCAGACACTTTTTGCCTTTTCTATATTAACTCGCTTTATCACCTTAAATAAAATTTAAATAAAAGAAGCCTTTCCACTTTCATTGCTGTAACAGTTACAGGACATGTATAATTGATTATTGACCTGGATTTGCAAGTTTCAGGCTAAAACAAACCAGTCCTCACTTAACACAAGGATGGAGGTATATTACCACTAGATGGCACTATTCAGTTATTAAATCCTACAATGGTTAAACTTGGCCTTGACAGTGGGTTTTTTTTTTTTTTTCCTACAAGGAATAAATCACTCTGAATACATTCTTGCCACTTCCCATTAGCACTATCTGTACCTCTCCTAACTTCAATTTGCTAAATGACACCATTTTGAAGGAATGACAGTCTTTGATTCATAACAAAATCTCCTCTGTAAAGTTGTTCAGGTTATATAAAATGTAGGCTTCTGAGAAAGGGTGCTAATTCTCCATTTTCTTTCACAATTACCTTCAAGCTAACAAACATTATTAAGGAATGCAGACAATAGTTTTCACAAGACTGAACAAATTTAAGGACAACTAGCACTAACATTCCCTGATATATGTAGTTGACACCATAGGCTTTTGTTTATTTTCATTGCTAAGCCATGCATGGGAAGAATGTTTTTGGTAGATAGGGTGAATTAGAATTATTACTGGGGCTGAAGAACCTAGCCTATAGCTAATCTCCATTTAATCAAAGCACTGCAGTCCTGGAAGCATCTCTGATAGGCATTAGTCCTGGGCTCAGTCACCCAGGAAAACACAGTCGTTTCAGTCCAGAGAGCATTGGAAACTAACTTCACTCTGCACTGCTAAGTTTTGTCATTTTTCATTGAAAAAATTCCATATTACTTACATGAGACGGTCACTCTGATTCTAGTTTGTAATTTACAGCTATAATTCCTGTCTCATTTTTTTGTTGTTTCAAAATATAGAAATTTTTTGAATATTTTATTTTATTATTGTTGTACTGGGGGTACATTGTGACATTTACCTCCTGTTTCATTTTTGATGAACAGGAAAGAATGGTAGTTATCCAAGACCTGACTCAGTTTAGCGCTCATTAACTCCAATAGAACAAGTGCTAGGAGGGTGAATATGGTGGATATTACGCACTCATGTATGAAAATGGAAAAATGAAGCCATTGAAACTATTCTAAGAAGGTGGGAGGGGAGATAAAGGAGAATGATGGAGGGGGTGAGCTTAACTAAGATATACGGTAAGCACATTTGTAATTATTACAGTGTACGCCCAGTATATTAAAACTTAAAAAAAAAAAGAACAAATGCTTCCCCTTCAAACAACTCAATAATTGAATGATTTGCCTCAGGTCACGGATAGTTCCAGGACCTCTTGCAGATACCAAAATCTGTGGATACTCAAGTCTGTTACATAAAATGGCATACCTGTGTTTCTTAAATCTTCTCTAGATGGCTCATAATACCTAACCAATGCAAATGCTAAGTAAATAGTTGTTATATTGTGTTTTAAAGGAATAATGACAAGAAAAATATATGTACATGTTCAATATATCTACAATTTGTTCTTTCAATATTCTCAATGCTCAGCTAGTTAAATCTGTGGATACAGAAGCCAGAAATATGAGGGTTGATCACATAGGTAAGAATCTATCAGCTGGGCGCCAGTGTCTCACGCTTGTAATCCTAGCTACTGAGGAGGGACAGATCAGGAGGATCATGGTTCAAAGCCAGCCAGGGCAAATAGTTCAAGAGAACCTATCTCAAAAAAATAAATAAATAAATCAAAATAAATGGCTGGTGGAATGGCTCAAGTGTTAAGAGTGGCTGCCTAGCAAACATGAGGCCCTGAATTCAAACCCCAGTGCTGGGTTTGAATTATAAATATAAATATAAATAAATAAATATATATATATATGTATATATATATATATATATATATATATATATATATATATATATGTATAAAATGTATCTGTTAAATAGAAAATACATTGAACTGGTAAACCCCCAAATTAAATAACTGAAAAGTTATGCCTAAGTTTATACATCTGTTTAATTTCCACCATGAAGGCATACATCCCAGGAACAATCATCTAGTTCAGTACCTTAAAAAGGACTTCTTGGTACATCATTTACACACATAGATAGAAATATATGTATGCATTCCCATTAAAAATGGGATTTTTATAATTAGAAAATACTCTAATGTGTTTTCTAAGTAAAAATTCTGAACCCATGTTTACTGAACTCCAGTACTAAGTATTATGGGTAATGCAAAGAAGTAAAAGATGGTGCCTACCCTCAAGAATACATATCCAGATATCCTATACATATTCAGATATCCACATTGAAGGCAACAAGCATGAATTGTTTAACACAGTACAAGGCCCAATATACCTAGAAGCAGGTTGGCAGTCAGTAATGGTGGGGGACTAGATTAAAGAAAACTGCTTCAAGGTAGCATGGTGAAGACTTCCTGGAAGGCAGTGACTACACGGTTCAGAAACCTGGTTCTTGCCCTGGATCTGTATTAGAATTATGTTGGAAACTACAAAACACAATTGTGCCTGGCCCTTGCCCTAAGAATTCTAGCTTAGATGCTCTGGGTGCTCCCAGGTGAACCTAACCAACCATTGCCTTAGTATTGGTCACACATCTGACGTGGTCCAAGAATAAAATTTGAGCCAGATGTCAACCAATACATCCCTCATTGCTCAGCACCACGTTTAGCTCTGCTGACATTTTTCTCAAACATGTCACTAGCCATAGAAGATGCAGTAGCTGATTTACCTTATGGTACATGGTCCTTGTCTTCTTGGGTTCACACTTGGAGCAGTGGTGCTAAAGGCTGTGTAGACTTTGCATAGGTTTTTGAGCAGTAGATAGATGCAAGTATTAAAAAAAAATAGCAAAGTGTAGAAATAGTAAGAAAGAAGCTATTTCAACTACTACCATCTACTGATCCGATGCTACTAACCCATACTCCAGCTAAGCATATAGATCCATGGTAAACTGCAGCACCACTATTAATGAATGAAAATTTGAGATATAAAAAATACTCAGCACATCTTTCCACTTTTCCACAATTCCCCTTTTTAACACACTTTATGTTTGTAAGTAAAAATTTCATTTCAATTTTTGCTTCTCTGTTTTCTGCAGCCTCATCTGATTGTGCTGTGTGTTAGCATAGGTCTAACACAGACTTTTCTGATTGATAAAATTTTTTATTATGGAAAATTTTAAACATAGAGAAAGTAAAATAAAAATCTAAAGAGCCCCTAGGTGCCAAATTACCCAGCCTTATCCACATTCTGTCATTCCTGCTTTTTTTTTTTTGATACCTCTGTTCATTTCCCTGCCCCTCACCCAATCATTAAGTTTTTGCAGTTTTATTGGAGGTAAAATTTACCTATATCAAAAAGTCATAAAGATAAATTGGAAAATGTAGCTGGGTAATTTCGACAAACACACACCCCTGTGCAGCTCACACCCTTACCATGAAACTCATGTCCACTCCAGGACCTTCATGCCCCATTCCGTGGAATTCCCCAACTGGAGACAACTAGTGTGATTGTTTTCACCTTTGGTGAGTTTTGCCTGTTCTAAAACGTCATCTACATGAAGCACAGAGTATTTACTCTTTTGTGTCTGGGTTCTTTTGGTTCATATAATGTCTATGAAATCCAACCATTCAACAAATACTTCTTTAAAGTAAACAATTCTGGAGTAGAAAAGCAAAAGTGAAGGCAGAGAGCTCATAGAGAGGAAGGTTGGACAAGCAGGCTGGGATGAGTATTTGGAAGCCCTTGGGAGCCAGGCAAAAGGAACTTCTACCCTTATTTCCTGGCTCCAAGTCAATGGCCTGTTTCCTAATTGCTAAGGAAGGCCTGGAAACAGATTCTCAGCTACACATCACACTCCCTGCCGCTTTCATGAGTCACCACTGTGCCACTGAGTGGCAGTGCCTTTTGCCAACTTTACTTGGAGATGATGCATTCATATCTCTCCCCGAAGACCTGGCACATCCACAAGTCCTGTCCCATGCCCCCTGGAAAGAAAGGAAGACGAGCTCAGAACTTGGCACCTGCTTTTGAAAGATCATTCACGCCTCTTTGAGATGTTGGAACTGGAAATGCAAAAGCCAGGAAGAGCAATCAGGGAGCCATGGACCAGGGCTAGGCACCAGGAGCTGGTCAGGACCCTGCTTTGGTAACTCGGGATTTAGCCTTATATTACTGAGGGATGAAATCAGACCATCCTGCAGGGCTGCCAAGCTGTTTTGACTTGTGTGGGTGCAAAGCCAGCTCAAGAATGTTGCAGACCAACCATCAAAGGCAGCTGTAATAAGAAATACACTGACAAGATCAGCTAAGAAATGCAGCATTCCAACTCTGGAGTAGGAATCCAGGTCAGGGACACAGAAGGACACAGTCTGGACCTGAGCCAAGTTTGAGAGCACAAGAAGTCCAAGACAGAAGAGTGAAGGGACTGTTATCTTCCAGTGAAAATCTGGAGCAGTATTAGACTTCATGAAGCAGTAGTGCAGCAGGGGAAAGGGTGCAAGGAGGCATTTATGTAATGAATAATAGCTTTCTTGATTATCTTCCCTCATATTCCAGAAAACCATAAATTTAGACAACTTGGAGATGACAGGAGAACTACCAGGTACCTTGATTGGGATCAAAGTGTTGGAAACTGTGTGTCTTTGTTGTGTATTGCTGCACCCAAACTTAGTGGCTTAGGAAACATGTATTACCTCATAGTTTCTGTGGGTCACACATTTGGACATAGCTTCCTTGGCTTATCCAGGCTTTCTCACAAGACTACAATCAAGGTAGTCTTGTGAGATCACAAGGGCTGTGATCTCATCTGAAGGTTCAACTGGAAAAGGATCCACTCCCAAGCTCACTTATGTGGTTGTTGGCAGGATATGTAGGACAAGGTCTTGATTCTTCATTTGCAGTTGGCTGGAGACTAGCCTCAGTTTCTTGCTATGTGAATTTCTCCACCTTGTTTTTGTCACTCCACCAACCCCTTTGTCCCTTGTCCCAGGCCCAGTGCCATGCTGAGCTCTGCCATATTGTCCTTGTCTTTTCTGTGCATGAAATCTGGGCTCGGCTCCCATCTCCAAGGCCTCAGATTTACCAGGATCATTCACTATTGACTTTCTTAAGCACTTTTGTGCTTGGTATATTCCACCCCCTCTTTCTGTCTTAAGTAATGACTTGAAATCATTATCTAGTCATTTTATGTCATAGATGCCACTTACTAAAGATGAATTTAATCTTCACAACTCTGTGCAAAGTAGTATAACAATCCCCATTTTGCAGCTGAGGAAACTGAAATTTAAGGCTACACAGCAAATAAAGCTCAGAGTCAATATCCAAACCCAGGACATGGGCTCCCTTCTACCCAGGGCTTCACTGGCATCTCCTCCCTTAGATTAGAGGGCTCCATGTTCTCCAAGTTTTTGAACTCCTAAAAGAACCAGAGCTTTGGGGCCAGGCATGGAGTCCAGGCATGGCTGTAATTCTAGCTATGAGGAGGCGCAGGTTGGAGGATCATGATATGAGGCTGGCCTGGGCACAAAGTGTGAGACACTATTTGAAAAATAACTAAAGTAAAAGGGCTGGAGGCGTGGCTTAAGTGGTAGACGGCCTGCTTACCAAGCAGTTCAAATCTTAGTACCACCACCAAAGAAAAGAAAACAGAACCAGGGATCTTCTGGTCCGAGGGTAGAAAAAAAAGGATGTATGAAAGCTGACAGACACAGATATGTATTAAATATTGATGCATTTAAATGGATAAAAATTACCTTGTATTTTATAAATAAACTTTAATGAAAATGTTATATTTCTGGTAATAGTTCATGTTCTTATCAAATAGAATGGAATTTTTCTACTTCTGGTCAGTTAAATCTGATTCTGTTCCATTAAAGATCCACATTAAATAACGTACTCTACCATCTTAAGATTTATACATTTACATGACTAGACTTTAGGGTGTAATACTTTAATCTATAAAAAGTACTAACTAGAAGGATCTGTTACCATGGCAACATACTGCACACATTAGTAGCTTCCAAAGGCAAAGCACTTTGGAGATGAACATTTACCCAGAATTATCCAGACGACTCGTGACTCCATGGGAAAGATTTTAAATCACGGCTAACACTTGGAGTTTCAGCCCTAACTTCAAAAGTCGATCACAGATCTTGCCTCATGGGTATACTATTTCTTAATTAAAGGAGAGTATTTCACTAGTGAGTGACTGGTGATTTTCTTTATGTACATTTTGAGGAACTCAAAGAATGGATTTTTAGATGCAGCTAAACAAGCAAGGTCCAGGAAGAGCTATGAGAATTTAGCAAAAGATAAACATGGCTTACTCTAAGTCCCAAGGTCTCAGAATCTGGGAAACAAATCAGTATGAGGCCAAAGGCCTGAGAATCCAGAGGATTGCTGGTGTGAGTCCTGGAGTCCGAACACCAGAGAGCCTGGAGTTCCAATGTCCAGGAAGAGAAGGGGGTGGGGAGTGTATCCAGCTTCAGGAGAGAGACGCATAGGACTGTCCTCTGAGCTTGTTCTATCCGAGACCCAACTAACTGAATGGTGCCCGCCTACATAGAAGGTGGACTTTCCCCACTTAGCCCTCTCAGACTCACACACCAATCTCCTCTGGAAACACTTAGAGACATACCTAAAAATAATGCCACATAAGAACGGGACTGAGGTAGAAGGAGGAAAAATAGAGGAGATAAACTAATTGGAGCCATAATACGTATATATAAGGAAATATCACAAGGAATCTGCCTGTGTAGTTACCTTTATCACAAACAAGCAAAAATGATGGATTTTTGTTCCTTTTTTCTCTTTTCTTCTACAAAATCAGAGAATAGGAAGGAAAAGCAGGTCCTGCCTGGGGGAGACAGGGGTGTTTGGTCCCAGTGGGAGGGGGGAGGTAGCAGAGAAGGGTGAAGGAGGGTGAATATGGTGCAAATACTATACAGTATTTCAACAGGAAACTATTCCAGGAATGGGGGCAGAGGGGTTGAATTCAAGTATGATATATTTGACACATTGTAAGAACATTTGTGAATGCCACAATGTACCCCCACCCAGCACAACAATAAAAAAATGTACAGCACAAAATTAATTCCACACTTCTATGTGAACAAAACAGAATCTTGTGCTGAAAATTGACATCTTCTCCTATCTGCTTAGAGCAAATACATTAAACAAATTTTCCCACAAAAAATAATGCCTTACCATTTACTAGGTATTCCTTAATCCAGCCAAGTCCACCCCCAATTCCTCTCTGGCAGTGAGATGTGGCATAAACTCATAACAATAATCCCCACCCATCGATTGGCTGCTCCACCAAATTCAGGTCTTTGAGCTTCCATGAGTTGAACCATCACTCACTGAGAATAAAGGGTCCACATTCTCCTATAATGGTCAGAGACCAGGTCTTGATGACCAACTGACACCCAACAGTGTGCCTGGAACTCGGCAACATAGACTGAGATGCTGAATGTGTCTAAGGAAGGGCCCTTGGGCATGCATAACATTGAAAAGGGAGCCAGGAAAGTCCCCAAGACCTTCCAAATGCCACTGATCTATAAAACTCTAGGCTGGCACCAGGGTTTCAATGCACTCTCAAAAGGCCAAGTTACAGCAGTCTAGTTTGAAGATATTAACTGGTATTATTTTTATTCTAAAGCCAGGCGGTACCTTGCTCTATAAAGCAAACAGTCTGGGGGTGTAACTCAGTGGAACATCACATGCTTAGCTTGCACAAGGCTCTGGGTTCACTCCCCAATACCACAATGAGTATTTATTCACTAATTAAATAAAAATAAAGGACTAGAATAAATGGTTCAATGAGCTGAGCAGAAGAGGTTGGTTTTATAAACAGAAAAGGACTGAAGGAAGAGAGAAGAAAAGCAGATTGCTCATTTGGAAGTTACTTTTCTTGTAAAGGAGCCAGATCAAGAGAAAAGTAACTGATTGTTTCACAAAAGGTTACTTTTTAAATGTAAGGAGGACAGCAAAAAGAGCCTCCTTATCATGCCAGTGGAACTGACCTCTGGGAAATTTGACTGTTATCCCGATTTCTCTGAAGGTCAGATAAACAGCTTACCTTCAGCTTGGTGTCATGGAACTTTAACGTGACTCCATTTTTATTTGTATCCTGGTGTGTTGAGTGCAAGAACTTGGTCCAAAACAATGGCCTCCTGTAATTTTTATTTAACAATGCTTTTGTTGAATTGATGAATCTTTAGACTAAGGGAAGGCGGTTATCTATCGGAAGTTTGGCTTTGTTTCTTGATAACTCTGTCACACAATGTATATTCCCAGATGTGTTTGTTCCTGGCCTGATAAAGCAGGCAGCTCCATCCAGCTGGTGGTATTGGGTGCTCAAGCCTGAGACAGAGGGAAGATGGTTTCCAGGAAAGTGTGGGGGAAAGTGTAGGAGGGCCTGACTCTAGACTTCAGTTTGATTGGCTGTGAAACTCCTCCTGTTTTTTATTTTATAATGTGTAATGATGACTCCTGCTTTTCTCTCCTAAAAAACAACAAAACAAAAACATAAAGGCATCCAAACAAAAAAGAAAGAAGTGAAATTATCTCTGTTCACAAATATGATTTTATATACATATAGGAAACCACTCAAGATTCCATGAAGAAATTGTTAGAACAAATAAATTCAGAAAAGTTGTAAGATTAAAAAATCACCATGGGAAAATCAGTTGCGTTTCCTCATGCTAACAATGAACAATTAGAAAAAGTCATTAAGAAAATAACACCATCTGTAACAGAGTCAAAAAGAATAAAATACTTAGGAATAAATTTTACCAAGAGCCAAGAGACTTGTATATTGAAAACTACACAATGTTGCTGAAAGAAATCAAAGGAGATTCAAATTAATGGAATACACCCCATGTTCACAGATCAGAAGACTTAATACCACTAAAATGTCAATACTGCCCAAAGTAATCTACAGATTTAATAAAACCCCTATCAAAACCTCATGGGCATTTTTGCAGAAATAAGGTAAAAAAATCCATCCTAAAATTCACACAGATTTTCAAAGGACCCCCAGATAGCCAAGACAGAATTGCTGAGTAATAACAATGCTGGAGAGCTCACACTTCCTGATTTCAAAAGCTACACTGGTACTGGCATAAAGACAGACTTATACAGACCAGTGGAATAGAATCAAAAGCCCCGATAGAAATCCTCACGTATATTGTCAAATTATTTTCAAGACCACTGAAAATAGTCTTTCCCCTAGCAAGCAATGGGGCAAAGACATTTTCAACAAATGGTGTTGGGAAAACTGGGTAGCATCACACAAAAGAATAAAATTAGACCTTACACTGTACAAAAATCAAACTAAAATAGATCAAAGACATAAATATAAGAGTGAAAACTGTGAAACTCTTAGAAGAAAATATAGGGAACATCTTCATGGCAGTGGATTTGACCACAGTTTCTTGGCTATGATACCAAAAGCACAGGTAACAAAAGGAAAAATAGATAAATCAGATTGTACCAAAAATTTAAAACTTTTGTGCATAAAAGGAAAAGGCAAGCTATGGAATGGGAGATAGCATTTGCAAATCATGTAGATCTGATAAGGAGTTATTATCCAGAATATATTTTTTAAAACACCTACAACTCAACAATAAATAAATAAATAACTCAATTCAAAACTGGGTGATAAATTAAAATAAATAGATATATATGTATATGTGTATAAAAATATATAGTATATAAAATACATATAGTATATATAAATATATGTATTGTATAAAAATATATATATACATATATGGCCAGCAAGCATAGGCAAAGATGCTCAACATCACTGATCAATAAGGAAATGAAAATCAAAACCCAAGGGGTTTAGGATGTGGCTCACTGGTAGAGCACTTGCCTGGCATATCTGAAGCCTTGGGTTCGATCCCCAGTACCCCACACACACCCACACACACACACACACACACACAAGCAATACTACAATGAGATACCACCTCGCACATGAAATAACAGATGTTGGTGAGAATGCAGAGAAATTAGAATCCATGTGCCCTGTCAGTGGGAATGCAAAATGCTGTAAAGAAGATGTGGTTTTTTTCATTACATCTGATTTTTTTTTATTGTACTGAAGGTGCATTGTGACATTTACCAAAGTTCTTACAATGTCTCATAGTTAAATTCACTGCCTCCATCATTCTCCTTTATCCTCCCTTCCCCGATTCCTGGAACAGTTTCATCAGGTCTCATTTTTCCATTTTTATAAATGAGTACAGAATATTTCCACCATATTCACCTCCTACACCCTTTCCTTATATCCTCCCCCCCCACTGGTGCCAAACCCCAGATAGGACCTGTTTTCCCTACCTTCTCTCTGTTTTTGAAAAAAGACCTTTTTGTTTGTATAAGATAGCTATTCAGGGTGTTTCATTGTGACATTTCCATGTGTATATGTATTGTAACCTGAATTGGTTCACCCCCTCTATTTTTCTCCTTTCTACCTTGGTCCCCTTGGTACGGTGATTTCAACAGACTTAAAAATTTTATATTCATTCTTGTATAGGAAGTACATCAACCATATTCACTTTCTTAATTTCCTTCTTTTACCCTCCTTCTCTCATCTGTGACCTCCCCTTAGTGTGACCTGTTTTTCATAATATTGCTTGTATTGGTCCTATATTCCACATATGAGAAAAAAACATGCAACCTTTGGCTTTCTGGATCTGGCTAAGATGATGTTCTCCAGTTCCATCCATTTAAGGAAGGAGATTCTGACATATGATACAACATGGATTAACCTTGAGGACATTATGTGATGTGAGATGAGCGGAGTACAAAAGGAAAAATGTTTTGTGCTTCCGCTCAGATAAGGTACTTAGAGTAGTCAAACTTATAAGGACAGAAAGTTGAATGTTGGCCAGGAAATAATAAGAAGAATTGATGAATGGGACTGCATGAAATTAAAAAGTTTCTGCACATCAAAAAAAATAATTACTAGAATGAAAAGACAACCCACAGAATGGGAGAAAATCTTCACCAACTATTCAACAAAAAGGAGTAATACCCAGAATATACAAAGAGCTCAAAACACTGAACAGCGAAAGAACAAATAATCCAGTTAATAAATGGGCAAACAGACTGAACAGATATTTATCAGTAGAAGAAATTCAAGTGGCCAATGAACACATGAAGAAAGCCATAAAGGACATGTAAATAAAACTATACTAAGATTACATCCTACTCCAGTCAGGTTGGCCATCACCAAGAAAACAAGCAACAAATGCTGGCAAAGATGTGGGCGGAAAAAAAGGACCCTCCTACACTGTTGGTGGGAATGTAAACTAGCTCTGTTCACAATAGCTAAGCTAGGGAATCAACCAGGGTGCCTAACAACCAATGAATGGATAAAGAAAATATGTGTATCATGGATTATTACTCAGTTATTTAAAAAAATGAAATGTCACTTGCAGGAAAATGGAAGGAACTGGAGATCATCTTGTTGAGTGAGAAAAGCCAAGCTCAAAAAGCCAAATGTTAATAATGATAAGTGGGAAGTGAAGTGAAAGGAGGACTCTCTGGAAAGGATCAATGGATGGTGGCAGGAGGACAGGAAAGGATGCTGAGAGAGGAAGGGGATCAAAATATGCTATGTATTTGTGTTCAAAGAAGGTATCATGAAACCCATAAACACTGTTTGAAAGGGGGGAAGGAGAGGAAGGAATGGGAATATAATGGAGGGAGTGAATCTGTTTGAAGTACACATATATGGAGTTTTACAATGCCACCCCCTCATATTATTAACGTATGCTAATCCAAAAGATTATAGAACTATTTTTTTTTAAAAAAGAAAAGTGAGGGGAAACACCAATGTCTACTGTTGTCCACTGGCTCATGCCTGTAATCCTAGCTACTCAGGAGGCAGAGATCAGGAGAATAGGAGTTTGAAGCCAGCACAGGCAAATAGTTTGGAGACCCTATCTCAAAAAACTCACCACAAAACAAGACTGGTAGAATGGCTTGAGGTGTAGGCCCTGAGTTCAGCCCCAGTACCACACACACACACGCACACACACACACACACACACAAATTCACTTGCCTCTTCCTCCCTTTCTTAACTGATACAGAAGAGTAGGTGCTATGATGAGACCACCACGTACAGGAGAGTCAGCCCTACGTCATCACCACAGGTCCACTCCTGGACAAAAGGCACTTGTGATAAAACCTTCTAGAAAGAGAAAAGGAAGTGAGGCCAAGGGCATGCAGGACAGGAATCTCTGGGCCTTCCTTCACCCAACAGACTGTCAGAGTCCCTGCCAACTTTGTTCTGTTCAGGAATCCAAACCTTTCTCAAGGTCTGGGTGTGATCAGTCATGGCCTGATCTCCAAGACCCTGGAGACCAGGGAGTAAGAACAGGGAGAGATTTCCCCTTTTTTCCAGGGCTGTCCTGAAATTCAAGAGAATTGAAAATTATTTCACTGCAGTGTTTTTAATGTGCTTAGCCTTTCTTTGCCTGTGAGAAAATTTTTTCTTCTAAAAAAAATCTTAAAATTTTTTTTGCTCAGCTGTTTAAATAAATGATTTCATTAGCATGCAATGACATAGAAGTTGTTAATGTTCGGAGATCTGATAACCCACTCTTAATGTAGTAACTTTCCCCTCCAGTCTGTTATTCGCTTAAAGATAAAAATAGAGATTTCAACCTCAGAGCAAAGAGCTGCTTATTGTATTTATTTAGTGTGTTATAATTAAAACTGTTGTGAATTCTGCAGCTTCATTTTGCAAAAGTTGAGAAAACCTTTTTTCAGGTTGGTTCAAGTAAATTCACACTTCCTGAATTCCATTTTGTGTTTTAGGACCTAAAAATAAACCTAAGATTAAAAACAATATGCACCTCATTGTGGTAAGCCTGGTCCTGTGCAGACACAAAAAGGGGTGTGTGCAATGCCCAGAAAACACCCAAGTGTCACACTCATAAATTTGGCTGAAGTTTGGTAAGTACATTTTAAACTGAGGATGCTATTGTTTGCACATGCTTTTTTTTCTCAACTTCAGATTGAGGTCAGCTCCCTGACCCCATCATCAACTCTACTCTCACCTTTGGGATTGAATTCTTTTTAGATTAATTGAAGCACTAAAGGAAAAAAGAGAAAGCAAACGTTCCCAGCAAGAGGAGGTCACTTACCACTCAGAATCTTTGCAGATGGTAGGAGCCTTAGAGACTGTGGGAGCATTTGCTATTAGGGGCTGTCTAACATAAGCACCCTACTATGAATTGGATGTATTCTCCAAAAGTTTCTGTGCTGCAAACTTAATTCCCCAAATCATATGTTGATGGAATTTGGAGGCGGGACCTTTGGAGGATAATTAGGACTAGATGAGGAAGAGAGACCCAAAGTAGCAGGATTACTCTCTCCAACATGGTATGAACAAAAAGGCTCTCATCAAATGCTAAGGAGATGCTGCAGCCATGCCTTTGTACCTCCCAGCTTCCAGAACTGTGAGCAAAATAAACCTCAATTCTTTAGAAGCTATTCTGTCTGTGCTACTCAATTATAGCCACTAAGACACTCTTGGATTTCCATCTTGGGGACTCTTCGATCTGGGGAGGGGACCGTGTCCTCCTTTTCGCAGCCCCAGTGTAGTTTGGACTCTGGTCCATCAGCCCCTGAGACATTGACTGTTGGAGACTCGATCCAAGGACCTGGGCATCGTTGGAGGTGACATCCTGGTGGCAGTCACAGACTCACTGAATCCTGCTGGCACTCTCCCTGCCTCTTTCCTGTGTCATGAGAATTCAGAGCTTCTTGGTCTTGCTGTACCTAAGGGCAGAAATGGTACTTGGTACCCACTGGTGTTTGTGGGTATGAATGCTGTGAGCCAGGGTGTCCTGTGGTTTGGGGGGAAATTCAGAGATGGTGATCTTGAAGTGGAAACAAACTCGGAATGAGATTCCAATTCTTCCTCTTAGAGGGACATACGGCTTCGGACAGCACTTTTCTGTGTCTTCCTTTCCTCTTTTGTGCAAGGCAGACATGTGCCCTGTCTTGCAGAACTTCTTAAATTGAAACATGCTATGCAGACAGATGATATACTTTCTTCTGTTGTAAAGCAAAAGCCCGCCAGCCATACTGACCTTGGATTTCAAGTGAATTTACATTGAAATGATAGCTCCCACTTAGTGACGCTTGACCCTGCCTCCTGCGCCTGGTAGATGGAGCCTCAGGGTTGGCTGAATCCAAGCACTGCAGTTCCTGCAGTGCTAGTCCTAAAGCGATGGCCTCTTCTCACTTCCCCATGCGGTTGTGTCCAGAGGGACAGGCTCTCTCATAGTCCTCACACAAGAAAAGGAAAATCTTTCTGGGAAGTCCAGGAAACTTCTTAGCTTGCTCATTGGCCTGAATTGGGTCTCTTGTGCCCCCAAATTCTTAATAAATCTTTGACAAGAAGAATAGGTCACTCTCTGATCACATTTGCCAGATGTGAAGGTGAAATCCACTTCTCCTGAGACACATGGGTTTCATAGGAGGGGTAGGGTTTTTGGAAAGGCAGAGGCAGTGAATGGATGCTATATTTGCATACAAAAATCAGGATGAAAACATTGTCCAGTATTCTGCTATTTCGTTAAAAAGAAAAGAAAAGAAATGTAAAGACAATAACACATATTTGTGCATGCATGAGCAAATCTGGATCCTTTGAAACACTTTGCTCAGAGTATGCTCACTCATCCATCTGCCCAAGGGACAACTATTGGATCAAATAGGCACTCAAGCATATATTAAAACTGGACTATGTTCTAATGGCAGATATGCAGAAATATATTAGAATTATTTAACTGAGACTTTAAAATAACTGTGACTGATATGTTAAGAACTATATTGGAAAAAGTAAATAGTGTGCAAGCACAAGTGAGTAATGTTATCATAGAGATGGAAACTTAAAAATGGATCATAAACCAAAACATAAAACTCCTGGAAGATAGCATGGGAGAAAACTTAGCAACCTGCATATGGTCATGACTTTTGGGACACAACAATAAAGACACAGCCTATGAGAGAATGAATTGATAAACTGGACTTCATTAAAATTAAAAACTCCCATTTTGCAAAAGGCACCATGAAGAATAAATGAATTAAGCCATAGATTGTGAAAAAATATTTACAGAAGACTCATCTAACAAAGAACTCCTAAAACTCAGCAATAAGAAAATTACCAACTCAGTTTTTAAAAGGACAAAAGATAAACAGACACCTCATGAAAGAAGATCTGCAGATGGCAAGTTAGTATATGAAAACATGTTCAGCATATGACAGTGTAGAATTTCAAATTAAAACAGCTATGGGACACTATTACACACCTATTAGAGTGGCCCAAAACCAAAACACTAGCAATGAATGACAGTGATGGTGTAGAGCACCTGAAACTCACACTTGTTGCTCAAGGAAATACGAAGTGACAGTCATTTTAGTTTATGTCTTACCATATGATCTATCAGTCAAACTCCTTTTATTTACCCAAATGAATACACAAAAACAGCCTGCATGTGAATGGTTATACAGCTTTATTCATAATTGCCAAGACTTGGAGGCAACCAAGACATTCCTCAATAGGTGAATAGATAAGCAAACCAATACCTCTATACAATGGAGTGTTATTCCGCAATAAATAAAATTACATAGAGGAAACTTAAGTGCATACTTCTCAGTAAAAAGAAGGCAGTCTGAACAGGCAACATACCATTTGATTCAATGACAGAATACTCTGGAAAAGTAAAATGTAAAGATAGAAAAGATCAGTGGTTGCTGGGGCTGAGGGTGCTGAGTGAAGAAGAATGAGCAGGTGGAACGCAAGGCATTCTGGGGGTGGTGAAACTGTTTTGTATGACACTAATGGTGGGTAAATGACACTCTACCAAGTACATGCATACACTCATGGGACTGCACAATTCAAACAGTTATTCCCTTGAGTAAACTATGCACCTAAAATTAAAAAGCATTAAGTCCCCCTAACTACCTTTTCAACGTACAGTCTGGTATTGTACAGCCATCCCAGGTCTCACAAAGTTACCATTTTGCATGACATATCTTTACTTTCCTCTGACTTCCAACCTCTGTGAGTTTAAAATGGCTTTCATAGACAGTGTATAGTTGGGGCTTGTCTTTTAAATTCAGTTTGACAATCTCTGCCTTTAGAATTGAGTGTTTAGTCCATTCACATTTAATGTTATTATTTATGTGGTTGAAACTATATCTGCCATTTTTGTTTTGCTTTTCCACAAACTTTTTTTTGTGGGATTGGGTTTTGAACTCAGGGCTTTGAACTTGCAAAGCAGGCACTCTACCACTTGTGTCATTGTTTTAGTTTTGAGACAGTCTCTCTCTCTTGCACAGCCAGGCCTAAAATTTCCAGTTCTCTGCCTCAGCCTCCCAGCCACTGGGATTACAAGCCTGTGCCACCACACCCACCTTACAGCTGCCATTTTAGCATTTATTATATATAGTTGTTCCTTCCTTTTTGCCTTCTTTTAGTAGATAATTTCTAATAAATCATTGTCACGCATTAATGTTTTGACTATTTTTGTCTTAGTCATTTTCTTCTTACTTGCTTTAATTTGAAGCAGTTAGGAAGGCAGAGCTGGCATCAGGAGAACAGTCTGAGTGACCATAGGGACACAAACTGTTATCTGTACTCTGTCCTGCCTGCCAAAGCCACCAGCTTCTAGAAGCCAAACTGCTCTAGTCTCTGTAACTGAAAATTTAGCCCCTGGACTCAGTGCCAATTCAGAAATAATGACAGCAGGGTTTTGAGGAAAAGGAAGATGAAGGAGGGCAGAGAGGTCAAGTCTCAAAATCTGTCATCCTGCCCCTGAGAGAGAATGTCCACCTTTAAGGGAATGCTCAGGAACTCGGCTCTGGGGTACATGATGGAATGGTGGCCTTGGTTCTTTTTATCTGTCCGTTTGCTGGCACCACTTCTCTGAAGCTGGATATCTTATTTGACAGAGGTTTACTCCTTCCTATGGTCAGAGAGAGATGGCGGGGAGGGGAGATGGTCCAGTTTTTTATTGAAAGTGCTAATCTTGACCTTTCCAGATTGGGATGTGGGGTGTGTGTGTGTGTGTGTGTGTGTGTGTGTGTGTGTGAGAGAGAGAGAGAGAGAGAGAGAGAAAGAGAGAGAGAGAGAGAGACAGAGAGAGGCAGAGAGAGACAGAGAGAGAGAGAGAGAGAGAGAGAGAGAGTATAAGTGACATAGCAAACTGGTCAATAGCAGAAGTTGACTATAACCCAAAGACGTTTTGGTAGTCACCATTATAATTCTTCCTAGATAACCCTCTAGGTCCCAATTTGGCCAGTTGACCAGGTCCCCAGCTTAGTTTCAAGGACCCACACCTGTCTCTTTTTTTTAGAGGTACTGAGGTTTGAACTCAGGGCCTCACACTTGCTAGTCAGGCTAGCTCTACAACTGTAGCCACTCTACCAGCCCTTTTTGGTGTTGGGTATTTTCAAGATAGGGTCTCACGAACTATTTGCTTGGGGCTGGCTTTGAACCGAAATCCTCCTCATTTGTCTCCAGAGTTGCTAGGAGTACAGGCGTGACCTGGGTTCCTTTATGCATCACCAACTGTGACCCCAAATCTTCCTGATCTTTGAGCAGCCCCGCTCTGGCAAAAGCCAATTGGTGAGCATTTCTCTAGACTCTGAAAGCAAGGGTTGAATCAGGTATACTTGAAAGATTCTTTCAAGCTCTATTATTCTCCGATTGCCTTAAAAGATCACTGGGAAAACAGTCTTGTTGCACTCTAGATTCCATGTAGCATATCATTACATCTCCTCTAAGTATCTGCTGTGTGCTTTAAACACCTTTTTGCAGTGACTTAAGATAAATGGTTACTGAAATTGTAACCGTTTTTAGGATGTGATTATTTAGAGTTAGATTTTTATGCTATCAAAAGGCAGAATATCTTGCATATGTTTTCTGATAGATCTAGGGCAGTGAATCCCTTCTGGATATTTTTCTCTGAAATTACACTGAAAGAAATAAACAGCTGTCAGGAACATGATGTCTATACCACTGGATTGCTGACTCAGTGCACTGGAAGTCACAGTCTGTCATAGAGTGCAAGTCCCATGCCCTGGCATTAAAATACTTGTTTTCCTCTTTAAGGGTCAACATAAATTAGATGTGTGAGGTTAAAAAGAGGACAGGAGCACAAGCAGTAAATATAAACGTATGTATAAGTAATGACCTGCATTCTACATGTTCAGACACAGTAAAATATTCAGTCAATATTTAAAATACAACTAATACCTGATTTTATAATTAGAAAAGCCTAACACTATTGTGATAGTTTTCTTCATCCATTACAGCTACTGAATTATTTGTTGTTTTGTCTTCTTTTTTCCCTCCAAGACTCTAGAAAATATTTGCAAGAGAGATAGTATTTTACAAACATAAAACTCACATATTTTGTCCATAAGCCACATTTTATTCCAGACTCTTATCTGGGGTTAGAGTGGAAGGGTTTATTGCTTGGGGCTGAGAGCAGATTGGTGCCTTCTTTGGCAAGATGCTAGGCTTAAAATCCAGGTTTTATATATTTGATATTTAGCTGTAATTCAAATGTCCTGTCTCACAGACGGAACCATCTTCTGCAATCAGGATAGACATCATCCTTCCATCTATCTCTGCAGGGTTTTGAGGTTTTCTTTGACCTGATAGGAGGGGACTGTCATAGAGGAAATGTGAAGACAAGCCTACATTTTCTGGTTGGAAGAATGGTGGGTACAAGAAAAGCAAGACGAGTCTGATGGGGATAACCTGATGTAGGCTGAGTGTCCCTCAAGAAAGCAGGAAAGGAGTGATCCAGAGCTGCTGGGCTGAACCCAAGTCCATGGTCATGAGTGAAGCACAGTTTGAAGGAGTTGTATGGAGGATGCTACTGGCCCTTAGAGGGGTCTCGGCTGATGAGATGGAGGACAAGCTGAGTCTGCTGGAGGCCATGCCCCCCAAGAAGAACAGTCCCTGACCTGCACAGTTCAACATGAATTACCAGCCTCAGACCTCAGCTCAGAAGCAGAGGGAAGCGTGGGACCAGTGTGCACAGCCCAGGTCATCACTGAGATTGGAAGGCATGCCACTGAACCCAGGACATCCACAGATCAGAGCCCAGAGGGCTAGACAGTGCCTAATGGACTGCAGGGTTGTGTACATCTCAAGTTGAGGTTGGATTTAGTTGGATTCTGTTGCTTTGTTTGCTCTATTTTTTTTTGTTTGTTTGGTTGGTTTTTGTTGTTGTTGTTGTTTTGCCCCCTCCCTCTCCCCTCCTACCCTGTTTGCTCTATTTTGCTGCTAGCAATAGGATGTCCTGGAGGAAGGCAAGACATGTTATAAATGAAATTGAAAAGCAATATTTTCTCTGTACATCTATATTGTGGCAGATATCACTGCAAGCAGGTTACATGTGGGCAGGAAGTACATGCACACACACGTGTGCACACACATACACCAACTGGGAGCCTCTGGTTTGTGTGGCTGAGGGACAGAACTTACCAGAAGCAAATGTCAAACCAGGGAAAGAGGACATTCACAAATATCCAACCAGCTTATGGTTCTTGAGCCAATGCTGGCATCAGAACAGTCAGTTCTCATCCAGAGGAAGAAAGTGTCACTGTCACCAGAGGCCCCTGAGCAATTATTCAGCTTTCCAGGAGGTCTGTGTTAGAACAATGTTCAATGTCCTCAGAGCTAACATTTCTAGGTGTGCGTGTGACTGTGGGGGTTAGATGCACAGCCTTTCATTTATGTAACCAACTTTTAAAAATCTGATTAACATTTTGCCTGTCCTTAGGACAGTTGGTGTTATGGCCAAGTGGCCAAGTATCTCCTACAGGGTCCTGCCATGGGGTGAGGGAGAACTTGGAGTCTTGATATGGTGACGCTGCTGTTCTGGGGTGTTGGAGACATTTCCCATCTTCTAGAGTTCCCAAAGCTCAGAACAAGCAAATCTTCTCCAGACTAAATCTCATTGACCCTGACATACCCTTTTTGGGAGCTTCCTTAATATGAAGGATCCAGAAGTTAAGCAATATTTTGTTGATATTGTACTGAATATATTAATCACAGAATCAACTGTCTTGTGTTTTCCTTACTAGTTTCTCAAACAAGAGTTGTGAAGTTTCCTTGTCTACCATACCAGGTTGATTGGGTTTTCTCACCTTCAAACATTTCTTACCTTCAAACATCTGTTATTCTCGTATAGCACTGTCCTAAGTCACTCTTTTATCCTTGTTTTGTTATTCTATCTATATCCTTTAAAAAAAATCTCAACTGAGTTTCTGTAAGAATTTCTTATAAGTTCCTTGTAAGATTTGATATTTTCTGTTGGGATCAGATGTCAGAGTCTCATGTGATGGACTCCTCCTTGTGGAAAAGAACATGGTGGAAATTGATGGGCCTGGAAAGCTAAGTATTGATCATCTCAGAGCTGGGCATATTGGTCACAATTCCATTGTGGAGAGTCACCTCATTCTGAGAGTGTCACCTCAAGAGGTACACTAGCCATACTCATTCCTGATTTTTTATCCTCTTTTCCAACTTTTCATTTATAATTTTCAAACTCTATCAGGCTTCTTGAAGTCTTTCTAGCTGAGTTCATTATCTGCTAGGAGACTTTGTCATGGCATGATACCACATGTGATACACATGACAGAAGAGCCACTCTTTCCACCAGAAAATTCCAAGGGCAGTCAAAATTCTAAAGTATGAACCAAAACACCTGGCGAGGTCTGTTACTCCATGGATTCTGTGTCCATGGAGCACAGATCAAAAATATTTGAAAAAAATTCACCTCTACTGAACGTGTTCAGACTTTTTTTCTTGATATTCCCTAAAAATACAGCAGAACAACTATTTGCATAGCACGTGTATTGTATCAGGTATCATAAGTTGTCTAGAGATGATTTAACGTCTATGGGAGGATGTACATAGGGTCTATGCAAATACGGTTTCATTTTATACAAGGAAATTGAGCATCTGCAGACTTTAGCATCTGTGGGAAGTCCTGGAGGCAATCCTGCCAGTCAAAGACAAGTTCAAAGAACCGATCAGCGGAGGTTCCAGGTTTGGGTGCCACATTGTCTTCGCTGGCGCAGCTCGGCGATCTTACTGGTGGCTCTCTTGGCATTGTGGGCAGGCTGATTGTTTTTGTTCAGACCTCTCCCACACATCCCCAGGCATTTAGCATCCCAAGTCCCCTTGGTTCCAAATAGTAATGTCATTTCCCAATGATCATGTCAACCAATGGCACCTACGTTTCTGAATGGCTTGTTGGAAGTTGTGTCTTCTCCAGGTGAGAACAACTAACTCCAACACATATGAATGACCACTTGCAGAGCAATTTTTACTTAGGATTTTGTGTTGGTTTCTTTAGTGCAAAAGCTACATTTTTCAGCTTTCAATGAGTTAATTTGATCTACGCTAGATCCAACTGGAATGGCGCTGATTTCCTGTGTTAGCCGTTGGTTCTCCCAGCATCCCCCAGAGCTCATTAGAAATACAAAAATCCATGAAATCAGAAACTATTTGAACAAGATTCCTATTTAATTCATAGGCACATTAATGCTTGAGATGCAGTGCTTTCAAGAACAGTCTCTTTGGAGGACAATCTCTTGACAACTACTTTTTTTTTTTTTTGATGGGACTAGGGTTTGAACTCTGGGCTTCGTGCTTGCAAAGCAGGCACTCTACCACTTGAGTCATGACTCCAGTCCATTTTACTTTGGTCATCTTGGAGATGGGGTCTCACAAACTATTTGCCTAGACTGGCCTCGAACCATGATCCTCCCGATCTCAGCCTCCCAAGTAGCTAGTATTATAGCCATGAGCCACCAGCACCCAGCCTGACAACTTCTTAGAGTTACACACCTCTCTCCTCTCCACTGCTTGTGGCACAAATGTTTTGGATTCCAATCCCCAGTGGGATTTTGATGTAATTTGTGCTTTCCCATTGTGATGAAAGAAGACACTTCTCTACCCAAAACCCGTCACATTCCTTACCATCCTGGGTTCCAATGACATCATCTGGGTGGTATTATAATTGTGAAAAAAAGCAAGAATATCACTTGATCTTAATTCCTATTTACTATTCTTACTAGCCAATGACATTCAAGACCTGGAGTTAAGCCCCATTGCCTATGTTTGTTTTGGTTTAATTTGGTCTGGTTTTTGGTGGCACTTGTTAGACTGAAAAGCGCAGGGAGATAGACAAGAGATGGCTCACCATTGGCACACGTTTATTCAGAAGAAACCTGAGGAGGTTTCTCCAGCAAGAGAGCTAGAGCCCACTGCTGCTTACAGACTTGGGGAGGTTATAGGAAAGGAAGGAACTGGTAAAGGGTGGGAGAATTTTCCATTGTGACTTGTCTATTGTCCATTGTAGGTGTAGTCAAGGACCTGGGTCTTGTGTCCTGGTACAGATGACGGGGACCAGGGCATTTCAGTCACAGACCAGTAGCATGAATAAGAGCTGCTGCGGGGGTAGTCAAGAAGCTAGGGCTTGTGTTCTGGCACAGGTGCTGGGAAAGAAGAGTTTCTCTTGGGAGTTCATCTCTACTGGAGCCAAACAACTCTAGGGTTTGGCTAGAGTTTAAAATGGCCTAAGTGATGTCAAGTTGAGACCTAACAGTACTGACACTTGAACTCAGGGCCTCTAGCTTGCTTGGAAGGCACTTTACCACTTCAGCCTCACTGCTAGCCCTTTTTGCTTCAGTTACTTTTCAGGGAAGGTCTCACTTTTCTGCCCGAGGTGGCCTCAGACTGCCATCTTCCTACCTATGATCTCCCATATAACTGGGATGACAGGTATGTGCCACCATCTCCAGCTTATTGATTGACACTGGGTCTCGCTAACTTTTTGCCCGACTTCCCTCAACCTTTACCTCCCGAGTAGCTGGGATTACAGGTGTCACATACAGCCATTGCTTACATTTTAGGGTAAAAGCTGGGAGCATTTGTTCATGAAGCTGTACTGCTGGCATTGTCTATTTTTCTTATTTGTTGTTATTTTATTTGAACCAGGAGTTTTCTCTAGTCTAAAGAAAACCCTGCTTGCAACAACATCCATCATCTGCCACAGCAAAAATCCAACAAGGTCCTAAGATCACAAACATCCTAAGAGAACAAACAAAGGGGAGATTGTGTCTCAGGGCTCTGAGCAGGAATCTAGCTCACATAAAGGGTTGCTTGTGATGGCCTCGTTGGTGACCAGCTGGCCCCTCTGGACACTGAGCATCTATCACTCTTGAACCTGCCACTCTTGTCTGCAGCTGGCTCAACAGTGACCTCAGAACAGCTCCCTGTCCAAAGATGCCCCATGCACAATCAGCCTGGCCCCAAATGAACATGGCTTCCTTGTTGATTCACCCACTGAGCTCACACTTGGCCAGAAGGCAGTCAGTCAACAGTTAGCAGGTCGCCAATGTAGGAAAAGATTAATAATCCTGCAAATCCAATGTCTGCTTAGCCTACTTTTTTTCTTCAAATCTCAGATTTTAGGTCCCTGGGAAAGTAGATTTTCTGGCATATTTAGATTAACTGCCATTTTTTTTCCTAGTACTGGGAATTGAACCCAGGGTGTGCCTTTTTTAAGGTCAGTTTTTTATTGTGATAGAATATATATAAAACAGATACAAGTTTTACAATTTGACCATTTCAAGTGTAAGCTCAGAAGCATTTACAGCATTCAGATTGTTGTGTCATGACCACCATGGGCTCATTTCAGAATCAATTTTGACAAAGATTTCTGCAATTCTTAACCATCTTCTATCCTTCTTTACGTATTTAGGAAAATGATGGGTTTTTAAATTTTTTTTGTGTTCAAGCAGGATCCATTTGATTTATCTAATTGTGGAGATTTTAGACCATTTATGGGCTAATTTAGTTTGAAACTCTGATCAAGTTAAATATACAACAAAAGACTATTTTCATCTCACTAATCATCCATGTAACGCCTTTATTATTACATATTGGTAGCATTTCTCCCACATATATAGACTTTTTGCTAAGCCTGAAAAAAATCCAAGTAAGTATAGTACAAATGGAAAAAGAAAGTCATTAATTACATATGTGTATTCTTCATAAATTCAAAGCAACTGCCACATTTATTTTCATGTTTTTACAAACTCTATATGACGATTAATATTTTAAAATACTTTGTTCCTTTCATAGCTCCTCAAGTGTTTTTCTATTTATAAAACCTAAACACATGCACACATATTTTAAAGCTGTCTGGCTTTATTAGGGGGGACAGTACTTAGAGGCAAAAGACCAAAATACTGGCACCAAAAAATTGCTGTGAGGAAAATTTGGGGTTGTTGTCTTAATAACATTTGTGGCCCCTTGTTGTGGGCTGATAAGGCTATAATTAAATTCTTATCCTTTCTATTGGTCATAGCTTTTGTTCTTGTCTTTTTATATCCCCTTCCCCAACTAGTTTAAGCCTTACCCTAATTTTGGATCTCAGGAACCTTCTTACATAACCACCACCCACAGGGAGAAATGACTCTTCAGCCAGTTAGTTATACACACTTTTCCCCTTTTTTCATTTTGGTACATGAAGCATCAAAGAGTTTGTTGTGTTTGGGCTGTGTTTTTTTGTTTGTTTTGCCACTAATAAGAGTAAACTTTGCCTTGAGCTTTTTTCAGAATTTGTGTTTCAGTTTTTCATTTCCATACACACTCAACATCACTATAGAAGATGCTACATTTAGAAAACTATTTTGGTAAACAGTGAATAGATTATAAAAAGTTGGAACATGGTAAGTTCCGTGTGTGTGTGTGTGTGTGTGTGTGTGTGTGTGTGTGTGTGTGTGTTACTAGGGTTTGAATGCCTCCAGCCCCTTTTTCTTTAGTTATTTTTCATACGGTCTCAAGCTTTTTGCCCAGGTTGACCTCATACCTATGCCTCCCACTTGGCTGGGATTACAGATACACACTGCCACACTTGGCTTATTGTTGAGATGGGATTTTGCTAACTTCTTGCCCAGGCTGGCCTCAAAGCACAATACTCCTGATCTCTGCCTCCAGAGTAGCTGGGATTACACATGTGAGCTCCAAGCCCCACCCATGGAACATGATAAATTCTAAGCTCTGGATTTCCACAAGATCAACCCAACTAGCTAAACCAGGTTCAACACAGTTAAACAAACTATTTATTTGCATCATCAGTGTGTTAGTCAGCTTTCCATTACTGTGACAAAATCACTGAGATAATCAATTTATAAAGAGGAAAGGTTGATTTTGGCTTATGGGTCTGCCACCTCCCAAAAGTGTCACAGGCTGGAGACCAAGCCAACCTTCAGCACATGGACCTTTTAGGGACAGTCAAGTTCTAGACTACAGCCATCAGATATTTGAACACTTTCAATAATCTATTACGTACTTTCCTCTCTTCTATACAGAAACACATGTTTCTGAAATGACAACTTTGCTTGATGTACAAGTAAAACATTGGAAGTTACTGAGCCTTTTCTTAATCTATCCAAGTCTCCATGAATACCATGATCAGAAGGGAATAGCTTCTATTTAGTGGTTCCTGAGTTCAACTGCACACATGGAAGATTCTTCTAGACTTTAGAGTTGTTTGATAAAGGAACAGGTCTTCTCTTGAAGTGATTTGTCACTTAAAATGCTCAGAGGATGGCAGCGTGGTTCAGGGACAAAGCACTTGCCTCGCATGTGTGAGGCCCTAGGTGACAACCTCAGCACTGCAAAAGAGAAACTCAATCAAAAACCAAACAGCTACGGATCAGTCTACCACAGAAACAGAAGAGGTCTTGCACCATTTAGTAGTTCCAGAAGCTAAGGGTACAACATGGACATCAGGTTTATTGCAGGACTGAGTTTGAGGCAGGCTTAGGCTGTACTTGTGTATTTTTGCTTCTATCTGTGAGGCAGGTCATTTGTAAAACTGAGCACATCAATCCATCCTATTCTGCATGCCCTTTTGCAATGTATTTTTTGTCTGTAAAGAGATGAGATCTTTCCACCCCTGGGCAAATAGTTCATGAGACCCCATCTCCAAAACTAACCAGAGCAAAAAGGGCTGGAGGTGTGGCTCAAGTGGTTTTTTTTTTCTTAATCTAGAAAAGATGATTCCCAGACAACATATTGAAAGCACAACTGATTTCTTGTAGCTATAGAGGTAAAGCACAAGAAGAGAGAGGTGAACTAAAGCCAGAACTGTTTTGTTTTTAGGCAGGATAAAGACGAAACACAGAAGATCCAGGACAGCATCTCTGGTCAGAAAAATATTTTTAATATGGTGCAGGGTAAAAGTTAAATCAAGAGGTTGGTTGTGAGATCCCTTGATAAAGGTTCTGGAAGGTTTATGGCAGTGCCTTCCTACCCCTTCTCAACTAGATAGTTGGACTTCTAAGAATCTGAAGGACATCTTCTCACAGCAACCTCACAAGTGGCCCAAAGTAAAGAGAACCCCAACTTAGAATTATGGATGTAGTCTTTTTTTTTTGTCATGGTGTGATCTTTGATAAGATTTAGAGAGTTGGGCACTGGTGGTTCACGCCTGGAATCCTAGCTACTTAGGAGGCTGAGATCAGGAACATCATGGTTCGAGACCAGCCTAGGCAAATAGTTCATGAGATCCCATCTCCAAAATAACCAGAAAAAATGGACTGGAGGCTGGCTCAAGCAGTAGAGTGCCTGCTTTGCAAGCATGAAGCCCTGAATTCAAATCCCAGTACCACACCAAAAAAAAGATTCATAAAGAACCCAGAACATTTAAAGAATTATACTTGCTAAGCACCATCAGCTGCAATAAAAAAAGGAGTAGAGACAGTTCAATTGAAAAGTTTTCTGGGCCTCCATTTTAATTTGGGGGGGAACCCAAATATTTTTTTAAATTTTATTTTAATTTGTATTATACATATTAATGAGGCACTAAGTAATTTTGATACACATGTACATAATATATTTTAAAAATCAGATTAAATTTACCTATCTCCTCAATTTTTCATTTCTTTATGATAAATTGAAATATACAGTATGTTATTGTTGTCAGTAGCACACAGGAACTTCTTGATCATACCTATTTTTTAAATTATTATATTATTGTCATACTGGGCACACATTGTGACATTTACAAAGTTCTTGCAATATATCATAGCTGAAATCACCCCCTCCATCCTTCTCCTTTATGGGCCTCTGTTTTTTATGGTCAAGAAGCAGTCTAACTTCTGTGAAAGTAAGAACAACTCAGAGGGCACAGCCAACAGCACAGAGGCTGAACTCAACAACCTCTTAAAAACAATGGATCAGGGACTCATTTCCAGAGGGCAGAACTGGACTCTAATTAAGAATCATTTTATGTTCCTAGCTGAACTTCAGAAATGGACCAGAGACTGCTACCCACTTCTCATTCTTTTCTTTGGTTTGTGTAATACAAGCATCAGGAGATTCAAATAAAATTGCCTGAGTCCTTTGCTGTGAGTAATGGAAGATGAGTCCATTTGATGTCTTTGAGAGCATGGATCAGTTCTCTTCCTATCTGCTCTGATCAGAATGAGTTCTGTAGACAGATTTTCTCTCTGTTGTTCCAGTTCCACCTTGCATCACATAAAATACACTCGCTTTCCTCTAAAACACTGCTTGTACAAGGCATGCACATGCAAAGTAGACTGTGTAAAATCGCCTTACTGGAGAATTTATTACACAGAGCTTTGACCAAGCATCAAAAAAGTTAACTTAGCCAGTGATTTATGCCTGTAATCCCAGCTACTCAGGAGGCAGAGATCAGGAGAATCACGGTTTGAGGCTAGTGCCCAGCAAATAGTTCGTGAGACCCTTTCTCAAAAAAACCAAAACAACAACAACAACAAAACCATCACCAAAAAGAGCTCAAGGATATCCTGGGTTCAAACCCAAGTACTGCAAAAAAAATTGTTTTAAGTTAATTTAATCAAAAGAAATTTCAAGTGCAAAAAATTTCAATTCCTGCCTGCATCCTGCACTGATGTGGAGAAGCTCTTGGTTGGTCCTGTGTTATCATCAGTTGTGTTTAAATCATTATGTGATCTGCTGAGGGTTTCCTTGCCCTTAATTTTGTGAAAAGCTGCATCTCAGAAAGCAAATGGTGCCCCAAAAGCAAGGTCAGAGTAAATGTGCTTAACTGAAGTGATAAAGTGAGAATTTGAGATTTGTTGAAAGGCTCATGTCTTTAGTGTTATAGGAAAATGAATTCAGCATACCTGGTACAGCACTGAACACTGTACATTCTGAGCATGCATGGTTTTTCCTCAATGGTTATGTCCTTGGAACCACATACCCAAGGATGCGAAGGGGCCACTGTATAAGAAAGACAGAGGGCTGGGATGTCACTCAGAGGTAGAGTGCGGCCCTGGGTTTAATCCCAGCACTTCAGAATCTGCATGTCTGTTCCTTGTGGGTATGGTGATGCATGCCTGTAATCCCAGTACTTAAGAGACTGAGGCAGGAGGATCGAGAGTTCAAGGCTAGCCTGGGCTATCTAGTGAGAATGGGTCACTTCAAATCTTCAATCTTTGCTCTTAGTAAGTCCTCAAACATCTCTGCCAGCTCAGGTCCTAGGCCCCCGCCAAATGATTTAGCCCTCTCTTTGTTTCTTCTTTTCATTGCCCTACACCTCTAAATACCCAGTCATTCCTTTGGAGAATTCAGTTCTTGAACTCCATTTGAGTAGCCAAAGGCTCTGCAGAGCTGGAATCTCTAACTCTGTCTCTCTGTGCCACAAGTCTCTGTTAAGGGAAAAGAGCCACAGAGAGATTCCCATGCCCACTGCTGAGAACTGTGCTGCCTTCCTCAGGAGGCAAGGGGACTTGTGAGTAATTTGAGTTCCACTGCTTTTAGATAGCACTAAATAAAAACAAGAGTTTGTGGTAACACTGAGAGCTAGAGAGGTCCAAAAGATAAGAAGTCGCCAAGAATCTGGGGTATTCCACATAAAATGTAGTACTGCTTTAACTGCTTTTGGATTATGATGACAAAGAAAGTTATAAAATCTAAAACTGAGATGAATATCTGCTATGAAGGATAACACAATAGGAAATTTGCAAGAGAGAAAATAGTAACAGCTCAATTCTAACAATTTAGAAATCCACAAGCTACCCTGAGATTGCATTTCACAACTATCAGCCTGGCACCAAACAGAGTCTCCCACCATACGGTTGGGCAGACTGCAGAGCAGTGAGCAATAGGGTTCCTTCTAGTGGGTGTGTGTGGAGAACAATCTGGAACCTTTGATCCAAGTTGGAGACAAGTGCATGCCATGATCCAGCAGTTATATTCATAGATTTATAGGGAAGGGTCATTTAACCTGGTAAAAATTTTATGAGCATAAAAGGAGAAAAACAAGAGTACAATCATTAGCATATTTCTGAAATTTGGAAAAAAAATTTGAATCACATCCACTTTTAAAAGGTTTTATCTATCCTCAGATTTTCACCTGCAATGAACAAACACTTTTTGAAGTCTTTTGATCCAAAATTGCACTTTCCTTTCCCTAAAAATACAAACCTCCATCCATTTTCACAAAAAGAGGGCCTCTCTGAGTCTTATCTGCCATTTTAAGACAAAGTCTGGACTTTATGGTGTTTGTCATTGCTACAGGGGCTCCAGTCTGCATGTACTCTGACTGCATGATCATCAATGAATGGGGACCTCGACCCTGAGTTTCAACCTCCCCACCCTGGAGACCCTGGTCTCCTGGCTTCTTTGCTCAGGGATCCATACCCCCACCCCCTTGGAAACAGTGTGGCCAACAGTGGCGAACTCAAATGCTTACAAAACCAAGTAGGTAACAATGAAGACATAAAGTATGATCTGTCAGTAAGAAAAAACAATGCAAGTAAAAAGTATCATGAGGCAAGTAGGTGGTTCACAAGAGCAAATAATCAAAGCTCCACTCTCCTACTCATCAGGAAAGTGCAAAATGTTTCCAAATGGGAATTAGTGCCAGCTGTGACAAACTGGAATAGGCAGGTACCATCTAAGAAGAGCAACTTACACCTAGCTCCGACTATTGAGGTGATGGAATGATTCCATTTTACTCGAGATAAATCAGATTTTGATATGAAATTTCCTGATATTAAAAATACTGTGTAGGCCAAAAATGCCCAAATATAGCCCTCAGGCCACAGATCTGCAAACTTTGGTCTACACCTATATTGGAAGAAGGTAAGTTTCTTCTAGTAGCAAGTCTCTATCCCTGTTATAAAAAATGACAGGTGACCCCACTGTCGTGCTGTGGGGGTTTTGGTTTCTCCCCTTCCTAAGAAGCCACAGGCACCCAAGATTGTGCTGCATACTGTTTACTATCCAAAACCAAGCATCTCTTGTTTATTTCAATTTTATTGTTACTTTATTACTGAATGTTTGCTTCATTAACATTCAGTTCATCTCAAATAATATACACTCAGCCATCTCTTTATATTGACCATTTTGCATGTTTTAAAAAATTACTATTGTGTTATGATACAATCCTAATTCTTCAAGTGAATTGAAGGCTCAGAGCTATTTGTTAAAGTGTGAAAGTATTGTTAAAATTGGGGAAAAAATGTAACTTTAGAAATGTAAGTTTCAATAGTGAACAGGTCTCCAGTGCAAATTTATAATATGCATTGAATGTGCTCAGATTAGATATCTGCAATGTAATAAATTCAAGTACATGTCATACATGAATACACAATTGAGTAGGAGGTACAAAGATGAATTTCTCAAAATTAAGGTTTTGTTTTTGGACTGGCAATCTATTCCTTCAATAATCCCTAGCTATAAAAATTTTACAAATAATAGAATAATCTTTTTTTCTTCTTGTTTTCTTTTCTATTAGCATATATTCATTGTACAGGGGGATTTGTTGTGACAATTCTGAATAGTCTTACATTGTACATTGGTTAGATCACCCCTTCCAACTCCACCCACTTCCCCCTCCCCATCTCACTTAAAGCAATTACAAGAGGTTTCATCGTTCTATTTCCTTTATGTGTACAAAGCCCACCAACCCTATTCCTTCACCTTCATCTTCTCCATTCATCCTGCAGTCCCACAGGTGCCTACCGCCAAAAGTACATGTTTTAGTCTTGTCTTTCATTATTAATTCCAAAGTCAGTGTTCAAAGGGGTTTATTATTATTATTATTATGTGCATACAATGTTTGGGTCATTTCTCCCCTCAAGGGGTTTCTTAATGTATCTCAAAGTTTGCTTTACTTCAGTCAGTTCAACCCCCTCTATTATCCTCCCTCATCCCTTCCCTCCCACCCCCATTATTCAATAGCTTCCAGTACATATCATTCTGCCCTCTACCTGTGCAGATGTGAAGTATTTGAGATTGTTGACTCTATCATTTTCTTCTCCTTTCCTTCCTCTCCATGGTGTAGTTCCATTGTTGCCGACATGTTCTACCTAAGTGTATATGATCATGTTTGGTTTTGTCTATACGTTTATCTTTGGATCTGTCTTTCACATTTGAGAGAAAATATGCAGGCTTTGTCTTTCTGAATCTGGCTTCCTTCACTTAACATGATATCCTCCAATTGCATACCTTCAAACCACATAGTTTCATTCTTTCTTATGGCTGAGTAAAACTCCAACATAATGACATAACCTGTCAATGTTTTTATATACTTTTCAAACAGAGTACAGTGAGCTCCTGAGTGGTAAAGCACTGGAGGTTTTATAAAATCCATGACGCTCTCTAAAGGTCATCACCACGGTCCAGGTCACTGTATCTCCAAGAGACCTATAAAAATAGCCTGAATGTTGGGGTGGGGATGTGGCTTAGTTGTGAAGCACTTGTCTGGGATGCACTGAGGTCCTAGATCCAATCTCTAGAAGGAAAAAAAATTGTCTCCATGTTAATAGCAATTATAACACTCAGCGAGAAAACAAAAGAAATACAGGAGAATATTATCGAATGACGGTTGCTGGGTACCATGTGATATCAATATTATACAACATGGATGAACAGCCATCATTTTATTTGCATTCCACAGTACATTGGACCAAACCACTCATATGAGCAGCAGGAGTTTTCTCTTGGGTGTGTGAGGCACATATTTGAAGTTCCAAGCTTAAAAACTTTTCTTACCTAGTAGGACATTTTTTTTTTGTTTCATTGATTCTTGTGGGTCATGACATTAACTGAAAAAAAAAAAGAAATGCCTTAGAGATAAATAATTAAGGACCACCTGATTCAAGTGCAGTGAAGCCACTGCTAGCATGCACAGAACACGATTCCACATCCCTGCTCTGTTCTCATTGTTGGCTTACAGTGACATGCAATGAAAAGTCAGACACTGTGTAGTATATGCCGTGTGCTAGTTACAGAAATAAGCCAGAAATATAACCCCTTTTCCATACAGAAGTATACAGGCTAGGTAACAAAAGGGTGCTCTCTGAAATGTGAAATGAAGTTGCATTATTCTTATCATCATCCAAGTTCAAGTGCTTTCAAGATATGACACTGGCTTCCCCCAGTCATAGTGATCTAACAGACCAGATAAGAAGGAAAACAGTGCATCTTACAACCTGGGCTCTGCAGTTGTACTCCATCACTTTTGCTTTAGTCTATCTATTAGAAGGGTTAACACCTGTCTACTCTCACCCCAAAATGATTGACATAGAGGTCAAAGGAAATAGCATTTATTTGGAAAACTAAGAATTGTAATTTGGGTCCACTGAGTCAGGGAAGCCCTGAATCATGCCTTCTATGGCCAGTACAGGAGAGGTTTTTTTAATAGGGGATTTCTAAAGTATCTTTCCAAGGCAGTGCATTGACTGAGCAGAAATCCCACATTGCAAACCCTTTCTGATTGGCTACTTAACTAGGGTACTTCCAGCTGAGAGACATTGAAGGACACTGACTTCGGTTGTGTATCCAAGTCTCTTGGAACTTTCTGTGATTTAACCCCAGCGGATGAGGGGTGTGAGTGCAGTCTTTTCACAATCTTGACTCCAATTTAGAAGGTCTTACTTAGTCTTAATTACTTCATTTTCTTTTACAGAAGCGAGCTAGTAACTCAAGCCAACACTCACAGGGAGAGGAATTAGGCTCCCATTCCTCAAAGGAAAAAGTAGACAACCCCATCTAAAGCAAATGTACCACACTCCCAGAATACACAACCACAACAGAAGCAAGTATGTCAGGAAAAAATATTGACTTTTTAAAAAATTGTTGTGCTGAGGGTACATTGTGGCATTTAGAAAATTCTTACAATGTATCATAGTTGAATTCACCCCTCCATCATTCTCCTTTATCCTCCCCTCCCCTCATTCCTGGAATAGTTTCAACAGGTTTCATTTTTGAATTTACATACATGTGTACACAGTATTTGTACCATATTCACCCTCCCACACCCTCTGCCCACCTCCTCCCCTTCCACTGGTACCGCTTTTAAAATGTGTGATATATTCTAATATTTCCAATTTGATTTTAATTCACTTTTAAAATGCTGATTAAGAACATGATACTAATTTAATAATCTAGTAACGAGTTGTGACTGATGGTGTGAAAATCCTTGCTATAGAGTGACGTATTTCTGTACTCTGATTTATAATTTGTACTGTGTCTGTGAAAGACAAGGATCTGATGCATTTACCTTATCTCCCACCTCCCCTCTGGAATGCTGCTACTCAACTTTATTGCTATTTTTAATGTTCTTAAGTTGTCAGTGTGTATTCTATTTTCGTTTTGTTGCATGGCCCTAATTAAGTCTATAGATTATTTTAATGTTCATAAGTAGTGCTTATTACATTATCATTCTGTTCTATAGCCCTAATTAAGTCTATAGATTAGTTATTAAAATTAAGACTGGGCCAGGCAAGGTGATACATTGTCTATAATCCCAGCTACTCAGGCAGTGGTAGGAGGATCTCAATCTGAGGCCAGCCCTAGAAATAAACTAAAGCAAAAAAGGCTGGAGGCATGGCTAAAGTGATAGAGTACTTGCCTAGCAAGTGCAAATCTCTGAGTTCAAACTCCAGTGCTATCAAAAAAAAAAAAACCCTAAACTTAATGAAAGAGTATTTATATTGTAATTTTTTATTAGTTTGCCTTCTATAACTGTGACAAATGATCTAATATATAACCAATAATAATGAAAGGTTTATTTTGGCTCACAACTTTGGAGGTTTCAGTCCATGGTTGTTTGGCCCCAATGCCTGGTGGGGAACACAGGGCAGAGGAGGCCCATTTACTTCATGGTGACTGGGAAGCAAAGAGAGAGAAACAGGAAGAGGCTGGTGTCCCAACGTCTATTCCAGGGCACACCCTCAATAACCTTACTTCTTTCCCATAGGCCCATCACCTCCCAATAGCTCCACAGAGTGGTGACCAAGCCTTTTAACACACGGGCCTTTGTGGGACACTGACCTAACATATATGTCATTAATTATTGCAGAAATAAATGATGTGATTACACCCAAAGAAAAGGACATGGTATTCCTGTCTCTAAACTCCTACCAACCAAAGGAAAGTGTCCCAAACACCAAACTTCAATGGATTCTCTTTTGGCTTCTTTTTTCTTCTCTCTGCTTCATCCAAGGCATATTCAGCCACCAGTGTTTCTGAGTTTATGTAGTCCTCTTTCTTGAATTCCCTTTTCCCCAACTAGTGTGTCATCTTAAGTCATATTTTGGGTGGGCTTGGTGAGTGGTCAAATTTCCATGTCTGAAAAGACTTCGTTTTGGCCATACTTGGTTTAGGATTCTCCTAAGAATTCTGGGGCATTGTCTTCTAGTAACCAGTGTCTGATGAGATACCCAATGTCTTGGGATCCTTATTCTTTTGAAGGTAATTTGCTTTGCCATTTAGGAACTTTTAGGATTCTCCTTATCTTTGGAGTTCTGAAACATCCCCAGGATACATTCAAGGTGTGAATGCGTGTGCATACATCCTGTTCACATACAGTGGATTCTTGCAGTCTGAACAGGGTTCTTCTTCAGGCATAGAGAACTATTATCTTTTTACTTCTCTGTTTTTTCACTTCCTCTTTGTCTTGGCTGTCTGTTTTTAGAAATCTTATTAGATGGATGCCTAATGTCCTAGGTATAACCTCCTGTCTTTTCGTTTCTCTCTAATATTTCACTTTTTCTGTTTCAATAGGTTTCTTCTTTAGTTTGGTCTTAACCATGACCATTCAATCTATCCACTGAAATTTTTATTTGGGAATTATATTTGAATTGGTAGGAAGTCTTTCTTGCTCTCCAGTTGATCCTTTTTCATAGCCAACCAATCTTATTTTTGGGGGGGGAATGCAATATCCTAAATTTTCTAAGAATTCTAATTTAGAATTTTTAAACAATCATCTCTTCCCTGAGATATTTTTCTCCTGAGATCAGCTGTTTGGTTTACTCACCTTGCTCTTTTCTTACCATGATTTCATGGTAAGGAGCATATAACATAAAATTTGCCATTTTAGCCATTTTTAAGTGTACAAGTCAGTGTCATCCAATATATTCACAATGTTCTCCACCAACATGTGTACTAGTCAGACTTTTCATTGTTGTAAAAAAGTACTTGATAAACCTAATTAATGGAGAAAAGATTTATTTTGGCTCCCAGCTTCAGAAGTTTCAGTCTATAGTCCTTGACTATTGTTTCTGGGCCATAGAAAGGCAAAGCATCATGGTGGCAGGTGCATATGGCAGATGCTACTCATCTCAAGGCAGACAGGAAGTAGAAGGGGGAAGAAT
The DNA here is from genome assembly GCF_047511655.1 of Castor canadensis. NCBI lineage: Eukaryota > Metazoa > Chordata > Mammalia > Rodentia > Castoridae > Castor > Castor canadensis. The sequence continues at coordinate 28,695,306 of NC_133404.1, read as the reverse complement.
AAGATACAGTCCTCATGGATACGCCCTCCCCCTCAGTAACCTACTTCCTCCAGCTAGGTGCTGCCTTCTAAAGTTTCCAGAACCCAAAATAATGTTACAAAATGGGGACCATGCCTTCAGCAATGAGTCTGTGGGGATACTTCATATGCATAGCACATCCATCTCTAGGACTTTTTTTTATTTTCCCAAACTGAAACTCTGTACCCATTAAACACAGACTCCTCCCACCACTCACTCCAGTACCCGGTAGGCACTGTTCAACTTCCTGCTTCTACAAATTTGATTGCTTTAGGTATCTCATTTAAGTGGAACCATGTATCACTTCATTGTGGTTAGCACAGTTCACTTAGCACAGTGTTTTATCGCCTTGGTCTTTTGAATGCTATTGGTTTCCATCCAGTGCTTAATAATTCTGGAGTTAGTTTGTCTTTATAAATAAAGTACCAGGATGACTGTAAAGGAAGCTGCAGTTCTTCCACAAGCCTCCTTGTCCATGGGAGACCTGAGTGTGGCCACTGTACAAGTGGGCAGGGAAGTTATTGCCTGGCAGGTATGAGGGTGGTAGGTGTGGTGATGGCAGACATCCTGGAGCCTCCTCACTTGGCAAAGTTAGAACGATTTGACTCTCTGGATGTGGTGCACATCATTGGCTCCACTCCTTTTTTTTTCTGTTATTGTCTGATTGCTTCGTTACCCTAAGTACCTGATTAGCTTCTTGCTCAGATCCAGCCCCCCACACCCAGACCCCCTCTCCAGGAAGACTGTCTTACTATAGGGAGTCTGTCTTCCTGTTATTCTGCCTCCAGCTTCGAGTACTCTGAATAAGTGGAAAGGCAGAAAGGGTACAAGTCTCACTGGCCATGCTACTAGAAATATAGTTCTTGATGCAAATGACAGAGTTTCTTCCTTTATTAAGGTTGAATAGTTTTCCACTGTGTACATAAACCACATGCCTTTATCCATTCAGCCATTGGTGGACACTTAGGTTGATCTCATAACCTGGCTGTTATGAATAGTGCTGAAAGAACAGGAGTGTGCAGACGTCTTCTCGACGTGCCGACCTTAAATCACTTGAGTAAATACCCAGAAGCAAGATTATTGGGTCACAGGGTAGTTCTAGTCTTAGCTTTTTGAGAATCTTCCATACAGTTTTCCACAGTAACGATACTAATTCATATTCCCACCTCCTCAATGGCAATTTTTTTATTGTTGTCATTGAGAACATAATATGAAAGTTGTCAGAATCAAAATGAAGTAGCTTGTGTCAACCCTAACAACAACCAAAAAAGTAAAGAAACCTGGGAGATCATGAAGGAAGGGTTCTTACACATGATTGCCTTATAGTAACTGTCACAAAAGACTGTGCCACAAGCTTGCACAGACGTCACTGCAACCTTATACAAGAAGTACTTCTGCAGGAATATGTGCCAAGCAACCGTCTCTTTAACCTCAGACTGAAGTCACACTTGTTATTAATGATTGTGACTGAAGATTATTGTTTCAAAATAGGTGATGTAATTCTCCTTGTTTTTGTCTTTAAAACTTCCCCTATGTCCAGAATTTACAGTGGCATGCATATTACCTTTACAATGCTCTGCCATTTCCAAATAAATATAATGGTTCTTTGGAAAATTGCTATCTGATTGTTTTATTTAGGTTGACATATATATATATATATATATATATTTTTTTTTTTTTTTTTGGTGGTAGTACTGGGGTTTGAACTCAGAACCTCATGTTTGCTAGGCAGGCACTCTACCACTTGAGCCACTCCTCCAGCTAGCCAGAAATGTCTGTTTATGTCCTTTATCCATTTCTTAATCACATTACTTGTTTTCCTTCTGTAGAGTTGCTTGAGTTCCTTGTGCATTTTGGCTATTAATCCCTCAACAGATGTATGGCTTGCAAATATTTTCACCTAATTTGTAGTTTATCTCTTCAGTCTCTTAATTATTTCCTTTTATTTGGAAGCCTTTTTTATCTTGATGTAATCCCATTTGTCTATTCTTGCTTTTGTTGTCTGTGCTTTTGCAGTTAACTCTAAAAAAAAATCTTTGCCTAGCCTGGTGATACGTAAATTTTCCCATATTTTTTCTAATAGATTTAGAGCAGAATATAACATTATACTTAGTGTAATAAGCCGAATACAAAAAGACAGATCTCACAAATTTTTGCCTGCATGTGGATTCCAGAAAAACCTGAAGTCATATAGCAGAGAGCAAATAATGGATATTGGGGTGGGGGAGATGATAAAAGGTATGAAGCCTCAGTTAGGTAAAAGGAATAAATTTGGTTTTCTCTTTTGTTTTCTTTTTTGAGATCTAGCATGGCAAATATACATTCTACATTTCGATGTCTCAAATGTTCTCATTGTAAAACATGTCATATGTTTGAGCTGGTGGAAGGCTTCATTGGCTTCATTTAGTTATTCCAGATTATATTAAAATCAAAATGTCACTTTGTGCCCCATAAAGATGTATAGCTATGACTTGTCAATATATAATTTTTATAATTCATATGTCTTTCTCTAGAGTTCTAGTGACTATAGCACCTGCCTTTTCTATTGGTTAGTTGTAAGCTTGATGTCTTCTTGGGGCTTTGGCTACTCTAGTTGGGCTTTTGTGCATAGAAAGGAATCCTTATAATTACTTATTTTAATATATAGTATATTATCATAGTTATAAATTGTAAAAGTCTGTTTCCCTTACAGCTCTTATTTTATGTACAAATTTTATAACTTTAATCTAAATCAGAATAATCTTTTTTGCTTATTCTTTTTTGGTTAACTTGTACATTTAATGTCAACCATGATTTACATAGTTGAGCAAAGAGCAATTTTAATGTAATTGATCCTCTTAAACATTTCGAAAACATCAAGGGAAGATTGCAAATGTAAGAAATAAAATGTTCCTGAGCATTTAAGCCACTCATCAATCTGCTAAATCAGTCTTAGAAATTTTGTAGATAAAATCCTTTTAAGCCTTTCAAAAATCATTTAAAAAATTAACAGGGTATGCACAGGATATCATGATGGTTTTATTTAAACACAAGTTACATAAGAGTACACTGAGTTTTTATATTTTCCAGAGATTATAAATTACTTATCCAACTAAGGGGAACAAAACAAGCATGCCAGACTAGTTGACATTACAAGGTGAAAAGCACAGGACAGTGATATGATGTCTAAATGAAACGCCTTAGAGAGTCCTGGCACAGGATCCCAGCATCTCTGGAGGGCATCTATCTATGGGCACGCTTGTCTGCTCTGGCATCAGCAGCTTATAAATTTATGACTTTCAGTTATATCAATTAGTCAACTGAAATTATCCATTTTTAATTTCTGACAATCCAGTGATTCACCCCACTCCAAAATGACCTACTCTTAAATGAGTGAATGTTTGCCAGGTCTTGGCTTTAGAGTTCATTTTCTGTAGCTCTTGTGTAATTCCTGCAATGAAGTTAGAAATATTCTTATGGAATTTTTAGCCACTTAGCTGTAATTGCATCCTTTTTTTTTTATATCTTATCCAAAGTAGCTAAATATCTGTACCTTACATATCAGTGTCATGCCATGTAAGGGGATTGTTTCCTTCCTTCCTTCCTTCCTTCTTTCCTTCTTTCCTTTATTCCCTCCTTCTTTCCTTCTTTCCTCTCTCCCTCTCTCCCTGCTTTCTTTCCTTCCCCCTGCCCCCTTCCTTCCTCCCTTCCTTTCAAGTACTAAAGATGGAACCCAGGGCCTCCTGCATGCTAGGCAAATGCTCTACCACTGTGCTACACTCCCAGTTCTCTTTCTTTTCTTTAAGTTTGTCTAATTCATTAAGATTGTCTAATTTGTACATGTCAAAAATCCCATCAATCTGGGCCGGGATCTTCTCAGAATTTCTAATTTAATTTTGTGTGTCTAAAAGAGAGTTAGAAAACATCCAAGCTTAAATGCCATGCTAGGTTTTCCTGGATTCTTGATCTATGAAGGCTGATTTTAGACTCCTCATCTCAGCTTCCTGCTCTTTGTTTTAGCCTTTCAATATTATCTTTAACTCTGAAATGTCTACATGTTAAAAATTCTCATTTGTATCTCTGGCAGCTAGCACAATGGCTCCCAAATAGTCCATGTTCTACCATTATTGGCTGAGTGGAAAAGATGATTCAGTGGATTAAAGATCACCATCCACCTGGTCTTCCCTAGCCAATGCATTCTGGAGGGATTTAATGTAAGAACAAGCACAGAATAAGTGTTTCCTTAGCTGCTTCCCTTCTTATCCTCTCAGCCACAGCATCCAACAACAATTAAATGCAGCCCCTGAGTTTCTAATTTCTGATAATTTTGCAGGATTTTACCAAAATTCTGTAGTAGATACTTTATTGTGCAGGTAGCAAATGTTACATATAACCAAGGGTTTTTTAATTGCTAAGTGATTTGTCCCACAAACCCATGCCTGACACTGTCCCTTCCCACCTCTTGATTAGTCTGATGATGTCAGACATGGCTCTGGGTCAAATGCAGAAAACACCAGATGGTGTTGTATCACTTAGAGAGAAAGGAAAAACAAATGAAGCTATCTGGGTGCAGGTGACTCACACCTAGAATCCTAGCTACTTGGGAGGTTGAGATCAGGAGGATCATGGTTTGAGGCCAGCCTGGACAAATAGTTCAAGCAACCCCATCTTAAAACAACCAGAGCAAAATGGACAGGATGTGTGGCTCAAGGGGTAGAGCACCTGTTTGCAAGCATAAAACCCCTAGTTCAAATCCCAGTCCCACCAAAACAAAAGAAGCCCATTTGATGCAGGGTGGAGGTTGGGATGAATTGAGGAGACTAAATTACTGTATTACTACCCATGGATGTGAAGGCTGGAGTCTGGGTCAGTTTCAGACTTTTTTAAAAACTGGAAGAAATAATTAACACTTGTAAAAATATAGATAATACTAATGAATAATTAAAACTCTTTATTGTAAAGATGTAGACTGCTTATCCCATTTCCTTTCTCCATTTCTTCCTTAGAAATATAGCTCAAGGGCTGGTAGAGTGCCTGCTTAGCAAGCATGAGGCCCTGAGTTCAAACCACAGTACCACCAAGAAAAAAAAGAAAATAGCTCATAGCTCCTATTGTATTCAGGGGGAAAGAATGTCAAGCTGAGCTTTACTTTGCAGTTAAGTTCATTGAAATTTAAATAGAAGTGTTTGGTTGGTGTTTTTTTGTTGCTCAGGTTTTCTTTCCCCCCCTCGGCACTGGGGTTTGAACTCGGGGCTTCCTGCTTGCCAGCAGAGCTATGTTTTCAGCCTTCCTGCAGCTCTTTTTAACAGGAAGCTATCTTCCTTGAGAGAAGGGTCTGTCTGCCCCTTGCCCTTCCCTTTCTCTTCTCCTAAAGTATACACACTCTGGCTGGAGCTCTGGTAACCATCTTGTGACCTTGACAATAGAAGCAAATGATAAAGAATGTGAACAAATAGAAGTGTGTGGGTCCATCATGAATTGTGGAGCCATCTGACCAACCCTCCTTGGCAAACTAATATTTTTTTTTCACATAAGAGAAAAAGAGCTTTAGTTTGTTTAAGCTACTATAACAGATTCTCAGTTACTGGCACCAACACAATTCCTAACTGATACATCTTAAGACTGTGGATTTTTATTCCATAATAAGTGAAAGATGAATTAACTCCTAAGATAAATATTTGCTAAGTGCCAACTATGTGAAAAGAACTAGAGAACACATTGTGGGGTTCAGACAAGGATCTTGTCTTGCAAGAGGTCGCTGTCTGCAGAAGGAGATTAAAACATACACACATAAAGAGTAATACAAGATACAAGATAGAAAATGTAAAGGACCCAGGACAGCCAAAAATAGGAGGCATGACTCAAGTGGTAGAGAACCTGCCTAGCAGCACAAGGCCCTGAGTTAAAAAAAAATTCAACCTCCACTCATGATTTTAAAAAACCCTCCAAATTTCAGTATAGAAGGAAGGTATCTCAACACAGTAAAAGCTACACCTGACAAACCTGTAGTGCTGAAGAAGCAAAAGATGAAACTTTTTCTTCTAAGATCAGGAACAAGACAAGGATATTCACTTTTACCACTCTTATTCAATGTAACATTGGGAGTCTTAGTCACATCAATAATACAAGAAAAGAAATAAAAGGCTTACAAATAGGAATGGAATTGGTCCAATTATCCCTGTTTGAAGATGACATGATTTTATATGGAGAAAACCCTAAAGACTCAACCAGAATACTGTTAAAACAGATTCAGTAAAATTATAGGACATAAAATCAACATACTGAATTCAGTAGTTTCTTTATATGCCAGTAACACAATTGCTGAGGAAGAAATCAGGAAAGCAATCCTATTCACAGTAGAGATAAAAAATACCTAGGAATAAATTTAACCAAGGAAATTAATGATTCCTATAACGAAAAGACAAAGAACTGCTTAAAAATTGAAAAAAAAATCACAAAAAATTAAAAGATATTCCATGTTCATGGATTGGAAGAATTAATATTATTTAAATGTCTGTCCATAGTACCCATAGCAATATATAGATTCAATGTAATTACTGTGAAAATACCAGTGAGAGTCTATAGAAAATACCAGTGAGATTCTATAAAAGTAGAAAACTCCTCCTAAAATCTGGATGGAACCACAAAAGACCTCAAATAGCCAAATCAACCATGAGCAAAAAGAGCAAAGCTGGAGGAACCACAAGACTTGATTTCAAGACATACCATAACCCAAACAGTATGAGATTGGCATGATAACAGATACATAGACCAATGGAAAAGGATAAAGATCCCAGAAATAAACCCATGTATTTACAGTCAGCTAATTTTTCACCAAGGCAACAAAAGCATACATTGGAGTAAAGGAAGTTTATTCAATAAATAGCACTGGGGAAAGTGGAAGGTATAGTTGAAGCCACTGATGGCAGGGAAATTCATTGATTTGCAGGTGCACAGAAGATATGCAGGCAGGTGAGCCAAGGCTGCTGACAAGTCATGGGGTATGCAGCAGGTGTGGGGGATGCTGGGATGGCAGAAAGACTGGAACATACAATGAGTACGAGAGCCTCAGAGAGGCCATCACAGGCCACATGTGGACCGTAAAGGTCACTGAAAACTGCACATCTTGGTCATGAAGAGAGAGGATTCCTTCCCATTCAGACTGCTGGACCCAGCCAACCTTATCTGTGGCAGTCCCTTGCGCCTGCAGCACCTCTCAGCAACCTCTTTCCAGAAGGCTCAACAGTTGTGCCCACTTTATTGAGGTGGTGGAACTTTTAGGAGGTGTGCCCTTTCTGCAGAAGGAAGTTAGGCCATTGCAGGTATGCCCTTGAAGGGGATTTGGGGACTCAAGCCCCTCCTCTTCTCTTCAGTTTGCTTCCTGGCTATGAGAGGTGAGCAGCTCACCACCATGTGCTCCTACCATGATATGCTGCCTAACCAAATGTCCAAAAGCAATGAGGCTGACTGGTCAAGAGCTGAAACCTCATGATGGACTTTGCATATGCATATGAAATAGAACAAAGAAACCTCTTGCAATTGCTTTAAGTGTGGTGGGGAGGGGGTGAGAGGGAGAGACGATGGGGGCAATGTAAGTAATGTACAATATAAGTCTAATCTAATTGTCACCATGAATTCCTCCCTGTATAATGAATATATCCTAATAAAAAATTTATAAAAAGAACTGAAACTTTCAAAACTGTGTGCCAAAATCACCTCTCTCTTGAAGTTGATTATATTAATAATGAAAAGCTCATAGACAGTTATGATTTCTTCTCTAATGTAGTAACATGGTGGATTATATTGATTTTTCTAAAGTAAAACCAACCTTAAATTCCTTGGGTGTTGCTAACTTGATCATGATGTACTAGCCTTTTATTAATTTATTTCACATTGCTGGAGATCAAATCCAGAGCCTTGCATGTGCAAAGCAAGCTCTCTGCTATTGAGCTATGTCCCCCAACTTTTTGTATACTGATAGTGCTACTTAAAGATATTTGGATTAGGATTTTTGTACCTGTGTTCATGAATAAAATGGCTTGTAATTTTTTTGGGGGGGTACATTCTTTGCCAAGTTTTATCATCGTGTGTGTATGTGTGTGAGTGTGTGTGTGTGTGTGTGTGTGTGTGTGTGTGTGTGTAGGATTGAACGCAGGTCCTCCCATGTGCTAGGCAAGTGTTCTAACCACTGAAATACATCTACATCCCCCTTAGCCAGCTTTTAGTAAGGAGGTTATATTAGTTTTATGAAGTGGGAAATTATTTCCTCTTTTTTTATTTTCTGACTCTAAGATTAAAATTATTCCTTTCATAATGTTTGGTAGAATTTACTGATGAATATGGGCCTGGGACTCTTTTAGGAGAAATATTTTGGGCTGCAGATTTAGTTCCTGTAATTATTATAAATAGGAAGGATGTGCATATGGCTTATCCTCCAAACTGGAGCACTTTGGGGAATTAAATAGGGTTTGAAAATAATCAATGGACATTAACACTAGCACTAAACTGAGGCCATCATGGGCAAAGGGGGGATGCTAGGGTACCATAACTATAAGATGTCCTATTTCTTTTTATAGATTGCCTATTTCTTACTGAATAAGGTTTGGTAAGTTATTTTTTTTTTGTAATTTATCTATTTTTGTCTAGATTTTTTTCAGGTTTATTGGTATACAGATTTCATGTTAATCTGATCCTATCTTTTAATTATCTGCAACATCTCTGCCTCCTTTCTGTTTCTAGATATTATTACTTATACCTTCTCAATCTCTTGATCATCCTTGACTGATATTTTAATTCTATTAAAATCAACAAAGCAACTTTTAGCTTTGTTGGACCTTTCTATTACATATTTGTTTTTATTTCAAAAGGTTCTCCTTTTATACTCATTATTTTATTCTTGTTGGTATATATCTAATTTCTGGAGGGGATTGCTTATTCTATTAATTTTGAGACTTCCTGAATATAGACATTTTAAGGTTATAAATTTCCCTGTCTGTGGTACATATCACAAATTTGACATATTTTGAAGGGAATTTTTATAATTTTATTTCAATGTATCAAATCCCTAATACATAGTTTTTCTCATCCCAGTTTTTTCTGGTTTCTAGCTTAATTGTCATGTGCTCTGTATGATTCTAAACCTTTGACGTGTATCAAGACTGTTGTTATTATTCCTTTACATGGATAACCATAAACTTAACCAAGTGATGACTTCAATCACTGCTGTTTTACCAGATGTCTGGTAACTAGTATGTAGCTATTGATTTGGTGACTGTATTTTCCTCCATCCCTGTTAACAAAGGTCAGTAGACACAGCTTGCTCTCAGCTGCAGGACCAGCAATACACCTTCACTGCTCTATCTCACAGTGACATCAAGCCTCCAGCCCTACATTATAGCTCAGTTCAGAGACGATCATGTAATATCACACTGGTCTGTTTCATTGATGTCATTATGCAGACGGAACCTAGTGAGTGAGAAGTAGCAACTCTAGACTTATCGGTGAGACATTTGCACATCATAATATAGTAAATACATGTTTGTTTTAAAATTCAGGGGTCTTCTAAGATACAGTGTCTACTTTCTCCACTTCAGTATATAGTACTGGAATTCTTAGAGCAATAAGGGAAGAGAACAAATAGAAGGGATTCAGTATGAAAGGAGGAAGTCAAATTATCCCTATTTGTGGATGATATCCTATTCTTCAAAGATCTAAAGATTCCACAAAAAACTCCTGGGTTTGATGAGTACTTTCAGCAATGTAGCCGGATACAAAAGTAGTGTACAAAAATCAGTAATTTTTCTATATACCAAAAATGAACAGCTGAGAAAAAAATCAAGAAAACAATTCCATTTATGATAGCCTCAAAAAGAAAAAAGAAAAAAAATGCCTAGGCACATAAAGCCTTAAGTTCAAACCCAATACCACCCCTCTCCAAAAACACCAAACCAATACAAAAAAAAAAAAAAAACCTAGGAATAAACTTTATTAATGAGGTGAAAGACCTCTACAAAAAAAAAACCTACAGGAGCTTAAAGAAAGAAATTAAAGAAGATGCCAGAAGATGGAAAGACCTCCCATGTTCATGGATTGGAAGAATTAATATTGTGAAAATGGCTCTACTACTGAAAGCAATGGATAGATTCAATGCAATTCCCATCAAAATCCCAATGTCATTCTTCACAGAAATAGAAAAATCAATCCTAAAATTCATATGGACACATAAAAGACTCCTAATAGCAAAAGCAATTCTGAGCAACAACAAAAAAGCAACACTGGAGATATCATAATATCTGACTTCAAATTATACTACAGAGCCATTATAACAAAAACAGCATGGTGCTGACAAAACAAAGCAAAAACAACAACAACAACAAAATAGGCATCAGGACCAATGGAACAGAATAAAGGCCCCAGAAATAAGACCACACAGCTACAGTCATCTGATTTTTTGACAAATGAGCCAAAGCAAACGTTGGAGAAAAGACACTCTCTTCAACAAATGGTGCTGGGAAAACTGAATATTCACATGTGGAAAACTGAGACTAGAACCCTATCTCTCATCCCATATGGAAATCAATGCAAAATGAAATCAATTCAAGTCTTAATGTAAGACTTGAAACCTTGAAACCACTACAGAAAAACATAGCGAAAATACTTGAAGACACAGGCATAGGCAATTATTTTCTGAAGAGGACTTTAATTATCCAGGAAATAAGAGCAAGAGTTGACAAATGGGATTGAATCAAATTAAAAAGTTTCTGCACATCAAAGGAAATAATTACCAGAATGGAGACAACCCATAGAACGGAGGTAATCTTTGCCAGCTATTCATTGGATAATATCCAGAATATACAAAGATCTCCAAAAACTACACACCAAAGCAACAAATAATCTAATTACTAAATGGGCAAATGAATTCAGCAGACAGTTCTCAAAAAAAGTACAAATGGCCAATAAAAATATAAAGAAATGTTCAACATCCTTTACCAGAAAGGAAATGCAAATCAAAGCAACACTGAGATTCCATCTCACTCCAGCCAGAATGGTCATCAGCAAGAACACAAACAAAAACAAATGCTGGTGAGGATGTGGGGAAAAAAGAACCCTCATATGCTATTGGAGAGAATGGAAGATAGTGCAACCACTATGGAAATCAGTATGGAGTTTCATCAAAAAACTAAAATTAGACCTTCCTTATTACCTTGCTATATCACTCTTGGGCATATAGCTGAAAGAGTATAAATCAACATACAAGAGAGATACCTGTACACCCATATTTATGGCAGCACTATTCACAAAAGCCAAGCTGTGAAATCAGGCTAGATACCCAACAATTGATGAATGGATAAAGAAAACGTGGTACCACATATTGCTAGGTGCTGGTGGTTCACGTCTGTAATCCTAGCTACTCAGGAGGCAGAGATCAGGAGGATTGTGGTTTGAAGCCACCCCAGGCAAATAGTTCACAATACCCTATCTCAAAAATACTCAGCATGAAACAGGGCTCGTGGAGTGGTTCAAGGGTTAGAGTGCTTGCCCAGCAAGCATGAGGCCCTGAGTTCAAACCCCAATTTGCCCCCCAAAAGAAAGCCAAATATCACATGCTTTTCCTCCCATGAAATTTGTATACCTAAGATGATAATAATAACAGTAATAATGGGACGTGAGTTGAAAAGTGGGGCCTAATGAAACCCACTAAATACTGTTTGAAAATAGAGAGACTTGTCCACAGTACGATGTGTGCATTGATGGAAACATCACAATGAAATTCCCTTGTACAACTCATGTACTCTAATAAAAAAAAAACCTCAGGGGTCTTCCACCTCAATGAAATTTCCTTTGTTTCTGTGGGTGGCCCTCCTAATGTGAAACACAAGTTGTTGCATCTGGACACTCCTATAACCAAAAAAGAGACACAATGCCTAGTGGGTCTCTAAATTCTGAGGCTACACATTCCTCATTTGGGCGTGCTACTCCAGTCCATTTACCAAGTGATGCAAAAGGCTGCTGGTTTTGAATGAGGACCACAGAAACACCTTAGGCTGCCATGCAAGCTGCCAAGCCACTTGGGATATAAGAGTCAGCAGATGCAATGAGGCTCAAATTTTCAGTAGCAAATAAGGATGCTGTTTGGAGCTTTTGGCAGGCCCTGATAGGCAAATTAGAGCATAACTAAAATTTTGGAGCAAAGCCTTTCTATCCCATGTAGATAACTACTCTCTTTTTGAGAAACAAATTTTGGCTTGTCATTGAGCCCCAATAGAGATCAAACACTTAACTACATGGTCACCAAGTTACCATGTGACCTAAACTGTCTCTCATTAACTGAGTGATTTCTGACCCACCAAGTCATAAAGATGGGCACACACAGGAATACTCCATCATCAGATGGGTATGATGTTTATGAGACTGGTCCCTGAGAAGCCACTGAAGGCACAAGTAACCTACATGAGAAAGTGCCCAAATGCCCATCTCCTATTCTTGCTACACAGCCTCTATCTTCCAGCTGCATCTATGATTTCATAGGGAGTTCCTAAGAGAAGTATCATGACTGGTTTACAGATGGTCCTGCATGATATGCAGCCACCACTTGGAAGAGGACAGCTATAGTACCATAGTCCATCTCTTGGACATCCCTGAAAGACAGTGTGTAGGGAAATCCTCCCAGTGGGCAGAAATCCAAGCAGTGCACCTGGCCATTCATTTTGCTTGGAAGAAGAAGTAGCCAGATGTGTAATTCTATGCTGATTCATGAACTTGAGCCAATGGTTTGGGTGGATGAGATTTGGAAAGAACATGATTAGAAAATTGGTGACAAGAAATTTGTGTCCCATACAGACACCTGTGCAATGATGTTCATTGCAGCACTATTCACAATAGCCAAGCTTTGGAAACAACCCAGGTGCCCTACAACTGATGAATGGATCAAGAAAATGTGGTATATATACACAAGGGAGTTTTATTCAGCCACAAGGAATAATGACAATTGGTTTGAAGGTAAATGGATGCAATTGGAGGACGTCATGTTAAGTGAACTAAGTTAGGCTCAGAAAGACAAAGGCCATATATGTTCTCTCATATGTGGAAGATGGAGCCAAAATATATACACAAAAACAAACATGACTATGTACAAACTCAGAGGTAGGACATGTTTGTAACAGTGGAACTTCTCTACGGAACTCAGAGAAGGAGGGAAAGGAAAAGAGAATGCTAGAGCATTAGAAATATTGTAAAACATTACATCTGTGAAGGTGGAGGATATAAGGATGTATACTGAAGGCTGTTGAATAATGGGGGCGGGTGGGAGGTAAAGAGGTAAGGGAGAGTAATGGAAGGGGTTGAATGGACCAAAGTAAAGTATTCTCATAGCAGGGATACATTGAGAAACCCCTTTGAACATCAACTTAAATATTAAGAAGGAAAGACAGGACTGTAAAATTGGTGCAGTGTGTGTGGGGAGGTACTTGTGAGAAGGGGGAGGGTGAATGAAGGAGATTAAGGTGACGGTGATGGGCTTCATATACCTATAGGAAATAGAACTAAGAAACCTCTTGCAACTGCTTTAAGTGGGGCAGGGAGAGGGTTGAGGGGGAGAGATTATGGGGCCAATGTAACTAATGTACAATATCAGATTTGTCACTATGAATCCCCCCTGTACAACAAATATATCCTAATAAAAAATTTTTAAAAAAAGATATTTGTGTCTCATGTGAATGGTCACCAAGGAGTGACCTCAGAAGAGGATTTTAATATTCAAGTGAATAAGACTGTTCTGTGGCTACCAGTCAACCTCTTTCCCCAGTCATGCTTGTCGTTGTCCAATGAGCTTATGAACAAAGTGGCTATGCAGGCAGGAATAGAGGTAATCATGGGTTCAACAACATGGTCCTCCATACACCCAGGCTAACCTGACTACAGCCACGGCCCAATGCACCAGCAGCAGAGACAACCACTGAGCTCCTGGGGAAATTACCCAGGTACTTGATGGCAGGTTGATTAGCTGGGATTGCTCCCATCATAGAAGGGGCAGTGTTTTTTTCTTAGTAGAATGGACACTTAGAGTAGATAAGGATTTTCCTGCCTTGCATTTGGTGCTATGCCATGTCTACTGTCCATGGACTTACAGAACACCTTTTCCATTGTTGTGCTGTTCCACACAGCATTGCTTCTGAGCAAGGTACTCATTGCATAGCAAATGGAGTGTAGCAACAGGCTCATTAGTCTTACTGTGTTCCCCACTGTCTTAGTCTACTTGGGCTACCATAATGAAATATCATAAACTTGTAACTTATAAGCAACACCAATTTATTTTTCACAATTCTAAGACTGGGAAATCCAAGATCAAGGCACTGGAAGAGTCGGTGTTTAGTAAGGGCCCACTGCTGGTTCAAGAAAGCATGTTCTTGCTGCATCCTATTACGGTAGAAGGACAAACAACCCTTGGGCCTATTTTATGAAGCCACTAATCTCATTCAAGACAGTCTGACCAAATCACCTTCCAAAAGGCCCTACTTTCCACTGCCATCACCTTGGGGTTAAGAAATCAACATACGAGTTTTTGGGGAACACACTCAGTCCATGGCATCTACCATTCAGAAGTAGCTGGCTTGATAAAATGGTGGAAGGGCCTTTTGAAGTTTGGAGTAGCAGCTAGGTGGAAATACCTTGTAAGGCTGGGCAAGGTTTTCCAGAAGATTCTAAATTAGCATTCAACAAATGGTACTGTTTCTTCTCGAATCATAGGATGGCAATGGGAATGGCACCATTCACTATAACCCTAGTGCCTCACTACCAATTTTTCATTTCCTGTCCCTAAGTCTGTCTGCTCTGTTGGCCTAGAGGTCTTAGTTCTAAAGGCAGAAATGCTTTGATCAGGGGACACAACAATGGTTCCATTGACTTGAACATTAAGACTGTTATTGAGAGATTCCAAGATGGCGGCTAGAGAGAAGAAGCAGAAAGCGTGCTTCCTAAAGTAAAATCTTGGAGCAATGCTGGAGATACACCCTACAGGAAAAAACACTGAGAAGAGGCAAAACTTTGACTCCTCCACACCCCCAGCCCATGCATAGCATCTCCATTTCACATTAAACGGAGAAACCAGGAGGGCTCCCGTGCCAACAGACGCCAGTGCCCAGATGGCTTGGGAAGACACAGACAAGGTGAGCTAAGCAGCATGTGGTACTCCCACAGACAACCCTGGGACAGATCAGCATAGCCCCCTGGACAGACCGACTCCCACCCAGGGAAAAAAAGAGAAACTGAATAATAAGCAATAAGAAAAGGTACATAGCAAAGAGGGTGGGGCTCCCTGAGTGCTGAAGAGGGGGGGGAGGGGAAATCCCTCCAGGAACTGTAAATAAACAAGACTGCTGGAGAAGGCAGGAGCAGCGGCACACACCCAGCAATCAGGAGCAGGAAAGCTTGTAAAAGCAGTGGGAGGAAAACTCCACAGGAGAGGGGGGAAGGCCCACTTCCCATGTGAACTGTAAATAAACACGCTGGCCTGAGAAAGTGGGTGCAGTGTCACCTCCCCCAGTGTGCTTGGAAAGGGGAAAGCTTGTAGCAGTGGTGGTCACGCCCAGGAGAAATCTAAGTAAACAAAGACTGCAGGGCCAGGTGAGTGCTAAGCTCACCCCAGAGATCTGCATAAATAAAGCCTCCAGCAACAGCAGGCAGGCGAGCTGCAGCCTCAGATAGCCATTCACAGAACTGTCTCCAGACTCTTTTTTTTTTCTCCTTTCCTTTGAAGAGACAACAACTAAATTATACCTGCATGCTGAAAAACTTACTGAAAATGTATTGCATTTGAACTTGGGACACTTTGTGTTGTTTTTTGTTTTGGTTTTTTGGTTTTTTTCCCCTTCAATGAGACAATGACAGAACTACTTCTGAGACAACATCTACAGGATTGGAGGCTGAGGGACTAACACCAAAATTATTAAGACTGAAACTTTATTGCATTTGAACTTGGAGTTTTTTTTTTCTCTTTTCAGTCCTCTCTCTGTCCCTCTAATGCCTGTTTAGCTTACTGTTGATTAGTACACTATCTCTCCCTGTTTATATCTTTGAAACTTTTTGTTTGCTTTGTTTTTTCTTGTTTGTTTATTTGTTTTTCCCTTTTTCTTTAACTTCTTTGCTTTCTCTCTCCTCTCACCTTTCCATCCTAAATATCACCATTGTTAATATTACAAGCTAGAAAATACTTAATTGCACACACTACAGTGACAATAACAACACCAAGGGCAATGACAGGAAGACAGAAAAAACAGGGAAACCAGTTTTCCCACAACAAAAAATTAGGACAGGAACCAGAGGGAAATGAAGAAAACAGAAACTCAGATCCACTGAAACAAAATGAAGGTAAACTATGCCAAAGAACCCAATGAAGCCCACAATAATAATCTAAAAGAAGAAATCCTACATGTAATCAATGAGAATTTTATAGAGATGATACTGGATATGGTCAACCAAAATGTACAGGAGACACTCAAGAAATTCCAAGACAACTAAAATAGAGAATTTGAGAAAGCAAAAGAAGAAATAAAAGAAACCATAGAAGCACTGTATAAACATCAAAATGAAACAAAGAACATGATTAATAAAGAGATAAATGAACTCTGGGTGAAAATAGACAACATTAAAGAGGAAGAAACTCAGGATATGGAAAACCTCTGAAAAAAGAATGAAACAGAATTGCAAAACAAAATGGAAGGCCAATCCAGCAGAATAGAATAAACAGAAGAGAATCTCAGAAGTAGAAGATGAAATGGTACTTAAAGGAAAAACTGAAGAACTATTAGTTAAACAACTAAAGACCTGTGAAAAGAAAATGCAAGAACTCATTGACTCCTTAAAAGACCTAACCTGAGAAACATGGGCATTGAAGAAGGAGAAGAGGTGCAAGCAAAGGGAATGCATAATATACTCAATAAAATAATAAGAGAAAATTTCCCAAATCTAGAGAAATCTATTCCCATACAGATGCAAGAGACCTCCAGAACACCAAACAGACCAGACCAAAATAGAACTACCCCACAGCATATTATCATTAAAACAACAAGTACAGAGCCCCAAGAAAGAATATTGAAGGCTGTAAGAGAGAAAAACAAATAACATACAAAGGTAAACCCATCAAAATCACTGCAGAATTCTCAACAGAAATATTAAAAGCAAGAAGAGCTTGGGGTGAGATCTTCCGGGCACTGAATGAAAATAACTTCAACCCTAGGATACTCTACCCAGCAAAACTATCATTCAAAATAGATGGAGCAATAAAAGTCTTCCATGACAAGCAGAAACTAAAACAATATGTGACCACAAAGCCAGCACTACAAAAGATTCTTCAAGGGATTCTGCACACAGAAAGTGAAACCCAACATAACCATGAAAGGGCAGGCAGCACCAAACTACAGGAAAAGAAAAAGCAAGAAAATAGAGAGTAATCTCAACTTAGGCACACACAATCAAACCTTCAAACAACTAAGACAACTAAATGACAGGAATCACCACATACCAATCAGTACTAACACTTAATGTTAATGGACTTAATTCCCCCATTTAAAGGCACCATTTGATGAACTGGATTTAAAAGGAAGAGCCAACAATTTTTTGCTTACAGGTGACCCATCTCACTGACAGAAGTTAGCATAGGCTTAGGATGAAAGGCTGGAAGAAGATTTACCAAGCCAATGGCCCCCCAAAACAGGCAGGAGTAGCAATACTTATCTCTGACAAAGTAGACTTCAAACCTACATTGATCAAATGAGATAAAGAAGGACATTCCATACTAATAAAAGGGAATAGACCAAAAGGAAATAACAATTATCAACCTATATGCACCCAATGTCAATGCACCCAATTTCTTCAAACATACCCTGAAAGACCTAAAAGCATATATAAACTCCAACACTGTGGTCGTGGGAGACTTTATACCCCATTATCATCAATAGATAGGTCATCCAGACAAAAAATCAATAAGAAATCCTAGATCTAAAATATACCATAGATCAAATGGACCTAGTTGATGTCTACAGAACATTTCATCCAACTTCTACACAATATACATTCTTCTTAGCAGCCCATGGAAATTTCTCCAAAATAGATCATATCCTAGGGCACAAAGCAAGCCTCAGCAAATATAAGAAAATAGAAATTATATCATGCATTCTATCTGATCACAATGCAATAAAACTAGAACTCAACAACAAAAGTAGACAAAAAACATGCAAACAGCTGGAAAGTGAATAACTCATTGCTTAATGAACAATGGGTCATTGATGAAATAAAATAGGAAATTAAAAAGTTCCTGGAAGTCAATGAAAATGAAAACACAACCTATCAGAATGAATGGGACACAGCAAAAGCAGACCTCAGAGGAAACTTTATAGCCATGAGTGCATATATTAAAAAGACTGAAAGATCTCAAATCAATGACCTAATGATACATCTCAAACTCCTAGAAATACAAGAACAAGCAAATCCCAAAACAAATAGAAGGAGAGAAATAATAAAAATAAGAGCTGAAATCAATGAAATAGAAACCAAAAAAAACATGCAAAGAATTAATGAAACAAAAAGTTGGTTCTTTGAAAAAATAAATAAGATCAACAGACTCCTGGCAAACCTGATTAAAATGAGAGAGAAAAAACCCAAATTAGTAAAATCAGGACTGCAAAGGGGAGATAACAACAAACACCATGGAAGTCCAGGAAATCATCAGAGACTACTTTGAGAACTTATATTCAAATAAATTTGAAAATCTTAAAGAAATGGACAGATTTCTAGATACATATGATCATCCAAAACTGAACCAAGAGGATATTAATCACATGAATAGATCTATAAAGCAAAATGAAATTGAAGCAGCAATCAAGAGTCTCCCCAAATAGAAAAGTCCAGGACTTGATGGATTCTTTGCTGAATTCTGTCAGACCTTTAAAGAAGAACTGATACCTACCCTCCTTAAACTGTTCCATGAAATAGAAAGGGAAGAAAAACTGCCTAACACATTTTATGAAGCCAGTATTACACTTATCCCAAAACCAGGCAAAGACACCTCCAAAAAGGAGAACTATAGGCCAATCTCCTTAATGCACACTGATGTAAAAATCCTCAATAAAATAATGGCAAACTGAATTCAACAACACATCAAAAAGATCATTCACCACAACCAAGTAGGCTTCATCCCAGGAATGCAGGGGTGGTTCAACATATGAAAATCAATAAATGTAATAAACCACATTAACAGAAGCAAAGACAAAAACCACTTGATCATCTCAATAGATGCAGAAAAAGCCTTTGATAAGATCCAACACTATTTCATGATAAAAGCTCTAAGAAAACTAGGAATAGAAGGAAAGTACCTCAACATTATAAAAGCTATAATGACAAACCTACAACCAGCATTATACTTAACGGAGAAAAACTGAAACCATTCCCTCTAAAATCAGAAACTAGACAAGGATGCCCACTATCTCCACTCCTATTCAACATAGTACTGGAATTCCTAGCCAGAGCAATTTGTCAAGAAGAAGGAATAAAAGGAATACAAATAGGTAAGGAAACTGTCAAAATATCCCTATTTTCAGATGACATGATCCTATACCTTAAAGACCCAAAAAACTCTACTCAAAAGCTCCTAGACACTATCAATAGCTATGGCAAGGTAGCAGTATATAAAATCAACATAGAAAAATCATTAGCATTTCTATACACTAATAATGAACAAACTGAGAAAGAATATATGAAAACAATTTCATTTACAATAGCCGCCAAAAGAATCAAATACCTAGGTGTAAACCTAAAAAAAGATGTGAATGACCTCCACAAGGAAAACTATAAACTTCTGTTGAAAGAGATTGAGGAAGACTATAGAAAGTGGAGAGATCTCCCATGCTCATGGATTGGTAGAATCAACATAGTAAAAATGTCTATACTCCCAAAAGTAATCTGCAATTCCCATCAAAATTACAATGTATTTATTAAAGAGATTGAATAATGTACCATTAATTTATATGGAAACACAAGAGGCCACGAATAGCCAAGGCAATACTCAGTCAAAAGAGCAATGCTGGAGGTATCACAATACCTGACTTCAAACTATATTACAAAGCAATAGCAATAAAAACAGCAAGGTACTAGCACAAAAACAGACATGAAGACCACTGGAACAGAATAGAGGACCCAGATATAAAGTCACACAACTATAACAACTTATCTTTGACAAAGGCGCTAAAAGTATATGATGGAGAAAAAGCAGCCTCTTCAACAAAAACTGCTGGGAAAACTGGTTAGCAGTCTGCAAAAAACTGAAACTAGATCCATGTATATCACCCTATACCAAGATTAACTCAAAATGGATCAAGGATCTTATTATCAGACCTCAAACTCTAAAGTTGATACAGGAAAGAGTAGGAAATACTCTGGAGTTAGTAGGTATAGGTAAGAACTTTCTCAATGGAACCCCAGCAGCACAGCAACTAAAAGAGAGCATAGATAAATGGGACTTCATAAAACTGAAAAGCTTCTGCTCAACAAAAGAAATGGTCTCTAAACTGAAGAGAGCACCCACAGAGTGAGAGAAAATATTTGCCAGCTACACATCAGACAAAGGACTGATAACCAGAATATATAGGGAACTTAAAAAACTAAATTCTCCCAAAACTAATGAACCAATAAAGAAATGGGCATGTGAACTAAACAGAACTTTCTCAAAAGAAGAAATTCAAATGGCCAAAAAACACATGAAAAAATGCTCACCATCTCTAGCAATAAAGGAAATGCAAATTAAAACCACACTAAGATTCCACCTCACCCCTGTTAGAATAGCCATCATTAGCAACACCACCAACAGGTGTTGGCGAGGATGTGGAGAAAAAGGAACCCTCTTACACTTCTGGTGGGAATGTAAACTAGTACAACCACTCTGGAAAAAAATTTGGAGACTACTTAAAAAGCTAAACATTCATCTACCATTTGATCCAGCAATACCACTCTCGGGGATATACCCAAAAGACTGTGACACAGGTTACTCCAGAGGCACCTGCACACCCATGTTTATTGCAGCACTATTCACAATAGCCAAGTTATGGAAACAGCCAAGATGCCCCACCACTGACGAATGGATTAAGAAAATGTGGTATCTATACACAATGGAATTTTATGCAGCCATGAAGAAGAACGAAATGTTATCATTCGCTGGTAAATGGATAGAATTGGAGAACATCATTCTGAGTGAGGTTAGCCTGGCCCAAAAGGCCAAAAATCCTGTTCTCCCTCATATGTGGACATTAGATCAAGGGCAAACACAACAATGGGATTGGACTTTGAGCACATGATAAAAGCGAGAGCACACAAGGGAGGGGTGAGGATAGGTAAGACACCTAAAAAATTAGCTAGCATTTGTTGCCCTTAATGCAGAGAAACTAAAGCAGATACCTTAAAAGCAAGTGAGGCCAATAGAGAAAAGGTTAGATCAAGAAGAATTAACATAGAAGTTAACACACACGCACAGGAAATTAATGTGAGTCAACTCCCTGTATAGCTATCCTTAACTAGCAAAAACCCTTGTTCCTTCCTATTATTGCTTATACTCTCTCTTCAACAAAATTAGAGATAAGGGCAAAATAGTTTCTGCCAGGTACCCCCCTGCGGGGGGGTATAGAGGGGGTGGAGGAAGTGGGGAGAAATGACCCAAACATTGTATGCACATATGAATAAACACACACACACACACACACACACACACACACAAGACTGTTATTCAGCCTCTGAATCAGCAGGCAAAGAAAAGAATTATTGTACTGGCTTGGAGTGATTGATCCTGACTATCAAGGAGAAATCGGACCACTAATCTACATTGTTGATTACAAGAGAGGTAAGGAAGAGGATGTCTGGAATTCAAAATGTCCCTTAAAGCATCTCATGCTATAGTCTGTCATTAAAGCCAGTGGAAAACTACATCCCAATTCAAGAAGGACTACTTATGGCCCAGACCCTTTAGGAATGAAAGTGTGCAACAATTTACTGAGTAAAGAATCACAACTGAGGAAGGGTCTTGCTGAGGGAAAAAGAAATATAAATGTGAATGCCATCAATAGCGTGTAACCAGTTACAGAAATCAGGACTGTAATTGCCATCAGTATTTTTTCCTTATTGGGTTATGAATATGTTTGGATAGTTTGTGTGTATTTTTTGTTGTACCCTCACCTTTATTCCTTTATCATGTGACATAAGATATATTGGTGTTTTTAAGAATTGTTAACTTTACATCATAATATTTAAGTCATGGGTTACCAAGAAAAACCATAAGTATGATTCCAGGAGTTTGCATTCTCTTCCAGGAAAAGGGTTTGTATATTTTTGGTTGTATATATAGTTTTTTAATGGTAGATAGAAGTATGGTGTCTTTAGAGATTAGGTGTGTTTTAAGGAGATATATATGAGTGATAGATTAACAAGGAGTGAACTCGTGATGGTTAATTTTACGTGTCAATTTTACTGGCCTTTAGTCAGTCATTATTTTTGACATTTCTGTAAAGGAGGTTTTTTTTTTTGGATGAAATTAATATTTAATTGGTGGAATTTGTAGAAAGCATATTACCTTCCAAAATGTGAGTCGGCTTCATCCAATGTGGTGAATACCTTCACAGAACAAAGATGGACCTCCACCAAGAAGGAATTCTGCCAGTAGACTGCATTTGAACTCAAATTGCACTCTTCCCTGGATCTCTAGCCTGCCAGCTGACCCTGCATATTTTGGATTTACCAAGGTTCTATAATCATAGAAGCCAATTTCTTCTCCCTCTCCCCTGGTGATATGGCCAGAATATGAGGGTATATCTTAATGGTTCAGTCTCTTTGAACAACTCTAATATAGAAGATAGAGAAAATTTCCAGAAAGTAAAGTCAACAGAAACAAAACAATAGAAACACCAATAACTAGCAGATAAAACTAGCAGATAAAAGATGAGAAAATTAGGTGACTGAACCAAGAAACCTGAAATCTAGCTAATAAGGAGTTAGTTTCAGAAAAAGTCAAGAAAGCAAGAGTAGAGAGGAAAATATCAAAAAAATGATTACACAAGCTCACGCCCAACTAAAGAGCATACATATTTTTAAATGAAAGGGGTCCCCATGGTCGAAGGCATACGATTTGAAATGTTAGAATACTGTGATAACCAGAAGATTCAGAAGTTTCCAAAGAATGGGAAGAAATCAAAGGAGCAAGTCTGTACTCAGCCATGTGGTTCCCTGTGTTTCTCACGTCAGCATTGGAAACTCGAAGAGCATGAAGCAAGGAGTTAAAATTTTGAATGAAATTAATTTACAACCTGCTCAAGTAATAAATCAACGTGATGGTAAACCTGTCAAATAATGGATCAAGATGATGATAAAACCACGACTTTTCAGGGATTTGAGATCTCAAAAGATCTATGTCTCATGTACTCTTCCTCAGGAAGTTACTAGAAGAGATTATCCATCAAAACAAATAAGTAAACCAAGAAAGAAGATATGAGAATCCATCATAGGAGAAAGAGAAAGGCAATATTTAGGACAGCAGCATGGCCTGAACCTTGAAGGCAAACTCTCTACAGATTGGAACATTACGATGGTAGGCTTCAGGAGATCTGAGTCCAGGGGGCAGGGGGAATGAAACCGCAGAATCTGTCTTGAGTACGTGGCAAATTGCATTGCAAAGCTTTTCACACTACTGTTGGAGACATAGCCATGGGTTCTAGGAAAAACTAAAGTTGAAAATAAATGCAACTATTAACTCCAGGTAAGATAAAAAGTTGTATAAGGAAGGAAAACTCATTGGTAGAGTGCTCTCTTGCCTTACATGTGAGAGGCCCTGGGTTTGATCCTCAACACTGAAAAATAAAAGAAGAAATTCATGGACTGAGTAAAAAAATAAAGCAGGATTGCAAGAGTGGCTCAAGTTGTAGAGGGTCTGCATAGCAAGCATGAGGCCCTGATTTCAAATCACAGTACCACCAAAAAAAAAAAAAAGTTGATGATCTACATGGGGTAATATGTAAATCTCTGTCTGAGGATGCCAGCATTCTGGAGCTGGAGAGGCAGAGGGAGTTTAGCATCTGATCTCTCAGCACACAGACTTTCCTGGAAATCTCTTCTCATCCTTCAGTTTGGGAGCCTACCCTATTGTAAGTGACACCAACCCCTAGTATTTCTGCTGGGAACCCTCCCTCATTTCTGGTGGGCTGAGAAAGGACACTAGAGAGGATAAAGGTAACCCAGTCCAGCTTTCAAATAACTCCCCTATTTTCAACATCTGCTATCTCCCTCGACTCACCCATCCTTTGTGGTATCTCGTATACCCAGTTCACTTCTTAGCATTGCATGGCTATGCAATGCCAGTGAGCTTGCTTCTTGATGGCATTGCCCTGTGGCTGGATTCAGATATCTTCATGTTTCAATGAAGGTGAGATTTTAGTTTTCCTTTCTTGTTCTTTTGAGCTGATTTTCAAGGAAGAAAACATTTCTTAATGTCACACTCTTTAAACTGAAGATACATCCTGTCTCTATGATTTAAAATTTGGGAGATAGAGGATGAAAATCTGAGCTTCCCTGAATTGGAAGACATAGAAATAGTAGTCTAACATTTCCACAGCAACTGGCTGGAGCTGAGTGACCGTCACCACACAGGGAGGTCACAGCTTCCTCTGCTCTCTGTTGACTGACACCTGGCCTTCGCTCACTTGCAGTAAGTGCTTTGCCCTAGTGGCTTTTGAGTTTATGGCTCAGGCCTAAAGTAAACCACAGGACTGGTTGGCTGAGGTAAAGCAGGGAATAGTTCTTTAGAAAGGATGAAGACGAGGAACTAGCAGGCAAGACTGCTAGATGTGGATGATGAAGTAATTAAAAATCATGCCAGAAACAGAAGTGGAGAGGAAGTCAATAAATAATCATGAAAGAGAGGAAGAAGGTGGTATATTTTATGGGCATAAACTTCAGAGGAGTCAATTTTTAGGTTTTTCTTATTGTTTGCTGTGTTTGGGGGTATGAAAAAGAACAAGAAATGGTTTAGAAGAGGCAGTACTAGCAAAAAAGAAATTCACCCCACCTCTGGAATTCCTTAAGACATGTGAGGCACAAGACATCAAACACATTCCCCCATTGGAAGGTGGCACTGAATTAGGACCCAGTCCAGCTTCAAGCAAGGATAGGAACTGAAAAGAATGTACCAGCAAACTGCCAAGACTGTAGGGTGTCTTGATTCACAGAAATAGCATTCCAGAGGCCACAGAGAGAAGTCTGGAAGGAATGATTATTGGGTGCTCTTAACTAGAGATGAAAAGAGTAGTAAGCCCAGATGCTTCTTGCTGGTGGAGGAGCTTGAAGTATGCGTGAGCACCACCATAAGCAAGGACATGGGGCATGAGTCACAGGCACATCTTAGAGTTGAGCTATATGAGCTACAGTTTTGAGAAAATAAATTTAGTGATTAAGATTTTAAAAAATCAAATAAAAGACATCAGACAAATTTAACTCAGGTAGTAAGGTAAAATACTGTTTGCCAAAACATTTGGTTCGTGTGTGTGTGTGTGTGTGTGTGTGTGTGTGTGTGTGTGTGTGGTGTTTTGGAGCACTATTTAAAATGGGGTTAGAGTTACAGCTCAGTGGTAGAGCACTTGCCTGGTACGCACCAGGCCCTGGGTTCCATCCCCAGTACTGTAAATAAAAAAGTTAAAATTAAAAATAAAATGTGCTTCTTCCTGATGGGCGGTAGTCAAAAGAATGTGGACACCCTTGTTTTAGTATAAAGGGGGGCAATAGGTTCAGGTGTGCAATTCTGAATTTTTTGCTTGTTGAGAGATGGACTATTTCCCTTGGGTCTTGCTCCCTCATTTTCCTTAGAAGTACTGGCTGTCCTCTGAAAGCTAGCACAAATTTTTATTTCTTTGACTTCATAAAATAATGTCAACTTTCCAGCCGTAATGCTTATCTACATGGCATGCAAAACTATATAGGTAGCTTATCCTATTATCTCAAAAATGGCACATTTTATGAAAAGTCCTCAAGTCTTTAACTTTGCATTCATGACCTTGCTCAAGTTCAATAGATCCTTTTTGGGTGATTACTAATCCCAGGTACTATTCTCAGTGGGAACTGGAGATACAAGGTGTGAACAAAATGGACAAAACCCCTATGCTTGGTGGAAGTTTTTAAATTATTATTTTACCAATTCAATCTTTTTGCTTATTACAGTTCTATATGGGCTATGTTTTCTTGAGTCAATTTCAGTAGTTTTGTTTCTCTAGGAATTTTTCCTATTCATCTAAGTTATTTAATTTATTAGCATATATCTGTGGTATTTCCTTATAATCTTTTTTATTTCTGCAATAAAAGGGCATTCCCTTTTATTCCAAATTTGCCTTGTTTTTCTAATAGGGTCTCGCTATTATGCTGGGACTGGTGAGGCTAGCCTGGACCAAAACACTATCAGAAAAATAACCTGAAAGCAAAAAGGCTGGGAGTTTGACTCAAGTGGTAGAGTGCAGATTTTGAGTTCAAACCCCATTACCGCCCAAAAAAAGCAAAACTATTTTATACTGTCTTATTTATAAACATAATATGTAGCTAGTTATCTTTATCAGTGCTCTTAAGTTCTTCATGTGGATTTAAATTTCTGTTTAAAATCCTTTTATTTCAGTCTGAAGCGCTCTCTTTGGTATTTCTAGAAGTTCATGCCTGTTAGTGATCGTTTCTTTAAGTTTTCTTTACTTAGGAATGTCTAAATTGCTTTTTTTTTTTTTTTTTTGGTGGTATGGGGTTTGAACTCAGGGCTGTGCTTGCTAGGCAGGTGCTCTACCACTTGAGCCACTCCGCCAGCCCTCTGTTCACCTTTTTGGATTATATTGTTGTTGGATATAGAACTCTGGGTAGACAATATTTTTCCATTCACCCCTTTAAATATGTCTTCCCAGAGTCCTCTGACTTCCTTGGGTTCCGAGGAGAATTTGGCTGTTAATCTGATTTGAGAATCCCTTGTAGGTAATGAGTTTTTTTCTTGTTGCTTCTAGGTTCTCTCATTATCTTTGGCTTTCAACAGGTGACTATTATGTGTATAGCTGAGGACTTCTTTTAGTGTGTCCTACTTGGGGCTTTGAGCCCCTTGAATGTGCATTTAATATTTTTATATTTGTGAAGTCTCTAGTCATTATTTCTTCAACTATTCTTTGAACGCCTTTCTCTTGTCTCTTTCTAGGGCTTTATTCATATTTTGGTATACTCATGGTTTCTCATAGGTTTGAAGTTTTGTTCATTTTTTTCTTTCCATCCCTCAACTGATAAGTCATTTCAGTTGACGGATCTTCAAGTTTACTGACTCTTATTTCTCCCAGTTCAGATGTGTTGCTATTGAAATTCACTAGAGAATTTTTCACTTTAGTCTTTGTATGCCCCAACTCCAGAGTTTTTGTTTTTAGAAACTTTTATGTATTGATACTGTTTATTTGATAAGACATTATTATACTTTTCTTCAGTTCTTCAGACATGGTTTCCTTTAGTTTTATGAACAGATTTCTAATAGTTGATTTAAAGTCTTTGTCCAGCAAACCCAATGTCTGGCTTACTCTAGGTAATATATTAACCACATTCCCTCCCTGAATTTAGGTTCTGTTTCTTTGCATTCTGTGTAACTTGTGGTTGAAAAGTGGACATTTTAGCAAGGGTGGCGGGACAGGGGCAGAGGGAGAGGGTGTGTGTGGGGAGGGGGGAAGAGATGACCCAAACAATGTATGCACATATGAATAGATGAATTTAAAAAAAAGAAAAGTGGACATTAAAGAAATAATATGGCAATTCTAGAAATCATATCCCATTGTCCATTATGAATTGCTAATCTTTTTTGTGTGTTTAGGACTTTTTAGGACTATTTCTATAAACTCTCTGTTCTGTGTGGTCACTGAAGTTTCTGCTGGGGTAACTTAGTGTTCAACTAATGACTGGACAGAGATTTTCTTAAATGTTTGGAACTAATAAGTCTCCCAGGCTTTGCTGTGATGGAACATGCCTTCACCATTCTGGTAGGGTGTCTGCTGCTCTTCCTTAACAGAACCTCGTGGTCATAGCAGAACCTCGTGGTCAGCTAGCGATGAGAGATTAGGACCTTCTCAGGTGTTTCCTGAACATGTGAACAGGCTGTATTTCTGCATGGCATTCTGAATTTCAGAAATATGTCAGAGATTTTTAAGGAACTTTATAGGCTCATATTTCCCACTTTTCCTTTTAATTTTTTAGTTATCTGCTTGATAATTCCAGATGGTTCCACCATGTCAGGTAGCCAGGAGGGTAGAGAATTGCTACTGATTGTTTTTTATTTTTGCAGTACTAGGGTTTGATCTCATGGCTTAACCTTGAGCCACTCTACCGGCCTTTTTTTTTTGTGTGTGTGTGAAGGGTTTTTTGAGATAGGGTCTTGCATACTATTTGTCCAGACTGGCTTTGAACTGCAATCCTCCTGATCTCTGCCTCCTGAGTAACTGGAATTACAGGCATGAGCCACCAGTGCCCAGCTGCTACTATTGCTTTTGACAAATGCTGTAGGGATTAGGCTGTTTTCACAGAGCAAATAAAGACAAGCCCTGTGAATGGAACTTTTCAAAGTCAAATAATGACCGTCTTCTGGAGATGGGGCTTTTGAGAACTAAACTCATTCTTCACCACCCCTGTCCCCTAGAGGCTGCTGGTCAGTTGGTTTTCAGTGCTACTGTACTGGTGAGATTTGTTGGTTTACAAGACTACTGCAGACTACTACAGAGCTGGGGAGTAACGATGGGGATTATGAATATCAAAATGCCATAAAGCTCACTGCTCTCACCACTTTATCGTCAATAAACACGCCTTGGATTAGTCTTTGGCTAATTTCTGTAATTCTGAAAAGGCTGGTTTGGGCCATTTTGCCAGAGTTCTCCCTTTAATGGCAAAGCAGAGTTTCTATCAAGTGAATGCTTCTCTCACATTTATTTTTCTCTGCGTATCCCGAATAGATCCCCCGTCCAGTTGTGTAAATCCTTGCGTACAATGTAGCATCTTCATCAGATATCCTACAAGAAATATGACAAGGTGATGTACCTGAGGAATCGTGTATATGTAAGGATGGGTCCTGGTGTTTGTGATGTGCCGGGTGAGAGGGTGCACTCTTGTAATCCCAGCTACTCAGGAGGCTGAGGCAGGAGATTGCAAGTTTGAAGTCAGCCTGGGCAATTCAGCCCTATCTCAAAATTTGAAAAATAAATAAAGTGTGTATGGGTGTAGCTCAGTGGTAGAACACTTGCCTAACACACAGCGGTTAATCCTCAGTACTTAAAAAAAAAAAATCCCGATCACGGCCCTCTCCCATGCACGGGTACACATTTGAAGTGTCAAAGACTTGCCAATTCCTCAATTTATGTGAGAGCTCAAACTTCTGGATAAATGCAAGTGAGAAAGATTTAGACCTGTTTCCCACCTAAGTGATTGTGAAATAATGTTGGGATAGCAAACCAGAGGGAAATTGTTTCATTCTAATCTCATGTGTTAATTAATTTGAAAATGAAGTGTTTAAATAAAGGCACAGGAAGGATACACTGAACATTTGATAATTTAAATTTGAACATTTATAGTAACAGGCACTGTTACTGTTAGTCTTCATATGTACATTACACACACACATAAACATAGGGAGTACTTGTCCCATGGGTTCAGATATGCCTGATATCAGTGACATTTTAAACACCAGTCTCTCAATTACATGGCTAAAATTTCAGTTACCATGCCATATTATCTCTGAGCAACTACAAGTAATTCAAACTCCTTCGCTAGCTCTGTAGCTCACAAATTCCTAAATAATAGATGGCCATCATGACCAGAGACCAATCACAGAAGTTCTTTCAAAGTCTGTCAGTGATTGATAACCAATCATAGCAGTTCTTTCATGTCTGCCCAGGACTGGTCATTGAGCATCAGTTTAGCCAAGTGCGCAGTTGTGCTGCTTCTTTTTCTATCAGTAATAAATCTTTCCAGCGTTATGCAATAAATATGGATAAGTGAAAGAGGAAATTGATCATCATAAATGAAAGCTAGGGCTGGCCTAGCAAGCGTGAGGCTCTGAGTTCAAACCCCAATACCGGAAGAAAAAAAAAAGAGTGAAGCAAACAAACAAACAAAAAAACAATGATAGCGTTCAGGTGAAATTTGAATTGAATATAACTGAAATGAACATAACAGGCAATCATGAAGGGAAATTGACTTTGAGCAGACCTAGCGATGTAAGCCAGCAAAAGTGAAGAAGGTGACTATGGCCTGGCGCCGGTGGCTCACGTCTGTGATCCTAGCTACTCAGGAGGCAGAGCTCAGGAGCGTCGCAGTTCAAAGCCAGCCCGAGCAAATAGTTCAGGGAGACCCTATCTCAAAATATGCATCACAGAAATAGGGCTGGTGGAGTGGCTCAAGGTGAAGGCCCTGAGTTCAAGCTCCGGTACCACAAAAAAAAATTGACTATGGTTGATATACTCTCTATACAAGAATGAACATAGAATTTTTAAACCTGTTGAAATCACAAGAAGGGGACTAAGGGAGAAGGAGAGAAATAGAGGGGGTGAACCAATTCGGTTTATAATACATATATACATGGAAATGTCACAAGGGAACTCCCTGTATAGCTATCCTAAACAACCAAAAATGTCTTTTTTTCAAAACCAAAGGACAGGAAGGTAAAGCAGGTCCTGTCTGGGGGTTGGTAGCAGTGGGAAGGGAGAGGATATAAGGAAAGGGTGTAGGAGGATGAATATCGTGGAAATATTACGTACTCGTGTAAATAAATGAAAAAATGAGACCTGTTGAAACTGTTCCAGGAATGGGGGAGGATGATAGAGAAAAATGGTGGAGGGGGTGAATTCGATCATGATATATTGTAAGAACTTTTGAAAATGTTGCAATGGGCCCCCCGTACAACAATAATATGGTGTTAATAATAATTTTTAAAAGAACTTACTGAAGTGAACTGAAATGAGGAGTGTGGTTGTGACACAAAGAATGGGGACGTTCAGAGCAAGTGAGGGGAAAAGTTACACCGAATATCTCTCTGAGATATTGTACACATTAGCAGCACAAAGGATGAAATGTTGAGAGCAATCCCAGTGCTTCCTGGGTACAGAGATACCAGAAGGCCAGTCCTGCTCAAGTGACTCTTGCTACTTTTTAACAAAGAAACACCAGCGTTAACTCTCAGTGTTCCTGGACGCTTGAGGCTACACTAACGATCTGTCATGCACACGGTTCTTAACCGGGTGCCCCATTCTAAACCTCGTTCCTAAGCAGCTACACTGTTAACAGAGATTGAAATAGATTCTCCTCTTGAAACGTAAAGAAAAGCCTTATTGAAGATCTGAAAAACAACTCCTAAGATTGAGTTTTAAATTTCAGCCCATTCCTTCTATTTTTTTTTTCTTTTCTCTATGCATTTGCAGTCATCAATTAAGAGGGTTTGGGATGGATTCACACAATTTTAAAAGGTTCAGGAAAAATTTACATATACTATACATATATACTATATATGATATGGTCTATTATATATAAATGTAAAATCCTCAAACACTTTAGGGTAGAAAACATAAGTGACGGTTACAAACCATTAAATGATCATTCTAAATTAAAAAAAAAATCCTTCTCTGGGATTCTTTTGGGGGTGTAACCGACTGGAAACGAGCCGCGGTGAGCTACTGAAGAAAGTGAGGCAGGCGGGGCGCGGGGCTGGGCGGTGCGGGCCCTGGGCGGTGCGGGCTACCCTCGCGGGGACCCCGCACGCCCCGCCGCGCGCGCGCGTATGACTCGCGCCACCGCCGGGGGCGCACCACGGACGGAGCGGAGTGGAGCGGAGGAGGCGGTGCGGGACGGCGGGCCACGCACAGCGGCGGCGAGAGCGGCCGGCACGCACGGTGACGGCGGCGGGAGCCTCGGCCACGCACGGCCGCGGCGGCGGGATCGGCGGGAGCCGGAGCCGGAGCCTGGCGCACGGGGCGGCGGCCGATGGCCCAGAGCTGATCTATGCGGCGCTTGGAGGGGCTGTGTCTGCGGCGGCGGCGGCGGCGGCGGCGGGGCCCTGCCCGCGAGCGGAGCGGGGACAAGATGAAGTACCAGAAATACCTGACGGTCCTGCAGATGGCCATCGGCGTCACCCCCTCCAATCGCGGCAGCCTCCTGCCGCTCAAGAGGAAGCTGTGGTGAGGGTGGCGGCGCGCGCGGGGCCGGGGCGCGGGGCGGGGATTGGGACCGGGACCCGGACCGGGACCGACACCGACACCGTGCGCAGGGCAGGAGGGCGGGCTGGCATCCAGGCCGCGGGGCCCGACCCGGCGGGGCGCAGAGACGGGCTCAGCAGCCATTTCCCCGCGCCCGGGCCGAGCGCCACCGAGACCCTCGCGCTGCCCAGCGGCCGCACAGGGCTCCCCGCAACCGGCTCCCCGCACCCGGGCTCTCCGCACCCGGCTTCCAGCACCCGAGCTTTTGGCTCCCCACACGCGCGCTCCCCGCACTCGGGCTCCCATACCCGGCTCCCCGCGCCCAGGCTCTCATACCCAATCTCCCCGCACCCGGCTTCCCGCATCTGGGCGCCGGTACTAGCTCCCTGCACCCTGCCTCCTGCACCCCGGCTCCCGGCACCCGGCTCTCAGCACCCAGGCTTGGCCTCCCTCTCGATCGGTCCTTTGAGCTCCCGTTTCAGGCCAGGCTCTCTTGCAGAGGACCACGGATTGATTATCGCGCTAGATGCGTTTTCTGTTCTGTCTGCTGTAGGGGACATAGTAAAAGACAAGCTGCTTCCACGCGGTGGGGAGTAAGTTGTGGGGTTAGAATGGCTTGGCGGGGACCGTGATTCCGTCAGCACGCCTTCGGCTTTCTCCCACCTGAAACTGCAATTGAGGTAAGGGAAAGGGACACCTTTAAATGAAAATGCCTGCATATAGTCTACATCTGGGTTACAAACTCCATCATCTGTCGGATTGTACATTGCGTTTTATTAGCATCTAAATACGCCATGTGGAATACCAGTGGATCGAGGCTTCAGGTTCTATCACCAAAGAAACAGTCCAGTAAAGGAAAAGTGGCTGCAGAAAAAAAGAGGCCTGTAATCATGACAATCAGTGGTCGTTTTAATTTTAAAATTAGTGGTCAGCATAGTTCATAAAGATTTTACTCAATTCCACGGCACATAGGCTGATGTGCTCCTAGAATTGTAGAGAAAGGAAGTCATGTTGCTTTTAGGTATTGGGAGAAGTAATTTCTGCTACATAAAACGTGAAGGAATGATTGAAGGTATACAAAAATTGATCAGCCAAGAAAAGGATGAGTTAAGGGGGAAAAAAAAGAATCCAAATAAAGGTCCATTGTGGAGCAAAGACGTTTCTGGGCAGCAAAGTTCAAATTTCAGCTGTGTCACTTTCTGTGTGACATTAAGCAAGTTATTGGAGTATCTGTTTCTTCCCCTGTAAAATGAGAATCTGGTTATGTACTTCATGGTGTTATACACAGATCAACTCTGATAGTAATACAGTTTGTTCCTACTATGCCTATGCTTAGTAGATGTTAGTGTCTTTATTCCCACCCTCACCCCATTTCTTTAAAAAATAAAGAAATTTATTCTGCAAAAGGTATTTTAATTAGACCAGTAAAAGTTGGCAGTCGCTGAATTAAGAAATGTCCATGGGAGTTGGGACAGAGGGCTTGCCTAGTGTGTGCAAGGTGCTGGGTTTTATCCCCAGTGCCTCTAAAAAATGAAGAAGAAATAAAACCATGGAAGAAGACTTTATAACAGATAAATGAGTAATAGGTCACTCTTAAGCCAAGCATGGTGGAACACACCTGAAATCCCAGCATTTGAGAGTGTGATGCAGGAGGATCTGAGTTCAAGGCCAGCTTGGGCTACACAGGGAAGCTCTGTCTCAAAAAAAGAAAGAAAGAAAAAGAAAAAGAAAAAAAGAATAGGTCATTCTTGTGGAGAAAGATACAGTAACATTTATGTTACTATAACATAAATTTATTACAGTAACAAATTTATGGTGTCCATGGGGAAAAGGATGTCAGCACTAGCAGTTTTTCTTCCACCCTACATTTCTCAAATGTGTTTATCAATGTCTGACACACTATGCATTTTACTCATTTTTATGTTATCTCTCTCTCTTTTTTTGTGGTACTGGGGTTTGAACTCAGTGCCTTATGCTTACTAGGCAGGCACTCTACCACTTAAACCTCTCCGCCAGCCCTTTTTGTGTTAGTATTTTCAAGATACTGTCTGGTGAACTATTTGCCTGGACTGGCTTCGAACCATGATTCCTCCTGATCTCTGCCTCCTAAGTAACTAGGATTACAGGCATGAGCCACTGGCACTGGACTTCTCTTTCATTAGAATATAAGTCACATGAGGGGAGGTTTTTGTTTATTCAGTCCATTGCTAAATCTCTTATAAAAAGTATCTGGCACAAAATGGCTTTTCAACAAATATTTGTTGAGTAAATGAATAAGTGAATTTTTTTTTTGGCAGTACTGTGGTTTGAACTCAGAGCTTCACAATTGCAAGGCAGATGCTCTACTACTTGAACCATGCCTCCAGCCCTTTTTGCTCTATAGGGTCTTGCTTTTCACTCAGGCCTGCCTGGACCATATGCCCCTATTTTAAGCTTCTCAGCCTAGCTGGAATGACATGCACACACCACCATGCTCAACTTTTTCCCCATTGAGATGTGAATCTTGCAACCTTTTTTGCTGGGCTGACCTGGAACCAGGATCCTCCTGATCTCAGCCTCCCAAGTAGCTTGGATTATAGGCGTGAACCACAGTTGCCCAGCTTAAATGAATTCTTAATGCATGACTAGAGAAGAATGCTAAAGAATCTGTTTTCTTGAAATTCAGTTTAAAAAGATGTAGGGATGGTATCTGAGGAGTTCGTAAGCCTAAGTATTTGCAGCATTTGATTACAAACCTAGAAAAAAAAGTTTATTCTTTTTCATCATTTGGAGTGCTCGTTTCTGAAGACATGTTCCCCAAACATAGAATTTGTGAAGAGAGGGCCCAAGGAAGTAAAACCTAGTTAACTTTTGTATTCTTGACATTTACATTTGCTAAGCAGTGAGTTATGGCCGGGACTAAAAACTGTCTTATTAGGAGATGGCTTCCAAAAAACTGGTGGATTTTGTGTAAACTTTTCCATAGTCTCAGATAAACGTTTCAGTTTCTTCTTGGTGCTAGTTTGCAAAGGTTAATCTAGTTCCCACAGTGGCAAAGCAGAGGGCATATGCTTCAAAAACTCTGGTGTGGGTGGTACTTTTCAACACAGATGTATAATCCTTCATTTTTTTTTAAATTGGAGAATATTGAACTGCCTGATCAATTTAGCTCTTATTTTCTCTGGCATTTTTTCCTAGATAGAGTTTCATTTTGTGGTAGTAAATGCAGGTGGAGAATTTGAGACATAAGGCATGGTTACATGGCTAGAAAAAGGAGGTCCCAACTCCATAATGGCAGGTGGGGACCCATAGCAGATGACAGCCAGCCCATGTCAGACCTTGAGTGTATCAGCGACTGCCCGTTTACAAAATGTGAGGTTGTACTATGAAAATTGGCCATGGGATAGTTGCAGATTTATCAAAAAGATGCTTATGAAGATTTGTATGCTCTCCATCCCTATTTCTCTCTTTTTGAATTGTTGCAGTGTGTGTGAAAGGACTGTGTGCCTGCAAAGCTTATGCCAGTGAAAAGGGTGGGTGGTATGATGTCAGGCTCTGGACCCACGCTGCTGTGTAGGTTGGGTATTTGCATCCATCAGCTTTGCTCTGTGCAATATTTTCTGGTTTTCCTGTGGGTTTTGCAAATGCCTTCAGGAGTATTACATTTGTGCATCAATTTTGGTGGGAAGCAAAGCAAACCGCTATTGGGGGAGCCTGTAGGAACCCTCTTCTCCTGCTTGCTCCTTCTTCTCCACTTTGTGTTTTAGAAATGGGAAGTAGGTTGGGGATTTAGCTCAGTGAAAGAATGCTTGCCTGGCAAGTGCAAGGCCCTGAGTTCAGTCCCCAGCACTGAAAAAAGAAAAAAAATAAAGGAAAAATGAAATGGGAAGTAGGAATGAGTGCAGCGTTCCTTTGAGAATCATTGCTGTTATGTTGTTATGGTTTGGATATGAAGTGTCCCTTGAAAAGACTCACGTGGCCACGCACTGGTGGCTCACGCCTGTAATCCTAGCTACTCAGGAGGCAGAGATCAGGAAGATCACAGTTCCAAAATAGTTTGTAAGACCCTGTCTCAAAAAAACCCTTCCCAAAAAAAGGGCTGGTGAAGTGGCTCAAGTTGTTGGCCCTGAGTTCAAACCCCAGTACCTACCCCCCCCCCCCCACACACACACAAAAAGACTCAGTTAAAGGCTTGGTCCCAACTGGTGAATCCAATCTAATCATTGAGAGGCGATTGGATAATGATGGCTGTGACCTGATGGATGGATTCATAATTGATAGAATTATTGGGAGGTGGGTGAGGTGGAAATTTTAGAGGTGGGACCTGGTTCGTCCTGCTTTTGGAGGAAGTAAGTCACTGGGGAGAGGGGTGTCCTTGGCTCAGACTACTGTCTTTCTAGCTGCTTTCTTCTTGCCAGTCATGTGGTGTGTCACTCTGTTCCACCATGCGTCTCTCCACCAGAAACAATGGAGTCAAGCAACCATGGACTGAAACCAAGAACCGAAATATATCGTTCCTCTTTTTGCATGTTTTTCTCAAGGGTTTGTTATAGTCACAAGAAGCTGCTGGACTTAACTGTAGGGGCCTGGATGAAGGCCTGTTCCTCTATCCCAGACAGATATAACTTGGTGCAGCCTGCTGTGTTCCTTCGGAGATCTCCTGTAATTGCCAGTGATGAAAAGAAGGAGTAGGGCATTGCACGTCCCAGAGCTACCAAAGTGGATGATCATATAGACGTGGAAGCTGAAAATAACAAACTTATTCTTTCATGGTTGTAGAGGGCAGAAGTCCAAAATCAAACAGTGGGCGAGGCTCTCGGGTAGATCCTTCCTTGTCTTTCCTCCTTGTGATTCTAGGAGTTCTTTGTAGCCCCATCGCTCCAGTCTCTGCCTCCATCTTCACATGGCCTTTTCCTCTGTGTCTTTCATCCTTTCTTCTAAGGACACTTGTCATTGGATTTAGGGTCCACCTGGATAATCCAGGATGATCTCATCTCAAGAACATTAATTACATTTGCAAAGGACCTTTTTCTAAATAAGGTGACATTCGCCCTGCCCTTCAGCAGGAATGAGGCCCAAACAATAATTACTCCTATCTATTTTTATGTGAAATGTGAAAAAATCTTTTCATAATAATTTTATTACTGTCAGCAGTCTTAATTTTTGCACTGAGTGCTTTTTAGGAGTGTTTATACAGATCTTAGGGGGAAAGGGAGGACCATTTCATTTTCTTTATATGACTAAGAATATCTTTCCTGGTTATTTGATTTGGGAAGTATAAGAAGCCATGTAGTCATTCAGTTAGACTTCTGGTAATCAGCCTCTGAGAATAAGAACTGTCACTCAGTAGCTATTACTTGCAGAGTCCTATATAAATGCTTGTCAAGCCTCCTGTCATTTAATTTATAGCACCCCTGTGAGTTGGATGCTGTATTTTCCCAGTATTACAAATGAGGTCATTAACTTGCCCAGAGTCAGACACCAGGTTTTATGCTGGTTCTTGGGATTAAATAGACAATCAAGAAATGACAGTCTAAGAAGAGAGAGGAGATGAAAATAGGTACAAAGTGACCAGGAAGTACCTTGTAGAATATTTCCCCATAGATGGTCCATGATCCACCCATGGGTCATAAGGTCCTCCGGGTGGGATGGGAAGGGTTCTACCATACAATTCCTTATGTAATTTTTTAATGAGCAAATTATAGGCAATATAATTATTTATAGGCACATCATTATTTACAAGGATAACTAAAGACCATTTGCTATTAATCTATTAAGTGAGTTATTAAGGCTTCTGCAGCCTGATATTTATAAGCAAAAAATGGCATTTTACTACCTTTTATGGGAGGATCCTTAGGAAGATTCAGCATCCTTTAAAAGCCAGCTGCCCTCCGGGTTCTGTTCTCACACTGTTGTTTGGAATTCCTCTCTGTGCTGGAAAAGATGTTTTGCTGTCACTCACTAGCATTGCCTAGTTGGTTGTGGCTGTCTGTTGCTGAGATACTAAAACTACTGTCTTGTAGAAGGATTAGCATGTGTTACTTTGTGGATAATTTTGTTCTCAAATACCTGCTTCATTTTTTGCCATCTGTTTTTATTCTTTTGATGGTACTGATGTTTGAACTGATGACCTCCTGCTAGGCAGATGCTCTTCCACTTGAGCCATGCCTCCAGCCTTTTCTCTTTTATTTTTCAAATAAGGTCTTGTACTTTTTGCCCAGGCTGACCTTGGACTGCAATACTCCCACATATGCCTTCCACATTAGCTGAGATTATAGGCATGTACCACCACACATACCTGGCCTCATTTTTGCTATCTTATTTATCTATTTTTGCCCAATTCTTTGTTATTATTGAGTTCTTTTCTATAAGAAATGCAAAATGGTAAGGTAGATAAACTTGGGAGTTATTTGCTGTGAGTGGGTTGTGGTCAGAAATGGCTGTGAACCAAAGCTCCTGAGTTAGACACAGACAGAATGAATACCTAGTGCTCTCTGGAACGGGGTCCATCAGCTCTGGGAAGATGGGGGATCAGAAGGCTTTCCAAAAGAGGGAGTACCTGAGAGGGATCCCTGAAGAATGTTCTGGAAGAGTGAAATTTTAGATGTCTGTACGGTGTGAGGACTTGGCCATGGTATTTCAAAGGTTTAGCAGTCTGGGTTTGGAAAGCAGCCAACAGCCAGGCAGGGGTTTGCAAGTGTAGGTGTGACATGATTGATAGAGTTGGATTGCTGTTTACCTTTCTCCTGATGTCCTCTACCAGGGAATATATGCACAGGAAACAAGACCTAAATGGTGAACAGTTTACTGGATTGTTAATAATATCTGGGCAGGTGCCATCTATCAGCCAAATGAGGGCTTCTCTGAAGCCATGCTGAAATAGGCTGCATCACCCTCCAGGACTAGGACAGGTGTGTCCTCCCTCTGCTCAGAAACTAAGGCAGTGGGGCCTGCTATGTAAACCAGGCCTGGCCTAACAGCGTGAGTGAAGAGGAGAGAAATGGATGGAGCAAATGGAGCCTGCCAGTCAAGCAAGAAGCTGGTGAGAGACTGAGACCAGTTTCTGCCTTTTGGTCCCATTGGTTCTGCCCACCAGTGAAACATGGTCCCCTGAGAGAGTTAAGAGTGGGGGTGGAGAGGGGAAGATATTTTCTTCCCAACCAGGGAAGGGATGATAAAATGGAATTCCTAATTGGGAAAAGAACAACTGCATTGCAAGCTAGATACTCATTTTTCCTTAATTTAAGGGAAAATATGCAAGGTCCTTGTACCTCAGTTGCTAAACTTGTTTTCCAACTAGCAAGGACCATTCCTGTAAGTATTTATGGAACTATCCCCAAAAGTCTGAGTTACTCAGTGCAGCGTCATAACATCAGGGTTGGAGGTGAGTGGTACCTTGAGATTCAAACAACACTGGCTCCATGTTAGCTGGAACATCATTGGCCGGCTTTTTGACCCAAGTTCAGCTCTTCTGTGTGCTTGTGGGCAGGCAACGAGAAACTGAACATATGCACACTTCTCTCCAGGACCCAGAGTCATTCTCAAAGGCAGGAATAAACAAAAAAGAAGCAAAATCTTAAGTTGCACTGGACCTTCAAGACCACTGTACTGACACTAGAGTTAATATTTTTCTATTATTACAGTGATTGGTGTATTTTTTTTTCTTTATTCTCCCCCAGGTGGGGATCTTTACTGAACGATATGCCTTTTAACAATTGGTCTCCAATCTGCACAGATACCTGGTCAGAGCTTTTAAGTTACTGAGACTACTGTGTCTGAGCCTGGTTAAATTCTTAGACAAAATGCCATCCTTCTTCGGAGTGTATGGGCAAGGTGGGTCCAGAGCCGATTATCACCTGATGTACACCAGGTCCATTCATCTGGTTATAAATACTTTTATTAAGACCCTTGTGGGAAGGAGGTGGGTCTATTCTATTTTCTGCCAGGCTTTTGTAAAATTTAGTGGATGTAAATTCTTATGGTAGGCTGTAGGTTTTAGGCTTATTGTTTTGGGAAAATTCTGATCCCTTTCTTATGAAAAATATTAGGCAGATTTCTTTACCCAAAACAATTTATATTATGTTTGCATTAACTTCCTAAAATATGATCATACCACATAACCAGTGCTCAAAGTGAGAGAAAGTAAAGAAAAAATTGACTTGTACATAGTCTTATAATTCTTTCTTTCCTGTATTGCTTTATTTGGATATAGTTCTTTTTAAAATTTAAGTTAAACTTATTGTAACTGATATGTGGCAGGTGATGTTTCAATACATGTATGTATGGTGTAATGTTAAATCACATTAAATATATCTAATCCTCAAACACTTATCATTCTTTATGGTGAAGTGTTCAAAATCCTTCTAGCTTTTTGAAATGTACCATACATTGTTATTCATAGTCACCCCACCATGCAATAAAGGACATACAGAACTTCTCATGACTGTTTAACTGCAGCTTGATACCCATCGCAGCAACCTTTCCCATATCTGTGTCCTTTCCCCCAGCACCACCACCACCACTGCTCTCCCCAGCCTCCGATAACCACCGATCTATTCTGAACTTTCTTTTTATAAGTGATAAGTTATGTCATGTGGTATTTGTCTTTCTGTGGTTGGCGTATTTCACTCAATGATCTCCAGTTCTATTCATGTCATTGAAAATGGCAGGATTTCATTTTTATGCCTACATACTATTCCATTGTGTATATGTACATTTCTTTATCCATTCTCAGTTGAGGGACACTTAGGCTATTTACATTCCTTGGCTCTTGTGAATGGTGCTGCAATAAACGTGGGACTGCAGAAACCTCTTCAATGTACTGATTTCAGTTCCTTTGCCTATATGCCCAGAAGTGGGATTACCAGATCACAGGGCAGTTCTATTTTTAACTTTTTGAAGAACTTCCATACTGTTTTCCATAATGACTGTGCTAATTTACAGTCCCATTTACTGTGTGCAACAGTTCCCTTTTCTCCACGTCCTCACCAGCACTTGTTATTTTTAGTCTTTTGGATAATTGCCATTCCTTTTGTTTTATTTTTATACAAAGGGCTTTCATTGTGATATTTATGTACTTTGATCATATTCACCCCCCTCCATTCTTTCTTATCCTCCCTACCCCCCCCCCTTTTTTTACAATTTTAATGGGACTTATTCTCTTTCATGTATGCATATAATGTTCTTCATTCACCTTCAATCATATTCACACCAGCCACCCTCTCCTTTCACTCCCCCTCCTCTTGTTATTCCCCCCATTCAGTCTCCCTTTTATAGTCATGTCATGTTTTGTATTTCAAGATTCCACATATGAGAGAAAAATGAGGTATTTGTCATCCTCAGTCTGGCTTATTTCACTTAACATGAGTATTTCCAGTTCTATCTTATTCCTGAAAATGACCTAGTTCCATTCTTTTTTTTAATTTGATCTTCTTTTTACTTCATTCTTCTTTATGACTGAATAATACTCTGTTGTGTATATAAACCATGTTCTCTTTAATCCATTCACTGGTTCATGGGTACCTAGACTGATTCATAGCTTGGCTGTTGTCAACAGTGCTGCTGTAAACATGGTGTGCAGGTGTCTCTGTTGTATGCTGATTTGCTTTCCTTCAAAGATACGCCCAGTGGTGGTGGAGCAGGATCACATGGAAGTTCTATTTTTAATTTTTTGAGGAGTTTCCATATTGATTATCATAGCGGCTACACTAATTTACATTCCCACCAGTTGTGTATAAGGGTTTCTTCCTTACCCTGTCCTCACCAGCATTTCTTGCTAGTTTTCTGATTGATAACCATTCTAACCAGATCACGTGGAATCTCAATGTCTGTTTGATTTCTGTTCCTTATGGCTAAGGATGGGGAATATTTCTTCATGTGTTTATTGGTCATTTTTACTACATCTTTTGAAAGCTGGAATTCACTTGCCCATTTATTAATTGGATTATTTATTCTTTTGATGTTTAATTTTTTTTCTTTTATTCATATGTGCATACAATGTTTGGGTCATTTCTCCCCCCTTTCCCCACCTCCCAACTCCTTCCCTCTCCCCTCCTTCCCCCTCACTACCAGCCAGAAACTGTTTTGCCCTTATCTCTAATTTTGTTGTAGAGAGAGTATAAGCAATAATAGGAAGGACCAAGGGTTTTTGCTAGTTGAGATAAGATTAGCTATATAGGGAGTTGACTCATATCCTTTCCTGTGTGTGTGTGTTACCTTCGAGGTTAATTCCTTTTGATCTAACCTTTTCTCTAGTTCCTGGTCCCTTCTCCCATTGGCCTCAGTTGCTTTTAAGGCATCTGCTTTAATTTCTCTGCATTGAGGGCAACAAATGCTATTTAGTTTTTTGGGTGTCTTACCTATCCTCATACCTCCCTTTTGTGCTCTCCCTTTATCATGTGATCAAAGTCCAATCCCCTTGTTGTGTTTGCCCTTGATCTAATGTCTGCATATGAGGGAAAACATGATTTTTGGTCTTTTGAGCCAGGCTAACCTCACTCAGAATGATGTTCTCCAGTTCTATCCATTTACTTGCAAATGATAAGATTTCATTCTTCTTCATGGCTGCATAAAATTCTGTTGTGCATAAATACCACATTTTCTTAATCCATTTGTCAGTAGTGGGGCATTTTGGATGTTTCCATAACTTGGCTATTGTGAATAGTGCTGCAATAAACATGAGTGCCTCTGGAGTAACCTGTGTCACAGTCTTTTGGGTATATCCCCAAGAGTGATATTGCTGAATCATATGGTAGATTAATGTTTAGCTTTATAAGTAGCCTCCAAATTTTTTTCCAGAGTGGTTGTACTAGTTTACATTCCCACCAGCAGTGTAAGAGGGTTCCTTTTTCCCACATCCTCACCAACACCTATTGTTAGTGGTGTTGGTAATGATGGCTATTCTAACAGGGGTGAGGTGGAATCTTAGTGTGATTTTAATTTGCATTTCCTTTATTGCTGGAGATGGTGAGCATTTTTTCATGTGTTTTTGGCCATTTGAATTTCTTCTTTTGAGAAAGTTCTGTTTCGTTCACCTGCCCATTTCTTTATTGGTTCATTAATTTTGGGAGAATTTAGTTTTTTAAGTTTCCTACATATTCTGGTTATCAGTCCTTAGTCTGATGTGTAGCTAGCAAATATTTTCTCCCACTCTGTGGGTGTTCTCTTCAGTTTAGAGACCATTTCTTTTGTTGAGCAGAAGCTTTTTAGTTTTATGAAGTTTCATTTGTCTATGCTTTCTCTTAGTTGCTGAGCTGCTGGAGTTCCTTGAGA
Source organism: Castor canadensis (assembly GCF_047511655.1). Taxonomy (NCBI): domain Eukaryota; kingdom Metazoa; phylum Chordata; class Mammalia; order Rodentia; family Castoridae; genus Castor; species Castor canadensis. Next base: position 28,651,810 of record NC_133404.1, on the reverse strand, counting down.
AAGTCTTTGCCTATACCTGTTAGTTCCAATGTATTTCCTACTATATCCTGTACCAACTTTAGAGTTTGTGATCTGATATTAAGATCCTTGATCCATTTTGAGTTAATCTTGGTATAGGGTGATATACATGGATCTAGTTTCAGTTTTTTGCAGACTGCTAACCAGTTTTCCCAGCAGTTTTTGTTGAAGAGGCTGTCTTTTCTCCATCATATATTTTTAGCGCCTTTGTCAAAGACAAGTTGGTTATAGTTGTGTGGCTTCATATCTGGGTCCTCTATTCTGTTCCACTGGTCTTCATGTCTGTTTTTGTGCCAGTACCTTGCTGTTTTTATTGCTATTGCTTTGTAATATAGTTTGAAGTCGGGTATTGTGATACTTCCAGCATTGTTCTTTTGACTGAGTATTGCCTTGGCTATTCATAGCCTCTTGTGTTTCCATATAAATTTAATGGTAGATTTTTCAATCTCTTTAATGAATGTCATTGAGATTTTGATGGGAATTGCATTAAACATGTAGATTACTTTTGGGAGTATAGACATTTTTACTATGTTGATTCTACCAATCCATGAGCATGGGAGATCTCTCCACTTTCTATAGTCTTCCTCAGTCTCTTTCTTCAGAAGTGTATAGTTTTCCTTGTAGAGATCATTCACATCTTTTGTTAGGTTTACACCTAGGTATTTGATTTTTTTTGAGGCTATTTTAAATGGAATTGTTTTCATTTATTCTTTCTCAGTTTGTTCATTATTAGTGTATAGAAATGCTAATGATTTCTCTATGTTGATTTTATATACTGCTACCTTGGCATAGCTATTGATAGTGTCTAGGAGCTTTTGAGTAGAGTTTTTTGGGTCTTTAAGGTATAGGATCATATCGTCTGCAAATAGGGATATTTTGGCAGTTTCTTTACCTATTTGTATTCCTTTTATTCCTTCTTCTTGCCTAATTGCTCTGGCTAGGAATTCCAGTGCTATGTTGAATAGGAGTGGAGATAGTGGGCATCCTTGTCTCATTCCTGATTTTAGAGGGAATGGTTTCAGTTTTTCCCCGTTAAGTATAATGCTGGCTGTAGGTTTGTCATATATAGCTTTTATAACATTGAGGAACTTTCCTTCTATTCCTAGTTTTCTTAGAGCTTTTATCATGAAATGGTGTTGGATCTTATCAAAGGCTTTTTCTGCATCTATTGAGATGATCACGTGGTTTTTGTCTTTCCTTCTGTTAATGTGGTTTATTATGTTTATTGATTTTCATATGTTGAACCACCCCTGCATTCCTGGGATAAAGCCTACTTGGTTGTGGTGAATGATCTTTTTGATGTGCTGTTGAATTCGGTTTGCCATTATTTTATTGAGGATTTTTGCATCAGTGTTCATTAAGGAGATTGGCCTATAGTTCTCCTTTTTGGAGGTGTCTTTGCCTGGTTTTGGGATAAGTGTAATACTGGCTTCATAAAATGTGTTTGGCAGTTTTCCTTCCCTATTTCATGGAACAGTTTAAGGAGGGTTGGTATCAGTTCTTCTTTAAAGGTCTGATAGAATTCAGCAGAGAATCCATCAAGTCCTGGACTTTTCTATTTGGGGAGACTCTCAATTGCTGATTCAATTTCATTTTGTGTTATAGATCTATTCAGGTGATTAATGTCCTCTTGGTTCAGTTTTGGATGATCATAAGTATCTATAAAACTGTCCATTTCTTTAAGATTTTCGAATTTATATGAATATAGATTCTCAAAGTAGTCTCTGATGATAACCTGGACTTCCATGGTGTTTGTTGTTATCTCCACTTTTGCATTCCTGATTTTACTAATTTGGGTTTTTTCTCTCCTCATTTTAGTCAGGTTTGCCAGGGGTCTATTGATCTTGTTTATTTTTTCAGAGAAACAAGTTTTTGTTTCATTAATTCTTTGTATGGTTTTTTTGGTTTCTATTTCATTGATTTTAGCTCTTATTTTTATTATTTCTCTCCTATTTGTTTTGGGATTTGCTTGTTCTTGTTTTTCTAGGAGTTTGAGATGTATCATTAGGTCATTGATTTGAGATCTTTCAGTCTTTTTAATATATGCACTCATGGCTATAAACTTTCCTCTGAGGTCTGCCTTTGCTGTATCCCATTCATTCTGATAGGTTGTGTTTTCATTTTCATTGACTTCCAGGAACTTTTTAATTTCCTCTTTTATTTCATCAATGACCCATTGTTCATTAAGCAATGAGTTATTCAGTTTCCAGCTGTTTGCATGTTTTTTGTCTTTATTTTTGCTGTTGAGTTCTAGTTTTATTGCATTGTGATCAGATAGAATGCATGGTGTAATTTCTATTTTCTTATATTTGCTGAGGCTTGCTTTGGGCCCTAGGATATAATCTGTTTTGGAGAAGGTTCCATGGGCTGCTTAGAAGAATGTATATTGTGTAGAAGTTGATGAAATGTTATGTAGACATCAACTAGGTCCATTTGATCTATGGTATATTTTAGATCTAGGATTTCTTTATTGATTTTTTGTTTGGATGACCTATCCTATTGATGATAATGGGGTGTTAAAGTCTCCCATGACCACTGTGTTGGAGTTAATATATGCTTTTAGGTCCTTCAGGGTATGTTTGATGAAATTGGGTGCGTTGACATTTGGTGCATATAGGTTGATAATTGTTATTTTCTTTTGGTCTATTTCCCCTTTTATTAGTATGGAACATCCTTCTCTATCTCGTTTGATCAATGTAGGTTTGACGTCTCCTTTGTCAGAGATAAGTATTGCTACTCCTGCCTGTTTTCGGGGGCCATTGGCTTGGTAAGTCTTCTTCCAGCCTTTCATCCTAAGCCTATGCTTAGGAGTGAGATGGGTCTCCTGTAAGCAACAAATTGTTGGGTCTTCCTTTTTAATCCAGTTTGTCAAACAGTGCCTTTAAATGGGGGAATTAAGTCCATTAACATTAAGTGTTAGTGCTGATAGGTATGTGGTGATTCCTGTCATTTAGTTTCATTAGTTGTTTGAAGGTTTGATTGTGTGTACCTAAGTTGAGGTTGCTTTCTACTGTCTTGCTTTTTCTTTTCCTGTAGTTGGGTGCTGCCTGCCCTTTCATGGTTATGTTGGGTTTCACTTTCTGTGTGCAGAATCCCTTGAAGAATCTTTTGTAGTGGTGGCTTTGTGGTCATATATTGTTTTAGTTTCTGCTTGTCATGGAAGACTTTTATTGCTCCATCTATTTTGAATGATAGTTTTGCTGGGTAGAGTATCCTGGGGTTGAAGTTATTTTCATTCAGTGCCTGGAAGACCTCACCCCATGCTCTTCTTGTTTTTAATGTTTCTGTTGAGAAGTCTGCTGGGATTTTGATGGGTTTACCTTTGTATGTTACTTGTTTTTTTCTCTCCTACAGCTTTCAATATTCTTTCTCGAGTCTCTGTACTTGTGTTTTAATGATGATATGCCGTGGGGTAGTTCTATTTTGGTCAGGTCTGTTTGGTGTTCTGGAGGCTTCTTGCAGCTGTATGGGCATAGATTTCTCTACATTTGGGAAATTTTCTGTAATTATTTTGTTGAATATATTATGCATTCCCTTTGCTTGCACCTCTTCTCCTTCTTCAATGCCCATGACTTTCAGGTTTGGTCTTTTGATGGAGTCAGTAAGTTTTTGCATTTTCTTTTCACAGGTCTTTAGTTGTTTTACTAATAGTTCTTTGGTTTTTCCTTTAATTACCCTTTCATCTTCAACTTCTGAAGTCTTTTTTCTGCTTGTTCTATTCTGCTGGATTGACTTTCCATTTTGTTTTGCATTTGTTTCATTCTTTTTTCTGAGGTTTCCATATCCTGAATCACTTCCTCTTTAATATTGTCTATTTTTGTCCTGAGTTCATTTATCTAGTTATTTATTGTGTTCTTTGTTTCACTTTGGTGTTTATATAGTGCTTCTATAGTTTCTTTTATTTCTTCTTGTGATTTCTCAGATTCTCTATTTTTGTTGTCTTGGAATCTCTTGAGTGTCTCCTATACATTTTGGTTGACCCTATCCAGTATCATCTCTATAAAATTCTCATTGATTACTTGCAGGATTTCTTCTTTCAGAGTGTTCTTGTGGGCTTCATTGGGTTCTTTGGCATAGTTTATCTTCGTTTTCTTGGAGTCTGGTCTGAGTATCTGTTTCTTCATTTCCCTCTGGTTCCTGTACTAATTTATTATTGGGGGGAAACTGGTTTCCCTCTTTTTTCCATCTTCCCATCATTGCCCCTGCTATTGTTTCTGTCCCTGTACTGTGTGTAATTCAGTATTGTCTAGCTTGCAATAATAACAATGGTGATATCTAGAGTGGAAGGGTGAGAAGAGAGGGAAAGCAAAGAAGGTAAAGAAAAAGGGAAAAACAAACGAACAAACAAGTAAAAAATAACAAAACAAACCACAAAAAAACCAAAGCCAAAGAAATAAACAGGGAGAGACAGTATACTAATCAATGGTAAGGCATTAGAGAGACAGAGAGAGGATAAAAAAAAAATCCCCAAGTTCAAATGCAATAAAATTTCAGTGTTAATAATTTTGGTGCTAGTCCTTCAGCCTCCAGTCCTAGAGTTGGTGTCTCAGAAGTAGTTCTGTTGTTGTCTCATCAAAGGGGAAAAAAAAAAAACCCAAAAAACCCAAACAAACAACAGCAAAAAAAAAAAAAAAAAAAAACCAAAAGCAACACACACACACACAAAAATCCCAAGTTCAAATGCAATACTGTTTCAGTAAGGTTTTCAGCATGCAGGTGTAGTTAGGTTGTTGTCTCATCAAAGGAAGAGAAAAATAAGAAAAAAGTATGGAGACAGCTTTGTGAATGTCTATCTGAGGCTGCTGCCAGCCAGCTGTTGTTGCAGGCTTTATTGATTGGAGGGCTCAGGAATTTGTTTACTTAGAGTTCTCCTGGGCACTTGCCCCTTTTGTTTTCTCCAGTATACAGCCCTACCTGCCTGTGACACACTTTAGGCACTTTTGGAAGCCTTCCCCTCTCCAAGGTGCTGGGCGTGTGCCGCCACTCCTGCCTTCTCCAGCCGGCTTGTTTATCTACAGTTCGAGGGGGGCGTGCCCCCCCACTCTGGTGGAGCTTTCCACACAACCGCCGTTGTTACAAGCTTTCCCCTCTCCAGGCACAATGGGGGAGATGGCACTCACCGCCTTCTCCAGCCCGCGTGTTTATTTACAGTTCACATGGGAAGTGCCCCTTCCCCACTGTCCAGCGGAGCATTCCTCACACGGCCACTTTTACAAGCTTTCCCGCTCCAAGGTTGCTGTGCGGGGGCCACCGCTCCTGCCTTGTCCGGCCGGCTTGTTTATTTACAGTTCCAGGAGGGAGGGCCCCTCGCCCTCTTTGCTACATGTCTTTTTTATTGTTTATTCAGTTTTTTTTCTTTTTTCCCTGGGTAGGGATCAGTCTGTCCAGGGGGCTATGCTGATCTGGCCCAGGGTTGTCTGTGGGAGTACCATGTACCGCTTAGCTCACCTGGTGGTCTGTGTCTTCCCAAGCAGGATAGGAGCTGGCATCTGGCTGTGCGGGAACTCTCCTGGTTTCTCCATTTAACATGGAGTGGGGTGCTATGCGTGGGTTGGGGTTGTGGGGGTGTAGGTGTTTTGCCTCTTCTCAGTGGTTTTTCCGTAATGTATATCTCCAGCATCTCTCCATGATTTTACTTTGGGAAGCAGCTTTCTGCTTCCTCCCTCTAGCCCCCATCTTGGAATCCCCTGATGTTTAATTTTTTTGAGCTCTTCAGATAACCTAGATTTCAATCTCTTATCATATGAATAGCTGGTAATGATAGTCTCCCATTCTGTAGGCTCTCTCTTTTCTCTGGTAATTGTTTCCTTTGCTGGGTAGAAGCTTTTTGTTTTGATGCAGTCCCATCTGTCAGTTCTTGTTGCTCTTATTTCCTGAGCAAGGGGAGCCATTTTCAGAAAGTTGTCTATGCCTATATCTTGAAGTCTTTTCTCTTTGTTTTCCTATACTAGTTTCAGAGTTTCAGGTCTTACATTAAGGTCTTTGGTTCTTTTTTTTGGTTTATTTTGAATTGATTTTTGCATGGTAAGAGGTAGGGATCTAGTTTCAGTGTTCTATGTGTGGATATCCAGTTTTTCCTGCCATTTGTTGAGGAGGCTATCTTTTCTCCCACATGTGTTTTTGGTGCCTTTATTGATAATCATGCTATAACTATGTGGCCTTATTTCTGGGTCTTCTTTTCTATTCCATTGGTCCATGTGTATGTTTTGTGCCAAGACCATACTGGTTTTGTTACTATGACTCTGTAGTATGATTTGAAGTCAGGTATTGTGATACCTCTAGCATTGCTCCTTTTGCTCAGGATTGTTTTTTGCTATTCAGGGTCTTTTATGCTTCCAAATTAATTTTATTTTTTAAATTTTATTAGTATATAATAGCTGCACAGGGAGATACATTGTGATATTCACATATGTATTTACAATATATCTTAGTTAGAGTTCCCCCCCCCCATCATTCTCCTTCTTCCTCCCTGCCTCCTTCTTAGAACAATTTCAACAGGTTTTACTCTTCTGTTTTCACATATGGATGCAAGTACATCCACCATATTCACCCTCATTCCCCCTTTCCTTGAACCCACCTGCCTCCCACAGGTACCCACTCCTGGGAAAGAACTATTTCAAATGTAGTTTGGAATTGATTTTTCTGTTTCTGAGAAGAATGACATTAGAATTTTGATGGGGATTGCATTGAATCTGTAGATTGCTTTCAGTAATATAATGATTTTTACAATATTAATTTTGCTGACCCATGAACATGGGAGGTCTTTCCATCTTCTAGTGTCTTCTTTAATTTCTTTCTTCAGTGTTTTACAATTTTCATTGTAGAGGTCTTTCCCATCCTTAGTTAAGTTTATTCTTAAGTATTTTTTCTTTTAAGGCTCTTATGAGTGGAATAGTTTTCCTGATTTGTCTGCCTTGTTCATTGTTGATATTTAGAAAAGCTATTTTTGTATGTTGATTATGTGTTCGGCTACTTTGCTGAAAAAGTGTTTATCAACATTAAGAGTTTTCTGGTGGAGTGTTTTAAGTATAGGATCATATCATTTGCAAATAGGGATAAATTTACTTCTTCCTTTCCCATTTGCATCCCTTTTATTTATTTCTCTTGCCTTATTGCATTGGCTAAGATTTTTAAAATAATTAAGCACTATATTAAATGAAAGTGGAGAGGATAGACATTCTTGTCTTGTTTCTGACTTCAGATGAAATGTTTTCAGTTTTCCCCAGTTAGCACAATGTTGGTCTGTTCCTACTTTCTTCAAGGTTTTTAAAGAACATAGAATGCTTCACAAATGCATGTGCAGAGGCCATGCTAATCTTCTCTGTCTTGTTCCAGTTTAGTGTGTGTGTTGCTGAAGCTGGTCCAATGACAGCCATTTTTGCTGGAGTAATGTGGCATTCATTGTGGTTGTGACTTGCATTTTCCTAGAAATTAGTGATTGTGGCCATTTTTTCACATACCTGTTGGCAATTATTATGTCTTCTTCTGAGAAATGTCTATTTAGGCCCATTGCCCATTTTATTTTACTTTTATGGTACTGGGGTTTGAAATCAAGACCTACACCTTGAGCCACTCCACCAGCCCTTTTTTTGTGATGGGTTATTTCAAGATAGGGTCTTGCAAACTATTTCCCCAAGCTAGCTTTGAACTGCCAAAGTACAAATTTAATGATGTCACATTCATGATTCTCAACATAAATAAAACTCTTCTTTTATTTATGTTGTACATAAGTTTAACTCTGCTCTTTTTTTTCCTGCTAGGTAAAAGCTCCCTAAAAGCAATGAAGAGCTTTATTCTAGGGGAAACACTTCAGAACCCTGGAATGGGGAAGGATTTTTTGGACAAGATTCCAAGAGCACAGGAAACAAAAGCAAAAACAAGCAAACAAAATTACATCAAACTAGTATTTTTCTATACAGGAAAGGAATAATAACAGCTAAGATTACAGGTGTTAGTCACCAGCACAGGGCCTTATTTTATTTTTTGTTGTTGTTTTGAAAGAGGGTCTACCATGTTGCCCAAGCTGGTCTCAAACTTGTGAGCTCAAGCAGTCTTCTTTCCTCAGTCTCCCAAGTAGCTTGCATTATCTGTGCACATCACCATGCTGGCAGCCATTTTTTATTCAGCTTATTTACTTATTTTGCTATTTATTGACTTTTTGGAGTGTTTTATATATTCTGGATATTGGCTCCTTCTCAGAGATTTTCTCTCATTCTCTAGGCTGTCTCCCCACTCTCTTGATTTATTTCCTTTCTATTTGGAAGCTTTTTAGTTTGTTTGTTTTTGCTTTTGTTTCCTGTGCTCTTGGGGTCTTATCTAAAAAAATCTTTGTGTATCTCAATGTCCTTAAGTGTTTTCCCTGGAATAAAGTTCTTCATTGTTTTTATGGAAGCTTTTACCTAGCAGGAACAATCAGAGTTGTACAATGTGCTTTTTATGATAAGAATCATGAAAGTGGCACCATTAAATTTGTACTTTGGGAACAGAACAGAAAGGAGGACTCATTGGAAATTTGAAGAAGTAAAAATTTTAATTACAAAACAGCAACCAAATTAATGTTGGTGAGTAACCAGTGAAGAATGGCATCTGTGGGCCAGCGTTTTTGAGGAGTCTGAAACCTACTTAGTAGGAAGGGGTAGATCTATCTCTGAGGGTACAGCCTTGAAGAACCACTGTCCAGGCTGTAGGCACAAGGCTGCTGCAGAGGTAGGGGCGGGTAGCTTGAGGGAGCCTCAGGGATAGAGGAGTGGGGACACTTGGGAAATTAATCTGATCATGTCCTGGATCAGTTGACTCTTCATCCTGTCTGGTCTGGGCCAGTAATGGACAGTGGTGTTGCTTTCTAACTTCCTAAAGCAGTAAGTGTAGATGCTGGGCCAGAGAGATAGGACTATCCCTTGTGTGACTGCTGAGCTGGTGACCTAGAAGAGAAGTTTCCTCACAATCCTCCCAGCAGCACACATCCCATCTCTTTGCCAGAGTCACTCAACTGAAGACAGGCACAGAAAACCATACCACATGGAACCAGGAGTTCCCCAGCACACATACAAATAGACATTAAAATCACCTATTGGAGAAAGCTTGTACCAGATTGAAAAAGTAGGATCTGATCCCAGAGAAAATAGAAAAACATTGGATTAACATTGTTATTTTCAGAAAAATGCTAGAGAGTATTGCAATAATGAAGTCCAAACACCTTGGAAATGCAAAAGTCACCCATCAATAGAAAAGAGGATGGCTGAATTGACAAAGCTGAAAAAGTGAATTCAGTCTGGAGGAGTAAACCAAAGAATCACAGAAGAGGATGGGAAGTATGGTACATGTGGTGGAATGCCTACCTTGCAAGCACCAAGCATGGAGTTCAACCCCAGTACCACCAGAAAAAAATATGAATTTAAATATGTAAATATGTACAGTTGGCCATCCATATCCCTGGGTTCTGTGAGTCATGAGTTCCACCAAATGTGGATAAATTATTTAGAAAAAAATTATGTCTGTACTGAACATGTACAGACTTTCTTTCCTTGTCATTCTGTAAACAATACAATATTACTGTATATAATATACGATATACAATATATATTGTAGTAGGTATTATATTAATCTAGAGATGATTTTAATTATACAGGAGAGTGTGAGTAAATTGTATGTAATGTATGTAAATGCTTCGCCATTTTATTTAAGGGAGCTGAGTGTCTGTGGGTTTTGATATCTGAGGGGTGTTCTGGAGCCAATCCCCACAGATGTGAAGTGGCAACTGTATGTAGAGGGGTGTGCATGTGTGAAAACACATATGTAAACACATCAATGCCTATGTGTATTTAGTTACTTAGCTAGACGTAGAGTTTCAAACTACAACTTGGAAAGAGAAAGACATCCCAGGATAGGTAGGACAAATAAAACTCAATCATATTAATAAGGCAGAAAGATAAAGAAGAAATCATTTAAATGAAAAAAAATTAAAAAGGTGGCAGAATAAGTGTAAATGTATCAAGAGGCACAATAAATGTGAATGGATTAAATTAATCTCAAAAGATATTTATTCTCAGATTGGGTAAAAAAGAAAAACACTCCAGCTACAGATCAATAGTTAAAGGTACAACTTAAGGGGAAAAGAAAAAATAAGAAGCTAGTCTTGGAAAATTTGAAAATATAGGCACACAGAGAGATAAACTAGCAAAAGGTTAATATAAAACTATAGGTGGGGGAAATTACCATCAAACAAAATAGCATGAAGGTAAATTCTGTCTTTGGCACAGAGACTTTCCATGTAGATTAAATCCTGAGGAGAGAGAAGTCATAAACATTAAGATGTTGATAAAAAAGATTTTAAATGCAAAGAGAAAAAATTGATAGGCATATGAAGATCAATTGACAAACACTCCTATATAATTTAAATCGTCTCTAGATTGTAATACCTACTACAACATAAATGTTGTAATATTGTATTGTTTACAGAATGTCAAGGAAAGAAAGTCTGTACATGTTCAGTACAGACATAATTTTTTTCTAAATAGTTTATCTACATTTGATGGAATTCATGACTTACAGAACCCAGGGATATGGATGGCCAACTGTACATATTTACATATTTAAATTTATATATTTTTCTGGTGGTTCTGGGGTTTGAACTCAAGGCCTCACACTTGCTGGCAGGTGCTCTAACCCCAAGAGCTACAACCTCAGCCCTAAACTCCTATTTTCTATCAGTGTCACCACCTCTTAGGCAATAGATGGCATTAGCACAACTTCACTCTTCTTTCTCAGCACCACAGTTGTCACTCAAAGCCTCAGCCCCCTCTTGGGAGGGGGTTTCCCAATGGCTCACATGCTCTATTCATCCCTGTTGCTCTTCTGTGAGTCCTTTTTTGTTTGATGGTGGTACTGGGGTTTGCACTGTGCACCTGGTGCTGGCCAGGTAAGCATTCTACCACATGAACCATACTTCCCATCCTCTTCTGTGATTCTTTGGTTTACTTCTCCAAACTGAATTCACTTTTTCAGCTCTGTCAATTCAGCCATCCTCTTTTCTATGGATGGGTGACTTTTGCATTTCCAAGGTGTTTGGACTTCGTTACTGCAATACTCTCTAGCATTTTTCAGAAAATAACAATGTTAATCCAATGTTTTTCTATTTTCTCTGGGATCAGATCCTACTTTTTAATCTGGGTGCCAGCTTTCTCCAATAGGTGGTTTTAATGTCTATTTGTATGTGCGCTGGAGAACTCCCAAAGGGTTTCCCACTGTGTGTGAGAATCCCCACAGTGTGTGAGAATGTCCATCAGGACAGGCCTCAAAAACTAGGGCAACTCAGTCCCTTTATTATTTTATGACTCAACTTCTGTGTGTTCCTCATTACATTTTTGTCATGCTGAAGTGCTGATTCCTGCAGAAAGGACTATGTAGAGTTGTCCATCACAAATGGACATTCTCACACACTGTGGGGATCCTTACATACTGGGAAACCCTTTGGGAAGGCAGTGCCTCTTAACACTTAGAAAGCTCCTACCCTGACCAGCATTTCCACTCCTAGGACTCTTTCTTAAGGAAGTACTGTGTTTGTATGCAAGTATTGTCAGGGATGCCCAGTGCCTTATGGTTTGATGCAAGCATTTGAAAACAAGCCAAATGCCCATCAACAGGCAAGATGAGTAAGTTATGTTAGGTCTGTTTTATAGAACACTGCTCAGCTACTGAAAGGAATGAAATAGTTCTATCTGGGCAATTATGGGAATAGTTTCAAGATCTAGTATGTAATAAAAACAGTGCAGAAAAATATGAATGAGTTGGTCATCTTACCAAAAAAAAAAAAAAAGAATGCACACATGGATAAGTATGAACATTTGTCTGGGAGGTCATACAAAGTACTGGTACTAGTGGTTCTTTGGAAAAGGAATGGAGGTTTGAGATAAGGGAAAGAGGGTAGCTTATGCTTTTCATCTTTATATCTTTCCATATTCCTCAAATACTCTATGGATGTATTACTTTTGTTCTAAATTTAGGCATGCCTAAACTAGTCTATTTTATGATGTTTATTCTGCCTTATTAATATATATTTAATTTACATATTATATGTCAGATATTAATGCTATATTAATCTATATTATATCAATATATAAGTGAAATTTATTTTCAGGCATGGTGGCACATGTCTGTAACCCCAGCACTCCAGAGGCTGTGGCAGGAGGAGGTCAAGTTCAAGGCCAGCCTGGGCTTATATGGCAAGTCCCTGTCTCAAAAATAAAGAATGAAAATAAATAAATTAGATATTTTGCTAATATTCCATCCAGTGTGTCTTTTTAAGGCAATTAGACATGAATGCCTTTTAGAAAAGTTTTTTTTTTTCTTTTGCAGTACTGAGGCTTGAACTCAGGGCCTACACCTAAGCCACTTCACCAGCCCTTTTTTGCGAAGGGTTTTTTGAAATAGGGTCTCAGAAACTATTTGCCTGGGCTGGCTTCAAACTGCGCGATCCTCCTGATCTCTGCCTCCTGAGTAGTTACAAGTACAGGTGTGAGCCACTGGCACATGCTAGACAACTTTTTAAATACAAAAAATAAAGTCACAAAAGTTTACAGATACATGAACGTGGTCTGTATTACCAATAAGAGATATGATCGTAAAAGAAGGAAACTGACTTGCATAAGCTGCATTACCAGTCAGCCTCATTGCTTTGTAAACTTTATCATTTCAAAGTCAGTAATCCCCTGAGCAGTTTCCTTGCAGGTCCTCAGGGTGCCTTCCCTCTTGTTTGTTCTCAGGCTGACACCAATATTGACACAGAGATTAGACAGCATGTGACACTCAGTCTTCTGTGTTTTTATTTATGAAGATGTGTCCTGGTGTGCACTCTATACGTGGTTTAGATTATTTCTTGTTCTTATCTGTGCTTCCTGATTCCATAGTTCTACCGAATTAGGTGTTGTCATGCTTAAATTGTAAGAGCTGTTTTCATGTTTAAAAAAAGCATGCAGAACAATATTTGTGGATGTGTGATGATAGCTGACTTGTACTGGATGCACCGGGCACTAGACTGAGTACTGGATAATCACTGCCCAGGGGGAAGAAGATGCCTGCAAGTTACCTAGGAAACCTCAGTCTGGTGTAATTGCTTCTTTGATGATTGCAGAGTTGGCTTTTTATGTATCTTAATATTGCAGTATTTGTACTTTGTCAAGATATTTAAGCTAGCCAGTTACTAAGAAATATTTAGAAATGTTTTTTGTTAGAATGTAGTTCTATTACTGGATGAATGGTCCCAGAATGTTCTGGTCAGAAGATTCCTAGGCACTTGTATCCTGCCACAGAACTTAGGCAAACCGTGAAAATGTAGTAAAGTTTATTGAAGGTGAGGGAATGGCATTGCAAGAGAAAGCAGTGGTGGGCCTCAGACAGTTGGGATAGAAGCACCAGTCTTTGTTTCAAAAAGGCCTTTATAAATTGAAAGGGCAAATGGCCCCAGGAGAAGGAGGGGAGGTCTTTGCACAATGGGCCAGGGTGATTGGCAGGTTTGATTGACAAGGTCTTGTAATACAACAGAGGGCACTCTGCACAGGCACTTATGCTAGCTCTAAGGTATTTTAATTACATGTATTAGGAGCATGTTTTAAGAAAAGGGCTTTTACCTGAGAGGTAATCAAGAGCAGAATTCTCCCAAGGCTTCCTGTCTTACAACTGCTAAGATTTTACAATTGAAGAGAAGTTTATAACTGCAAAGGATAGCACTGTGCTGAGTTAGGGGGTTAGCATAAAATTCCCTGGGAGAAGCCTCATGATGCTAGAGTCCTAAAACCCATATTGCTAGCCTGCGTCAGTTCTACTGTGACTCTTAGGTTCTTGGTAAAAAATAAAAAGAGTGTGTGCCATTTCCAGAGAAACCCTCAAAGAAATGTTTACCTCAATCTTGAGAAATGTGGTCACCTGTAAACCTGCCTTCTGAAGTGTTGTTTCCCTTCTTGCAGGGTAACGCCATCCTCTGAAAACCCAAATGGTGCTACTTCTAGTGTCAGCCAAGGAAAACCCTCTTTAAGACGAATTAAAGGGAGACTACACAGAAGCAAAAGCCTTGATAGCTTCGATTTCTGTGAACTCACTGTAAGTGGATATCAGTTAACACTTTTCTTATTTTTCAAGGAATATGAATTTTTAATTTAATTTTTTATTTTCATAAAAGTACAACAGACTTATTTTGTGCTAAGCATTTTTTAAATGGTGTATTTAACAAGTTACCAGCCAGAGTAATATCTTAACTTATATGCATATAATACATTAATAATAATTGGTTCATAATGAAGATTCTGCTGGAAAGATAAAGAAATACTTCCTGAAGTGTATGATAAAAATTGAATTAAATTAAGTAGAGTATTAAATGTCTTTGAAAATCACAAGTTCATGTTATATTAAGAAGAGACTTATGTATCTGATTAACCCCAAACACCCAACTTCCTAGCAGTGCTAGACATAGTTACTCTAATATTATTAGGATATTATTACTCTAATATTATTAGGATAAGTTCCAGTTCAGTTAATGATGGTACTTTCTTCCTCTCCTAAGTGAGTAACTCTTATGGTCATAGTTTTTTCCAGGTCACATGACAGGTTTTCCTATGGGTATATGGGAAATTCGTTCACGTTTTTGGAGGAGTGCTGGCACTTATAGACTCCACTCAAATAAGAGTAGACACTAAGAGACAGCATAATACCATAAAGAAAATACTAGAATATTCCTTGCTTTGAAAGGTTTCATTCAGATTTGTGTATCATAGCATCCACTGGCAGACTGAAGGATGTTGAGATGGCTTAGTAGATGACATGTGTTCATGTCTCTCATTTGAAATCTGAAAAATTCTGAGCAATAAAGTACTGTTGACCATTGTTGTTGCAAAATGATATCAAAATGGTGTCAGAATTTAGTACACACTAAATCTTATCTTTGTTAGTGTTGTGGACCGGTGTTGAGAGTTTTGCCTTCACAGGCCAAAGAACTGGCTCATGAGGCAGTGGATTGACTCGTGAGACAACAGAACACAGAGTAGGATTTATTAGCGAGAAAGGAAAAGCTGCCCCTAGAGACAGTCAGGGAGCCCAGAAAATCAGTAGCTCCCTGTTGTTTACATAGGGCTTTTTAAAATTTGATCCTTTTTACTAATGCAGAAACTTAAAAGCAACAGAGGCCAATAGGAGAAGGGGACCAGGACCTAGAGAAAAGGTTAGTTCGTGAAGAATCAATTTAGAAAGTAACACATATGTACATGGAAGCAAAACTAGGAATCTCCCTGTATAGCTATCCTTACCTCAACTAGCAAAAACCCCTGGTCCTTCCTATTATTGCTATACTCTCTCTTCAACAAAATTAGAGATAAGGGCAAAACAGTTCCTGCTTGGAAGCAAGGGGTTGGGAGGGAGAGGAAGGGAGTGGAGGGAAGGGGGGAGTAATGACCCAATCATTGTATGCACATATGAATAAAGGAAATTAAAAAAAATTGATCCTTTTTGTTGGGGAGGGGAGCCAGGAGTCAGGGGTGGAGTGGCTTGTAACATATCTCTGCAGGAACGTGCACACAGTCCTGTGTATATGCCTTGTGGCATTTTGGGGCATCCCCAGGGGCCATGACTTGTGAAGCTGCATGTCTCCTAACAGTATGTGGGGCTCACAGTGCTCTCATGGGGCTGGGGCACTGGCTCATTTTGTCTTCTGATCCCCCAGGCCCAATATTAGGGTGTAACATTTGCATTCCCAGTCTATAATTGACTAAAACAAAAAGGTCAGTAAATATAAATACTGTAATTTTTGTACTTTTTAATATTTATTTCATTTTAGTAATTATTTTCCTTAAAATTGTTCTTGAACACTTTTTTTATCATATACAAGATATAAGAACATGAAATATGACCTCTAAGAAAACATTTAACCAATAGCTGAGAAATAAAAAGGCAGTCAGTTCTTGTTAAGTCAACCTAACAGTGAAAGTGACTGTAGAAAACATAAATGTGCTTAAAGTTAAGTGTATTGCCTTTCAAAAGCAAAACAGTGAAGTCATTGAGAAACAAATTCACATTATTTGTTGGAGTGTAAGAATGGAAACGGAAATTCTGTCAGTTTTCTGTGGCATTCAGCATCATCATTACTGATGCATAATGAGATAACTAATTAATTTGGTATGTCATAAATTATGTTTACTTGCTTAAACAAAGTCATTCTGGTTAGAAGAGGTTAAAATTTCTCAAGACCATGACAGAAAAAAAAACTTCACATACTAATTTTTTTATTCATTTATTCATATGTGCATACATTGTTTGGGCCATTTCTCCCCCCTGCCCCCCCTACCCCTTCACATATTAATTATCCCTTACCTGAAATACCTGGGAGCAGCCATGTTTGAATTTTCTATTTTTTGGATTTTGGCATATTTGCATATCCCAATGAGATATCTTGGGATGGGGTCCCAAGTCTAAGCACAAAATTAATTTCTGTTATATATACACTTTATACACATAGCTTGAAGGTAATTTTATACAGTACTTTTAGTGCACCTGCATTTTGACTACAACCTGTTACATAAGGTCAGGTGTGTAATTTACCATTTGTAGCAACTTGTCTGTACTCAAAAAGTTTTGAATTTTCAGATTAGGGATGTTCAACTACTTTTCTTCCCCTACAAATAGAAATTAATATTTGAACTACCTGGAAAACTTGGCAAACAAAACTAGCCTTTTGTTTTTGTTGATGGGACTGGGGTTTGATCTCTGGGCTTTGCACTTGCAAACCAGGGGCTCTACCTCTTGAGCCACACCTACAGTCCATTTTACTCTGGTTAAAGATGGGGTCTTTTGAACTATTTGCCCTGGCTGGTCTCAAACTGTGATCCTACCAATCTCAGCCTCCCAAGTAGCTAGGATTATAGGCGTGAGCTGCTGGCACCTGGCCAATTTGAGCTTTTCACAATTCGAATTCATTTTCTTCCTCAGGTTTTCACAGTCATGGTTGGTAGAACAGCAATTTATATTTATTTTACTCTTTGAATATTTGTAGATTGCCAAACATTTTTACATCAAGTGTGTTCCATTTTTAGAAAAGCAATAAACTGATTTTGAAAAAAAATTTTTTTAATTAAAAAAAAACTAGTTCTTCACAGCTTGGCTAACTCTTTCTACCATAAGACATGGCAGTGCTATAATATCCAAAATACATATGGGCATACAGCATCTTTGTCATGGGGTAAAAAAAATCATTTTCCCTTACACTTTTGAAACTCCATCTGATTTTTAAAAGAAGGAAGTGCTACCATTTGGGGAAAAAAGCAAACATGTATTAGGAAAGCGTGTCATAGGAAATGAAAGATGTTCACAATTGGTCCTCAGGCTGGGGGTATAGGTCAGTGTTTGGTAGAGTTGCCTAGAATGAGCAAAGCCCTGGGTTTGATCCTCAGTGCTGAAAAAAACAAATCGTTCTCTAACAAGTTTGACTTTGTAATATAATTATGGAAAACCAGTAGCTGGGCATGGTAGTGTATACTATAATTCCACTAAGTTGGGAGGTTGAGGCAGAGGATTGCAAGTTCAGAGGCAGCCTGGACAATATAGCAAGACCCTATCACAAACAAACAAAACAAAACAAACCCTTAGCCATGAAAATCTAAAAGGAACATTCTTGGTAAAGGATTTATAAGGAGTTCTAATTATAATGGAATAAATAATCCTTATTTCCTTTAGAAAATATTTAGCCACCATTGACAGATATCTCCTTGTAAATGTTCTAGTTTAAGAAAAAAAGACTGAAAATGTGTTAGATTAAGCCCTATTTTTTTTAAGATTTATATAAATAGTCACTAACTGTATGGCTTTTTGTGACTGTTGGGGTAAACATAGATCCTTAAAATAGAAAGATTTGGACTTAGTTCATAATCTCTTGCCCTATGTACATATTAAATTTGTATCACCAAAATCACACATGTTTTACATTTTCATTTGACTTTTAACTGTTCCAAATTCAAAAGAAATACAACCTTTATTGCTTTTGGAAACACAGTAAGTGGAGCACAAGCTCCATTTAGATTCAAGGTCCTAGTTTCTGGCTGAGAAGCTGCAGGTTCCAGCTGAGACTGTTGGCTTTGGTCCCTGGCATCAGATTGATGCCATTTCACTCCTGGGGAGAAGCAATTGTCTGCTTTCTCTGTGGGGATTAAATGGGATGGGCATTCTAGTTCATTTTGTAAACCCTACAGCATAATTGGTTGGCATCCTAGTTTACCAAGAGGGCCTGGAATCCATCCAGTCTCCCTGGCTAATCGAGATTGTGTCTAGAGATACTTGGTAAAAATTTTCATAGGCAAGGTCTGGATGGGACAAGTCTGTTCTGCAGATGTGTTTTGCTAGAAGACTTGGGCCTGCTTTCGATATTTTAATGGTTAAAATACCACACCAAGATTCTTTGTTCCCTTGGTATGGTAAAGTGACATCCATTAAGCCCTTCATATCTACAGGTTCAGCCAACTATGGGTCAAAATACTTAAAAATAATTGCACCTGCACTGACAGGTACAGATGATTCTTCTTGTCATTATTCCCCAAACAGTATAGCATAACAACTATTTACATCGCATTACATATTCTAAGTAATCTAGAGATGGTTTAAAGTATATGGAGATGTGCATAGGTTATATATAAATACTGTGCCATTTTTAAAGGAATTTTGGTATCCATAAGATCCTAGAACTCCATGGATTCTGAGGATGACTAGGTGAAAGTGAGCAATCTATGAAGAAAAAATCATTTGTTGACTTAGTGACACTTATGTTCTTGACTATTCCATTTCACATTGGTTTCATTGCTTGTTTAGATTGCATTTTCACTCTTGTGCCTTATTCCCTCTTGGATTCTAAATGTGTAAATAATTTTAAGGGATTTCTTAAAAATTAAGCAGATTCCTTGAAAGTTTACATCTTCTCTTGATCAAATTTTCTCCCTAAAATAGGTGAATGGAACAAGTAGGGTGAAGTTCATTCAATTTGTGAGCAATATGATCTACTAGAATTTTGAAATTTGTTGCTTTTTTGTTTTATTTTATTTTCTTAAGTGGGACTGGGGTTGGATCTCAGGGCTTCACACTTGCAAAGCAGGTGCTCTACCACTTGAGCCACACCTCCAGCTGACTACTAACATTGAGCCAAGAGGATGCAAACAACTTAAATAGATCAATAATGACCAATGAGATTAAAGCAGTAATAATGTCCCAATGAAAAGCCCAGGATAAAATTTACTGCTGACTTTTACCAGACCTTTGAAGAAAAGTTAATGCCAATGCATGTCAAAGTAGTCCATAAAATGGAAAGGAAGTAAAATAGAAACTCATCCTGTGAAGTCCGTATTACCCTGATACCAAAACTAGATAAAGATACAACAACCACAAAAACCTTTAGACCTATTTCCTTGATGAATGTATTCACAAAAATTCTCAATAAAATCAAATTCAACAACACTTTAAAAAGATCATAAACCATAATCAAGTTGGTTTCATTTCACGGATGCAAGGATACTTAAACATTCCAACCAATAAGCATAATATGGCACAAAAGTAGAACTGGGGACAAAAATCACATGATCAGAAGAGAAAAGGGCAAGATGGCAGATTAGAAGCATCTACCATTTTGATTCCACGAATGAGAAAATTCAGATAACTCAGGCGACACTATATTCTGAAGAGAGAAAGACAAGAAGAGCTTCCAGAATCATGAAGGAGGTGGCAGGACAACAGAAAAGAGAGAAACAGAGGCAAAGACAAAAACAACAAACAGTTCTAAGCCCAACCCCAGCTCCTCTTGGGAGTGGAAAGGAAATTGGGATGGATCACAAGGTAAGCAAAAGGACCCCTGGTGACAGACTTGCAATTTCAGATGCAAGATAAGCCCACACCTTCCGCAAGCTTTTATTCCAGCTTGGGGATGTAGTGAGCCAGAGACTGCTCAGGTGTGCAGCATTTGACATAAATGAAGTTTTAAGACAGCAGATCTGTGTAGTGATCACAAGCCAGAACAGGAGCCTTCAGTATATCCTCACTTACTCCAGGTGCTGCAGAGGGCAGTCGACTTAGGTGAGGTCTTAAAGCAGAAGACTCTGCTTTTGTTTGTTGCTTGTTTTTCATTTTTCTTTTCTACTTCCAACCCCCAAAGAACTAACCAAACTCCATTAACTCCACTAACAAAACTCCATTAACTGAAAAGAAATCCGAAGAGATTCAGTGTGGACTTGGCAAATCAGTGGGGATTTAGACTATTTCACAGACAACTGCTTGAGTGGAGAGAGAGAGTCACGTGATTGGAGGGCCTGTTTGGCACAGTTGGCTTCCTCCAGTATGGGCAGGCTTCCCCTCGCATGAATCTTAGGGGATAGTGAGTAAACTGTGCGCTCCGAGCTGCCGCTCACTGGAAGCAGTCCCATGTGCATCAAAGGAGCTCCTGGACTCAGGATGGGAGGTGCCATCTGCCTCACTCACTGAAGTAACCCTGAAGCAGCCCTGCTCATGGGGTTAGCAGCCACTGCCCCCTGGAAAAGCTGAGAAAAACACCTTTGCTTCTAAGCACTGTTGTGTATTCCCTCTACTAACCTCTTAGGCAAAGGTAGTAGTCCCTGCTCACTAGAAGAATCAGGGTACTGGGAAATACCAGCTGGTTGGACCTGTGCTCCTGAAGTAGTTCTGCCCCCCTCCACCACACACACGTAGCAGACCCTCCCCTCGAAGCTCTTACACCTGCATCCCACCCACATGCCCAGGCTGCATTTAGAGGGGAATTACTGCAGACCCCTGTCCAGAGAGAATCAGTTCCAAACATGTCAGGGGAGTCACAGAGGACTCTGAGGGCTGAAGATTGGAGAAAATGGTGGAAAAGGCCCAGTTGTGTCCACAGTTTTGATTTGGTTTGGTTTTTCTCCTCTTTCCTAAACCATTTTATATTTCTTTGTAATAATTATATAGTGCTCTCTTACACTATTATTTCTTATACCTTTTCCCCTTTCCTACTTCTTTCCTTTCTCCACCCCCATTCCTTGTATTACTTAAATTTGAATACTTATACCTTTAACCATTGTTAAGGTCCTAATTTGTCCCGTAAGAACTTGAGTTTTGAGCTGGGCCCCAGTGGCTCACCCTGTAATCCTAGCTACTCAGGAGGCAAAGATCAGGAGGATCACAGTTTGAAACCAGCCTGAGCAAATAGCTTTTGAGACCCTATCTCAAAAACCCTTCACAAAAATAGGGCTGGTGGAGTGGCTTATGGTGAAGGCCCTGAGTTCAAGCCCTAATACCACAAAAAAAAAAAAAAAAAAGAAGAAGAAGAAGAACTTGAGTTTCTTTCTTCAACAACTTTATTGGGGAGGTAGTTGAGGTTTCCTAGTGTTTCTTAATACATTTAAATATCTGGGCAATTGTTGACCTTGTTACTGATGTCAGCTCTTTCTCTAAGTGGAATAAAAGAAAAAGTAATCCCAAGAGATGCACAAGTCACCATATAGAAACCTAAACCATATGAAAAAAGCAAGGCAATGTCACTCCTCTAAAAATCTCATAGCAATTCAATAACCAAATCCAAAGATACTGAATTGGCAGAAAATGTCAGATACAGAATTCAAAAGAATTTTTAAAATGATCAGTGATCTCAAAGAGAATTCAAACAGATACATGACAACCCCAATAAACCAAGTAAAAAATACAGTAGACAGCATCAGCAGCAGACAAGACAAAGCAGAAGAAAGAATATCAGAGATGGAGGATAAGTTTGAGGAAATAGTATACTCAATAACAATAAAGAAAAATAAAAGCAACCATAAGAACCCTTGGGGTAGAAGAAGTAGCTGAAATACAAACTAAAGGCATAGAAAACCTATTCACTGAAATTATAACTGAAAATTTCCCAAATCTTTGGGAAAAAAATAGATTCCCATGCACAGAAGACATTTCAAGCCCTCAAATAGACATGACACAAAAGAACCTTGCCATGTCATACCATAATTAAAATATCAAGATTAGAGAGCAAAGTACACTGGAAGTTGTAAGAAACAAATGCCAACTTCCATACAAAGGAATCACTTTATACCTCTCAGCACAACCCTAGGAGCCAGAAAAAGCATGGAACAATAGTATTTTAAGCTCTGAAAGAAAATAATTGCCAACCAAGAATACTATGTACAGCAAAGTTGTACTTCATTTTTGATGGAGAAATAAGGACCTTCCAGGAGAAGAATATAAGCTAGAGCTATGTTCACCAAGCCTACACTGCAGAAGATACTTAGGAAGCTACACACAGAAGAGGAAGAAAAATAGTCACAGTTACAGCATGAGAGCCCAGGAAGGAATAAAATTCAAAAGGGGAGTGAATGAAAACACAACAACTAGGAAAGTATCAAATATGCTCAACTCAGCAAATCAGAAAAACCCAAAGATGAATAATGGTGAAAGAAAATGAACAAGCAACACTTGAATCAACCAGGGGAAAATCCAATAGAACCACATGATACAATGACACCTTAATCATAACCCTTAATAAACCTTTGCACTCCAATCAAAAGACATATACAATCTGGTAGGATTAAAGAACAGTATCCAACAACTTGTCTACAAGAAACACCCTTCACCAGCAAAGACATATACAGATTAAAAGTGAAAGGATAGAAAAGGCATACCAAGCTAGTAGAAGACAAAAGCAAAGAGGAGTAGCTGTACTGAAATTGGACAAAACAGCTTTCAAGCAAAAATTAGTCAAAAGACAGAAAGAAGGTCACTACATGTTAATAAAGGGAACAATGTAACAAGAAGATATAACAATTCTAAATATATATGCACTGAATATCAGCATCCCCAATTTCATAAGACAAATGTTACTGAACATAAAGAGATAGGCAGATATAGATATGGCAATAGTGAGCGACCTCAGCATCCCACTTGCATCAGTAGATACAACATCCAGACCAAAACAAAAAAAAAATCAATGAAGCTATCTCAAAATTAAACACCATTGACAGAAGGGACTGAACAGACATGTATAGAGTGTGTGATTTCACATTCCTCTACTTAAGAAGAATGTAGGTGACACATTCTACTCAGAAGTGAATTACTTGTTCTCAGCAGCCCATAAAACTTTCTCCAAAATAGATCACATCTTAAGCCATATAAAGTAAGTCTTAACAAATACAAATACACCAAAATAATTTCCTGTATCCTAACAGATCATAAAAGTAGAAATCATAGCAAGGAAAACTACAAAAACTATTCAAACACACGGAGACTGAACAACACATGTTTGAATGACCAGTGTGATCACTGAAGAAATTAATAACAAAATTTTAAAATTCCTGGATTCAAGTGAAAATTAAAACAACTACCAGGACCTGTGAAACACAGCAAAGGCAGTGCTAAGAGGCAATTTTACTGCCATTAGTGTGCCTACATTAAAAAATCAGAGACATCTCAAATAAACAAGCTAATGATACATCTCAAGCTCCAAGAAAAACAAGAACAAGTCAGTTCCCAAATCAGGAGATGGAAAGTAATAAAAAAAATTACTTCACTGTGACAATTCCATGTATATATGTATTGTAACTTGAATAGGGCAGAAATTATTGATAGGGAGACTAAAATAATGATCTAATGCATCAATGACACAAATAGTTGGTTCTTTGAAAAGATAAACAAGATTGACAAACCTTTAGCCAAACTAACCAAAAGAAGAAGAAAGAAGACTCAAATTAATGAAATTAGAGGTTAAAAAGTGGATATCATAATAGATGCCAATGACATTCAGAAGATCTTTAAGGAATATTTGAAAACTTATACTTCAACAACCTGGAAATCCTAAATTTCTAGACATGACCTACCAAAATTGAACCATAAGGGTATAAACAACATAAACAGATTCAAAACAAGTAAAGAGATTAGAACATTAATAATAATCTCCCAACAAAGAAAAGCTGAGGATTAGGTCGCTCCACTGCTGAATTCCACCAGACCTTTAGAGGAAGTCTAAATGCCAGTGCCCCTCAAACTCTTCCAGAAAATGCAAAGGAAAGAATGTTACCACTCTCATTCTACAAAACCAAAACGTGGCGAAGATGGAAACAAAAGAAAGTTATAGTCCAGTTTCCTTGATGAACATAGACACAAAATTACCAAAAGAACACTGGCAAACCAAATTCAGCAACATGCTAAAAAGATCTTCACCATGACCAAGTTTGTTTCATTCCAGGGATGCAATGGTGGTTAAACATATGCAGACCAATAAGCAAAATACAACACATCAACAGAATCAAGGACAAAAGCTGCATGATCATCTCTGTGACAAAATTCAATATCCTTTCATGATAAAAACTCTGGAGAAACTAGGAATGGAAGAAACATAGCTCAACATAATGAAGGCTCTATATAAATGCCACAATATAACCCCAGCACAACAATAAAAAAACAAAGTAAAGCCTATATATGACAAACCTATAGCCAACATCATACTCAATGGGAAAAAACAAATCATTTTCTCTAAAGTCAGAAATGAGACAAGGGTGTCTACTCTCCTTGCTCTTATTCAATATAGTATTAGACTTCCTAGCCAGAGCAATAAGGTAAAAGAAAGAAATAAAAAGTATTCAAATAGGGAAATAAGTCAAATTATCCCTATTTGCAGATGAGATGATCCTATACCTGAAAGACCCTAAAAATACCATCAAAAAATCCTTAGATCTCATAAACACTTTCAGCAAAGTAACAGGATATGAGATCAATATACAAAAACCAGTGGCTGTTCTATACATCAACCACAAACAGGCTAAGAAAGAAATCAGGAAAGCAATTCCATTCACAATAGCCTCAAAAAAATACCTAGGAACAAATTTAACTAAGGAGTTGAAGTAACTCTGTAATTAAAACCATAAAACATCAAAGAAAGAAATGGAAGAAGACCTAGAAGATGAAAAAGCCCTCCCATGTTTGTAGATTGGCAGAATCAATATTATGACAATGGCTGTATTACTAAAATCAACCTATATATTCAATGCATTCCCCATCAAAATTCCAATGACATTCTTTGGAATGGTTGATTCTGAAAAAAATCAATCCTAAAAATCATATGGAAGCATAAAAGACTCTGGATAGCCAAAGCCAACCCCAGCAAAAAAGAGCAACACTGGAGGTATCTCCATACTTGACTTCAAATTATACTACAGAGCTGTAGTAATAAAAACAGTATGGTGCTGGCACAAAACAGACACAGACCAATGGGATAGAATAGAAAATCTAGCAATAAGCTCACACAGTTATTGCCGTTTGATTTTTGACAAAGATACCAAAAACATTTTGAAGAAACAACAGTTTCTACACAAATGGAGATTGAAAAACTGAATATTCACATATAGAATGAAACTAAATTCTCTTGTCTCACCCTGTAGTAAAATCAATTCTAAATGGATTGAAGACCTTAATGTAAGCTCTGAAACTTTGAAACCACTATAGGAAAAGAAAGGGAAAACACTGATGATACGGGCACAGACATCAACTTCCTAAATAGGATGCCAGTAGCTCAGGAAATGAGAGCAAGGATTGACAAATGGAATTGCATCAAACTAGAAAGCTTGTGCACAATGGACGCAACAGTCACTAGACTGAAAAGACATCCTGCAGAATGGGAGAAAAATCTTTGGCAACTATTCACCTGACAGTGGATTAATAACCAGAATATATAAGGAGCTCAAAAAAATTAAACTCTAAATGAACCAACAGTCCACTCAATAAAGGAACAAAAGAAGGAAGAAGAAGTAGAAATGGCCAATAAATACATGAAGAAATATTCAACATCTTTGGACATAAAGAAAATGTAAATCAAAACAACATTGAGATTTCACCTCATCCCACCCCAGTCAGAATGACTGTGATCAACAACACAAATAACAAATGATGGTGAGGATGCAGAGGAAAAGAAACCCTTATACTCTATTGGTGGGAATGTAAATTAGTGCAGCCACCATAGACATTGACATGGAGGACCCTCAAAAAACTAAAAATACAGGTACCATATGATCCGACAATACCACTCCTAGGCATCTATCCAGAGAAATATAAATCAGGATACAATAGAGGCACCTGCACAGCCATGTTTATTGCAGCAGTACTCACAATAGCCAAGTTATGGAATCAGCCTAGGTGTCCTTCAACTGATAGATAAAGAAAATGTGAATATATATACAACAGAGTATTATTCTGCCATAAAGAAGAATGAAATTATGTAATTTGCAGGAACATGGATGGAACTGACAATCATCATGTTAAAGCAAAATAAGCCAAGTTCAGAAAAACGAATACCACATGTTTTTCTCTCATACGAGGAATCTGGATCTGGGGGGAGAAAAGAACATGAACATAAAGGAAGGGGGACTGTTTGGATGGTGGGAACCAGCAAGAGGTTGGAGGGAGGAGAGAGAAGTTGGAGTACACTGTATGCACATATGAAAAACACATAACGATACTCTTAAAAATTTGTAAGAAAGTTAAAAAGAAGGGGAATAGGGAGAGGGATGAGAAAGAGTAATGGGGGAGTGAATATGATATATGTACCCTAAATGCATGTCTGGAAATATCACAATGAAACCCCTCACTATGTACAATTAATATGTGCTAATAAAAATAATTTTTAGACTTGGTGGACAAGCTATTGTAGAAAATAAACTTAGGCAATTTATTTCTTGTGAGCATAAACCTAGATTGCTACCTACTTCTCTGCCAACAGAAAAATACTACAAAAAGTGCTGTGCACCATGAACCAAAACTGTGATCCAGTGCACAATCTGGGTGATGTCTCCTTAACCCTGGGTGATGGAAGGGTTCAATTGTCACTGAGAACCAGGAGACAAAAAGAGTTTATATTCAAAGTCTTTAGAGGAGGTTTGTCCTGAATGGGGAATGGGTAATAAGACAGTATTTTTGGTGTTACTTTGAGTACATTTTAGCTAATAAGACACATTTTCCTGCTGCTTAAATAATAGTTCTCTGGTTTATAATGGCCAGCAATTTTTCCCATTTGAAAAATTTCACACTTTTCTCTTGATAAGAGGAATCTGTGAGCAGTCTCATAGAAACTATATGTAAACTCAATGAAGGTATCAAAGATGAGAATTTTCTCTACCTCCCTCCACCCTCAAGACCTCCTCCTAAAAGATCTTTGGGTCACACAGAAGCCTGTGTTGAAACTTAGTTCCCCTTTGACTTTGAACGCATTCTAAGTTTGTTTTCTCCTGACGTGACTGGGTAGCTGGATGGTGAATAAGGAGCTAGCACTGAAAGACAAGAAAATGGTGGTGGGCCAGGTGCTGGTGGCTCATGCCTGTAATCCTAGCTACTCAGGAGGCAGAGATCAGGAGGATCACGATTCAAAGCCACCTCTAGGTAAATAGTTCTATCTTGAAATAACCTAACACACAAAAAGGCTGGTGGAGTGGCTCAAGTGATAAGAGTGCCTGCTTGACACCCTGAGTTCAAATCTAAGTGCCACCAAAAAAAAAAAATGATAGCAGGAGAGCCTGCAAAGGATGCTGAGAGGAATCCAAGATGGTAACTAGAGGGAGGAAGCAGACAGCACGAACTCTGTAAATCAAAAATCTTGCTCAGATGCTGGAGCCACACTTGGCAGAAAAAAACACCAAAAAGAAGCAAAACTCTGACACCGTGAACCCCCAGCCCATACAAAGCTGCTAATGCCGTGTTTCACTGGGAAAACAGGAAAACAGGGGGGCTCCCGCACCACCAGACGCCGGCTCCAGCATCTGCTTGGAAGATGCAGACCAACAGGTGAGCAAATAAGCAGTATGCGGTATTCCCACAGCCAACCCTGGGATAAACCAGCATAGCCCCCTGGACAGACCCAGGACAGACCCCTGGACAGACCCCCGCCCTGCAAAAAAAAATAAAAAAAATAAACAAGGAACTGAAAAGGAACATGCAGCAGAGGGGGCGGGGTGCACTGAGTGCACCGGAGAAGGGGGAAGAGCAAGGAGCTGATCTCCCCATGAACTTTCAGTAAACAAAGCCAGGAAAGGCAGACGGGCTGACAGTGGGTGGGAGATGAGCCGCTGCCTGAAATAGGGCAGAGAGCAGTCTACAAAGCTCATCTCCTGAACCAGTGAGCCACATCCAAAGTCAAACAACATCGCGAAATTGAAAAACAGTCAACAAAGCAGCATAACACACTGACAGCAGAGAGCTGGCTGATGGATCTCTGACCTTGCCCTAGAGAAAAGGCACCGAGGCAAAGTAACAAGCCCCCAATAAGCCAACACAGCAAGAACAAAGTCCAAAGCAGGACAGCTAGGGGGCCGCAGAGCTGATCTCCAGAACCTGAGGACAAGCCACACCTCACTGAGGGAGGAGCTGTCTAAGCAGCTTCCACTTAAAGACAGGAAAAAAAACTGGCCAGTCCCCCCCAACCATCTGGCAAGACTAAGGCAGAGATCCTGCTCAAATACCAACACCAGAACTGGATGCTGGAGCAGTAACACCACAACTACGAAGACTGAAATTAAATTGTTCCTGAACCTGGAATTTTTTTTCTCTAAGTGTTTGTTTGTCTTGTTCACTGTTTGTCTACCACCTCTTCCTGTTGATTTCTTTAGTTCTGTATTTTTTCTTCTTTTTTCCCTCTTTCTTTCTTGGGTCTGTTAGTTTTACTATTGTAAGTTAGCTAATACTAAATTACACATAGACCAGGAACAGAAACAGCACCAACTGGAATGATGGGAAGATGAAAAAGGCATGGAAACCATTCTCCCCGCTAAAACAAATTAGTACAGGATTCAGAGGGAAATGAAAAAGACAGATATCAGTGCCAGACTCCAACAAAACAAAGATAAACTATCCCAAGGAACCCAACAAAGCCCACAAGAACACTCTGAAAGAAGAAATCCTGAAAGAAATTACTGAGAATTTCATGGAGATGTTACTAGACAAGGCCAACCAAAATGTACAGGAGGTGCTCAAGAAATTCCAAGACAACAAAAATAAAGAATATGAGAAGACACAAAAACAAATAAATGAACTCATAGGAGCCTTAAATAAATACCAAAATGAAACAGAGAACACCATAAATAGAGATATAAATGAATTAAGGACAAAAATTGATAATATTAAAGAGGAAGTAACCCATGATATGGAAAACCTCAGAAAAAAGAATGAAACAGAAATACAAAACACAATGAAAGGCCACTCCAGCAGACTAGAACAAGCAGAAGATGGAATCTCAGAACTTGAAGATGAAATGGAAATTAAAGGAAAAACTGAAGAGTTATTACTCACACAACTCAAGACTTGTGAAAGGAATATGCAAGAACTCACTGACTCCATCAAAACACCAAACTTGAGAATCATGGGCATTGAAGAAGGAGAAGAGGTACAAGCAAAAGGAATTTGTAATATATTCAACAAAATAATAACAGAAAATTTCCCAAATCTAGAGAAAACTGTGCCCATTCAGGTACAGGAAGCCTCAAGGACACCAAACAGACTTGACCAAAATAGAACTACCCCACAATATATAATCATTAAAACAACAAGCAAAGAGAATAGAGAAAGAATATTGAAGGCTATAAGAGAGAAAAAACAAATAACATAAAAAGGTAAATCCATCAAAATCACAGCAGATTTCTCAATGAAAACCTTAAAAGCAAGAAGAATATGAAGAGAGGTCTTCCAGGCACTGAATGAATAGAACTTCAACCCTAGGATATGCTACCCAGAAAAACTATCATTCAAAATAGATAGAACAATAAAAGTCTTCCATGATAAGCAGAAACTAAAGCAATATATGACCACCAAGCCACCACTACAAAAGATTCTTCAAGGAATTCTGCACACAGAAAATGAAAGCAAACAAAACCATGAAAGGACAGGCAGTACTAAACCACAGGAGAAGAAAAGGCAAGAAAACAGAGAGTAACATTGATTCAGCCACACAAAATCAAACCCTTAAACAACAATACTAACACTGAATGTTAATAGAGTTAATTCCCCCATCAAAAGACACCATTTGGCAAACTGGATTAAAATGGAAGATCCAACAATCTAATACTTACAGGAGACCCATCTCATTGACAGAAACAAGTACTGGCTTAGGGTGAAAGGCTGGAAGAAGATTTACCAAGCCAGTGGCCCCTGAAAACAGGCAGGAGTAGCAGTACTTATTTTGGACAAAATAGACTTCAAACTTACATTGATCAAATGAGATAAAGAAAGACACTCCATACTAATAAAAGGGGACATAAAACCAAAAGGAATTAACAATTATCAACCGATATACACCCAATGTCAATGCACCCAATTTCATCAAACATACTCTGAAGGACCTAAAAACATATATAAACTCCAACACAGTGGTAGTGGGAGACTTTAATACCCCCATCACCAATAGATAGGTCATCCAAACAAAAAATCAACAAAGAAATCCTAGATCTAAATCACACCATAGATCAAATGGACCTAGCTGATGTCTACAGAATATTTCTTCCAACTTCTGCACAATGTACATTCTTCTCAGCAGCCCATGGAACCTTCTCCAAAATAGATCATATCTTAGGGCACAAAGCAAGCTTCAGCAAATATCAGAAAACAGAAATAATCCCATGCATTCTATCTGCTCACAAGGTATTAAAACTTGAGCTCAACAACAAAAACAACAGTAAAAAACATGCAAACAGTTGGGAGCTGAATAACACATTGCTCAATGATCAATGTGTCATTGATGAAATAAAAGAGGAAATTAAAAGGTTTCTGGAAGTTAGTGAAAATGAAAACATGACCTACAGGAACCTATGGGACACAGTAAAGGCAATCCTAAGAGGAAAGTTTATAGCCATGAGTGCATATAAAAAAGGACAGAAAGAGCTCAAAACAATGACTCAATGCTTCATTTCAAACTCCTAGAAAAACAAGAACAAGCAAATCCCAAAACAAGCAGGAGAGAAATAATAAAAATAAGGGCTGAAATCAATAAAATAGAAACAAAACCAAACCATACAAAGAATCAATGGAACAAAAAGTTGGTTCTTTGAAAAAATAAATAAGATTGACAGACCCCTGGCAAACCTGACTAAAATGAGGAGAGAAAAAAAACCCAAATCAGTAAAATCAAAAATGAAAAAGGGGAGATAACAACAAACACCACAGAAATCCAGGAAGTCATCAGAGACTACTTTAAGAACCTATATTCTAATAAATTTGAAAATCTTGAAGAAATGGACAGATTTCTAGATACTTTAACCATACAAAACTGAACCAGATTCAGGTGATCTATTAATCACCTGAATAGATCTATAACACAAAATGAAATTGAATCAGCAATCAAGAGTCTCCCAAAAAAGAAAAGTCCAGGACCTGATGGATTCTCTGCTGAATTCTGTCAGACCTTTAAAGAAGAACTAATACCAACCCTCCTTAAACTGTTCCACGAAATAGAAAGGGAAGGAAAACTGCCTAACACATTTTATGAAGCCAGTATTACACTTACCCCAAAACCAGGCAAAGACACCTCCAAAAAGGAGAATTATAGGCCAATCTCTTTAATGAACATCGATGTAAAAATCCTCAGTAAGATAATGGCAAACTGAATCCAACAACACATCAGAAATATCATTCACCATGACCAAGTAGGCTTCATCCCAGGGATGCAGAGGTGGTTCAACATACACAAATCTATAAATGTAATAAACCACATTAATAGAAGCAAAGACAGAAGCCACTTGATCATCTCAATAGATGCAGAAAAAGCCTTTGATAAGATACAACACCACTTCATGATAAAAGCTCTAAGAAAACTAGGAATAGAAGGAAAGTACCTCAACATTGTAAAGGCTATATATGGCAAACCTACAGCCAGCATCATACTTAATGGTGAAAAACTGAAACCATTTCCCCTAAAATCAGGAATGAGACAAGGGTGCCCAATATCCCCACTCCTATTCAACATAGTACTGGAATTCCTAGCCAGAGCAATTAGGCAAGAAGAAGAAATAAAAGGAATACAAATAGGTAAAGAAACTGTCAAAATATCTCTATTTGCAAACAATATGATCCTATACCTTAAAGACCCAAAAGACTCTACCCAAAAACTCCTAGACACCACAAGCAGCTATGGCAAGGTGCCAGGATACAAAATCAACTTACAGAAATCATTAGCTTTTCTATACACCAACAATGAACAAACTGAGAAGGAATATATGGAAGCAATTCCATTTACAATAGCCTCAAAAAAAATCAAACATCTAGGAGTAAACTTAACAAAGAATGTGAGTGACCTCTACAAGGAGAAGTACAAACCCCTGAAGAAAGAGATTGAGGAAGACTACAGAAGGTGGAGAGATCTCCTGTGCTCATGGATCAGTAGACTCAACATAGTAAAATGGCTATACTACCAAAAGCAGTCTACATGTTTAATGCAATTCCCATCAAAATCCCAATGACTTTCATCACTAAGATTGAAAAACCTACCCTAGAGTTCATTTGGAAACACAAGAGACCACGAATAGCCAAGGCAATACTCACAAAAAGAGCAATGCTGGAGGTATCACAATACCTGACTTCAAACTATATTACAAAGCAATAGCAATAAAAACAGCATGGTACTGGCACAAAAAGAAACATGAAGACCAGTGGAACAGAATAGAGGACCCGGATATGAATCCACACAAGTATGCCCACCTTATTTTTGACCAAGGTGCCAAAAATATACAATGGAGAAAAGACAGCCTCTTCAACAAATATTGGTGGGAAAAGCAGTTATCCATCTGCAAAAAAACTGGAATAGATTCATTTTTATCACCCTGTACTAGTATCAACTCAAAATGGATCAAGGACTTTAATAACAGACCCGAAACTCTGAAGTTAGTATAGGAAAGAGCAGGAAATACTCTGGAAGCAATAGGTATAGGCAAGGACTTCCTCAATAGAACCCCAGCAGCTCATCAATTAAGAGAAAGAATGGACAAATTGGAATTCATAAAACTAAAAAGCTTCTGCACAACAAAAGAAATGGTCTCCAAACTGAAGAGACTCACCCACAGAGTGGGAGAAAATATTTGCCAGCTACATGTCAGACAAAGGACTGATAACCAGAATATACAGGGAACTTAAAAAACTAAACTCTCCCAAAATAAAGAAATTGGCAACTGAAGTAAACAGAACTTTCTCAAAAGAAGAAATTCAGATGGCCAAAAAACACATGAAAAAATGCTCACCATCTCTAGCCATAAAGGAAATGCAAATCAAAACCACACTAAGATTCCATCTCACCCTTGTTAGAATAGCCATCATTAGCAACACCACCAACAACAGGTGTTGGCGAGTATGTGGGGAAAAAGGAACCCTCTTACACTGCTGGTGGGAATGCAAGCTAGTGAAACCACTCTGGAAAACAATATGGAGGCTTGTTAAAAATCTAAGCATAAATCTGCCAAATGATCCAGCAGTCCCACTCCTGGGGATATACCCAAAGGAATGCAACATGGGTCACTCCAAAGGCACCTGCACACCCATGTTTATTGCAGCACTATTCACAATATCCAAGTTATGGAAACAGCCAAGATGCCCCACTACTGATGAATGGATTAAGAAAATGTGGTATTTATACAGAATGGAATTTTATGCAGATGTGAAGAAGATTGAAATGTTATCATTCGCTGGTAAATGGATGGAATTGGAGAACATCATTCTGAGTGAGGTTAGCCAGACTCAGAAGACCAAAAATCGTATGTTCTTCCTCATTTGTGGACTTTAGATCTAGGGCAAATACAGCAATGTGGTTGTACTTGGGTCACATGACAAGGGGAGAGCACATACAGGAGGTATGGGGATAGGTAAGAAACCCAAAACATGAACATATATGATGTTCCCACTGCAGAGGAGCTAATTCAGAAACCTTAAAGCAACAGAGGTCAATATGAGAAGGGGATCAGGAAGTAGTGAAGAGGACAGGTAGAGATGAATCAATTCGGGCTGTAATTCCTAGCAATGCTAGGAATCTCTTGTATAGCTATCCTTAACTAGCAAAAATGCTTTGTCTTTCTTATTATTGCTTATGTCTTCTTTTCAACAAAATTAGAGATAAGGGCAGAACAGGTTCTTCCTGGAAGTCAGGTGGGGTGAGGGGGGAGAGTGAGGGGGCGGGGGACAAGGGGGAGAAGTGGCCCAAACAATGTATGCACATGTGAATAGATGAATAAAAAAAAAAAAAAAGGATGCTGAGAGCCCGCTCTGTGGGAAGGCTAGCTGCTGTGCCTTTCTCACTCCCACTTGCATCACCACCACCCACTTCACCAGTGCTGAAGCTGGGAAGAAACAGCAATAAACATCATGGGCCTCTTTCCGCTCTATATAAACAGGGGCTCCTCATCTCTATCATCCCCCTCACACCTCAGCCTCTACACGTACCTTCCCACCTCCATATCCACTGGATACACAGCTGTTCCTCTCATCCTAAGCTCTAATGACTTGGGCAATCTTCACTTCACTTTTATATCCCTTGTGTGTCAGCATAGGTGCTGAGCCCACAGCCACCAGCCCATCCAATCTCTCTGCTCTCAGCTCACAGAGCACATTTTGTACCCTGATTGCATTACCCACTTCAGCTCCTCAAGGCCGGGGAGTATGTGTTTTGTATTCCTCAAATACCAAACATGAAATATTTTTATGGTCATTAAATATATGTTGGTTGATTTTTGTTTGACTGAATGCTTCATAAAGTATAGCAGCTTAGTAAAAAACAAACTTAAGAGATCATTAAATAATAAAATGGGAGGGAATTGAGAAACAAGAGTATATTTGAGATAACTCAGCTGGACATGATGCTTATGCCTGTAATCCTGGCTCATCAAGAGGATTACAGCTGAATACTAGCTCAGGCAAAAAGTTACCTCAACTCAAAGGATAAGCCTGAAATTATAGGTGGTACATGCTGGTAATCCCAGCTACTCAGGAGGCATCATGGTCCAAGGCTGGCCTCAGACAAAAGCATGAGATCTTTTCTAAAAAATAATGAAAGCAAGAAAGGGCTGTGGGTGTGGCTCAAGGGGTAGAGTGTCTTCCTGGCAAGTGGAAGGCCCTGAGTTCAAACCCTGGAACCACCCCCCAAAAGGATATTATTCACTGAATATATAGTGAGATAAAGTAACCAACTTGTTTATCCGTTTACTTCTCTTATGGGAAATGTGCGTAAGCACTGAGAAATGAGGATATTTTTGAATAGCCGAAGTACATGTGGTGGTGAATGTATTAAAAGTAGAGATGGTGGTAGTGGTGGTGGTAGTGGTAGTAGTAATGGAGTGGAGCGGAGGTGGTAGTGGAAGGGAAGAGGTAGTGGGAGAGATGGAGGAGGTGAGGTGGTGGGCGGTGGTCAAGGAGGAAGTGATTCAGGTGGATGTTGTTGTACAGAATGTAGTAAAGGTTGATGTAGGAGAGATGGTGGAAGTGTGATGGAGGTGGTGGTGGTGGTGATGGAGGTGGTGCTGGTGGTGGTAAGAGTGGAGTATTTTGGTGGTGGAGGTGCTGTGGTGATGGAGGTGGTGGTGGTGGTGATGGAGGTGGTGCTGGTGGTGATGGAGGTGGTGGTGGTGATGGAGGTGGTGGTGGAGTATTTTGGTGGTGGAGGTGGTGGTGGTGATGGAGGTGGTGGTGGTGATGAAGGTGGTGGTGGAGGTGATGGAGGAGGTGGTGGTGGTGGTGATGGAGGTGGTGGTGGTGCTGGAGGTGGTGGTGGTGGTGATGGAGGTGGTGGTGGAGGTGATGGAGGTGGTGGTGGTGGTGATGGAGGTGGTGCTGGTGGTGATGGAGGTGGTGCTGGTGGTGATGGAGGAGGTGGTGGTGGTGTGGAGGTGCTGGTGGTGATGGAGGTGGTGGTGGTGGTGATGGAGGTGGTGGTGGAGGTGATGGAGGTGGTGGTGGTGATGGAGGTGGTGGTGGTGGTGATGGAGGTGGTGCTGGTGGTGATGGAGGTGGTGCTGGTGGTGATGGAGGAGGTGGTGGTGGTGGTGGAGGTGCTGGTGGTGATGGAGGTGGTGGTGGTGGTGATGGAGGTGGTGGTGGAGGTGATGGAGGTGGTGGTGGTGGTGATGGAGGTGGTGCTGGTGGTGATGGAGGTGGTGGTGGTGGTGATGGAGGTGGTGGTGGTGGTGATGGAGGTGGTGCTGGTGGTGATTGAGGTGGTGGTGGTGATGG
Organism: Castor canadensis; assembly: GCF_047511655.1. Taxonomy (NCBI): domain Eukaryota; kingdom Metazoa; phylum Chordata; class Mammalia; order Rodentia; family Castoridae; genus Castor; species Castor canadensis. The sequence goes on along the minus strand of NC_133404.1, from coordinate 28,615,570 downwards.
AGGAGGTGCTGGTGGTGGTGGAGGTGCTGGTGGTGATGGAGGTGGTGGTGGTGGTGATGGAGGTGGTGCTGGTGGTGATGGAGGTGGTGGTGGAGGTGATGGAGGTGGTGGTGGAGGTGATGGAGGTGGTGGTGGTGGTGATGGAGGTGGTGGTGGAGGTGATGGAGGTGGTGGTGGTGGTGATGGAGGTGGTGGTGGAGGTGATGGAGGTGGTGGTGGAGGTGATGGAGGTGGTGGTGGTGGTGGTGATGGAGGTGGTGCTGGTGGTGATGGAGGTGGTGGTGGTGATGGAGGAGGTGGTGGTGATGGAGGAGGTGGTGGAGGTGGTGGAGGTGGTGGTGGTGGTGGAGGTGCTGGTGGTGATGGAGGTGGTGGTGGTGATGGTGATGGAGGTGGTGTTGGTGATGGAGGTGGTGGTGGAGGTGATGGAGGTGGTGGTGGAGGTGATGGAGGTGGTGGTGGTGATGGAGGTGGTGGTGGTGATGGAGGAGGTGGTGGTGGTGGTGGAGGTGCTGGTGGTGATGGAGATGGTGGTGGTGGTGATGGAGGTGGTGCTGGTGGTGATGGAGGTGGTGGTGGAGGTGATGGAGGTGGTGGTGGAGGTGATGGAGGTGGTGGTGGTGGTGATGGAGGTGGTGGAGGTGGTGGAGGAGGTGGAGGTGGTGGTGGTGGAGGTGCTGGTGGTGATGGAGGTGGTGGTGGAGGTGGACGCATTGGAGGTGTAGAGGAGGTGAAGGTGATAGAGATAAGGTGGTGGAGAATATGGTGGTAGTGGAAGTGGAGGAGCTAGTGGAGGTGGAGGTAATGAAGGAGTAGTTGGAGGTTGTAGTGGTGGAGTAGCAGAGGTGACAGAAGAGGTGGGGGAGGTGCAGTTGGAGGAGGAGGTGGTGCAGGAGGTGGAGGTGGCAGAGCTGGAGAAGGTGGAGGTGGTAAGAGGAGGTGGAGGAGGTTGTGGAGGGGTTGGAGTTGGAGGAGGTGGTGAAAGTGGAGCAGTTGGAGGTGGTGGAAGAGGTGGTCTCGGTGGTGGAGGAGTTGGTGTTGGTGAAGGAGTTGGAGGTGGTAGGGGTAGTGGAGGTGGTGGAGGAGATGATGGAGGAGGAGGTAGAGGAGGTGGTGGAGGAGGTGGAGGAGATGATGGAGGAGGAGGTAGAGGAGGTGGTGGAGGTGGTGGAGGAGATGATGGAGGAGGAGGTAGAGGAGTTGGTGGAGGTGGTGGAGGAGATGATGGAGGAGGAGGTAGAGGAGTTGGTGGAGGTGGTGGAGGACTTGGAGGTGGTAGAGGAGGTGGTGGAGGTGGAGGAGTTGTGAAGGAGGTGGTGGAGGCAGAGGTAAGGGAGGAGTTGGAGCTGGTGGAGAACATGGTAGAGGAGGCAGAGGTGGTGATGGAAGAGTTGGAGATGGTACAGGTGGCTGAGGTGGAGGTGGTGGAGAAGTTGGAGGAGATGAAGGAGGTGGTGGGAGGAGGAGGTAAAGGAGTTAGTGGGGGTGGTGGAGAGGATGGTGGAGGTGGAGAAGGTGGTGGAGGAGTTACAGGTAGTAGAAGAGGTGGTGGAGGTGGAGGAGTTGATGAAGGAGGTGGTGGAGGTAGAGGCAGGGGAGCAGTTCATGGAGGTGGTAGATGAGGTGGAGGAGATGGAGGAGGTAAAGGAGGAGGAAGAGTTGGTGTATGTGATGGAGGTGGTGGAGGAGGAAAAGGTGGAGGTGGTAGTGGTGGTGGAGGAACCGATGGTGATGGAAGTGGCAGGCATGGCAGTGCTGGTAGAGGTGGTGGTGGAGGAAGTGATGGTGGTAGAAGTGTGGAGGTAGAGGCGGGGAGGAGATGGAGCTAGTGGAGGAGGTGGTGAGGGAGGAGTTCATGGAGGTGGTAGATGAGGTGGAGGAGATGGAGGAGGTAGAGGAGGTAGAAGAGTTGGTGTATGTGATGGAGGTGGTGGAGGTGTTGGACGGGTTGGAGGTGGTGGAGGTGGTAAAAGGTGGTGGAGGAACCAATGGTGATGGAAGTGGCAGGCATAGTGGTGCTGGTAGAGATGGTGGTGGAGGAAGTGATAATGGTGGAAGTGTGGAGGTAGAGGTGAACTATTTTAATGGTGGAGGTAGTGGTGGAGGTGATTAGGGCAGCTCTGTCTTCACATTTTGAGATCATTACAGTATTTCTGTTTGCAAGTAATAGGACAATGACTCAAGCCCACCACAACAGTGAGAACATTTAGCTTTATCTAGAATTTCAGTGGTCATATGATCTTCAGGGCTAATTGGGTCCAATGAGTGAGTCCATGTTCATTTTCCTGGGACCCTTTGCCCTGCTCTCCCGTCTGCATAGACTTCATTCAGAGACTTGTGATGCGATAGGGCCAGTGGTCCAGAGCTCACATCCCCCAAAGCTCTCTTGCTTACTTTCCATTTCTGTTTCACTGGGGCCTTCCCAGGACCAGCCTCTGCCTTGGTGAGTGATGTCCATTTATTCTCCTACCTGGGTTCTTTGACCAAAAGAAAAGCCTGAAAATCCATAAATAATAGCTCTAAGAACATTTAAGGCATGGTAAAATAACTGATTGAAATGGGTAACATCCAAATATCAATGCATTTGGGTGATAGGATGCTACTGACTTAAAATAAACTAGCAGGAGCATTTCTCATCTAGAGAGCAGCTGTTCTGTAATACTCTCAGAAACCCAGCTTTCTCCCCACTTCTAATAGAAGCTCCTTCGTTCTGTAGGCCTCAGCCCTCTTCCTCTGGTCTCAAAGGGGCTGTCCTCACATCTTGTGTTTTGGGGGGGTGGGACTGGGATTTGAACTCAGTGCTTCACACTTTCAAAGCAGGCGCTCTAGCACTTGAGTTACACCTCAGTCTCAGAGATTGTCTCTTAAGATGTTCATCATGGGCCATTTCCTCTTATAAGTGCTGATAAAACAGTGGGAGTTTGGTAGCACCAAGGATAGGAAGGGGGAAGTGGGTGCTTTTTAGGTAAGTAACAAGGTCTATTCTACTATATACCCCTTGAACTCAGCCCGGTACAGACCAGAAAACTAATGCCACAGTAAAAGCTACATCATATATGGGTTAAATCGTAACTGATATCATGGCTTTTTATGAAAGACTTGTATTTCCAAGACCGCTCCGTACTTAAAACTTCATGTAATTGTGAGACTAATTTTCCCACAGGACTCACAAAGCATGGGGACTTCTTCCTGTTTGCCAGGTGAAGTGATTTGCCATGGACCAGTAATATAGACACATATAGTTCGCTCAGCCTGCCAGTGTGAAATTTTGAATTTTTCAACGCTATTCTTAATTTGAGGCACTTTTATGACAGATTGGTTTGTGAAGTGAGGTTTTATTAATGTTTTATGCTGCATGACTTAAATGCACACTACTAAATTTTGCATAAAATATAATGAAATCGTATCCAGTTGAAGGAGGCAGAAAAATATGTCGTGCATTTTAGGAAATAAATGCAGCCAGATGGTGAAGATACAAAAAGGCACAGTAACGACATGAGAACTTGTCAACCAGGACAAATTCTTCCCCATGTTTTCCCTCACTTCTTGAAGTCGCTGTTTTCCTGCAGCCTTGCAAGATCTCTTGTGTTGAACTTATATATACGTATTACCTCCCAATTTCAAATACAAATTATACGACATAAAACTAGATGGCTTTATAATGCCTGGCATGGTAAGGGCTTGGTGGAGCTCGTGTCTTGTAAACACTTGTTGCTAAATGAAGAGATATGATTACATAAACAGAGCAATGTTGGGCACTAGGCTGCGAGGGCTGCTGAAGGTGGAAATGGCAATCAGCTCTTCCCTGTCCTCCATTTCCTCAGCTTGAATCCATCCCATGTTTCCTCTTGACACTCCTGAGATGGTAATGTGCTTCTCTTGGTGGCTCACTTCCAGGAGTGCTCAAAGCCAAACCATCTCAGCACATGACCTTAGCTTTGCTAGCCTGGTCACGTTGTGTCTGTCCACTTCCTTCCTGTGTACTGTTCTATCCTCTTGGTAACTGGCATTTGGGAGGAGATATTCCAAGACTACACCAGTATTTCTTCATCTGATTTTCATCCACTAGTCTTAGGAGTCTGGATGACATCAGCTGCCTCTGTTACAAAATTGTAATTTTTTTCTATTCCTTTCATTTCCTCTGCCATTATCTGGCATGCTACTATAAAGAAAAGTTTTCCCTTATCCATTTATTTATACTTTCATTCACTTATTTTTATCAGGATGGAGTCATGGATACCTGTTTTGCTCACTGGATTATAAACCATTGACATCATTATCTCTGTGGCATGCAAATTTCCCAGACTTAGGCAATGGGAATTCCTCCAGTGGCTTCTCTGCTGTGTTGACATGTCCCTTACTTCTGTGTAATTTGTGTTCCAGGATCATTTTGTATTTTGGTGCCCAGTCTTGGAATAATCCATTGCTTCATGGAGGAACTGGTTCCTTTTAATGGAGGTAGTATTTAAGCACCAAGATGTGGGGGTTCATTGTACTCATTGCTTTGTGGTACTTTCCTGCTAGGTCCTCTCAGCAGACAGGAAACATGCAATAAGTATAAACAAACACATGTGCATACAGTCATCCCTACCTGTCTATTCTCTCTCTCTCTCTCTCTCTCTCTCTCTCTCTCTCTCTGTGTGTGTGTGTGTGTGTGTGTGTGTGTGTGTGTGTGTGTGTGTGTACTTGCTAGGCTATAATGGTACTATGATTTCAGTTCCTCACCTCAGGGTTCCTTTTAGCTCTTCTCCCTTTCTGTGTTCCAGTAGTGACAAATTAGGCTCTCATTGTCCAATAAACTTCTTCACTGCTCTGTGTAACCAGTCTCTCAGCCACACCCACTCTTCTCCACCCACCAGTGCTCTGTATCCTTGGGATTGAATTGCATGCTGTCCGTGGCTTAGTGAGAATTTCTGACACATGAAGTTTTCATGCAGAGAGAGTAGGCTCGTGGCTTTCAAGTGGAATGGTATGAAGTGATGAAGTGCGTCTTTTCTGTCTTTTCTTTCCTAGCTGAGTGTATATGGGATTTTCACTGACTTGTTCAGTCTCTGTCTTTGGAAGTGAGCAAAGAAGAAAACTAGCTAATGAGTCTTAGAATAAAAGGTCTTACCCTTTCCAGATTCTCACAGCTAATGTAATTCCCACTTAGGTTCATAACACTGGACATTTGGCTCCAGTGTTGGGGCCGTGACCTTCTCCTGAGGACATTTTGACCTTGCCCTTGACTCCTTGATCAAGGGCTTGGGACAACTGGGGGAAGGGTTGGTACTTGTTCCTCAGTGATCGTGGTGTGTGGGATCACAAGAATGTGGAAGGTTGATATTGGACTCATTCTGGACAGTGTTTTATAATATTCCTGATAGAGATAATCTACGCAAACATGCCTGATAAAGGCTCATCCAGCATATAGTCAAATTTGATACAGGTGAACAGCTGACTGAAAAGGTAAAATTAAAATTTATATTCACTAACACTTCATGTAAGTAAAATTTTCTTTTGAGTGAAGATCAACAAAAGAATAAAATCTTAGTGACAGATTTAAAATTTTTAAAGAAATTTTTGATAGGACTGGGGTTTTGAACTCACAACTTGTACTCGAGTGCTTTACCACTTGTGTCACATGCCCAATCCCTTTTTTATTTAGTTTGTTTTTCAAGTAGGGTCTCATGCTTTTGCCAGGCCTGGCCTCAAACTGCAGTCCTCCTATATCTTCCTTCCAAGTAGCTGGAATTTCAAGAGTATACCACCATGCCCAGACCAAAAATCTTCAAATTTTAATCCAAGGTAATGAAGTTTGTAAAACAAACAAAAATATAGTCAGTAGAGGGAATTCATAATGACTGAAACTGTAATTGATTTGATGTGGGTACAATCCGATTGAGTCAAAATTTACCTTGAAAAGAATTGATTTCAGTGAAAATAATTTCTGCAAAAGTTTGATTGGAGGAAGAAAAATGAGAAGCACTTTCATACATATTAGGAAAAAAATCAGACAAGATATTAAAGTGGCTCCATGGAATTAAAATGTTTTGTCACTGAAACATTATCAGTGTCAGTATGAGCCTGACTTTTATATTTGTACTTACAAACAAGACAAAAAAATTCCCAGTACCCTACCCCAAAAAAAGCTGGCTGAAGTATTCACTAAGTCAAAATTGTTATATTGGAAGGCCTGGTGCCTGTTTTTTTAATTTTTGCACACAAAATATTTCCTTCAAATATGTAATAGGATAGAAGATTTTAGTTTAGTGTTTAGTTTTTTTGTTTCTGATGGATAGTAAAAAAAAAAAAAAAAAAGCCCAGTGCTGGTGGCTCATGCCTGTAATCCTAACTACTTTGGAGGCAGAGATCAGGAGGATCATGATTGAAGGCCAGCCCAGGCAAATCGTTTACAAGACCCTATCTTGAAAATACCTAACATAAAAATAGGGCTGGCAGAGTGGCTCAAGTGGTAGAGCACCTATCAAGCATGAGGCTCTGAGTTCAAACCCCAGTACTGGCAATAAATAAATAAAGCCAAAGATTTTGACTTGCAAAGTAGTTATAAGATTTTCCCTACTTGTAAAATAACTCAAGGAAGATTAGCTGAATTCACGGATTAGACAGTAAGAATCGTATCACGAATCCTTCATGCCTAACAAGGATGCCTTCTCTTTATCTCTGTCCCCTTTCCCCTCTCCCCCTCACCCCTCAATCCCTGGCTGCTATTTTCTACCATTTACACAAGAACCTGGTGGGCTACTGGTCTTGGTTTCACCAGTATCTTACTACAGTTTACAGTGACTTTATTTATTATGACTTATTGTTTTCCTCATCGCCTCCATGAGAAAGTGAACTCCATCAAGGAGTACTTTTGTTTACTCTTGTATCTTCTGAGCACAACAAGTTGTTTTAGTCATATATGTGCAAAAAGATTGTTGATTATAACCAAAATATAGAGTATTCTCCTTAAGAAAGAAAGAAAAAAAAGAAAACTTGGGAGGAGGATCTCACAGGTGCTCACACACAAGCCCTCTTATCCCTGCGGGGTGGCCCTTCCTAGTTCTAGTTCACCGAGTGAGTGCTGGGCTATGTTTCTGGCTCTGTGTGAACAAACTTGATGTGAAACCAGAGTCGCTATGGTCACTCTCAACCCTCTGGGGAAGCTGCACGGGAGATGTGTGGCTGAAGGAGAAAGGAACCTGCCAAGGTTATCATCCTTACTAACTCTCCAAAGTGAGAGGCGTCTACTGGAGAGATTTGAGATTGCTCTGCAGAAAAAGGAATCCAACTATTTTTTAATAACATTAGGGATTCCAGAAACCAGTCTCAGTGCAGTTTGCCAATTGACAAGCAATTAGTTAGAAATTTTTACCCTTAATTACCTTCCTCATTAAACCATGAATGCCCAAGATATTTTGAAGGGACTCTTACATTTTGTGAAGACTCTTGGTTTCTACAACTTGTTCTAAGTGCAGCAGCCTCAAGGAGTTCATGCCTGTGAGCAGTGCCAGCTCCATTTTCAGCCAGCAGGCTCTCTGGATTGGTTTTGCAGCTCAGTTTGCTGTGCCAGCATCTCGTGTCACTTTAGACTTTCTTTTCACTAGCAGCCGCTAGTCGGGGAGCTTGTTGACTCTGACTTTATGTAGGATTTTATTCATCAGAACTGAATAGAAAATACAGTCCTTTTAGAAATTTAGGTCTTAATGAAATGGATACAGAAAATTCTTTCAAAGAAAAGAATTACGAGGCCTTCAGTATTCGGCCTTAACTTGTATTTTAGTCTTTCATGAGAGCAGTTCTTAGACACTTATAGTTTGGATCTTGACTGGCCCTCAAGGGCCCATGTGTCCCCGGCTGATGTCACTCTTGGGAGGTGATGGATCCCTTAGGAGGCGAGGCCTGTCGGGAGGAAGTTAGGTCATTGGGGAGAGTGCCCTCAAAGAAGATATTGGGACCCCAGCCCTTTCCTGCCTGTCTTTACTTCCTGGTCTTCGTGGCATAAACAGGCTTCCTTCACCATGCACTGCAGCCACGATATACTGACCTTCCACAGGCCCAACGCATCTGTGGACTGAAACCTCTAAAACCAGGAGCCCAAAAGGAGCCTTTTACCTTATTGATTATCCCTAGCATTTGTGACAGTGGATTTCACCATACCCTCTCCCTTTCTAGGGCTTAGATTTGGTTCTTATTGTCTGGGTTGGAGACCACAAATACCCTTCCTCTATTTTTCCAATCAGCTGCTCAGTCTGCAGCCTCTGCATGCAGATCAAAGCAGGCAGAACATGTACAAGGTTCATTTTAGGTTCAGCTGGGACTCCCCTCCCCCATCTCTCTCTCTCTCTCTCTCTCTCCTCCCCCTTCTCTCTCTCTCTCTCTCTCTCTCCCCCCTTCTCTCTCTCTCTCTCTCTCTCTCTCTCTCCCCCCCTTTTCTCTCTCTCTCTCTCACACACACACACACACACACACACAGCAGCAGCAGCAGCAGCAGCATCTAGCTGCCTTTGAAATGGTCTCCATGTAGAGCAGACAGAAATGTAAACAAACATTGTTGTGTACAGTCCTAGAGGCAATGCAAAGCACATCCGGGGATAACAGAGAAGAAAATCCATTACAATGAAGGTGGCCCTTGAGCCAGATCTGGAAGGTTGACTGTTGCTGCAACAAGTAGGGAGGTGCTCAATGGGTTGAGGGTGAGAGCAGGGGATGAAGCTACAGCTGAGACCCATCTGTTGGTTGAAGGAAATTGCTGGGAGTTCTGAACCTAGAGCTCTGCAGAGATGCCCCAGGCCAGTCTGGGTGATGTGGAGGCAGCAGGCAGGGCCTGGAGCTTGTCCTCCCCTCTGAAATTCCTATTCTACTGGAAGAAGAGGGGCATAGACTCTGAAAAACAAGATTCTGCAATAAGCATGGTTTTGTGAGCAAAGCAGGTTCTGCAGAGTCAGGGAACACTACCAGCAGAGGAGCTGGGAAAGGACAGTGAGGGAGAGGCTGAGGAAGTGGAGGAGGGACCTTGGCAGGAGGAAATAAGTGCTCCATGGAGGAGACGGTAGCCTCAGACAGTTGGGGGAGAGTGAAGGTCCTTGGAGGAGGCAGAACTAGCATTCATCTTTTATTTTTTATCTTGAGAGGACAGGTAATGTGATTTTTTTTCATACAGAACAGAGAGCACCGATACTGCTTCAGAACCTGCAGAGCGGATGTCATGTAGTTTTTGACAATTTTCTCAGTTGCTGCTGCCATCCCCCCCAACCCCCACCGCCCCCAGTGGAGAGGAGGAGGAACTGGGAGGAGCTCACCCTCCCAGCACTGTGCTGGGGGTGATCAGTGGCCAGTGGTGAGCAATGGGGATCAAGTGAAGTGATGTGTGACATTGGCTGAGGATGTTGGGGTGGCAGGCAGGGTGAAAAAAAAATGAAAAAGAAAATATTTATCTGTGTGTTGAATGGTGTGTTAATGTGTTAATTTATGGAAAGATTTTGTCTTTATATAACACAGATCTACTTTGGTTTTTCAGAGATGATCTTATTTCATTATTTTTCACTCAGTGAACAGAATAACTCGATTTCAACATTTGTTATTGAAGAGAATAAATCATCCCTAAGGAATGTAAGAAATAATATAGTGTATCTGTCTGTAACACATACTTATAACTTCAAGTTTATGTAGAAAATTTGTTGTGTTTGTCTTTGAATTCATATCAGTCTCTTCCCACTAGTGTGAATAAGGGCCATTAACTCACCTGGTGATGTATGTGACTTCTGAGCATTTGAATGAAAAAATGGAAGTTTCAGAATTTCATTGGGTATTCACATTGGCCAAGAACTTGAGCCTGGGAAAGGTGTGTTTCTGCCCAGGAGAGAGTACACTCAGTCTGCCAGTAGCCAGAGGTGGCCATTCAGCATGATAACTGATAGCAGTCTTCTCCCTCCAACCCCCAGGGCAGGTCAGCCTGCTGCACCAGCCGGCCAGTGGCCACAGGGGGGCAGGGCTTCCCAGCCTGTGCAGCTTGGCTGTCACAGCCAGCATGGAGTTTGTGGTTTAAACACTTTGTTTCATTGTTCCTGATTCTCCCCCATCATAGCTCTACTTAAGTTTATGACGGATGTTCTCTAATGTGGAACCGAAAGTGGTAAAACTCTTTGTAAGTTGAAGTTATTTTGGTCATTTCAATTACTAGAAGCCACTGGTACAGAGGGTGATGCTACTGTGAGGACAGGGTGGAAATTCAGGCCACACTGTGCTTGTTTGAAGGAGATTTTTATGTTAAGAACTTTGATAATTTTGGGATAGCAGTAGAGTGGCAGCAGGTGAAAAAGTGCAGCTGCCCTTACTTGAAGTCTTCTGTGCTACCAGAAAGAAGTCAGACTTTCTTGTTGATTTTTTTAAAAATTGAATTGGTTGCAATTCATTAATTAAAACTAGCTGTATACCTGTACTCCAAGCATAATTTCTGGTTTTCAACTTAAAAAAAAAATTACCATTTGATGTTCATTTTCGTGTTTGAATATAATATAGCTATTTTATAAGCATTTATTAACCTTGCTTTTCCCTCTCTATTGTGTATTAAATTTGAAAAGATGTATTGTAATTAGAAAATGAAAACTATAATCTAGCTATTATTTTCCTTGCTTCCTTTTTCTCTAGCTCTGTTCTTGGAGTTATTTCATTTTATTTTGGGTGACTCATAATCACTGGCCTTTCCATACCATTTTGACATACAAAATTCACTTTTAATATTTTAGAAATGATTCAATGCGTTCTTATTACTTTTCTTTTTAGAAACCTGTTTTAACCTTTGGCTTCAATATAAATGTGATTCTTTTTATATGCCACGTAAAATAAGCATGCTGTGTGCTCTGTGCTGCAGCTGATGAAGATGGACTGTTTAATTTTCAATGGTTCAAAACTTTTTTCCTCTTGAATATGATAGTGAGAGATACAACTGGGATCACAAGCCACCCCTTACTTCATATAAGTTTTTCTTTGTGTAGCCTAGATTCAGCCTCTAATAATTGGATTTCTTTCTAATCAAGAGAGAATGTTTTCCTCTGTAATTTCTCATAGCTAGCTGTATTTTAGACTAGTCCCAAAGAATAGCCTAAGTGGAGCTATGCTGAGGGCTAGGCTTCTGTCTTTCTCGTTCTCCAGGCAATGCTTATGTCACCTACGCCTCTGCATGTCACTTTAGCTTTGACTGACTGAGTGCCGTCTATTCTAGGATGTCCCTTGTCACATGTTCACATGGGTGTGTAGTGATTGCTCCTTGTAGTTTTGAAGATGTAAGTTCTGCTCTGAGGTGCATTCATGAAGTTACTTTAAAAACAGCAACCAGATCTTTCTCCTTAGTTTTCACTTTAGAAAATATAATATATATGTTTGCTGCTAATTTTTTTTCTATTTTCTCAGATTTGTTTTAGGTCATCTTTTTCTTTAAAACACAATTTCCAGGTGTTTTTGCTTGAGTAAAATAAAATGAAAAAGCCAAGAATTTAGAGATGCCAGTAACACTTATAAACCCTAAGATCTCTGGGCACCAGTGGCTCACACCTGTAATCCTAGTGACTCAGGAGGCAGAGATCAGGAGGATTGTGGTTCAAAGCCAGCCTGGGCAAATAGTTTGAAAATCCTATCTCGAAAACACCCATCAGGCACACACAAAAAAGACTGGTGGAGTGGCTCAAGATATAGGCCTTGAGTTCTAGCCAAGTACCACCAAAAAAAAAAAAAATCCTTGAATTTTTGCTCATTGTTTGGTTTTCTGCTACATTTCCACCTGTTACTACTTTTTTTTCCTTTGCTTTTGCCCAGTTGAACAGTTTCACAAATCCCATACTTGGGGCAAACTCTTAAAACCATGAACTTTCACCAAGCATAAATCCTATAGTATTCATGTTATGTGTAATATACATAATTATGAAATGTAACAGAACCCATAATAGCACTACTGTTTGCTAACTGCTGAAAGAACTCTGTTAATTTCAGAACTCAGTTGTAACACTTACCATCTCTTAAAATGAGTAGCAAATGAATGAACCACAGGTTATAACATGGCATTTGCCATATGCATGATGAGATTAGTTGAAAAATGAGAAAAAAATCAAAACCCAGGGTGCCCCACTGGCCACCAGGGTTCTGAGTACAGTTTCTAAGGTGTTTTCTTTTCTTTTTATTGTTATGCTGGGTGGGGGTACATTGTGGCATTTACACAGGTTCTTACAATGTAGAAAATATATCACACTTGAATTTCCCCCTCCTCCACTGTTCTCCTTTGTCCCCCACCCCTCCATTCCTGGAACAGTTTTAACAGGTCTCATTTTTCCATTTACATACATGTGTACCCAGTATTTGCACCATATCCACCCTCTTCCACCCTTTCCCCACCTCCTCCCCCTCCCACTGGTACCAACCCTCTCCTTCCCTCCCGGACCTGTTCTGCCCTCCTGTTCTCTGATTTTGCAGAGGAAAAAAGAAAAAAAAAGATATTTTTGTTTGTTTGTGATAAAGGTAGCTACATAGGGAGTTTACTTATGATATTTCCATGTGTGTATGTATTATAACCCCAATTGGTTCATCCCCTCCATTTTTCTTCATTCTACCTTAGACCCTTTCTTATGGTGGTTTCAGCCAGTTTAAGAATTCCATATTCATTCTTGTGTAGAGAGTATATCAACCATGGTCATCTTTTTAGTTTCCTTCTTTTACCTACCCTTAGTGTGGCCTGTGTCCAATATTACTGCATTCGTTTTGGGTCTCTAGTCTACATAGGAAGGATGTGACTTTTGGTCTTCTGAACCTGGCAACTTCACTTAAGATGATGCTCTCCAGTTCCATCCGTTTACCTGCAAATGACAAAATTTCATTCTTCTTTGTGGCTGAGTAAAATTTCATTGTGTATAAATACCACATTTTCTTAATCCACTCATCAGTTAGTGTGGCATTATGGCTACTTCCATAGTTGGCTATTGTGAGTAGTGCCGCGTGTAGGCCGTGGCAGTTCTTCCATCTAGCTAGTAAGAGGTAGTGATGTGATTTTGGGAGGACCCTTTAGTTTGCAGTGCTGAGGATGGAACCCAGGTCCTTGCACATTCTAGGCAAGTGCCTAGCCCAAGGGAGGACCCTTTATAATTCCTCTCATCAGGGCATTGATTGGACAGGAGTGCAGTAGGTTGGGGCTTAGGATCCAGCTGCAGTCCAGTAGACACACATCTGAGACTGAGCCAGAAGTCGAGCAATCAGAGTTGCAGGTGTGAAGAGAGAAGCCTTAGTTGGTGAGGCCGTGGGTAGGCCTCTGGATCCAGACAGAAGAAGGCTGGAGGCTGCCAGGGTGGCTCAGGATCAGACTGGGGCTGAAGCAGCAAGGAATAAACCCCAGTGTCCACAGTAAGCTGGACCAGGGAAGGTGGGCACTGACAACATAGGTGAGACATTATGCCAAAGACTGAGCACACTGCTGTGTTCAGTGTTTGGTGGACCGTTACATGTTTTCCATAGAAATGCTTACTTTTTAACATACACCACTTTTTAAAATGGAATCGAATTGAGCGTCTTTATATACCTAGAGGGAGCTTTTGAAGATGCCAGGGGAGAAGAGACATGGGTGGAGGACTCTGGTGCTTCAAGTAGGCACAGATGGATGGGCTCCAAAGCACAGGGTAGGGGAGAACACCCCAGAGAGGAGGAGTGGCACCGTCACATAGATGAGTTTAGGTAGGGGTAGGAGGTGGCGTCATTCTAAGTGGAGATTGAGATTTCCAGTTGAGGAAAAGGGGGGGAAGTGGGCATTCTGAAGACAGTGCTGATGTGAGATTACTTCTGAGGGACAAAAGGAGAGAGAAATGACGAGGAATGTAGCTGGAGACTACAGGAGTGATGGTCATATGTGATTCTCTCTAGGGGAGCCCCTCAGTTTTGAAAGGGATGTGCAGGCTGAGGTTCACAGTTCACCAGTGATTGAATTGGTGGCCCAGCTAGGACCAGACTGATGATGCACAGAGGGGAGGTGAATCAGAAGTGCTCAGGGAAGAAGGGGCATCTGTGCCACACAAGAGCTTTGGCCTGAGTGTTGGATGTGAGAGTGAGAGGTTGGCAGGAATGGTGGTGACAAAGACCTGGTGCAGCTTTGGGAATGGACTTTGAGAATGAGTGGGAGTCAAGGTCATTGCAGGGCCGGTAAAGCCAGGAATTTGGGTATCACCTGGAATGACCATGGATAGTTAGTTCAGCAGGCATTAGATTGTCCCAACTCCTGTCTTTCCTGGTCATGATTAGTTTAGTGCTGTGCCAGGGACTGTTCTAATGCCACCAGCATCTCAGAGGGGATGCAAGAATTTCTTTTTAAGGCCTGACAATGATTACTGAAAGACGTAGGGACTTAGAGAGTCTTTGGTGACCACTGGGACTGAGGAAGGAAAGGGGGAATGGATGGAGGATCTCCGGTGCTGTGGGGCAGTTACCTTGAGTCAAATGTTTACAAAGCAAATGTAAAGAATTTAAGTTTGATTCGACTTTGAGGAGCACCTTGAGAATAAGAACACTTTGAAGGAAGAAAAAGAGGTGATTTGGGGGGCAGTTGAAGTACTTGGAGAGTTAAATGCTCAAATGACTGAGGAGATATACAAGTGTTGCTGGTGGGTATGAAAGCACAGAAAGAGAGAGAGAGAGAGAGAGAGAGCTGGCAGAGTGGCTTAATTGGCACAGTGCCTGCCTAGTAAGCATGAGGCCCTGAGATCAAACCCCAGTGCTGCCAAACAAAAGAAAAAAAAAAAAAGAGGAGTAAATGAAAACAGAGAGAGGATTTGAGCAAAACAGCAGAAGCATCTGTGGAATGTGGATCAGAATTTCTTTGCGACTTATTTCTGATGCTCCGAGTACTTCCAAGAGAGTAAGAAAAGCCTCAGTTTCCCTCTAATGGCATTGCTTTGATAGTACTTCAAAGACTTCTACACTTAACTTACTAGTTTATTTTAATGTGCAGGAAGTTTACAGCTGTTTTGGAAACTGACATTGTGGAACATTTTAAAATCCACAGTCAAATAAAACTTTTTGCAAGCTTTACTTCCTCTCCTGGCATCAGCCCTTCACACCACCCCACTCACAGCAAAGCTTCTGATTAGCTTTGGCCTCTAATATATGTCTGTATTTGAAAGTGAAAACCACTCTAGAAGTTCCAGATTCGAGGGCTTTAGTTATGCAAATACTGAGAAGATAAGTAGTCTCTTTTTTATTACTTATAAATCTTAGGTCTCTTTTTAAGAAATTAAAGAGGTCAGTAAGCTTGTTTCTCCCGTTTGTTGGGTTCGTGACCCAAGGATGTCTCCATTAGTTGTGACTTGGCGTCACTCAAGGTGGGGCTGACTTTTGATAGGTCAGAAGGGAGCTGTGGGGTTTGGATGTGGAAAGGATTGGGAAGGTCAACGAGAGCCCAGCCCTCCTGTTCTGTTCCAAAGAAGCAAAGAAGCGACCTCAATATAAATTATATAAAGTACTGTGAATCATCCTCCCTGTTCAGTCACAGATGTGTAGGAAGACACGGGTTGGGCTGTTTCACCTGTTTCACCTTGAGCTGGCTTTGCTTTTATTCAGCATCTTAAACTAGCAATTATGCAATTAACCATGTAGCACAGAAACTGTCATTGTGTGTAACACCGATATTTATTGACTGCCGACTGTGGATGGACACTTGTATTTCCCAAAAATAGTATTAGAACAAGTGAATATTGTTCTTCTTTTGAGAAGACAAGAACTTGTCAGTCATTTGTGAGAGTGGTTCCCCTTAGGATCGATTTTTATGAAGTCACTCAAATACTAGGCTTGGTTCTCATGCCATTGGTGAGCTAAAGCAAGGACATAATATGGGATTTTTTTCTATTTCTAGTAAGCCCTCAGATATAGATTACTGTGTCTCCTTCTTGATTTAAGTTGAATTTCGGCATACCTTGGTACTTAAATTACTAAGTCTGCCTAGCCTTGAGGGCTTCCTTTGTTCATCTGTTGTGACACCAGTTCTTGCCTACTGTTGCCCTTTCACAAGTCCATTTTGTCCCCCTCTGCATTCAAGGCACTGTGTCCTTATTTTCTTCTCTTTTCCAGTGTCTTCAGTCTTTCAGTGCTGGGCTTCTCCCCAGTTAACTAAACAGACCTCTGGTGCCTTATCATCTGTCTTTCTGACCAGACTTGTTGACTACATGGTCAACACTGTCTCTATCCCCTTGATCTTTGTCTTACATCTGACATTTTCAGCACAACCCTCTTGATTGCTATATGTGTTGGCCTTTTCTTTTCTTTCTTTTTTTGTTGTTTTTGCAGTTAAGACAGGATCTCTCTGTATAGCTCAAGTTGGCCTCAAAATTGTGATCCTCATGCCTCAGCTTCCAGAGTGCTAGGATTATAGGTGTGATGTACCAATCCTGGCTTTTGTGCTGGCCTTCTCTTAGCACTCATTCTCCTAACTTCCTTGTAGGATAGAGCAGTTGGGTAATTTTTTTCTCTTACTGAAATTCTTCCGCAGTATCTCACTTCTCCTCCTACCTCTCTGACTGTGCCTCCCCACCAACATCCTAATATGGTTCCATACCCCAACATTTGCTTCTCACTCATACTCTCCTCCTACAGTTTCTTCCTCCAAAAGTGATTCTTAAGTTTTGCTGGTCTAAGAATGACCTCGCAGATAGGTGTGTATTCCCAGACCTAACCTCCTTCTAAACATTGGTTTGCATCAATTCTCTGCTGAGTGGTGGACTGCATAGCCTGAACGAGCCACTTTACCTGGGAACCAACTTCTTGTGCATCTTTGTGTATGTATTTATCAATGGAAACGAAGTGTAGGAAAAGACTCCAAAATATTGACCAGAGTGGTGTGTGTGCGTGTGTATGTGTTTATATATGAGGGCTTGTTAATAACTTTTATGTTTTTCTACATTTGTTTCTTTTTCATTTTAACATTGTATAATTATAAAGTACTTCAAGTATGTGTTTTATATCTTTACAAATTTGTACTATCATCATGATTTTATAATCAAATTGTTTTCCATAGTTCTAACACTCTTCAAATTAATTCTGTGTTGGATGACAGTAAAGAGTTAGGGTGACCATGTTGGGGGGGCAGTGATAGTGGCATCTGTATCCCAGTCCTTATTTATTTATTTTTTTTTGGTTGTACAGGGCCTCACACTTGTTAGGCAGGCACTCTACCTCTTGAGCCACCCCATCAGCCCTTTTGTGGGTGTGTGTTGAGTATTTTCAAGATGGGGGGGTCTCAAAACTATTTGCTAGGGCTGGCTTTGAACGATGATCCTCCTGATCTGTGCCTCCCAAGTAGCTAGGATTACAGGAGTGAGCCACTGTCCCCTTCCCCAAGTCCTCATTTTAATGGAACTATTTCTAATGCAATATCATTAAGTGTGACATTGCTGTGTATTTTTGTAGATGCCCTTTATCAAGTTAGAGAAAAGCCACTTCTGGTCTCACTTTGTGTTATGAGTGAGTGCTAAAATTTAAAGAGTGCTTTTTCTGCATCTCCTAGATGGTAATACAGTTTTTCTCCTTTAATCTTTCAGTGTGATGAATTCATAATCATACTAATATATTTTCTAGTATGATACTTTGGTGACTATGATCAATGAAAAATAAACTAGGAACAGAAAATGTATCTTGAAAATATTCCTTAAAATGGTAGGAAACAAAACAAGAAATCAAGATTAGGTATCCAGTCATATCCATCACTCATGAATTCATGCCAGGTGGGATTTTGAGTATTTGTGGGAATAGGGCAAAGATTACTCAGCAGAGCTTTAAAACAAAACAAAAAACTCAGGTTTTGTTTATGAACTCTGAACTTGCTGTCTATACTTTAACGGTTTGCAAAAATGCTTTTGTTTATTTCACTTCCATTTTTATCTATGTTTCTTTAGTTTTTCAGTAAGATATTGAATAAGCCTATTGCTTATTCTGCTAGGGGGAGTTTGGGGTTGTGCCTTGATGAGCTAATCCTACTACCCTGGCTGATCCTCCCTCCCTCCCTCCCTCCCTCCCTCCCTTCTTACCTCTCTTCCTCCCTCCCTCCCAGCCTTGCTGGCTGCCAGGAGGTGCTGCCAAAGGTTTAAGGGGGCACCCAGAAAAACAAAAGAGTAGTGAGAAAGATGAGGGCAAGGGAAAGAGCAGAGGATGCTGGCCTCAAGAGAAAGAAGCTTTGAGATAGATAGAGAGAGAGAGAGAGAGAGAGAGACTGATTCTTTTTCTTTGCTTTCTACGATGGCCAAGGTCTGCCTGCCAAGAATTAAAAACTACTGAACTTTACCCTTCCAATGTGTGAATTTTATGGTCTATGAGTTATGCCTCAATAAAGCTGTAAAAAAGGAAACATCTGCCTGTCAGAAGACTAGAAGGAGAATCATCAGAGGCTGCCAGCCTGCTTCTGGATCCCAGATGCCTGTCACTCAGTGTGTGCTATAGGTTGGGTCTGGAATGTCCCCCAAAGGCCCATGTGTTAAAGGCTTGGTCCCCAGCATGGCCCTAATGGGAGGAAGTAGAACCTTTAAGAGGTGGGGCCTAATGGGAGCTTTTAGGTCAGTGAGGATGCTTTCCTCAAAGGGAATTGTAGGACACTGGTCTCTTCTTATTCTCTCTCTCTCTCTTTCTCTTTCTACTTCCAGACTGCGGTGAGTAGCTTTGTTTTACCATGTGCCGCAATGTGCTGCCTGCCTCACCACAGGCCCAAAGGCAGTGGGATCAAGTGGCCATGGACTGAAACCTCGAGTCAGAATAAACCTTTCTTCCTCATAAGCTGAATATCCCAAGTATTTTGTTTCAGTGATGCAAAGCTGACTGACACTGACAGATGCTTCCCAGTGTAGCACATGCAAGGTTAAAAGGGATGTGTGTGTGTGTGTGTGTGTGTGTGTGTGTGTGTGTGTGTATAAGAATAGTGTCTTGGGCTCTTGGAGGTTGTGCCTCAGACCTTGTAACTATTACGCTCACTGTAACAAAGTTTTTAAAAAATAAAAAAAGAAGCAGTACAAAAGAAGAAACACACATTACCTTTGATGAGTACCTACCATGAAGTAGATGTTGTGATGATAAAGAAACTCAGGCATGAAGATGTTGAAGAATTTCTTGAATAGCCAGGATAGAAGAGAAAGTAGAGCCAGGACCTAAGGGTGCTGGACACCTGCCTTCATTACCTCACCACACTGCTATTTGCCAGAGTTCTTGGGGCCTGAGTGCCCCTCCTCTCTAAGAGATATGTGTGTGTCTGCAGGAAAGGGTACCCTGCTCAGGGGGATGGAGTCTGGTTTGAGGAGGTCCCCTGCACAACCCAGGGCACTCATGCCACTTTTGCAGTGGTGTCTGTGCTGAGAGAACAGAAAGCTGACCAGAGAAGCTGAAGTGTTGAGGAGCTGAGTATCAGACTCTGCACCAAGAGTGTTCAGTCCCTCACACTGTGTGACCATCTGGCAGACACAGTGAGAGTAGAGTGAGGGTCCCATGCAAACTTATACAGAATGTTCTTGGGGTGGGGGAGTAAATTTGATGTGTCTGACCTGCAGAAATGCAACCACAGATGGTATCTTGGACCATTTTCTGTTGCTATAACAAAATATTAGGGCTGGGGATGTAGCTCAGTGGTAGAGCGCTTGCCTAGCATGTGCAAGGCACCTGGGTTTGATCCCCGGCACTGCAAACAAATAAAACAAAATACTGATGCTGAATAATTCTTAAAAAGTAGAGGGTTATTTAGACTAGAATTCCAGAGACTGGGAAGTCCCAGATCATGGCACCAGCATCTAGTGAGGGAGTCCTGCTGCATCATACCAACCAGAGGGCATCTCATGATGAGATACAGCCAGCTGGCCAGAGAGCTTGCTCTTATAACAAAACCACTCCTGTGATGACCCATTAATCCGTGAATGGATTAATCCATTTTGGAAGGCAGAGCCCCCATGACCCAGTCATTTCTTTTTTTTTCTTTTCTATTTTTTTTTTCATTTTTCTTTTATTATTCATATGTGCATACAAGGCTTGGTTCATTTCTCCCCCCTGCCCCCATCCCCTCCCTTACCACCCACTCCGCCCCCTCCCTCCCCCCCCAATACCCAGCAGAAACTATTTTGCCCTTATTTCTGATTTTGTTGTAGAGAGAGTATAAGCAATAATAAGAAGGAACAAGGGTTTTTGCTGGTTGAGATAAGGATAGCTATACAGGGCGTTGTCATTTCTTAAAGGCCCCCAACTCCCCCACACCACCATAATGGCAATCAGTTTCAAATGAGTTTGGGAGGGAACAAATCATATTGGAATCATAGCAACTGGTGACCCAGGTCAGCTGCTGTACCTGCTGAACCATGCTTTAGGCAAGTGACAGGAAAGTTTAGACTGCCATAAACCCCAGTCGGTTGCATAGCAGAATCATCTGTTGAATGATTTAACGAGACCAGACCAGGGTGGCTTAAAGAAGACAATATTGCAGAAGCTGCTGGCACAGGTGGACACGGCCAGCATTCTCATGGGATTAGCCTCACTGTTTACCACCAGCACGTGCTGGGAGGCTTTCAGCCCCTGCATTCCATTAAAAGCTAAGAACATTGGAATTTGAGTGTGGTGACTATCAAGTAGGAGTCAGAGCTGTCCTGGTGGGCCTAGACCCTACCAGCATTCCTTAGATAACAGCAGGCTACAGCAGACTTGCATGCTGGGCCTGGGCTTGGATCTCAACTC
Organism: Castor canadensis; assembly: GCF_047511655.1. Taxonomy (NCBI): domain Eukaryota; kingdom Metazoa; phylum Chordata; class Mammalia; order Rodentia; family Castoridae; genus Castor; species Castor canadensis. The sequence goes on along the minus strand of NC_133404.1, from coordinate 28,594,870 downwards.
AGCAGAGCAACCAAGTTGGATATCATGGTCTCAGTTGGAAATTTCTGGGGAAGGGTCTGTGATCAGCCAATCAATCCTCAACTCAGCCACTGTGTCTGAGGCTAGGCAGTGTGGGGGTCTCAAGGGAGGGTGTGGTACTCAGAGAAAGCAATGAATGTTCCGCAGCCAGCATCTTGTAGCTATGTATAATCTACACAACAGGGATCGCATTCTGTGTGTGTGTGTGTGTGTGTGTGTGTGTGTGTACCTGTGAGTGTGTACACACTTGTCTTCTGCTCTCATGTATAGGTCATGAACATTCTTTATGTTTCCTAATCTTTGAAAATATTTTAATTGTCTTTTTGCTGTTCTTTGCATGGGCCTATTATAGTTTATTGGCTCTTGTATTGCTAAATGCTTAAACCACAATAGCTCTCCCCAGCTATTATCAAAAATAACAAAAACTGGCAAGGACATAGAGAAAAAGAAACTCCCAAATACCATTGATGGTAATGTGAATAGGTACTGCTATTATGGAAAACAGGATGGGAGTTTCCCAAAAGAACTAAACAGAATTATCCTATGATCCAGCAATACCATTCCTGGGTATATACCCAAAGAAAATGAAGTCAACATGTTGAAAAGACACCTGTGTTCCCAGGTTTATTGCAGCACTATTCATAGAAACCAGGATATGGAATCCATACTTAAATGTCCATGAATGAATAATGAAATTGGTATTTATACATTTAGGGTACTGTTGAACCATAAAAAGGATGAAATCTTGTCATTTGGTACAACATGGATGGACCTGGAAGATGTTACGTTAAGTGAAATAAGGCAGGCACAGAATGACAAATAGCATATCACCTCACTTGTGGTGGAATCTAAAGATAGCTGACCTCATAAAATCGAGAGTAGAATAGTGATTACGTGGGCCTGGGGAGACAGGATTGGGAGAGTCCACTGGATGGGTACTACATTACAGTGAGACAGGAGGAGTAAGTTCTGGCATCTGTGGCCCAGTAGGATGAACATAAAGAACAGTAATGAATTAATGTCTCAAGCTAGTCAGAAGAGTTTTTAAATGTCCTCACTATAAAGAAATGCTAGAACTCTATGGGAATGACTTGCTAATTATCCGAGTTAATCACTACCCAATGTATATATTTACCAAAACATCACATTCTACCTTACAAATATGGACAAATATTATATGTGAATCAAAAAGAGTAAAAAAAATTTTTTTAAACATTTAAATGATTTGCAGTTTTCCCCAGTTGTAAAAACTATTGCTTTGAATAAAAATCTCTTCATTTTTATGTTTTCTTATGATAAATGTCGAATAGATAATTCTGTAAATCAAAGCATAAGAATTTTTATTTCAGCTGTTGATATGAACACAAGGTTTTTTTTTTCCAAAAAAAAAAAAACCCAAAGTAACAGATGAATACAGAGCTGGTTTGTTACATACAAATGGCAAAACTCACACATAGAATAAGCACATAAGATACATTAGCTGTAAGAATAAGGGTGCTGACATGGTAAGGGGGTGCAAAGAGAGATTCAGCAATATGGGACAGCTTTAGGGCTTAATGGCTTTCTTGAGGTATCTTTCACATGCCCTACAGTTCACCCATTCAAAGTATAGAATTCAGTGGGATTTTAGTGTATTCACAAGGTCATGCAGCCATCACATCACCTAATTCCACAATACTTTCAGGATCTAAAGAACCCCATGCCAGTACCCCCAACCCATGCACCCCCACCACTCCCTGGTCCTGGCAGCCACTAATCTACTTTTTGTCTATAAATTTGCCCTTTCTGGTCATTTCATACAAGATATGGTCTTTGTGTCTGGCTTCTTTCTAATGTTTTCGAGGTTGATCCATGCCCTAGCATGTATTCATATTTCATTCCTTTCTGATGACAGTAGGAGAGGATGGTGGTTAGGTTTCTGATAGTGTAACAAAATACCCAAGATAATCATCTTTTGAAAAGGAGATTGACTCACAATTTGGAGGTTTCAGGCTGTGGTTGGTTGGCCCTATGGCTTTGGGCCTGTGGTGGCCCAGTACAACATGACAGGAGAACATGGTAACAGAAGCCAGGTCACCTCATGACCCAGAATTGAGAGATAGAGAGGAAGAAGAGGCTGGAGTCCACAGTCCCCTTGGAGACTACTTCCCCAGTGACCAAAGGCCTCCTGGCAGACCCCATCTCGCAAAGGTTCCACCACTTTCCAGTAGCACCACATTGGGGACCAAACCTTTAACACATGAGCCAGGTCCCACTGTCGCAGAAACCTTAGCATCAACAGGAAAGCCCATGAGTCTGTGGTTAGAGAAAGAGAGTTGAGACCCGTTTGGGAGTAGTCATCACGAATTGCAATGGCGTCGGTTTTCTTACTTACTTTTCTCAGGCATCCTTGATTTTGGTGGTCATGGCAGTGGATGGATCACTACTGCTCATTTACCCTATCTATCGTTAGAGGATATTTGATTATTTTCCTGGTTTTTACTCCATCAAATGCTGCATCAGTGGATATATCTTTGAATATTGATGCGATTGTCTTCTATGGGTACATTTCCAGAAGTAGATTTGGTGGATAAGGGGTGTGATTTATTATATTGCTGGGGATTGAATAAGCCAGGGCCTCCTGCACACGAGGCAAGTGATCTGCCCCTGGGCTATCTTCCCAGCCCTCAGTTTACATTTTGACACACAGGAGCTACCCTGCCTTCCTAAAAGGGAAAAGGAATTTGCATACTAACCAGGAGTTTCTGTGTCTTTATTATACAACGTCAATTGGGTAGGGATGGAGCTGGATGGTAGAATGTTTGCCTAGTGTGTGCGAGGCTCTGGGTTTGGTCCCCAGTGCTGCCACAAACAAAACAGGTTGATCTTAACATGTGGTGATTTGACGTGTGAGAAGTTGCTTGTCTGTGTTCTTGTTCCCATTTTTAGAGTTTTTTTTTTTAGTGAATTATTTTTTCCTATATTTTTTTGCCATTTGTGTTGTTTTCTTTTTAAATTACTAAGAAGTTTTTAAGTAATTTAGAATTTTTATGTGGTCAGTTTATTTCAGATTTCCAGTGTTTCCTTCCACTGCTTTAATTTTAATTAAAATTTTAATGATAATCTTATTACTGTTAATTAGCATCATTCCACTGTTAACCTGTTTATTATCCCTTTATCATTTCTGATTGCCCTGTTACCACTTATTTCCTTTGTACTCTTTTTCCTGTGGCTTCTAGTAACCATTTAATTTCTTTGAAAAAATGCCACCTTCAGTGTTACTCTTCAAAATATTTGTTCTTCTCAAGAAAGGAGAAACTTACAACCCTCAATTACACATTTTCCTACAGAGCTCACCCTTGAATTTTCACACCAATTATTTCTTTTCACTTTAACTAATTTTAGAAGCGTCTAAACTGCTAACTGAAGATTTTCTTAGAAACTTAAAAAAACATAGCCCTTTACAAATACGTGTGTGTACAGCCTAAGAGTTAATCTGTTAATTTACATTTAAGAACTACTAAAATATCAAGGTGATAGGTAACTTTGGCAGAATTTTGCATATTTCTAGATGGTGTAGTTTTCCCAACTTCGTCTTCGATCCCCCCCTTCCTCTTCTATAAAAAGAGGGAGAAACTACATTCTGTTTATTCTCCCTAGAAATTCTTCATTTTTACTCCATGCATTATTTTCTTATGAGTAGTCATGATGAAAAGACCCTGTCTTTCTGCTCAGAGGGAACTCCAACTTTGAATAGTAGTTCTGGAATTTCCCAGTTGTGAAGCTAACAGATAATACCTAAATGAAGAGATGACTAAAAATATTACATAGAGGTATTAGTATCTATTACAACAAAAATGCAAAACTTTGGCCAGGTACCAGTGGCTCACTCACACCTGTAATCCCAGCTACTCAGGAGGCAGAGAGATCAGGAGGATCACAGTTCAAAGCCAGCCTGGGGAAATAGTCCGTGAGACCCTATCTCAAAAAAACATCCATCGCAAAAAAAAAGGGCTGGTGGAGTGGCTCAAGTGGTAGAGTAACTGCCTAGCAAGCATGAGACCCTGAGTTCAAACCCCAATACCAAAAAAAAAATATATATATATATATATATATATATATATATATATACCTTATACTATACAGGAAGTATTGTACAAATCATTCATTTTGCTGACATTACTCTTACAGGTTGAATATTCGTGGTGCTGGGGAGTAGCTCAGTGGGAGAGCATGAGCTTAGCATGTGGGAGGCTCTGAGTTCAATTCCAGGCCCACAACAGCAAATACAAAAGTTAAAGAGTCTCAGATTTACTGGTAAATTAAAATTGAATGCTGTGTAGTGCACAGAGACACACTTAGAAGAAAGTGAGATGCGTTAGACGTAAAGAAAGATATGCCATAAAAAGACCTTAGAACGAAAGTCTTGCTATCAGATAAGGTAGAATTAAAGCCAAAAAAAACATTACAGGAGACAGAGACCCATATAATGCTGAAGCCTGTAATTCACGAAGCAATGATGGCTTTACTCTCCAGGCTCTGAACAACCCAGAGGCAGCTTCCCTGAGGCAGAAACCACAGGCGATGAACAGAGAATTCAGTTCGCACTCAAAATAGGGGAATTTTTTGTTCCTCACTCTGATTTACATGGGGGACTTTTACAGTCCTCCCTCTGATTTGCACAGGTCAAGTGCAGAAAGGAAGGCTAAGTCACCAATAAGGCGCTCTGTAGATATACATTGAAAGATTATGTCTGTAGACATACAGTTTGTGTGAGTTGACCTTACATTAGTGGATTGTAAAAAACTTCCAGTTTTGAAAAATAAATATCAAACAGCATTTAGAAGAAGAAATTAGTAATAATAACAGTGTCAATGTACTCATTACTGAACTGTACACTTAAACCCAGTTAAGATGATAAACCTTATGTAATATGCACTTTATTGTATTTGTTTTGAAGTCTAGAAATAAAAAAAAGAAAACTATCAACAAGAACAAAATAACTGCCTAATGGAACCAAAAAGAAAGCGTGGTTGATCCTATTTCTGAACTGATGGAATGGGATGGGACAGCTGTCCACCACACAGACCAGGGCTCAAATCATAAATGCTCCCCACTACCTTGAGAACCAACAAAAACAGTCACCTTTAAAATTCACCTTCTTAACTTTCAAATGACGTCATCACCTGAGTGATGATGTCTTTAGAACTTATGTAAGTTCTTTTTTTTAAAGTTACATTGCTTCAAAGTATTTGCCATTGAACTAGTTCCATGAAATATGTCAGGAACTGTCTTAACACGAGCACATAATTTGCCTTATCATTCAAAGAACATGCTAACATGGATGCCAAGAGAGAAATGCAGAAAGTGGCCTCAGGTCTTTTTAAATTCTTTTTTAAAGTTCAAGAACAGGCGAGGAGGAACTTTTTAGTTCAGTGCCAGTTTATTCTGAATGGAAAGCAGGTAATTACCATTTTTCCAGTGCAACTATACATTGGAATTTAGACCTAAAACAAACCTTCGTGTCAACACCCTACTTAAACAGCCGAAGACAGTGCAGTGCAGAAAAGTTACTTGACTTTCCCGAAAGTGAAAGGCTTACTCTGTCACTTTAGTGACATGGGCGGGCAGGATTTGGTTTGTTTCCTGTCCAGAGTGACTTCCAGAGGTGTTACATCTTTGGAGAGAAACTAACGGCCCCAGAAGAAGAGGAGTAAAATGAACAATGAGAAAGCCAAAGAACCTATAGAAACAAAAGTCCATACACTGTGAAAATTCTCAGAGTGGAGCAAAAGTGCCCATTTGCTTCAAGGTTCATATTTATATTTCTATTTTTCTTTGAGGTGCTGGGGTTTGAACTCAGGGCTTCACTCTAGCTAGGCAGGTGCTGTACTCCTGGAACCACACCTCCAGCCCAAGGTTCAAACTTTTAAATGGGTTATTTTCTTCATTTAAAAAAAAAAGCCATTTGTCTTAGTCTGTTGGGTTGCTATAACAAAAATTACATAAACTGGTTGGCTTATAAACAACAGAAACTTATTTCTTACAGTAATAAGCAGCTGAGAAATCCAAGATCTAAGCACCAGATTTGGTGTCTGGTGGGGTCCACTGGCTCCATCTGAGATGTCTTCCAGGAGGGATAACACAGCTCTCTAGGATCTCTTTCAATTCCATTCAGGAGGGCTCTAACCTCATGACCTCCTTGCTTCTTGCAGGCCCCACCTCTTTTTGTTTGTTTTTGGGGAGCTAACTGAGGGCCTCAGAATTCTAGGCAAACACTTAACCACTGAGCTGTACTATAGACGTGATCTTGCCTCTTAATACCATCACCTCATGGCAGGGATAGGGGCAGGTTTCAACACATGAATTTGAGGGGACATACGCAAACCATAGCAGTCTTCCATCTGGGCATTTTAAAACTCAAAAGTAATTATTGGATCAAAAGGAAAACATGAAGAAAACTGCACAATTCTGGAAAAATAATAAGAGTCTATAATAATATCAGAGTCTATGAGATGTAGTGCTTAGGAAGATGGATAGCATAGAATATCTTTGGAAAGAAAGTTTTAAAAAATTAAAAGCAGGTGATGAACTAAATACTTGTGGTTAATATTTGATTGGACTGACATGTGCCAAAGAGATTACTGTGAGTGTGTCTGTGAGGATGTTTCCAGAGAAGAATAACTGAGAGGGATGGACCCGCCTTGGATGTGTGGGGCACCGTCCCATAGGCTGGGGGGCTAGATAGACTAAAATGAGAAAATGGAGAGCCCCAAGAAAAGGTATTCTCTCTCTGTTTTCTAGCCACTGTGATGTGAGCTTCTGTGTCCACCATGGTCTACCTGCCCTGAGGTGAGCAGCTCTTTCTCCACACACTTTCACTCCCATGATATTGGACCTTGCCATGGGCCCTGAATAAATAGAGCCAAGGTGTTTGTCACAGTGCAAGAAAACTGACTAGCACAGCCTCAAACTCAAAACCCTGGGAGAAAACAACAAAATAAAAGAATATAGAAAGGATTAATAAATACAAAAGCTAAAACTAACTGCCTAGTAAACAGAAAATCAAAAGAATATATAAATCAAGTCCATGAGACGAAGATCAAGAAAAGAGAAAAACTACTAGCCCACCCAAATAAGTGGGGGAAGAATGGCATAGATACCTGAATAGGACCTATGAAAAGGAATATAACTATGAAAACAAAGGAAATCTTAAAATAAGTAACTACTTTTCACAACTCTATGCAAATATATTGAAAGCCTAGATGAAACAGGTAAATTTTTTGAAGATACAGCTTACCAAAATTGATGCCAATAAAGATAAAAACCCAAAACAGCCCAACTACACATGAAAATTGCAGACAAGCTTGATTAAAAGTTCCATGCCCAGATGGCCTCACGGGGGAATTCTTCCAAATCTTTAAAGCTCAGATAATCCCAAAACTACTTAAACCTTTCCAGAGCACAGAAATAGAAGGGAAATTCCAAATTCTTCCAATGAAGTGAATGTAACATTAGTATTAAGGTCTGTTAAAGACTTTACAGAAAAGGAAAATATAGAGCAATATTACTTACGGATATCAATGTAAGTTTTTAAATAAAATGTTAGCAAATAGAATCTAATGTTACATTTAGAAAAAATCTTGATCAAGGAAGGTTTATTCCAAGAATCAAAATATTCTATATTAATCCATTCATATAATTTACCAGATTAGATCAATTGTCTCTCTCTTTTTTTTTTTTTTGGCAGTGCTATGGGTCAAACCCAAGGTCTAGCACATGACTGCAAATGCTGTGCCACTGAGCCACAGCTCCAGCCCAAAGAATCAGCAATGATTTTAGTTTTGTTTGTTTGTTTTAGTGCTGGGGGTCCAATTTAGGGCCTCACATATGCTGGGCAAATATTGTACCTCTGAGTTACATCCTCAGACCCTCAGATTACATCAGTAAATCTAAGAAGAATGTTTAGTTATACGGTTATCTCCATAGATGCTAAAAATACATTTAACAACATTTCAACACTTATTTCTTTAAAAAATGTTCAGTGTGTAGCTGCTTATCATGACGGAAATGTTCACGTGTGTGGATACATGTTTGTATACGTATATACCTCAAAGTCAGCATCTTCCTTAACACAGAGAAAGCTAGAAGTTTCCCCTCTAAAAGTCAAGTTCGAGTTCTTGACTTTTTAGGAAATAAAAACCTAAAAGTCTTCCCTGTTTGCAGATTGTGTTATTCAGTTTTCTGTGTCTATGACAGATACCCCCCAAAAAATTAGCTTAAAGGAAAGAAGAGTTTATTTTGGCCCTTGGTCTCATGGGCCCTGTTGCTTTGGGCTTGTGGTAGTGGTAGTACAGTACATGATGGCTGGGGAGCACCTGGTAGGGTAGCCATTTGCCTCATGGTGGATGGAAAGTAAGGAGAAAGACTGGAAGGGGCAGGGTCTCAACAATCCCTTCAGTGCTCCTAATGGCCTGACTTCTTCTCCTGGGCCCCAGTTCCCAGTGGTTCTACCCCTGCCCAATAATGCCACACAGGCCGAGGACACATAGCCTTTGGAGAACACTTCAGAGCCAAACTGCAGCACAGAGGAAGTTAATTAAAATCCTTGTCATGCTAAACCTTACCTGTACGAACTCCTATTTCCTAGTCCCACTCACAGAACAATCCTAGAAGCAATGATAAGCCCAGCCGTGAACACACCTAGAACCCGTATTGAAGTGTCTGACCAGGGCTCTGGCCAGTTCCAGGTTTGGGGCAGGAGTATTTCAGATGGGCCAGAACAGAAAGCAAAGATGCTATAGTAGGTCTGTACTAAACCACAATGAAGGACTCTCACTAGCTAAAATGGGGCAGCTTCGGAAACACATAAATACACACACACACACACACACACGGACAAGCAAGTGCAATTAATTGAAAGTATATGTAAAATCTATGTGTTTATAAGAATTTTTTTTCTTTCTTTTTTTGTGTACTGGTATTTGAATTCAGGGCTGGTAGAATGGCTCAAGTGGTAGAGCGCCACTAATGAGCATAAGGTCCTGAGTTCAAACCCCAGTGCCACCAAAACCAAAACAAAACAAAAAGCCAGCATTCCAGGGCCTACACTAAGAACCACTCCACCAGCCCTATTTTTGTGATGGGTTTCTTTTGAGATAGGGTCTCACAAACTATTTGCCCAGGCTGACTTTTAACCACTGTCCTTCTGATATCTGCCTCCTGAGTAGCTGGAGTTTGGTGCCTGTCTGTAAGAATGTTTTAGAAGCCAGAGAAAGCCAGACAACTCACTGAGCCCTGTGGAGTGAATTAGGAAATAGGGCTCTGAAATTTAACATTTGCGTGCTTATTCTACCTTTTGCTTAATAACTGTAATGCAGGAAAACAGCTGTCTCATGAGGGAGATGTTCTTTATAAAAGAACTCTAGCTGTTAGCAGTTGGGAGAATAAGAATGGTAGAATAAGAAAAATTGTCATTTTATAGTCCTTGATGAAACAATAGATTGAAGCAGTGACCATCAGCGAGTGAGATTTCTAGAGAAAGGATGAAAGGAACATTTCCTTATCCACGGATGGATTGCTAAAAGGGACCAGGGACCCCGTGAGCCTTCCAGTGAGAGGTAAGAGAAAGCACACAGCCCTGTGTAAGAATTATTTTTTTGCTAAAAAGTAAGTTTAATCACGCTTCTAGAGGCAACTTCCATTTACAGAAGATAAGAGGAAGGGGAGTAGAAATTAAACAGTGCTGCCACAGGGAAGCAAATCCAGAATGTAGGTCAAGGCAGGTTCCCTGGTTTCTGCAATTGATTAGGGACATTCAATAAATAAAGGTGAGGGAGAGGTGACTCCTAGATTAAAGAAGACATTAGAGGCTTCAGTCAAAGGTATGAGGGTGTGTACACCCTGTTCAAACCTGATTAAAATTGATATATGGAAAAAAGACATTCTTCAGACAATCAGGAAATTTTCATTATGAACTGAAAGGGGAGACCAAGGGGTTCTATTACATCATGATTTGTATCTTTTTAATTCTACATATTTCAGGGAGGTCAACATTCCTTTAAAATACTTTGTCAAAGAATAAAAAGGAAAAAGAATTAAGCGGGATGATGGGCAAATATGTCAAAATCTTGATGCTGTTGAGTCTGAGAAATGGGTTTATGGGGTTTATTAGACTATACTTTCTTCTTTGAGTGTATTTTAAAGATTTCGTAATAAAAAAAACTTCAAAAAATACATGTTGCATTAAGAGTAGAGTCTTGGAAGTGAACAAGGTCATGGAAAAGTGGGCTCTTGCCGAGGAGGGATGCTGGGGTGGGGACGATGGAGGGAGAGCCCAGAGAGAGAGTCAGATCCTAGCACCTCACCTGTCATCGCCAGCTCACTGGGGAGCTGACCTCAGCTCCAGGTAAAGAGCTGCTGCTGGAGTAGCTTTCTGCCTCTCTGTCCCCAGCCTATAACAGTGCCTGGCCCTGTGTGTCATCAGGGAAGGTGCTGTGAGAGTCTGATAAGAGAGAGAATGACTGATTGCAAGAGAGAGAAGCAGTAAAAGTCATGGGGGAAGAGGTGGTCTGCATAGGCAGTGAGCTGGGATGAAAAGAATTTGGTCTGAGGAAATAACTACTTTAACTTCAAGAGAGCACTGTCCTAAGACAGGACAAGGCAGGAGGTGGGGGAACGAGTGTCACCCTGGATATTCAGAGTCAGAAAGCTTGAGGCTGAGTTGTTGAATGAATCATTCATGTAGATATTGAAATTATCCCAGCAATGAAAAAGTCCCTCCCCACTGCACCCAGAATTTTATTATGACCATTTCAAAATCACAATGAAGCTGAAAGGAATTTTCAGTAAATATATCCAATACCTAGATTCTGCCTTTGTCATTTTACCTTATGTTTCTTATCATATATCGGTCTGTCCATCCATCGTCCACATTTACCTTTCTGATTCACTTCAAGGAAATTGCAGACACCAGCCTGCTTTTCTCATTCAGAAGTTTTGAGGATTTACTATGAGAGTGGTTTGGAAGTGATACTATAGAATACAGTGTTTTAAACCTGGTTAAGAAGTTGCTGACTTCAGGGTGCAAATAATGATTCAATTCTTTAATCAACTTTGGGAACTAAGCTAGATCCAGATGGAGCTCAGGCCACCCTTCCTCTCCTTGCTCAGCAGGAGCAACTGGGTGGTGGCTGCTGACTCTTCTAGTCAGAATGCAGTGGTCACCCCTCCCATCCTGCACCTCCACACCCTCCTGCCCAGCAGAACAGAGCTGCCACCTGAAGAGAGCAAAGACGAGGAAGTAGGATGTTTGCAAGGTGGTACGTATGCATATAAAGAAGCAGTGCTAGTAACTAACCATGGAAACACATTCCTTCCCTTAGCTTGCATTTTTCTCTGGAGCCATAGCTGCTGTCATCTGAGATGGACTAATGCTAACCCAGTCCTAGTACCTGTCGCTTACCCCGTGTCCCTAGAAAAGGGCAACTCAAGGCGAAGTCCATGAGGAGTAGCCTTGAAAGCCTGTGTCCTCAACAGCCACTACAACTTGGGATTTATTTTTACCTGCACAGAGAAAAGGATAAGTAATGGAGCAAAACCGTTTTTTTTTACGTTTGCCTAGCCTTTGGAGCAGTTCCAGGCTAGAGGTTGCAGTGTCACGAATGTCAGCCATGCCCCTGGGTGCATTTGTTACCTGGTGGTGCCTCAGTTTCACAATCTGTAACTAAAGATGATGAGACTATCTCTGCCTCTCTCTTGCATGTGAAAATCCACATAAGTAAAAGATGCTATGTTTGGGGTCTCGTCTTCCTTGCAGAGTCTTGTGTCATTTCCCCACTAGGGAGGAAAGACAGAGGATCCACCTGTGAGGGCCCCAGCCAGATGGTAATTGGATTCTTAACCCTGCTACCAGGTTGCAGGCAGAGTCCCTTTTCAGAGAGTCCAGAGAAACGAGAAGGCAGGGAACAAATGGAAAATCTTGTCCTCAGAGAATGCTTGTCCAGAGGAACAGCTGGCTGAGGACAGCCTGGTTCCGAAGTCCTTCTGATGAACAATTCTCCCATGCCCCCTCTCCCTAGCTTACCCACCCAGCCTCTTGTCCTCACTGCTCCCACGTCTACAAGGTCACCTCCATCGTCTAAGCTAATACTGCACCTGTCACACTACCCCCTTCTTACCCTGCTGACTTTCTTCATAGCACTTTACCTAACAAGATATGTTTGTTTGTCGTCCCTCTCCCCTTACAATAAAAACTCCACAAGGGCAGGAATTTTGATTGACCACTCTGGGTTACCAGCTCCCAGAACAGAACAGTGCCTAGCATATAACAGAAATTCAGTACACACTGCTGAGTGAATGAATGAATCAGAAACAAGGCTGAAATTTTGTTTGCAGATAAATGGATGGGCCTAGAGAACATCATCTTAAGTGAAATTAGCCAGGCTCAGAAGGCCAAAAGCTGCATGTTTTCTCTCATATGTGCAATATAGACCTAATACAAATACAGCGATATTATGAAAAACAGGTCACACTAAGGGGAGGTCACAAATGAGAGGGGGAGGGTAAAAGAAGGAAGTTAGGAAGGTGAATACAGTTGAGTACTCTCCATACAAGAATGAATATAGAATTTTAAAACCTGTGTTGTAATACACATACATGGAGATGTCACAAGAAAACTCCCTGTGTAGCTATATTTAGCAAATAAAAATGTCATTTTGTTTTCTTTTACAAAATCGGAGATTAGGAGGGCTGACCAGGTCCTGCCTAGAGGGGTTGGTATCAGTGTGTGTGGGGGGAGGTTGCGGGGAGAGGGTGAAGGGGGGTGAATATGGTACAAATACTGTGCACACATGTATGAAAATGCAAAAATGAAACCTGTTGAAACTGTTCCAGGAATGGGGGAAGGAGGTTAAAGGAGAATGGTGGAGGGGTGAATTCAAGTATGATATATTGTAAGAACTTTTATAAATGCCACAGTTTACTCCCACCCAGCACAACAGTTTAAAAAAAGAAAAAATAAATATAGGTCAGTGAGTATTACAGAAATAAAGAAAGGAAGGGAGGGAGGGAGGGAGGGAAGAAGGGAGGGAGGGATGAAGGGAGGGAGGGAGGGAGGGAGGGAGGAAGAAACAAGGCCACAGGTGTGCAATGCAGGCAAAAGTCTCCAGCTACTGCCCACTCACCTGGTGTCTCTGATCCTCTCTTCTTCTTTTTTTTGCTGTGCTGGGTTTTGAACTCAGGGCCAACACCTTTAGCCACTCTACCAGCCCCTTTTTTTTTTTTTTTTGTAATGCTTTTTTTTTTTTTTTTTTGAGATAAGGTCTCATGAACTATTTGCCCGAGCTGGCTTCAAACCTTAAGCCTCCTGCTCTCTGCCTCCTTAATAGCTAGGATTACAGGTGTGAGCCACCAGTGCCTGGCTACTGCTCCCTTCTTGCCTCCTGGGCTGGTAATTTGCTCAGGTATGGAATTCTAGCTTAAGAATTACTTTCCTCTGGATTTGGGAAGCATGGTTCTACTATAGTCTAACCACGAGTGTTGCTATTGAGATCTCTGATACTATGCTCCTTCCTAAACCTTTACAACACTTGCTTTTTGTTCTAGAAGCTCCCAGCATTCTTCTCTTTGTTCCACCATGCGTCTCCTGAGGTCTGTTTTCATCTTTGCCAGGTTCTTGGAAGGTCTTTGAACATGGACAGTGATATCTTCCAGTTTTAAGGAAATGTCTTCTGTTGTTTCTTTGGTCACACACTGTCTTTCTCTTGAGAAATTCTGTCATTTTGGTGTTAGACCATCTGCATCAATTCTTTTCTACATTTGTTCTCTTTTTTCCTACTATTTGCTCAGAGTTTTATATGAGTTAATTTTCAGCTCTTCTAACATTCCTATACGCTATTTAATGTTCCTGATTCCTTCCTTCTTATTTACAGTGGTTTCTGTTTGTGATGTAAAGTTTTCTTTAAGTGACCTCTGACCCTTAGTTATCTGCTCACATGTAAGAGTGAGTCACTCGAAAGCAGGAACACAGAGAAATATTTGCACACCCAAGTTCATCACAGCATTCTTCACAATAGCCAACACTTGGAAGCAAGCCAGGTGTTCATTGATGGGTGAATGGATGAACACAGAATGACCTATTCATGCAACGGAATATTATCCAGCCTCAAAAAGGAAAGGAATCCTGAGACATGCCAGTGTAGACAAACCCCGAGGAAATACTGAGGGAAGTAAGTCAGTCACAAAGGACAAATACTGTGTGATTCCAAGTAGCTAGAGCAGTGGATTCACAGAGACAGGAAATAGAATGGTGGTTGCCAGGGGCTGTGGGAGGAGGGACTGTGGATTTAGTATTTAATGGGGACAGAGTTTTAGCCTGGGAAGAGCAGATTTGTGGCTAGATAGTCACGATGGTCATTTGTACTAAACAGGAAACACTAAAAATGGTTAAGATGGTAAATTTTATAGTATGTGTATAATTTTATAGTATGTGTATTTTACCATATAATAAAAAAAGAGTAAGAAGAAAAGAATGTGTCACTAACAACACTGGAAGCTCTCAAGCAAGCCAGCTCTTTCCCTGGGACAGGTGTCTGCACAGAATCAGGGAAGGGCCTGGGCCCAAGCATTTATAGACTTCTGCTCAACACTGCATCTGCCCCACCTGGCCCTCTGTGGCTGGGTCCTGCTCCCCCAGGCTGCAGCCTTCGTGTCACAGCAAATTGGTTTCTCTGTGGTGTCCATTCAGCAGCCTCTGCTCTTCCCGTACTGTCACTACTCCTCTCTGCCTTTCCTGTCTTCCAAAAGGTGTTGCTATCTCCTGATCACTTGGATCTTTTTTTCCCTTGTGATTTTTTTTGGGGGGGGCAGGGATTCAAGAGAGAAGTGATGACGTGTATGCTATCCCCTTCTTAATTAGCAGTTGGCACAGGTATTTTTAATAGTAGCGATCATATAATTATGGATATACCACTTTAATCTTTTTAATCCACTCATGCACAAATGAAAATTCAAAATGCTTCTTTCAGCCTCCTTTTCAGTTCACCTTATTATCCACGTGGGTGCAGCCATCACCTGGGGGTAGTAGCCAGGAAGTGAGTCAGTATCTAAAAGGACTGAGCTACAGGGGACTCCTTCAAGGGACTGCTGACAGCTGACTGGCATGGCTCTGTGTCCTGATAGCATGAGACATTTCTTAGAGAAAGAGAAAGAAACAACGAATTTTTTTCTTTCTTTCTTTTTCTCGTGTACTGGATATTGAACCCAAGGCCTTGAGCATGGTAGGCAAATGCTCTACCACTTTTACTTCTGAGATAGGGTTCACTAAACCATTCCCAAGCTGGAACTAGAGATCTTCCTGCCTCTGCCTCCAGTGTAGCTGGGATTACAGGTGTGTATCACCACACCTGCCTACAATAGTGAACTCTTTCTAGAACTAAATTCTAGGTGTCTTACTTTTTGTCAGTTCCCTGAAGGGGGTTAAAAAATACTTCCAAAGTTGTCAAAAGAAAATAACATTAATTTCATTAAATATAAACCACAAATACCTGCCATGAAAGTGGTTGTGTGTGTGTGTGTGTGCGCGTGTGTGCGTGCGTGCAGCAGCAGGCAGAAGTGTAGATTAAGGGGAGGGCTTGCAAGGAAATGTATTAAAGTTTACTAATTTGTAAACTTTAATAATTGTAATGAAAGTAACGGGTTGGTTTTAAGCCTGCTTTGTGATGGCCATGTATTAACGGGCTATTGAAAGCCTGCTCTGCTGAAGGTCTGTAAGAAGAAAGTCTGCCTCTAGACTGACACCATGCATCATGGCAGGAGTAGTAGCTGAGGCAGATGGGACCTGAGCAGAACAGCTTGAGCAAAACCTCCAGGAACAGAGGAAATTGAACTTGTGTAGCAATGTTTGTGTTGGATTTTAAATTCTCCAAGCTCTGGCAGTTTCCCTTTTGGTTACCTTTCATGAGCAGTAAATGCAATTTTAATAGTACTATTTTTTTTCCTTTTTTAATTAGGAGTGAAGTTAGTCAGCCTCCAGTGGATTAAATAAGAGAGCTCATTACCCATTCAGGAAACCCAATGGAATGTTCTCCAGTTTCTCTGTTGTGTTAAATCCTGTGAGTGAACACCAAATGCCAGCCTGGGGCATTCCACAGTGCTCTAGAGACCTCACAAAAATGCTAGAGATACAGTAAATAAACACTATATTGATATCTGAAGGCATTATGAGAAAAGAGCTTCTCAATAACTGGCATTGACAAAGAATTTGTTTTATAACAGAGAATTTAAAACTTTGGGTTTAAAAAGAGGACGGCTCCTCCAACTGGGTACATTTTTCAAAAGGCAATATTTCAATAAAGCAATAGTTTTCTTACTGACTTAATTTCAGTAGTTACTAATTGAATGTTTGAGATAACCACAGAGTATCTTGAATTGAGCTATGGCAAAAAAACAAAGAAGGTATCCACATGTTTTGCATTTCAAAACTAGTATCGTCTTTTTGAAATAATCATTCATATTTCAGGTTGTGTGCCTGGAATGCACTCTGTATACTTAGTCAGTGTTTTTTGTAGGTGGTATGAAAACTTATCAGGCAAGTCGGAGGAAGATTGGGCAGCGGATAAGGTGTAAATCTTGATACAAAATCCTTTTAACAAGGAAAGCTGAGCCTAAATCACGGTAGACAAGACAGTGTGGGCATCACCTTGTTACACCTGAGTAACACGATGGTGACTTTCCGGGTGAAAGGGAGCGTGGCTGACAATGGGGGTGCCCAAGGTGGACGGGGGCCGGAAAAGGTAAATTCACGCACAAAAGGAATTGAAGAATTGCTTGGTTTGGGGTTAAGTTCCCATCAGTCAGTACCTTGCAAAACAGTTGAAGCAGAAAATCATACAAAAAATGACTCTTAAATAATGCATTTTAGTTAAACATAGATAAATGCTCCTTTATTCACCAGCCCTTTGACAAACTTCACTTGACAGCATTGGAGGCGGGGAGAGGCATGGTAACAACCCTACTTCAGCCATTTCCAGAACCTTCCCTAGACAATATTTTTTTATTTGCAACACTAGGGAGCAAACAATAATACTTTTTGTATTCATTTATCAGTTACAGTAGCCAGTACTATAGGAGAGGACAGCTGAGTAAGGTCGTGTGTCTGTGGTGCTTTCTTGGTGACAGCAGGCGTGTGTATGTGGTGTGGGGAGGGGGAGGAGCCCGTGGCCCTTGTGTACTTGGCCGTGTGGGGGGTGGAGAGAGGCCGTGGGTCTGGCAGTGCCCCCTGTGTGGAATTCAGGTGCGTGGCCTCCGCCATGTTCGTTGAGATAACACTCAAGAAGCCTGATGCTCTTCCCAAAAGATCCCTTTCTAGGTTATCTCAAAACCAGGTGACAGGCTTGTCCTCCCTTAAAGGCAGCCTCCTGGGCCTCCCTGGCAGTAGGTTTCTTCCCCGATGGAGCCACCTTCATGTGACTGAACCTGAGTCTATTCCAACACCCAACGCTTCATGTTATAGGCAAACCGAGAGTCCCCCATTGCATTTTCTTGACATCCATAGACAGGCTGTGAACTCAGACTCGTTGGACAAAATCCCCTGGAACTTGTGCTGTCCTCCCACCCAGATGGCATTGCAGCTCTCAGCTGAGAGGTGGGCCTTTCAGAAAATATGTATGGCCAGAACAGTTAGAACAGAGGCTCCGAGGGACCCGAAACTCTGAGTCCCAGGAAGGCCTCTGCCCTCTGGGTGGGACACCCTGCATCCAAGCCCCAAAGCAGGAGTAGGCTTCAGTGTGGCTTGGTGGCCCTGCCAGCTGATCAGCTCTGCCCCTTGCTTTTACCCTGTGTTGGGGAAGCTTGATTCAGAGAAAGGAATGCAGATCTTTCTGGGATCGCATAACCTTGGGAGTCTGCAAAAAGTTATGAACTTCTGGCAGGAAAAAAAAATGCACATAAATCCTAGTTACTCTGGGGGTAGAGTTAGGAAGATAGTGGTTCAAGGCAGGCATGGACAAAAAGTTAGTGAGACCCTGTCCCCAGAAAACAAGCCCAACATGGTTGTTCACATCTGTAATCTCAGCTACTCAAGAGGTGGAGGTAAAAAGATCACTCAAGGCCGACCCTAAGCAAAAGCACAAGACCCTATCTGAAAAACAAACTAAAGCAAAAGAAAGAAAGAGAAGGCAAGAAGGAAGGAAGGAAGCTGGGGGTGTGGCCTAAGTGGTAGCGTGTTTGCCTAGCAAGTGTGAAGCTCTGAGTTCAAATCCCTAGTACTGCAAAAAAAATGTGCCTAGATTCAACTGTACAAATGTCCAATTTCAGCTAGTCCAGGGAACTTAGTGGTGAGAAAAGCAACTCCTTGCAGCACTTGGGGCTTCCTGAAACCCCCAGTTTCTCCCTCTCCTCTCTAATCCTTCCCTACCCAGCTGCCTGTCCTTCCATCCTGTCATCTTCTATTGGGCTTTAACCTTACATTTGAACCCTCCTGCCCTGACTCCTGCTTACTCCACTAGCACTCAGGGCTAATGTGTCTTTTGAGGTCCTGATCTACATTTTCCTTAGCTTATGCCAACCAAGTGCCTGTTAGTCAAGCTGGTTAGAGATGAAGGGGACACTAAAGCTGAGGGGATAACCGGATACCCAGCCCTGGACCACAGATGGCAGCAGAGCCAGAACTCGTGAGAAGTGTGCAATCTGCTACTCCAGACCTGCTGTCAGAAGCTCCAGGGTGGGGCTGGCCCTCACCGAGGATGCTACCAGAATGACAGTCCCCAGTTTCAGGGCTACAGTCCCCAGTCTCAGGGGACAGATCCCAGCCTGGGTGAAGTTCTTTTTTTTTTTTGCAGTACTGAGGTTTGAACTCAGGGCCTACATCTTGAGCCATTCCACTAGCCCCTTTGTGTGTGTGTGTGTGTGTGTGTGTGTGTTTTGAGATAGGGTTTTTTTGAGATAGGGTCTTACAGAACTATTTGCCTGGACTGGCTTCAAACCAAGATCCTCCCGATCTCTGCCTCCTGAGTAACTAGGATTACAGGCGTGAGCCACTGATGCCCAGTCTGAGTGAAGTTCTTTATCAGCTCAGCTTCTGGCCCCTTTCCAACCACACTGTGGTCCACAGGCCCTGCAGAGATACAGTGGGCCCTGGTTGGCAGTGGTACTGTGCTGGGAGGGGCTACCCCACCAAGCAGAGGCTTAGCTCCTGTGCCTGAGAATGGTGCCATAACCACCGGAAGTCACTGCAGTCCCTTTCTCGGAGGAGACAGGTGAGTAGGGGTCTGATCTCCATGGAAGGCTAGGAGCAGGAGGGGGACCAGGAAGGAAATGGTGGGCCTTCCTGCTTCTTCTCTTGCAGTATTTCTAAACCTCACAGTCACTTCAGGGTGATGGAATCAGAGAAAGTCAAATGAAAATCATGTTTTATGAACAGCCAGAAAGGCTGGAAGAAAACATGGGAGACCAGTTTGTTTCCTTCATCATCAAAGCACACCAGACATAACAGACCAATTTTTTTGTTGTTGTCTTTCTATGTCCTTCCTAAAGTTATTTTGTAGATCCCACCCTTATCTCCTTTTCTCCCTACAACCAAGCTCATAGAGCAGAGGCTTTCAAAACAGATGCAAAGCAATGACCAGTGAGGTGGGTGTTTACATGCAGAGCTCTGCCCAACTGCATTGACTCTTATGGGGTAAGTTTGGGTGGAACCCAGAGTTCTGCATTCTTGACAAGCACACAGGGACATTTCGGCCTGTGGTCCTCGGGGAACATGTCTCCTCCCTGCAATGGGATAAATGCATCCTGGTTATTTCAAAACCAGACTTTGTCATGTATCACTTGTTTTTTCATTATTTTATTAGCATATAATAGTTGTACAGGGAGATACGTTGTGATATTTTACATATATGTTATGGTATATCTTAGTGGGATTTACCTCCCCCATCCTTCTCCCTCGTCCCTCCTCCCTCCCTTCTTAGAACAATTTCAACAGGTTTCACTCTTCTATTTTCATATATGGATACAAAATAATCCACCATATTCACCCGCATTCCCCTTTCCTTGTGCCCCCCCAACTCCCACCCCTAGAAAAGACCCATTTTTCCCACCTGCCCTTCATTTTTTAAGTGAATGTCGATGATCAAGGGGGTTTTACCTTGGTACTTCAGGTTTGTATGTATTGTGTTTAATCAAATTAACCCTCCATTACTTATTCATTCTCTGTCACCATGCTGTCCTCGTATTCAGCAGCTCACTGTACAGTGCAGTGTGTTATATTCATATTCACACGGGGTGTTTCAATAGTTTTCACTCTCTAACACTTCTTTACCTCTCCCTCCACTTATTTTTTTATACTTTTGTTTTGTTTTGTTTTATTATTCATATGTGCATACAATGCTTGGGTCATTTCTACCCCCTGCCCCTACCCCCTTCCTTACCACCCACCCCACCCCTCCCTCTCCCCTCCAACCCCCTCGATACCCAGCAGAAACTATTTTGCCCTTATCTCTAATTTTGTTGAAGAGAGAGTATAAGCAATAATAGGAAGGAACAAGGATTTTTGCTGGTTGAGATAAGGATAGCTATACAGGGAGTTGACTCACATTAATTTCCTGTGCATGTGTGTTACCTTCTAGGTTAATTCTTCCTGATCTCACCTTTTCTCTAGTTCCTGGTCCCCTTCTCCTATTGGCCTCAGTTGCTTTTAAGGTATCTGCTTTAGTTTCTCTGCGTTAAGGGCAACAAATGCTAGCTAATTTTTTAGGTGTCTTACTTATCCTCACACCTCCCTTGTGTGCTCTCGCTTTTATCATGTGCTCAAAGTCCAATCCCCTTGTGTGTTTGCCCTTGATCTAATGTCCACATATGAGGGAGAACATACAATTTTTGGTCTTTTGGGCCAGGCTAACCTCACTCAGAATGATGTTCTCCAAATCCATCCACTTACCAGTGAGTGATTACGTTTTGTTCTTCTTCATGGCTGCATAAAATTCCATTGTGTATAGATACCACATTTTCTTAATCCATTGGTCAGCCTCCTCCACTTATTAATAAAAGTAGATAGTTGTGGTTTTTAAATCCATATTAGAAAAAAAAGCTTTCCTGTAGAAATTAAAGTGGTAGAGATGAGTGTTTACTTTGTCCTGGACCCAACTTTTTTGAGTATCAGTCAATATTTTAACTTTGGAGGTTAGAACAAGGAGAAAGAAAGAAATCAAAAAGAACTGTCAGACTCTGCCTAACAAATGTTACCTAAAGAAATCTAAATTTTTCCCATGGTACATGAAGTCATAAAGGAAGAAACTATATCCACTTATGGGGTAATTCACACTGGTGAATTAAATTCCTAATTTGTAAAAAATTTTTAAAAACTTCATATGCAATGCTTTTTACATTAAAAAAATTAATAACATTGTTTGGCTTGCTGTCTTTGACTTCCTTTACCCATATGTTAAATTCATGCCCTGTGTGATGGAGGTAGGTCCCCCGTCCCTGTCCGGTTTCCTATGAAAAAGAGGGCCTACCCAGAGAGAAAAATCACTCTGAGAAAGGCTTTGAAGGTTGTTTTCTCATGTGTCTTCTATTTTTCTCTGCAAGCAGGGTCCTCTGTAGTTCATCTTATCTCTCCCTTTCTCCAGAAATACTTTGGCCCATAAAAATAGAATAAAATCCCCAGCTAAGCATGACACGAGTGCAGAGGTTAGACATTCAGTTCTTTGAAGTGAAGTCATGTTTTGTTCTGAGTATGATGATAGCCTCTTCTCCCCCTTTTCCTTTCCCTCCCCCAGCATTTCCCACATCACCAGACTGGAAACCCAGTGGTCATCTTTAGGTCCTCCTCTCCTCACCGTCACTCGTTAGTTAGCTGCAAGTCCAAAAAGGCAGAATTTTATCCAGTGTCTCAGAGGCTCATTCTGCTCGGCGCGCTGGAACACCCATCTGAACACTTTGGGGGTTATGAACTTCCAGGATCTGATGAACATTGTAGGCCATCTAGACGAATGTGTGTACACGAATGCACGCACATATGGTTTTGCAGCCATTTAAAGAGACTCACAGACTTTGATAAGGAATTCCACATCAGAGTCTTTTTCCTACCTTCAGAATCGCCCATGACAAATAAGCCCTCTCTGTGTTTATCAAGGCTGTTTTCCTAAAACAGATTTAATTATGCCATTCTTCTGTTTGGCTTTTTGTTTAGGTTGGGTTTTTTTCGGGGGGGGGGTATTTTTTGAGTATAGCTCAGGCTGACCTTGAACTTGTGTTCCTCCTACCTCATCCTCTGCAGTACTGGGATTAGAGGTATGTACCACCATACCTGGCCTCATTCTCTGTTTAAACACTTCACTGACTTGCCATTGACTATAGAATAAATTCTATTAACCCAGTCTTTTAAGACCCATGTGTTCTACCTTCCCACCTTTTTTCTTCCCTGCCTTCATGACCTTCCTACTTCCTGACTGGTGGTTCTCTTACAGACCATGAGTTTGCATGTGTTGGTGTCCTTCAATCTAAGAATACTTACCTACAACCTCCTTTCGTTCATCTTCATTTTTTCAAGTGGTGGCAGCTTTTGTTAGACCTCTGTTAATCTCTGCTCATCTCTGTCCCCTGTACTCCCGCAGAGCTGTCTACCTGGAACCACATGCAATTACTGAATCCAGCTACCTTTAAAATGTATTCTCTAAATTACATGCAACAGAATTCACTCTTTTTTTTTTTTTGGCATACAGTTCTGAGCACTTTGACACATCGAATTATGTAAGCACCATCAGAATCAAATTACTGAATAGTTCCATCCCCACCCTAGAATATTCTATTACACGACACTGTGATGTGTTTTTCACCACAAAGAATGTAATTTTGTGTGGTTCGACCTAATATTTAATCCAAAACTAAAAAAAAACACGGTTTGCTTATTACTGCTTGTGTTCAAAATTCGTATGTTCAAATCTTCACCCCCAATGTGAGGTTATTAGAGAAATAGGGTCTTTGACAGGTAATTAGATCTGGAGGGTGAAGTCCTCGCGAATGAAATTAGGTTCTTTTTTTTTAAAGTGTAAAGCAGGAGAGTTCATGGAGATACAAAAGTATAAAGTGGGAGAGTAGAGCCCCCAGAGTTGAGGGGAGTCCTGTCCCAAGATCACATTCTTAAAATAAGAAGAGAAACTAGAGTTTCTTTCTCTCTCTTCACCATACGAGAACACAGCAAGAAGGCCGTCATCTAAAGCAGGAGGCAGGCCCTCAACAGACACCCCACCCGCCAGAGCCTTGATCTTGAACTTCCCAGCCTCCAGAATGGAAGAAATAAGTGTTTGCTGTGTGAGCCTCCAGTCTGTGTTGTCTTGTTATGGCGACATTTGTCTTTCTCCTCATTAGATTGTAATCTCAAGAATCTGAATCATGCTTTACTTTTCTTGCTCCATAGCTCCCAGCACTGAGCCTTGTGCACTTTCTGTTCCCAGGGCCTGAGTCTTAGTAGAGTCAACAAATGAATGCATGGTGAAGGAAAATAATCACAAGGTTCGACCCTACCTCATTCTCAGTTTCCTGCCTCTTCCTTTTTTAGCTGAATTTACTAATGGGTTCCACCATTCCCTGCCCAGTTCTAGAGACAGTCCTGATAGAAACTGCAACTCAGCTCTATCAACCTCTGGGTTTTGGAGTTCACTTCTGAGGCTGAGCAGATCTGGTGTGCCATTTGCCAGCTCTGAGCCTGGGGCACTGGGACAGCCTCTCGGTGGTAGGCAACAGGTGTACGCACCTGTGTACAAGTGGGTTCCACGAGGGACATCACTGCAGGTGAATGTGTGCAGAGGGTGAACGAGGCTTGATGTTCATCTTATTCTTTATTTGTCTCTTTCTTCTCCAGGCAGGAGTGCACAGCTTACCACCTCCCCTGCTCTGAAAGCAACAGAGCTGTCTGGTGTCTGGTGATCAGTACAGGGACACTCTGTGATCGCACATGTGCCTCTGACCTGTAGTTGTGTACTCTCCTCTCCCCGACTTTTAAGGCCACAGCTCATCTAATCGCACCCCAGGGAATCTCTTACCTCTTTTTATCCCCGTTATACGTAATTGATGATATGTAATCCACATCTGAGATGGGACTTCCCTATGCTTATAGGGTGTTATTTTAGGGAGAGGAAGTGATAATCTCCTGCTTTAAAGTTATTGGAGGGCTGCCGGAGTGGCTCAAGTGGTGGAGTGCTTGACGAGGAAGCATAGGCCTTGAGTTCAAACTCCAGAACTGCCAAAATGATAAATAAATTTTTAAAATCCTGCAGAGTTACTGGAAAAGAGGTTGGTGCTAGTTATGCATGCCGTTATACAAATTGATTTTTTTGTTTGTTTGATTGGTTGGTTTTTGCGGTACTGGGGTTTGAACTCAGGGCTTTCACCTTGAGCCAGGCCACCAGCCCTTTTTTGTTACGGGTTTTTTTCGAGATAGAGTCTTGTGAACTATTTCGGGCTGGCCTTGAACCATGATCCTCCTGATTGCTGCTAGGGTTACAGGTGTGAGCCACAGGTGCCCATCTGATTTGTAGATACATTTTGTCACAAGTATTACTAGCAGAGTTACTAGATCTATACCACAAATAGCAGTTTCCAACTTTAATGAAGTATTGTAGAATCATTCACTTTAAGTCCTAAACAGAGACTCAACTTCTTGATTTAATTGAAGTGCACTCCTTCTTACAAACAGTGTTTAAGATGTTACAATAAACACGAGATCAGAAAATATTCTAAAAGTGGAAAAGTTGAGGGAGTGCTGAACAAAAGCAGGGCTGTGTTTGGGACTTCCTAGTGATAGGCCAAACACTTTGGGAGGGATTCAGGTATCGCAGCAATGAACTTGGGTGGAAGGAACACAGTAAAGTCACCCTTTCCACTCAAGTGTTTAAAAATATAAACACACTTTGATGTTAAAGGAGAAAGTGAGTGCCCATAGAAAATCAGTACTATATTTATTTCTTCTCAGGTTTCCATAACATTTCTTAGCATGAAAGGCTCAGCCTCTAACTGCCTGCTATTGTTTTGCAAGGAAAACGGGTGTTAGATATCAATTTAGATTTGGGGAGGTGAGTGAAAGTTCAAATGGTTTTTCCAGATAAGGCGTTTTCTCCAGTGGTTTTTAGTAGTACAAATAAACAAATATCACATTGCCTTTTAGTGTTTTCTGATTGCAAAGCAGATATCCCAACCCTTTGTGGAAGCATATGTCTAGAAACACTGCTTTGACTGAGATTAGTAAAAAAGACTTAAATAATACTTAAAGAGCTAAGTTAATTTCCCACCTCTGCCACCTACAGCTAAAAGGATGGATGAGCTCCCGGTGAAGCCACCCGTTCCTTAGGGATCTGGGAGCTCACCACAACTCCATACACCAATGTACACACAATTTGGTGGGTAGATGGGATGCCCTGCTACCATCGGGGCCTCAGTGCTCCTGGGGAGCAGTGGCCCTAGGAGCAGCGGCACAATCTCTCAGCAAAAGACTCATTCTTGCCCTCCTGCCTGCTGAGGACTGAGGACTTAGGCACTAGGAGATCTCACTTTTGTTTTTGGCTCCCAAGTACTTTGTCTATAAATTGATTTGAAAAGCATCTGAACTTCTGTCTAGGTTATCACAATGAAATATCACTTTTAAATGAAGCAGTCCTTTCTTTTAAGAATTAATATCTGTATAGCCAGGTGCCAGTGACTCACCCCTGTAATCCTAGCTACTTAGGAGGCAGAGATCAGGAGCATCGAGGTTCGAAGCCAACCTGGACAAATAGTTTGCAAGACTCGACCTTGAAAATACCCATCACAAAAAGGTCTGGCACACCTAAAAAATTAGCTAGCATTTGTTACCCTTAACACAGAGAAACTAAAGCAGATACCTTAAAAGCAACTGAGGCCAACAGGAGAAGGGGACCAGGAACTAGAGAAAAGGTTAGATCAAAAAGAATTAACCTAGAAGGTAACACCCACGCCCAGGAAATCAATGTGAGTCAATGCCCTGTATAGCTATCCTTATCTCAACCAGCAAAAACCCTTGTTCCTTCCTATTATTGCTTATACTCTCTCTTCAACAAAATTAGAGATAAGGGCAAAATAGTTTCTGCTGGGTATGGAGGGGGTGGGTGGTAAGGGAGGGGGTGGGGGCAGGGGGGAGAAATGACCCAAGCATTGTATGCACATATGAATAATAAAAATAAATAAATAAATAAAAACAAAAAAACCCCAAAAAGTTTTGGCAGAGTGGCTCAATTGGTAGAGTGCCTGTCTAGCAAGTGTAAGACCCTGAGTTCAAACTCCAGTACCGCCTAAAAAAAGAATTAATACCTGTATCAAGCAGTCACATGTTCTTATGTGTGAATTAACTCTTCATATTCCTGCTACTGGATGGATAAAGCCAGTCTTTAAATCTACATGGGAACAGGATGACATAGGGAGGGAAATTTTGGAGGGAAAAGGGAGAGAGAAAGCCTGGAGAGGGCTAACTCAGTGTGCTCAGACAGGTGCTAAGATGCCTCCAGAGTGGGAGAAAGAAATGCCTGAGTAACAAAAGATTTAAGGACAAATGTGGCAGTTTTCCATGTCACCCTTGGCCATTTCCAGCTATAAGGAATGTCTAGACATTTGTTTTGAAGAATGTGGAATTAAATGACTGTGTTCCCTGACAGAAATCCTTTTGTACTCTGGAATAACATTTTAATAGAGAAAATATGAAGAAGCCTTCTTTTCTGCATCCTCAGCAACCTGGGATACTCCAAGCCATCATTCATGCTCCCCACTGACAATGCTGCATGACTCTGGCCCTCCATGCTCTTCCCAAACAAGAAATTGCACCGTGCTTCCGTGTCCTAAGTTTGTGCTGGGCCTACGTTATAGTGGCATGGTTTATTAACTTATTGGCCATGTCATTCAACTCAATCTTTG